>NW_028270147.1:53654255-54904255 GCF_037043375.1 Chiloscyllium plagiosum | reverse complement strand
CCTAATTTCCTTTTTAAGTTTCTCCCCCTGCACTTTTTGTACACCTTGATATCTACTACAAGCTTCTTTTTCTACCTTAATCTCAAACTTTACATCCCTTAACATCGACGGTTTTCCAGTCTTGGTTCGATGGTCTGGCTACAAAAGAACATAGTGGTTGTTGTTACTTCCTACTTAAAAGTCTCCTACTACTCTTGACTGTTTTGTCTGCAAGTAGTTGCTCCCAGCCAAATTGTATCATCATAAGATTAGCCTATTCCCAGTTTAGAAATTTTTTTTCTGGTGTATCCTGATCCTTAATTTTTCTAAATCTGAGTTATGATCACTATCACCAAAATGTTCCCCTACTTATAATCTTGTCTGGGCTCATTTCCACATAAGCCCCTGCCTCTATTGAGCTTTCTACGTACAAGCTAAAGCCCACTTGTATGCAATTTAAGAATTTTGCTCCCTCCCCATCTTGCACACTAAAACTATCCCAGTTAACATTTCAGCAATTCATACCCCCTACTATTATTGCCTTAATATAAAATTTAATTACATATTTGTTCCTCTCCCTCTCCCTAACTGCTTGGTAGCCTGTAGTACACAACTAACAATGTGCTTCCCACATTTGTGATTTTTAAAATTTCTCCACATTTGATCCTTCCAAGATATCGTCCTTCCTCATTGCTACAATTGATGCCTTGATAAATCCTGCAACACCCTTCCTCTTCTATTGCCTTCTCTAACTACCTAAAACCAGGAACGTTGACCTGCCAATCCTGCCTGTCTTTTATCCAAGTCTCAGTTGTAGCTATGATACCATGCGCTCTTACGCCTATCTGTACCTCAGCTCATCTGTCTTACGCTTTGTATTTTAATATATTTCCAGCTAAATTAACTTCTTTCTTATCTAGCTTATGTGTCCTCTTTCTTCCAGACTCAGTTACCTACATTTTAAATTCTAATCTCATCTCATCCTTTCTACCCACTGAAAATCTTGTCAGGATTCCGATGGCTCGTGATGGATCTTGGCCTGTTCTCTCAGTGATATGTCAGCCTGGTCTCTCAACAGCTCATGACGGTCTCTTGGTCTGCTCTCTCGGTGCCTCTTGGCCTGGGCTCGTGGCAGATCTCTCAGCAGCAAGTCGGCCCTATCTCTTGGCAGCTCGTGGCAATGTCTGGGCTCAGGCTGTGAATGGATCCTTCCAGGCATGTTGCTCAGGCACCAGGGGAGAGGTGGCAGCTTTAGCAGCACTGCCCAATGCGGGAACAGCGAGCGGTGAGGGAGCTTCCCTGGCATTACCGTCGAGAACAGACAGCTGTCTCCTGCTGAGCAAGATTAGTGGAGGACTCATCAAAGTGTTAAACTTTTAACTTATTACTTTATTTTCGTTGTCTAAATTAATAAAGACTGCAATGTTAACTACTACGTTATTTCTTTGTTTTTCCACTTGTTCTATGGAGTGATGTTTAACTTTTAAAATCTGTTTCTCTTACTACATTGTACCTAAGTTTTTTGTACCGAAATACCTTGGTGCCTAAGATGATGTGTTTTGTTACAACATTGTACACTTTTCATTGTACTCCTGTATTTCTGTGCTTGAGTACGTGACAATAAAATCTAAATCAAAATCTAGTTTAAATTTATATCAAGTCCTCAAAACACTATAACAAGCTAGTCAAAAATGATTTCCCTTTCTTAAACATGTTGACTGCCTAAGTTTACAATTATTATTGAAGTATCCAATTACTATATCCTTTACATAAATGAATGAATGGCACAAATACAGATTCATTCATTTTGTGGGATGTGGGCATTGTTGGCTGACCAGCATTGATAGCCCGTCCCTAATTGCACTTGAGAAGGTGGTGGTGAGGTGTCTTCTTGAATCGCTGCAGTCCACCTGCTGTGGGTTGATCCACAATGCCAATGGGAGGGAAATCCAGGATTTTGACCCAGTGACAGTGAAGGAACTGTGATAAATTTCTGAGTCAGTGGTGAGCGGCTTGGAGGGAAACTTGAAGGTGGTGCTGTTCTCATATATCTGCTGCCCTTGTATGTCTAGGTGCAAGTAATCATGGGTTTGGAAGGTGCTGTCTGAGGATCTTCAGTGAATTTCTGTGGTGCATATTGTAAATAGTGCATTAAGGTGCATCACAGTGTTGATAGTGGAGAGAGTGGATGCTTATTGATGTAGTGCTAATCAATGAGCTGCTTTGTCCTGGATGGTGTCAAGCTTCTTGAGTGTTGTTGGAGCTGTACTTTTTCAGGCAAGTAGAGAGTATTCCGTCAGACTCCCGACTTGTACCTTGTAGATGGTGGACAGGCTTTGGGGAGTCAGGAGTTGAGTTACTTACTCAGTATTCATAGCCTCTGGTCTGCTCTTGTAGCCACTGCATTTGTGTGGTGAGTCCAGTTGACTTTCTGATCAACAATATCTCTCAGGATGTTCATAATAGGGATTTCAGTGATGATAACCCTGCTGAATGTCAAAGGGTGGTGATTAGATTGTCTCTCATTGGTTTTGGTCTTGGCCTGACATTTGTGTGGCATGACTGTTACTTGCCGCTTGTCAGCCCAAGGGTGGATATTGTTCAAAACTTGCTGCATTTGGACAAGGACTGTTTCAGTATCTGAGGAGTTGTGAATGGTGCTAAACACTGTGTAACCATTGGTGAACATCCCCACTTCGGACCTTATGATGGATGGAAGGTCATTGATGAAGCAGCTGAAGCTGGTTGAGCCTAGGACATGACCCTCAGGAAGTCCTGCACAGATGTCCTGGAGCTGAGATGACTGACCTCCAAAAGCCATGACCATTTTCTGATGTGTCAGGTATGACTCTAACCACCAGAGATTTTGTCCCCAGATACCCATTGATTTGAGTTTTGTGTGGGCTCCTTGATGCCGTACGGTCAAATGCAGCCTTGATGTCTTAGGCTGTCACTTTCACCTCACCTCAGGAATTCAGTTCTTTTGTCCATGTTAGAACCAAGGCTGTAATGAGGTCAGGAGCTGAGTGGACCTGGCAAAACCCAAAGTGGGCGTCACTGAGCAAGTTGTTGCTGAGCAGATGCTGCTTGATAACATTGTTGATGACCCTTCTATAATTTTATTGATGATCAAGAGTGGCTTGATGGGCAGTAAGTGGCCAGAATGGATTTGTCCTGCTTTTTATATACAGGACATTCCCATGCAATTTTTCACCATGTCGGGTAGATGCCAGTGTTGCAACTATACTAGAACAGCTTGGCTAGGGGAGTGGCAGGTTCTTCAGTACTATTGCCGGAATGTTGTAGGGTCTGTAACTTTTACAGTTCCCAGTATCTCCACCAATTTCTTGATACCATGTGGAGGGAATCAAATTGGCTGAGGACTGGAATCTGTAATGCTGGGGACCAGAGACCAAGATGGATCATTCACTTGGCACTTTTGGCTGAAGATTATTACAAAAGCTTCAGTCTTATGTTTTGCATTGATGTTTTGGGCTGTTCAATCATTGAGGATGAGAATATTTGTGAAGTCTCTTTAAAAGGAGGATGGAAAATAAATACAATGACTACCATTGGATAATAATGCTCGGAAAACTAATGGAGCTAAAGTCTGATGGTCCACTGAACCTGATATGATAAATTCTAGTTTTTTTTTCCAGGATATTATCAGAAGTAGGCACTGAGATAGTGAATCCACTGGTAGAAATCCTTACAAATCCTTAAATTCCAAAATTCCTTGCTGACATCAAATGAAGGTCTACAGTTCTCCATTCTATTTCGCCCTTCCTTATAAGGGTAATACTTATTACTTGCAAGTTTGCATGAACTTTCCTGGAATAAATAGAATTCTGAAAGAATACCACTAATGTGTCAAGGATAGCCATCCCCTTCAACCCTTTAGATACAGCTCATCTGATTCAATGTATTCATCAATCTTCAATTCAATTTACTTTTCAAATTCTTTACTAATGCTAACTTCTTTCAGTTCCTCGTAATTGCCTAGCATTTTTTGTTATTTTGTGTTCTTCTGCTGTGAAGACAAACACAAGCATTTATGGGACCAGGGATGTACTGGTTGAACAAATATTCAAGTTGATCAAGAAGGTTCACATAATCAATCTAAGATCACACACTAATGTAATGAAGGGGATATACACACCACTATTATAGTTTATTTCCAGCAGAAATCACTTAAATAATATTGCATATTCACTTAAAATAAAACTGATTGGCAGAAAGCCTTCTCACTCGCGCCCTCAACCGAGTATTTTGACATCATGGAGCTCATTATATTACAGCAAACTTCTAGTATTTCAGGTATATAATTTTTGCTGGTTCATTGAGAAGGCAGTTAATAAGGTGCTGTTTAAAACAAATTTTTCTGTAATTTTTAGTTTCTTCAACATTTTCTCTACTCTCCAGTATAAAATTTATTGTGTCTGCCTGTAATGAGCCTGAATTTGTTCTAGCTAGCCTTCTCTTTTCATATACTTATAGCTTTTACAGGACACCTTTGTTTTACTAGCTTGCATTCATTTTCTCTTTTCCCTTCCTTTATTAGTTTTTGGTCATCTTTTGTTGGGTTATGAATTGCTTTCTATCATCAGTCTTACCAGTTATTTCTGCAATCCTTATAATTGACTTCCTTTGATCGAACGTAATCTTCAAGTTATTTTGTTAGTCCCCATAGATTCACCTTTCCCACTGGATGCTTGTGTGCATTTTCTTCAAAGTGGGAATTCCAGGTAACTTTATGGATAGTATATTTTGTCAGCTGCAGTAGCTTGAGCTCCAGATTCTGACGATTTTGAGAGTTTTGTGGATAGGTCATTCATAGCTGTGGTTACCTCTCAGCTTCAGAATATTCAGGATAAGTGGGAATGGGTGACCACCAGGTGGTTGACAACAGGCAAAATTCCTGAGTGTATTGTACTCTTTACTTGGTATTCCATACTGAATCCAGGTTCCTCTGTGCTAGGGGATAGCTGAAGCCATGGCAACATGGCTGACTCAACTGAAGAGTGGCATGGACACTGTAGCAAAACTGAGAAATAACTGGTGCTTCAGCAGATATTAGTCAAGGGACAGACATGAATTTCTGCAGCTGTGGATGTGACTCAAGAGTGGCTCATTGCCTTCCAGATGCTAGGATCAAGGGTGTCAGAGAGTAGTTGCCCAGTATTCTGAAGAGGAAGAATTAACTGCCAGTGATCATCATCCATATCAGTTCCAGCAATGTAGATTCAATGAAGGATGAAGTCCTGCATGCAGAATTTAAGGAGCTGGGAAAGAAACTAATGCATGGGACTTCAAATTCTACTGAATATCACATACTAGTGTGCATAGAAACAGAGGTTAAAGCAATGAGCTTGTGGCTGGTGATATGATGCAGGAAGGGAGGGATTTGGTTGTTGGGGCATTGGGACTGGTCGTAGGGGAGATAGGACCTATAATGACAGGTTCCATTGTACCTGAATAGAGGCAGGACCAATTTCCTTGTGAGGTTTTTTTTAGTGCTGATGGAAAAGCCTTAAATTAACTTGGTAGTAGTGTGGGAAGCAAGAGAAAATACCAGCAGGCTAAACAAGGTGCACACCAAACTCTGAAAATGCAGTGGAGTATATTAAATTGAAAGATATTAGCTTGTTTCAGAATAGGTAGGAGTAAATAAGGTCTAAATTAGTATTACATCATCGGTGGGGTGATGTATTTCATTTGGCAAAGTAAGTGCAGTACATTTTTATTGTCTATCGAATTCAACTACTGATAATACTGATTCAGTGTGGAGACAGTTTGAAGCACAGGCCTCATTAGATTTGGCCAAAATCTTTGCCATAACCAAATGGAAAACAACATTAAAAGACCAATAAAACTTGGAAATGAACAAATTGTACTGGAGCTCCATTTTGAAGAATATAAAATGATATCCAACATCTAATTCTCTGCATATTAGAATGTTTTACTCATTACAAGTTCCACCATGCTACTACTTTCTACCATCAAGAAGAGCTGCTACACATTGTCAGGAAATAGAGACACACACCTCCACCATGGTCAAAATAAAACTTTTCATGACATCATGATACACTGAGCCTGTTTACAATATGAACAATTTGAAAAAAAAATTAATGAGGAAACAATCCAATGTAATTTGTTGGGGGAAACAATGATTATACAAACCTAAAAGCAAACAATAAAATTAACATTCAAATTGTTGTGTAGGTATTGCAGTCCTTTCAATAAATGAAGGATTATACTTTTGAATTAGTGCCTCTGAAAATGGTGACTCATATTTTCCAGTAAACTGGTGAGATTCAATTCACTCTATCCCATCACTAGGTAAATACTGCTCAAAGTGGTTTCCCACTGTTACTTCTTTTTGCTGCAGTTTAAGAAGAGATTCATCTCTCTCAGACTATTCTTATCTTAACACAACAGTAATGAGCAAGTTATACACTTAATGTCTGCATGTCACCACCATGGATCATAATCCTGGATCACCTAAGGACACATTAAACTTTTAAATTACATCATTAAGATGACTAATGCAACCAAAATCGAGTGGCACTTTCCAAGCAGAATTGGGGAAGTTACTTTTGAGGACATAATACTTCTGTCCCTTAATCACTTAAAATACTTAGCAAGGCAGTTAGTAATAGAACTTCCCAAAAGCCAGAAAATCCAAACTTTTCATAGGGGTGGCCAATAGTTTACATGTGGATATTGAGGACAGTGAAATGAATCAAGTAGTGGAAGACAGGTTAGAAATGGGAACAATGGAAATTAGAATTTCAAGTAAAGCAGAAGGAAATGCAAAGAGAGGAAAAGAGAGGAAAGAAAGAAAACCAGAGAGAAGAAAGGGGAGGGAGAGAGCGAGAGAGAGAGCGGGAGAGAGAAAGAAAGAAAGAGAGAAAGAAAGAAAGAGAGAGAGTATCAAACGGACTGGTAAGCTAGAGGAGATACTTGTTAGGAAGGAAGATGTGTTGGACATTTTGAAAAACTTGAGGATAGACAAGTCCCCTGGGCCTGACGGGATATATCCTAGGATTATGTGGGAAGCAAGAGAGGAAATTGCAGAGTCGATGGCAATGATCTTTTCGTCTTCACTGTCAACAGGGGTGGTACCAGGGGACTGGAGAGTGGCGAATGTTGTGCCCCTGTTCTAAAAAGGGAATAGGGATAACCCCGGGAATTATAGGCCAGTTAGTCTTACTTTGGTGGTAGGCAAAGGAATGGAAAGGATACTGAAGGATAGGATTTATGAGTATCTGAAAAGACACTGCTTGATTAGGGACAGCCAGCACGGATTTGTAAGGGGTAGGTCTTGCCTTACAAGTCTTATTGAATTCTTTGAGGAGGTGACCAAGCATGTGGATGAGGGTAGAGCAGTGGATGTAGTATACATGGATTTTAGTAAGGCATTTGATAAGGTTCCCCATGGTAGGCTTATGCGGAAAGTCAGGAGGCATGGGATAGAGGCAAATTTGGCCAGTTGGATAGAGAACTGGCTAACTGGTCGAAGTCAGAGAGCGGTGGTAGATGGTAAATATTCAGCCTGGAGCCCAGTTACAAGTGGAGTTCTGCAGGGATCAGTTCTGGGTCCTCTGCTGTTTGTAATTTCTATTAATGACTTGGAAGAGGGAGTCGAAGGGTGGGTCAGTAAATTTGCAGACGATACGAAGATTGGTGGAGTTGTGGATAGTGAGGAAGGCTGTTGTCAGCTGCAAAGGGACTTAGATATGATGCAGAACTGGGCTGAGGAGTGGCAGATGGAGTTCAACACTGTCAAGTGTGAGGTTGTCCATTTTGGAAGGACAAATAAGAATGCAGAATACAGGGTTAACGGTAGGGTTCTTAGTAAGGTGGAGGAGCAGAGGCATCTTGGGGTCTATGTTCATAGCTCTTTGAAAGTTGCCACTCAGGTGGATAGAGCTTGTAAGAAGGCCTATGGCGTATTAGCATTCATTAGCAGAGGGATTGAATTCAAGAGTCGTGAGGTGATGTTGCAGCTGTACAGGACCTTGGTAAGGCCACATTTGGAGTACTGTGTGCAGTTCTGGTCGCCTCATTTTAGGAAAGATGTGGAGGCTTTGGAGAGGGTGCAGAGGAGATTTACCAGGATGTTGCCTGGAATGGAGAATAGGTCATACGAGGATAGGTTGAGAGTGCTAGGCCTTTTCTCATTGGAACGGCGAAGGATGAGGGGTGACTTGATAGAGGTTTATAAGATGATCAGGGGAATAGATAGAGTAGACAGTCAGAGACTTTTTCCCCGGGTACAACAGAGTGTTACAAAGGGACATAAATTTAAGGTGAAGGGTGGAAGGTATAGGAGGGATGTCAGGGGTAGGTTCTTTACCCAGGAAGTGGTGGGGGCATGGAATGCGCTGCCTGTGGGAGTGGCAGATTCAGAATCATTGGTGACCTTTAAGCGGCAATTGGATAGGTACATGGATAGGTGCTTAAGCTAGGACAAATGTTTGGCACAACATCGTGGGCTGAAGGGCCTGTTCTGTGCTGTATTGTTCTATGTTCTATGTTCTAGAGAGAGAGAAAGAGAGAAAGAGAGAGAGAGAAAGAGAGAGAGAAAGAGAGAAAGAGAAAGAAAGAAAGAGAGAGAGAAAGAAAGAAAGAAAGAGAAAGAGAGAGAGGAAGAGAGAGATGGGAATGAGAGGAAATGGCAAGGAGGGAAGACACAAAATGGCAGGAAGGAGAGTTGAGTTAAGGCAGCTAGATTTGAGAAGTAGGAATTCTACTGTGTCTCATTAAGACACCGCTGACTCAGATTTAAGGTCAGAGGCAACTCAGTTTGCTCATATGCTCACTGCTCAATCACCCCCTAATTTGCCTGTAGATGGGTCAACAAGCTTCTCCACAACAGCCTGAAGAGATCAAAGGCAAAAGCTTCCCCTGTGTTCTACAGGAGACCTACTGAGGCCATGGACATTGAACAATGACAGGAGAAAGTGGTCAGAGTTTTCCTTCCTGTGTGGGGGTGTGGTCCAAAGCCAGATGAGCTCAGTCAATGGAGGCCAAGGTGACACTGCAAACAGAAGACCATTAGTCTGGCACTCTAAAATCTTTTTTTCAGGAACCGAAAGTGACTTGTTTTAATTTTGATGACAGTGACATGAGCACAAAAGCAGTGTTAAGTGCTTCCATCTCTTCTGCCATTCAATTCTTAAGGTACTGATTAATAAGGTAAAGCTCAGAAAATTTCATAAGGAATGTCTCTGAGCCATGGTGGATCTGATGACTGGAATCTCACTTAACACAATCCTTCAACTAAAAATGAGAAAATTCTGCCCACAGATTAATTAAGGAAAGCTAGCACTGATTTGCTAAGAGCAATATTTGATAACGTTAACAGAGATATTGCTGATAGCAATGCAGTTGATGTGGTGTGTATGGACTTTCAACAGGCAATTGATAAAATACTAAACAAAAGTAGTAACAAAACATTTAGAACTCATGGAATAAAAGGGACAGTAGCAGCATTGTGATAAAATTGACTGAGTGACAGGGAACTGGGAGCAGTGGTGAATAGTTGTAGACGTCAGATAAAATTAATAGGAGATTTACTGGAGGTGTTCAAAATCATGAGGGATCCAGACAGAATAAATAAAGACGCATATGTTTCCATTGAAAGAAGAATGCTGAACTAGAGAATGCTGATTGAATGTTTTTGGCAAAAGAAGCAATGTCAGTAAGAGAAAAAGCTTTTATTTTCCATATCAAACTGGAAATATACCCCCTGACAATATTGTGCTCAGCTCCAATTGTAGCTTTCAAAAGCCAATTGGATGAAAAACTGAATTGTTCTTGCAGAGAGCTGGCACAGGCATGTCATTGTGGTGAATGGCCTCTTTCTGCACTATAACCTTTATGCAATTCAATCATTCGAAGAAGTGAAACAGAAAAATATTTTATGCAGTTATTACATACATTAATTTGTCCAGTGGAAATCTAGATATAGTTGCACAAATTAAATCGCCTGTGAAAAAGTACATTTCTTGACTTTGATGAATGATTTAGCGCTACTTTCCATTGGCAGTAATTGAAGTAAAGTTGTGCACACAAGCTGTTAAGATTACAAAATTCTTAGCATGCAAGATTCATTGTTTTGCCTCAGAAAACAATCCTTGGTTCACAGAGCCCTCTGTCTTCCACAGCACTGATATCAATGTAAAGCAATGCACTTTTAAAAACAAAGAAACAGAAGGTTAATGTAGGATATGCAGTCACATTAGTAAAACTGATGAATGCAGATAATACATTTGTTTTACATCTAATAATTCAGAATAAAGAGGCACTATTATACTAGAGCTGGCTAATAATAAGGAAAAAGACAAAGACAGAGATTATCACCGTGACCTGAAACTCCTCAGACGGCATCCCTTCCTTTGTGCTTGAGTTTGACGATGCTATGGCTTTAAGAAGTTATTTTGTCCTGGGTTTATTTTTTGAAGAGAGGTTTTAAGGCAGGAGATACTGAGCAGTCTACCAGAACCACTAGAGTAGATAGCTTGTAATGCCTTGTTTTTTTTCAAAAAAGCTGGAACAATAGATGCAGCCTGAATGGGTGTGGTCAAGCTCTCCCAGGCCCGTTCTGTTCTTAGCTGCCTGGACCTTATGTATGCTTACCTTTTCCTCTTGGCTAGTTGCATGATTTCTTCTGTCATCCACGGTTCATGAATCATGACTTTTCTATCCCTTGTTTTCAAAGGGACATGCCTGTCCTACATATCTTCAACCTATCTTTGAAAGCCTCCCACATATCAAATGTGGACTTCCCTTCAAATAGCTGCTCCAATCCACATTTCCCAGCTCCTACCAAATTTTGAAATAATTGGTCTTGGCCCAGTTTAGTACTGTTCCCTTAGGACCACTCTCATCTTTGTTTACGAGTATTCTAAAACTTACAGAATTGTGGTCGCTATTCCAAAAGAAATCCCCCACTGCAACTTCTATTACCTGGCCTGGCTCATTCCCCAACACCAGGTCCAATATGGCCCCTTCCCTAGTTGAACTATTGACATACTGCTCTAGAAAACATTCCTGGATGCTCGTTACAAAATCTGCCTCATCCAGACCTCTGACACTAGGTATATTCCAGTCAATGTGGTGAAAATTAAAATCTCCCATCACCACCACCCTGTTGCCTCTACATCTTTCTATAATCTATTTACCTTCTTTGTTCCTCTACCTCACACTCACTGTTGGGAGGCCTGTAATTCAATGTAAATGCACCCGTCTTATTTCTCAGTTCCACCCATAACACCTCACAGCTCAAGCCCTCCATAGCATCCTCCTTTAGCACAGCCGTGATATCATCCCTGACCAGCAATGCAACTCCTCCCTAACTGCCACACCACCTTTTACTTCCATCCCTGTCCTGTCTAAAGCCTGGACTATTTAGTTGCCAATCATGTCCTTCCTTCAACCAAGTTTCTGTGATTGCAATAACGTCATACTCTCAGGCACCAATCCAAGCCATAAGTTTGTGTGCCTTATTCACTACACTCCTTGCATTAAAGCATATGCACTTCAGACTACCAGTTCCTTTGCGATCATCTGCTCTCTGCCTACTCTTCCCTTTCGTAATGCTAACTTCATGAACCTGTTCCTTACAGTCTCTAATTTCCACCTCACTGTCTGTTAGTCTTCTCTTCTAATTCCCAGCCCCCTACCACATTAGTTTAAACCCTCCCCAGAAGTAGCAAAAACTCCCCCAAAGACATTAGTTCCAGTCTGGTTTAGGTATAGATCATCCAATTTGTAATAGTCCCACCTTCTCCAGAACCATACCCAATGTCCCACAAACCCTCCCTCCTACACCATCCCTCAAGTCATGTGTTTGTCCTACCTATTCTTTCATTTCTACCCTGACTAGCACGAGGCACTGGTAACAATCATGAGATCGCTACCTTTGAGGTCCTCCTCTTTAACTTCTCTCCTAGCTCCCTGAATTAGGCTTTCATGACCTCCTCTCTTTTTTACTTATATCGTTGGTGCCTATATGCATCAGGACAACTGGCTGTTCACCCTCCCCTTTCAGAATGTTCTGCAGCAGATCGGTGACATCCCTGACCCATGCACCTGGGAGGCAACATATCATCCGGGAGTCCCGTTTTCAGCCACAGAACCGTTTATCTACTCCCCTCACAATGGAATCCCCTATGATTATGGCCCTACGAGTCTTTTTCCCGCCCTTCTGAACAGCAGTGCCCACCACAGTGCCATGATCCTGGCAACAGCTGCCTTCCCCGGTGAGCCATCTCCCCTAACAGCATCCAAAACGTATACCAGTTTTAGAGGGTGATTATCTCAGGGGATACCTGCACTGCCTTCCTACTCTGTCAGCCTTTTGATCACCCATTCAATGTTTCCCTCAGCAATTCTAATCTGCGGTGTGAGCAATTCATTAAACATGCTATCCACGACATCCTCATCATTGCAGATGCTCCACAGTGAGTCCACCCTCAATTCCAGAGACATTATGCAGTCAAATAAGATCTGCAGCTGGGCACACTTCTTCCAAGTATAAGAGTCAGGGACATCAGCCACATCCCTGAGCTCCCTAAACTCAGCACCTTACATTTACCTTTACAATAAGAAAAAGTTAGGGCCTAGGCTACCTTCTTAACGGTTCTGGTCTGGTCCGTAACAGGAGGGCAGGTAGGCAAAAGACTCATTGCAGGAAATGCCTCCTGTGTCTTTAAAAACATATGCAGTGGATCAAAGACAGCACACACAAAATCTCTTGTGGATACCAAAGACACAGGCCCAAAGATATACCTGGCATTGCCGGCAGGACAGAGAGCTGGTTAAAAGTTCTCTAACCCTTTTCTATTTTGTTGGGCTGGAGAATGTAATAATGCAAGATCCACACTCTTCTGCTTGTGATGAACAGCTACAGGCTTTTGTTGAACATAATTATATACAGAGGACGCTAGAGGAGGACATCTTACTTGAGTCACAATGACCCAGGTGCCAGTTCCATGTGAACTTGTACCTGACTCTCCACCTTAATGCTTCAATAAGCTCGGTAGCTACAGAGGGTGGAAAAAATGTCATGGATACTATTGCAATGCACACTGTAAACTCTATATTTAAATCTTGCGTTGAAATTTGAGATGCAATAAATAGGCAATAACTGTCTGGTTAAAATGTTCCAGCTTTGTGCACGTGTGGTAGAAACACATTGGCTGTGACTTCATCAAATGCTGAGGGGGTATTTTGGTGATTCCTTTTGCATGTAAAATTACATCAGTGACTTTATAAAAACATTTGTTCTACCTTTGTCAGTTGTTTTGTTCTAATTTAAATACTGTGGTAGCTAGGAGGTCCATGCTTTCTCTGTGTGTTGTGTCTTTAAGTTTAACAAATGATTCATAGTTGAGCATATTTATGAATTATTCGAATTCTGTCTCTCTGTGGGACAAACTACTCCATATATCAACTTAAATACAACTCAAATATTATTATTGTGTGACAGCATCAACTAATAGATGAAAAGAATGACAATGTGGCCCAATAAATCAGAACATTACCATTTAGAAAATTTCATGAAAACCCCTTAAAATTTCTTTTGGCCACTGGTTTTGACCCAGCTTCAAAGAAACAGAACTGATTGCAATTGTTGGCAATTTCTTTGACAAAGCCACTGTTGTAAAGTTTATCAAACTAAAACCTATGCTTTCAATAGTCTGTATAAAGAGAGACATGGAATACAAAAGTGTCAATGTTTTGTTAAACCTACGTACCAGTGCAATCTTATTATTGAGTGATTCCAAATCTGGGCACCAGAAGAATGTGATGTAAAAGCAAAATACTGCAGATGCTAGAAATATGAAGTAAACAGAAAAACTGGAGAAACTCGACAGATCTGGCACATCTGTGGAAAGCAAAATAGAGTTCATGTTTCGAGACCAAAGACTGGTCTTTGGAACTGGATTCTTTTCCCATTATATATAGCTTGTGTTTTAAGAGAAATAGAGGGTTTGTTGCAGCTTCTTGCAATGCTCAAATTGAAGTGGCTTCAGTGCATGCAAACTAATCAATATGTGATTTTAATCTCTGCCTACCAAAATTTGTCCTGTGGGTCTGTTTTGACAAGCAAGTCAAATTCATGCGTTTGCCATGTCTCTTTCCCAGGAAGAGATCAGCCTGTCAATCTATGTCCCCTGCTGCTGGGATTCCCACTGACTGCTGTTTACATTTCTGTGCTTCCACTACAGCTTTACTCCAGTCTCTCTTTGCACTTGTGATTCTCTATAGATCTTGCTTGATTGGGTTCCCATCAATGGAGTTCTTTCGTGACTTAGCCCACTTATGCTCCTTCATGTGCTTGCCAATATGTATTTTCTGAGTGCATGCTTTTTCCCTTTCTCTCTAATTACCTTCATTTAAATAATATTTCAGTTATTGAGGGCAATTGGTTTTTCGTGTTGCTAATTGCATCCTCTATTAGGGGCTTTCTCCTGTGTTATTTTTCACTTCTGTATTAGGTTTATTTCACAGATCAGTGCCTAGCTAAGTCCATTGCTGGTCAGTCTGCATGATCATTGAGCTTCACTTGATGTATTTCCCACCTCTGTGTTTGGTTTGCCGGGCTAGCTTTGCGATTTGCCATCACTGTCTTCACTTCAGGCTCTTAACACTTGTTTCCATTTCCATGGCTCTGGGTTTCATTGCCACTCTGTCAGAATGTGAACTCAGAACTTTTGTGAGTGAATTCAACAAAGGCCTGTCTGAATTCTGCTAATAATGCATAATTGGCCTTTCTTCTAACTGACTCAGTGGGCAGAATCTTGTTAAAGTATTGCCACCTCACCTACTGGCTAGACAACTGACAAGAGACTTGCAATATATCATGATTTGGAGATGCCGGTGTTGGACTGGGGTGTACAAAGTCAAAAATCACACAACACCAGGTTATAGTCCAACAGGTTTAATTGGAAGCACACTAGCTTTCGGAGCGCTGCTCCTTCATCCGGGGTGATTGTCCTCAGTGGTTAGTGACAATCACCTGATGAAGGAGCGTCACTCCGAAAGCTTGTGTGCTTCCAATTAAACCTGTTGGACTATAACCTGGTGTTGTGTGATTTTTAATGCAATATATCATGGACTGGTTGGGCCGAAGGGCCTGTTTCCACACTGTAGGGAATCTAGTTTAAATCTAATCTAAATCTCAGTAAGGCCAATGTCTATCAGGTAGTAGTGCTGCCACCAGCTAGCCTTCCCTTGGAAACAAGATTCTGGGGTCAGATTAGATTAGATTAGATTCCCTACAGTGTGGAAATATGCCCTTCAGCCCAACCAGGTCACACCAACCCTCTGAAGAGTAACCCACCCAGACCCATTTCCCTCTGACTAATGCACCGAACACTATGGGCAATTTAGCATGGCCAATTCACCTGACCTGCACATCTTTGTGACTGTGGGAGGAAACCAGAGCACCTGGTGGAAACCCACACAGACACGAGGAGAATGTGCAAATTCCACACAGACAGTTGCCCGAGGCTGGAATCAAACCTGGGACCCTGGTGCTGTGAGGCAGCAATGCTAACCACTGAGCCACCGGAGTGACCCTCCCCAACCCAGCTGATAATAGGTCCACACCACTTGACCTATCATGTAAGCTGTATAGCAACAACATGCTTGCAAGTGGGTTCATACCTGGCCCTTAATCAGTCACTTAAGGATTTACCGGTGGCAGGGGACGAATGTCGATCATGGGCCTTCTTGTTCAGAATTTGATTCTGATGGAGATGAGAAAATGATGGGGTTCAGGCACAATATCACCCTGCTTAATTAATGCTCTTCCTGCCTTGCCAGCAGAGAAAGCAGAAGATTCTGTCAATATCCTGCAAAATATGAAAAATATAAAAGACCAAAATGGTATCAAACATGCAGGTAACCATTTGCAGTTGTTGCAATAATGATACCTTGAAACACATTGACCCATTCACTCATCTGTCGTCAAATACAAATGTATTGTCACAGATTTTGTAGTTGTAATTAGGGTGAAACTGAATAACATCTGCCATCATTATTTGGTGAGACTGACAGCAACTTCTTTTATCCTAATATCTTCAGCTAAATGTGAAATCTAGAAGTAGCTGTGAGCGATTCACTGTGTCCTCGAGGTGTGCTGTTAGAAATTTTAGCCAATGGAAATCTTGCTTCTCAGTATGCTGTTAAAAGTTTTAGCCAATGGGAGTCTTAAAAATCACTAGACCTGATGTAATTTATTTTTTTTAAAACAGTGTATCACTAACAATTCTTTTTGAAGAATTTCTTTGGCTCTGAAAAAAATGTTACATTTAGGGCCTATACAATTTCCCCATTATATAAAGAGATATCAGAAAATTTCTTTTAAAAAAAAAGATTTGATTACACTATTTCACCTTTGACTTAGTACCATGTGTACATCAAAATAATTAACGTATTTTACCTCTTAATATATTTGTGAAAATTCTTCAATGTGATTGGCTAATTAGCCTGCTTGATGGCATCAATGTTCCCTAGATTGCATATTGCCTATAGCTGCCACCAGAAATAAATTGCAATCAAGTAATGTAAAATCCATGCCTGAGAGATTCTGTATATTTTGGGATCAGTGATGAGCACTGTCACTTTGACTGCAAAATCCAAGCTATTATATTCCAGGCAGTAACCAAATGATCAGAAAAGTGATAACAACTGCACCAAATGAAATTGTTGGAGAAAGGAGGATAATTTCTTCACAGCAACTAATAAAACAAGTGTCGTTATCCATAGTGTAGATATGTGCACAGTTCTTCCTAACAGTTTCTAAAATACTTCTGTTCCTTTCAAGAATGCGTTACTGTCAGTCCAAATCCTCTGAAAACCAAGCCTTCCTTCATGTCAACTACACTGTAAATTTGTTTTCAACTCCACTTGGACACTAAATGTGATCTCCAAAGCATTCACTGTACATCTCATCTTTCAGACACATTGCCAGCATTAATATTCTTCTAGCTATTCCAACAAATCAAAAGACCAGGTGTCCAGAGAACAGTTGTCATGGTAACACAATCATAAAACTTGCAAATCTTATTTAGGGTTAGTGTTGATAAGACCAACCTTGGATATTAACTCTTATATGAAGAGTATTCTGACATTCATGAAAGAAACTGTCAGTTAAATGAAAACACATCATACTGTATAAATATTTATCTCTATAGTAATATTAAGGAAATTTCAGCAAATTCCATAATAATCAGCTTTCTAGATATTCTTCAACAGTTTAAATGTCTGTGTGCTTTTGCCTTGAAAGACGACACAACCTCCTTTAACTGCCAAGAAGCTAATAAATTTTAATGGTCCTCATCATGCCAAATGCAACTCTACCTCTTGTTTTACAATCACCCATTTGTTTAAATAACTTACCAAAGAGAGATGATCGGCCTTGTATCTTTTCATACCATGTTGTATAAAGACTAGTTACTAATGCTGAGGAGTGCATTAAATACCATACCATTATACTGGGACACTTGGAAGTCTCAAACCCTACTACTGAACCTGGCATCTCTCAGTTTTGCATGAGTGGCACTGGGGGAGGGCCATGGTTAAGCAAGCATGGTTCCTTGGGACAGCTGGCCAGTTAAATGAGCAGCTGCGTCCCCTGAAATCATATTTTAGAGTCCCTGGAAAATGAACTTTTGTGTGTGGAGATGTGACTAGGAAAGAGCAGGTCTGTTCTCAGTGCATTTCCTTTGGATAGCTAGGGACTGTTTTGGAGAGCTAAGGCCCCAGAACACTTTTGGGAGAGGTAATGCATTCTCTGAGATTATGAAACAATGGAATACTTATGAATGAAAAGTGCATGAGTTCATTTTTAAATCATTCCTGAAACGTGCACATTGCAGATGAGAGCAGCAACTGTTGCCAGTTCCTAACTGCGCTGGAGAAGGGAGCTAACTTCTTGAACCACTGCAGTCCTTGGATGTAAGGACACCCTCAGCACAGTGAGGGAGTGCCAAGATTTTAGCCCAATGACAGTGAAGGAACAGCAACATAGATCCAAATCAGGATGGTGTGTGGTTTGGCAGGGAACGTGCAAGTGGTGATATCATCTGCTCTTTTCCTTCTCGGTGGCAGGTTTTTAGGGTGATGCCATAAAAGCCTTGTTAGATTATTGTGTGCATCTTGTAGGCAGTACATATTACTACAACTGTGCACTGGTAATGAAGTGAGTAATTGTGGAAGGTAATGAATAGGGTGTCATTCAAACAGGCTGCTCTGTTCCCCTAGATGTTCTTCCCCTAGACAGTGTATTTTTAGATGCACATCCTTCCAAGCAAGTGGGGAGTATTTCATTTCATTCCTGACAAGTAAATGGTAGTCAGGCATTGGGAAGAGAGGAGGTGAGTCACTGACTACAGAATTCCTTACTTCTGAGCTGTTCTTATAGCCACAATATTCGTTTTGCTGTTGCAGTTCAGTTTCTGGTCAATGGTACCAGGATATTGATAGTTGTGGATTCAGTGATGGTAACACTGTTGAACAGTAATGTGAGATGGTTAGGCTCTCTCTTGTTGGAGCTGATCATTGCCTAGCACTTGTGAGGCATGAATACCCCTTGCCACCTCTCAGCTCAGGATTGGACATTGTTCAGGTCTTGCTATTTATGGACACGGGCTGCTTCAGTATCTGAAGAGGTACAAATAGTGCTGAACATTGTGCAATCATGAACACTCATTCCCACATCTGACCTTATACTGAAGGGAAGGTCATGAATGAAGCAGCTGAAGATGGTTGAGCCTAGGACACTACCCTAAGGAACTGAGGACTCTTGTGGCATGGTGGTTGTGTCCCTACCTCTGAGCCAGGAAGCCTGAGTCAAGTCCTACCTGCTCCAGAGTTGTGTTGTAACATCTCTGAACAGATAAATTAGGACACTACCCTGAGGAATTGAAGGTCCTTATGGTGAAGTGGTGGTGTCCCTAACACTGAACAAGAAAGCCTGGATTCTTCAAGTTCCACACACACCAGAGGTGTGTAATAATAGTCGAGTAGATTGATTGAAAATGTCTACCCTGAGAAATTCATGTACAGATATCCTGTGACTGAGATGATTGAATTTCAACATCAACAACCATCTTCCTTTGTGTTATATATATGCCCAACCAAGCAGAGTGTTTTCTGCCTGACTTATATTGACTCCAGTTTTGATGGCATACTCAGTCAAATGCTACCTTGATGTCAAGCATATTCGCTTTCACCATACTTCTATGGTTCACTTCTTTTGTCCGTGGTTGGACTGAAACTGTAATGTGTAAGGAGAGATGTGGACCTACTGAGCGTCAACCAGCAGGTTATTGCTGAATATGTCACTGCCAATGACCCCTTCCATCACTTTACTGATGACTGGGATGATGAATGCAACTTCCATACCTGGCAGAATGAAGATCTGTCAAAACTATCAAAACTGTCAAGGAACTGACCAAAAATGTCTGGAGTTAAAAACAAAACCATTGTGCTCGTTATTTCAGAGTGCCTGTTTGCAAAAACCATTGAAATATTTGGACCATATGATTGACTTTCCAAACTATCATCTTCAAAATGGATGTCTGTCAAGTAGACATTTTGATAGACAGCTCTAACTGTTTATAGAATGGAAATATCTGTGTTCATAAGAGTTTAGTAGAAGGAATTTCAATGTATTGAATGTTAAATTGTACCAATGTGGATGTGCCTTTGTAATAGTGACATAATGTTATTTTCTATCAGGAAGCCTCCTGATGTATGCCTATTCTGGACAACAGATGAGTTGGTATGGAAAGGGAATGACAAAGGCTGGTGCATGGGGCTATAGGGTCTATGGAGTTTGGGTAGGGCCAAAGGGCTCGAGGATGTTTGACAGTATAGGATGGCAGTGGGCAAAGAATGGAATGGGAATATCAGGGCCAGTAGGGATGGGTAGATATATAAAGGGTATCATAGGATTTATGATGAGCCATGTGGAAGGGATAATGGATAACCAGTGGAATGGGGGATGTCGGACTATGAATAGATGGGAAATGGTGGGTGTAAGGGAACATGGAGAATGACATAGAGCAAAAGAATGGCACAGGGCATGAGAGTCCATTGCAATTGGCATGAAGAGTGTGGGGCCATGTGAATGCAGACAGGACATTAAGTGGATTGCTCAAATGTCCTTTAGGAAAGGAAATCTACCATCCTTACCTGGTCTGGCCTACATGTGACGCGAGAGCCACAGCAATGTTGTTTGACTCCCAACTGCCCTCTGAAATGGCCCAGCAAGCCACTCAGTTGTATCGGCCGCCAGAAAGTCACAACAAAGAAATTAAACCAGACGGACCACCTGGCATTGACCTTGGAACCGGAAAAGACAATGGCAAAAATACAATCAGCCCTTTTGGCCATGTAAAATCCTCCTTACCAACATTTAGGGGCTAGTGCCGAAATTGGGACTTCACGTCAAGGAGCAGTGTGGCTAGAGAGTGGCAGTGCTGGCCAGGAATGTAAGAAAGAAGTCAAAACCCCGGTTGGTATCTATCTGCTTGGTATCTCTCAATGTTCAGTTTCTAAAACTGCTGGGTACCAATCTACTGAGAAGCATAGCTTCTGCCATGGTACAGTCAGGACGTTCTCCATTAAGGAAGAGTGAGGGAATAAGTGGGGCTCCAACCTTTACACAAGCTGTGACCAAAACACTTCAGACTTTGGGTGGGCAGACAGGAAATGTACAAATGCAAGTTTGTGTGGGTTTAGGAGACAAATCTCATTTGTCACTATCTGGGGATTTTAGGACAAAGCAAAAGAAATATTTCTCTACAGATCCCTGCCATTGATCAGGTACAGTTCTTGACATTAACTTTCATTTTTCTTTGCGCTGTAATGTTCCCAAACGCTCAGAAAAGCACCAGAATTTATTTAATATTGAGGAGTTTAGAAGACATTTTAATGTTTTTCTATATATGATTAACACAATTTTATGTTGTATTTGGAATTTGAAATAAACTGTGCGTGGGAAATCATGTCTCACTAATGGGTGGCATGGTGGCTCAGTGTTTAGCAAAGAACAAAGAACAAAGAAAATTTACAGCTCAGGAACAGGCCCTTTGGCCCTCCAAGTCTGAACCGATGCAAATCCACTGTCTAAACCTGTTGCCCAATCCCTAAGCAACTGTATCCCTCTGCTCCCCACCTACTCATGCATCTGTCCAGACACATCTTCAATGAATCAAGCTCAGTCAATGGAAAGTGTGTCAATTTCTTTCCCCTGAGCATAAGCCAAGGCCCCATTTCTCAATCCTAGGTCAGGTGTGGAGAGGTGAGAGGAATTGCATGTTAATTGCACAAACCCAGCCATTATATATAGCCACCTACATTTCTAATTTAGTTGGGGGACAGCAGGCTGAATTGAGTTGGGCTGGGTGACCCAGGAAGAGCAGAGGAGACTATCAATTCCCATGCCCGCTGCTCTCATCCCCTTATTCACCTCCATGCCTCTTTATTTTTATTCATTTGTGGGACTTGGATGTCACTGGCTGGCCAGCATTGATAACCCATCCCTATTTGCCCTTGAGAAGGTGGTGGTGAGTTGCCTTCTTGAATTGCTGAAGTCCACTTGCTGTGGGTTGACCCACAATGCTGGTAGGGAGGGAATTCCAGGATTTTAACCCAATGACTGAAGGAACGGTGGTATATTTCCAAGGCAGGGTGGTGAGTGGCTTGGAGGGGAACTTGCAGGTGGTAGTGTTCCCAAGTACCTGCTGCCCTTGTCCTTCTAGGTGGAAGTGGTCGTGCGTTTGGAAGGTGCTGTCTAAGGAACTTTGAATTTCTGCAATGCATCTTGTGGAGAGTACGCACTGCTGCTACTGAGCGCTGGTGGTGGAGGGATTGAATGCTTGTAGATGTGGTGTCAATCAAGCAGGTTGCTTTGCACTGGATTGTGTCAAGCTTCTTGAGTGTTGTTGGAGCTGCACCCATCCAGGCAAGGGGGGAATATTCCATTACACTCCTGACTTGTGCCTTGTAGATGGTGGATAGACTTTGGTGTGTCAGGAGATGAGTTACTCGCTGCAGTATCCCTAATCTCTGACCTGGTATTGTAGCCACTGTGTATGTGGTGAGTCCAGTTGAGTTTCTGGTCAATGGTAATCCCAAGGATGTTGACAGTGGGGGATTCAGTGATGGTAATATCGTTGCATGTCAAGCGGTGGTGGTTAGTGTCTCTTACTGGTAATGGTCATAGCCTGGCATTTGTGTGGCATGAATGTTATTTGGCACTTGTCAGCCCAAGCCTGGATATTGTCCAGGCAACATCCTCGTAAACCTTCTCTGCACCCTCTCCAAAGCGTCCACCTCCTTTTGGAAACGTGGTGACCAGAAATGTACATAGTATTCTAAATGCGGCCGAACCAATTTCTTGTACAGGACGAAAGTGAGGAGTGCAGATGCTGGAGATCAGAATCAAGATTAGAGTGGTGCTGGAAAAGCACAGCAGTTCAGGCAGCATCTGAGGAGCAGAAAAATCGATGTTTCGGGCAAAAGCCCTTCATCAGGAGGCTGATGGAGTGGTTTTGCCCGATACATCAATTTTCCTGCTCCTCAGATGCTGCCTGAACTGCTGTGCTTTTCCAGCACCACTCTAATCTTGACAATGTCTTGTACAATTTTAACATGATCAGCCAGTTCTTATACTCCATACCCCATCCAATGAAGGCAAGCATACTATATGTCTTCTTGACCACTCTATCTACCTGTGCAGCAATCTTCAGGGTACAATGAACCTGAACTCCCAGATCTCTCTGCTCATCAACTTTTCCCAAGGCTCTTCCGTTTACTGTATAATTCGCTCTAGAATTAGACTTTCCAAAATGCATCACCTCACATTTGCCTGGATTGAACTCCATCTGCCACTTTTCCGCCCAACTCGCCCATCTATCTATTCTCCTGTATTCTTTGACAGTCCCCTATGCTTTCTGCTACTCCACCAATCTTCGTGTCACCTGCAAACCTGCTGATCATACCAACAGTGCCCTCTTCCAGATCATTTATGTATATCACAAACAACAGTGGCCCCAGCACTGATCCCTGTGGAACACCACTGGTCACCTTTCTCCATTTCGAGAAACTCACTTCCTCTACTACATTTGCTCAGCCCGTTCTTTATCCACCTAGCTAGAACATTCTGCACACCATGTGACTTCACTTTCTCTATTAGTTTACCATGTGAAACCTTATCAAGTGCCTTACTAAAGTCCATGTATATGACATCTACAGCCCTTCCTTCATCTATCACTTGGTTACTTCCTCAAAGAATTCTATTAAGTTGGTAAGGCATGATCTCCCCCGCACAAAACAGTGTTGCCTATCACTGAGAAGCCCATTCTTTTCCAAACATAAATAGATTTTATTCCTCAGTACCTTCTCCAGAAACTTTCCCACCACTGATGTCAGGCTCACTGGTCTATAGTTACCCGGAATATCCCTACTACCCTTCTTGTACAGGGGGACAACACGAGCAACCCTCCAGTCTTCCAGCACCTCACCTGTATTTACGGATGCTACAAAGATATCTGTCAGGCCCCAGCTATTTCCTCTCTCACCTCCCCCAGCAACCTGGGATAGATCCCATCCAGTCCTGGGGATTTGTCCATCTTAATAACCACTAGCCTACCCCTACATTTTCCCTACTTATGTCAATGTGATCCAGAGTAATCAAACTTCTATCTCTAATCTCAGCATTCATCACGTCCCTCTCCTCAATGAACACTGATGCCAAGTAATCATTCAGAATCTCACCCATTTTCTCAGGTTCGACACACAGCCTTCCTCCCTTATCCTTTAGTGGATCAATCCTTTCTCTAGTTACCTGCTTGCTTCTTATAAGAATAAAAGGCTTTGGAATTCTCCTTAATTCTGCTCGCTAAAGCTATTTCATGACCCTTTTTAGCCCGCTTGATTCCTCGTTTAAGACTGGTCCTACTCTCCCTATGTTCCTCCAGGGCCTGTTCTGTTCCTAGCTGCCTGGACCTTGTGAATGCTTCCCTTTTCCTCTTGGCTAGTCGTACGATTTCTCCTGTCATCCACAGTTCATGAATCTTGCCTTTTCTATCCCTTGTTTTCAAAGGGACATGTCTGTCCTGCATATCTTCAACCTATCTTTGAAAGCCTCCCACATATCAAATATGGACTTCCCTTCAAATAGTTGTGTCCAATCTGTATTTCCCAGCTCCTGCCTAATTTAGATATAATTGGCTTTGGCCCAGTCTAGTACTCTTCCTTTAGGACCACTCATCTTTATCTACGAGTATTCTAAAACTTGCAGAATTGTGGTCACCGTCCCCAAAGAAATCCTCCACTGCAACTTCTACCACCTGTCCTGGCCCCTTCCCTCATCGGACTATTGACATACTGCTCTAGAAAACTCTCCTGGACGCTTCTTACAAATTCTGACACTAAGTGTATCCCAGTCAATATGGCGAAAAGTAAAATCTCCCATCGCCACCACCCTGTTGCCTCTATATCTTTCCATAATCTGTTTACCAATTTGTTCTTTTACCTCACGCTCACTGTTGGGAGGCCTGTAATACGGCCCCAACAATGTAACTGCACCATTTTTATTTCTCAGCTCCACCCATAGTGCCTCACTACTCAAGCCCTCCATAGTGTCCTCCTTTAGCACAGCGTGATATCATCCCTGACCAGCAATGCAACTCCACCCCCTCCTTTTACTTCCCTCCCTGTCCTGTCTGAAGCATCTATTTCCTGGAACATTTAGTTGCCAATCACCATGCCCTTCCTTGAACCAGGTCTCTGTAATTGCAATAACGTCATACTCCCAGGCACCAATCCAACCTGGGTTTCATCCGGGTGCTCCAGTTTCCTCCCACAGTCCAAAGATGTGCACGTTAAGTCAATTGGCCAGGCTAAATTGTCCATAGTGTTAGGTGCATTCATCAGGAGTAAATACGGGGTATGGGAATGGGTCTGTGTGGGTTACTCTTCAGAGAATCGGTGTGGACTTGTTGGGCCGAAGGGCCTGTTTTCATACTGTAGGGAATCTAATCTAAAAAACTTGATTGAGTTTGAAGAAGTGACAAAGAGAATTGATGAAGACAGAATGGTGGACATTGTTGAACATCTTACTGTAGTCTATGTAGACAAAGTTACACATGGTAGACTGGTTAGCAAAGTTACATCACGTGGAATACAACTAAGTTTTTGAAGAATTCATGAAGACGGTTGATGAGGGCAAAGTTGTAGACGTGATCTATATGGACTTCAGTAAGGCGGTCGACAAGGCTCATGGTAGATCAGTTCGCAAGGTCAGATCACATGGAATACGGGGAGAAATAGCCATTTGGATCCAGAATTGGCTCGAAGGTCGAAGACAGAGGATGGTGGTGGAGTGCTGCTTTTCAGACTGGAGGCCTGTGACCAGTGGTGTGCCACAAGGATTGGTACTGGGTCCACTGTTTTTTGTCATTTATATAAATATTTGGATATGAACATAGGAGATACAGTTAGTAAGTTTGCAGGTGACACCAAAATTAGAGGTGTAGTGGACAGTGTAGAAGGTTACCTCAGAATACAACAGGATCTTGATCAGATTGGCCATTGGTCCTTCGAGTGGCAGGTGAAGTTTAATTTAGATAAATGTGAGGTGTTGCATTTTGGAACAGCAAATCAGGGCAGGATACTTACCCTTAATGGTAAGGTCCTGGGGAAAGTTGCTGAACAAAGAGACGTTGGAGTTCAGGTTTCTTGAAAGTGAAGTCACAGGTAGATAGGATAGTGAGGAAGGCATTTGGTATGCTTTCCTTTATTGGTCAATGCATTGAGTATTGGTGTTGAGAGGTCACATTGTGACTGTGCAGGACATTGGTTTGGCCACTTCTGGGATACTGCATTCAGTTCTGGTCAGCCTGCCATTGGAAGGATGTTGTGAAACTTGAAAGGTTTCAGAAAGGATTTACAAGCATGTTGCCAGAATTGGCAGGTTTGAGCTATAGGGAAGAGGGGATTTTCTCTGGAACGTCAGAGGCTGGCAAATGGGACTAGATTAGGTTTAGATATCTGGTTGGCATGGACATGTTGAATCAAAGGGTCTGTTCCATGCTGTGCAATGCTATGATTCTATAACTAGCCATTTGAATACAGAATTGGCTTGAAGGGAGGAGATAGAGGGTGGTGGTGGACGGTTGGTTTTCGCACAGGAGGTCTGTGACCAGCAATGTGCCACAAGAATGTGGGTGGCACGGTGGCACAGTGCTTAGCACTGCTGCCTCACAGCGCCTGAGACCCGGGTTCAATTCCCGCCTCAGGCGACTGACTGTGTGGAGTTTGCACGTTCTCCCCGTGTCTGCGTGGGTTTCCTCCGGGTGCTCCGGTTTCCTCCCACAGTCCAAACGATGTGCAGGGTCAGGTGAATTGGCCATGCTAAATTGCCCGTAGTGTTAGGTAAGGGGTAAATGTAGGGGTATGGGTGGGTTTCGCTTCGGCGGGTCGGTGTGGACTTGTTGGGCCGAAGGGCCTGTTTCCACACTGTAATGTAATCTAAAATCTAATCTAAAATCAGTACTGAGTCCACTGCTTTTTGACATTCATATAAATGATCGCTATGACTCTATGGCTCTATGTGAATATAAGAGGTATAGTTAGTAAGTTTGCACATGACCCCAAAATTTGTGTTGTTGTGGACAGTGAAGATTATCTCAGAATACCATGGGACCTTGATCAGATGGGTTGATGGATTGAGGAGAGGCAGATGTAGTTTAATTTAGATAAATGTGAGGTGCTACATTTCAGAAGGACAATCAGATTAGGACTTATACACTTAATGGTAAGGTCTTGAGGAGTGTTGCCAAATAAAGAGACCTTGGAGTGCAGGTGGACAGGGTACTGAGTAAGGTGTTTGTTACACATGCCTTTATTGGTCAGTGTACTGAGTACAGGAGTTGGGAGTTCATATTGCAGCACAACAGGACATTGATGAGGCCACTTTTGGAATGCTGCATTCAATTCTGGTTTCCCTGCTATGGGAATGGTGTTGTGAATCTTCAAAGGGTTCAGAAAAGATTGGAAGAAAAAAGATGTTGCCAGAATTGGAACTATAGGAAGAGATTGATCAGGCTGAGGCTTTTTACCCTGTTGTGTCAGACACTGAGGGGTGACCTCAGAGAAGTTTATAAAATTAAGAGGGGCTTGGATAGGGTGAATTGTCAACATCTTTTATCCTGGGTAGGGGAGTCCAAAACTAGAGGGTATAGGTTTAAGGTAAGAGAGGAAAGATATAAAACAGGCCTAAGGGACGTGCGTGTACAGAATGAGCTTCCTAAAGAAGTGTTGGAGGTTGGTCTAGTAACAACATTTAAAAGGAATCTGAATGGGTACACGTGAGGTGGCCAGCACGTTGCTCTTTAATGCCTCCCCCACCCCCCCACCCCCTCCCAGGCAGTCTCCACCTCACCCTATAATCAAGTGTGCCCAGATGGAGTGAATCAAACAAAGCTGAGCAAGCCTTGTTCTTATCTTCGTGAATCTTCTCAACTAGGTGCATGAGTTAAAGCAGTTGTCAAATTGCCAAAATCCAAAGATGTGCAGGTCAGGTGAATTGGCCATGCTAAATTGCCCGTTGTGTTAGGTGCATTCGTCAGGAGTAAATATGGGCCAGGGGAATAGGTCTGGGTGGGTTACTCTTCGGAGGGTCAGTGTGGACTTGTTGGGCCGAAGGGCTTGTTTCCATACTGTAGGGAATCTAATCAAATGAATGGAAGAGCTTAACATTTTCAAGGCAAATAGGACTAGATTAATTTAGGATGTCTGGTCGGCATGAGCGAGTTGGACCCAAGGGTCTGTTTCCATGTTGTATGAACTTATGACTCTATGAACCCTGCTTATTGACCCCTGTACTAATGAAAAAGATTGCCTTGCTATCCATCCTATCTGTGCCCCTCATAACCTTATACATGTCTATCACCGCCTCCAAGCAAACAATTCCAACCTAACTAATTTTTTTCCTCCTCGCTCAGACTCTCCAGTTCAAGCAGTATCCTGGTAAATCTCCTTGTTGAATTGTTAGATTACTCTTGAAGCATTCCTTCACAAACAGAGTTAAAAATCACACAACACCAGGTTATAGTCCAACAGGTTTAATTGGAAGCACACTAGCTTTCGGAGCGACGCTCCTTCATCAGGTGATCACCTGATGAAGGAGCAGCGCTCCGAAAGCTTGTGTGCTTCCAATTAAACCTGTTGGACTATAACCTGGCATTGTGTGATTTTTAACTTTGTACACCCCAGTCCAACACCGGCATCTCCCAATCTTCACAAACAGAGACCTCTTTAAAAAGTTGACCTGACATTTGTAATCGGGTATCCGAACTAATATGATTTACACAAGAGTTTTTGAAACTTGTATGTTTAATGCTGACTAATTTAGATCCTAATGTATATTTAAATGCGTATTTTATACTTGAAAGAATCAAACCAAAAATTTAAAACTCCACAATTTTGACTTTGTTCATTTCCTCATTTTCAAACACAGTTTGATATTAAAAAGCATAATACGCAACACAATTCTACTAATCATATATGGAGTCATGTTAAAAATGTCTTCCAATCGCCTCCATAACAAATAATACATTGGTTCTCATGCTATGCTGGGTAATTTCAAACAGTTTAACCAGAAGATATTGAATGTTGACACCAAGCATTGTTAGCTGAGCAATGAAATACACAACTTTTTTCAATGCACAAACAGCAAACTCTGAGCAACACTATTCCACCATTTTATATAATTATTCTTCCTAATCTGAAGCAATAATTTGCACGTGCAGGCAAACTGTTGTCCTTTTGTAACTGACTATTCGTGTGAATGTCAGTAAGTTATCGGACCATAGAGGCCATTATGAACAGGCCTAATGTTTGTTCTTGACATGAACATCAGAGAATTTTCCTGCAGGATTGACTGAATAGCAATCAGGAGTGAAAACCATGGATGAGTTGTCCCATTTGATTAGCTCAACTGCTGTGAACTGAACCAAAGTAACTCTGCCAACTATGAGACCAGGTAATTCAATATGATGTGGGGTTCAGCACAGGGCTTTTGTGCTATGTAGGGCTCAGTTCTATTCTGGACTAAATCACTGGCAGAGCTCTGAAGCATTTGAGGAATTATTCATTTATTCTAACAGGTTCTGAAAGCATGTGGAGCTTTCAAAAGCAACATAAATGTTTCACAATACAAAAAAATTGGACCTTTTTGCAACAAACACACAATCAGAAAGATAAGTGGTGTTCTTCTCAACTTCAAGACAATATTACAAAGACATTTTCCGTGTTTAGTAAAATCTTTAGAAAAATCAAAGTTTATTGTCCACTGCTGGCAAGTTCCTGTAATGATACTATGTCTCATTTATTTTTGGTTCAAAGTAATCAAATGTTATTGAAATTATTTATCATTTGAACCATGGATGCAATTAATTTTCTGAACTTATCATTGAAATTAGATATTCATAGTGAAAGGATGCTGGAGACATTAAATCTACTATTCTGATATGGCAGTACTGATATATGAAGAAAGATTGGCTCAGTTAGGACTCTCTTCACTGGGCTTTACAAGAATAAGAAAATAAGAACTAGGAGCTGGAGTAGGCAATTCAGCCCCTCGACCCTATTCCACTATTCAATATGATCATGACTGATCTCACTTCTGCCTCAACCCCACTTTCCTGCTCATTCATTTTATCCCTTCAACCCATTAATAATTAAAAGCATCTGTCTCCCCCTTAAATTTACTCAATGTCCCAGTAACTGCCACACTTTGGGGTTATGAATTTCTCAGATTCGGATAAGTTATATCTCCTCCTCTGTTTTAAATCTGCGACCCCTTGTCCTAAAACTATGACCTCATTCCAGATTGCCCCACAAGAAGAAACAACCTTTCTACTTCTCCTTCGTCAATTCCGTTTATCATCCAAAATACATCAATTAGATCTCCTCTCATTCTTATAAACTCGAGAGAGTATGGGTCTAAACTTCTCAATCTTTCTTCATAAGACGAAGCCTTTATCTCTGGAATCAATCTGGTGACCCTCCTCTGAAATTGCCTCCAATGCAAATACCATCCTCAAGTAGGAGGACCAAAATGTATGCAATACTCCAGGTACACTCATGTTAATGCCTTGAACAGATGCAGCAACACATCCTGACTTTTATATCCTATTCCTTTAGCAATGAATGCCAAAATTACATTTACTTTACGTTTTACCTGCTCTATCTTTGCTAGTTTTCTGCAGTTTCTGCATGAGGATGCCCCGATCTCTTGACACTGAAGCAATTTGATGTTTCTCTCTATTTAGATAATAACATGCTTTTCTATTCCTATGATCAAATGGATAACCTCTCATTATCCATTTTAAACTCCATCTGCCAAATGTTTGCTCATTCACCGAACTGTCCATATCCAGTTGTGAATTTCTAACTTCTTTATTGCAACTTACTTTCCCACTTATTTTAGTGCCATCTAAAGTTGACTAGGCTATCATCCCTGCATCGAAGTTATTAATTGTAACCCAACTGGGAAAAAAAAATTGTGTAGTTTTGAACAACAAATAGAGCCGTAACTCATGTAGTTCATGAGCTAGTCCTAACCTGGGACAGACTATTCTGTAGATCCAGCCCTGGGTCTGCTTATATTTTGTTATTAACCTATTTTTTATAATCAACCTGTCCCTATTGCACAGGAGGGAAGGAGGGAAAGAAGGAGAGTGTTAGTCATTGGGGACTCAATAGTTAAAGGCTCAAATAGAAGGTTTATAGGGAACGAACGAGACTCGCGGCTGGTGTGTTGCCTCCCAGGTGCCAGGGTCCGTGATGTCTCGGATCGTATCTTTGGGGTCCTGAAGGGAGATGGTGACCAGCCCCAAGTCGGTGTCCATGTAGGTACCAATGACAGAGGTAGAAAGAGGGATAGGGATGTAGGGCAGGATGTCAGGGTGGAAGCTGAGAGCTAGAACAAACAGAGTTGTTATCTCTGGTTTGTTGCCCGTGCCACGTGATAGCGAGGCAAGGAATAGGGACAGATATCAGCTGAACACGTGGCTGCAAGGATGATGCAGGAGGGAGAGTTTCAGGTTCTTGGATAATTGGGGCTTATTCTGGGGAAAGTGGGACTTGTACAAACAGGACAGTCTTCACTTGAACCAGAGGGGTACTAATATCCTGGGTGGGAAATTTGCTGGTGCTATTTGGGTGGGTTTAAACTAGTTCAGCAGGGGGATGGCAAACTGAGGTGTAGTTGCAGTGCACAGGAGGATGAGAGTAGGAAGGAAAGGGACAGGATTTCAGGGTCACAGGAATGTGCTGGCAGACAGAAAACTGATTTGAAGTGTGTCTACTTCAAGGCCAGAAGTATCGAAATAAGGTAGGAGAGCTTGCAGCATGGATAGGTACCTGGGACTTAGATATTGTGGCCATTTCGGACTCATGGATAGAGCAGAGTGAGGAATGGATGTTGCAGATTACAGGGTTTAAATCTTTCATTAAGAACAGGCAAGGCAGTAAAAGAGGGGGAGGCTTGGCCTTGTTAGTCAAGGATAGTATAACGATGGCTGAGAGAACTTTTGATAAGGACTCGTCTACTGAGGTAGTGTGGGCTGAGGTTAGAAACAGGAGAGGAGAGGTCACACTGCTGGGAGTTTTTTATAGGCCTCCGCAGAGTTCCAGGTAGGTGGAAGTGAGGATTAGCAAAATTATTCTGGGTAGGAGTGAAAGGAACAGGGTGGTCATTATAGGGGACTGTAACTTCCCCAACATTGGCTGGAAATGCTATAACTCTTGTCCGTTGGATGGATCAGTTTTTGTCCAATGTGTACAGGAGAGTTTCCTAACACAGTATGTCAAAAGGCTGACAAGAGGAGAGGCCACACTGATCTGGTGCTTGGTAATGAACCAGGCCAGGTGTTTGATTTAGTTGTAGGTGAGCACTTTGGAGAGAGTGACCATAATTCAGTTAGGTTTAGTTTAGCAATGGAAAGGGATAGGTACATGTCACAGGTCAAGAGTTATCGATGGGGCATGGGCAATTATAATGCGATTAAGCAGGAATTAGGATGATAGAGTGGGGTTGCTAAATGCAGAGGATGCAGACAATTGAAATGTGGAGCTGATTTAAGGAACAGATATTGCGTGTCCTTGATAGGTATGACCCTGTCAGGCAGGGAGGAAGTGATAAGGTAAGGGAACTATGGTTTACTACAGAAGTTGCATCTCTTTTTACGAAGAAGAAGGAGGCTTATGTGTTGGTGAGGCAAGATGGTTCAGATAGGGCGATGGAGAGTTACAGATCAGCTAGGAAGGATTTAAAGAGAGAGTTAAGAAGAGCAAAGGGAGGACACGAGCAGTCTTTAGCAAATAGAATAAAGGAGAATCCTAAAGGTTTCTATAAGTATGGGAGGAATAAAAGGATGATTAGGGTAGGAATGGGGCCTATTAAAGACAGAAGTGGGAAATTGAGTGCAGACCCTGTAGAGATCGGAGAGGTGCTAAACGAACATTTCTCATCGGGTTTCACTCAGGAAAAGGAGAATATTGTAGAGTAGAAGAATGAGGTATGAGATATTAGACTAGAAAGGATCGAGGTTAGTTACGAACAGCTGCTATCAATTCTAGAAGGAGTGAAAGTAGACAAGTCCCCTGGGCCGGATGGGATTTATCCGAGGAGTCCCTGGGTAGCTAAGGAGGAGATAGCAGAGCCTTTGGCTTTGATATTTGAGTCATCATTGTCTACAGGTTTGGTACCAGAGGACTGGAGGATTGCAAATGTTGTGCCCTTGCTCAAGAAGGGCAGTAGAGATGACCCAAGTAATTATAGACCAGTGAGCCTTACTTCTGTTGTAGGAAAGATTTTGGAAAGGATTATAAAATATAAGATTTATAATCATCTAATAAACAACAATTTGAATACAGATAGTCAATATGGTTTCATCAAGGCCAAGTCGTGTCTCACAAACCTCATTGAGTTTTTTGAGAAGGTGACCAAGCATGTAGATAAGGGTATGGCAGTTGACATGGTATACATGGACTTCAGTAAAGCCTTTGATAAGGTTCCACATGGTAGGCTGTTGGAGAAAATGCAGAGGCATGGAATTGAGGGTGATTTAGCAATTTGGATTAGAAACTGGCTTTTTGAAAGAAGGCAGCGAGTGGTGGCTGATGGAGAATATTCAGCCTGGAGTCCAGTTACTAGTGGTGTGCCACAAGGATCTGTTTTGGGACCACTGCTGTTTGTCATTTTTATAAATGATTTAGACGCAGGTATTGGTGGATGGATTAGTAAATTTGCAGACGACACTGAAGTCGGTGGAGCAGTAGACAGTGTGGAAGAATGTTACAGGTTGCAGGGGGAGTTGGATAAACTGCAGTATTGGGCTGAGAGGTGGCAAATGGAGTTCAATGCAGCTAAATGTGAGGTGATGCACTTTGGGAAGAATAACAGGAAGGCAGAGTACTGGGTCAATGGAAAGATTCTTGGTAGTGTGGATGTACAGAGGGATCTTGGAGTTCATGTACATAAATCCCTGAAAGTTGCCACCCAGGTGGATAGTGCTGTTAAGAAGGCATACGGTGTGTTAGGTTTCATTTGTAGAGAGATTGAGTTCCGGAGCCGCAATATCATGCTGCAACTATACAAAATGCTGGTGCGGCCACACTTGGAATATTGTGTACAGTTCTGGTCCCCATATTTTAAGAAGGATGTGGAAGCATTGGAAAAGGTGCAGAGGAGATTTACCAGGATGTTGCCAGGTCTGGAGGGAAGGTCTTTTGAGGAAAGGCTGAGAGAGTTGAACCTGCTCTCATTGGCAAGAAGGCTAAGAGGGGATTTGATAGAGACATACAAGATGATCAGAGGATTAGATAGGGTAGATAGTTAAAGTCTTTTTCCTAGGATGATGATGTCAGCGTGTATGAGGGGACATAACTACAAATTGAGGGGTGATAGATTTAAGACAGATGTCAGAGGCAGGTTCTTTACACAGAGAGTGGTAAGGGCGTGGAATGCACTACCTGCTTATGTAGTCAACTCAGCCACATTAGGGAGATTTAAACAATCCTTAGATAAGCACATGGATGTATTTGGGATAGTGTAGGAGGACAAGCTGAGAACAGTTCACAGGTCAGCGCAACATCAAGGGCCGAAGTACCTGTTCTGCTCTGTATTGTTCTATGCTCTATGTACTATGTTCTAACCTGTTCAGATATATTATTACATACCTCTGAAGCAGGTATTGAACCCAGGCCACCATGGTCCAGGAGTAGGGACACTACCACAGTACCAAAAGAGGACCCTCTTTGGTCTGCTTTATAAAGGTGATGAGTTCCAGCTGGACAGGCCTGCTGCCAAGGCAACCCCTACTCAAAAGTTCTACAAGGTGATTACTTGGTGATTCCTATAGGCCTTTAGGGGTTAGCATTTTAATATAGATTGTAAATGATTGAAGCCCAAGGTCCAAACTCTGTGACATTTAGTTATAGCTTGAGAACCAAAGAAAAACCTATTTATCTCCACTCTCTGCTTTCTGTTAGTTAGCCAATCCTCTGTCCAAGCTAATAAAGTACACTAACCCCATATGATCTTACTTTGTTTCTTAACCTTTTGTCCGGCACCTTATCGAATGCCTTCTGGAAGTCCAAACATACTACATCCACAAAATCCCAATTATCCACTTTGCTGGTTACCTCTTCAAAGAAATCTCGCAAATTAGTCAAGCATGATTTAATCCTCATAAATCTATGCTTGACTTGATGGACTGTGTTTTGACTTTCCAAATATCCTGTTATTACTTGCTTAATACTGAATTCTTAATACTGGTTTCATAATGACACATATTAAACTAACGAGTCTGTAGTTTCTTACTTTTTACCATTCTCCCTTTTTGAATAAGGGTGTTATATGAGTATTTTTCCAATCCACTTCTACCTTTCCGGCATCTAGAAAATTTTGAAATATTCCAACCAATAAATCCACCATCTCTGCTGTCACTTCCTTTAATGCCTGAGGAAGTCGGCCATCAGGCCCTGGGACATCTCTGCCTTCAAACCTCGTAGTTTGCTTAGTACTATTTCTCTAATGACAATGATCGTTCAAACTTCCTCCCTTTCTATAATCTCTGCATTACCTGTTACTATTGGGATGACACTAGTGTCCACCACTCTAAAAAACTGAGGTAAGATATTGAGTTAGTATCTCTGCCATTTTCATGTTCCCCACTATTAACTCTGTAATTTTATCCACCAAAAGCTACTCCTTTCCTTTTTATATACCTATAAAAGCTTTTAACATTCATTTTTATATTTTGCACTCACCTTCTTTCACCATTTACCTTTGCTATTTTTCTATTGCCTTTTTACTAATCCTTTGTCCATGTTTAAAAGTTTTCCAATCTTTCGGTCTGCCAGTGGTCTCTACAATATGGTATTCCTTAGCTTTTAGTTTTATAATATCTTTAACTTCCTTGCTCAGCTTTGGATTTTTTACCCCCTCTTACAATATTTCTTCCTCCCCAGAATATATTTTAGACAGGAGGAACTGAATATATCTTTAAACGTCTATCACTGCTCATCAAATGTCCTACCTTTCAGTCTTCCTGTTGAACTGACTAAGACTAAATCTGTCCTCACACCTATTGTTTAATTCAAGAATGCTAGTGCTCAGACTCCAATTTCTCTTCCTCCAACAAAGTTTGAAATTCTCAAATGCGAGATCACTCCTTCCTAGAGGATCCTTTACTAGAAATGATTAATTAACCTTACCACATTACATTAATACCAAATCCAGAATATCTTCCTTCCTGGTTGTTTCCCAATATATTGCTCCAAGAATAAATCTTTAATACATTCAATTAACTCTTCTTTGAGGCTACTCTTGCCAATTTGATTAATCCACTTTATATGCATGTGAAAATTGCCCTTGGTTATTACTGCACATTTCTTATCAGCCTGCTGTATTTCCTGCTTTATATTGTGCCCTGCTGTGGAACTACTGTATTGGGATTACTCCCACCAGGGACTTTCTTCCTTTCTTATAGCTTATTTTTACCCAGACTGATTCTATGTCTTGATCTCCAGTGCCTATATCATTTCTCACTACTGTTCTTCCTTTACTAACAAAGTTACACCACTTCTGTTTCCTTCCATTATTCCTTCCAAAACACTGAATATTCAATTCCCAAATCTGGTCTCCCTTCAACCATGTCTCAGTAAATGCCACCAAATCATCCTCATCATCTCTATTTGCACTGTTAACTCATTAATTTTATTCCAAATGCTCTATGCATTCAGATAAAAGAAGTTTTTAATTTATTCTATTATCAAGTTTTCCTACATTTGCACAATTCTTTGGTGCAATATGACATTCACACATTATGGCCATTCCTTTAATTTTCTGATAATAGTCATGTTCATCAATAACCTGCAATCCTACTTTCTGCTTTATCTCTGATTTTCTAATTTTCCATGCAACCCAACCCTCATAGAAACCTATTCATTCCAACAGAAACAGAAAAGGTAACACGAGAACAATGTCCCCACCAAACAGAAAATCTAGAACCATGGGTCAGAATCTAAGAATGCAAGATAAGCAATTTAGTACTGGGATGAACAGAAATTTCTTCAGCAGAGAGTAGTCAGCCTGTGAAATTCTCTGTCACAGAAAGTGACTGAAGCCAAAACATTGAATATTTTCAGGAAGGAGATTGCTATTCCTCATAGGAGTAAAGAAATCAAAATGTATGGGGCGAAAGCAGGAACAGGGAATTCATTGAATGATAAGCCGTGAACATATTGAATGACAGGACAGACTCAAAGGGCTGAATAGCCTACTACTGCTCCTACTTTCTGTGTTTCTATGTCTGTATATGTTTCTACACATTAAATAGTAGCTCACAAGATGACAGAAAAATAATTGATACAAAATGTGTTTGCTTAAGGATCTTTGTAAATGCAAGAATTTGATAAATTCATGGTAATAAATTTGATTGACTGTACTAGGGGAATTTCAAACAAATACAATAAAGATTAATGGAAAATTAATGCAACATTTAACATGATTTTCCAAATTTTCATTCTATTCCACAAGTGCTCTGCCCTGAAGTAAGTATTTGCCTCATTGTCTGTTGATTCTTCATCCAGAGCAGTTTTTCTTTGCAGTTTTTGTCAGTGGTGGGTTGAATTTTTACAGGAAGATTAACAAAACAGGCAGTATCCTTGCCAACACATTCTCACATCTGCGAACATTGGTAATATGGAGTTGCCAGTAGTCAAAGCTCCAGTGCAGTGAAACTCGCTAGCCTGAGAGTGGAAAGCCTGGCTTCAGATCCAAATTAATTGCACAGATGGTAGGATTGTTTGGTTTGACAATTTCTGGATCATCAGATATTAACTGTCCAGCCAGATAATCAGACAGGCATGTGGTTATTACCAGCTCTTCTTGCAAGTACAAGTGGAATGCTTTGAAAAAAAAAATCCACCTCAAGTAGAGAAGAATTGCTAGCTTTTTTTGTTAAAGCTAAAATTTCTGAGAGGTATAAAACGATATTACACTTCATTAAAAGTCAATGCTGGTATTTGGCTGAGTAACAGAGAATATGTTTAATTTTTACAAAATTCTACTTCAATCCACAACTTAGCATAGCTAAATTTAGAAATGAGATTATATATTAGTGTAGACTTGAACAAAAATATCTGTTTCTCAAAAAAAACTGTTTCAAAGCAATTGAGGCATTTCTTTTTGCTGAGGGATTTAGGAAGTAGGCTGTTAGGAGTTAGGAAACCCATAAAAATAAGATTTAGGCGACTCACACAGGGGTGTTAGAAGCAATGCAGCCCTATCATGACAGCCCTAACTATTCAGTGCACAAGGAGGTTCAATAACTTCTCAAGAACTACGAAGGCTACTATTTCACTCCTGTTTTCATTGCACAAACTTTTTTCCACTTCTTTTTTGTTCAAAACCATTTCAACAACACAAATTATCTTTTGCAAGTGCTACTTTTAGTCTTCAAGAATAAGTGTGTAAATCAACAATGCACTTCTACATACCATTCATTAGACTCACATATGAAACCATCCTACAGCTCCTACTAGCCTTGCCATTTTCTTCAATGATCATGAAGAGCTGAAATTTAAGAGATTTCTGAGGATCAAACTTAAAAGAACAATGATTAAGGAGTCTCACGCTCACGCAGTTATGATAGTTTCCGCACAAATTGTTGAGATGATAAAAATGTAAAACGTGTTCACACTATATTAATGCAGGATGTTTCCCACAATGCACAACACACTCTGAAGTGTAATATCAAAACTCCAAGGATATTGGGGAAGATATTAATATTTTAATAGAAGCCTTCCTGTGTTTGCATAAATTCCACTCACACAATGCTTTTGAGACCAAAGAGTGGACATGGATGTCATTTTCTTTCTGCAGCGTGGTAAATCAGGGTGATAAGTGGGGTTGATATCACCACTGAGTTTTTTTAAAAATGGGCAGACATTTGATGAGAAAGCTGTTCAGAGGTAAAGAAAGAGAACAGTGTATTCTGTTTTCATCAAAAGTTGATTACTTTTCAATTCTCTACATCCACATAACCTCACTATGAATAAAGAAATGGAGTGATTATAAGAAGGAGCATTGTTCAAGAACAGATAGGCAATTATTTTGGAAAACTATTTTTCATTGTATAAGTGTGTACCATTTACCATTAAGAACATTATCTATTCCACATATATAATTTCCCTGAATACATTGTTGACCATATCTTGATTATTTTGGAGGGTTTGCTTCATGCTTGAATATCAAACACTTTGCACCAGGTGCCTTGAGGAATTGTCATATCCACGACACATTTAATATGAAACATCACAGGGAGCTCTGTACTTATGGATATTATGGGAATACTAGGAAATCTTTTACTGGGTGACAGTTTCATAATTCAGACAGACATCAATTTTACACTTGTACTGAAATGCATACAGCATGTTAATGGTTGAAGCTTTCCAGAATACTGAATAAAATTGAGCAGATGCAACTTTGCATAATAACAATGAGAGAAGTGATGGGGTGACAGTGATGTCCTTAGCTCTGCAGTACTGAAGGGTTTCTTTTTAAAGAGACATGTTCATTCCAGTTTCCATAATGTGGCAGTTCTATCAAGGCATTACTGTGCCCTACTTTAACATCCTACAAATAATGCACAAAATCATACATAGTTTCTCTTCAACCCTGTCACCATTTTCCTCCATCATTTTATTTAATCTCTAACCCTTTCAAACTACTGTTGGTTAGAAACATAAAGATTACAATTCTAGCTATTCAATAGAAGTCCAAGCCACTACATAGGTATTTGTAGTTATATTTTTTACTCCATCAGTTCATCACATTTAAATTTGAAACACTTTCTCAGCATTGTGCACTAGTTGACTTATTAGGTCTGAATCTACATACCAAGGATTCTAAATTTGTATTGTCAGATTTATACAGATAATATTATTTAAACGTTATTGCAGTCCTCCCATAATCCTAACACTTTCAGCTGGGATAGCTCACACAGAGCTACAATGAGTCTAATCTACTGCCAGCACATTATCCTCATGAGCATAGCTTCCTTCTTGGAGTATGGAATTAGGAAATCATCTCTTACATTGGGACTCATAGTGGTGGATAAAACACACCTTATTTGCTCTCAAAGACAAAGGTTCCTAACAGCGCTATACTGTATAGTTTGGGCAAGACTTCCCTATTTTCATACTCCATTCTCCTTGAAATAAAGGCCATTTCACTTCCCTATTAACTGCTAAACTTTTATGTCAGATTTTTATGATTTACACATGAGGATTCCCAAATCCCTCTATACGTCTGCTCTTCTTGGCCACTAAAGTTTCAATATTACATTTAATGGTTTCTTCAGAAAATCTTTCACTAATGGGATTAATCAAGCTCTGTGTTTGACTTAGAAAACAGGTAAAAATCTATTGGGATCCTATTAATGAAATACGATTGCAATTCGCAGAAACATATTGCAGCTTCAACCATCACTCAAAACAGTACGTAACATTAAAATTCCTGCAGAGTGGAAAGGTGACTCAATCTACTTTCATTCCACTTAAATTGTTTTTGGATCAGCCATACAACTAGGGCTGAAGAAACAGGAGTGGGCCATTTCATACCTCAAGCCTGTTGTGACATTTAATGTGATCTTGCCTGATTAGTGACTTGTTCCATATTTTAATCACGGAATCACAAAACTTATTATGACCAGGAGGAGGCCATTTAGCCCACCGAGCTTGCATCAGTTCCATTATCTCGACCATTGCTTTTCTGTATGTCTCTGCACATCATTTATTCCTAACTAATTATCCAATGCCCTCTTGATTGTCTCAATTGAATCTGCCTCCACCATTTTTCCAGGCAGAACATTCCATATGCTAATTACTTACTGAGTAAAACAAATGTTTTCTCATATCCCCATTGCTCATTTCCACATCACTTTAAATCCATGCCCTCTAATTCTTGTTTCTTTTATAAGCAGGAAGAGCTTTACTGTATCTACCTGTCCAACCCACTCATAATTTTGAAAACTTCTATCAAATCTCCTCTCAGCCATCTTCTCTCCAAGAAGAACACTCACAACTTTTCCATTTCATCCTCAATTGAAGTTTCACATTCCTGAAACCATTCTTGTAAATCGCTTCTGTGCTGATTCCAATGCATTCATATCTTTCCTACAATGAGGCACCTACAACGGTACATAAAACTCCAGCTGAGATCAACAAGTGTTTTCTATAGGTTTAACATCATCTCCTTGCTCTTGCATTCTATGCTCCTAATAATAAAGCTGAAAACGATCATGTTTTATTGACCTGACCACCACCTTCAATGATCTGTATACCTACAAGACAGATCCCTCTTCTGTATTTCAAAATCAACCGATTTTATATTGTCTTTCAATATTCTTCCAACCAAATTGCGTCACCTCACCCTTTTTGAATTGATCTCACCTGCCTTCTATCTGCCCACTCCACCAACTTGCCAATGTTCTTTTGGATGTCCACACTGTCCTTTTCACAGATTACAATTCTTTCAGGTTTCATGTCCTCTCCACATCCAGATCCGGCTTATTGATATAAATCAGGAAAGGTGAGGGTCCTGACACCTGGGAATTTCACTACAAACCTTCCTTCCAGCCCAAAAAATATCCATTGACCATTACTCTCCATTTTGTGTCACTCAGCCAATTTTGTATCCACTGTACTTTTCATAGCATGACCTGCAACATTTGTCACAAGTCTGCTGTGGTGGCACTGTTTCAAATGCCTACTAGAAATCCACGTTCTACCACATCAACAGTGTTACCCTCATTGAGCCTTTCTGTTATCTCTTCAAAAAATTCCAGAACATGTGTGTTGATTCTCTCAAGTGAATCTATCTTTCTCCAATTCATTACTAATTTTATTCTGAATATTATGTAATAGTCACATCCTGATTTTCTTAATATCCTGCTATGATGAGCAATTTCCTTATGACAGATGTTAGTCTAACTGGCTTGTAGATTCCCTGCTAATTGTCTTCCTCCTTTCTTGAATAAGGTTACATTAGTTATTTTCCAATCCATTCAGACCCTGCCAGAACTAATGAATTTTGGAAGTTTATAATTAATGCCTTAACAATCTCTGCAGCCACCTCTGGTTAAGAGCCTGGGATGGAAGCCATCTGGTCCTGGGATCTTCTCAACTCTTTGGTCTAATAGCTTTCCCAGCACCTTTTCCCTGGTAATAGTGGTTGTTTTAAGTGGAGTTGCAAGATATATTGGTCTGAGGAGCATTGACAATGAGTGTGAGGCAATGCTGAGATATCCAGGAAGGTACCTTTCTAGGTTTCCTTTGTTTGCCGAGCCTCTTGAATCCAGAATTCTAACGCATGCCAAAGGCCCTTTAGAATTAGAAATTTTACCTTCAACAGAATAGATGCACCTCTCCTTCCTGATTGGCTGTGGAACTAGGAGGTGGACTATTAAGCCAGTTCCCTGTTCTCGCATCACAGCAGAACCCATTTGGTTCCCAATTCAATAATGGTCCTGCCATTTTGTTAGGGACTAAGCTGAGAAATTTGGACATGCATTTCTACCAGTATTTCTGAGAGTTCAGATAGCTCTTATTTCTTCAGTGCAGAAAAATAGTAGTGCTCTCATGGTGGCCCTTTCACAGTAAATAAACTGCACAATATTCATACCATGCTCCTCATGTGGTCAAACATCTCAGAGCTTTTACAAGGGAGTGAAATGGTCATCAAGCGGAAAATGAAAGCTGTAATGGTGACAGGAAACTAAGAATAGTAGCAAAAATAGAGTTTCAGAGAATGGAAAGGTTGCCTTGAGAGTAATGACTGACATTGTAAAAGAGAATTGAAAAGAAGAGGGATCAATAACTGAATCATTGAATAGAGCCATAGAGTCATACAGTATGAAAACAGACCCTTCAGTCCAACCAGTCCATGCTAACCATATTTCCAAACAAAACTAGTCAAATCTGCATGTGCTTGGCCCATATCCCTCCAAACCTTTCCTATTCATGTACTTATCCAAATGTCTTTTAAACATTAATAACTGTCACTTTCTCTGGCACTTTCTCTTGTCATTTACCTGATCTATGCCCCGCGTGATTTTATAAACGTCTATAAGGTCATCCCTTAACCTCCTACGCTTCAGTAAAAAATATCCTAGTCTTTCCAGTCCATATTTATATTTCAAATTCTCTATTCCTGGCAACATCCTGGTAAATCTTTTCTGAATCATCTCAAGTTTAATAATATCCCTCCCATAACAGGGTGGCCAGAATTGCAAGCAGTACTCCAGAAGAGGCCTCACCAACCTCCTGTACGACCTCAACATGATGTCCCAACTTCTATACTCAAAGGTCTGAGCAATGGAGGGAAGCATGCTAAATGCCTTCTTAACCATCCTGTGACACAAATTTCAAAGAATAATGTACTTGAACGCTTAGGTCTCTCTGTTCTACAATACTGCCCAGGATAAGGGAAAGAGTAACAAGTTATCCTGCAATGATAAGGCAGAATCAACTATTGCTCAGAGTTGGAGTAGAGCATAAGCTTTAAAGGTGAATAAGATAGTTTTGATGGAACATCAGAAAGGCTTGGGCCAATTGTAATGAGTTAGTATGGCTCACAACCGATTCATTGTTAGGCTCAAGAGTAATCAACTTAAAGCGACAGAAGGACTAAGTCATAATCTTAGTAAAGATGTGAATTAATCTATATTATTTGAATTTCATTAAATTCTCAAAATCAGAATCAAGCTTGAACACATAGCTCCTTAATGAAAAAATGTTCCATGTGCAATTTCATTTATCTGCACACCCATGACACCATATTAAATCATCTCCATATATGTCCATTGTCACTAAAAGTTCCTCATTTAAGTAAAAGCAAAGCATCAAAACTCAACAGCCCATTTGTTTCTCACAAAAGCTGAATCTCATGCACCATGAGTCCAAGCCAGCATAGAACGATTTTGACAAGAAAACTTGTATATTCGCATCCTGGGTAGGACAGCAGAAATTATTCTTTAAAAATTTGTTCATGAAATGTGGGTCATCAATTACTGCCCATTTCTGATTGCTATTATGAAATTGGTGGTGAACCAACATTTTGAACTGCTGTAGTCCATGCAAGGTGTAGGGACACCACAATGCTGTTAAGAAGGGAGTTCCACAATTTTGATCCTGTGACAGTGAAGGAATTGTAATACAATTTTCGAGACAGCTTTGTGTGCAGCTTTGCAAAGAGATTGTGGCCTTCCCACGCATCTTCTGTTCTTGTCCTTCCAGCTGATAGAGTGTCATCAAAAGAGCCTTGTGAGTTACTGCAGTGCATATTGGAGGTAATACATATTGTTGCCACAGTATAAATGTGCAGGAGGGAATGGACATTGAAGATTTGCATGAGGTGCCAAACAAGCAGTCTGTTTTATCCTGGAAAGATTTGTTGAGTGTCTTGAGTATTCTTGGAACTGCACTCATTCAGGTAAGTGAAGAGTATTGCTTCACATTCCTGGCTTGTGCCTCATGGGTGGTGGACAGGCTTTGGGGATTCAGGAGGTGAGTTACTTGCCTCAGGATTACCAGCTACAAACTTGCACCTATCATCACAACAATTATATGACTAGTCCAGTTCCGTTTCTTGTCAGTGGCAACCCCTAGTTCATTGGTGGTTGGGGATTCAGGGATGATAATGCTATTGAATATCAAAGGGCGATAGTTAGATTCTCCCTTGTTGCAGATGGCAGTTACCTGATATTTATGAGGTATAAATGTTACCAACAAAAAAAGATTTTTTTTTCTGCATCCAAATGTATAATTTGAAATCTCCAGAAAGAGAGAAAAGTAAAAATGGATCACTTTTTTGGGCTGTGATAAAACTTGCCTCTACCTTGTTAACTATTTTCTGATTCAAATTTGTATAAAATTTGAAATTTGTAGGAAAAGTCTGTTCCTTATGTGAGGTAGCCTGAGGCACTTTTGTTTGCAGACTTACTGTGAATATGAAGCTGCTTTATACTGTATGTATTTACATTGTGTTAATAATACCAGGAATGCAGGACTGAAGGTATATAGAGAGATGACAGAAGATTGTTCACCCTCAGGGAGAAATAGTTTTTGAGGGAATTTAATACAGGAGGGGTAAGATTATTTAGGAGAGCAAGTAGGGAGGAATGTTTACCACTTAGGGGGAGGATCGGTAGCTAGAAGACACAGATTTAAGATAATTGATAAAAATGTCAGGGGAAAACAAGTGACAATGGTTTGGATTACATGCAATCACAACACATGAAATAATTGCTTACTTGTTCTGAACTGGTAACCATTCTATGATTCTAACAAGATGACTGTGCCTGCTACATTTGAAATTGTGATTCACCTCACATTTTCTAATTATATTAGCTTACTGTGTTCATTCATATGCATTTTGCCTAAATGCAGGCCTATGGCTCATTGTTTGCTGATGCATCAGTCTGAGACAATTCTTTTGGCATCAGTGGGATGGCTTTCTGTCCTCTCCCCATGTCAGGGTAAAGAGACAGATTCCTCAAATTTACCTCAGCCAGAATGGGAACTAAATCCACACTGTTGTCACTATTCTGAATCATAAACTAGAAATCCAGCTGACTGAACTAACCAGCCACACAGTTTACGGTATGAAGAGGCTATTTAACAAAACTGTTTAGCTCCAACCCTCTGGAACTCTTTTTAATGGATTTCTTTTTGTGTTAAGCATTACATTCAACTGCTACTATTATCTATATTATTATGCACTGCACTCTACCAAATGTGTCTGTGAACCCAATGCTCTTTGAGAAAAGTAACGATAAATAAAAGCATGATGAAAATAATAGGCAGCCACAGATATCAATCCCCACTCTTTCTCTGAGTCATCTATCTCATGTGCTTTATTACTACAATGTGACAGGTCGACTGAAATTCTACAGATGGATGTCATGCTGTGCTGAATGCCACAGGCAGCAAAAAATTGTCAAGTATTATTAGTGCAAGTCTCTGATCATTATTTGATAATGCCTCAACAATGAAAGGGCATCTTAAATATGCTAAAATAAACTTTATTATTAGTCTAGTAGCTCTGTGATCATGTATTGATTTCACTTTCAGTTGATGGTTTTGAAATTTGGCTTTAAACTATAACCTCTAGCACCAGATCAGGAGAATCAATAAACACAATGCCATACAACAGCAAAGCATTCTGAGCATTCATCACCAGTTGCACTTCCCTCTTCCTGAAAATGATTTTTTAAAAGAACCTGACATTTATATAGTGCTTTTACTGTGATAAAACATAAGTATATTTTCACAGGAGTGTTATCAAAGCAAATTTAACACCAAGTCACATAATGAAGCACTCGGACATAAAACCAAAATCTTAGATAAAAATAATTTTTGCTGAACATCTTAATGGAGAATATAGATGTGGAGAGGCTTAGGAAATTACAGGAAAAAAAGGTTTTCAATGGCAGAGCAACTAAAATTGGTGATGTGCAAGAGATCACAATCAGATAGCATGGATTCTCAGGCATTTGGAGGAGGTTCTGGAGGCATAAAAACATCAAAGGATTTGAAAACAAGGATGAGAATTTTTAAATTGAGGCACTTTTGAGACACAGGGATGGAAGGTTATTGGATCTTTATGCAAAATATGAGTAACAATATTTTTGATTACCTTAAATTTTCAGAAAATAGAAAATGGGAGTTCAACAAGGAATGCATTCAAATAGTCAAAGTAGTGGCATAAATGATTGTTATCTGTAGCAGAGAAGTTGAGGCAATGTCAAAATCAAGCAATAATATTGAGGTGAAAATCAACAGTCTTCGTGGTAGTGGATATGTGCTCAGAGCTCAGAGCTGTGTTATGCAAACATTAAAGCTACAAACTATCGGATTCAACCTTATTATTGGAGATGGATGATATGTCAAAGGCTACAGGTAACACAAGTTGTGATTATTCCCCTTTATTGTAGTCAAATAGGGTATCATTTGTGACTTTGGTAACAGAAAGAAATAGAAGATTAGCCTTATGCAACACTTGGCATGACCATTTGCTGTAAAGTGCTTTGAGACAGTTGATGAATGTTTGAATTGTAATCAATTTTGTCATGTAGAAAATATGGCAGCCAATCTTCAAGCAGCAGACTCCACAGAAGCAAGGTGATAATGATCAGATCATTTGTTTCAGTGGTGCTAATTGAAAATTACACATTGGTAAGAATACCAGGATAACTTCAAAATAGTCACCCAGGATTTTTCATGTCCACATGAAAAGAAGACGGTGCCTGAGTTTCAAAATTTCATCCAAAAGACACTTTGCTCACTACTGCACCAGAACTTCAGTCATGATGTTTCCTGCTTTGGGGTAGGAATTCAATTTGGAGCTTTATAACTGAGGCAAGAGTGAAACCAACTTAACCACAGCCAATGGTAATTCTAAAGAATTATTTAGGGACTATGGCAGATTTCAGGGATGGGCATGGATTTGAGAAAGAATAAAACTTTCAAAGAATATAAATAGAAAGTGCCAGGGAAACTCAGCAGGTCAAGCAGTATGTATGAAGTAAGACAGATAGGTAGCGTTTCTTGTCCAATATGATTCTTCTTTCAGAAGTGTTGTACGAACATACATGTGAACATACAAACAAGAAACAAAAATAGGTCACTCAGCCTTTCTGTCCGTTCAAGCATTCCATAAGATTATGGCTGATCTGATTTTAACTTCAACCCCACACTCTTGCATATCGCGATAATTTTTCATGCCCCTTGGAAATTGAGAATCTATCTACCTCTGCCTTAAAAATATTCAAATATTCTGCATCCACTGCCATTTGAGGAAGGGAACTCAAAAGACTGACAACCCTCTGAGAGTTAAAATGTTTCCTCATCTCCCTTTTAAATGGTTGCCCCATCTTATTTTTAAACTATGACCCCTCGTTCTAGATTCACACAAAACAGAAAAGATCCCTTGCATAGCAACCTGGTCAAGCTCTCCCCAGGAATCTTACTTGTTTCAATTAAGTCACCATTGACTCTTCTGAACTCAAGGTTATGGACTCGCTTGTCTCGTCTTTTCTTATGAAGCAATCTGCTCATTCCAGGTGTTGCCTTTGTAAACCTTCTCTGAACTGTTTCCAGTGCATTAACATTCTTCCATAATATGGTGATCAGTACTGTGCACTGTATTCCTGATGTGATCTCACCAACACCCTGTATAACTGAAGGATATCCACCCTACTCTTGCTTTTTATTTATTGACTCTTGAGACATGGTGTTACTGGCTGGCCTTTATTGGCTGTCCCGAAATGTACTTGCAAAGGTGATGGTGAGCTGCCTTCATGAACCGTTGCAGTCCATGTGCCGCGGGCAGACCCACACTGTCCTTAGAGGTGAAATTCCAGGATTTTGACCCAACAACTGCAGGGACGGCGATATATTTCCAAGTCAGGATGGTGAGTGTATTGGAAGAAATTGAGGACTGCAGATGCTGGAGATCAGAGTCAAGAGTGTGGTACTGGAAAAGCCCAGCAGGCCAGGCAGCATTGATGTTTCAGGCAAGCAGTCCTTCTCCTGCTCCTTGGATGCTGCCTGACCTACTGTACTTTTTCAACACCACACTCTCGACTCTGGTGAGTGTATTGGAAGTGTTGGAATTCCCATTTCTTTGCTGTCCTTGTCCTTCTAGATAGAAGTGGTCATGAGTTTGGAAGTTATTGTCTGAGGATCTTTGGTAAATTTCTGCAATGCATCTTGGAGGTATTATACAGTGCTGCTACTCTGTCGGTGATAGAGGGAGTGAGTGCTTGTGTATGTGATGCCAATCAAACCATTAAGCCTCTTGGGTGTTGTTGTTGGAGCTACACTCAACCAGGCAAGAGGGGAGTATTCCATCACACTCCTGACTTGGGAGTCAGGAGGTGAGTTATTCACTGCAGTATTTCTAGCCTCTGACCTGCTCTTATAGCTACTGTATTTATATACAGAGTCACCTCAATTATCCTGTATTCGATTGTCCGAATATTGGATTATCTGGCAAGATCGCAAGCTCCTAATGCTCAGTGAAATGTTTTGCAGCATTCGATTATCCGGAATTCAGTTAACCAAACTAAATACTCCCCGCCCATGTCCTTTGGATAATTGCGGTTCCTCTGTAATGAGTATAGTTGAGTTTCAGGTCAATGGTAACCTCCAGGATGTTGATAGTGGGGGATTCAGTGATGATAACACCATCGAATGTCAAGAGGTAATGATTAGATTGACTCTCATCAGAGATGGTTATTGCCTAGCACATGTGTGGTGTGAATGTCGCTTGTCACTTGTCAGTTCAAGCCTGGATATTGTCCAGATCTTGTAGCAATTGAAAATGGACTGCCTCAGTGTCTGAGGAGTCATGAATGGTGTTGAATATTGTGCAATCCTTGGCAAACATCGTCATTTCTGGCCTTTATGATGGAGGGAAGCAGTTGAAGATGGTTAGACCGTGGACACTACCCTGAGGAATTCCTGCAGAGATATTCTGGAGCTGAGATGACTGACCTGCAACAACCATTATCATCTTCCTATGTGTCAGCTATGACTCCAACAACCAGATAGTTTGTCACTAAATCCCCAATGATTCCACTTTTGTTAGGGCCCCTTGAGGCCACATACTTCTGGAATTCAGCTCCTCTGTTCCTATTTGAACCAAGGCTGTAACAAGGTGAGCTAGTGGCCCTAGTGAAACCCAAACTGGGCATCACTGAACAGGTTAATGCTAAGCAGGTGCTGCTTAATAGCACTGTTGATGATCAAGAGTAGATTGATGTGACACTAACTGGGTGGGTTGGACTTGTTCTGGTTTTTGTGTTCAGGCCATACTAGGGCAATATCGCACATTGTCGGGTAATGTCAGTGTTAAAACTGTATTGGAACAGCCTGGCTTGGAGTGCGACAAGGTCTGGATCACATGCCTTCTGTACTTTTGCCAAAATATTGTCAGGGCTCATAGCTTCTGCAATACCTAGTGCCTCTAACCATTTCTTGATATCACATGGAGCGATTTGAATGGTTGAAGACTATTATCAGAGTTGTTGGGACCACTGGAGGAGGCCGAGATGGATTATCCACTCTGCCTTTCTGATTGAAGATTACTGTGAAAAAGCCTTATCTTTCATACTGATGTTTGATTGATCTGATTTTAACCTCAACTCTATCTTCTACATATTCCCCGTAACCTTTCATCCTTTGGTAATCAAGAATCTACCTCATCACTGAGGAGGGGATATTTGCGGAACTTGGAAATAGCCAGTCGCTGAACAGCAAGTTGTGAGGAAGGAATAGTGAGCTTATTAAAGATATGGATAGGTTAAGTGAATGGCAAAGATTTGGCAAATAGAGTACAATGTGGGAAAATGTGAAATTGTCAATTCTGCCACAGAGAATTTAAAAAAAGCATATTATCTAAATGGTGACAAGTTGCAGAGCTTTGAGATGCAGAGAGAGCTGAGTATACTAGTACATGAATCACAGAAGGTTAGTATGCATGTACATCAAAGCAATAGGAAAACAAATAGAATATTATATTTTTTATGAGGGGATTTAATGCAAGAACAAGGAGGTTATGTTTCAGTTATACAGGGCATTGGTGAAACTACATCTTGAGTATCATGAACAGAACTGGTCACAACACTTAGATATTTACGGAAATATGTTAATGTGCTTGAAATTCAGAGAAGGTTTACTAAACTACTACCTGGAATGAGTGGATTGCCTTATGAGGAAAGGTTAGAAAGTTAGACATGTATTCTCTGGAGTTCAAAAGAATCAGAGATGACTTAATTGAAACATAAAAGTCTCAGGGGACTTGATTGGGTGAATATCAAAAGGATATTTCCTCTTTTGGGAAAATCTAGAACCAGGGGTCATAGTTTTAAAAAACAAGTGACGCATTTAAGACACAGATGAGGAAACAGTTTTTCTCTCTGAAGATTGTGAATATTTGGAATTCCCTTCCTCAAAATGCAGAATCTTTGAATAATTTTAAGACAGTGCTAGATAGATTCTTGATTACCAAGGGGATGAAAGGTTATGGGGGATATGCAGAAGATAGAGTTGAGGTTAAAATCAGATCAATCAAACAACCTCAAAGGACCAGGTGACCATATGATTCCTTTTTCATATGTTTGGATGTACTTATGAATCTATAGTAGTCAGTTAGAAGAAAATTCACTAAATCCATCGAAAATTATCTTGCAATCTAATAATTTTCTCTCTCTCGCCAATTGTTGTGTAAATTTACTATCATCTGCAAATGTAATAATAGTATTTTTAGTGCCCTCCTTGGTACTATTAATAAAAATAACAAGCAGCAAAGGTCATAGTACAGAGGACCCGAAGAACTCCATTTAATCCTGTTATAATTATCTCTCATTCCAACTCCCAGTTGTTTCCTGTTTCATGAATAATGCCAAAACTTCAGTGAAATGAATTCGGTGATAAACATTTTTCACTTAATCCTATTTCTTTTGCAGAATCACAGAATGGTTGCAGCACAGAAGGACGTCCATTAGCCAGTTGTGTCTGTACTGACTGTCTGAAGGAATAATTTCCCTAGTGCCTTTCCATAGTGCTCTCCCCATTTGCTTTGCATGTTCATTTTTTGATAATAATCCAGCTTGCTCTTAGAGTCTATAGAGTCATAGAGATGTACAGCACAGAAACAGACCCTTTGGTCCAACTCGTCCATGCTAACCAGATATCCTAAATCAATCTAGTCCCATCTGCCAGCACTTGGCCCATATTCCTCTAAATTCTTCCAATTCATTTACCTATCCAGATGCCTTTTAAATGTTGTAATTGTACCAGCCTCCACCACATCCTCTGGCAGCTCATTCCATACACACACTACCCTTTGCATGAAGAAGTTGCCCTTTTAAATCTTTCCCCTCTCACCCTAAACCTATGCTCTCTAGTTCTGGACTCACCCACCAAAGGGAAAATACCTTGTCTTTTTACCCTAACCATGCGCCTCATGATTTTATGAACCCATATAAGGTCACCCCTCAGCCTCCAATGCTCCAGTTAAAACAGCTCCAGGCTATTCAGCCTCTCCCTATAGGTTGAACATTCCAATCCTAGCAACATCCTTGCTAATCTTTTCTGAACTTCTAATCTTTTCAAGTTTCACCATTATAGGAGGGAGACCACAATTACATACAATATACCAAAAGTGGCCTAACCAATGGCCTGTACAGTCACAACATCACCTCCCAAATCCTATATTCAATGCTCTGGCCAATAAAAAAAAGCATACTATACTATGAATCTGCACTCCAAAGTCTCTTTGTTCAGCAACACTCCCTGGGACCTTTTGATTGAGTGTCTAAGTCCTGCCCTGATTTACTTTTCCAAAATGTGGCACCTCACATATATCTAAATTAAACTTCATCTGCCACTCCTTGGCCCATTGTATAAAGATCCCACTGTACTCTGAGTTAACCTTCTTCACTGTCCACTACACCTCCAATTTTGTGTGTCATCTGCAAACGTACTAAATATACCTCCTATGTTTACATTCTCTTGAATGCTGAAATTGACCTATTCAGCACCACACTCTTGATCAGTGCAGTCCACATTCCAATCATTATTGACATCATATTGTTGATCTTTTCACCAGTGGGACAGCTTTTTTACATCTACTCTGACCAGACCCTTCTTGATTTTTGTAAATCTCTCAACCTTTTCTCCACAAAAGGAAACAGTCCTAGACTCTTCCTAAGTGATGTTCCTCATTGGTAGAACCATTTCAGTTCATTTTTTGCACAGTGTCCCTACTCCTTAAACTTTCTTAAAGGGTGATGCTCAAAACTAAACATAGTACTTCAGTTTAGGCTAAACCAATGCTCCATAGTTTAACATTACCTCTTTTCTTTTGCACTCGTTTTTCTTGTAATTACTTACAGAATGTGGGCATCTCTGGCTGGAGAAGTATTTATTGCCCATCCCTAATTGCCCTGAGGGCAGTTAAGAGTCAACTACATTGCGGTGGGTCTAGGGTCACTTGTTGACTCGGCCAGGTAAAGATGGCAGATTTCCTCCCCTGAAGAGCATGAGCGAACCAAATGTTTTTTATCCAACAATCGGCAATAGTTTCACGGTCTTCATTCAACCCTTAATTCCAGGTATAAGACCAGAAGTTGTTGGAAAAGCTGAGCAGGTCTGGCAGTATCTGTGAATGGAAATCAGAGTTAACGTTTCAGGTCCTGTGACCCTTCCTCAGAACTGATGGTAGGCAGGAAAATGTTTTTATGCAAAAGATAGGATAGGGGAGGGGGTAAGGAGTAAATAACAGGTAGGAATAGAGTCCAAAGAGAGAAAAGAACAGTTGGACGGACAAAGGATTGGATGACGATTTGGCTAGGAGGGTGAATATCTGTTAATGGAGACTGTCAGTGACTAACGATGGGTTGTGTGTAACAGCAGACTATGTGGTAACAAGACCTGGTATATGGGGGTGGGGGCTAGGACATGGGAGAGTTCAAATCCTAAAGTTATTGAACTCAATATTGAGTTCAGAAGGCTGCAGGGTCCTCAAGTGGAAAATGAGTTGTTCTTCCAGCTTGTGTTGGGCTTCACTGGAGCACTGCAGCAAGCCTGAGACAGAGATGGTAGCCAGGGAACAGGGCGGTGTGTTAAAATGGCAGGCAACTGGAAGCTCAGAGTCATTTTTGCAGGCAGAATGTAGGTGTTCTGCAAAGCTGTCATCCAATCTGTGTTTTGCTTCGTCAATGTAGAGGAGACCACATTGTGAGCAGTGAATGCAGGAGCCGAGATTGTGTGAAATGTAGATAAAGTGCAGTTCACCTGGAAGGTATGTTTGGGCCTCTGGATGCGGAGGAGGGAGGAGGTAAATGGGCAGGTGTTACACCTTTGCTGGTTGTGGGAAGGTGCCATGAAACTGTGGGGAGGTGTTGGGAGTGAAGGAAGAGTGCACCAGGGTATCCCAAAGGGAATGATCCCTGCAGAAGGTCGACAGAGGAAGGGAGGGGAGTATGTGTCTGGTGGTGACATCTTGCTGGAGGTGGCAGAAATGGCAGCTAATGATCCTATGGTTGTGGGTGCTGGTGGGACGGTAGGTAATGACAAAGGGAAGCCTATCGTTGTTACAGGAAGAAAGAGAGGGGATGAGAGCTGAAGTGCAAGAGATGGGTCAGATCCAGTTGATGGCCCTATTGACAATGGTGCTGGAGAATCCTCAGTTGAGGAAGAAGGTGGACATTTTGGAGGGTCCCTTGTTGAAATTGTGTCATTGGAACATATGTGATGGAGACAGAGGAACTGGGAAAATGAATAGTCATTTGCGTGAATATGGGTCTTTGCAGGGTGCAGGGTGCAAGGATGTATTGTCCAGATAACTGTGGGAGTTGGCGGATTTATAGTGGATATTGGTGGCCAGTCTATCCCCAGAAATGGAAACAGAGATGTGGAAGAAGGAAGGAGAGGAGTCAGAGATGGACCTGGTGAAAGTGAGGGCAGGGTGGAAATTGGAAGTGAAATCGATAAACCTTTCCAATTCTGGACAAGAGAGGGAAGCAGCACAGGTGATATCATCGATATATCGGAGAAAAAACTGTGCTGGGGAGTCGGAATAGGACTGGAACAAGAAATGTTCCACGTACCTCACAAAGAGACAAGCATAACTGGGGCCCATGCAAGTATCCACGGCCACCCCTCTGACCTGAAGAAAATGAGAGGTGTTAAAAGAGAAGTTGTTTAGGGTGAAGACAAGCTTGACCAGGTAGAGGAGGGTGAGGACCATACAGACCTTTGTTTCAGAAAGACATGGAGAGCCCTGAGACCATCCTGGTGGGGGATTGATGTGTAGAGGGATTGCACATCCATGGTACAGAGGAGGCAGCTGGATTCCGGATTATTTATTGAATTCAAATTTACTATCTGCCATGATTCGAGTAGAATCTGCCCCCCACCCAGAATATTGGCTGAGTTTCAGGACCAATAGACTGGCCATAATACCAGATCCCACTTTTAATCAAGTCAGGGATGCTGCATGTTTATTAACCAATCACTTAACCTGTCAGTCTACATTCAGTGACTTAAGAACATATACACCAAAACCTCGCTGCTCCTGCTTAGAATTGTACCCTGGAGGTCCATTTACTCCACATCAGCAGCATTACCTTCATCAACTCCTTCTGTTGGCTCATCAAAAAAAACCAGCAATTTAGTTGAACATAAATTGTTCTCAATAAAATTATGCTGGCTTTCCTTATTACCCATATTCACGCAAATGACTATTCATTTTGCCCTGAATTATTATTTCTAGAAGTTTCGCCACTCCTGAATTTAAACTGACTGACATGTAGTCTCTGGGTTTATCTTTGTGCACTTTTCTGAACAGGGTGCAACATTTGCAAATAGTCAATTGTCGTTACTGCAGTGTTCTGTCCTTCTACTCAGTATGAGTAGTCATCTAAAAGTAAAATTGACAGAAATCTTTCATCTCTTCCATGATTACAGTTCTTAATCTATATAAAATTGCACTTTGAAGATAAAAAACAGTTTTATTCATTTAATTACAGTGCTTTTGAATTGTATGCAAATGGAAAATCCACAGATATTTGCATATTTGGCACATAGCTGCACTAATCTTATTTCAATTGGTTAGGGATTAAAGACTTATCACAAACATTTTCAACATTATATTTCAACTCTGTTTTGGTGCTTATAAATAATTACAAGGTAACAGCTAACAATATCAGAAGTTACTTCAAAAGGCCTCCCAAAAAGTTCACCTCAGTATTTAGTTTTAGAATTATCTTAATGAGATTATTGATCTAAATAAATAAATGTAATTTTCATTGTGTTCTAGTGTCATTGTTATTGATCTTGGTTCACAAGCAGCCACTTCCCTTTTGCAACTCTAATTTCCTGACTTGCTGCTTCCAATAACAATGAATAAATTGACACTCTTTAGGAAAAATATAGTTTTAAAATGGAAATATTTTGAGGGTCTTAAGGCAGCATTATATTAATATTTATGTATTAAAATTGTATTCCTTTTGAAATTCTATAATTACATAATCCCTTTTTAAAATATAATTTGCATTTTATTAAAATAATCTACTTGCCGGTTGTTTCCCCCAGAGGATTTATGGGGTAATTTTGAATGAAGAGCTTGCTAGAATACAACAAAATGAATATAACTGCAGGCAGTCTTATTTTATTATACAAAATATGTTTACCTGTAAAGCTAATCTGAATACAGGACCCTTTTTGAAATAATGAATAACATAGAAGACGTCTGATAGCTCTACATAAAGAGAAGCACTGAAAATGCTGAGCTGCATAGAAATGAGCAATGTAATATTGAAAAGAACAGCGTAGACATCTACTTTCAAATGCACTACAAGAGTATATTGTAAAGATATATATCTGATATTCATTTTACACTGTCATGGCTAAGTATAATAGTTGATACTTACAGTCTTAAGATATAATTACAGTTATGGAATTTGTAAATTCCAGTCTGTCAAATATAGATAATAAAGCTTTGTCAAAATGAGGACTTCTGATTGAATTTGGATCAAGTTGTTTTGTGTTGCCTTACTTGTGGCAAAATGACTGGATTAACTTCTTGAATATCTCTACACACAATGATACTTTTTTTAAAAAGTAAATGTTAGCTTGATATGGGATCATAAACTTAATTGTGTACTTTTATGTCTAATTTTAAGATCTGTAACCATATCTATTTCAAAGGTGAAATTTGCTATTATACCAGTAGGAAGTTTTAAAAAGCAAAATTAAAAACAAATTAAATAAATCAGAGATGCAGAACCAGGTGATGTGATGTAACTGCATAATGTGGGAGCTGGTGGACTCCATTGTGGTTCACAGTGACCACATCAGTAGCAAGTGTTGATTGTTTTAGGAACTCCAGCTCAGACTTCAAATACTGTGACATGAAAAAGATATTAATAGGAAAAAAAGATAAACAAACTACAACCTTCAGGGATAATGACTACAAATGAGTGAACTGGCAGATAAAGCTAAAAATTTAGAAGAAGAATTAAAGGATAAATCTAAAGACTCTGTGTCTGAATGCCCACAGCTTTCAAAACAAAACAAATGAATGAGAATACATAAGGAAATAAGTAAGTACAATCTTCTAACTATTCCAGAGACAAAGCAGAGACATGGATTGGGATGTGAATCTTGAAGCACACAGGACATTTGAGAAAGGCAGCAAGTTAGGAAAAGATGAAGTGGTGGGTCTGCAAGTTATTGTTTATATTAGCACAATAGAGAGTGATGGACCTAAGTTCAGGAAACCAGGAAGTGCAAATGGTCTGAGTGGAGATAAGAAATTCTAAGAGTGAGAAGTGACTTGAAGGAGTGACATAAGAGTAACCATACAATAGTGTGAGGCATAAAGGAAGAATTAGTAGAAACTTGTCAGAGGTTGCTAATCATGAGAGAATTTAATCTTTCTATAGGCTGAAAAAGTCAGAAGACTGACTAGAATGAAAAATAAGCAAAAAAATAAAAAAAAACACTAATAGGAAGAGAACAATTAGTGTGCAAGAGAAAGCTAGCTAGAAATATGAAAATATATCGTAAGTGTTTCTATAAATATATAAAAAAGAAAAGTGCTGACAAAGAAAGGAATTATCCTGTTACAGGTGTGTCTGAAAATTAACAACAGAAAATGAGGAGAAAACAGATAATTTGAAGAAATATTTTGCTTCAGTCTTCACTATAGAGGATATAAATAACTTCCCAGAATCAGCTATTAATCTGGAAATGGAATGGAGAGAGGAACCCAAGAAGATCACAATCAGTAGAGAAGTGGTCCTAAGTAAATTGTTGGAGCTCTGGGCTGACAAGTGGTCATCTACTGATGGACTTAATTGTCAGCACTTAAAAGAAATGTCTAATGAGATAGCTGATTCATTGGTTTTAATTCTCTAAAACATTCTTAATTCAAGAATGGCTTCAGTAGATTGAAAGAAAGCAAATGTAAGTCTATTCAGAAAGGGTAGAGATAAAAAGAAGAAAACTCAGGTCAGTTAGTCTAACATTTGCTATAGGGAGAATATTTGAAGATATCACTAAAGAGATTATAGCACGGCAAGATTATAAATTCAAGGTAGTCAGGCAGAGTCTACATGGTTTTGTGAAAGGGAAATCATGTGTGACTAATCCATTGGAGCTTTTTAAGGAGGTAAACATATTCTGTCGATAATGCACTGTCCTTAGATTTTCAGAGAGCATTTGATCAAGTTCCACATCAAAGGTTCTTGTGGAAATTAAAAGTTCATAATGTAGAGGCAAGCACTTTGGCATAGATCGAAGATTAGCTTGTTAACAGGAAGCAGAGAATAAGTTTAAATAAATATTTTCCAGGTTTGCAAGATAGAACAAGTGGTATGAAAGGTGCCACAGGGATCAGTGTTGGGATCTGAGAAAGAGAGGTTTGTTTAAAAGAGATTTGCAAATAAAAAGAAAAGCCTGTTTCATGCAGCAAGTAGGTAGGATTTGGATTGTACTGCTAGATAAAACAGTGTAAACAGATTTAATCATAATAGATTTAATTTAACCTTCAAAAGGAAATTAAGTAATCACTTGAAAGAAGAAAAGATTAAAGGAATATGCTGAAACAGCAATGGAATGGGTCCATAAATGGCATGCTCTTTGAAAAAACTGGCAAAGGCCAGATGTGTTGAATGACCTGCTTATCAGGATTTCCTATAATTCCATGGTATGCAAACCAGAAAATAAATTGTCCTATATTTACGTAATATTTTAACTAGTGGAGCTGATTTGAAAAAATTTAGACATTTAATTACCTTGTTTCCCCTACAATTGAACATCATAGCATTCCATTTCAATCCCTTTTCAGTGTAACTCATAAAATATTTCTTATAGCCATTCACTCTCTCTGTTAGACGTATTGCAATATTTAGCATGTATAACAGATTACAGTTAACAACATACAACTTCACAGAACAAAAGACCATCGAACACATCATGCCTCCACTTCTTTTTAATATAATTCCTTCTTAGAAAGATCCCATTTCACAAATAAGATAATAAATTTAACAGATTGTCTAGAACTGTATCACTCAAGAATTTACTTTAGTGCTCAACTAAATAAAGAAAGTTAATGATCCATACCTTCTGCTCCAATAGAACCATTCCTGAAGTCCAAATCCAAACAAATCATGAGGATCCAAATCCAAATAATCATGGGCAATATCATGAGGAGCCTGGGGCTCAATGATAATGAGAAATTTGGTAACTATGCAGTCAGATACTGAAGCATAGCCATGTTGTAATTTCTTTATAGCTAGGGTCATTTCTTCCAGTGTGGGTATTTCAATATTGTCCTTGACATCCAATATCACTTTTTCTGAGTGAGTTTCCATCTAAGTATAGTTCAGCTTCAGAATGACTGAACCTTTCCACCTCAGCAAGATTTATTTGATTTTAATAGATATTCCCATGGGCCCTTTTAATTTTGTATGAGTTTAATTTTGGGCTGAAGTGATTGCTTGGCTTTAATGCACATCAAAAAGCTATTAGTTATGATTTGATCTTCTGCTTCCTTTGATAGGTTTTCAAAGTAGACTTCCCCTCCATCAAGGAATGGGTCCAGATATTGGCTGGAATTTTGTTCCTGTAGTGGTAATTCCCTTCTCATTCCCATGAAGCACTCCACACCATCCTGCCCAAGATAACCACTGGAAACCCGTCTCTGAGGGAGGCCTGATGTAATCAAGTGCCCATCACTGGGCAGCACTGAACCTCCCATAGGAAATAGGCCCCTGGAGATAAAAATCATGAAAGTGTTGTGGCACAGAAGGAGGCCATTCAGCCCATTGTATTTGCACTGAAAGCAATGGTTGTTCCTGGTAATACTCCGAGGTACAGCCCAACAATCAATCCTGGATCTTTAGACGTTAAGGAGAGAATGGATATTGCAGCATTCCTCTCTGACATTTTGTTTGGTTTCCTCCACCCCCCATTGATTTAATTTAATCCTGTCACCTGACCCTCAACAAGGAGGAACTTGGAGTGGGTAGAGAAGGGCCCATGTATGCACCGATGATATAGAGAGGACAAAGAAATGTGAGCAACTCGGGGCTAAAGTAATCTCTGGTCTGGTACCTGAGCAAGAAGTAAGTTGGCCGAGGGAAAATAGTATCAGCGAGTTGAATGTATGGTTCTAAATTTGTTGTGGGAGTAAAGGGTTTTGATTCATGGGACACTGATACCAGTGTTACACCCTGACCCTGGGTGAGGTTCCCCAATTCATTATAGTTTCGGACTGAATACCCCAAACTGGTAAACACTCAGGTGATGAGGGATGAACTGGCTTTTCTTCTTCATTCACTCATTGGTTTGATTGGTTACAACAAGGCTCATTGAAAAAGGCCATTCAGCCTATTGTAGATATCTTCCTTTGAGATTTGACTAATTTGTGAATTAACAAAAAAGTAAATTTATTGATTACTACATGAAAGAAGAATTATAAATGCAGCACACATTGGTATAGGCTAGAAATAAGAGGTGAGTCCAAAAGGATGAGCTAATTAGAAATTAGCCTCTGAATTGTTCATGAGCAGATAGTTGAATGTTATGGGTTTTGCAGTGGAGTTTACTGGTAGCATTGACATTAATAGTTGAACAGTCAGTTTCATTATCCTTAGTTTACAGAGTGGTTGAGATTCAGTAATTTTTATTCATTTTGACCAGGAATAAATTCCAGTATTCAGGTTTAAAAAGAGTCCTTTTGTTGTTCTGTTTCATTTTATCTGGCTGCTAGCTATATAATTTCTAGCACTCAGAGTTCAGAAAATCCTTTTACCTGCAACATTAGCATGAATAGGGATAGTTCTTCAACTATGACCTTCACAGCACGCTAATGCTCAATACCAGCTGGTACACACAAAAAACTCCATCCGACTAGCATCCTACAGCAGAGTTGAAACTGGCTTTTGAACCCCTGTCCTGTGAATTCTTCAAAGATGCAAACATAAAATATGCTTGCAGCATGGGGCATAGCCCACAGACGGTGGCTTGTTGCTGAGCAGGAGGTCACCTGCCCCTTGTTATTTCTATTTTCACAACAGATTACAGCCCAGTCTACTTTAACTTACCTCTTCCCCTGTTCAAGGGCTATTTGAAGTTTGATGATCATCTTAGGTGTGACACCTAATATTGGGAAAAGTAGGAACTTTAGTGTTGCCTGAACCTAACTGAGATAAGTATGCATTCACTCTGTCTCTGCTATTGAACACACTTCATACCAAGACTTACACAATACCATTGTCACTATTGCATTCAATATCTTTCCTGATGCACTATGCACAGGCAATGGGATCATGGAAGGTGACTGGTACTTGAGCAACAAAAGTGTATGTTTCCAGGTCACATCACAGCATTAAGGGGATTGATTTGTGATGTTGCATGATGTGGTCAAGAGTGCTTGGGACATACAATAGAACCATAAAGTCAAATACCATGGAAACAGATGTTTGGGCCGAACTCATGCATGCTGACCAGGTTTCCAAAACTGAACTCATCCAAATTGCCTGCATTCGGACCATATCCCTCTAAACCTCTCCTATCTATCTACCTGTTCAAATGTCTTTTAAGTATTGTAATTATACCCGCCACTACCACTTCTTTTAGCAGCTCATTCCATAAACTCACCAACCTCTGTAAAAATATAAGCCCCTCATGTCCCTCTTAAACCTTTCCCCTCTTACCTTAAAGCAACGTCATCTAGTTTTGGACTCCCCTACACTGGGGAAAAGACCTATGCAATTCACCTTATCTATGCCCCCTCATGATTTTATAAACCCCTATCAGGTCACCCCTCAGCCTTTTATGCTGCAGGGAGAAAAGTCCCAGCCTATTCGGCCTCTCCTTGGTACTATAACTCTCCCTATCGCAGAACTGAACACAGTACTCCAAATGTGATCTTACCAAATCTGGTCTAACATTCACAAAACATGTTGTATTCTCAGGTGTGTGTCAGCTTTATTTTATTAACCTTCTATTATAATGTTGCCCCTTGAAAAGCCTCACATTACTGAGAATTGAAGCTCCTCCCACAGTGGACAAAACACTCTGGGTATAGTAACGATCATTATCAGTACGATGGAAGCAAACAGTAGTCATTCTTCACATAGTAAGTCTCACATTAACCTCTTCCTATTGGTGAACCTCTCAAATGTACATAGTCCCTTCTTGCTAGCACCCCCTTCCAACCTCACTGTAGTGACTGGGATCAGGTGGACCTTGGTAACTATGAGGCTCTTGATTGGGGTTGTTAACCTGGGCCAATCAGAAGAGCCCATGCTGACCAATATAACCAGGAGAATATAAAAATAAACAAAAAGAAAGGAGATTTGAACCTCCTGATGAAAAGAAATATATAACAGGAAATTTAGAATCACCTCAGTTCAGGGGACTGTCTCTGAAAAAAAATATAACCAGGAGACTAGAATCTCCTCAGTTGAGGACTAACTCCAAGCTGACTGGCCACAGAGATATCAAAGTCTCGATTAGAGTGGTGCTGGAAAAGCACAGTAAGTCAGGCAGCATCGGAGGAGCAGGAAAATCGATATTTCGGGCAAAAACCCTTCATCAGGAATAGAGGCAGGGTGCCTGCAGAGTGGAGAGATAAATGAGAGGGGGGTGGGGGTGGTGAGAAAGTAGCAAAGAGTACAATAGGTGAATGAGGGTGGGGATGGAGGTGACAGGTCAGAGAGGAAGGTGGGGGAAGGTAGCAAAGAGTACAATGGGTGAATGGGGGTGGGGATGGAGGTGATAGGTCAGAGAGGAGGGTGGAGTGGATAGGTAGAAAGGAAAATAGGCAGTTAGGACAGGTCATGAGGACGGTGCTGAGCTGGAAGGTTGGAGCTGGGGTGAGGTGGGGGAAGGGGAAATGAGGAAACTGGTGAAATCCACATTAATGCATGGGGTTGAAGTTTTCCGAGGCAGAAGATGAAGCGTTTTTCCTCCAAACTTTGTGTGGTGAGGGAGCGGCGGTGGAGGAGGCCCAGGACCTGCATGTCCTCAGCAGAGTGGGAGAGAGAGTTGAAATGTTGGGACACAGGGCGGTGGGGTTGATTGGTGCGGGTGTCCCGGAGATGTTCCCTAAAGCGCTCTGCTAGGAGGCGTCCAGTCTCCCCAATGTAGAGGAGGCTGCATCGGGAGCAACGGATACAATAAATGATATTGGTGGATGTGCAAGTAAAACTTTGATGGATGTGGAAGGCTCCTTTGGGGCCTTGGATGGAGGTGGGGTGGAGGTGTGGGCACAGGTTTTGCAATTCCTGCGGTGGCAGGGGAGGGTGCCAGGAAGGGATGGTGGGTTGCTGGGGGACGTGGACCTGACCAGGTAGTCACAGAGGGAACGGTCTTTGCGGAAAGCAGAAATGTGCGGGAAGGGAAATATATCCCTGCTGGTGGGGTCCGTTTGGAGGTCGGGGAAATGTCGGTGGATGATGTGGTTTATGCGAAGGGTGGAAGGTGAGCACCAGGGGGGGTTCTGCCTTTTTACAATTGGATGGGTGGGGTTTGAGGGTGGAGGGCGGAATGTGGACGAGATGCGTTGGAGGGCAACTTTAACCACGTGGGAAGGGAAATTGCGGTCTCTAAAGAAGGAGGCCATCTGGTGTGTTCTGTGGTGGAACTGGTCCTCCTGGGAGCAGATACGGAGAAGGCAGAGGAATTGGGAATATGGGATGGCATTTTTGCAGGAGGTAGGGGGGAAGAGGTGTAATCCAGGTAGCTGTGGGAGTTGGTGGGTTTGTAAAAAATGTCAGTGTCAAGTCATTAATGGAGATGGAGAGGTCCAGGAAGGGGAGGGAGGTGTCAGATTTACCACAGAGATATCAAGCCAACATGCCAGATGTGGAAGAGCACTGTTCCTCCATGGAAGTCAGCGTGCTGCTTGCCCTTGATGGGAATGCCCTTCCCACATAACCTCTTTTCCATCAATGCTCTATCATTTCCAACCTCTTATCTATTGAGTTGCCCTCTTTCACAATTGTAATCGTGTCTACATCCCAGCATGCTTACTCCATTCCCAACAAATTTTCCTCAGATTCACTCCTGCAGCAATGACACCTGACTAATTTCCCCTTGACTTTTAGTGGACTGATCCACTCAGGACTTATCATGATCTATCCCCTTCAGCAACCTCGGTAGACAGCTCCAAACAATGAATGTCTAGACACCTGACTGACAGCTGCACAGCTTCCTGACTGTTCTGTGTGATTTCTCTGGACTGCACTGGACCCTCAGGCCTGACCATGGCCCATTCCCTGGATTGTAGGTGCATGGATTCCCTGATTGTGACTGTGCCAAGCAGTCAACAGACCGTGCACAAGTCTCTGAATTGATATCTGACAATGCCCTTGACATACTGTTCCAAGGACCTCTGATGTAAAGAGAGTCTCCCTGGACTTGACTGAGGACTACTCTGTTAGACTTGAAGACATGCTAATTTGTTTTAAGCACATCTACTGTGTTTGGGAAAATGCTGGAATCCATCATTAAGGATTTTCCAGCAGGATATTTAAAATACATTTTTTGTCCTTCTTTATTCATTGAGGGCTAGCGTTTATTGTACATCCCAAACGGTGCTGGAGAAGGTTGGGTGTATTACCTTCTTGCTGAAGTACTTGGGATGTAGCTGCATCCTGATTGCCATTAGGTGTTCTAAGATTTTTCTGTCTTCTTCTTACAAACGGGCATTCTCCTAAAATTGTATTCCTTCATTCAGGAGGTTCCTTCAAGTCAGTTTCTTTTGAATAAAGGTCTCCTATGTATGTACATCTAATTTGCATTTCTTGAGGGAAGCATTCAGGGCAATTTCCAAGTCAGGATGGTGAGTGGCTTAGAGGGGAACTTACAGCTGGTGATGTCCTAAGCACTTGCTTCTCTTGTCCTTGTTTTAAAAAATTCTCAAGGTCAAGGACCAGGCTCGCAGGAAAGTAGTCTGACACAGAACAAACAGCCAAGAGGCGAGTCTGCTAGAATATAAGTGTTTTATTCCCCGCAGTGTCACCACAACCAGTCTCGTACTTACAACGGGTCTGGTTTATACTCACTCTACATGTTACCCGAACTGGGAGCCATCAGTTCTCGTAGAGCGGTTGCCAACAACCCACGCTCGGCGGTTAAACGTAACCCCGGAGCAGACTCACCGAACTGGAGACTTTTCCAGCTGATATACTCTTTTCCAGATATAAACATTCATGTGAACAGCAGAGCAAGGCTAAAAAACACATTCCATTCTGGTTACATACAGATAAGAAGATTCACACGGGACTAAGCAACACCTCCATTCCGGTTAGATTCACACATGTATTGGGACATAATTTTACACCACATTCCACTGCTTGGCCCAATACATGTGTTACATTATGCTTAATTCAGTTCAATTCGTTTCAGTTAATTTCAGTTCAGTCAATTCAGTGTAATTCAATTCAGCTCAGTTCAGGTCTGTTCAGTTCAATTCAATTGTGTTCAATTCAGTTCCGTCCATTTCAATTCAATTTAGCTCAGTTCCATTTTGTTCCGTTCAATTAGATTCACTTCAGTTCCACTCAGTTCAGTTCAGTTCAATCCCATTCAATTCTGTTAACTCCGCTTCAGCTTTTTGGACATGCCCACATCCTCCGCTGTACCCCAGGCAAGGGGTTCTTCGGCAGGACTGGGATCCTTTCTCAAACAAACTGCCACGTACATGCCCACATCCATGCCATCCCGGGACGGTCGGGACCTCCACAGTTTGTTCTTCTGGTTTCTTAGTCTTTTTCCAAAACATTGTTCTGTATCAAAATCTCTCCTCAATTGCGATTGACCCTGCTCGACTACGCCAAATTGTTTTAAAAAATTCTCAAGGTCAAGGACCAGGCTCGCAGGAAAGTAGTCTGACACAGAACAAACAGCCAAGAGGCGAGTCTGCTAGAATATAAGTGTTTTATTCCCCGCAGTGTCACCACAACCAGTCTCGTACTTACAACGGGTCTGGTTTATACTCACTCTACATGTTACCCGAACTGGGAGCCGTCAGTTCTCGTAGAGCGGTTGCCAACAACCCACGCTCGGCGGTTAAACGTAACCCCGGAGCAGACTCACCGAACTGGAGACTTTTCCAGCTGATATACTCTTTTCCAGATATAAACATTCATGTGAACAGCAGAGCAAGGCTAAAAAACACATTCCATTCTGGTTACATACAGATAAGAAGATTCACACGGGACTAAGCAACACCTCCATTCCGGTTAGATTCACACATGTATTGGGACATAATTTTTAACCGTTTCACCACATTCCACTGCTTGGAATTTTACACCACAGTCCTTCTAGGTGGTAGACCTCACAGGTTTAGAATGTGCTGTCAGAAGAGCCATGGTGTATTATTGCAGTGCGTCATGTAGATGGCATACACGTGCAGGTATTGGTGTGATGGGAGTGAATTCTGAGAGTGGTGGGCTGTGTGTCAATCAAGTGGGATGCTTTGTCCTGGATGCTGTCAAGTTTCTTAGGTGTTGTTAGAGTTGCACATAACAAGAGAGTATAGAGTATTCTATCGTACTCCTTATTTGTACTTTATAGATGGTAGACACACTTTGTTGAGACAGGAGGTGATTACATACCACAGAACTCCTAGCCTCTGACCTCAATTCAGCTTCTGGTCAATGGTTATACCTGGGATCTTGAAAATGAGGAATTCAACGATGCTACTGTTACTGAAAATCAAGGGGAGATTATTAAACACTGTTGTTGGAAATGCTTATTTTTTACTTATCAACACAAGCCTCATTGTAGTGGATGCCTTGCTGTACATGAATAAGGACTACTTAAATATCTGAGGAAGTAGGACTGGTGCTGAACTGTGAACTGTGAACATTTCCATTTATGACCTCATGATGGCTTAAATATTACTGATGAAGCAACTTAAGATGATTGGACTTCGGAGTCCACCCAGAGTAACTCCTGCAAAGATGCCTTTCTGGGAGGTGGATTTGGTCCTTAGCCTTCAAATTGTGGACATGTCTTTCTCCAATTCCTTTTCTGTCTTCTTCTTACAAACGGGCATTCTCCTAAAATTGTATTCCTTCATTCAGGAGGTTCCTTCAAGTCAGTTTCTTTTGAATAAAGGTCTCCTATGTATGTACATCTAATTTGCATTTCTTGAGGGAAGCATTCAGGGCAATTTCCAATCTAACCCTCTATTAAGATCAATGGAGAAATCCTCTCAAACATGGAACACTTCCCCTACCTGAAGAACCACCTCTCAAGTTAGGCTGACATCGATATGGAGATTCAACACTGCATTCCAATCTGTGAGCACCATGTTTGGACATAAAGATGAGAGTCTTTGACAACAGTGATCATCTATACTGATACCAAGATCACTATGTCTCAGACAGTGGCCCTTCTTACTTTTCTATACAGCTTCAAAATTTGGACTATGTATTGAGCATCAGGGCCTGGAGAAGCACCATCGATGTTATGGTATGGTATTAAAAACAGAAAATGCTGGAGAAACTCAGCAGATCTGATAGCATCTGTGGAGAAAGAAATAGTGTTAACACTTTATATCCAACATGACTGAGGAATATCTGAATGTTCACCACAAGACCTTGATATGATGAGATGACATTAATTAAATCTTCCTAAGGGTTGATGCAGCTAAGGACACTGACCTTTATTTGCTTATTTAAATAAAGTACAAGATCTAATATCAGCCTCAATGTTTTGGATCCAAGAAATCTCTAGGTTATATCCTTCTGTCCTGAGTAGAACTTGAAATATAATTTTCTACCTCAGAAACAAAAGTGAGTCAAGGTTGACACCTTTCTAGAAACAAATCAAAATATTCTGTTAATACCATCAATTAGAAACCCAGAAACTGATTCATCAAATTCTTGTCACTTATTTGATTAGACTGTCAACAGCAATAAACAATACATTCATGATTTACAATGTGACAGTTGATGCATGTGTATGAGGTTCATCTTTGACAAGTACATTGTTTAATGAGATATTCAATACAGTGTCACATGGCAAATTTATGTGGACAGCATTTCCCCAGGGCAGCTTTAACAGTATGTTCCTTGCCTACATCAAACATCAGACCAAGACTTTTTCAAATTCCAGTGAACATACTGATTACAAATCTATGATTGACAGAAGTTAGTGGAAAAGAATCAAGAGTCTGTTCTTGGGTGCATGGCTAACAGTCAGTTCCACCAAATATCATTTTTTTTGATCATGTAAGAAACCAGAAATTCCAAAGCTCCAAGTCAGAGATCCATCATGCAAAGTTCTTTATAAATTTAATTGCATGGTTTGTAACTGCCTAGCCGTATATAACTCATAGACCAGCTTGCTGCATTCAGACAAAAATGGCAATGCAAGTAGGTTAAGCATTATTCCAAGTCCCATCCTGCTCTGTGCGCATTCCCTTTTGTTCCTAACTAAAGAATTGTTCAGTAAACTAAACTGTACAAAATGTTCCATGAAACAGATTTGGTGGGAAGTCCACAATGAATGCTTTGCTTCATTAAACCTAATAATACATATTCAAGTGAAATTACTGCGGGCAAGTCGACATAACGGAGGTGAGGTTAGATTTTATTCAAGCACATATTAAAGTGAATGTTAAAATCAACAATCAGAATTAACTACAGTTTCAAGGACAGGTCAGTAAATGTATCAGATAAAATAAATCCTGTTGTATTATGACACAGATTCCAAACAGGACAGGCCCATACCTTTAAGACAGTTACATGACATTATGACTTCTGAGGCTCTAGTATGAAAGTATTAATCTCGCCTTCAGTCTTTAAGCAATAGAGTCAGGGTAGGCAGTCATTTATATGTGAGTAATATACAGTAACATCAGGAAGCACAGAATCCAGACTGTCTGTTATATAGTATCATAGTAAATAGTTTGCGTTGTAAGTAAATTTCAAAATATCTGTCTTGTCTTGTCAAGTATTTTGCCTTCATTGTATATGTTGCATAAACAAATATTAGAAAGTAACAAAGCAAATCATGCTAGCAGCAATGGCGGCAGCAAATAGGCTCTAAAAGATAGTCATGGCAGCTTACCTGTTGCTGTGGCAACTAAAGGTTGAAAAGCTGACAGTAATACACCAGTTGTGAGAAATCTTTTTCTCAACAGTCATCCATCACTGTCCAAGTTCAGAGCTAGAGTTACAACTATAACCAAAACTGAAGTGTTACAACCAAACCAAAGGATACAAATCAGAGCTGAAGCACTGTAGCATATCTACTTCTCTCCCTCATAAACAAAGAGCCCAAGATAGCTCTTGTAAAAAAGTATCGATTTCACGGTGCTGACAAGTGTCTTCAATATTAAGAAAGTAATCCTCGAAACGAAGTACAGAAAAGATACTTAAAAAAAGGTTTTCCACACTGAAGAGGCCTTTTCTGTCCAGGCATTGGTCAATTTCTTGTGGCAAAGTGATAAGAAAATCAAAAGAAAATGTGTACACAATGTCATCACTATGATTGGTTCAAATTCCATGTACAGTCACAAGCATACAACTATCAAAAGGACAGCAACTGTTAAAACTGGAATAACAGAAAACAAGAGGAAAGCGACAAAGAACTTCGCAAAATAAATTTTTACTCGCAATAATTTAAAGCCATAAAACTAAACCAAAGAAAGATGGAAAGCAAATATTGAATGAAGGAGTAGCAATCTAGTCACATGCTGTCAGAATTTTTGTCATTTAAAGAAAGAATCATTCTTTACTTCATCAAATAACGGATAGCCAAAAATAAGGTAGGTAATCAGCCTTCTTTTTCTTCGCACACCGAAGAGTTAAGAAGAATTAAATTCTCCAATTTTTCTGATGATGACCAGAAAAAATGACATTTTTCAGAAGTTAGAAGATCAACTTAAAGATGCAGTCAATTTCAGGATATAAGTGATGTTTGACCAATTTGTAGGTAGTTGTCCAATGCAAAAATATGGAAAATGATTTCACCAAACTAACTTAGCTGAAAGGCTTATGGAAAGATCATTGCATCTGCAGTGAAGAAATCCAAGAAAAGGCATTTCTGGACAAACTTAGGAATATGCTAATGAAGCTTTGTTAGAAGAAGGGTGAAAGTTCAAAGGAATCGGAGCGGAGCAGCAGAATGCAAGCATTTAACTCAGGACAACTGCTGTAGCTGTCAACAGGTTTAGTATAAAATCCAAATCTTGCATTTTGTGGGCTTGTCTCTCTCATTGAAGACAGTGTCCAACATTTTATGACATATGTAAGCTTTGATCCACAAGAGAAAATTAGATGAAAATGTGTCAGAAGTCACATCACCCAGAGAAGCCCAAAGTACAACACAATATTACAGTGTGCAGATTCCAATAAAACCATCCAGTGCATCTCCTCCACTTCCCGTACCTCCACCCTTGAACCCCACCCCTCTAATCACAACTAGGAAGGAACCCCCCAGTCCTCATCTTCCACCCCACCAACCTCGGAATATATTGCATCATCCTCTGCCATTTCAGCCACTGTAAACAGACCCCACCACCAGGGATATATTTCCCTCCCCATCTTTATCTGCATTCCAGAGAGGCCATTCCCCCCATGACTCCCTTGTTAGGTCCACGCTCCCCACCAACCCACACTCCACTCCTGGCACCTTCTACTGCCATCACGATAAGTGCAAACTCTGCGCAGGCCTCCTCCTCACCTTCATCCAAGGCCCCAGAAGATCCTTCCACATCTGACAGAGATTCACCTGTACTTCCACACAAGTTATCGACTGTGTCCATTGCTCTCGATGTGGTCTCCTCTATACTGGGGAGACAGGATGCCAAACTCTAGCCACTCAACACCTGAAGGAAGAATGCCTCATTTTCTGCCTTGGGACCTCCAACCACATGGAATCAATGTGGATTTCACCAGTTTCCTCAATTCCCCTCCCCCCACCTTATCCCAGACCCAACCACCCAACTCAGCACCACCCTCTTCACCTGTCCATCTTCCTTCCCACCTATATGCCCCACCCTCCTCTCTGACCTATCACCTTCATCTACCTATCATATTCTCAGCTACCTCCCCCCCAGCCTCATGCCCCCCCCCCCCATTCCACCCCTTTTATCTCTCAGCCCCCTTGGGTCACCTCCTCATTCGTGATGAAGAGCTGATGCTCGAAATGTCGATTCTCATGTTCTTTGAATGCTGCCTGACCAGCATCAACTTCAGACTTCTTTCTCTTACTCAAAAACGCTGAAGTTTTATTGCTATCCAAGTGTTATTTTTTAATCTGAACTGAAGATAGTCTTAACATCAACTTCATACACTTTGATCACAACCAAGAGGGGCAGCTTCAGCAAGTCAGACCAGAGTCATGATAAGGTTGAGTAAGAGAAAGAAGTCTGAAGTTGAACCAAAAGGCTAGGGTGAAATAACACCATCATAAGTAGTTGAAGTGACTGCAAGTGAAAGTCATAAAAATATGTGGCCCTCATACTTACTTAGTCAAATGTTTGATAGTGTAAAACTTAGATTCGTACATATAAATCACGTGTTACTTCAGGGGTTCGTGAAAATTAAGGGAGATTGGAAGAATTAATTGACTATGATCAGTTGGACTGTTGTGATATGAATTCAGGACTAATAGTTACTCCAACACAAGTTGTACCTGAAACCACTTCATATCAGAGTCAGAGTCAGACATACATGTCTGATGAAGGAAAACAAATTAAATTAAAGATCAAGGACAAAGTCAGTCTTGCCAGAGAAAATTTCTCCTCAGTCTCAGGCAGTAGCAGATCAAGTTTTTTACCCAAGTTCTGAAAGTTTGAATCCCCTCTTAGATCATAGAGTCATAGAGATGTACAGCATGGAAGCAGACCCTTCGGTCCAACCCGTCCATGCCGACCAGATATCCCAACCCAATCTAATCCCACCTGCCAGCATCTGGCCCATATCCCTCCAAACCCTTCCTATTCATATACCCATCCAAATGCCTCTTAAATGTTGCAATTGTAATAGCCTCCACCACATCCTCTGGCAGCTCATTCCATACACGTTCCACCGTCTGTGTGAAAAAGTTGCCCCTTAGGTGTCGTTTATATCTTTCCCCTCTCACCCTAAACCTATGTCCTCTAGTTCTGGACTCCCCGACCCCAGGGAAAAGACTTTGTCTATTTATCTTATCCATGCCCCTCATAATTTTGTAAACCTCTATAAGGTCACCCTCCAACGCTCCAGGGAAAACAACCCCAGCCTATTCAGCCTCTCCCTGTAGCTCAAATCCTTCAACCCTGGCAACATCCTTATCCTCTAGGAATAAGAAATCAGTGCTTAAGTTGGATTTGTAAATATATGGAAAACAATGAAATAAAACAATATGTTGTATGGAATTTTAAATAATGTTTAACATATTCATTTAGGGGAAAGAATGAAATAGCACCCTCCTGTGTACATTTATATATATGTAATTACCAGAAGAAACCAGTTTAACTCAGTGTTGAATTTCTGTTTCAGTTTGTCCTGCAAAGATATCACAGATGGAAGCAATTTTGTACCATAAGAACTGCTTTCGTAAAGATGTGCTCTGTGTTCTATTTGACCCATCTCCAAATCTAATCTTCCTAGCAATATTATTCAGCTGTCATGTCTTTCTAATGTGATTATTGAGGCTTTTCATTCTGAATACATCAATGTTCCTGCCCTGTTTGTCAGACTACAAGCTTTTTCTTTGCTTCTGCAGTCAAAATGGAAGATTCCTTTACTCACAAAAGTAAAATGGAGGATTCCCATCTTTTGTGAGTAAAATGTCTGCCTTTTTCGCTACTTCCACTAATTGTGGCCTGAATAAATGATATCTGTTTCCTGAATGGCTTTACTGAATGAATCCTGAGCCTGTAGCTTTAACAATGAATGCAATTTACTTAACGGCCTAACTGAATCTATCCCATTCTCTGAGTGTCTACATAATAATTTCTTCCGCTTTTACAATTTTTTCTCAGAATGTCCCACTACGTGTAATTTAAATTATGCCTACTTACCTTTATTGTGATTTAAGCAATTAATGCACCTTCTCTTTGGCACTCAGTCTCCTAACTTTCTTCTTCCATTAGAGTTTGTCTGCTTCAGTTTTTAATTGTAGTCTTGGCTTCACAACTTCCCCAGCTTGGGACATAGCTTTAAATTGATTCTATGGCCCTTGATTTCCTTATTGTAGCCATGCCTATTGAACTGTAAGTACTGAAAGGCTCTTCAGGCAGACAGTCAGCAGAAGAGATGAGCATTCAAGAACCCAACAAAAGGCAGAATCTACACTTGGTGACAAAAGAAAGCATTTCAGACCAGGCGAGAGACATGCAGCAGCAAGAGAGAACTAAGAACTCCATGGAGCTGTAGTCATTTGATTCTTCCAATCTCCCTTGTTTTTCACTAACCTGCTTATCTCTAGCTTTCAAAGCCTGTAAACTGCACTATTTATTTAAAGATTTCCCCTCACCTGCCAGGGATTTCATCCACAAAGTCTCTGATGTCTACTCTTCTCCAGTTGAACAATGGCTCAGAACTACTCTGACAAACTATTGGCATTCAACGCAATCAGTGACTCTCCCAATGTGATTCCAGCTCCATAGATTTCCTAGTCCTCCCATGCTGCTCATGTCTTTCGCCCAGTCTGAAATGCTTTCGTGTGACACCGAGTGTAGATTCTGCCTTCTGTTAGGCTCTTGAATGTTCACTTCTTCTGCTTACTGTCTGCCTAAGGAGCCTTTCAAAAGCTGTCAAGAAACCTTCAGATTCAACTGCTGTAAGGGACAGCTAAATAGATCCAGCAGTTCTTGCCCTCAGGTTCTGGAAGAAATCCTCACATTGCTCATCATTGTGTGAGGTATCTGATAGTTTTACTGTCACCATCCTCTCCCTCCTGTTAGGGATACACTGAACCTGCTTGATTTAATGTGGTAGAAAAAAGTCTAATGGGAGGAGGTTCTTATCTTCAAGTCGGTACAAGTTACAGTGATGTGATGAACAGTGTCAGACAGACTGAGGAATACCAAGATGATAAGCTTTACTCCTTCAGGATCCACAACTGTTCTCCCACCAGATCCTGATGACCTCATCCTTTATATGTCCTCATTCTGCATATATCCTGACTTTGTCACATCATCTCATTGCACTTATTCCACTTATCTTACAGCATTGCTACTGGCGATAGCCTAGACTTTAGCACCAACAATACGACAACATCGCCAGCAATGCCGAGTGTTCCTCTCAAGGGGAATGTTTCCCCAAGTTATTGAAGGTGTAGTGCAAGAATTAGCAACATGAACAGCTGAAACAAATCCGCAGCTCTCAGTTTTTTGGACCACTGACAACACAGTGATTCAGTCTGTTTACAAAAGCCAGCAAAATGTTTTCCAAATTGGGGAAAAATTATAGCAACAGGAATATGGCATTCATCCCTCGAATCTGTTTTGCCATTCAATGGCTGATCTGTGTAGTTCCTCTATCCACTAGTCTTGCCTTATTAATCCTTAATACACTTGGCTCACAAAATAACTATGGATCTTGAATTCAAACGCAGTAATCGAACCAGTACGTAAGGTTTTTTGAGGAAACGAGTTCTCCACTTGTACATCCTTTGCCTGAAGGCAGGTTTTCTCAATTCTCTTCTGAATGGCCCCGCACTGATTTTAAGGTTATGACTATTGTTTGTGATGCCAGTGGACAGAACAAGTTATTCTACTGAATTAATTTGTTTGAAAAATTTAACCTCAAATAAAGCACATTTAACTTGATATATTAAAGTGATTGCAAGTGTAGCATAAGTAATCTTAATTCTTTGCAGTTTCTCCATGTGCTTCTTACCAAAATTGTATCAACTTACATATTTTCATATTGAACTTAATCTGTTCCCCAACTTGACCAACCTGTCTATGTCCTTCTGAAGTTCCGAACTGTCCTCCTTACAGTTTATAATGATTAATTAATCTTAAGAGTTGCTGCTGCTGTTCTGAAACCTAACTCACAATTTAAAGGGCTGAGATATACTTAATTCATTCATGGCATGTGAATGCCACTGGCACCTGAGAACATTGTGGATTTCTTGAACTGCCGTAAGCATAAGGTGTTTGTAAAATAACAGTTGTTCAAAAGGGAGGTTTATGCTTTTGACCCAGCAACAGTGAAGGAACATTGAGACAGCTCCAAGTCAGAGTAGTGTGAGACTTGGAGGGGAGACACTATTCTAAAAGGTTGCAAAGCCTTTATTGCCACTGCTGAGTACAAAATGGCCATGAGAAAAAGGAACATGCCTTTGATCATTGAATAAAGAAAGTAATTCATCACTTGAGTCTGAGTCTTTCCTGTGTCATTTTGAGTTTTTTTCCATGCAAAAAAAATTGCAACAGTAAATTTACAAAGAGCGTAGTTGGTGTACATTTGACCCTGTGTAAATCAAAATTACACATCTGTGGGCATTCGAATTCAGGCTCATGCAGTATCCTGACAATAAATAAATTCAAACAGATATTGAGCAATTCTTCTCCTGCTGTCCAATGTTTTATTGTTTTAAATGAACCTTTTGAAGAACAAGTGAGAAAGGTAGATAATGTTCAAAAGCAATTATAATTGGCGCTATCCAATATTACATGGTGTAGCTGTCAGCATGCACATCCCCCCATTTCTGTATTTTTTTCAGATGGTCCAGATGTTACTGAATATCTATTTAGCATAGAGAATAATGAGCAACAGAAACCCTGTCACTCTCCCAAGCATGAAGAAAAGGAGGCCAATGAATACCTTTGGCCTACTTCTGTCAAACTCAAAAATAGCTAACTAACTATAATCCATGTATCAAAAAAACTAGAAAATTCCTGATATAAGCAGCTCATATTGCATTCAGTAAGTCATCAATTTAACCATTAAAACTGGGTTACATGTCTTGAAATTCCCTGTTGGAGGTGATATAATATTTAACTGGAGGAGCTGAATAAACTGGACTCAGAAGACAGCAGCACCACCTTTTTTTAATGTCTGGCTGGTTGTGCCAGTAAAGCTGCCATATGCTGGGTTTGCATGCTGACTATTTCACAGCCCAGTGAGCAGGGTTGTAACCTCTGACTGGGAGATCAGGTGCTTCACCTTGTCCTGTGGATGACTCCTTAGCAAGACAGCCATACAACCCAACTCTGATGAGGTCGAAGAAGGCAATGTAGACAGAGTACAAAGGTAAAGCACTGCTGAAAATTCCTGTACTACAAACTGGCGCGACATGTGAGTTGTCAAAAGATTGAAGATGATTACTTATGTCACAACAACTGGTCTCTGCAGATAGATGTCACAACAACTGGTCTGCAGATAGATGTCTCATCTTCACCCAGTCACTGTGAATGAGATACAAGTCGGAGTTGCAAAACCTCGCTGCTGTACAAGTCATCATCCAGCTAATACTTGCTGTTGATTTAGTGCCCATGATCTTTTGTTACAGTGTTGCACAACAGACGCCGAAGCAAAGTTAGTACTCATGAAAAAAAGTGGCAGTAACAACATAGATACAAAATTGGTTGAGTGACAGAAAAGAGACAATAATGGTGACATGATACAAAACCTGGAAGCAGTGCAAACAGTGAGCAGGATGGTTTAAAACTTCAGAAATACAGAGAAAAGTTGGTGAAGTGGGCAGACACCTGGCAGGTTAAGTTTATTACAAAGAAGTGTGAAAGGATATATTTTGGTAAGAAAGACATGGAGACTGTAAAATACAAGTAAATCTCGAAACTTGGTACAGGATCAGAGGGTCCCAAGTGAACATTTGCATAAATCATTAAAGGTGGCAGGATAGGTTGACAGATTTACATTCATTATCATGGCACTTTTTTGTGATATGCAGCCATTGCTGGCAGGCCAGCATTTATTGCCCATGCCTAATTGCCCTTGAGATGTTGGTGGTGAGCTGCCTTCATGAACCACTGCAGTTCACCTGCTGTGAGTTGACCCATATTGCCATTAGGGATGGATTTCCAGGATTTTGACCCAGCAACAGTGAAGGAACAGCAATATATTTCCAAGTCAGGATGGTGAGTGACTTGCAGGGGAACTTGAAGGTGGTGGTGTTCCCATATATCTGCTGCCCTTGTACTTCTAGGTGCAAGTAATCGTGGGTTTGGAAGCAGCTGTCTGAGGATCTTTCATGAATCTCTGCAGTGCATCTTGTATAAAGTACACACTGCTGCTACTATGCGTTGATGTTAGAAGGAGTGGATGCTTGTGGATGTGGTGTCTATCAAGCGAGTTGCTTTGTCCTGGATGGTGTCAGCTTCTTGAGTGTTATTTGGGCTGCACTCATCCAGGCTAGTAGGGAGTATCCTATCAGACTCTTGACTTGTACCTTGTAGATGGTGGACAGTCTTTCAGGAGTCAGGAGGTGAGTTATTCGCTGCCATATTCCTAGCTCCTGACCTGCTCTTGTAGCCAATGTATTTATGTGGTGATTCCAGTTGAGTTTCTGATCAGTGATAACTCCTAGGATGTTGATAGTGGGGATTCAGTGGTGGTAGCACCATTGAATATTAAGAGGCGGTGTTTAAATTGTCTCTTGCCGGTGATGGTCATAGCCTGGCATTTGTGTGGCACGAATATTACTTGCCACTTGTCAGGTCAAGCCTGGCTATTGTCCAGATCCTGTTGCATTTGGTCATGGACTGCTTCAGTATCTGAAAAGTCATGACTGGTGATGAACATTGCGCAATCATCAATGAATAACCCCACTTCAGACCTTACAATGGAGAGAAAATCATTGATGAAGCAGCTGAAGGTGGTTGAGCTTAGGACACTACCCTGAGGAAGTCCTCCAGAGATGTCCTGGAACTGAGATGACTGACCTCTAACAACCATGATCATCTTCCAATGTGTCAGATATGTTTCAAACTACCGGAGAGTTTGCCTCTGATACCCATTGATTCCAGTTTTGCTGGGACTCCTTAATGCCACACTCAGTGGAATGCAGCCTTGATGTGAAAGGCTGAAGAGGGGCCTGGGTACAAAAACAAGGAGGTAATATTGAACTTATGTAAGACACTAATTCAGCTTCAACTGGAGTGTTGCATCCTGTGCTGAGCATCAGACTTCAGGAAGGATGTAAAGGAATTGGACAGAGTGCAGAAGAGATTTACAAAAATGGCTCCAGGGATGAGGATTTCAGTTATGAAGATAGACTGGAGAAGTTGGGGCTGTTCTCCTTGAAGAAAATAGACAATAGACAATAGACAATAGGTGCAGGAGTAGGCCATTCTGCCTTTTGAGCCTGCACCACCATTCATTATGATCATGGCTGACCATCCTCAATCAGTATCCTGTTCCTGCCTTATCTCTATAGTATTCAAAATCATGAGAGGTCTGGATAGAGTAATAAGATGAAAATATTACTATTCGTAAAAAGATCGAGAATGCAAAGAAATAGATTTAAACCAATCAGTAAAAGTAGCATATGTAATGCGATTGAAAATGCTTTCATGCAGCAAGAGGTTAAGATCTGGAATGCACTGCTTGTCAATGTGATGGAGGTAGAGTCAAACAAAACATTTAAAAAGATATTTTGAAATTGAACAGTGCACAGTGTTTCAGGGAGAAGGCAGGAGAATGACACTAGGTGTGATACCCATTGGGAAAACAAGCATGTGGACCCAAAAGGCCTCTGTCCACACTGTAATTGTTCTGATGGTCTGTGAAAGCTATCAGTCAAGCCTAACTATTATGTTACTTTAAATCCTGCTTTATGGATCTTAGTCTCCACCCAGGGTTCTCAATACAAACTTTGTTGCTCTTTGAAACGAAATGCTGCAACTCCAGATTCCATGAAGGAATGAAGACCTCCGAAATGTTTACTGACTTTCAGCATGGATCAGCATTGAAGTACATGGCAGTCGAAAAGCTATCATCATATATATAGAAAAAATACCCATTTTTAGGAATTATGGACAACTATAGATGTGTATGTGGTCAACATCTGGTTCAAATATGACAAAAAGACAAGTCACTTTTGCTGCCATGAGGCTAGAGATGTTGCTGGAGATGAATGCTGAGTTTTCTGTGGAATGAATGCATCTGTGATTTTGAAGTTTGAGGGTAGGGCTCGCTTACTTGGTGCTTCTGATTAATAGTGGATAGATAGGAAGCATGACTGAAGCCATTTCAGCTTTCATTGTCTTTGTTGAAAGTGGACTCAATGTTGTTTCTATTACAATTCACTAGATTTGTACAGACTATTAATGATGATACTGATGATTTTAACTGGTGGAAAACCTTCAGTGAAAAATCATCTTATCTATTTCCCATAGGAGAGGTTACACTGAAAGAGGTAAACTTTGGTGCTATAACCTCCTTTAGTGCGATACTAGGCAGTTTTACTTCAATCTGATTAAAGGTTGATGTCAGTTTCCAATGTCACTTCAATCTATTAAAACTGGTCCATTATCACAGCCGTTAGAAGTACTTTACTACCAGGTAAATAATCATTCAACCGTATCTATGTACTTTGTGCTGCATGAAATCACCCAGTGCTGTCTTTGGGAGAACATTATAAATGTGATATAGTATCTCCAATGTAAACTCTTGAGAAGCATTTTTGACAAATATGTGAAGAAAATTGTATCACAATCAGTCCTTTACTTTTGGTAACCCTTCTCAATTTTGTGAGGAAAAACGGTTTGTTTTCTCTGATTGTTAAAAATAGCACCATTCATTTTTAAGTATTTGCAATCATTGCCAATTCCCTCTTAAACACATCTTGTTGACAATGGGTCTGACCTTGATATGCACACCGAAATAAAACTGCCCATCAAAATAAACTTACTGAAACAGTTATGACAGTTACATCAGCTGTAATACTGAAAATAGAAACCATAAAAATAATTTCCTTACCATTTCAAAGGAAACAAAGGTCACCAGACTTCTGATGTCTGACTTCATTTAAAGGACAAAATTCTGCCTCAGCTAAGCACTGAGGTACTTCAGGATTTGAAATTTGATTCAATCAAGTTCAGAGATTTATATTGAAGATGGGATAATTTTTTTGTTAATTTCTACTAAATTTCAAATTGAAGGATTCAAAGAAATTGTGTTTTTCTTTGCTACAAATATAGAAGTTAAAACCTCTCAGGTAATTGTAAAAAAAATCTACAAACATTGAGAATGCAGCCCCAATGTGCTTGTACACCCTTCTTGGTTATTAGGATTGCTGCAGTGCAAGTAACTGGGAAATGGTGTATTTCATGCATTCTATGTGGGGACATCAATGCTCCCAATGCAGAATGCTAAATGGCCTTCCTTCTCGTTCAATTAAACTAGATTGTTCTTGAATTCGAGAATGCAGCCTTTTGTCACATCTCAAAACTGCAGAACTCCCCACCTATTAGTCACACATTGCAACTATAGTTTTAAAGCCCAAATGTTCACCACTAATTGAACTCTTAACTTTTATGCTACTTTTATGAAGGGTTGCATTGTTCTGTACGATAGACTTTGTTTCTGCACTTAGATGTTTCGATCTAAAGTATTGCTAGTACATGAAGGAAATCCTGCAAACTTCAATTCTGTGAAGGAATAAGAATCTCCAAAATATCTTGAGAGCTGTTTCACTAGGATCGACTTTGCAGAGAGTGATGGAAATTTAGTGGCCACATGCAATATTGCTGAGTCACAAGCAAAGCCATGATTAAAGCCAGTGTGATTCCCAATAAAACGACTGAATAAAAAGTTAATAGGATTCAATTATGAAGATTTCAAATTTTCAAACAAATCAGTTCTTTTCTTCGAACACCATCTGTAGTTTTGAAAAGGGTTTATTTAATATAGCATCTTTTGAATGGATGTATATCAATCATTTTCATTAATCAACTGACGTTGATGGTGGGCAAGTTGTTGGAGGGAATCCTGAGGGACAGGATGTACATGTATGTGGAAAGGCAAAGACTGATTAGGGATAGTCAACATGGCTTTGTGCGTGGGAAATCATGTCTCACAAACTTGATTGAGTTTTTGGAAGAAGTAACAAAGAGGATTGATGAGGGCAGAGCAGTAGATGTGATCTATGCGGACTTCAGTAAGGCATTCAACAAGGTTAGATCTCACAGATTACAGGGAGAACTAACCATTTGGATACAGAACTGGCTCAAAGGTAGAAGACTGAGGGTGGTGGGAGAGGGTTGTTTTTCAGACTGGAGGCCTGTGACCAGTGGAGTGCCACAAGGATTGGTGTTGGGTCTCTACTTTTTGACATTTATATAAATGATTTGGGTGCGAGCATAAGAGGTACAGCTAGTAAGTTTGCAGATGACACCAAAATTGGAGGTGTGGTAGACAGCGGAGAAAATTACCTCAGATTACAACGGGATCTTGATCAGATGGGCCAAGGGGCTGAGAAGTGGCAGATGGAGTTTAATTCAGATAAATGTGAGGTGCTACACTTTGGGAAACCAAATCTTAGCAGGACTTATACACTTACTGGTAAGGTCTTAGGGAGTATTGCTGAAGAAAGAGACCTTGGAGTGCAGGTTCATAGCTCCTTGAAAGTGGAGTCACAGGTAGATAGGATAGTGAAGAAGACGTTTGGTATACTTTCCTTTATTGGTCAGAGTATTGAGTACAGGAGCTGAGAGGTCATGTTGCAACTGTACAGGTCATTGGTTAGGCCACTGTTGGAATATTGCGTGCAATTCTGGTCTCCTTCCTATTGGAAAGATGTTGTGATACTTGAAAGAGTGCAGAAAAGATTTACAAGGATGTTGCCAGGGTTGTAGGATTTGAGCTATAGGGAGAGGCTGAACAGGCTGGGGCTGTTTTCCCTGGAGCGTCGGAGGCTGAGGGGTGACCTTATAGAGGTTTACTAAATTATATGGGGCGTGAATAGGGTAAATAGACCAAGTAGTTTCCCTGGGGTCGGGGAATCCAGAACTAGAGGACATAGGTTTAGGGTGAGAGGGGAAAGATGTAAAAGAGACCTAAGGGACAACTGTGGTACGTATGTGGTATGAGCTGCCAGAAGAAGTGGTGGAGGCTAGTACAATTGTAGCATTTAAAGGGCATTTGGATGGGGATATGAATAGGAAGGGTTTGGAAGGCTATGGGCCTGGTGCTGCCAGGTGGGACTAGATTGGGTTGGGATGTCTGGTCGGCAGGACAGGTAGGATCGAAGGGTCAGTTTCTATGCTGAACATCTCTCTGACTCTATGACTAAATACTTCCATGTTTTCCTTGAGAGTTTATAAATATTATTCCTTAAATTATAGCAACAACAAACATCTAATTTAATAACATTGACTAAAATACTGAAGAAATAAGCACCATAAGTATGTTTATTGTACGACATTTTATTGAATGCAGAATACTATGGTTTAGACTCTGTTTCCATCAGTGTCATTTCAGTTCAATAGCAAATATGATGAGACCTGAGCTAAGAAGAAATATGATTGACGATTGAACATTGGCTGCTATATATTTTGAAGAGAAGTATCATTTCTTTCCTTTTTTTGGGAGATTTTGAGTGAAACCTTTTCTTAAAATGTAAATACGACTCAAGGAGATAGAAGGAAGCAAGTAAATGGGCAGTATTTTAAGGAATAATTTGTAAAACATAGCAAGGAAATATTCAAGTCAAACTGCCAACATTAAAATAAAGTGCATCATTACGTTTAACATACTTCATTGTTTTATGCAAGTGAAATTCATAATTGTAAAACGTAAGTTATTTCACAACGTACTGTCAACTACATGCTTTTAATCACTTATTGATTTTTAGAAAATAGACATTCACAAATTAAAACTTTAGCCTTCAATTTAATTAAAAGTCTAAAAATCTGTATATCTGCATTGTGCACAAATCTGTTAAATCCCCAAATAAATATGGAAAATAGATATATTCTGATGAAAATTAACCATGGTCAATTTATGGTACAAGGAGAAATACTCTGCATATTGCATATTGATTGTTCAAGTTACTTTGCAGTGATGGACAGCATTTTAAATCGCAGCTACCTCCCCATTTAGAAAGGCCAAGTTAATGCCCTGTTAACTCTCCAACTACGTGTAATGAACTCAGTGATGTAGAGGGAAATCCAGTCAATTCTAATACACCTTCACACTTCCTTTCAGAAAACGGGTTGGACCATTCAATATCCTCAGAGCATAAGTTGGCACTCATAAATTGTAACCTAAAGCAGGAGAATGATTGGAACATACTTTAAAAACTGAAGTTTATTATATGTGGACTTGCTTGGTTATCCCCTTTCTATTTTCCAATTGGTTAAGTATTGTAAGCATAGGTTTAAGGATTAATTTAGAGTCACTTTTGTAACGTTATAAAACTGTCAATCATCTGTAAGTGCCAGGTTTATAGTCTTTAAACTTGAGAATTTCCAAAATTAAAGCTTAATTCCACTGATTGCAGCTCAACCTGTAATTTTGCTAAATAGCTTAGGAAAACTTGGACTACAGTTGTGTGAAATGTATTCATAGTAAATCAACAAAGAAGCTTGGTATAGACCAACACCAGCCACTTCCGATGTCATCACGCATATAAATTCCCACCAACCATACATCCTAAAGATTGTCAATAGTATGAATATACTACATAACTAATCTTTCCATGAATGCTTTAAAAATACTTACCGTTATTACTTGGTGATTGCCAGACCATTCAGTCATCCAGCTATCAACTGTCATAGAGATCATAATTTCCACAAAACATTCTGTATTTTGTTTCTGCGTTTGTGATAATTTTTCAAAGAGAAGGAAACTATATTTTTCACGTAACCGAAGCTCTCACAATTTTGGCATTCTCCTGAATCTTCTGAATTGAACTGATGTTAATTTTTCAACACCTTATTATCTTCCTACTCGTGAAAAATATAAATATCTAAGAGACAAGTGAGACAGTGTTTTTGACCTCTAAACAATACTTCCTAATGGGCTTTCCTGCACAAATATTCCATTTTGAATGCTGCCTGCTCACTCACATTGAGGCTCATAGATGTCATAAACAGCTGTGTGCCCTCAAACCTGACTTTGACTTTGGGATCATCAAGTGTTCCAGTCTTACCCTGAATCTGTTCAACTTCCCACTTGCTAGCACATAAAATATCCAGCCAGGAGTAGCTTTCCTTCCTGGTTAGGGATAGACATGGAGAGTCTGTGTGGGTGGAGTTGAGGAACCACAAAGGCAAAACAAACCATATGTACAGACCTCCCAGCAGTGGTCAGGACCAGGACCAGATGTACCAGGAAATAGATAGGGTATGGCAGAAAGGCAAGGTAAATAATGTTGCCAGTAGATCCAAAGAAAGGGAATTCATGAAATGCTTACAGGATGGCTTTTTGGAACAACTTGGGATGGAGACCACAAGGGAGCAGGCTATTCTGCACTTAGGGCTAAGTAATGAGCCAGACCTTATACAAAAGCTTAAAATAATGGAACACTTAGTAGGAGTGATCATAATATGGTAGAGTTCAGTCAGTTACAGTTAAATAAAGATAATTACAGGGGCATGAGGGAGGAACTGATGAAAATCGTCCGGAAGCAGGCCTAGTGGGGAAGACAGTAGAGCAGCAATGGTAGGAGTTTCTGGGTGTAATTGAGGACACAGTGCAAAGGTTCATCTCAATGAAAAGAAAGATTATCTGGGGCGGGAATTAGCCATGGCTGACAAAGGAAGTCAGGAAATGTATCATAGAAAGAGAGCCCATAAAGTGGCCAAGAGCACTGAGAAATCAGAAGATTGGGAAGACTACAAAAACAAACAGAGGATTATAAAGACAGAAATAAAAAAGGAGAGCATCAAATATGAAGGTAAGCTAGCCAGTAATATTAGAAATAATAGTAAAAGTTTCTTTCAATACATAAGAAACAAACGAAAGGCAAAAATAGAAATTGGGCCGCTCCAAATTGATGCTGGAAGGCTAGTGATGGGAGATAAGGAAATAGCTGAACAACTAAATAAGTACTTTTTGTCAGTCTTCAAGTGGAACTCATGAGTAATATCCCAACAATTAAGGCGAGTCAGGGGGCAGAGTTGAGTATATTAGCCATTACAAAAGAGAAAGTGCTAGAAAAGCTAAAAGGTCTAAAAATCTCCTGGCCCCGATGGGCTACATCCTAGAGTTCTGAGGGAGGTGGCTGAGGAAATAGTGGAGGTGCTGACTATGATCTTTCAAAAATCACTGGAGTCAGGGAAAGTCCCATATGATTGGAAAATGACTGTTGTAACCCCCTTGTTCAAGAAAGGATCAAGACAAAAGATGGAAAATTATAGGCTGATTAGCCTAACTTTAGTTATAGGTAAAATTCTAGAATCCATCATTAAGGATGAGATTTCTAAATTCTTGGAAGTGCAGGGTCGGATTAGAACAAGTCAGCACGGATTTAATAAGGGGAAGTCGTACCTGACAACCCTATTAGAATTCTTTATAGAGGTAACAAATAGGTTAGACCAGGGAAACCCAGTGGATGTTATCTATCTAGACTTTCAAAAGGTCTTTGATAAGATGTCTCACGGGAGGCTGCTGAGTAAGGTGAGGGCCCATGATGTTTGAGGTGAGCTACTGGCATGGATTGAGGATTGGCTGTCTGACAGAAGGCAGAAAGTTGGGATAAAAGGTTCTTTTTCAGAATGGCGGCTGGTGACAAGTGGTGTCCCGCAGGATTCAGTGTTGGGGTCACAGCTGTTCACTTTATATATTAATGATCTGGATGAAGGGACTGGGGTCATTCTGGCAAAGTTCGCTGATGATACGAAGTTAGGTGGACAGGCAGGTAGTACTGAGGAGGTGGGGAGGCTGAGGAAAAATTTAGACAGTTTAGGAGAGTGGTCCAAGAAATGGCTGATGGAATTCAATGTGAGCAAATGCGAGGTCATGATCTTTGGAAAAAGGAATACAGGCATGGACTACTTTCTTAATGGTGAGAAAATTCATAAAGCCAAAGTATAAAGGGATCTGGGAGTGCCAGCCCAGGATTCTCTTGCAGAAGGTTGACTTGCAGGTTGAGCAAATGTAATGTTGTCATTTATCTCAAGAGGCTTGGAATATAAAAGCATCGATGTGCTTCTGAGACTTTATAAAGCTCTAGTTAGGCCCCATGTAGAATACTGTGTTCAATTTTGGGCCCCATATCTTAGGAAGGACATACTGGCACTGGAGTGTGTCCAGCGGAGATTCACACAGATGATCCCTGGAATGGTAGGCCTAACATACGATGAACGGCTGAGGATCCTGGGATTGTATTCATTAGAGTTTAGAAGGTTGAGGGGAGGTCTAATATAAACTTACAACATAATGCATGGCTTAGAAAGGGGGAACGCTGTGAATTTGTTTCCCAACAAGGGTGACTAGGACCCATGGGCATAGCCTTAAAATCAGAGGGGGTCAATTTAGAATGGAAATGAGGAGACATTTTTTCAGCCAGACAGTGGTGGGCCTGTGGAATTCATTGCCATGGAGCACATGGAGGCCGGGACGTTAAATATCTTCAATGCAGAGATTGATAAACTCTTGATTTTGCATGGAATTAAGGTAAACGGGGAGAGTGTGGGTAAGTGGAGTTGAAATGCCCATCAGCCATGATTAAATGGCGGAGTGGACTTGATGAGATGAATGGCCTTACTTCCACTCCTATGTCTTATGGTCTTATGGTCTTTGCCTGGGTTTTGCCTCTGCTGATGCTTGAGCATCCAATGATACCAGACTAGCTATGACCTCACGTGTGGAATGGCCCTTTTTGACTCTTTCACCATTTGCTCCACCTCGACCATGCACCTTTCAACCTCATCTAGTATGATACCTGTGCTGTGAAATCTGCTGACTGCACCAAAAATTAATCATGAAATTTTAACACAGCTAACCCAAAGCAGACATTCTTTATTTCACTGGCATCAAGCGATTCCAAATGTGGGGCAGCATAGTGGCTCACAGCACCATAGACCTGGGTTTGATTCCAGCCTTGGGTGTCTGTCTGTGTGGACTTTGCACTTTCTCTTGTTTCTGCATGGGTTTCCTCCCTCAGTCCAAAGATGTGCATGTTAGGTGGATTGGGAAATGCAGGATCATAGGATAGGGTAGGGGAGTGAATGTGAGTGGGATGCTGTTCAGAGGGTCAGTATGGACTCAATAGGCTGAATGGCCTGCTTCCACCTGGTAGGGATTCTCTGAAAGGAAATTCCCATTAAACATGGAGGACACAGTATAAGCCTGTTGTTCATATCTGCTTGAGGAAATCCTTTGTCTGTATGATTCTCCTATTTGTTTGAATCATCAGTAAATAGTTGATTGGAAAATTAGCAACATCAGTCAGTGTATATACTTGAAAGGAATTAATGACATCTGAGTTCAGTCTCGTAATTATTTGCACTGACATACACTGCCAACATTGGCGATCAGGAGGTGGATTAGCTTCATTATTATCTGCAGACAAAAGCACTGATGAGTTTCAAGTTAATTCTCCCACTTGTGGATCATAGCATATGCTGATTATTGTAATAGAAGTAGAAGATATACTGTTCTTTTACATCTCAATTTATTTCCCCATTAACTGCTTTCAAAACATTGTGCATAATCAGTTTAGTGTTGACATTGCTGCTACATAGCAATATTTCTCTACAAGTATTTTTCTGATTAATATAAATTCTACAATCTAAATTGTACCCTTCTGCAATTCTTTAGAATCCAAAATTCAAACACATTTCTTCCTTCCTTTCCCCTTATAACTAGCTACTCATTCTTTAACTTTATCACTTCAACCTTCATAATATATACCGTAATCACATTCAGTCTAAAACTCTAAGAAACCTCACCAATATGCCATACCTCTAACTCAGCAATCTTTGTCTCCAGGCGTCTGAGCAGATTAATCTTAACATATACTCTCTCAGTTAAAGGAGGATGGCGAAAAATACTTTGAAGAATTCCCTGGTCTGAAAATCCAATTCAAGTGCTTTTGCTGAAGGCAGATTAGAATGACTTTTAATTCTCTTAAACTCCAAGAGTTCCCCACAGCATCAAAGCTTTCATATGCTTCATTCAAAGCTCTGGTTTCAGACATGCATCAAAGCTGCAGACTTTGTCATTGATCTCTATTGGATCTGTCACATTGTCCCCCATAGGAGTGTCAACAGCTGGAACAAGGTATGCACTTTTCGCTGTACCTAATTGGTATGCGAGTAAACCACACATTTTGCCCTCATGTTGATAATTGCATTGCTTCACCCAGAGGTGGGAAAACTCAACCTTCTGGAAAAGGCAGAGATTAGCCCTTTTTCATATGGTTTCCTAAACAAACTGAAATGGGCAGGGAGGGAAGATGAGCCTTTTCCATCTGTTCTACTTCTCAACTTGGTGATAACATACTAACTGTTTTAATTTTTAATTCAAGTCTAATTTGGTTTTAAGCACAGCAACTTAACAGTCACCAGGGCTAAACATCAGCATAAATATTTGAAACCATAGAAACGAGTATTTTGCCACTTTGACTTAAATCTACAGTCAGCAATAATATTGAAAAATGGTTTGATATCTAATAATAACAATCAATTAAAATAAAGACAACTTGGAGGATACAAGATGGCAGTGATCTGATAGGTCTGCCTTGTTGAGCTCTGCACCACAACCCAGGAAAAGTGGTGTGTTTTTACCCTCCCTTAACTAGCCATTTTTGTAAAAATCGGCAGTATTAAGTCCCCTGAATCTTTGTACGTTATTTTTAGTGATCAAGGAAGATGACCAAAGGAAAAAGGCCACGTGGATCACAACATGTAGGGCACCCCCTGCAGTAATGGACACGCCCACAGCCTCAGAGTCGACCTCTGCAGAAGCTCCTTTGAACTTAACTGCGCAGCAGAGCCTGGTTTCAGAGTTCATTAAACTCTGAGAAAAGATAGAGGAGAGCTGGACTAGGCTGGAACTGATTTTGGCCATGTTGCAAAAGCATGAGCAGGAGATCCAGCATCTCGGACAGCCTATGGAGGAGGTTGAGCAGCGGAGACCACAGCAGAATCCACACCGTTGAAAAACAGATACGGATGGGCCTTAGTGAAGCAGGCCAATTAACCCAAAAATCAAGGTCGGGGGAAAATATCCACATTATTGGGCTGCCGGAACAAGAGGAAGAGGATCAGCCAGTCAGCTTCTTTGAGCAATGATACCCGCAGTTCTTGGGACTGGAAGCTGAGGTGGGCTGGGTGCAAGTTGAGCAGGCTCACCAGGTCGCAGCGTGCAGGCCTGGATCAGACCAACACCTCCGAATGGACCTAGTTCGATTTCAGTACTATAGAGACAAACAAATGGTATTGGAAGCTTCCAGAACAATGGGGAAGGATCCATAGGCCCTAATTTACAAGAGATCGAAAATGATGTTCTTTCAGGACCTTTCTGTGGCTGTGATCTGCGGCTGTGATTTGATGAAGTAAGGAAGAGGCTGAGAGTGACTTCAATATTCGGTATTCTGTAAGGCACCCGGCAGTGTTGTGTTTCAGCCATGGAAGGTCCGTGCATATTTTTGACTCATCAGAAAGTTTAAAATAGACTGGCTGATTCAAGTAATATGGACAATAGTGTTTCCTTTGTTTTCTCTGTTGTTTACTTTGTTTACCTGGTTTTGCTCCTTTAATGTATGGGGTTCCTTTTCTTCTTCATTTTTTATTCTTCCCTTTTTTTCTTTTTCTTGGTTTGGGATGGGTTTTTTTTAATCAGTAATAACTGGGATCAATGTATGGGTGGGATGGGTTGAATGCCCACTTCTAATTTCCTTGTTTATAAGATATATGTATTTTTTACTTTTGTTTTGTTTGGGTTTAGAGTGCAGCTTCAGCTAGAAGGACCAATGTGAGTGCCCCTATGGACAGGGGTGGAAGTCTCCTCTTATCTGTCTTTTGTGTTGGTTTACTGTAGGAGTAGTTTTTAGGAGTTCTGCTTTGTTGGTTTTTGTAGTTGTACTTTCTAGATTTTATGAATCTTTTACGGTTTCCACTCAGTGTGTTATGATTAGGGTTGTTCCTCATGGGGGGTCACGAGCAGTTTTAGATGGCTATGGCCAGTTGCTCATTTAAATGGTGCACCTGGAATATTAAGGGGAGTCACTCACTGATTAAGAGAAAGAAAATACTTTTGAGTTTTAGAAAAGAGAAGGTTGATGTCACTCTATTGCAAGAAACACATCTAGACGATAAGGAGCATTTAAAGTTACAGCAGGGAAGGTTCGGCCAGGTGTTCTTCTCGTCTTTTAATTCTAAAGCAGGGGAGTAGCTATACTTAATAGAATATAGAACTTAGAACATTACAGTGCAGAACAGGCCCTCGATGTTGCACCGCCCTGTCATACTAATCTGAAGCCCATCCCACCTACACTATTTTCATGTACGTCCATATGCCTGTCCAATGACGACTTAAAGGCACTTAAACTTGGCGAATCTACTACCGTTGCAGGTAAAGCATTCCATACCCTTACTACTGTCTGAGTAAAGAAACTACCTCTGACATCTGTCTTATACCTATCTCCCCTCACTTTAAAGTTGTGCCCCCTCGTGTTTGCTGTCCCCTTACTTGGAAAAAGGCTCTCCCTGTCCACCCTATCTAACCCTCTGATTATCTTGTATCTCCCATTTCAACTGTTAGACCAAATTAAGGATGAATATGGGCAGTTTGTGATCCTCAAAGCTCTAATGCATGGGGAGGAGTATGGTGTTTTGAATGTTCATTGCCCCTGGCACACCCCCTTAATGTTTTAATGGATGCACTTTCCAGGTTGATGGTCCTTGGAGTGCACCACATGTTATAGGGGAAACATAAACTGTCAGACCCCAAGGTGGACAGGATGCCCAGGGGTCTCCTAGGCACCTCCCTGCAATCCAGACAACTGGTGGACCTGTGCGCAAACTTGGGGCTGGTGGATGTGTAGAGATGCCTTCACTCTGAAGGGAGGGACCTTTTCTCTAACCCATACAAGTGCCACAGAAGGGTTGATATGTTTTTTGCTCCATTGGCCTTTTTGGATTCAGTACTGTCCGGTAGAATTGGGAACATTCTCACCATGTGGCAGTGTATTTGGAGGTTAAGGCCAGAGGTGATGGGACAGGCTTGCGGCATTGGCACATAGATCCTTTTCTCCTGAAGTGCAGCAAGTTTATTGAGTACTTTTCGTGGGAGTTTAAAATTTTCTGTGATATTAATTTGGCTACAGCCAGTAGCCCTTTGGTGCTCAGGGTGACTGCCAAGGACTATGCAAGGGGTATATAATTATTTCTTACTCAGTGACCTGGAAGCGACAGAGGGGAGAGCTGCAATGTATGCTTGAGGGCCAGTTGAAGGCAGCCAAGACGACATACTTTGACAGGCCGTCTATAACCAGGCTACAGCGGGTTACAGCTTTCTGGGCTGCACTCACCCAGACAATGAAAATAGAGATCGCCTTCGCAAAATAAAGGCTGTTCGAGTGCAGTGAGTCCACCCCACCAATCTCCATGTACAGCGCATCATCCGCCGTCACTTCCGCCACCTCCAAACAGACCCCAGCACCAAGGATATATTTCCCTCCCCTCCCCTATCAGCTTTCCGTAGAGACCACTCCCTCCGCGACTCCCTTGTCAGATCCACACCCCCCACCGACCCAACCTCCACTCCCGGCACCTTCCCTTGCAACCGCAAGAGGTGCAACACTTGCGCCCACACCTCCCCCCTCACTTCTCTCCAAGGCCCCAAAGGAAACTTCCATATCCGCCACAGATTCACCTGCACCTCCACCCACATCATCTACTGCATCCGCTGCAGCCGGTGTGGCCTCCTCTATATTGGGGAGACAGGCCGCCTACTTGCGGAGCGATTCAGAGAGCACCTCTGGGCCACCCGGACGAACCAACCCAACCACCCTGTAGCACAGCATTTCAACTCCCCCTCCCACTCCACCGAGGATATGCAGGTCATTGGACTCATCCACCGCCAAACCACAACAACGCGACGGTCGGAGGAGGAGCGTCTTATCTTCCGACTGGGAACCCTCCAACCACAGGGGATGAACTTGGACTTCACCAGTTTCTTCATCCCCCCTCCCCCCACCTTGTCTCAGCCGAATCCCTCCAGCCCGGCACCGCCTTCCTGACCTGCAGTCTTCTTCTTGACCTCTCCGCCTCCATCCTACTCCGACCTATCACCCTCACCTTGACCTCTTTCCACCTATCACATTTCCAACGCCCCTCCTCCAAGTCCCTCCTCCCTACCTTTTATCTTCTCCTGCTGAACACTCTCTGCTCATTCCTGAAGAAGGGCATGTGCCCGAAACGTCGAATCTCCTGTTCCCTGGATGCTGCCTGACCTGCTGTGCTGTTCCAGCAATAAAGTTTCAACGAGTGCAGTGATAAGTCAGGTAGATACCTGGTATATCTGGCCAGGAAGATAAGCGACCCCCAATCTCTCACATCCATTAGACAAAAAGATTAATACAGCGTTTAGGAAATTTTCCTCTGAGTTGTATCAATTAGAGGTCTATGAGGACAGGTTGATGAAGATGGAGTCTTTTTTTAAGATCTTGAACCTTTCAGGTATAACTTTGGAGCAGGTATCCCTTTTGAATGCCCCTCTGACAATGCAAGGGATACAGGAGGTGGCAAGGCAGCTCCAAAGTGGTAAAGCACCCGGCCCAGATGGATTTCTGAGTGAGTTTTATAAGGACTTGATAAAGATGTTGGCCTGGCCAATGTTGGACATGTACAATTATTTGTACAGTCAGGACTGCCTCCCATCCTCTCTGAGAGAAAGTAACATCTCCTTTCAAGAGAGGGAAAACCCCAGAAGACTATGCTTCGTTCAGGTCCATCTCACTGCTAAATGTGGATTTGAAAATTCTGTCGAAAACGCTAGCGCTGAGGTTGGAGAAGATATTGCCCCCTATTGTAAAGAAGGACCAGACATGTTTTATTGGGGGTCTCGGGTCTTCTAACAACATTAGAAGAATGCTGACCATGGTCCAGGTGTGCTAGCAGGGGCCGATTCCCGGCTTGGTAGATGTGGAGAAAGCGTTTGACCGGGTGGTATGGCCGTACCTTTTTTATGTCCTGGAACAGTTTGTCTTGAGCGGGGGTCTTTGCCAGATGGGTGGCAGTGTTATAAAGAGATCCTATGGCAGCAGTCCTTACTAATGACATAAGGTCTGACAATTTTAGTATTGGTAGACGTAGCCAACAAGGGTGCCCCTTTTGCAGCTGCTGTTTACATTAGTGATTGATTATCCAGAGGGACCCCAATATAGTTGCCCTGGAGGTGGGATCAGGAGGGCCTAAAATCAGCCTTTTATGAAGGCGACGTTCTTCTTTTTCTATCTAACCCGACAATATCTGTGCCCCGTTTAATGCAATATATTAATTTATTTGGCTGTTTCTCGGGGTATAAAATCAACTTTATGAAATTGGAGGCCATGCCGTGAGTATCTGATCTTGAAGGTGGAATCCGATTCCCTTTCAGGTGGTTACTCCTGCCTTTGATCAACTATATAAAGCTAATTTTGTGCATTTGCTTGAGAAGATAAGAGAGGACCTTCAACATTGGGAGGTTCTACCAATATCTTGGTTGGGTAGAATAGCTCTGGGCTGAAAATGTGTTGCTGGAAAAGCGCAGCAGGTCAGGCAGCATCCAGGGAACAGGAGAATCGACGTTTCGGGCATAAGCCCTTCTTCAGGCTTATGCCCGAAACGTCGATTCTCCTGTTCCCTGGATGCTGCCTGACCTGCTGCGCTTTTCCAGCAACACATTTTCAGCTCTGATCTCCAGCATCTGCAGACCTCACTTTCTCCTCCTAGAATAGCTCTGGTTAAAATGAATGTTCTTCCTCGCTTATTATATCCCATGCAAATGCTCCTTCTGATGCTACCTCGGCAAGTGTTGCTGAGAATTAACAGTTAGCTTGGTTCTTTCATCTGGTGCCTCATGTGATCTCTTACTAAGCTTGCTAGACTGCCGCTTCCATAGGGGATGGAGGCTTAGATTTCCCAGATTTCAAGAGATATCAGATAAATTCCCTATTATCCTATGTGAATGATTGGGCTTGTCAGGACCCGAGGCCTCCCAGGCAAAATGTCCCCTTATTCATTTGCTGTTTATGGACAAGATGATGACTGTCATGGAGCATTGGAGAAACTGGATTTTCATTAGCACAGTTAAAACATGGAGAATGATGTGACAAAGCGAGGGTAATTTATATAAAACTTTCCTTCTTACTCCCATAGTAGGAATACCAGAATTTCAGGAGGGATTGATGGATTCTGGCTTTAGGTTATGAGAGTCTGGAGGAGTCTCCTGTTTAGGAGACTTATTTGAAGGAGAGGTCAAGATGTCTTTCGATCAGCTGAGCCATAAATATGAATTGTCCAGTAGGGACCTCTTTTGTTATTTTCAGATTAAGGACTTTATACAGAAAAAAGACCATACCATTGGTTAATCCCTGTAAGCCTGATGTGGAGAGGAGAGTACTTGAGTTCATAGGTATTCTCTCGATTAGTACCCTCTACCATTTATGGGATGAGGTGTCCCGAAGAAAACTGAACGGCTCTGTGGGATCTGGACTCAAGAATTGAGAGTGGACATCTCGTCAGAGGTATGAGAGGACATTTGGGAGAAAGTGAGAAAGATTTAGATCTGTAATGGAATGCAGGCTATGCAACTGAAGGTTCTCCACAGGGCCTATTTGGCTCCAGAGTAGCTTGCCATATTTAAAAATGGAACATTCCCAATGTACCCCAAATGCAAAATAGATATTGGTACTCTCACCCATATTGTCATGTCACAAGCTTCGCAGGTATTGAGGCACTATAGCAAATGTTTTGGAGGGGATCTTGGGAACCAAAGTCAAAGTAGATTCGTCATCCCTCCTCTTGGGCCTGCTGAATCTGCCTTCTTTAGATGAGCATGGGAAGATACTGTTTAATATTCTAACATATTGTGCAAGGAAGAACATTCTGATGAGCTGGATCTCGGAACATCCTCCAGGCCCGGTGGATGATGTAGATTAGTTATGGAGCATGGCCCTTTTTGAACTATGGTTGGCACTGCTGCCTCACGGTGTGAGGGTCCTGGGCTTGATTCCAGCCTTGTGTGGATTTTGCACATTCTCCCTGTATCTATGTGGATTTCTGCATGTGCTCCTGTTTCCTTCAAAGATGTGCAGGTTAGGTGGATTGACCATGGTAAATTGTCCTGTAGTTCCAGGAATCAGCAGGGTTAGTTATGGAAAATACAGTGTTATGGGGATAATGGATGGGATGGTTTTTGGAAGGGCAGTGCAGACTTAATGGGTCAAATGGCTTCTTTCCACAATGTAGGGATTCTACACAAATTGTTGTTCCATAGTATATATATGAGCAATGCTGAAAAAGGACAAGTTTGTTGGAAGCTTTTCATTTTACACTCATCAGGATATTTTGTAAGAAACTTTTAGTTTTCCCCATGAATTTATATTCATGTGAAATATCCTGATAAGTAAAAGATGAAATACTTTATCATAAAGTATATTTTTTTCAGAATACAAGTACGGTACTTGGATTCCATTTATCTGAAGATCAATTGTGGATTTATTTGTAGAGAAATTAGTAGCCAGTACAAAGTAATCATCCCTAGAAACATCCATTTTCTAGTGTGCTACAACTCAAGAATGGCTCTGCCTGCTAGTCATGTAATGACATATTGAGGTACTTGGCTCATCTGCATGTTGATATTCTTAAAGCAACACTACTTTTAAAAACAATAATACATCAACCACCAGACAGCTACCCACAGGACGACTTGTTTTGTCAAACTTTTGAAACAACTATGATTGTTACGTATTTTAAAAGGCAAATGTTGGGAGTACTCAGCTCTGGCAAAATTTGTGAATGGAGACACACATTAAATGTTTGAGGCCATTGAACGTTCATGACAACAGCAAGCAGTTAGAAATGTAACAGGTTTTAAGCCAGTACAGAGGCAGGAGAGTGGTCTTTTTCCACTCCCCTCTCTTTTGCATAAAACCTAAAACATTTCTAACTTTTCTCACATCTACTGAAAGAGTCATCTAATGATGAAAAAGTTTTACAAATTATAATGTGGGACAAAGGTAACAGACAATTAGACAAATGTGAATTAACAAAGGAAACCCAGCACCGATTTGTGAACAAGAAATTGTGTTTAACTTGATTGAGCTTCAAGGTGACAGAGATAGTCAATGTAATGCTTTTGATGCGCTACATCTGTGTTATACATACTCATTGTCACTCAAATTTCCAAGGAACCCAGTTTCAACTTCTCTAGTCGATTGACATCACTGAAGCACCTCACATCTTTTCTGCAACCTCTCTAGTGCCTTTGTATCCTTCCTAAAGAGAGTTATCCAGAACTACATGTAATACTTTAGTTGAGCCTGGTCTGTGTTATGCAAGTTTAATCTAGCTTCCTTGCTTAATTTGCTTTCTATGTCCTATTCATAAAGTCCAAGACGCTGTATACTTTATTAACAGTTCACTTAACTGGTCTTACCATCTCCAATGACACATATACACCCAAGTTTCTTTGCTCCTGTACCCTCCTACGAATTACACTCTTATTTTATATTGTCTCTGTTTGTCCTTCCAACCAAAATGAATAGTTCCTCCTCCTCTGCATTCAATTTCACCTTTTCTATCCATTCCAGGAACCTGTTTATGACTTTGAAATTCTACACAATCCTCAGTTTCCAATACTTTCAAGTTTTGTATCATTGTTGGGTTTGACTCTTAATTTCAATGCATCTCTTGCTTTAACAGAGTAGCAGACTGAAAGAATTCTAGCTTAGTCACTCAAATCTGGTGAGCACACTATCACCACCGGCTCCACATACTGATGCCCATTGTCTTGGTTTGTTCCGATTGTCTTGATTTGTGGTGTTGCACTCAATTTAACGCTGTGTTGATGTTTGAAGAGACTCACTCCATATCTGGAATTCAGCTCATGTCCTAATAGGGGGCAGCAAGGTGACTCGGTGATTTGCACTGCTGCTTCACAGCACCAGGACCAAGGACGAGGGTTTGATTCTGTATGGAGTTTGTACATTCTCCCTGCAGCTGCGGGGGTTTCCTCTGGGTGTTCTGGTTTCTTCCCACAGGAAATGCAAGTTACGTGGATTGGCCATGCTGAAATTGTCCATAGTGTCCAGGGATGTGCAGGCTAGTAAGGATAGCCATGGTAAATGTGGGGTTACAGGGATAAGGTGGGGGACTGGGTCTGGGTGGGATGGATTTATGGGGGGGGGGGGGGGAGGGTGTTGGCGGATGTGTGGACTCAATGTGCCAACTGGCCTCTTTCTGCACTGTAGGGTCTATGTTCCTATGAATCTATTTGGACTAGGACTATAAGACCATTAGAAATAGGAACAAAAGTAGACCATTTGGCCCTTTCAGTCTACTGTGCTATTCAATAGGATTACGGCTGAGAGGATAGATATGGTCTGTTCATCAAGTCCCTCAGTGCAAAGGGTCTTTGGCATGTGGTCATGTGACTGCTACTTTGAACAAGGAGCAGTCGTATAGGAATAGACCCTTTGGCCCACCAAGCCTGCGCCTTTCTGAATTAAAAGCCTTTTGCCTCTGTGCAGGCCTGTATCTCTCTATTCCCTGCCTATCCATGTATCTGCCAAGGTGCCTCTTAAACATTGCTATTATACCTGCTTCTACCAACACTTCTAGCAGAGTATTCCAACACTGAGCACCCTCTGTGATAAAAACTTGTCTTGCACGTTTCCTTTATATTTCCCCCTTTTACCTTAAACCTATGTCCCTAAAAATTTACATTTTTATCCTGGGAAAAATACTCCCACTATCCATTTTATTCATGTCTCTCATCATTTTGTAAATCTCTAAAGGTCACTCTCAGCCTTGATTCATTTGCATATTGCTCTCTTAAAGGACATCACTCCTTAGGTTAAAATACAATATTTCAAATGTATCTCCCACACTCTGAATTAAAACCACAAACAATGGGTGACAGCAAAATCATTTAGACAATAATGGAGATTGTAACATTTTACAGTACATAAGTTGAAGGGTCCATAAAAATGATGGTGGTTTGACAGTTTTTCCTGATGTCACCAATATGTTGATTTTGCCATTGGCTATCCTTGGTCTATAGATGTGTGATCAGTGAGTTGATTTTTGTCTTGGTGTTCCACAATTCCACTCTCATTGTCAAGGTGCTCTCTTTCATGTGCACAGTTCATGTGCCGAACACTTAACTGTCTTTTATTCCTAATCAACATTATTCCATTAAGTGTTGAGACTTAATCAAACCTGGACTGACCAAAGACTTTGGAAACCTCTGCTGAAAATCATGTTTCCATTGTGGAGTGTATGATTCTCAGCTTTTATCCTAAGTGTTGTTGAGAATGTTCTGCACCTGCATCCCAGTCATGTATTATCTTCTGTTGTTTGTTGAGAAGTGCAACCCCTACATTTAAAGAATTTGGGTAGTTGGTGGCTTGGCAAAATCATTCTTACTTGCCCTCTGACCATGATCCCTGCTAACGATGGTCACCTCATATCCAAATCTGAGGTTTAACTTAATGACATTAAAATCTTGCTTTGTCATCCAAACTTCAGATTGAGTGATTTAGCATTGTAAACCAATCCCTATACCAGATAGCTTGATCTGTGGTACTGCAGTGAGGACATCACATGATTTGTGTCCCATTTGCTATACGTAGCCTTCAAACCTCTGCCCACATACTGCATCTCTTTGTCATAGATGATTTATTTAAGTACACTGAGCAGACAGAAAATGACACTCAGTGCGCCTGCCAACAACACACTTTACCTGCCCGGCAATGGAAACAGGGAGAAAAATATATATGACTGGGATAAAGTTGTCTTCATTCACAGTGAATAGATCAATGGTCACCTTGGTTGTTCTAGCATGCTTCACACATGGAGAACCTCAGGCACTAGAGATAACAGCTCTCAGCTCTTAGAGAGAGCACCATCTATTTACCATGATACCGTGGCACACCATCTTAATTCCTGACAGAAGAATCTACAGAGTAAAACATTCCTGACAGAAGGATCAGCAGAGAAGACAGAGAAAGTTCCAGAAGACATGTAACCTGGCTGTACTTTTGAGAGACTATATTTTATTGTTTTGTTATATAAGTGAGACTTCTTTTATTGGAACAGCATACCATCAGAATTTTGCCTTATTTGGGAATAGTTAGCAGTTAGAGGGGAATTGTTCGGTCTGTTAATAGTTTAATTAATTTGTTCACTGCTAGAGTTAGATAAATAAATTGTTACTTGCAGATTGTAAAATGAGCTTCATGGATTTCTTTTACTTAAACACTCGAAGTTGCTGAAAAAGATTACACCCTTGACAAACTCTTTTGAACAGATTTTAGATTAGATTAGATTACTTAGATTACTTACAGTGTGGAAACAGGCCCTTCAGCCCAAGGGCAATGTACTGTCCTAGCATGGTGGCTCAGTGGTTAGCACTGCTGCCTCACAGCCCGAGAGACCCAGGTTCGAACTGAGCTCGGGCAGCTGTCCATGTGGAGTTTACACATTTTCCCCTTGTCTGCGTGGGTTTCCTCCAGGTTTAGAGTGAGAGGGGAAAGATATAAAAGGGACCTAAAGAGCAACTTTTTCACACAAAGGGTGGTGCGTGTATGGAATGAGCTGCCAGAGGAAGTGATAGAGGCTGGTACAATTGCAACATTTAAAAGGCATCTGGATGGGTATATGAACAGGAAGGGTTTAAAGCAATATGGGCCAAGTGCTAGCAAATGGGACTAGATTAGGTTGGAATAACTTGTCGGCATTGATTAGTTGGACCGAAGGGTCTGTTTCCGTGCTGTACATCTCTATGATCCTACGACTCCGTACATTTGGGATAATACAGTGAAAAATATTTTGTTGCCACAATAGAGTTATACAATCCAAAGGGTTTTTACAAATACATTAAGGACAAAAGGGTAACTAGGGAGAGAATAAGACCCCTCAAAGATCAGCAAAGTGGCCTTTGTGTGGAGATGGGGCAGATACTAAACGAGTGTTTTGCATTACTATTTACTGTGGGAAAGGACATGGAAGATATAGAATGTAGGGAAATAGATGGTGACATCTTGACAAATATTCAAATTACAGAGGAGTAAGTGCTGGATGTCTTGAAACACATAAAAGTGGATAAATCCCCAGCACCTGATCAGGTGTACCCTAGAAATCGGTGGGAAGCTAGGGAAGTGATTGTTGGTCCTCTTGCTGAGATGTTTGTATCATTGATAGTCACTGGTGAGGTGCCAGAAGACTGCAGGTTGGCTAACGTGGTGCCACTGTTTAAGAAGGTTGGTAAGATCAAGCCAGGGAACTATAGACCAGTGATCCTGACGTCGGTGGTGGGCAAGTTGTTGGAGGGAATCCTGAGGGACAGGATGTACATATATTTGGAGAGGCAAGGACAGATTAGGGATAGTCAACATGGCTATATGCGTGGGAAAGCATGTCTCACAAACTTGATTGAGTTTTTTTCAGAAGTAACAAAGAGGATTGATGAGGGCAGAGTGGTAGATGTGATCTATATGGACTTCAGTAAGGCATTCGACAAGGTTCCCATGGGAGACTGGTGAGCAAGGTATACAGGGAGAACTAGACATTTGGATACAGAACTGGCTCAAAGGTAGAAGACAGGGGGTGGTGGTGAAGGATTGTTTTTTCAGACTGGAGGCCTGTGCCCAGTGGAGTGCCACAAGGATTGGTGCTGGGTCCACTACTTTTCATCATTTATATAAATGATTTGGATGTGAGCATAAGAGATATAGTTAGTAAGTTTGCAGATGACACCAAAATTGGAGGTGTAGTGGACAGCGAAGAATGTTACCTCAGATTACAATGGGATCTTGATCAGATGGGCCAATGGGCTGAGAAGTGGCAGATAGAGTTAAATGTAGATAAATGTGAGGTGCTGCATTTGGGGAAAGCAAATCTTAGCAGGACTTATACACTTAATGGTAAGGTCCCAGGGAGTGTTGCTGAACAAAGAGACCTTGGAGTACAGGTTCATAGCTCCTTGAAAGTGGAGTCACAGGTAGATAGGATAGTGAAGAAGGCATTTGGTATGCTTTCCTTTATTAGTCAGAGTATTAAGTACAGGAGTTGGGAGGTCATGTTGCGACTGCACAAGACATTGGTTAGGCCACTGTTGGAACATTGCGTGCAATTCTGGTCTCCTTCCTATTGGAAAGATGTTGTGAAACTTAAAAGGGTTCAGAAAAGATTTACAAGGATGTTGCCAGGGATGGCGGATTTGAGCTATAGGGAGAGATTGAATAGGCTAGGCCTGTTTTCCCTGGAGGGTCGGAGGCTGAGGGATGACCTTATAGAGGTTTATAAAATCATGAGGGGCATGGATAGGATAAATAGACAAAGTCTATTTTAATGGTATTTGGCAAGAACTTTCCAAAGTTGATTGGGGGCAGATGTTCGCAGATAAAGGGATGCGTGGAAAATGGGAAGCCTTCAAAAATGAGATAATGAGAGTCCAGAGACAGTTTATTCCTGTTAGGGTGAAAAGAAAGGCTGATAGGTATAGGAAATGCTGGATGACTGGTTTTTGGTTCAGAAAAAGAAGGAAGCACATTAGACAACAGAGATCAAGTGAGTCCTTAGAAGAGTATAAAGGAAGTAAGAGTATACTTATGATGGAAATCAGGAAGAAAAAAGGAGACATGAGATAGTTTGGTAAATAGGGTTAAGGAAAATCCAAAAGGATTTTATAAATACATTAAGGACAAAAGGGTAACTAAAGATCAGCAAGGCAACCTGTGCGTGGAGCTGCAAGAGATGGGGCAGATACTAAACGGTGTTTACTGTGGAGAAGGACATGGAAGATATAGAACGAGGGGAAATAGATGGTAACATTTTGAAAAATATCCATATTACAAAGGAGGAGGAGGTGCTAGATATTTTGAAACACATAAAAGTGGATAAATCCCCAGGACCTGATCAGGTGTGCCCTAGAACTCTGTGGGAAGCTAGGGAAGTTATTGCTGGGCCTCTTGCTGAGATATTTGTATCATCAGTAGTCACAGTTGAGGTGCCAGAAGAATGGAGGTTGGCTAACATGGTGCCACTGTTTAAGAAAGGTGGTAAGGAAAAGCCAGGGAACTATTGACTGGTGAGCCTGACATCAATGGTGGGCAAGTTGTTGGAGGGAATCCTGAGGATCAGGATTTTAATGCATTTGGAAAGGCAAAGACTGATTAGCGATAGTCAGCATGGCTTTATGTGTGGGAAATCATGTCCCACAAACATGATTGAGTTTTTTTGAAGTAACGAAAAGCAGTGATTAGGGCAGAACGGTGGACGTGATCTACATGGACTTCAGTAAGGCATTCAACAAGGTTCCTCATGGTAGACTGGTTAGCATGGTTAGATCTCATGGAATACAAGGAAAACTAGCCATTTGGATGCAGAACTGGCTCAAAGTTGGAAAACAAAGGGTGGTGGTGGAGGGTTGCTTTTCAGACTGGAGGCCTGTGACCTGTGGAGTGCCACAAGGATCGGTGCTGGGCTCACTGCTTTTCATCATTTATGTAAATAATTTGGAATGCGAACATAGAGGTATAGTTAGTAAGTTTGCAGATGACACCAAAATTGGAGGTGTAGTGGACAACAAAGAAGGTTACCTCAGAGTAAAACGGGAGTCCAGAACTAGAGCGCATAGGTTTAAGGTGAGAGGGGAAAATTTTAGATGGGACCTTAGGGGCTACTTTTTCACACAGAGGGTAGGACATGTATGGAATGAGCTGCCAGAAGAAGTGGTGGAGGCTGGTACAATTCCAACATTTAAAAGGCATCTGGATGGGTATATGAATAGGAAGGGTTTAGAGGGATATAGGCTAAGTGCTGGTAAATGGGACTAGATTAGGTTAGGATATCTGACAAGCATGGACACGTTGGACCCTCGGGTCTGTTTCTGTGCTGTACAGTCTATGACTCTTTGTCTAAAAGTAAAATCTTCTTTAGTCAGTAAAGAGTTAGCATCTCTGCTAACAAATGTTTACAATATAAGATAAAGATTTACATCATCTTTCTAAGAGTTCAAAGCCCTCAAAAGCTCCTGTAATGTATATCCAAGAAATTACTTTTCCTGATGACTCTGTATATGACACTTAATTCTAACTACAGTACACCCTTCCACACCTGGGCACCACAACTGTTGTAACCTATAGTCAGATGTGGTGCCCTAATATGGCAGCCTCGTTATTGAAAGAGTGGAAGGTTTGAAAGAAGTCAAAGGAGGTCATGTAGTCAGGGTCAGTACAGGAGTTGTTAAAATAGCAAAAATCATTTGTTCCTGAGAGAGGTTGAAGCATTTAATTTTAATGCCTCCTATACTCAGCTGTGAACCAGAAAATAAGTAATTGTAGTGAAGGGTCCATCAAATATGATCTGAATTATTCCAGACAGAAAAGAAAACATTTCACTAAAATAAGTGCATATGGAGGCTGGTCTTGCTGGTTCCCTAGGAGTCCTCAGCTCTGCTGCTGTTGCTGCCTCACCGACATCTCTAGGAGTCCCAATCCAGGCCCACCATGCAAACAAAGCTGCAGATACCATCTCGCCAACATCGCTGGGAGTACTTACTCCCGTCTCCTCCATGATGCCAAGAAGAAGATGAAGTAAAAGAAAAAGAAAGACGACAAAAAGGCAAGAGAAAGAAGGATGAGGCTGATCTGGAGTGGATGGGCTCAGAAAGCCAAACACTACTTACCTTACCGGTGCCACCATCTTGGGAAAACTAACATTACATGCCAGGAATTCATTGAGGTGCGGTGTAAGGGTACAACGCTGAGTCCTTTGCTGAGAGCAGCACGCTCAGCCTCAGAGAGGGGAAGGTCAGAGGGTATGGTGAACACACGGCAAGAGCTGGGGCTGGAGGAGATGGGATTCAAGGGATTGGGACTGTTGGAAGGTGGAGGGTGGGCAGGGGTGTGGATGAGAAGTTGAAGCTTGCATTCCTTAACATCTGCGAGAAACAGAAAAAGTTTGGAATTAAGGCGTCGAATAATACGAAGGATGAAATGAAACTGTGGACCAGGACAGCTTTGAGAGAGAGTAAGTCGGTGCTGCTGGAGAGAGGTGTCGTGTGCTTTCATGTGGCGGTTCATGGCCCTGAGTGTGGATTTTAGGATGCGACGAGAACAGCAGTTGGAAAAATGTTGTATATCGTGCAAGTACCTGTAATCCTGGAGGCTGCATGCAGGGTGGAATTTGAGTTGAAATCCACATGGAGTAAGTCGGAGGCGAAGAAGGTCACTGAGGAAGGAAATATGGCTGTGGAAGCAAGTCTTAGTAAATACCCTAGCACTGGGATAGAAAAGGAAAGCAGTGAAGGTGGACAGAGAGAGAGAAACAAACGAAAACAAACTATGATGTGGGAGCTGGCTTATCCCATTGTTAATGGCAGTGACCACACCTGCAGCAAGTGTTGGTTGCTGGAAGAACTCCGGATCAGAGTTGATGATCTGGAATCTGAGCTTCAAACACTGCGGTACATCCGGGAGGGGGAGAGTTACCTGGACACTTTGTTTCAGGAGGCAGTCACACTTGGGAGATTAAGTAATTCACATTCAGTTAGTGATCAGGGACATCAGAATGTGACTGTAAGTGAGGCAGGTAGGGGGAACCTGAGTTCAGGAGTGCAGGAGCCTCAGCCCTTGACCTTGTCCAACAGGTATGAGATTCTTGCGCCCTGTACGGATGAGGAAAAGGGCTCTGGACAGGATGAGCCAGCTGACCACGGCACCATGGTGCAGAAGGCCATTCAAGAGGGGGGAGCAAAAAGACAAGTAGTTGTTATAGGGGATTCTATAATTAGGGGGACAGATAGTATCCTTTGCAAGCCGGATCGGGAGTCTCGCATGGTGTGTTGCCTACTCGATGCCAGGGTTCGGGACATCTCTGACCAGCTTGAAAGGATATTGGCGCGGGAGGGGGAGGATCCAGTTGTTGTGGTCCACGTTGGGACTAACAACATAGGCAAAGCTAGGGAGGAGGACCTGTTTGGGGATTATCGAGCACTAGGAAGGAAATTGAAGTACAGGTCCTCAAGGGTCATAATCTCCGGATTACTGCCCGAGCCACGTGCCAATTGGCATAGGGATAAGAAAATTAGGGAAGTAAACATGTAGCTAAGGGATTGGTGTGGGAAAGAGGGATTCCACTTCATGGGGCATTGGCATCAGTTTTGGAACCGGGGGGATCTGTACCGTTGGGACGGTCTCCACCTGAACTGATCAGGTACCAATGTTCTAGCAAAGAGGATAAATAGGGTGGTCAGTAGGACTTTAAACTTCTGAGTTGGGGGGGGAAGGGAAAGTGAAAGCGACAGGGAGTATGGAGTTAAATGGAAAGATAAGCGGCAGGATAGCATATGTGCAGGCAGATTTAAACTTGAGGCAGACTGGGAATGCAGCAAAAAGGAAGGATAACTTAGGACATCTTATGACTTCCAATATCTCTAATGATAAGAAAGTTAGCATTAAGGCACTTTACCTGAATGCTCGTAGCATTTGTAAGAAAGCAGACGAACTAATGGCACAGATCATCGTGAATGATTATAATGTGGTAGGCATCACAGAGACGTGGTTACAGGGGGGTCAGGACTGGCAGTTAAACATCCAAGGGTTTTCAACTTATCGAAAAGACAGGGAGGTGGGCAGAGGGGGCGGGGTTGCCTTGTTAGTTAAGAACAAAATTAAATCTATGGCACTGAATGACATAGCGTCGGATGATGTGGAGTCTGTGTGGGTGGAATTGAGGAACCACAAAGGCAAAAAAACCACAGTGGGAGTTATGTACAGACCTCCTAACAGTGGTCAGGACCAGGGGCGCAACATGTACCGGGAAATAGAGAAGGCATGTCAGAAAGGCAAGGTCATGGTGATCATGGGGGACTTCAATATGCAGGTGGGACTGGGTAAATAATGTTGCCAGTGGATCCAAAGAAAGGGAATTCATGGAATGCTTACAGGATGGCTTTTTGGAACAGCTTGTCATGGAGGCCACAAGGGAACAGGCTATTTTGGACCTAGTGCTATGTAATGAACCAGACTTTATAAAAAATCTTAAAGTAAGGGATCACTTAGGAAGCAGCGATCATAATATGGTAGAGTTCAGTCTGCAGTTTGAAAGAGAGAAGGCAAAATCGGATGTAATGGTGTTACAGTTAAATAAAGGTAATTATGAGGGCATGAGAGAGGAACTGACGAAAATCGATGGAAGCAGAACCTAGCAGGGAAGACAGTAGAGCAAAAATGGCAGGAGTTTGTGGGTAAAATTGAGGACGCTGTACAGAGGTTCATCCCCAAGAAGAGAAAGATTATCGGGGAGGGATTAGACAGCCATGGCTGACAAAGGAAGTCAGGAAATCTATCAAAGAAAAAGAGAGATCCTATAAAGTGGCCAAGAGCACTGGGAAATCAGAAGATTGGGAAGGCTACCAAAAATAAACAGAGGATAACAAAGAGAGAAATAAGGAAGGAGAGGATCAAATATGAAGGTAGGCTAGCCAGTCATATTAGAAATGATAGTAAAAGTTTCTTTCAATACATAAGAAACAAACGACCGGCAAGAGTAGACATTGGGCCACTTCAAAGTGATGCTGGAAGCCTAGTGATGAGAGATAAGGAAATAGCAGGAGAACTTAATAAGTACTTTGCATCAGTCTTCACAGTGGAAGACATGAGTAATATCCCAACAATTAAAGGGAGTCAGGGGGCTGAGTTGAGTATGGTTGCCATTACAAAAGAGAAAGTGCTAGAAAAGCTAAAAGGTCTTAAAATTGATAAATCTCCTGGCCCCGATGGGCTACATCCTCGAGTTCTGAGGGAGGTGGCTGAGGAAATAGCGGAGGCGTTGGTTGAGATCTTTCAAAAGTCACTGGAGTCAGGGAAAGTCCTGGATGATTGGAAGATCGTTGTTGTAACCCCCTTGTTCAAGAAAGGATCAAGGCAAAAGATGGAAAATTATAGGCCACTTAGCCTAACCTCAGTTGTTAGTAAAATTCTAGAATCCATCATTAAGGATGATGCTTCTAAATTCTTGGAAGAGCAGGGTCGGATTAGAACAAGTCAACATGGATTTAGTAAGGGGAGGTCATGCCTGACAAACCTGTTGGAGTTCTTTGAAGAGGTGACAAGTAGGTTAAACCAGGGAAACCCAGTGGATGTTATCTACCTAGACTTCCAAAAGGCCTTTGATAAGGTGCCACATGGGAGACTGCTGAGCAAGGTGAGGGCCCATGGTGTTCAAGGTGAGCTACTGGTATGCATTGAGGATTGGCTGTCTGACAGAAGGCAGAGAGTTGGGATAAAAGGTTCTTTTGCGGAATGGCAGCCGGTGACAAGCGGTGTCCCGCAGGGTTCAGTGTTGGGGCCGCAGCTGTTCACATTATATATTAATGATCTGGATGAAGGGACTTGGGGCATTCTAGCAAAGTTTGCCGATGATACAAAGTTAAGTGGACAGGCAGGTAGTACTGAGGAAGTGGGGAGGCTGCAGAAGGATCTAGACAGTTTGGAAGAGTGGTCCAGGAAATGGCTGATGGAATTCAATGTGAGCAAATGCGAGGTCTTGCACTTTGGAAAAAAGAATTCAAGCATGGACTACTTTCTAAACGGTGAGAAAATTCGTAAAGCCAAAGTACAGAGGGACCTGGGAGTACTAGTCCAGGATTCTCTAAAGGTAAACATGCAGGTTGAGTCCGTGATTAAGAAAGCAAATGCAATGTTGTCAATTATCTCAAGAGGATTGGAATATAAAAGCACTGTTGTGCTACTGAGACTTTATAAAGCTCTGGTTAGGCCCCATTTGGAGTAGTGTGTCCAGTTTTGGTCCCCATACCTCAGGAAGGACATACTGGCACTGGAGCGTGTCCAGCGGAGATTCACACGGATGATCCCTGGAATGGTAGGTCTAACATATGAGGAACGGCTGAGGATCCTGGGATTGTATTCATTGGAGTTTAGAAGATTAAGGGGAGATCTAATAGAAACTTACAAGATAATACATGGCTTGGAGAGGGTGGACGCTAGGAAATTGTTTCCGTTAGGCGAGGAGACTAGGACTCGTGGACACAGCCTTAGAATTAGAGGGGGTAAATTCAGAACAGAAATGCGGAGACATTTCTTCAGCCAGAGAGTGGTGGGCCTGTGGAATTCATTGCCACAGAGTGCATTGGAGGCCGGGACGCTAAACGTCTTCAAGGCAGAAATTGATAAATTCTTGATGTCACAAGGAATTAAAGGCTACGGGGAGAATGCGGGTAAGTGGAGTTGAAATGCCCATCAGCCATGAATGAATGGCGGAGTGGACTCGATGGGCCGAATGGCCTTACTTCCGCTCCTATGTCTTATGGTCTTATGGAAAATCCTGTCAGAGAGAAGAGCAGTACTTCTTCAGGGTAGCATTCCTGGAAGAGAGGTGGCAGTGGGTTAAATACTTGGTAAAAACAAATTACTGCAGATGCTGGAATCTTTGACAAAAGGTCAGTTAGACTCGAAACATCAGCTCTTTTCTCTCCTTACAGATGCTGCCAGACCTGCTGAGATTTTCCAGCATTTTCTCTTCTGGTTTCAGATTCCAGCATCTGCAGTAATTTGCTTTTATTACTGTGACAGGAATGTAGCAGATGTTGAAATACAGGGACTTTCACCAAAGTCACTATAATCTAGATGGTGCATTTCCCAAAGGATTATGGCAAATCATTTTTAATGGCTTGTGATCAATTTTGACAGTGAACTGTTTACTGAGCAGGTAAATATGGTATTCTATAGTACTGAATACTGGAGCAAGTATTTCATGCTCTATATTGGAATAATTTGAATGAATTTGTGATAGACTTTCGGATTCAAACTCAATTTGTTTACTATCTTGCTCAATGCATATCTATGGTCATTGCTGTGAAGTTTTGACAACCTGTATTGTCTTCTTCCTTGGGTTGGACTTCTGCAAAAGGCAATTTTCTGCTGACAACTTTAGTTTGAGAGACTTGAACACATGCTGATAGTTCTCCTGCAATACATAAAGGAATAACTTTCCGAAGAAAAATATGATTCTTTGTTAAAAATGTCCATATGAAGATGTTGAAGAATCTAAGGCATATCTGTTGATCTATTTTGTTGTGTAAAGCAATTTTTAAATTCTTTCACTTTGCTTGGGTTGGGATGAATCTGCCAGCTGAATATATAGAGCCAAAAAAAAGATCTAACTTACATTCACCTGGCAATTTTTGCTGTTGAAAGTAAGACCATCACAGCCAACCATTAGTGAGTGAAAGCACTGGTCTGCTCATGTCTAACAGATAAAATATTTATGGTTTCCATGCCGAATTACCACAAGCTGAATTATATTGTCAGTGTAACGATGCAAGGGATTCGTGATCCCTTGTTAGCAGTTGTCAGTTGTCCTTAGTTCTAATGTTCACGGAATATGTCTTTCAGAATTCCCATTGGTAGGATACTTGGACTAGCTCCTTGTCAATATTGGTTCTGAATGTACTTGCCAGTTTTCTTTACAAATGGTTATTGTGATAAAATCTTCTAAATTGGTTGACCTCGTCCACATAATGTATTGCATTCACAATGTGGAAAGTCTGTTCATCCTCTACCTGGGAGTTATTCTACTCTGGGTCTTGACTTGGGTCTGTCAAGCTGTGAACTTAGTGTATTACCGTATGTTTACACAGGTCTCTAGTACATAACTTGCTGCTGTTGCCATACTATTGTACCTGTCTTCTATTTGGTGCCCTTTTGTAGTCCCTTTTGTAGTATTTTTAGAGCTAAATTTCTTGCACTGGCAGACACAGTGTCCTACTGCATCATTTGTCTTGCATAAATCTTGGATTGCTTTGTGGTGAGTGTAATAGATCACACTTGCCACGCAGATGGCTTGCTTTTTTTGTCTTGGCTACACTGTCAGCACATTAAACTATAGGCACAGTTGTCTGACTATGATGCCTTTGTATTCTGTGCCAGCTGCTGGTATTAAATCAATGTTGTGATTCTTTTTTTAACAAATTCTTATTGGAATACTTCAAAAGGTATTGAGGCAACTACCAGTTACATTACACTGGTAGTTCAAGCCCTGAAAACTTGCATTTATTGCCCTTGTTACAGCATGTACCAACAAATTGATCCTTTTGATTCTTGTGAATTTTGTTTGTAAGCAATGAATACGAAAGTTGAATCTCACAAGTTTATTTTTTCGCATTTTCCATTTCTCTGGGGGATCTTGCTGGTCCTCTTCTGAAAGGCCTAAGTTATTGGCTCTGTTAACCCCTCATTACCAACTTCTGTGAACATTACCACAGCATATTTAATCGCTTAAGCACAGCTGCATCTGTCATTCCAAAAAGATCATGCTTGTGGTCCATGAAACCATTGTGATTCCCCTGGGGTGACAATGCAGCAATCTGAGTAATCTGCTGGAGGACAGATTTATCGATGTCAGATTTTTCTCCCCTGAACTGACTGTGGCCCACTCCTGCTCAATGACTGTCAGTTATCTAGGCCAGTAGCTGCAAGTATAAGATCAAGTGACAGTGTTTCTTTCTCCTCTGTCTTGTCTCCTTAGGCCTGCATCAGTACTTCCTGGTCAGGCAAAACTTTTGGAATGATGTACCTTTAAATAAGCCAAGCACCAGATGTTATCAGTTGTCCACAGGCTGTCTGTAAAAGGTTTGAATTTAAGAGAATAGATCATATCCCTTCAGAGTATTGTGGTGGCTTTGTTATCCATGTTTCTGTTGTTCTTCTGTCTTTTTATTTTATATTTTCATTTACGTATGCCTTCCGTGCTTTTAACATTGTACTTAGTGTTCTTTTTTGGCCGAAACTTGTTTTAGGGCTTGTTTTGTTTTGTGGCTCTGCATTTTTGTGAAATGCTACACACAGTCAGTTCTGTTATAACATGGTAGCTCCATTCTCATGCAATCCTGTATTATAAAGAAATTGCATTATAACAGCACCATTTAAACTAATGGGGCCGGAATCACATTATAACTAATACACGCTTTAAAAGTTCAGACTTTAGAAACAGTGTCCCCAATTCAACAAATATGTTGAAGCGAATTTGTATTAACAAAACTCATGTTATAACAAAACGACCTTTCTTTTAGTGTTTAAATTTAAGTGTATTTTTACTTAGCTCAGTATAGATTTGACTCCTGATGGCTGTTCAAATGTGATATAATCTTTAGATAGGATGGGCTTGAATCAGCCTGCACAAATGATACTTGATTTGCTGAGAAATATTGTACTTTTTTTTGTTTTCTATACTATGGGAATTTCAGAATTGATGATAGATTGTTTGATACAGCTCCCCCTACCTTTAAGCCTTTAAGGCTGGTTTCTTCTTTGTTCTGTATTCGTTACATATTAAAAAAAAACATTGTAGCTGCATAATATTTTGTGCTAAATTAACAAAATGAGCAAATGAATTCTGCTTATTTAATGACCAGTTGTGTGTTTGTTTATGTTAAACACATACATATAATGCAGAGTAATCTGTCTACAGTCGAGTGTTCAAGTGCTCCAGTGCAGACAGCCTGTGGACAACTGATAACATCTGGTACTTGGCTTATTTAAAGGTACATCATTCCAAAAGTTTTGCCTGACCAGGAAGTACTGATGCAGGCCTAAGGAGACAAGACAGAGGAGAAAGAAACACTGTCACTTGATCTTATACTTGCAGCTACTGGCCTAGATAACTAACAGTCATTGAGCAGGAGTGGGCCACAGTCAGTTCAGGGGAGAAAAATCTGACATCGATAAATCTGTTCTCCAGCAGGTTACTCAGATTGCTGCAGTGTCACCCCAGGGGAATCACAATGGTTTCATGGACCACAAGCATGATCTTTTTGGAATGACAGAATTCATCCCATTATATCTGCAGCTATCCATCAGACAGTATACTTCCTATCACCAGATAGTACAGTGCAGGCACAAAGCAGGTTTCTCCATGCCACAAGATTTAGAGGTCAGCAGCTTTCCACTAGCCATCCTGTAGCCACTGACATCTCACTGCTCAGAAGTATTGGATCAGGCAAAGACAGCAACAAGAACTTCCCTCCATCTTACGATCAGAAGAAGGAATATTTGCCGATGATTGCACAATGTTCTAGCACCATTCATGACTCCTCCGATATTGAAGAAGTCTATGTTCAAATGCAACAAGATCTGGACAATGTCCAGGTTTGGGCTGACAAGTGGAAAGTAATATCTGCTTCACTCAAATGTCAGGCAATAACCATCTCCAATAAGAGACAATCTACCTACCACCCCCAGATATTCAATGGTGTTACCATCACTGAATCCCCCACCATCAACATCCTTGGGGTTACTATTGACCAGAAACTCAACTAGGATTGCCACACAGCCACAGTGGCTACAACAGCAGGTCAGAGGCTAGGAGTACTGCAGCAAGTAACATACCTCCTGAATCCCTAAAGCCTGTCCATCATTTATTAGACACAAGTTAGGAGCATAACAGATAATACTCTCCATTTGCTTAGATGAATGCTGCTCCAACAACACTCAAGAAGCTTGACACTATCTAGGAGAAAGCAATCCGCTAGATTAGCACTACACTCATGAACATTCACTCTCTCTCTCCCTATTTCTGCACTGCAGAAATTCAAAGATTCTTAGATAGTACCTTCAAAACTCATAAGTACATCCATCTAATTGGATAAAGGCCATAGGTACATGGGAACACTACCCAAGTTCCCCATCAAGTCACTCACCATCCCAACTTGGACATACTTTGGCATTTCTTCACTGTCACTGAATCAAATTCTTGGAATTCTCTCCATAAGGGTATTGTGGGTCAGCCTACAGCATGTGGACTGCAGCAGTTCAGAAAGACAGCTCACCATCATCTTCTCAACGTCAGCTAGAAATAAATAATAATGCTGGCCAGCCAGTGACAACCACACTCCATGAGTGAATAGAAAAAACACAGGCATACAGGAAATGCACAAGTTGATCATTAGCTCAATTATAGAATCTATAGTGTGGAAGTAGACCATTTGGCCCATCAAGTCTGCATTGACCATCTGAAGAGCTTTGCACCCTGACAAAGCACCCTACTCTATCCTTTGTAACCCTACATTTCTCATGGCGTACACATCCCTGCACACCATAGGCAATTTAGCAGACCATCTTTGGATTGTGGAGGAAACTGCAGCACCTGGAGGAAATCCCTGCAGACATTGGGAGAGTGTACAAACTTTACACAGACAGTCACCCGAGGCTGGAATTGAACCTGGGTCCCTGGTACTGTAAGGCAGCAGTGCTAACCACTGAGCCACCGTGCTGCACTTGATGCTTTGTTCCCAGAAGTTGCAATGGAATGGTTGTTTTGTGGTGGCTTTTAATTCAGGATTACAGCCAAGGGTATATGGTATGATCATCTATAACAGAAGAATGGTAAGGAGTGAAATTCATGAACCATTTGAATGATATCCTCAATGGCAGTTTATCTGAATGTGGATGCACTAATCACCTCCACCCATCTCTTCTTGCTGATGTACTCCCTAGTGTAAAAGGCTTTGCCTTCATGATGATAAGATTGTAGGAGATGCGAAAGTCCACCTTCATAAATTGGGATACTCCCCAGTGATATTAGCATGCTCCTCAAAAAATAGTTGAAGCAACATCTAGCACCCCAGTTCTTGGCAGAAGAATGTTCCTCATGGCAAAACTATTCTCATTTTATGAGCCTAGTTATGTGTAACTGGATTGTGGAGGAGAGTTATTGGACAGGCATAAGATTTATAGGTTGTGTCACAAAGTAGCAATTCCATAGTTTGACATGGTTGCTGAAGGATTGAAGTAACAAGACAAACAATTGGCAGGATGCCAACATTTCAACTATATAATTTGCTGACTGGTCACACAAACTGCAGATTAAGTGGTAACCTTTGCAGTTTATGTCACTGTTGCAATGAGATATTTACAAAGCTAGTCATATGCAGTGGCTGGCACCCTGGAGAACTCCACTAACCTGGCAAAGGCACATGCCAGTCCTCTTTCTGTTTACAGGACAATAAAACACCACCCCCACCCACCCAAAACTGAAGAGAATCTTCATAATCTTTCTAAAATACAGCAGTAAATGTTAATCTGCACATTGTTAATTATGTTGTCTCTTTCTGTCTGGAAGGATTGGACAGTGAAGCTAAGGGCCACAGTCACCTTTATCTCCAATAGCAATATGATCCTGATGTACTAGGTGGAGTTTTGCAACAATCAATGATAGTTGTCATGGTCATTATTATTGATACTAGATTTTATATTCTAGATTTATTAGTTTAAAAACCACGAGCAGTTGTGATGGGATTTGAACCGACAGATCATTTGAAGTCCACTGACATTACAACCATGCCCTTGTACACCCTAGATCTGTAACGTCCACAGCAGAGAGCCCTGCTCTGCACTACTCTCCTTCCCCGTGCGAAGCTCATTTTCCCTGTTGCCACTGCACCAACTGCCTCATACTCATCCTAAGGGACTGGTTGGTGAAAATCCCTTTAAAATAGAAATCTAATATTTGAATATTACTTTTAGATAGAAAATTGTCCTTCCAGGAATGATGGAAGTAGCAAAGGTTGAAATCAGAAACAGCTGATTAACCAAACCTGCTGGATCGATGGCTATATAGAGTGATAAAAAGCTATCTGGATCACTAATGCTCTTTATGGAAGACAACCTACTATGTTTACTTGGTCAACATGTGATTCTAGGCTGACAGCAATGTAGTTGATTTTTAATTACCTACTACAATGGCCCAGCAACTCACTTTGACTGGCTAGCTATAAGTAGGGAGTGGCCATAAATTGGTCTTTTTCAGGTTGACCGATGTAACGAATGATGTGTCACAGAGATCAGTGCTGGGACCATTAACTGTTTATAATGTATACTTAAGATGAAGGGCCAGAAGGCATGATTGCCAAATAAGGACACAAAGTCAGAGAGGAAAGTAAGTTGTCATGAGGACAATGTTACAAAATGAAACAGATAAGTTATGAGTGAACAAAGATGTGACAAAATGGAGTTCAAATTGGAAAAATGTGAAACTGTCCATTTTGTCAGGAAGAATAAAACAGCCAAATGGTGAGAAAATGCAGAGTTTTGAGATGCAGCAGGATTGGAGAGTCATAGTGCATAAATTGCAAATGTTAATGCGGAGCTATAGCAAGTATTTAGAAAATCTAATAGAATGTTATCATTTACCACAAAAGGAATTGATACAAAGTAAGGACGTTCTGTTTCAGTTATACAGAGCCTTGATGAAATTACATTAGGTGTACTGTGCGAAGTTTTGCTCATCTTATGTGAAGAAAGATTTAAATGCAATGGAAGCAGTTCAGAGACAGTTAACCAAACTAATACTGCTGTCTAATGAGGAAAGGTTGGACAGGCTAGGCTAGTCTCCATTGAAGCTTGAAAGAGTAACAGCTTATATAAATCTGTTAATATCCTCCTAGAGTTTACAGCTATCCTCTGCACGATTTACCACCCAACCAATTTTCATGTCATCAGTAACCTTCTTAATAATACACCCCACATTTAAGTCCATCTCATGATTATATGCCATTAACAGCAAGGCCCCAGCATCAAGCCCCGCAGAACCCCATTGGCAACAGACTTCCAGGCACAGAAACATCCTCTGATTCCTGTCTCTCACCAATTTTGGATCCAATATGCCACTTTGCCCTGGAACCCAAGGGCTCTTACTTTCTTGAAAAGTCTGCCTTGAGGAATCTAATCAGAACCCTTGCTAAAGTCCCTGTAGACCACATCATATGCACTACCCTCATCAGCAGGTAGAAATGGCTGGGTATTTCCTCTTATGGGAGAATTTAAAATCAAGGTCATTGTTTAAAAATCAGGGATCACTCATTTAAAACATAGATGAGATGAATTATTTTTGCTCTGAGGGTAGGAAGTCTTTGGAATTCTTGACCTGAAAAAGTAGTGGAAGCAGAATCTTTGAATAATTTAAGGCATAAGTTTCAAACAGATCTAGCAACACAAAACTAGGAATCTATGAGAAGCTATGGACCATCTGCTGCAGCAAAATTGAATTCAACCAGTCTGTAACCTCATAGGTTACAGGGCATATGCACTTCTCTATCATTATCATCAAGCTGGAGCATCAATTCTAGTTTAATTAGGTATGCAAGTAGGGATGTCAGGAACAGTGTCAGATATACCTAAAAATGAGGTATCAACCTGGTAAAGCTGAAACACAGCGCTAAGAAATCTCACAGCTAACAAATCTGACGTAAGCTCTGCAGTCCTGTCATAGGTATCTATGATTGGAAGTGGACAAGTAAACAACCACCCAGAGAAATGGATCCACAAATACTCACATCCCAAATGATACGCAATGCTAGCACAACAGTGCAAAAGACAAGTCTAAAGTATTTGTGTCCATCTTCAGAAGTGATGAATAAATGATCAACTCAGGCTCCTCCTCAACAGATCACAAATGCCAACATGATTCACTAACATGAAATGGCTGTCCGCACTCAATACTGCAAAGATTATGGGCCCTAACAACATTCTGGTAACAGTACTGAAAACTCCAGAACTTGCCAGGTCCCTTGCCAAATGTTCCGTGGCAATGTGGAAACTATCCAGGTATATCCTGTTCACAAAAAGACAAATCCAAGCTGGCTAATTACTATCCTATCTATTTTCTGTCATTAGCAAATTGATGGAATGTGTCTATTGACTCAATGGCAATTTCTTCAAAATAACCTGCTCACCTGTCAGTTTGGATTCTGCCAGGCCCACTCGGCTCTTGACATTTTTCTTTAAAGTCTTTAAACAGCTCTTGTTTTCCCACCCATAGTTCCCAATATCTTGCTGTTAAAGTAGTCAACTGTATTTGTTTTTCCTCCCATTTGTACAATGGTATCTGCATGGAGTAAATAAAAAGGCACCGACTGATAGTTCTCAAAAATATATATATTTCCTTTCCTTTAGATATACAGAAATTCAACAATTTAATTCCAGTTAATAAGCATTTTATATAAAGTAATTTTATATAAAATTGGTGTAGGCTAATGAAAGTGCAATGAGTGTAGGAACAGTTGCTCCTGTTCTCAATCCCAAATTAAAACCAATGATAGAGGTGAGAGATTTGCACGTGTTCTCTGAAACTTGCAGAAAAGCAGTGGCATTTGCTCCATTAACAGAAAAAGTTTCAGTTTTGCATTGGCATGAAAGCATAATAAAAATAATTTAAAAATTCACCACTAAGTTTAAAAATAGATGCAAAGAAATTAAAAGTTTTGCAGATCATAAGTTTGACTTTGTCTCATATATACTAGGATCTGCTACGTTGAGAATAACTGTGAATGTGATATTACCATTAGACCATCAAATCATTAGGTAATCTTAATTGTCATTTAATTATTTAAAAATGCAGTTTTATTTACCTTTCTTCTTCAGTTTGAATTTCCTCCTACAATTTGAATTTTCATCTTATTTTTCATGAGATATAAATATCATTGGTAACACCAGTACCTTTTGTCCATCTCTAATTTGCCATAAGCAGGTGACAGTCAGCCACCTGAACGGCCAGACAGGCCACTTCAAATCGCCTTTAAGAATCCACCACAAAGCTGTTTGTCTGAAGTCACAAAAAGGCCAGATCAGGTACTGAAGGCAGATTTCCTCCTCTGAAATGAAGTTGTGAGCCAAGTGGATTTTTAAAGACATTCTGACAGTTTTTAATCATTATTAATGAAACTCTTAACTCAGTTGGTTGGACAGCTGGTTTGTGATGCAGAGTGATGCCAACAATACGGGTTTGCTTCCTATCCCAGCTGAAGTCACCATGAAGATGCTTCTTTCTCAACCTCTCCCCTCACCTGAGGTACAATGACCTCAGGTTCAACTCTCAAGTCCCATCTCTCTAATGAGAGAGCAACTGTCTGGTCCTCTAGGCTTATGCAAACTTTATTACTTATGGAACCAGTATTTTATTCCAGATTTACTGATGAATTTAGTTTAACATCCCCAGCTGCTGCACTGGGATTTGAAATAGAGTCCACAGCATTAGTGCAGGCCTCTACTGTATTAATCAAATAATATTATCAGCACAACATTTACTTTATATATTACAAAGTTATTACTTAGACCCAGTCTGCATACTTAAAACAAGTGGATAGAATAACTTTGCAGCCAATGTACATTTCTGCTCCATTGAATTCTGAGGAGCAAAGCACAAGACCGAAGTTGATATTCTGTCACCGACAATGCCCTGTACAATCACGTTTTTGTGAGCAATACAGATTTCCTCCCCTGCTTGTCTGCACTCAGGATCAAAAAAGAACTAAACTCAATTATGAAATAATTAGGAGGATAACTACAGGAATCCTCAAAATTCAGGAGGTGATTGAATATTTGCTTTGGGAACACAATAGGCAGACAGCCTTTCTACTTCTGTTAAGAGTTTAAAAAAAAAAATCAAAAAATCAGACAATGTTGATTTTCAAGTCATGGAAGTGAATAAAAAGTGAAATACATTTACTTATGAGTGCTTTGTGTACTCTGGAGTGCTTGTACTGGAACGACTATAGGTATTCTCTCAATCATGACTGGACTAGGTTCAAAATGCTGAGAAAGATGCTTAGCTTCAGAATCTGAACAAATTGCTTCTTCCTTCTTCCTTGAAAGTTTCAGTATCTCCTGCATGCTGAGCTTGAAGACCAACCGTGGATCTACAGATGGTAAGGAAGGACAACTACACTCCTCACGTAATTTTATAGCCTGCAAGAAAATCAAAAAGCAGTATGAAATTTATATTATGCCTAAAGTTGGCTATAGAATTCAACATCCATAACAGTTTGTATCTCTGGTTACTGAAAGTATGATAAGTAAGGATTTCTGTTTTGACTATATAAAAAGCTGAGTGAAAAGTTCCAACTTTCTCTCTACACATATATTTCTCATAAAGAAATGTTGAAAAGTTTAATAAGCACCAAACTGGATATCATCAGACCAATTTCTTTCACAAAGTTGCTCCCTTCATTTGTTCCCTGAATTGCACGGAAGCCATAAGAAAACAAGAAGCACTTTATCACAAAAATAAGCAGGAAATCAATTCCTTTTAAAGAAATGCCAACGTTCGAACAGTTAACAGTCATTTTTAGCCACTCACTAACAATGTTTATTGAACTACCTCACTACATTGTAAAAACATCACTGGTATCATTTCGATACCATATGCAGCTGTTCTCCCATCTAAGCACTTCTTGATCAATCTGTTTAAATAGACTGAACATGATGTGCTATAGCACAAGGTATATTCTTAAACATATTAATGTAATTAGTATAAATAAAAGGCCATATAATGTGTTTAGATCTGAAAACTGAACAAATTTCCTGTTGCATTCATGCCTCAGCAAGAAGAGTTTATAGGTATCACTCTATCTCGATGCTTTCTTTCCATGATCTTGTCAATGCAGTCGACTTATTAACTGATATTATACTATCATTCTGTAAATGCAGGTACATCTTATTACAATCAAAGTAATGATTTTACACTCGAGTCACAACAATGGCAACAGTTGATTTTTTGTTTTGGTCAATCTGTTGTATCATATGTAGAACATATCATGCTTAAAATGTCCTTAGAAACACTCCAAACTTAATGAAGTTCAGAGGGTTTGAACACAACAGAACTGAGCCTTACAAAGATCCAGCTGGTGTTTAAGCAGTTGACAGTGTGTAGCTTTTACCAATATTTTTAAACGTCTGGTTTTGTCCAGCTAAGATCACGATCTTCATTAGCTTTCAGACAGGCAAAAATGCTAATTCCAATGAAGATGCTACCTTAGCCAAGCCAGACTGGTTAATCAATGTGGGTCTTTCCCATTAATTCTAAATCAGCATCATCTACTATGCCACTTGGAACTATCTCAAACCCAAAGCCCAAACGTTTATCTGAGGGAGTTCTGAGGGAGGTGGCTGAGGAAATAGCAGAGGCATTGGTTGTGATCTTGCAAAGATCACTGGAGTCAGGAAAGTCCCAGGTGATTAACAAATCGCTGTTGTAAACCCTCGTTCAAGAAAGGATCAAGACAACAAATGGAAAATTATAGGCTGATTAGCCTAACCTTGGTTGTTAGTAAAATTCTAGAATCCAACGTTAAGGATGAGATTTCTAAATTCTTGGAAGTGCAGGGTCGGATTAGAACAAGTCAGCATGGATTTAGTAAGGGAGGTCGTGCCTGACAAACCTATTAGAATTCTTTGAAGAGGTAACAGATAGGTTAGACCAAGGAAACCCAGTGGATGTTATCTATTTGGATTTCCAAAAGGCCTTTGTTAAGGTGCCTTACGGGAGGCTGCTGAGTAAAGTGAGGGCCCATGGTGTTCGAGGTGAGCAACTGGCATGGATTGAGGATTCTGTCTGACAGAAGGCAGAGAGTTGGGATAAAAGGTTCTTTTTGGAATAGTAGCCGGTGACAAGTGGTGTCCCGCAGGGTTCGGTGTTGGGGCCGCAGCTGTTCACTTTATATATCAATGATCTGGATGAAGGGACTGGGGTATTCTGGTGAAGTTTGCTGATGAAGTTTAGATGGCACGGTGGCACAGTGGTTAGCACTGCTGCCTCACACCACCAGGATCCCAGGATCAATTCCAGCCTCGGGCAACTGTCTGTGTTGAGTTTGCACGTTTTCCCCGTGTCTGCGTGGGTTTCCTCTGGGTGCTCCGGTTTCCTCCCACAGTCCAAAAATGTGCAGGTCAGGTGAATTGGCCATGCTAAATTGCCCATAGTGTTAGGTGCATTAATCAGAGGGAAATGGGTCGGCGTGGGTTGCTTGTTGAGCCAAAGGGCCTGTTTCCACACTGTAGGGAATCTAATCTAATGATACGAAGTTAGGTGATCAGGCAGGTAGTACTGAGGAAGTGGGGAGGCTGTAGAAAGATTTAGACACAGTTTAGGAGAGTGGTCCAGGAAATGGCTGATGGAATTCAATGTGAGCAAATGGGAGATCTTGCACTTTGGAAAAATGAATACAGGCATGAACTATTTTCTAAATGTTAAGAAAATTCATAAAGCCAAAGTACAAAGGGATCTGGGAATGCTAGTCCAGGATTCTCAAAAGGTTAACTTGCAGGTTAAAAAAGTGAATGTTGTCATTTATCTCAAGAGGGTTAGAATATAAAAGCAGCGATGTACTTCTGAGACTTTACACAGCTCTAGCTAGGCCCCATTTAGAATACTGTGTCCAATTTTGGGCCCCACACCTCAGGAAGGACATACTGGCACTGGAGCGTGTCCAGCGGAGATTCACACAGATGATCCCTGGAATGGTAGGCCTGACATATGATGAACGGCTGAGGAACCTGGGATTGTATTCATTAGAGTTTAGAAGGTTGATGGGAGATCTAATAGAAGCTTACAACATAATGCATGGCTTAGAAAAGGTGGACGCTGGGAATTTGTTTCCGTTAGGCGAGGAGACTTGGATCCGTGGGCACAGCCTTATAATTAGAGGGGGTCAATTTAGAATGGAAATGAGGAGACATTTCTTCAGCCAGAGAGTGGTGGGCCTGTGGAATTCATCGTCACGGAGCACAGTGGAGGCCCGGGATGTTAAATGTCTTCAAGGCAGAGTTTGATAAATTCTTGATCTCGCAAGGAATTAAAGGATACGGAGAGCGTGCGGATAAGTTGAGTTGAAATGCCTATCAGCCATGATTAAATGGTGGAGTGAACTCAGTGGGCCGAATGGCCTTACTTCCACTTCCATGGCTTATGGTCCTTATAGAGGAGGATATACGCTTATTCATTGTCTGACAACATGAGCAATGATGTGAACTTTTGTCAGGTGGTTGGCAGACATCACTTGGTCTCCATATACAGTACAACATAACATTTCATAAAAGGTGACCACATCACCTCACTCCTGACCTGGCTATATGGGAGGGTGAGCTGTGAGTCGTATGCATGAAATGCATCAGTGGAATTTTGACAAACTGAGTGGGCAAATATTTGGTATAATGTGGATAAAATGTGAAGTTATCCACTTTGGTAGCAAAAACAAAACGGCAGATTTTCTGAATAGTGATAGAGTGGGAAAGGGCATTGAAACCTAGGTGTGCTTATAAAGCAAGCACTGAAAGCAAGCATACACGTGCAGCAGGCAGTGAAGGCGGCAAATTATCTGTTGGTCCTCATAGGGAGGATTTGAGTACAGGAGGAGTGATGTCCCATTCCAATTACACTGGGCTACAGTGAGATGATACTTGGAATATTGTGCACAGTTTTGGTCTCTTTATCAGACTAAGGATGTTCTGGCTATGAAGAGATTGTAATCAGGTTTAACAGACTGATTCCTGGAGTGGCAGGAGACTGATGCATGGAAGGAGACTGGATTGGTCAGGATTATATTCTGTGGAGTCTAGAACAATGAGGGAGGAGAGGTCGAGTCAGGGTAAATGCAGGAAGGATGTTTTGGGGGTGGGGGGAATCCAGTGGAATTCTCTACCACACAAAGCAGTTGAGGCTAAAACACAATGTTTTCAGGAAAAAGCTTGATACAAAGTTCTTAGGGCTAAAGGGATAAAAGGCTAAGGGAGAAAGTGGGGACAGGGTACCACTCAGTTGGATAATCAGCCATAATCATATTGAATGGCGGAGCAGGCTCGAAGAGCAAAGTGGCTCAGTCTAACTCCTATTTCCTACGTAACGTATAATAAACACTTGTGTGGCATACATGATTTGCAACCAGAGCAAGAGAAAAGTTGTACAAATGTAGGTTCACTGTACAGGAAAGTCATACATATAGAGTTATATGGTAAGGTCCAAGGGAGAGTTGCTAAACAAAGAGACCTTGGAGTGCACATTCATAGCTCCTTGAAAGTGGAGTCCCAGGTAGGTAGGATAGTGAAGAAGGCATTTGGTATGCTTTCCTTTGTTGGTCAGAGTATTGAGTCAGGAGTTGGGAGGTCATGTTGCGGCTGTACAGGACATTGGTTAGGCCACTGTTGGAGTATTGTGTGCAATTTTGGTCTCCTTCCTTTCGGAAAGATGTTGTGAAACTTGAAAGGGTCCAGAAAAGATTTGCAAGGATGTTGCCAGGATTGGAGGATTTGAGCTATAGGGAGAGGCTGAACAAGCTGGGGCTGTTTTCCCTGGAGTGTCGGAGGCTGAGGGGTGACCTTATAGAGGTTTATAAAATCATGAGGGGCACGGATAGGATAAATAGACAAAGTCTTTTCCCTGGGGTGGGGGAGTCCAGAACTAGTGGGTATAGGTTTAGGGTAAGAGGGGAAAGATGTAATTTAGATGTAAGAGGCAATATTTTCACACAGAGGGTGTACGTGTATGGAATGAGTTGCCAGAGGAAGTGGTGGAGGCTGGTACAATTGCAACATTTAAGAGGCATTTGGATGGGTATATGAATAGGAAGGGTTTGGAGGGATATGTGCCAGGTGCTGGCAGGTGGGACTAGATTAGGTTGGGACATCTGGTCAGCATGGACGGGTTGGACCGAAGGGTCTGTTTCCGTGCTGTACATCTCTATGACTCTAGTCCATGCCAATCAGATGTCCCAAACTAAACTAGTCCCATTTGGCTGTGTTTGGCCCATATTCCTCTAAACTGTTCCTACTCATGTGCCTGTCCAAATGTCTTTTGAATGTTGTAATTGTACCTGCACCTATCACTTCCTGCCAGTTCATTCCACATACGAATCACCCTCTGTCTGAAGAAGTTGCCCCTCAGGTCCCTATTAAATCTTTCTTTTCTCATCTTAAAAATTATGAGCTCTAGCTTTGAACTCCTGGGGAAAAGATCTTTGTTATTCACCTTACCTGTTGTTTTTAAAAACCTCTATAAGGTCACCCCTCAACCTCATGAAATGAATACACAATCAATTTCTTTATCTCATTTACCCTGATCGTACCATTCTCTCCCTTTCATGCTGTCCTCATCCCATGCCTTCCCATTTTTCTCATGCCACCCACTCATGCCCCTTCCATCCTATGGCATTTCATCCCTCTCATACCATTCCACCACACTGATATCACCCTTCCCAAACCATTACTTCCCTCCTACACCATTCCATCTGTAAAAAATTGGAGAGTTTTTGTTGAAAGAAACCCAGGAATGGGGGGGGGGGGGGGGGGGGGAATCCAACATCCTGAAATCAAATGGAGTTTTAATGTGCCACACTATTTATTTAATTATTTATTTATCTAATCATAGTATAATAATTTTAAAAGGTCAATGCAGTAAATATTACCATCTTGAAAATTGCCATTGTGTTCCTGTCTGCATACACAGGATATTCAGACTGTCACTGCTGATTTGGCCTGTTCCACGAAGCCGGAATGGCCAACATTTATTTATCAAACCAAATTCTCTACAAGGAGCTTGGGTCTGGAATGCATTGTTATGGCAGTCAAAAGAAGCTCTATAAGGGCACAATGAAGTCTCCACTTAGGAGTATTGACATTAATTTTGAATTCAGAGTGTAGTTCACCAAGGACCACACAACCAAATAAATGGTGAGGACTCTTTTGAAAGCAAATACAGAGAGAAATGAAAGCACAGATCCCAAACCAGTAACTCAACTAAAACCCAAACAGTAAGTACCCTGTGCTACTTGTAGCAGAACATGCTGAACACATATTAAGGGCTACGGGGAGAATGCGGGTAAGTGGAGTTGAAATGCCCATCAGCCATGATTGAATGGCGGAGTGGACTCGATGGGCCGAATGGCCTTACTTCCACTCCTATGTCTTATGGTCTTATATTGGCCCTAATATCACCTACATACACGTCAGAACCATATCAAACAATCCACATCATGAACACGATCATCTCTGCTTTGAAGGACAAAAGGAAAGGGAGAAGGCAAAAAGCACTGTACAGGAGTACTAGACAGGCAAAGAAGATACATAGAAATCATGTATTAAAAGGAATGTGCAATGATGATGAGTCGACTTTTGTGTGCATTCTGGCAATGTTCAGTTTGTAAATTTGGTCTGGAATGTTTGTTTTGTGATAGATTCTATTTTAGCACTGAGTTCAATCAGACACAGTGCATTCAAGTAAGAGAATGAAGGTAGTATATGGGACTAGCAGTGGTTTCATTTACAATTGGAAGTGTTGATCACAGCAAGCCTGGCCAAAAATAAACAGAGTACAGGTACTGGTGGTCTCCTTTCTTCCTCTGCAGCTAATCACTATTGGTGTTAAGAGCAGTGCCTCATGATGCTGATTATACTCAGGGTAAAGCTGATCATGAAAAAACTTGATACAAGATCTGCCCAAGTACTACAGGGTTCCTCGAGAGCAGTTCAGGCAGTGAAAGCACTGTTTCAGCCCCTCAGAGTACTGTTCAGTTCAAGCATATTATTAGTGGCAGGACTACTTTTATCAGCATGTATGATGCTCCATGTGCTTGGGTCACACATTGGAATCGTGAGGAATATAGTCAGCAGTCATTGCACAGAAGCCATACTCAGGTTTCTGTAGTGGCTCAAACACAGATGGTATGGCAGACTGAGACAGAACAAATGTGTCATGATGCTGTTGGGATCACAGACACTGACCTTCATGTTAATCTACCTATGATTACAAAAAAGGTTGTGGAATTTCTTCTGGCTGCGATATATCTTGGAGTTGACAGAAGGCAGCTACAAGGTTTATGGAAAAACTTGCATGCACTAGTGACACCCTGCATCAATCTGCACTCCTTGCAAAGCCACATGGCATTCCATCTGCTTCTGTCTTTTACCTTTTGCACCCTTGAGTTACAGCAGTAGCTTTTTTCCTTCTGGGCCTGAATGTAACAGCATGTCTTCTGTAAAATCTGAGCAATATTTTCCAATAGCTGTCCAACTCTCAAAGCCTCTTCGGTTGTCAGTTTACAGATTCCTTCAGGTTATAAAATCCCAGTGTAGGGCAGACATAGTCATCATCAACTGCTTCATCAGGGTCTTCATGTAAGGTCTTAGCAATAAGATAACTCTTATTTCAGTGCACTTCAGAACTTCAAGAATCCCAAAAGCACTTCATAGCAAATGATGTACCTTGAAAGTGTACTCGCTGTTGCTTTGTTGAAAAGCTCATGACTCTTATCCAGGCAGTGAACAGGAACAGGGGCAGCACGGTGGCTCAGCGTTAGCACTGCTGCCTTGTAGCGCTAGGGATCAGAGTTCAATTCCAGTCTCAGGCAACTGTCTGTGTGGAGTTTGCACATTCTCCCCATGTCTGCATGGGTTTCCTCACAAAGACCAAAGATGTGCAGGTTCGGTGAATTGGCCATGCTAAGTTGCCTATTGTGTTAGGTGTATTAGTCAGAGGGAAATGGGTCTGGGTGGGTTACTCTTCGGAGGGAGGGTGTGGACTTGTTGGGCCAAATTGCCTGTTTCCACACTGTTTAGAATCTATTCTGTAGGGAATCTAATCTAAAACTTCATCAGTCATACACATGACATTGCAGGACGAGTTACTGGCATGTAAACAAACAGACTTCTGGCATTGAGGGTCCACTGCAGTCATGATTCTGCATGTGCCAATTCAGGACCAAGTAAGGTCACAACACAAGAGTTCAGCCCAGAATGATAATTCTCTGTTAAGCAACCCAAAACTACGCCAACAAAATACTCTTTCTGTACACTCTGCATTATCAACATCTGCCTTAAACTGTCATTTTTATTATCAACAGCATATTAATGCAAAATATTTAAAGCTATAATAACATGCTTCAGGAATAAATACTTCATAAATGCTTCTCCTTACATTTAGTGACAATTTTAATACTGTCACTTCTGATGACTAATTCCATTGTTAAAGCAAAATACTTTCCTTGTTCACTATCGAAACTCTTCAGATATTAATAAAAGCAAAAGTTTGTAGGTTGTGTATTTGGGAAGAAGAGGTTCGACACAGGCTGGTGATATAGATTTGCTTTTTAGTTTGGAGCCTGTGACAAGCAATGTGCCACAAGGATAGGACCTGTGTCCACTACTTTTCATCATTTATATAAATTATCTCAATGTGAATATAGAATGTATGTTGGTACATTTGCAGATGACACCAAAATATGTGGTGTAGTGGACAGTGAAGAACAGTACAGCAGGACTTTGATCAAATGGGCCAATAGGCTGAGGAGTGACAATTGGCGTTTGAATTACATACATTTGAGGTGTTGCATTTTGGTAAGGCAAACCAGGGCAGGACTTATACAGATAACGGGAGGGCCCTGGGAAGTGTTGCCGAACAAAGAGACCTAGAGGTGCAGGTGCATAGTTCCTTGAAAGTGGAGTTGCAGGTAGACAGGGTGTTAAAGGGTGTGTTTGGCATGATTGCCTTCATTGGTTAGAACACTGAGCATAGAAGTTGGGATGTCATGCTGTAGCAGTACAGAACATTGGTGAGGCCACTTTTAGAATACTGCATACAAGTCTGGTTGCCCTTCTATAGGAAGGATGTTATTAAACTTGAGAAGGTGCAGAAAGCATTTATAAGGATTATTGCTTGAACTGGAGGATTTGATTTATAGGGACATATTGAATAGGCTAGGGCTTTTTTTCCTGGAGTGTCAGAGTCTGAGGGATGACCTTATAGAATCATGAGGGCATGGATAGGGTGAATAGCCAAGGTCTTTTTTCTCGAGGTCAAATCAAGAAGGCATAGCTTTAAGGTGAAAAGGTAAAGATTTTAAAAGGATCTTAGGGGTAACTTTTTCACACAGAGGGTGATGCATATATGGAATGAGCTGCCAGAGAAACTGGTGAAGGCTGGTACAATTACAACATTTAAAATGCATCTGGATGGGTAGATGAACAAGAAGGATTTAGAGGGATATGGGCCAAATGCTGGTAAAATGGGACTGGGTTAGATTGGGATGTCTGGTCAGCATGGATGAGTTGGTCCAAAGGGTCTGTTGCTGTGCTGAATGACTGTACAATATAACTTGATTTTCCCTCTGCTTACCACCTATGTCTTCCCATAAAGTCTAAACAAATAGAATTTTCAGTGAAATCAGACAAACCAATTAACTGTGTTGACGATGAACCCCAACTAAATAAATGCAAATTAGATACATTCCAAAAAAGTCTTTTCTATGGGTGTCAATGAATCAACTATCTACCATATTATTATGGAAATCAGTTGAAATAATTATGTTCTAATTATGCTGACAGTGATTTACGGTGCCTGGAACATGATTACAGTCGTGTGGTTAAATCATACTGTCAGCACGCTTCGAACTTCCAAGTCTTTTTCTTGTTCAGTTCAATAAAGAATGGAAAGTGTCAAAACTGAAATGTTGCTGTTGTCAAAGGCTATTTTTCACACATTGGTAATGATGCAGGATGCTGCAACTGGGTGTTAAGATCCACAACAGTGCATGGTGCCACTTCAGTTGCATCTTTTAACATATTAATTCTGTAGATCAAGAGCCACCATTACATCTCTCTAAACCTCATCATTTTTGTGTCAAGAATTTTCAAAATATCTATATTTAACTTGATTTGGAATAAGTCAAATGCCCTCTGAATTTCCAAAAATGTATCAGAGTGAGGAATGGAACCCTGGCTTATACCCTGGCCTCTGTCAATGGGAGATAGCTGTAAGATCTCTGATTAAATGGATTATTCAGCAACTCACTAAGACAAGACAATATCAGCAATGGCTATTCTCCAAGGTTGGAGCAGGAGTCAGAATTGTTTTCTAGAGTCATACAGTCATAGAATCATTTTGATGTAAAAACATTTGAAATGAATGAGAAAACTTATAAAGCATGCTATACCTTTGAACTCCCAATTTATTTGATAGTTTTGACTAATTCTGAAGAATACTTCATGATTTTCCTTTATATCAGCTTCATGTCAAAGAAAATTGGGAAGATAAATCCCAGGGCTGAAGCACTAAGTACAGTTCCTTTCTTACTATATCACTAATTGACAAAAGCTAATGACATGTGGTGCATGATTTATTTCTCACTTAAAGTTTGTTGTGCAAAAACCTTGAGTTTTTCAACCAAGAAAAGTGTTGACTAATCGATTAAATTTCTTCAAATTGTAGTTAAACCAAACCTGAGCTAATACTTGTTAGGAATAGCAACAGAACATGTGAATACAGTTTAAACTAGTAAAAAACCTGTTCACAACTGATATCAGGAAATCTTTCATACAAACATAATCAACATGTGGATCAAACTTTAAAATAATGTAGAAGATGCAAAAAAAAGGGCAGGAATACTCTCAGTCAGGCAGCTTCTGTAGAGAGAGAAAAACAGTTAATTTTGGGGATGATACTATCAGACATGATTCATGAACTCTTGAGGATTTTGAGCATTTTCTATTTTTATTTCAAATTTCCAACAAACGTGGTACTTTGTACAGGAGGTACAAATCCTGGAGTCAGTTAAATGAACAATGGATGAACATTAGGTACTCTGGTTAATTAACATAAAAATAGCTGAATGATCTTCTCAAACTATAATAACTTTGGAGGTGCCAGTGTTGGATTGGGGTGGACAAAGTTAAAAATCACACAACACCAGGTTATAGTCCAACAGGTTTATTTGGAAGCACCAGCTTTTGAAGAGCTGCTTCTTCATCAGGTGGTGAATCTTATAATCTTATACTCCACAACCACCTGATGAAGGAGCAGCACTTCAAAAGCTAGTGCTTCCAAATAAACCTGTTAGACTATAACCTGGTGTTGTGATTTTTAACTTTATAATAACTTTGTAATCAATAATGCATAGTCTCAGTTGTTTGAAGTTGGATTTCTGGATTTTTGTTTATTCAAAGAGAAACTTATGTTGAATTAACCTTGATAATTAAAATTTACTGTTTAATTGTTATTGTTTCTTAATCAATTCAATAAGTAGGCTTCAGCTGCTATTGTGATGTTTATCATGAATTGGGAGATCATGTGAACTCATTCTCTGTAGAGAATATGTCTTAATGGTTAAAATTGATTAATTAACCCTGCAGTTTGTTATTCCAGCCCAGTTTGCACATAAAATTGAGTTTTGGCTTGCAACTGAAACAGGTTTGCCTAAACAATAGGTATTTGTGTTGGGTATCAGAAACATTACAATCACTTCATATCGAGTTAAAAATCACACATCACCAGGTTATAGTCCACCAGATTTAATTGAAAGCACACTAGCTTTCGGAGCATCAGTCCTTCATCCGGTGGTAGTGGAGGGCTCAATCCTAACAGAATTTATAGCAAAAATTTACAGTGTGATGTAACTGAAATTATACATTGAAAAATTGATTGTCTGTTAAGTCTTTCATCTGTTAGAATATCATGATAGTTTCACTTCTTTCATGTGTAAATCACAAAACTTTTTTTAAAAAGTTGCATTCTCAGGTTAGCTGTTAACAATGGTGATAGCCAGACAATATGTTGAAGGTGTTAGCCCCATGTTCTCTGTCTATGCCATGATGTTTCGATTGATTTGAATCTAAAAAGTGAGATAACAGAGTTTTACATGAATGTATGCAATTTTTGAGTAAGTCTTTGTCTGTGTGTGTGTGTGTAGTGAGTGTAGAGTGTCTTACGTCTGTGGGGGGGGGTGCAAGTGTGAGTGTGGGAGTGTGTGTCTGTAAGGGTGTGTGTGTGTGTGTATATATGTATGTATAGTGCAATGGTGGTTACCTGTAATGTGGCATGAACCCAAGGTCCCGGTTGAGGCCCTCCCTATGGGTACCGAATTTAGCTATCAGCCTCTGCTTGGCCACTTTTCATTGCTGCCTGTCCTGAAGTCCGCCTTAGAAGATGGTCACCCAAAGGTCCGAGGTCGAATGTCCTGGACCACCGAAGTGTTCCCCAACTGGGAGGGAACACTCCTGTCTGTTAATTGTTGTGCGGTGCCCATTCATCCGTTGTCATAGCCTTTGCTCGGTTTCCCCAATGTACCATGCCTCCAGGCATCCTTGCCTGCAACATATAAGATAGACAACGTTGGCTTAGTCACATGAGTACCTGCCATGTACACGGTGGGAGGTGTCCCCACACGTAATGGTGGTATCTATGTCCACACTCTGACACGTCTTGCAGCGCCTACCGTGACAGGGTTGTATGGAGGTGTCCTGAGAGCCAGGCAGCTTGTTACGAACAACGATCTGTTTGAGGTTTGGTGGTTGTTTAAAGGCAAGTAGTGGAGGTGTGGGGAAGGTCTTGGTGAGGTGCTCATCCTCATTGATAATGTGTTGCAGGTCACGACGAATATGGCATAGTTTTTCAGCTCCTGGGAAATACTGAACAACAAAGGGTACCCTGTCGGTTGCAGCACGTGTCTGTCTCCTGAGGAGGTCATTACGGTTCCTTGCTGTGGCACCTCAGAACTGGCGGTCGATGAGTTGGGCATCGTACCCCGTTCTTGTGAGGGCATCCCTGAGTACTTCCAGATGTCCGTCACATTCCCCTTCATCTGAGCAGATCTGGTGCACGCGTAGGGCTTGTCCATAGGGGATGGCTGTTTTAATATGTTTTGGGTGGAAGCTGGAGAAGTGTAGCATTGTGAGGTTATCTGTTGGTCGCGGTAGAGAGTGGTGCTGAGGTGTCCATCCTTGTTGGAGATGCACGTGTCCAAGAATGAGACAGACAGTCGAGAGTAGTCCATGGTGAGTTTGATGGTGGGATGAAACTTGTTGATGTCACTGTGTAGTTTTATCAGTGACTCATCACCATAGGTCCTGAGGAAGAAAATGTCGTCAATGTACCTGGTGTATAATGTTGGTTGGAGATCCTGCATAGAGAAGAAGTCTTGTTCTAACGTGTGTATAAAAATGTTGGCATATTGGGGTGCAAATTTGGTCCCCATGGCTGTTCCATGTGTCTGGACGAAGAACTGGTTGTCAAAGGTAAAGACGTTGTGATCAAGGATAAAGCGGATGAGTTGTAGGATGGTGTTTGGAGATTGGCAGTTGTTGGTGTTGAGTACTGAGGCTGTTGCCGCGATACCATCATTGTGGAGGATGCTGATGTCGAGTGCGGAAACGTCCATTGTGACGAGGAATGTTCCTGGTTCGACTGGTCCGTGGGTGCTGAGTTTCTGTAAGAAATCCGTAGTATCGCGACAGAAGCCGGAGATCCCCTGTACAATAGGTTTCAAGATGCCTTCCACATAGCCGGAGAGATTCTCAAATAGGGTCCCATTGCCCGACATGCTGGGACGTCCTGGTGTCTTGGCTTTGTGTACCTTTGGAAGGCAGTAGAAGTCGCCTACACGAGAAGTACATGGGATGAGGGAACTCTGAAGGACTGAATCCAAAGTTCTGATCAGTGTATTTAATTCATGGGTGTATTCTTTGGTCGGATCAGCTGGTAGTTGCCTTTAGTGTTCCTGATTGTTCAGTTGTCGGTACACTTCCTGAATGACAATGGCTCCTCCTTTATCTGCTGGTTTGATGACAATGTTGTGATTGGTTTTGAGAGTGTTGATGGCATTGCGATGTGAACGGTTGATGTTTTGCTCTACCTTGTGGGTACGGCTGATGAATCTGGCATTTATATATTTCCTGACAGTTTGAGCATACATGTCAAGCCGAGGGCAGCGGCCCTCTGGTGGGGTCCAAGTTGACACGTTCTTTGGTCTCTCCTCTACAGATCCCTGTGATGACTGTTCCAGTTCATCAGTGGGCTCATTGGGATCACTGCTGGCACCTTGAAAGAATTCCCGAAGTCTCATTCGTCTGATGAACTCCTCCATGTCTGCTGCCAGAACCAACGGGTCCATTTTGGCGGTGGGGCAGACGTTGAGACCCCTACTCAGGACTTCAATCTCCCAGTTGGGGAACACTTCAGTGGCCCAGAACATTTGACCTTGGACCTTTGGGTGACCATCCTCCAAGGCGGACTTCGGGACAGGCAGCAGCGAAAAGTGGCCAAGAAGAGGCTGAAAGCTAAGTTCAGTACTCATAGGGAGGGCCTCAACCGGGACCTTGGGTTCATGTCACCTATAGATTCATGTAGAACTCTGAGCTCAAAAACTGCATGAATTCATGTAAAACTCTGTTGTCTCATTTTTTTGATTAGAATCAATCCAAACATCATGGCATAGACAGAGAACACAGGGGGCTAACACCTTCAACATATTGTCTGGCTATCACCATTGTTAACAGCTAACTTGAGAATACAACTTTTTAAAAAAAGATTTTCTGATTTACACATGAAAGAAGTGAAAATATCATGATATTCTAACAGATGAAAGGCTTAACAATCAATTTTTCAATGTATAATTTCAGTTACATCACACTGTAAATTTTTGCTATAAATTCTGTGTTAGGATTGAGCCCTCCACTACCACCTGATGATGGAGCGACGGTCCGAAAGCTCGTGTGCTTCCAATTAAACCTGTTGGACTGGTGTTGTGTGATTTTTAACTTTGTACACCCCAGTCCAACACCGGCATCTCCGAATCATGACTTCACATCGAAGTTTTCATCCTCATTCCATACTGAAATTCACCTCGGGGTCCAAAAAAAGAAACAGTTTGATGGAATACAGCAGTGATGGCTTTCCAAATTGCATTCCCAATCAAAATAAATATTATATTTATCAACTACTCATGAAACAGTAGGAAAGATAAAATACTTTCCCTGTTGTTGCTGGACTTGGTATCCAAAGTCTTGAAATGAGAGTAAGCAATTCTCAATATCTACAATTGTTCAGATATCGTGTTTGCCAGTGTAATAAAAATAAAAGCAGGAAAATTTAGAATTAATTGGTTGAACTCAACCTCCAGGACAGAAATAAAAAGTCACTTTTCCTAAATAGGCCCCTTGCAGTTTTTTGCACTATGACACACCTCTATGTTTCTGTTGCCCTTTTATTTCCTTCATCAGGAATAGAGGCTTTTGCCCGAAACATCGATTTCCTGCTCCTTGGATACTGCCTGAACTGCTGTGCTTTTCCAGCACCACTCTAATCTAGAATCTGGTTTCCAGCATCTGCAGTCCTTGTTTTTACCTTATTGCACCTGAAGGCTTATAACGATCACTGCAGACGTCTGTATATCCATTACCCTCATGACATTTTTTACTAAATTTTGGTTCAGGTTAACAATAGTCACTCCCAGAATCAAACTGCACATTGCGTGTTCAGAACTGGCCTTGTATCACCTGTTGCCAAGTCAGACATTACAAACTTGGTGAGGGGGTCAGGGGAAGGTTCAAACACATTAAACACACCCTGTAACCTCAGAATTACATGTTATGCTTTTTACATTTTCCCTCAGCCAAACCTCAGTGATCTTTTAGTAGGCTGTTTGACTATATTATTAGTAAGATGAGAATCATTGAGCTGCTGCAACTCACAGAGCGTAAGTGAATGAATGACTACTGTAGTGCAACTAATTTATATTAGCTCATGAATAAAAATAATCACACTATTCCTTTAGCAGGTAAAAGAACACACCATTCCCATGAAACCTACCTAATTATCTTAGCCAAGCCTAGCTTTCTCATCAAAAGAAGTACGTTAGTATAAAGTGACCTGCTTTTGAGACAATCACAACATCTGACTAACCTTAAATAGGTGTTTTTATTTCTGTTCTTATTCACTGAGAAAGAGGAACTGGGGACTCTCTCTTGGATGAGCAAAGATTTCCGCCAATTAAATATTGGATAGACTGAAGCCACTCTCTTTGGTCTGCATCATAAACTCCACACTCTCCTACGGCGACCTCCTGAAGCTGAACTATGCTGTTCACAAACTTGTTGTCATATCTGACCCTAAGAGGGGTGCACAATGGCATTGTGGACCACATAATCATTAAAATGCATATTTTCACCTTCAGAGCATTGCTTGTCCCTACCCTAGCATTAGTAGATCTGATGCCAAAACCCTTACACATGTCTTTCTTATCTCCAGAACTACTTCCCATCTCTTTATTCTGCTGCTGGGCAAAACTCCAAGATTTGTGCATGGTAGTGACTTCCAGAACTGGAAGTCAATGTGTCCTTGTGCCAATTAAAGCAAGCAAATTCTTTAAGCAGTTGTGCAACTTTCAGGAAACATTGTTGTAAGTTGAACCATTCTAATGCAATCCTAGCCAGCAACACACTAGCATTTGTAATCATGTTATCTTTACAGTAACAAATTACCCAATATCCCTATTCTCACTAACTTACATTGCCACACAGTTAAAAGTTACCTTGATTTTAAACTTCTCACCAATTTTCAAATCCAGCCATGGCCTGAACCCTCCTTATTTCTGTAATCCCCTTCAGTGTTATAACATAGCAAGATATCAGTACTCATCTAATTTGGACCTCTTGCTTATTCCGGATTTGAATTACTCTACTATTAATGGCTATGTCTTCAGTTGGATCAGGTTGCCTCAGACTGTTGAGACAGAAGGCAAAGATCTGGTAAATCAAGTAAAATGTGCAAAAATATGAACTTGTATTACCAAAATGAAGAATGACTGCAGAATTTCAAGATGTAAAGGGATTTAGCAGTTCTAGTTCAGGGGTCATACAAAAACAAGCATGCACATACAAACAAGTGATTAAGAAACCTAATTGACTACTCTTCCCTATAACAATAGGAATTGAACATAAAAATAAGAATGTTATGCAGTTATTCACAGCATTAGTGTGACCACATCCCAAATACTGTGTGCAATTTGGTCTCTTTAGTTAGGAAGGATGCAAATGCAGTGGAAGAGGCTCAGAGTAGAAGATATTTATTGGACTGATACTTGGAATAACTTGGAATGAGCATGGTTGGATAGCTGGATTTGTTTTCACTCAAGTTTAGACAAGTGAGGAATGATTTAATTGAAGTATACAAGATCCTGAACAATCTTGACAAGGTGGAATTGAAAAGGATGTTTCCTCTTGTACACACACCCAGAATTGGAGGCACTTGTTTAAAATTAGGAATCCCACATTTAGAACAGAAAGTAGGAGATTTTCCTTCCTCTCAGAGGGTTGCGCTAATTTGGAACATCCATGCCTCAGAAGATGGTGGAGGTGGGATCATTGAAAACTTCTCAAGCAGAGGGGGCTAGATTTTCATTAGGGAAAGGAATCAAAGGTTATTGGGAGTAGATGGGAACATGGAATTAAAAACACAAACAGATCAACCAAGATTTTATTGAATTGTAGGATAGCTGATATGGTTCCATTTTCAAGAAGGTGGTAAAGATACTACTGGAGAAAATTCTGAAACAGAGAATTTATCGCTACATGGAGAGGCAGGGTTCGATCAGAGATAGTTAGCATGGTTTTGTCAGAGGGAGGTCATGCCTAACAAATCTGATTGAAATTTGAGAAGAGGCGTTCAATGTGTAGGTGAGGGTATCGCAGCTAATATAGTTTTTACAGATTTCAGCAAAGCCGTTAACAATATCCCACCTGGGACACTGATAAAGAAGGTAAAAGTATGTGGGATTCAAGGTACCTTGGAAAGATGGATCTAAAATTGGCTTAATGGTAGGCAAAAGAGAGCAGTGTTAGAAAGCTTTTTCTGTCACTGGTGGCCAGTGTTCTGGAGCATACCATAGGGATCAGTGTTGGATCCCTACTGTGAGTGATAAATATAAACAATCTAGATGAGAATATGATGAGGATTATAAGCTTGCGGATGAGATTGGTTGAGTGGTTGAAAAAGGTCTTAGATATCAATAGGTTGATCAGATGGGCAGCTCAATGGCAGATGGAATTTAACTCTGAAAATTGACAGGTGATGCATTGTAGAAGTAGTAACAAGACAAGGGAGTATTCAATGAATGGCAGGACACTGGGAAGCTCAAAGGAGCAGAGGAATCTTAGGGTGCAAATTCACAGACCATTGATGGCAGCAGTAAAATTAATAGGGTGGTTGAGAAGGCATACAGGCCACATGTCTTTATCAGTCATGGCAAAGATTGTAACAGCAGGGAAGTTATGTTGGAGCTGTAAAAACCTTTGGTTAGGCCACTGTTGGAGTACTGTGACAGTTCTGGTTCACCACTATTGGAAAGATTGCACTGGAAAGGGTACAGAGATGATCATCAGGACATTGCCCGGGTTATATAGAGAGGCTGGATAGGCTCACATTGTTTTGTTAAAAGAGCAGAGAAGGCTGAAGGGGACTTTATTAAGGTTTTCAGACAATGAGAGTCTTGGACAGGATGAAGAAGCAGATATTCCTTTTAGTTGAAAGGCCAATAACAAGGGGGCATAATTTTAAGGTGAAAGGCAGGTGGTTTAGAGGGGATTTGTAAATAAAAAATGTTTTTTATCCAGAGGATGGTGGGAATCTGGCATGCACAGACTAAAGGGTAGGAGAGGGGGGAAACCTCAACTTCAAAAAAAGACATTTGAAATGTCATAATATTCCTGGCTGTGCTGGAAAGTGGGATTAATATATAGGTCAACACAGATTGGATGGGTTGAAAGGCCTCTTCCATGTTGCATGAATCTATCTCTGAATCACGCTTCGTTTGTAATTCCTCTGCAAAACAGTTTGGTACATTTATTCTGTAATAACTGCAATATAATTACGACCTGCTTGTTGATGTAATGTACCACAGCTCATCAGTGAACGTCAACAATCCTTATTAAATATATACATCAAAACAGGAAAGAGGAAGAGAAGACATTGTAGAAATCCTACACACTTGGCTCCCAGTTCCGTGTGAACGAAAGTCAGTTGCACATGAATGTACCAACCCTATCCATTTACACAACAGCAACTGACAACATACCATAGCATTGTGCTCTTTCACAGATTCCGACACTGGGTTTACAGGAAGTTGACTGGTAATTATTATAACTTAAGGTGGAACTTTCAGCTTCGTAACCCTGAGTGGTCTTCTAATACGAAATTAATTTTATTACTACGCCATTATTTTTAAATTTATCAACTCAGAGGACCAGGTGGAAAACCTGAAAATTAGCCTTGCAATCTTAACTTCAACAGGGTAAGGTCAAGCAGCAGAGTAGAGATAGAAATTCTCTCTGAAACTGAAGGCTTTCTAAGTTTAGGATCAAATCTAAACCTGCCAAGTATTAATCATGTTACCTGAACTTCAACAATGTTAACAGTTTAAAAAAAATCAGAGTATGGATGCCTGACAAACACTTTCTAGGTCACAGATATGTCAATAAGACAGAAAGATTTAACATTTAATTGATTACCCTCCTAGCTCTACAGTTCTCTAGAAGAATGCAGGCTCTTATTTACCTCGGGTATTAGCTTTTCCAGGCGTTCAACTCGATGATCATTTGAGGGGTGTGTGGAAAACCATTCAGGAATTTGAAATGTTCCAGAAACGATCTTCATCAATTCCAATTGTTGCCAATATACACTGCTTGCTCTCACATCAATACATGCCTAAAATAATGAAAAATATTTGTGAAATAAAGCTTAAAATTAATACATATTTGATTAATCACAATAAATTTGGTTTGTCAGCCTTTTGCAATTATGTTTTATAAAAAGCACATTTACGTAAGAATGTTATAACTTGACTGATTTGTACTGGATTTCACAGTTGTCACATCAATTTGTATGTTGGACTGAAACTAATGGCTGGAGGAGTAGTTCCATTCACTCGCCAACATGTTGAGGGCAACCCTGCTAAGGTCATTTTCAAAAGTCTCAACACAATTGTATACCAATCAGACAGATTAAAGTCAACAGTTAGCTGTCTGGTTAAAGGAACTTGTGTGCTTTTGCATTCAAAGATCCCATCTCCTCGAGTTGCTAGCCAATCAGTAGGCCATGTGCTCCAATGGGACTGCAGCAACAATGGATGAAACCTCAGAATGTGGATCTTGGAGGAGTCAGTCAGGATCTGGTGGGTAGAAGTCACTGGTGAATATGGAAATAGTCAATGCTGAAATTAACAAATCATTCAACATTGTCTACCTTGGTACCACACGGTACCCAATTACGAACTCTCCTTCTGCAGTCTCTTCCACGATGAGGACACCCAACCTTTAGTGGCTGGCACTAGGGGTGCCCTATCAGCTTCAGCAAGATGAGGCCTTAAAGCAGACATCAATGCGTAAGATTGCTGACAACCTTCCATTCCCAAACAAAATTGAAGGGAGTAGTGAATGTGATTGGCTGCTCACATCCTCCTTCACTTCTCTTTGTATGTGCCTCCATACCCACTCCAGTGCACCTCATGCTATAGATTATAACCAACTTGTTTAGAAGTGTCACACAGCTATAGAGCAGATGGAACTTGATCCCCAGCCTGATGGCCCAAAGGTCACTATTACTGAATCAAAAGAGCCTTTGCGCCTCCTGCTAGACATTTGTTAATCAACCAGTTCACAGATGTTATTACACTCCTCTGCTGCAGGTGGAACTTAAGGCTAGGCCTCCTGGTCTAGGGACAGAGACACCACCACCAAGCCATTGCATCTCCTGCTATGAATTAAGTATTAATTGCGTTCACATGGTGACACTAATTAGGTGCTCACCTGTGCTCATAAATACATATAAAAGACAGGCAATTTGATGAAGGTGCTCGACATTCATTGTATGGCACTGTGTAAAAATAAATGCTAACAGCGTATTGAGACTAGACTCAATTTTCCAGCCCTCATTGTCTGGCTATCTCAGTTGTAACATTTTACACTATTAAGCCTTCTCTAATTAAACCTGAAAGGATTCACTGCTGTTGGATCATATTATAATTGAAAGTAACAGCAGCTGCAATACCTCAGACACACGAGTAAAATTTAGCATAATGCTAGAAGAAATAAAAAGTGGCAAAGAATATAAAAGACCCAAAGGTCAAATGTGGTCTCTTGCCCATGATTTACGTTTACACACTTTGGTAAGATCATGAACTGATTAAAAAATGGAAATAACATTTGTTATCAACAGTGCAGACCTTTATAATGTTAGTTCTGAACATAGTTTAGATATATAATTTAAGTTAAAGCCTTAGAAAGATTCTATGGTCTGTAATTCTACAAAAAGAAAATGTCATTCAATCTTACAGCTAGCAAAGATAAAAAAAATTACCTGAAGCCACCTGGTCTCCTTCCTATCGGAAAGATGTTGTGAAACTTGAAAGGGTTCAGAAAAGATTTACAAGGATGTTGCCAGGGTTGGAGGATTTGAGCTATAGGGAGAGGCTGAGCAGGGTGGGGCTGTTTTCCCTGGAGCGTCGGAGGCTGAGGGGTGACCTTACAGAGGTTTACAAAATTATGAGGGGCATGGATAGGATAAATAGACAAAGTCTTTTCCCTGGGGTGGGCGAGTCCAGAACTAGAGGGCATAGGTTTAGGGTGAGAGGGGAAAGATATAAAAGAGACCTAATAGTAAAAAAAAGTCTCTCCTCCTTCACTTTTTAAACATTTTTTAGACTGTAAATGTTCCACAAAAATGATTTAAAATGAAAAATATTCTGTTTCTGATAATATAACCCATAAGAAAGCCTATGACCCAGGAGCAGCTGCAAGATTCACCAACTCTTAGTTCACCGTTTTTGTTTTAACCTATTTTTCTAATCAACCTGATGTCATCAAACACCTCTGGAGCAGGTGGGACTTGACCCCTTGACCACTGTGCCAGAAGAGGGCCTCCAAAAGCCTTCAACCTGTTTCTCAATATCAACCTGTCAAAGACATTATTACACACCTCTGGAACAGGTGAGACTTGAATCCTGACCACCCAGTCCAAGGATAAAGACACTACCACTGCCCACAAGAGGGCTGAGATCAAATTCTCAACCACATTCACTGGGTAACAATTGGATGAAGAAACTATTGCTGCTTTTAACCCCATACTCAAACCACAATTTCCAACATGCTACCAACTGACTACAATCAATTAATTTAGCACCGATTGATGATTGGAACTAGAGTCATAGAGATGTACAGCACGGAAAGAAACGCTTCGGTCCCACTTGGCCATGCCGATCAGATATCCCAACCCAATCTAGTCCCACCTGCCAGCACCTGGCCCATATCCCTCCAAACCCTTCCTGTTCATATTCCCAGCCACATGCCTTTTAAATGTTGCAGTTGTACCAGCCTCCGCCACTTCCTCTGGCAGCTCATTCCATACACGTACTACCCTCTGCGTGAAAAAGTTGCCCTTTAGGTCTCTTTTATACCTTTTCCCTCTCACCCTAAACCTATGCCCTCAAGTTCTGGACTCCCTGACTTTGTCTATTTATCCTATCCATGCCCCTCATGATTTTATAAACCTCTATAAGGTCACCTCTGACGCTCCAGGCAAACCAGCCCTAGCCTATTCAACCTCTCCCTACAGTTCAAATCTTCCAATACTGGCAAAATCCTTGTAAATCTTTTCTGATTTCAAGTTTCACAAGATCTTTCTGATAGGAAGGAGACCAGAATTGCACGCAATATTCCAAAAGTGGCCTAACCAATGTCCTGTACAGCCTCAACATGACCTCCCAAACTCCTGTACTCAATACTCTGACCAATAAAGGAAAGCATACCAAACGCCTTCTTTGCAATCCTATCTACCTGTGTCTCTACTTTCAAGAAGCTATGAACCTGCACTCCAAGGTCTCTTTGTTCGGACCTTAGCAGGACATATACACTTAATGGTAAGATTTGCTTTCCCAAATGCAGCACCTCACATTTATCTAAATTAAACTCCTTCTGCCACTTCTGAGCGCATTGGCCCATCTGATCAAGATCTGGCAGTAATCTGAGGTAACCTCCTTCGCTGTCCACTACACCTCCAATTTTGGTGACATCTGCAAACTTACTAACTGTACCTCTTATACTCACATCCAAATCATTTATGTAAATGACAAAAAGTAGAGGACCCAGCACTGATCCTTGTGGCACTCCACTGGTCACAGGTCTCCAGTCTGAAAAACAATCCTCCACCACCACCCTCTGTTCTTCTATCTTTGAGCCAGTTCTGTATCCAATTGGCTAGTTATCCCTGTATTCCATGAGATCTAAATTTGCTAACCAGTCTTCCACGCGGAACCTTGTCGAAAGCCTTACTGAAGTCCATATAGATCACATCTATCGCTCTGCCCTAATCAGTCCTCCTTCAAAAAACTCAATCAAGTTTGTAAGACATGAATTCCCACATACAAAGCCATATTGATTATCCATAATCAGTTCTTGCCTTTCCAAATACAGGTACATCCTGTCTCTCGGGATGCCCTCCAACAACTTGCCCACCACTGACGTCAGGCTCACTGGTCCATAGTTCCCTGGCTTGTCCTTACCAATGTTTTTAAACAGTGGCACCACATTAGTCAACCTCCAGTCTTCTGGCACCTCACCTGTGACTATCGATGATACAAATATTTCAGTAAGAGGCCCAGCAATCACTTCCCTAGCTTCCCACAGGGGTCAAGGGTACACCAGTTACCCTTTGGATTCTCCTTAATCGTATTTGTCAAAACTATCTCATGTCCCCTTTTTGCCCTCCTGATTTCCCTCTTAAGTATACTCCTACTGCCTCAGTCACCTGCCCTGCCTTATTTCCCATGAGAAGGTCAATTTTTGCATCTTCTGTAGTAGGTCCACATACTGAATCAGAAAATTTTCTTGTACACACTTAACAAATTCCTCTCCATCTAAACCCTTAACACTATGGCAGTCCCAGTCTATGTTTGGAAGTTAAAATTCCTTACCATAACTACCCTATTATTCTTACAGATAACTGTGATCTCCTGACAAATTTGTTTTTCAATTTCCCTCCGACTATTTGGGTGTTTAAATTACAATCCCAATAAGGTGATCATCCCTTTCTTATTTCTCAGTTCAACCCAAATAACTTCCCTGGACGTATTTCGGGAATATCCTTCCTCAGTACAGCTGTAATGCTATCCCTTAACAAAAATGCCACTCCCCCTCCTCTTTCTGTCCCTTTCTGTCCTTCCTGTAGCATTTGCATCCTGGAACATTAAGCTGCCAGTCCTGTCCATCCCTGAACCATATTTCTGTAATTGCTATGATATCCCAGTCCCATGTTCATAACCATGCCCTGGGTTCAATTTCCTTCCCTGTTAGGCCTCTTGCATTGAAATAAATGCAGTTTAATTCATCAGTCCTACCTTGTTCTCTCCTTTGACCCTACCTGCCCTGACTGTTTGACTCACTTCTGTTCTCAACTGTACCAGTCTCAGATTGATCTCTTTCCTCACTATCTCCCTGGGTCAACCCTCCCCCCCTCCCCAACCACTCACACCTTACTAGTTTAAATCCTCCTGAGCAGCTCTAGCAAATCTCCCTGCCAGTATATTAGTCCCCTTCCAATTTAGGTGCAATCTGTCCTTCTTGTACAGGTCACACCTACCCCAAAAGAGTTTCCAATCATCCAAAAATGTGAATCCTTCTCCTATACACCACTTCTCAGCCGTGCATTCATTTGCGCTATCCTTCTATTCCTGCCCTCACTAGCTCATAGCACCGGGAGTAATCCAGATATTACTATTCTCAAAGGCCTCCTTACTAAATTCCAGTCTAACTCTCTATAATCTCCCTTCAGAGTCTCAACCTTTTCCCTTCCAATGTCGTTGGTTCCAAGGTGGACAATGACCCCCTGCTGGCCCCTCTCCCCTGTGAGAACATTCTGCACCCTCTCTGAGACATCCTCGATCCTGGCACCAGGGAAGTAACACACCATTCTGATTTTTCGCTGCTGGCCACAGAAACATCTGTCTGTATCTCGGACGAGAGAGTGCCCTAACACAATCTATCTCTTGGAAGCAGACGTACCCCTCATTGCATTTGAGCCAGTCTCAATACCAGACCCTTGGCTGTTCGTGCTTTGTTCCCCTGAGAATCCATCACCCCCTACAATTTCCAAAACAGCATACATTTTTGAAATGGGGATAGCCACAGAAGACTCCTGCACTAACTGTCTACCTCTCTTACCTTTCCTGGAGTTAACCCATCTATGTGATTGTATCTGCGACTTTCCCCCTTCCCATTCGCTGCCATCCATCACATCGCCTTGTTCTTGTAAATTCGTCATTGCCTCTAAGTGTCTCTCTAACCGATCCATTCGATCTGATAGGATTCGCAACCAACGGCATTTATTGCAGATATTATCCTCAGTAACCCATACACTCTCCCTCAACTCCCACATCTGACATGAGGAGCATATCACTCTCCTGAAGGCCATTTTTGCTTCTTTCAATCTACAGACCAGAAACTAGCACTGTCTTATGCCTCTACAAAACCCTGCTCCAGGTTAAATTCATACTTGTTTAATCAAGAGACATACCCAATAAAACATGTAATCAAGAAAGAACCCACTCTACTCACTCCTGCAGACTTACTGTGAAGCCACGCTTAAAATATCAACTTATCTGTTTCTGTGCTGTGACCTCTCCCAAACAGGTTCCTCCAAGATCAGTTGTGAATTTCACTGTTTGTTAATTTTCCCATTCGCACTCCGAAGCCCAATGATACATGAATTCAAACAGCAAAGGCAATAACTGTGCAGGTTCACTGCTGTGTCAGTGTGGGTCTGTCTCTCTCTCTCTCTCTCCCTCCCCCCCCCCCCCCCCACTGCACTGACCTCACAATGTGCTTCCCTTTTAAAGGTGCTGTTGTTTTGACCTTTTTTCTCCAAAGTTCCAAAACAATGCAACATATAAAACAGTAATTGCTGCTCCTGGAATTCGAGGAAATCACCTCTAACACCTAAAATACCTCAAAAAAGGAGCAGCTGTTACAGCCAGAAATTTTTCCCATCTTCCATCTTGGATTACCCAGAATCCTTTTCATGACACTGAAGTTAGGGCCACTAGGTGGTAGTCATTGAGACATGCTGCATGAGCCTTCTTAGGCACAGGGATGATGTTGGCTCTCTTGAAACAGGCAGGGACTGTGGTCTTCTGCGGAGGGATGTTGAAGATGTCCAAGATGACCTCTGCTACTTGATCTGCGCATGCTCTGAGTGCACGGCCTAGTATTCTGTCTGGTCCCATCGGTTTCCTTGGATTCACATGAAGGAAAACTGATCTGACCTCTGATGCAGTGACTACTGGGATAGGTTCATCAGGACTTGTCGGAATAGGTGTTACCTTTCCACCAAAATTCTGCTTAAAGTGAGCATAGAAGGCGTTGAGATGATCTGGGAGGGATATTAGACTAGATTCCTTACAGTATGAAAACAGGCCCTTCAGCCCACCAGGTCCACATCGACCCTCTGAAGAGTAACCCACCAGACCCATTCCCCTACCCTATATTTACTAATGCACCTAACACTATGGGAAATTTAGCATGGCCAATTCACCAGACCTGCACATCCTTGGATTGTGGGAGGAAACCGGAGCACCCGGAGGAAACCCACGCAGACAGGAGAATGTGTAATCTCCACACAGACAGTCACCCGAGATAGGAATTGAATGCGGGTCCTTGGCACTTTGAGGCAGAAGTGCTAACCACTGAGCCACCGTGCCACCCCAGAGGATATGTCATCCTCGACTATCTTGCACTGTACCCATCCAGTTACCTTTTAAATGTTATAATTGTATAAGCCTCCACCACCTGCATGAACACGTTGCTTCCTTAGTTCTTTTTAAATCTTCCCGCACACCTTAAACCCAGGCCCTCTAGTTTTGGACTCCCCCACCCCAGAGAAAAGACCTTGGCTATTCACTCTATCCAAACTCCTCAAGATATTGTAAACCATGTCTAAGATTACCCATCAGCCTCCGACGCTCCAGGGAAACTAGCCACAGTCTATTTAGCCTTTCCCAATAGCTCAAATGTGACAACATCCTTGTAAATCTTGCCTGAACTATTTCAAGTTATACAACATCCTTCCCATAGCACGGAGACCAGAATTGCGCACAGTATTCCAAAAGTGGCCCAACCAATGTCCTATACAGCTGCACCATGACTTGCTAAATCTAACACTCAATAGTGACTAATAAAGAGACCTTGGAGTGCAGGTTCATAGTTCCTTGAAAGTAGAGTCGCAGGTAGATAGGATAGTGAAGAAGGCATTTGGCATGGTTTCCTTTATTGGTCAGAGTATTAAGTATAGGAGTTGGAAGGTCATGTTGCAGCTGAACAGGACATTAGTTCGGCCACTTTTTGAATATTGAGTGCAATTCTGGTCTCTTTCCTATTGGAAGGATGTTGTGAAACTTGAAAGTGTTCAGAAAGATTTATAAGGATGTTGCCAGGGTTGGAGGATTTGAGCTATAGGGACAGGCTGAATAGGCTGGGGCTGATCTTTGAGGGGCCCTATTCGCTCCCTAGTTACCCTTTTGTCCTTCACATAAAAACCCTTTGGATTCTCATTAACCCTATTTGCCAAAATTAGAAGTGCCATGGATAGTGAAGAAGGTTAGCTCAGATTACAATGGGATCTTGATCAGATAGGCCAGTGGGTTGAGGAGTGGCAGATGGAGTTTAATTTAGATATCTGCGAGGTGCTGCTATCTTGAAAAACAAATCAGAGCAGGACTTATACACTTAATGGTAAGGTCCTAGGGAGTGTTGCTGAACAAAGAGACCTTGGAGTGCAGGTTCATAGTTCCTTGAAAGTAGAGTCGCAGGTAGATAGGATAGTGAAGAAGGCATTTGGCATGGTTTCCTTTATTGGTCAGAGTATTAAGTATAGGAGTTGGAAGGTCATGTTGCAGCTGAACAGGACATTAGTTCGGCCACTTTTTGAATATTGAGTGCAATTCTGGTCTCTTTCCTATTGGAAGGATGTTGTGAAACTTGAAAGTGTTCAGAAAAGATTTATAAGGATGTTGCCAGGGTTGGAGGATTTGAGCTATAGGGACAGGCTGAATAGGCTGGGGCTGATCTTTAGTTACCCTTTTGTCCTTAACATAAAAGCCCTTTGGATTCTCATTAACCCTATTTGCCAAAGCTATCTCAGGTCCCCTTTTTGCACTCCTGACTTCCCTCTTAAGTATACTCCTACTACCTTTATACTCTCCTGTCTGTATCTGACATATGCTTCCTTTTTTGTAACCAAACCCTCAATTTCTCCAGTCATCCAGTATTCCCTACACCTACCAGCTTTTCCTTTCATCCTAACAGGAATATCTGGTCTCTGGACTCTCATTATCTCATTTCTGAAGGCGTCCGATTCTTCAGCTGTCCCTTTACCTCATATTGAGATTGTACAGTACATTAGTGAGGCCTCTTTTGGAGTACTGTGTGCAGCTCTGCTCACTCTGTTATGGGAAGGATACTATTCACCTGGCGAGGGTTCATAAAATATTTACCAAGATATTGGTGGGAATGGAGGGTTTGACTTATAAAAGTAGGCTGGAACATTTTTCACTAGAGCGTAGGAGGTTGAGGGATGACCCTCAAGAGACACTGTAAAATCATTAGGGGGATATGGTGAATTGCAAAGGTATTTTCCCTTGGTTGGGGGAGTTCAAGACTAGGGGGCTTATTTTTCAGGTGGCAGGACAAAGATTTAAAAAGGCTGCAAGGGGCAACTTTTGTTTTACATGAAGTGGTTAGTGTGTGGATGAAGTGGTGGATGCCGGTACAATTATGCTTAAAACATGTTTGGATAAGCACAGGAAATGGAAAGGTTTGGAGAGCTATGGATCAAATGCAGGAAGGTGGGACTAATTTAATTTGGGAACAGTGAATGTGGACTAATTGGACTGAAAGGGTCTGTATGACTCTACAACTCTTTTTAAAAAAGTATAAAAATTAAAATATATAAAAATTGAAAATTTGATCTGTCTAGTGGATAATGACGATCAGACTCAATTATGTGGTCTCCAAGAATGAACTCATTTTGGTAATTGTGGCCCGGTGAAGGTCATTTGTGAACAATGGATCTCTGAAAGAAGTAACAAAAAGCATCTGACATGATGCATCTCTCCACTAGTCAATGCCATTAGCGTTATTTAAAATACAAAATTACTGATCAGCAGCAGCTCCATATTTAAAGAAATTACATTCTATACAAAATATTAATCTCTGAATTTGAAACACAAATTCTTTAATAAAAAAGGTAAAAATTATAGAGATAAAAATGTTAGTTTCAGCATCAGTATTTTATTCTGTGAATCAGTCCAATTCCAATGGACCATAAAGAAAACTGAAGACAGTAATTTTTAATTACACAATAAAAGCATGTTTTCACCAGGTCTTCTGTAAAGAATGGTGAGCAAAATACTTGGTAAATATATTCTCTACAACTGGCAATACATGAAACTTTGTACTGTTCAATACATGATTGCAAACCAAAAATCAGATAGCTTTGGAGACTATAAGTTACCTTAGCTGCAAGTCGTAATCCAACCTCATCAGCCTCGATCTCTAGTTTCCGGCTATATGGTCTGTCAAACATGTACTGTGCAAAATACACGTATTAATGTTATTGGTGATTGATAACATTGACCAATTCTTCAATTCTAATATACAAATCAAAGTAGATAATTCCATTCAACAGAATTATTTTGCATGTCCTCTGATCTCACTTTATTGTAGCTTTAAAATATACTTTCAGAGTCAAGAGTAAATATTTAGCAACAAAGTCAAAAGTTGGAAATGCCTGTGTACAAACATACTAATTAGGAGCAGCCTATCAATCCCACTTCACCATTTAACAATATCATGGTCGATCTGACAGATCTATATTTCTATCTATCCTCGATAACCTTTCACCACCTTGCTTACATAAAAAACAAACCATCTGCCACCATTGTAAAAATGCTCATGGCCTTTTGAGGAACAGAGTTTCAAAGACACTCAAACCCATTTGTGGAAAATTTCCAGTCATCTGCCTCAGTTGTGTAACCATTTGCTATTAAACAGTTCTAGGTTATCCTACAAGAAGAAACATCCTTTCCACTTACATTGTATCAAGACCCCTCATCATCTTGTATGTTTACTCTTACTCTTCTAAACTCGAGAAGATATAAGCTTAGCTTTTTTCATAAAACATCCTACCCTTTCCTGGTATTAGACCAGTAAAGACCTTCATGGACTGTTTCCAATACATTTATATCCTTCCTTAATTAAGGAAAGTAATATTGTACACAGTATTCTTGGTGTGGTCTCAGCGATGCCCTATACAATTGAAGCATAATCTCTCTCACTTTTGTATTCAACTTCTCTCACATTAAAAGATAACATTCTGTTAGACTCAGTCTTTTCTTCCCAATCCAGTTCCTGCCCACTTACATCCATGATTACTCTGATGCTTTACACCAGTTTCAGAATTTCCAGTTTGAGAGCTCTAGTTGTCTTTACCATGGATGTGCAATCTCTATAAATGTCCATACCCCCCCACCAGGATGGTCTCTGGGCTCTGTGCTTCTTTCTGGAACAAAGGCCTGAACCATCCCCATCGAATACCACCCTCCTCTGCCTGGCCAAACTCATCGTCAACCTGAACAACGTCTCTTTTAACTGCTCTCATTCTCTTCAGGTCAAATGGGTGGCCATGGGTATGCACATGGGCACCCAATTATGCCTGTCTCTTCGTAGGGTATGTGGAATATTCCTTGTTCCAGTCCTATCCCGGCACCCACCCACAACTCTTTCTCTGGTATATTGATGATATCATCAGCACTACCTCCCTCCCACATCTGGAATTGGAAAAGTTTATTGATTTAGCTTCCAATTTCCACCCCATTCTCACCGTCACCTGGTCTATCTCTGACTCCTCCCTTAATTTCCTCAACATCTGTTTCCATGTCTGGGGATAAACTGACCCCAATATCTACTATAAACCCACCAACACCACGGTTACTTGGACTATACATCCTCACACCCTCCTTCCTGTAAATGCTCTATTCAATTCTCCCAGTTCCTCCATCTCCATCGCATTTGTTGTGATGATGCCAACTTTGCGAAGGGAGTCTCTGAAATGCCCACCTTCTTCCTCAACCAAGGATTCCCCAGCACAGTAGTTAACAGAGACCTCAGCCTGGTCCGACCCATCTCCCACACATCAGCCCTCAGCACTGTCTTCCCTCTCACAACAATGATAGGGCCCCCTTTGTCCTTGCGTACCATCTCATTTCATCCACATCCAGAGGATATCAGACCCATTTCTGCTAACTCTAACAAGATGCCACCACCAGACACATAATCTCTTTGCCTCCGCAGCTCTCCAACACCCCCCCCCCCCCCGCCCCCCCCCCCCCCAGTCAGCCTCCACAGGTACGATTCCCTCTGGGACACCATGGTCTTCTTTCACTCTTCCTTCACTGCCAACATCATCCCCCACAGCCTCACGGCACCTTCCCCTGCAACTGCAGAAAGTATAACACCTTCCCATTTACCTTCACCCTTCCCAGTAACCAGGTGCCCAAAGACACCTTCCAGATGAAGCAGCACTTTATCTGCACTTCACACAATCTAATCTAATGCTTTTACTGCTCACAATACGGTCTCCTCTACATTCGAGAAACAAAACGCAGACTGGGTGACTGCTTCACAGAACACTTGTGTTCTGTTTGCAAAAAAGACCCTTGACTTAGTGCTCACCACTTCAACACCCCACTCTGCTCCCTGGCCAATATCTCTGTCTCAGGCTTGCTGTGGTGTTCCAGTGAAGCTCAGCACAAGTTGGAATAACAGCACCTCATTTCCTGCTTGGGGACCCTGCAGCATTCCAGACTCAATATCGAGTTCAATAACTTTAGGGCTTCAGCTCTCCTATGTCCTTATCCCAACCACCACACACTAGGACTTGTCATCACATAGTCTGGTATTACACACAATCCATTATTAGTCACTAACAGTCCCCATTAATAGTTATTCATCCTCCTACTCAGATCATTGTCCATTCCTTTGTCTGTCCAACTGCTCTTCTCTCTCTTTGCGCAATATACCCACCTATTGTTTACTTCTTACCTCTGCACCGCCCACCTTATCTTCCTCAAATTGAGGAAGGGTCACTTGACCTGAAAAATTAACTCTGATTTCTCTCCCCAGATGTTGCCAGACATGCTGACCCTTTCCAGCAAATTCTATTTTTGATTCTACTAGCTTTCTTAACTAACACATAGTAATCTTTTGTGATTCATGCATCTCAGAACTCTGCACTCTGATCATTTAGATAACCTGCTTCTCTTTTGTTCTTCCTACCAAAGTGGACAACTTCACATTTTCCCATATTATGGTTCATGTGCCGCATTTTTGTACACAAACTATCTATATCCCTTATAGACTCGTCATTTTCACAAGCTGCTTTCCCAACTATCTTTGTGTCATCAGCGAATTTGGCAACTGTACCTCTGAGGAGAAAGTGAGGACTGCAGATGCTGGAGATCAGAGCTGAAAATGTGTGGCTGGAAAAGCGCAGCAGATCAGGCAGCATCCATGGAACAGGAGAATCGACGTTTCGGGCATAAGCCCTTCTTCAGGAATAAGGGCTTATGCCCGAAACGTCGATTCTCCTGTTCCTTGGATGGTGCCTGACCTGCTGCGCTTTTCCAGCAACACATTTTCAGCAATTCTGATCCTAGTCATTTATGCAAATTGTAAACAATTGAAGCCCAACACTGAGTCCTGCATCTTGACAACCAGTAAAAGATTTATTTTTGTCTATTTTGTCTAGCTAACAGGAAGGAATTTCCTAACTATGCCAAAATGTAACCTCTATTTTATTTTCCATAATAACTTTTGATATGGCACCTTACCAAAGTACAATAAGTCAACCAGTTCCCCTCATCCAAAGCACATTATTTTTCATAGAATTCCATTAAGTTGGCCACAAGACAATACTGACTATGCCTGATTACCTTGAACTTTTCTATGACAGCCTTAATAATATCTTCCTTATGACGGATATTAAGCTAACTAGTCTGTAGTTTGCTTTTTGCTAATGTCCTGCCCTTTTAACAAACAAAATCCTATTTTCCAAACAAATGGAGTGGTTCCCAGAATCTAGGGAATTCTGGAAAATTGAAACCAAAACATTAACCATCTCACTGGCACTTATTTTAAGACCTTAAGATGAAGTCGGCCAGGAATCAAGGACTTAACAGCTTGTAGCTCCAACAATTTCACTGGTGATTGTAATTTTCTTAAGCTCCATTTATTCCCTGATTTACAGTTATTTCTGGGATTACTTGTATCTTCCACAAAGATGGAAAATACCTATTCAATTAATCCATCTCCTTATCTTCCATTATTAATTTCCCACTTTCTTGAACGACTGCTCACTTCGTTACCTCTTTATTAAAATGTATATAAATCTGTTTTCCTATGTCTAGTTAACTTTCACTCATGCTCTAACATCCTTCTTAACATTTTTAGTCATTCTTTGATGAATATATTCTATCCAATCTACTCCCCACAACTCATCTTTGCATAATTATGTTATTTTCCTTAAATTTCATACTATCTTTAAGTTTTTAAGTTAACCATTGAGTGATGTCTTCCCCCTTAGAATTTTTCTTTCTTATTGAATGTACTGAATCTGAAACATGTGCACCATCGCATCTCTATTGACGCATCCCTTCAGCTAATTTACCTGTTCACTTTAGTTAGTTATCCTTTTATGCCCTCATCTAAGTTTAAAATTCTAATTTTGGACACTGTTCTCTCCCTCAAACCAAATTTAAATATCAATCATCTTCTGATCACTGTCACCTAGAGGTGCATTCACTATGAGGCCACTAATTCATTTCATTTCATGGCCGAGTACCATGTCTAATATAGCTACTTGTTTAGCTGATTCCAAAAAGTGCACTTTCAAGACACTATTTCAAAAACATTCTATAAACTCTTCATTTGATCACCTTTGCCCTTCTGACTTTTCCAGTCTATACATAGATTAGAATCTCCTATAATTACTCCTGTACATTTGACAAATAAGGGCGGCACAGTGGCAAGCACTGCTGCCTCACAGCGCCAGAGACCCGGGTTCAATTCCCGACTCAGGCGACTGACTGTGTGGAGTTTGCACGTTCTCCCCGTATCTGTGTGGGTTTCCTCCGGGTGCTCCGGTTTCCTCCCACAAGTCGCAAAGATGTGCAGGTTAGATGAACTGGCCATGCTAAATTTCCCGTAGTGTTAGGTAAGGGGTAAATGTAGGGGTATGGGTGGGTTGCGCTTCGGCGGGTCGGTGTGGACTTGTTGGGCCGAAGGGCCTGTTTCCACACTGTAATGTAATGTAATCTAATCTAATCTAAAATCTAATCTATACCCACTATGTTTTCCTTTATATTCCACATTGCTATGTTATTTCAATTAAAAGGACTGTACACCACAAATGATTTGTTTCTAATTTCTCCAAAACTGCTTCTATATCTTGATTGCCTGAACAAAGGTCATCCATTTCTGAAGTGCTAATACCATCATTAGCTAAACAGAACCAAACCTCCACATTACTCTAGCTTCCTAAACTTTCTCGTATCCTTCAATATTCAGGTCCAATCTATGTCATCCCGCAGTCATGTCTGTATAATGGCTGTAAGATTTATTTCAATGTGTGTTATCAGTTCATCTGCTGTCATTTTGTTGTTCATCTCATTTGACTGCTACCTGCATTTGGTTACAGAGCCTCCCAGAAAGTAAGGTATAGAATGCCAGGTTTCATCTCAAGAAATGCTGCTGTTTTATAGGGTGTTAGATGTATGCACAATAAAACACAATATGCTGGCTGTGGACTCCAAAGTTGTACTACAACTTGTAAATCCATTATCTTTCATAAGGGTGCATTCAATTAAAAGATGTCCCGATCGTGTAACTGCTGCTATTACTCTAGTGTTAAATTTCAAATAAAAGCAGAGTAAAGCATTAAATTGCAAAAGTATTACCAAGTGTTTTATGTAAGACTCAGAAGTAACAAAGACTGGATTGCTTACAGTTTACACACACTTCAAAGAACCAGCCCTAAGAATCAATGTACCAATAACATAACTTGAGGTGGTTTAGTTAACCGAGTTCTCTTCATCATGCATATCAATTCTCTTAAACTGAACAGACAGTATTTTCCATTACTTAAATAAAATGTCACAGGGTGACAGATCACAAGAATACATTTCCCATGATATTGATCACAATACGTCAGATGTCACCATGTCTCTTTTGTTTAAAATACATTTGTCTATTTCTTTGTCTCCTTTTGCATTCTGTTATAATTTTACTGAAATTTTTTTCCCCTTGTTTGCTATTTAATTTCTGTTTTTGTTGTTTCCCTGCTTCCTTTCAGGTAGGAAATAACGTGCCACGTTAAAAAGGTCTGCAAGTTTCACCTAATAGTGGCAGGTTTAGGAAATGTAGTTTATAGTCCTGAGTGGTTGCTTTTCTGTATGACAAGTTAGCTTGTCACTGTTAATTCTTTTTTATGTCACTGCCAGCATTGCTTCCGATACTGATTCATGCCTCCTAAAACAATAGTTACCTCTACAGCATAATCAGTTTCAATACTCTGCAAGTGTTAGCATCGATATTCACACTAAGCCCCTCCAGTGCCTCTCTATTCTTATCCAACTTGTGTCTCAGGTGATATTGCATGAAGCCATCTGCACCCATTCTGTAATCCTTTCAGAATTTCTCTCGATGCTCCCATCAGTCCCCTCTCTTTGCTTTCAACATGGTCCCCTATTTAACAATGGCAACAGAGAAAGAATAACATTTTAATTGTTAAAAATCACACAACACCAGGTTATAGTCCAACAGGTTTAATTGGAAGCACACTAGCTTTCGGAGCGACGCTCCTTCATCGGGTGAAACCTGTTGGACTATAACCTGATGTTGTGTGATTTTTAACTTTGTATACCCCAGTCCAACACCGGCATCTCCAAATCATTTTAATTGTTAGGAGCATCGGGGTCATTTAAAATGTTATTACACTGAAATAAGTTTTGTTTTAAATGTAAAAGACAAAGGACATTCAAAGTAAAATGTACCTCAAAATAATTCAACATTTTAATTCAAACACTTGAGAAGCAAATTGTTTTCAAAGGACCAGGCACAGAATTAAGATGAAGTTAAGGTCAACTAGCAGGGCAGAACTGGAAATAATTCCCAACAATAAGACCAGTTCAGGTTGTGGGTTGGTAGTAATAGCGGAGGCAAGGAATCCATAAAACTGGGAAGAGGCTGAGCCATCAGCACAAAGAATGGTTTCAGGAAAGCAGGAAACTGATTTTGTTTGCATTACTAAACTGTTGAAACATTACATTCCTTACTATATTGAAATTATACTATCTGCCTATCAAAGTGAAAAATATGGTTTGAAGCAGGACCGGATGCCCTACTCGAGAAAACATTAAAGACAGTCTCAGTGTAATACTGAAGATTTTACAAATGGCATGGTTAGTCAGAGAATATGATGACAGCTAATTTTAATAAAACATTTAACGCTTATCTTAATACTTTATAAAAGAAACAATGTTGCCAACATGACAATGAGGAAATACTGCACCTGGCAAACTAATCAAGCGTACAGAACTAGAAGAGTTCAGTTTGTGCTGAGTTAACTTATGCCAGCACAAAAAAACAGCAGAAGTCTGACAACTTTATCAATGCACCAGGAAAAAAAAACACATTAGCAATCCAAGTATCAAAATTGTTCATTCATTTTTAAATCAGATAAATCAGGAAATGATAGCAAACTACCAAAATCAGAGCCATCATGAATTGTCGTCCAGCATGAGTCGATGTGTTGAAGAGACAGGAATACAAAAGGAACTGCTACATTTTGAACAAATTATGATTTTCATCTGTAGAGAGGAGTTACTGTTCTTTTGCAGATAAAGCTAATCTAAAAATCTACATTCACAGAAAACAAGGGAACATTCTCACCTCAATCAGTTTGTTTTGGATCCACTGTCCCAGAGCAGCAAGACCATCCCGTGGGAACACAGCCCAAATAAGTGTCAAGAAAACAAGGGATACAAAATCGAGGAGCTGAATTATACTTGCATGTTCTGCCTAGAAATCAACAACATGATCGCATGACTAGCATCCTGGTAAATCAGTGGTTATTCATTTCAATGAAAATGAGTCAAATGCATACAAATATCATCAAAACGCTGTTAGACCTATGCATATGTAATGGAACCTCATTATCCACACTACAATTATCCTGATTTTCCATATACTGGAAAATTATACTGTCTACGAACACCAACCTGCTCCTATCTGACATAAATGAATCCCTCAAATCATCTAAAATTAAATGATAACTATCTTAATTGCAGCATACTTGTGTTGATTCAAGAGCCTATGATACTGTTCTAACGAGAACTTCCCTGTCAAAAATTAACTCAATCCAACTATAAAACCTCACCTTGACAACCACTTTCAAATGAACCACTCAGTACTGCACTGGAGAGTTTTTTGATGTCCAAGTACTGGAGACAGACATGAACTCAGGTTTCTGACTCAGACAAGAATGGTACCAGGTTAGCCATGGATGATACCGCTCCATAATGTGAACCAGAGTGTGACCTGTCTTGCACCAACCAGGGTAAATAGGGCAAAGGCTTTCAACCAGTCAAGAGTCATAGAATCAGTTGTGTAGAGTACAGGAACAGATCTTTCAGTCCAACTCATCCATGCCAATCAGATATCCTAAACTGATCTAGACCTATTTGCCAGCATTAGGCCCATATCCCTCTAAATGCTTCCTATTCATGTAACCATCCAGATGCCTCTTAAATAATCTAACTGTACCAGCCTTCACGACTTCCTCTGGCAGCTCATTCCATACACGCACCACTCTCTGCATGAAAAGGTGCCCCTTAGGACCCTTTTAAATCTTTCCCTTCTCACCTTCAACCTATGCTCTCTAGTTTTGGACTCACCTACCTTGGGAAGAGACCTTGCTTATTTATCCTATGCTTCTTATGATTTTATAAGCCTCTGTAAAGTCACCCCTCAGCCTCCAAACTCCAGGGAAAATAGCCCCGGCCTATTCAGCCTCTCACTATAACTCAAATCCTCCAACCTTGGCAACATCCTTGAAAATCTTTTCTGGACCTTTCCAAGTTCATATTCAGTGGAGTTTAGAAGGATTGGGGGTGGGGGGGATCTACTTGAAACATACAGAATACTGAATGGCCTGGACAGAGTAGATGTTGGGAAGATATTTCCATTGGTAGGAGAGACTAGGAGCTGAGAGCATAGCCTTAGAGTAGAGGGGAGACCCTTCAGAACAGAGATAAGGAGAAACTTCTTCAGCCAGAGAGTGGTAAATCTATGGAATTCATTCCCACAGAAAGCTGTGGAAGCAAGGTCACTGAGTATACTTTTTTTTTATTTTAATAGATATTTTTATTAGAAATTTAACATTTTTACAAGTTTACAAAAATAAACAAAACTCTCAGATATAAACATTGATATACAATTAGCTCAAATATACAATAGCCAAAATTTGACAAAAAAGAACAAAACAACAAAAAAAAACCGAAAAGAAAAAAAAACAAACAAACTCAACTATCTACTAATCTAACCAGGGTGTATATTTAAGTCTCTTACATGCTCGGGATGTGTTAGCATCAGATATAATAAAACCTGTATTCGTGCGGGATTCATCCCCCGAGGGGCCGCGGACCAGCCAGGTTTGTAATCTCAATTAAATAAAAGCCCTTGTTAGGATAGCCGAAATATCTGTATTTATGTAATTCAAAAAGGGCTGCCATATTTTATAAAATAATTCGGTCTTTCGGTGCACCATATTTGTAAGGAAGTCAAGGGGAATACATTCCATAATTAGTCTGTGCCAATTTGAAAGTCCAGGGGGGCCCTCCGCCGCCCAGTTCACCAAAATATTTTTCCTTGCACAGAAAGAAAGAATAGAAAATAGTCTCTTCCCGTACGTGTCCAGGGAGGGAAAGTTCGAAAAGCCCAAGAGGAGAGATATGGGGTCCACTTTTATTTCCGTTCCTAAAACTTCTGTCAGGGTACTTGCTACTTTAGTCCAATATCTACGGATCTTATGACAGGTCCATAAGCAATGTACAAGAGTGCCCACCTCTATTTTGCATTTAGGACACATTGGAGATGCTCCTGCCTTAAATTTTGCCAATCGAACCGGTGCTATATGGGCCCTATGAAGTATCTTCAGCTGGATAGCCTGGGTTCTGTTACAAATAGTAATTCTTCTAGCATTTTCCCAGATATCATTCCACGTTTCTGTGGAGATTTCTAGTCCCAGATCCTGATCCCATGTTTTAAGCAGATTATCCATATCTCCCGACTTCATCATGTAGTAAATGATAAATATTACTGATGGAAGATACCCCACTGGTCGTAGGACACTACATTCTCTATCGGATTTATAAAGACTATCTAATAACGTAGTCTTCTTCTGTATATAATCTCGAATTTGGAAGTATCGAAAGAGGTCTCCATTGGGTAATCCGAATTTCTGACGCAGCTGTCCGAAAGACATCAGGACCCCATCTTTAAATAAATCCCCGAGACATGAGATACCCCTGGATCTCCAGAGTTTAAAAGTGGCATCTGTTAACCCCGGTTGGAATCCCCATGCTCCCACTATCGGTGCATAGGGGGATGTTTTATGTGAATTACCCTCATTTTGCCGCATTATATTCCAAGCCTTGATTGTATTTAGTATTATAGGGTTTTTACAGTGATCTGTAATGATTTTCCTCTTGTCTGAGAATAAAAGGTTAATAAGTGGGTATTTTACTTGAGAAGCCTCGATGTCCAACCAGATTGATTGTGGATCAGACAAGACCCAATCAGCTATGTAACTTAATAGGGAACTTAATTGATATTTCCTAAAATCTGGGAAGTCCAATCCACCCCTTGCCTGTGGAAGCTGTAGCTTCTTCAGCTTAATGAGGGGCCGCCTATAATTCCAGATAAAGGAACTCAGCCAGCCGTATAATTTACATAAAGCCGTCCTCGGCCGCATCACCGGAAGCATTCTCATAGGTTATAGGAGACGGGGCAGGATATTCATTTTGATTAATGCTATTCTACCCAACCAGGAAATTGGCAGGTCTCCCCATCGCTGGAGGTCCTGCCTTATCCTTTCCAATAAATACACAAAATTAGCCTTATACGACTGACCAAATACTGGAGTAATAAAAATGCCTAAATATAAGAAACCCTCCAGGGACCAGCGAAAGGAAAAAAGGGAACCGTCCGCTAAGCGGGGTATCACAGCAAGGCCACCCATTGGCATAGCCTCCGATTTTGAAAAATTAATTTTATAGCCTGAGAATGCACTAAATGTATTAATAACTTGGATTAAGCGAGGTATAGACATCAAAGGGTTACTGAGGAATAGAAGAACATCATCTGCATAAAGGGTAATTTTATGTTTACCTGTACCAATCCTTGGGGCCACTATATTAGGATCAGCTCGTATAGCTTCTGCTAGTGGTTCAATTATTAGCGTGAATAACAATGGCGAGAGGGGACATCCCTGACGGCAGCCCCTACCCACACTGAAGCTATCCGAGCCTAATCCATTGGTAACCACAACTGCTTTGGGATCACTATACAATGTTGAGATCCATTTGGTAAACACCTGTCCAACACCAAACCTCTCCAATGTGTAAAACAAGTATGACCATTCGACCCTATCAAATGCCTTTTCCGCGTCTAATGAAACCACTACTCCTGGTATCTTTCCCTGATGACAAGCTTGAATCATATTCAGAGCCCTTCTAACATTATTGGATGATCTATGGCCCTTAATAAACCCCGTCTGATCCTCCTTTATAATATGTGGCAGTATCCTTTCTAGTCTCAGTGCTAACATTTTAGAGAGGATTTTAAAATCACTGAGTATACTTAAGAGTGAGGTAGATAGGTTCTTGAATATCATGGGAATCAAGGATCACATAGAAAAAACAGGAAAATGGGGTTGAGGAACTTATCAGCCATGATTGAATGGTGGAGCAGACTCCATGGGCGGAATGACTTAATTTCAGCTCCTGTATCTTATGGTATCTTTGCTATTGAAGGGAGACCAGAATTAAACCCAGTATTCCAGAAATTCTTCTGAACTCCATCGAGCATAGATCCAGAGTCCTCAACTTTCTTTGAGTGACAAGCCCTTCACCCCAGGGATATTCTTGTAAGCCTCCTCTGGACCTCCTCCAATGCCAGCACACCTTTCCTTAGATACGGGGACCAAAACTGCTCGCAATATTCTAAATGTGGTCTCATCAGCACCTTGTACTGTTGCAGTAAGATCTCCCTACTATTATATTCAAACCCCTTGAAATAAGGGCCAACATTCCATTAGTCTTCCCAAATACCTGCTGCACCCGTATGCTAGCTTCCCGTGGTTTTACGCACAAGTAAACCCCCCAATCCCACCCCCCAGTCCCTTTGTGTTGCAGCTTTCTGTTATTTTTCTCAATTTAAATAACACTGTTCTTTTGTTCTCTCTTCTAAAAAATAGCAACTTCACATTTTCTGAAGGAAGGATCTACAAGAAATGAGAAAAGCTAAACTATAAAACAAAAGAGGAAAGAAGAGCACAGGAGATAATACTAAAGGAGCACATAAATAACCAGAGAAGAAACAGATTAACAGAAAGAAAGGTGAAAAGATGATTGCAGTGCTAAAGATGATTTAAACCATCTGTATAGTAATGGATGCACTGTTTGTAATAAACATAGGGGGATTGGAAACAATAATACATTGCAAGAACCAAATGTAGTTGGGATTGCTGAATTAGGCCTGCAGAAAAAAATAGGCTTGGGAATGAAACATTACAAGTGTAACACATTTAGTAAAGGTAGATAGGGACAAAGGTGAGCTGAATCACTTGTATTTATTACAGATAACGTAACTGCTGAAGAAAGTGTGACAGAGCCATCATTCAGACAGATATAAAATTCATGTGAACACAGATGAAAGATCAATCACACTCATAGTGGCAGTCTATAGACCTTCAAACAGTGAAAGTGAGATAGAGGAAGAAATACGAACACAAATTAACAAGCAGAAAATAATTATGATGGGGGATTTCATTTGCACCAAAATTAACTGTCCAGAACATGTATTTGTAAACCAGGATATGCCCTTGGCATATGGAAAACATTTTGGATAACATTTAACAGAGGGTCAGTAAAGTTATGTTCTGCTAATAACAAGAGAAAAAATAAAAATCAATGTGATAATAAAAATAAATGGAAGATATTGAGAGTTATGAAAAAGGCAGCATCTAAATGCATGGATATTAGGGGACAATATGGTAAGTGAGAATATGGAAAAACTAGAGGGAAGAAAAATATCTAATAGTCATAACAGGAACTATGAAGCTAAATTATGAAATAATACAAAATAGTATAGTTAAATATTCAACGGGCACAATAAAAGCAGTAGAGATAAAAATCACAATGATAATGAAACAAAAACAATTATTTTTGCTCAGATTTACCTGGGAGAAGCAGCAGATTATAAAGAATTACAATAACCAAATTTCAAATGGAGGATAGATGTCAAATAAACTCATCAAAATCAAAAAGTAGAGAAGTCCTGCTCTGAAGTGATTGCATACACATATTTTGGAATCTAGAGAAGCAGTTCAGTTCAAAGGCAGTTAGGGATGACCTATCTTCTTGAAATATTTTGAGAGGTCTGGCTTGTCCCGTAGCAAAATGCACAAATCACTAACCACTTTTACACACGTCAAATAAAAAAAAATACAAACATGAGGGTTTGTTTCTACATGAACAAAATTAAAAAATAGAGAAATTGTACTAACTTTGTATTGTGGCTGGTCTTGATGTCTCGTGGGCAATTTTGGTTGTAATATTATAAAAAGAATATGAAGGGATAAGTAAGGATACAGAACAGGATTTACAGGATGAAACCAGATTCTAGAGCTATACCCAATGGGGAAAGGATAAATAACCTAGGTCTATTTTGTCTTGAAAAGTGGTGATCAATCGGAATTCATCAAAATCAGAGAAGTAACTTGGGGCTTTGTGAAAGATCTAGAGTGATGTAAAAGTTTACATGCATTGCATTTTTAAGCTTGTCATAATAAAAACAATTTGCATTTATTATGATATGAAAATGTAAAATTCTAGAAGTACTCAGCAGGTGAGGCACTATCTGTGGAGACTGACCAGAGTTAACAGTTCAGTTTGATGACCTTTTATCAGAAGTGGGTAAAGTTACAAGAAAAGTTAGTCTCACAGGGGCAAAGCAAATGTTTCTTTTCTTGCCACATTCACCAAAGAAATATATAATGTGGCTTCAGCATGTGTGCTGCTGTCTAAAAGCAAAAGGAAAGTGCAAAGCAAATTAAACAAAATGAGAGTAAAAGGTTATGTTCTGAAATTGGTGAACTGAATGTTGAGTCCAGAGTGCTGTTCCTCAAACCTGTGTTCGCTAAAATATTGCGGCAGATATTTATAGAGTGTCTAAGATAGCAAAACTGTCAGGGCCCTTTAAAGAAGTGCTGTCAAGCAAAATGTACCGATAAATCACAATTGAGATATTTAGCCGAGTAATCAAAAGCCTTGTCGAAATTGTGTGTTGAAAGCTTTTTAAAGGAGAATCAGTGTTTTACAGTGGGTATTCCAGACCACAGGGCCCAAACAGCTGAGGATACAGCTGCTGATGGTTGGTGATGAAATAAATCAAAGAACTGCAGGTGCTAGAGATCTGAAACAAAAACTCAACAGGTCTGGCATGTGGAGAGAAAAACAGAGTTAACATTTCAAGTCAAGTGATCCTATATCAGAACTGAAAGTAGCTAGGAAGTATGAGGTATTTAGGCTGTTGAAGGGGTTTGGGGTTGGAGGGGGAGGAGTGAATAGGTAGAGATAGCACTCCGAGAGGAAAGAAAAAAAAAGCACAAGCAGAAAGAATTGCTGATGATAGGCTGAGAAGGTAATAAATGGTGAATGGTTGCTAATGAGAACTGTAAATAGTTGAAAAACGAGCAACTTTCCAGAACAGAATACGGGAGTATGGGGGTGGGTAACAAATGTGGAGAAATGTGTTACTGTTCTGAAATTGTTTAGTTTAATGTTGAGACCGGAGGGTTTAAGGTACCTAGATGGAAAAAGAGATGAAAATTTGTCATATATAAGAAGTCAAACTATTACTTCTTGGGAGCATTCACAGAATGGGAGAAGTGAGGTTGTGGAGGTACTTGAAATTGACAACAAGCATTTTAAAATCAAAACTTTTTGGAAAAGCTCAGCAGGTTTGAGGAAGGGACACATTAACTCTGATTTCTCTCTACAGCTGCTGCCAGACATGCTGAGCTATTCCAGCAATTTCTGTCCTTATTTCTGAATTCCAGCATCCAGAGTTCTTTCGGTTTTTATTTTAAAATCAAGGTACTTTCACACGAGGAACAAACATTGTTCAGCTCGTTTGGGCTAAATGGTAAACTGGTAAAAATTAGGTTAGGGATAGCAGATATTTGGATGAGCTCAAGATGGGAGTCCTGTCAGGAGATCATTAGAAGGTCATGCCTAAAGGGAACAAAAGCTTCAACAGCGCAGGAAATGAGGTGAATCAGGGTCCAGTTAAACAGTGTCAGAGAAGTGGAGATAGGTGGTCTAGGTGTTGATGATATGAGAGGAGGCGATAGCACAGTGGTATTGCTGCTGCACTAGTAACCCAGAGACCCAGGTTACACTGCGGAGACCTGTGAATCCTTTCATTGCAGATGATGGAATTTGAACTTCTAGAGTCTGCATCTTTTTATTTTTCTTTATTTTTCATTGTGGGCTAAAACAGAAGGAAGATGATTTTAAAACCAAGGATTGTGGAAAGAATGGCTACACACATTAAAACAAATTATTGGAACTCATTGTGAGTTATGTTTCCACTGTTGCTTTGGAAGCAGTGGGGAAGGAGAGAAAAGCTAGCACAGCTCAGAGGTATGTTTGCAGAGCGAGAGCCAAGTCCTCTAACTGCAACAAGTGCCTAAGATTTTTCCAGTTGTTATTAAATTGAACACAATGAAAATGCCATATTTTACCATTATAATTTCCAAGATTTAAGTTTATTCCACTTGAATATTTAAGCTGTCCCATTCTAACAATGAAATTGATAGCTTGTATATCTAAGTTAATTTGTGAATATATCATTATTTCAATTCTTAAATGTTTCCCTTTCCAAATAGTTGAAATCAATGACTTGTACTCACCCCATGAGCAAGGAGACAATGAGCCATCTCATGACCTAGAATACATGCAAGTTGATCAGTATCTGCCACAGCTTTGAACAGCCCAGTCAAAACAAATACCTGCCCATTCTGTGTGAGAAGAAAACAATTTTATTAGAAAAGGACACTTCTTCAACACAAAATTAGGGAAAGTAAATGATAAGGCTGGAATTTAATGCTGAATGCTAACAGTTGTATAGCAAATTTTGACTGCATTCAAAATTTGAAAATAAGTTATACAACTCCATATTAATCTCCCGAGGATCAAATAAATGCGTCAGTAAAATTGTCCAAATGATAAAAGTTTTTCATGGCTACTGTTGCTCATCACAAAACTAACAAATCTTATGACATTTGGTAAGGGAATGGGAGAATGGGAAAAGAAAGAAGAAAATAAACTGCTTCACAAGCTAATTACGGTGAAACATATTTCTAAATTACAATTTAGGAACCACAGGTGGAATTCTGATGTTTATGACATCATCTGAAAATCCAGTGGTGATAAATTAATCTCCACAGCAACTCTCTAATCAAGGTTACACTGTTTGAAAACCACTTTGCAAGTACAACCTAATTGGAGGCAATGGTGTGTGATAGAGAGAATGAGATGATATTACTGGATGTTGAGTGCATGCCAGAAGGGCCCAAGGACTTACTGGTGAGTACTGGTGATAGTGAACTTTGACCAGTGTGAGGGAGTGGTGGTTTGCTGAGGAGGTGCTATGTGAAGGTGCATTCACCAAACTTGACCACCCACGTGAGGTCACTGTATTACTTGTATTTACCTTCCGAGTGTGATCTTTGAAGACTTTCCTAGTTGTCTACAAAACAATGGTATCAGCCCTCATGTTCAGCTTGGCAATAATGTCTCCAGCCTCACTTGTATCACACTGGAACACCATGCACTGATGATAACTTTCCATTATTGAAATTATATCAATATTATTCTATGCAAATTATCTTTAGGAGCCTACCTTCCAGAACAGCAGACTAGTTAATCCATATGGTGTCCGCACAATGCTGATTTGCCTCCTACTGAACATAGAGGCAGACAGCAGCACAAAGGAGCTATGGGATATAATGAATTGTGTGCTACATTCACGCAGGTAAGGTAGGTACACCAAAATTTGCACACTGGCCACCTCAACCGGAATCAATTCAGGCAACTAGGGAGGAATCATGAAGCCCACATGCAAAAACTGGGGCACTTAACTCAACCAAAAATATATTACTGATTAAAGCACAGCCTTCTAGTATGCAATATCAATATTTGCTGAAAATATTTGGTCAGACTGAAGCAAAAAATAGAAACCATTTTCCTGAGCTTTTAAATGATATACTTCAACCTCATTACAGAAATGGCATCCTGATAGTTATGTAAGTGTTTAAGGGTCTGAAGGATTAATACTCATGAGAGCCTTATACACCACCCACTATGATGATATCATAAGGACTTATGGGCAGAGCAGCTTAGGCCCTAACATTCAGAACCTCCTTTTAGTCTCTATAATAATGTCTATCATATCAATGTAAACTGTAACCAGTCGTTAACAATGCAATAAATTACTTGTTCAATACAACAGCATCTTATAGTTATTGACCAATAAATGGTTTTCCTCCATCACAACAGATCAAGCATACCCTGTAAATCCCTACACTTAAAAGGAGATAGTGGCAGCAAAAGTACCACATGGTGAGACACAGACTTGCTTTAATTGCATGTTCAACATTGATCAGGCAGATAGGTGGGCTCCTAAGTTGAGGGCTGAGGGCTGCTGCAATGGGAGGAAGAAGGCAGCACCAAATTGCTGGGAAAGATAATGTTTGTTAAATATTATCATGTGTTGATATGACTTAAGCATAAGCATGATCTGGGAATGACTTCACAGGCTTCCTTCCTGCAAACACCACAGGAGTCATTTCCGGATTATTTAAAACAAATTCAGTAAAAATAACATATAGCAAGTGTAAAGACAGACATATTAACAGAAGAATAAACAAAGAACAATAAACCTGTGCCACTCAGATAACGATGTATCCACACAAATTGTGCACAATGTACTGATTATTTTAAATGATGAATAATTTAGTTTAAAAGCATTCTTTCTTTCTTTGGTTAAAAAAATCACATTTTAAAGGGAGTGCATCCTCAAAATCTTCAGTGTTGAGTCAGTTTGAAATCATAACGTGCTCAAAACAAGGTCTATTCCATCTTGTAAATGTGGTAAGATTATGGCAGTGAATCATTGGTAAAGAAACACAACCACTGGCACAAAAGGAACATCCAATGCAAATGTTTTGCCACTGGCACACACTATTGAAATGAAGTAGTGCAGATCAACTTGAGTACTGAATGTCTCTTGGAGCTGGCACAATTGTTAAATAGGTTTTGCAGTAGAAATCACTAATTCCTTCATTTTTAACTGATATAGTCTACAGGAAATTGGTTGTTGGCCTGCTCCTAGTGAACAATTAATTTTATATATAGATTAGGTTTACAGTACACAAATATTACTTCAGATTTAAAAGTGTATTTTCTAATTGCTACCGGATGAAAATACCATACTAGGATGTACCCTTACAAAAATCTTTGTTCAATATGTAAATCCAATCTAAATAACATGCTGAAATCACAAGAGCTATGTACTCGTATTTGGTAGTAAATCAGATTGTAATCCAAAGAAACTCTCTTTCCTATAATATTCACTCACGTTGTACCTAGAGGCCCAACAACATTGGGGTTGGGAATTCAGCAACACCTAGGAAATCGAAAATGAAGCTATGCCCTTTCCTCATGATGTTGTCCTGTGCACTGATGCACAACATTCCATCACTTGTAGATGGTTAATGATAACTGATAAGTTCACATTATTGTCACCAGGAGGCCTTAATTAAATATCATTTTCAGCTATACTTTAGAATAAAATGCTAAGTGGCACTTATTATTGGGTCCTGCTTCATTGTATAAAGTAGCATCAAGCATAGGTTGATGAGATTCTAAATTAATTGGAATATGACACGGATTAAGTTGGACATTTAACAAAAGCTGAAGCGTTAGAGACACTTCACTGATTAAACATTGTAATGACATATTAACTGCAGAGAAATACTAATCAAGTAAGCCACAAGAGGATAGAATAAGGAAATTATTTTTCAATTGTACTACAGAATTCGTAACTGAATATAACAACTCTGATTCTGCAAAGATCCCAATTAAGCTGTTAATGTAGTATACTAAATGTTTACATCTTTAGCCTAAAGACATTTCATGGTTTATTTCTTACTGGCATGACAAAAGCATTGATCTCTGGATCTTCAACAACATTAATACTCCATTTAGTTTCAGAAACTCCTGGGATATCTTTGTTTTTTTCAACCAACTTGCTGAAAATAAACTGAGTGGTTTTATACATTGGGTCAGTCACAGGTAGAATTTTATCCTTGTAGCTCTCCAGCACCTAAGGGAGGAAAGAAATAATGAGAAACAAATGTGGTTTCAGCATCAATTCTTCAAGATAAAATTAATCGAACAATTCATTTAAAAATGTTAAGACAATAATTAAGCTGAATGTTAAGCGTGTGTTTTCTCCCCAGGCCTGTTTGATCTTCTGGGCACACCATGACTGAACTTTTCAAAATGTCACTATAAGCTAGGCACTGGAAAATATCAAAGAATAGCTAAGGCATGATTTCGCCCTCCACTGTCCTTCCAAAATACCATTGTTAAGCTCAAAAATTAAGCACAATGGGCATTATCAAAGTTGTATTATTCCATTCCAAGTTTCTGATACACCAATTGGATATCAAACTGAGTAGGAAATCCATGTAATCTAAGCTTAGCAACACCATGAGTTCAGTGACTATATGAGCTATGATGCCGCTTGTCCACAGGAACTGCCTCCTCCAACAACTCCAAAATGTCTTCTTCCTCCCTTTCAAAAGCTCTGTCCCTACAGCTGTAAGATTGGTACCGCTACAATCTTTAATCACAGTCTGAGCATTTTGAGGCAGCTCAAGGTACAAAATGTGCACTGCATGCAAGGAGCAATTACTTTACAATACAAGAATGGTTACACTTCAAAAATAATTCATTTTCTGCAAAATGCTTTTGGGTTCCACTGAAGTAATGAAAGTCATGAGCCCTGGAGAAATGAAAGTTTGTTCTTTCTTTCTTTAGTTATTGTCCTTCATGCACTTCAGGTAATAAAATACAGTGCAATGTTAAATTATACCTTGTAAGAATCACATCTAGTTGTACTTACTCAAAGCATACTCCAGCAACCCCTGTATGGATTAGTTACACTGTGCTACTTTATCAGAAACTGGCTAATCTATACGTTGGTGTATAAGAGAATAGTATCAAGCAGAGTGTGATGTTTTAGAATTCATCTACATTTCCTCAGATTCTCACAATGCATTAATTACAAAAGGTTTACATCTTTCTACAAAAAGACATTGCAAAAACATGAATTTGTGAAGGAAGAATCGCACTTAGTCTAATCGCACCCAGCCAAATCCTCCTTTATTAAAAAATAATTACACAAGTGTTTCGTATCACTCATTTTTCCAACATTAATAGCTTCTTAGTCACATCCAATATCATTTCACAAGTTGCTGAATGGTTTTGTTATCACCTTTACATTTTGCTAAATTTCCTTCCAGCTCCAACAAGTAAATAACAGAATAAAGGTGCTATATTTTACTAATGCTTTATACTGAGTTAAGTGTATTTGTTCTCCTCACAACCTGACAGTCTGACAAGCTATTATTTGGTAAACTTAAGACTTATCAATCCATTATGCAGCAAATTATTTCTGATGTATAATATATAATCATAAGTGTGTTGCTACTCAGTGTCCTGGTTTTACTTGCAAATATATAGGGAAGAAATTCTTTAAATAGTGTCTCAAAAAGAAAATTATTTTGAATTTGTAGCTTTTAAAAAGTATAGTTTTCAGAATTGCAAAGAATAATCATTGCCATTTGATAGTCTTGAAAATGCGGATGCATTTTCTGCTGAAATTTATTTAAAAATGACAAAGTTACAAATGGACAACTGCAGCCAGATGGACAATATGTTTCAGAATTTAAGAACATTCCTCCACTCCAACATAAAAAACACTGAACATTTACTTAGTGGACTTTAGCACTAATTACTGTGGCCTCGATTATATAACTGGCCTGATGGACACTGCTACTGACAACTATCTTTAGTTCTTGCAAACCATATTTTACATAACACTTAACTAGCTTAGCTCCAAAATAAACTGAACACTACATTCAATTCATTGTGTCTATACCAGCTCTCTAAGCATTTTGACTTATTTTTATTCTCCTGCCTTTTTGTGATAATCTTGCAAAATGATTCCAATTTAAAATAATTGTTTAATGCCCACTTGAATGCCTCAACTGAATCTGCCTCCACCACACATCAAGGTAGTGCATTCCATACACTAATTATTCAATGTGCAAAAACGTTTTTTTTTCTCAGCTTGCACTTATTTATTTTTGCAAAACACTGAACTTGTACCCCCGGTTCTTAATCTAAGAGTACAAACAGTTTCTCCTCATTTAGTCTGTCCAGACCCCTCACAATTTTGAAAACTTCTATCAAATCTCCTCTTAGCCTTATTCTGTCCAAGGGAAAGAGTCCTAACTTTTTACGTCTATCCTCATAACTGAAGTTTCGCATCCCTAGAACCATTATTGTAAACCCTTCTCCACTTTCTCCAATGCCTTCACATTACACTAAAGCGTGGTGCTCAGAACTGGACACAATACTCCACACACAAATTCAGCAAACCTCTTGACTCTATGACCCGATAAATGAAAACTGGAATACTGTAATGTGATATTAACAGCCTACTCTACCTGTCCTGCCACCTTTCATGTCTTAATGTGCGCGCGCGCGCACGCACGCACACACACATACACACACACACAGGTCTCTCTGCCTCTTTCCTTTAGAATAGTTGCTTTTACATAAGGTCTCTTCATTTTCTTTGTATCAAGGTGTATTAGCTCACACTGCTTCACATTGCACACCAGCTGTCACCTGTAAGTCACTCCACCAACTTGTCAATGTTGTCTTGGAGTTTTCCCCTGTCCACTTCACAGTTTACAATGCTCTCAGGTTTTGGGTCATCTGCAAATTTGAAATTGTCCCCTGCACACCAAGATCTACACTTGTTTTTCATTAGAAAAAACAAGGGTCATGACACAGAACCTGGAAGGCACCACTTCAAACCTTTCTCCAGCCCAAATCAATTCAAGTTAACCTTCAGTCTATGGATTATATTCCTCAGCCAATTCTATATCTATGTTATTACTAACTCTTTTTCTCCATGAGATATAACTTTTCCCACAAAACTACTGTGTGGTACTGTATTGAAATCCCTATGCAAGTCTATGCGCACCAGAACAACACCTCTTCTAAGAACTTCAGCAAATTAATCAGACTGAACGTTCCCTAAACAAATCCATGTTGGCTCTGCCTACGCTACTAATGTTTTTCCATGTCACTATGCTGAATGTAAGTTTGATCGCTGAGCTAGAAGGTTCATTTTCAGACATTTCATCACCATACTATGAAAACATCATCAGTGAGCCTCTGGTGAAGCACTGGTGGTACAACCTACTTTCTATTTGTGTTTAGGTTTTCTTGGGTTGGTGGTGTCATTCCCTGGGGTGGTGTCATTTCTTGTTCTTTTTCTCAGAGAGTTGTAAATGGGGTCCAAGTCGATGTGTTTGTTGATAAAGTTCCACTTGGAATGCCGTGCTTCAAGGAATTCTCGTGCTTGTCCATGTTTGGCTTGTCCGAAGATGGATATGTTGTCCCAGTAATCTGTATGAAAGGATACTAGTGATAGTGGATCATGTCTTTTTGTGGCTAGTTGATGTTCATGTATCCTGGTGGCTAGTTTTCTGCCTGTTTGTCCAATGTAGTGTTTGCTACAAAATCAGGAGCCCCCCACCCCCATAGTCTCGCGTTACCTGGAACACCAACATACAGATTGGCCAAGGAACCAAACCAAAGACGAAAACATTTACAAGACTCACACCACTCCATTCACTCCACCCAAGAATACCTGAAGAAGACACCAAGACAGAAGAGGACAAAATAATGGTCTCCTTTGACGTAACAGCCCTGTTCACATCCGTCAGAGCCATAGAGATGTACAGCATGGAAACAGGCCCTTTGGTCCAACCCGTCCATGCTGACCAGATATCCCAACCTAATCTAGTCCCACCTGCCAGCACCCGGCCCATATCCCTCCAAACCCTTCCTATTCATATACCCATCCAAATGCCTTTTAAATGTTGCAATTCTACCAGCCTCCACCACTTCTTCTGGCAGCTCATTCCATACTCGTACCACCCTGTGAAAATGCTGCTCCTTAGGTCTCATTTATATCTTTCCCCTCTCACCCTAAACCTATGCCCTCTAGTTCTGGACTCCCCCACCCCAGGGGAAAGACTTTGTCTATTTATCCTATCCATGCTCATAATTTTGTAAACCTCTTTAAGATCACTCCTCAGCCTCTGACACTCCAGGGAAAACAGCCCCAGCCTGTTCAGCCTCTCCCTATAGCTCAAATCCTCCAACCCTGGCAACATCCTTGTAAATCTTTTCTGAACCCTTTCAAGTCAACATCAATCTGGCCAAAGAAACACTGACTACATTATTCAGAAGAACCAAAGACACAGAGTTTCCTACCAGCATTTTAGGTTTACTTACAGCAAATGGGTTTCAGTGGTTCAAGAACACAGCTTGCCACCAAACACTACTAACTTCATCAGCAAGGACAACATCGTCAAGCTAGTGGACCAATGCCTTACCACACACTTCACTTTCAACAACAAAACCTATAGACAAACCAACGGAACACCCATGGAATCACCAACATCAGGGTTCTTAGCAGAGGCAGCAATGCAGAATCTCAAACAAACTGCTCTGCCAATCATCCAACTCAAATTTTGGGTCTGCGACATGGATGACACCTTTGTCATCACTAAACAAAACAAGTTAGAGGAAACCTTCAAGATCATCAATAATACCCTTATTGGCATAAAATTCACTAAAGAGGAGGAAAACAACAACAAACTGCCATTCCTAGATGTCACAGTAGAGCAAACAGTCAATGGGGAACTTCAAACCAGCGCCTACAGGAAAACAACACATACGGACCAAATACTGAACTACAGAAGTAATCATCCCAACATCCACAAACGAAACTGCATTAGAACATTATTTCAATGAGCCACCGCACACAGCAGCACAGGGGTACTCCAAAGAGTAGAGGAAAATCACCTATACATCGTATTCAAAAAGAACGGGTACCCACTGAACACAGTCCGCCGATTTCTCAGCAACAAACCCAAACAAGCAGACAAAACCCATCTAGAAATCCTAGCCACGCTCCCCTACATCAAAGACATCTCAGAAATGACTACCAGACTACTCAGACCCCTTGGCATCATGGTAGCCCACAAACCCACCAACACACTAAACTTGTGCTCCACCGGAGGCTCACTCATGATGTTACCAAGTATGGCAATGAAATGTCTGAAAACGAACCTTCCAGCTCAGTGAGCAAACTACATCCAGAACCTCAACCTGAGCTACAAAACTTCTCAAAACATGCATGTTAATACTAATTGTTGTTTCTAGCAGTTTCCCCACCAGTGAAGTTAAACTTACAGGCTTGTAATTACAGGACGCATCTTCAACAACCTTTTTGAACAAGACAAAATTTTTGTAATTCTCCAGTCCTCCATCACCACTCCCGAATCCAGAGAAGATTGAAAGACCCAAAATTGTCCTAAAACAAGTGCTGGGTTAAAAGCAAAATTCTGCAGATGTTGAAAATCAGAAATAAAAACAGAAATTGCTGCATTTATTCAGCAGGTTGAGCAGCATTCTGTAAAGACAGAAACAGTGAACTTTTCAAATCGTTAAATACGATTTGAAGAATCATTCAACTCAAAACATTAGGTCCGTAGATGACTCCAGAGTTGAGTATTTCCAGCATTTTCATGTTTTATTACTGCAAAATAAGGTCACTTAATCTTCAAATCTGAAAAGAGAGCACTGGGAAACTCGTAGTTTCAGCGCTAGAGATTCTGCAAGTTCAATGAGGCTATTCAGAACTTAACAGAAAGTTTCTGAAGTTGCATCTCTTCTAATTCCATTAAAATGCATATTTTAATGTTATTTGTTTTAGCAAGGGAATCTTTACAAATACACAGTTATAGAATAAAAATTAGTGGCACACTACTAGTTCATGAATTTGTCAATTTGGCAACGTCTTTGCTACAGCAAAAATACGCAAGATGTTGGACTACAGAATCTCTAATCTGAGCCTCCTGCCACCCTGTTGGACTATAACCTGGTGTTGTGTGAATTTTAACTTTGTACACCCCAGTCCAACACCGGATTCTCCAAATACATTGATTCATTCTTTCATTTATCTTTAAAACAAACTTATTTCCCTTAGCGTTCTCTGTCTCTTACAAACTGTTAAAAGCCAAGCTTAGCACCACACCTGACTGCTTCTTTGTCACTTACATCAATTCCTTTCATCCTGGATAGCACACACAACCTTAAGCCCTGTGCATGGAGCTACATTTCTTAATTTAAAAGAAAACTATAAAATGTACCTTGAAATGAAACTGGAAACAATTATATATTAACTTGGTGTATTTTTTTCTCTATTTTTTAATTTTAGTAAACAATAGCTGCCAGTGGAAAGTTTGAGGCAATGGGCTAGACTTAAAGGTGTATGCAGGGACCCCTCAGTTGAGGGTACAGAGTTCGCCAAGCAGAATGCCATTATACAGCCATTAAGTGACTGATTGTTATAGGTGAAGGTAGGTTTTTCTCCCCTTTGGGTGAGGCAATCCCACCTTAAAGAGCTGCCAGGGATTAGTTGTGGGGGCTACTGCCTTGAGGGAACCCTCCATTTGTCCAGAGGGAACCTCTTGCTTACCATCAACCTGAGCAAGGAAAAATGTTGGGCTGGACAGTTAGCATGGGACTCTACCACTGCTAGGTAAATAACAGTGGCAACAGGAAGGCCATTAATTGGGAATTAAATGCCGATTTAAGAGTCTCAACTGGCCTGATGTCACTCCCACTGCTGGTAAAATGTGTTGGGGGCAGGGACAAATGCGTGCGCAGTGGATTGGCCATACACTAGATTTCATGTCTATTGAGAGGAGGGGAAACTCCCTCTGTTGCGGTTGGAAAACAAAGGAAACCTTGATCTCTGTTAACTGTCTTTCTAAAAATGTTAACAGGGATTTTAAAGATATTTTTAAAGTGCACAAATAAAATTAAGGAAGCATTTTCATAATTACAAATAGAGCCTGAACAGAAAAGTAATCTTTTAGGGATTAGATTTAGTGAAATTAGAGGAATGTAAATGAAATTGATCCAACTGTAAATATACTGCATAAATCATCTCATTTTCACTTACCAAAAACCTGAATGCCCTGGAGGCTGCAGCTCCTGTCAGTGTAGAAACTTTTAATTGTACTTTGTTCTAATTAAGTTAAATTGTGACAGGAGAAAGTTTGATTAGTATGTACATAAGTGCACATAGTAGTCTGGAGTTAGGTCATAGATCAGTCATGACCACATTAAATAGTGGAACAGACTACTGGGGCTGACTGGCCTACTCCTGTTCCTAATGTGGATCAGAGAAGTCTGTCATGTGCTACAAATCGAGAATGTTCTTGCAGAAAAGACTACACTCTACTCAAAAGGAAATGCAGTGGCTTATGAATTTTCATCTGAGCTAGTATAATAAAAGGACATGATGTGGAGATGCCGTGTTGGACTGGGGTGGACAAAGTAAGAAGTCACATGATGCCAGATTACAATGCCAACTCCTTCGTCAGGTGAAGTGAAACCTTGCAAATTCAAATCAATCTGTTCAGATTATAATCTGGTGTCATGTGACTTCTAAGAAAGGAACAAACCACGTGACAGCAATCAATGAATGGATTCTGGACTGGAGGGATATAAGTAGTGATGCTCCAGAGCAATCAGCTCAGGACCATTGTTGTTTTTAATATATTTGAGATTGGACCAGGAAATAAGAAGCAGAGCATTACAAGGAAACAAAAATAGGAAGCATGGCGAACTGTGAAGAGTCCAGAAATATATGGAGGCATAATATCTACATTTCAGGAATATACAACGTTTTCAAGTTATTGGCTGAAGTGTACCATGTAATTTGTGCAGCTAACTAGTGTACTAATTTATTCATATGTACTGAAAGGATTATCACACAAGCGATCTGGAAGTCTGAAGTGTGAAAACCTTTCCCTACTGCGTTGCAACTGGAAACAGAGGTGAGAGAATGCAAGTGTGGAGGCAAGTGTAGTCAGAATATGAGTTCCTCTTTCAGGCTGTTAATCTGGTCCAATAAGGAAGCCCTGGCTGACAAGATATAAACAGGAGTGTCAGAGGCTCTGCTCAATCTGAGAGGTGGCTCTGAGAAAGCTGGACTCCACTTGTAAATAAAGGGTGACGTGGTGATTCTGAGGAGTTACTTCAGCAATAATAAGAGATGGGTCAAGAATTCACCAAGGCTTCTTCAACAGCATTTTACAAACCCTCAACCTCCATTAACAAGAAAATAATGACAGAAGATGGAAGGGAACACCACCATCTGCAATTACCCCTGAAAGTTATATATGATCCTCACATGGAAGTATACTGTCGTTCCTTCAGTGTTGGTAGATCCAAATCTTGCAGTTTCCTCCCCGACAGCATTGTGAGTGAACCTAAATCAACACCTCCCCCCCATGAACTGTAACAGTTCAATAAGGTGACAACTCCATAACACTCTCAAGAGCAGTTGGGGGTAGGCAATAAATGCTGGTCTTGCCAGCAATGATCACATCCCTAACATTATTTTCTTTAAAAAGGGAGTTAGTGAGGCTTAAAATGGCTTTAGGAACCAAAGGAGGATATGCGTGCTCAAGAACAAAATATCAGATGACATGGCAGATGCCTGAAAAGATGAGAAGAATCAGTAGTAAACACCTTCGGCAAATTAAAAATTAGTGCCATGAAAGCCTCAAGGATGACTATTTTGCAGATACAAGAGAACAGTAGTAGCAAAGATGCTGGATTTCTGTCTGCCAGAGGAAGTCAAGAACAGGAGCAAATGAAGATTAGATTAGATTCCCTACAGGACGGAAACAGGCCCTTCGGCCCAACAGTGACCACACTGACCCTCCGAAGACTAACCCACCTAGACCCATTTCCCCAAACTATATTTACCCCTAACTAACATACCTAACACTATGGCCAATACCTGACCTGCACATCTTTTGGATTGTGTGAGGAAACCGGAGCACCCGGAGGAAACCCACGCAGACACAGGCAAAATGTGCAAACTCCACACAGACAGTCACCCAAGGCTGGAATCGAACCCGGATCCCTGGTGCTGAGAGGCTGCAGTGCTAACCACTGATCCACCATTCCCAGCTACTAACAAACTCACAAAGAGCTACTAACAAACATATTAAAGGTGCAAAAAAGATTCGAGTACAAATCAATTAGATAAAGAGCTCATGTGCAAATAAAAGACAACTGAAAACAAAACAAGGGAGGTCTGGACACGTGCACAGAGTCATCAATGGTGGATGCATTGATATTTCTGTGTTAAATTTCAGTGTGAGATTATGGGGAAAGTGATTGAAGTGCCATCTACTGGTTCATAGAGAAATTACGACAGATCTAAATGATCTGCCTTTAAAAATCTTTAACATGAGAAACGCAACAGGAATGTTGATGCAGAATATTTCATTGGCATATATTTGGATATAGTACTTGGATAATAAATTATTATAATTTAGGACAGACTATAAGCACTTAGTGGAATGTAATGATTTTTTTTTAAAGACAACAGCTTAAGATGTCATTCAGGATAAATTTGTGTTGACAGACACAAAAGCTAGGGATACAGTTCAGACTCTTTTGTATTCAATACATATTTACCGACTGGTACTCAAATTCAGCGAGTTGCAGAAATTGTCGTTTGCTGAACATCAGTAGACGAGTTCGGCCTGTGATAGGATTCTTGTCCAAGTGGGTCCAAAAATATATTGCAATCCAACATGACAGACTACATATGCCGAATAGAATTCTCCACTTGTGCCTTTTCACATTATCTTTAAGTAGCTCCTGTTTGTCAGGTGGAAGAGCCTGCCACCATTTCCGTATACTCCTGAAAGCACACAAAATAAATCTGTTACAACCTGATGAAAGCTTGCTATTTTCTGCACTATAGACACTGTAGCTTGCTTAAATTCTGAAATGCATGCCATATGTATGCAGTCATCTCCTATTACGCCAATGCACTTAACTCTTTTTTTTGGCTTTAATCTCTGTCATTTTATCTTTAGGCTAAAACATCAAAGACAAGGGTTTCTCACAGCTCAGCAACAGCACAAAATGAGAATACAATTAACTGACTGAATGGTTGTTGATCTCAGACTGCTCCATTAAAATACCAAGCTGAAGCTAATACAGCTGGGTAGAATTGATATAATTGTTCAATGCTCAAACGTAAGGCTAATTTCATTGCAAAATAAAAAACAATGAAATGCAATTAAAACATATCCAGAGTCAGTGGTTAATATTTATGTAAATGAGTATTGGATGTTGGACCCCCTGAGAAATGTGCCTTCCACAAATTGACACATAACGACCTACCCCTTGCATGTTTCTCATACATAGATGGTGTGTTTACTATATGTGAATCCACACTACATGCAAAAATGTCCTTGTATATCTTAATAAGTTACATCCGAAGTGCAAATTCACATTTGAAATGGAGCAGTCAAATGAGCTCCCTTTCTTCAATGTCCAGCTGAGCAATGTGAAAGTTTCTTTGCTCCATCTATTGCAAACCTACCTTCACTAGTCAGCATACACACCAGCATTCCTGCAGTTTCACATGCTAGAAGATTGGCCGTATCAGCAATCTCAGAAATACAGCACAGGGTATACTTGCAAGCCTGATGTAGAAATGGGCACATCAAAGTCATTCTGTAGGATAATGGCTACTCTGATTAGATCATTTCTCACTTATATTGTGAAACTCATGCAAGGCCCAAAGATAGTCATTTTGATCTTGAAAACGACCCAGTCTACCTCAGATTATATTGGAAAGGGCAAGGTATCTTAAAAGCTTAAGCACTAGGTGAAGCTAGCTGTTTAATGCTGCTACTACATAGTAACAACAGGAATGGTGTTCGCCACAAACAGGATGCTGCCAACCAGCCAAAAGAAAAGTTCTTCCTATCATACAAATGAGTAATGTGGTTTACGACTTTCAGTGCCTGTGTGATGCCAGCTACGCTAGCCATACATCCCACAGATTGGTGGATCATCTCAAACAGCATGTCCCTTCAGGTGATTGCAACAAGCAATGCACTAACTGTACCAACCAGTCCGTGCCTGCAAAACTCGCAATACTGTCCAATATTAGATGTCATTCTACAATTGGATAACATCTGCTACATAAGCCTGAAAGTATGAGGAATTATGCTGACATCCAATTCAAGATTGTCAGTTGGCTTGCAATGTCGTGTCCTGGAAGTTACACACATTCGTGTTACATAGAATGTGTACCTAGACAGAGCCTGCACTCCACTTGTTCCAATTCAATAAAATAAATGACTGCCAATCACTGTCGATTTCTCATGGCAATGTGCTGATAATAAGAGTCAACCTGCCTGCTTTAAAATTTAAACAAAATCTGGTTATTAACTCTCCATCAGCAGTAACAAAATGGATGCTTACTCCATGGCAACACCTCTTCTCATTCAGTATAAATGTTGTGTTTCCCCTTTTATTTGTTTTCTTGTGAATTGTCCTGATGAGTGCAAGAGACAAAGCTTCAATAAAATGTATTTCATTTCAACAATACTCAAGTCTTATACGATCAAATGACTAAATATCTATCTTGCAAGCAAAATACTTCAAAAATGAAAACAAAAATATTGCTTTATCCTTGCCCAAATCACAGAATACTTTCAACCCAAATTAATTGTAGTAACATTTTCGAATTATACAACAAAAGATCAGTCTCGCAAAGGGGAAGTGCTTATATAAAGAAAAGCGATGCATCAATGTAAAGTATTGTCCATCAAGGTGAGTTTTCAAAAGATATTCGACTCATTTACTCCTCGGCAGTCTTCAACCTCATAAAATTAGCCAAACTCAGAGTTAACACTGTCTGATGTGGCTTAGCAGAGCCATTCTAACATAGCATTTCTGCCACATTTGCTGCAGAGGAACACAGCACATGGAGGAAATGCATGGTTTGTTGGCCTCTGAGCCCTCAGCCAACTGATCTTTTATTTTCTGCTCAAGACTTATAACGCTATTCTAAAACAGTCAGCCTCCAACTCATTAACTACATCCCCAAAACTTGTGTAGTTTTGAAAAAATATTCGTGAGGAATTTCTTAAGGAATTGTGGAGATTTTATAGTGTCCTTTGATGCCAGATCTGATGAGGACTGAAGGGTTTCTAAACTTCACAGTCAACATAGAAACACACATGACAGAGCAAACAAAATTTTCACTCCTCATCCAGGATCAGAAGGGTGTTGAAGATTTCATATGATAGGGTTGCAGCTAATTTCAACTAAGTGGTTCCCTGGAGAGAAAAGATATCTCAAATAATGCATTCTAGATGAATGAAAGCTTTTTTAAAAAAAATATGATTTAACCTCTTCTAAACTTGGGAAGGAGGAATTATGAACATTATTTCCCACTCCAGTAAAAAAGCTTTTCTGATATACTCAAACTTTACCGTCTGTAAAAAATATGCAACAAGTTTGTTTAAAATGGTATTTTCTCTAGGTCCTTTGGTAAGTTTCTTTGCTGTGCTCATAAAAGGATTTCTTGAGCAACTGGTTAGGAAGAAAAGTTCACTCTGGGCCTACTTAAATAATACAACTCACCTCATTAGTAACTTGCCTGCACCAGCAGTGCCCCTTTTCACCCAATTCTAGGTTCATTCTGCCACTCATTGTTCCCAAACTAAGAAGCCACTTATCCGATATTTGCTGAACGATCAGAATCCCGGGTGCCTGCACCATATTTAAACCGGGAAGGGCAATGGTATTCAAAGCATCAGGATCATCAGAAATTCAAAGACCCATCAGCCTGAGTCCTCCACAAAACATGGGTCAGTACGTAATGTTCTGGGCCTCTAAAGGGCCTCACACTGGTGGCTCTTGAAGCCTCCTCCCTCACAGGAGGTGTGGTCATAGCCATTCTCTTTCCCATTGTGCAGTTTCAATTTCTAGCCTTATGGAAGGGGATAGCAAGTGCTCTTCTGTCAGTGGTTTCAAGTCTCTGCCTCTACATGTCAGTAAGGCCCAAACATCAAGCTTTACTTCTTGACAGCCCTTCTTGTAAAGCCATTAGGCTTAGCATCTCCCCAGATCCCCATACAACCTGGTTATACGAGCCCGCACGTACATACCTTCCCCCCTACACCAGACTCCTGGCATATGAGGTCACAATGTTGGATGTAGTCCCACACTGTCCCCAGCCTCTCCACTTGAAGCCAAGGTGCTCCTAACCAGGGATGAAACACCTCCCATGTCCCATTCCCATCCACGTTTTACCGCAGTTCCTCATCACACAAATACATAATTTTCCCTTCATAACTATCATTCTATTCTTTCCCCCCCATTCTGCAGCCCCCAATCCCCATAAATATTTTCCCAACTCTCCTTCCTATGGCAACAGTCCACTATCCCACAACTCATCTTCCTCTAGGTTTCACTGGATAGACCAAACTGACTACCTATAACACATTAGCGACCTAGCCAGACAGCTCCAGATGAGAAGTGTTTGGACACATGACTGATACCTGTATATCTGCCCGACTGCATTAATCCTACTCCCTGGATTGGCAGCTATGGGGCCACAGGTCTTACCATTATTCACTCCTGAATGCAGAGGCATGGACTTCCTGAGTGAGAAACACCCCTTATCAGATGCCTGACTGTGGCCCATTCCCTGGACTGGAGGCGATCTTGATTTATTGGGCTGGATCCCCTGACTAATGGATGCCTCTATGGACTTTGGTGAGGACTATTTCCATAAGACTGAACATGGTTTCTTGCAATTTGTCTGCAGCATAAGTTGTTTGAATGTGGTGGAGGTAAAGCAGGACATATGCCATTGCGACTGAGGACTGCTGAAGAGCAAGGCAAGCTTCCTGCTTGTGTGACCGCACAAGTTATGGCAAGGCAGGGGATTCTGTAAGCTTCAACAGATGCTGAGTAAGCAAGCAGCTCTGAAACACAGCCTGCCTGTTCATGCATGCAAGGTGTCCTTGCAACAGCCTTTCAATGCAAACTGATCGGCCCTGCAATGCAGGTCAGTGCTTGCTCAGGATTGGAAAGGAGCCATGAGGATCTTGAGGAGATGATACATATCAGATGCCAAACATCCATGGATAATGGATACAATTCCTCTTTATTTTAAATCTGTTTCTGCAATGCACCTCCATGGTCCATCAGTGGCAGCGACTTCTGAAACCGGAAGTCGATGCTGGACATTTCAGAAAATTCTGCCACATTTCTCACCACTGTCCTGTTCAGGCTGTGATAAGATTTTGGCCCTTGTCTTCCATTAGTTAACCAAGCTCTAACCATGCTAATGTACTGCAACAAAGACCACAGGGTTTTATCTTGTTCTACAGCCTTCTTAATGGATTCTCATTGAATGCCTTTTGGAAATCCAAACATATTATGTCTATTGATTCCTTTTTATCTACCCTGCTTCTTACTTCCTCAAAGAATTCTAAGAAATTAGTCAGACATTATTTCCCATTTTTGAAGCCAAGTTGATTCTGCATGATTACATTATCTACCTCTAAATTCTGAGGTATTGTGTCCTTTATAATATGGTTTAAAAATGTCAGATGTGAAGCTAACTGGCTTATACTTTCTCTTTTTGAATAAAGACATTAGTGAGTAAGGGGGTCACTTAGGAGCATGGTCAATGTGGGAATGCAGCAAAGTCGGACAAAGGTCCAGTGAGTTAATGACTGCACTTTTGAAAATTTGGTACAAAGCAGGATTGCAACTGGCATATTCTTTCCAAATTCAATTTTCAAGTTCAAGTCAGATTAGTACAGCACCTTTAAGAAGGCAGAATAACCTAATCAAAGAAGGTAGCTGCCTGATGCAGGCTTTGAGAAATCAAGCACCAAATTGCTCTACCCAAATCAGGTTTTGATCACTGTAGCTAAATAGATTCTCTGAACAGGTCTTCATAAGAAAGAAAATTCTGTCTCCTCATGGTTAGTAAGGAACATAGAGTCATAGAGTTGTACAGCATGGAAACAGACCCTTCGGTCCAACCTGTCCATGCCGACCAGATATACCAACCCAATCTAGTCCCACCTGCCAGCACCTGGCCCATATCCCTCCAAACCCTTCCTATTCATACACCCATCCGAATGCCTTTTAAATGTTGCAATTATACCAGCCTCCACCACTTCCTCTGGCAGTTAATTCTATACACGTACCATCCTCTGCGTGAAAATTTTGCCATGTAGGTCTCTTTTATATCTTTCCCCTCTCACCCTAAACATATTCCCTCTAGTTCTGGACTCCCCCACCCCAGGGAAGACTTTGTCTATTTACCCTATCCATGCCCTTCATAATTTTGTAAACCTCCATAAGGTCACCCCTCAGCCTCTGACACTCCAGGGAAAACAGCCCCAGCCTGTTTCGCCTCTCCCTATAGCTCAAATCCTCCAACCCTGGCAACATCCTTGTAAATCTTTCCTGAACCCTTTCAAGTTTCACAACATCTTTCCGATAGGAAGGAGACCAGAATTGCACACAATATTCCAACAGTGTTCTGTACAGCCACAATATGACCTCCCAACTCCTGTATTCAATACTCTGACCAATAAAGGAAAGCATACCAAACACCTTCTTTACTATCCTAACTACCCACAACTCCACTGTTAAGGAGCTATGAACCTGCACTCCAAGGTCTCTTTGTTCAACAACACTCCCCAGGACCTTACCATTAAATGTATAAGCCCTGCTAAGATTTGCTTTCCCAAATTGCAGCACCTCGCATTTATCTGAATTAAACTCCATCTGCCACTTCTCAGCCCATTGGCCCATCTGATGAAGATCCTGTTGTAATTTGTGGTAACCCTCTTCACTGTCCACTACACGACTAATTTTGGTGTCATCTGCAGACTTACTTCACAGTAGGATTGCAGAGTGCAGCAAAGACTGAGTGAATTACTGACTGTACTGTAGGAAATTTAATTCAAAGTGGAAATTATGTGCAAAGGGGAACAGAAATGCCTTTACAAGGGCTTACTGCAAGAAGTAGACTCTCAAGGGCAAGGGTGAGTGGGAGAAGATAAAGTTGTGGGCCGAGAGGTCTAACTGCAGTGAGACCAGCAGTGGATTGACATCATGAACCAGTGTGACATGAATGCAGGAAAAGAAGCCGGCTGGTAAATATATCCAGACTTTAAGTAACATCTTCAGTTTGTGTTGAATGTCCAGTGTTTTTTTCTAATTTCTTTTAAAAAAACGCTTATCTATGAGATTGATATTTTAGAAAAAGCCAACTATTTCAAAATTGTACTTTTTACTTTAAAAGCATTTCTTTATAACCTCTTGCAGAATTCTATTATACAGATTCAAAGCAAAAATATTATTGAGCTTCTTTTAAATTGCAAATTCCTCATTTTGTTTCAATCCTTTACTCGTTTGATCCATTTTGTCAACTACCTTTCAATCATTTTAAAATGCCAACTAAATCATCCTCAAAGTCTCCTCCTTGATGAAGTAAAGCCAAACTTGCTTAAATATAGCTCAGAACTCAAATTTCTGATATTCAATGATATTTGCCTTTACATTATCCCAAGACCTTTCCTGTCCTTCCTCGACATTTTCCAATTAATCAGTTCAGACATGTTAATACACGCTTCCTGGCTCAGAAGTGGGCATGACTGTGCTAGAAGTGCCTTTTAAAACTTATCATTTACCACAAGTTTATATCTTTTCCTGTCCAGAAGCCTCCATTTAAATGGGGAAGAATGCAACTTTTGGTTATTTTAATCAATCTGTTCAGAAAAGGGGTGGTGGTGGAGAGTTCCTTTTCAGGCTGGAGGCCTGTGACTAGTGATGTGACATGAGGATCGATGCTGGGTCCACTGTTTTTTGTCATTTATATAAATGATTTGGATGTGAACATAGGAGATATAGTGAGTAAGTCTGTAGATGACACCAAAATTGGAGGTGTAGTGGACAGCAAAGAAGGTTACCGCAGAGTACAATGGGATCTTGATCAGAATGGCCACTGGGCGGAGGAGTGGCAGATGGAGTTTAGCTTAGATACATGTGAGGTGCTGCACTTTGGAAAGGCAAGTCAGAGCAGGACTTGTACGCTTAATGGTAAGGTCGTGGGTAGTGTTGCTGAACAAAGAGACCTTGGAGTACTGGTTCATAATTCCTTGAAAGTGGAATCACAGGCAGACAGGATAGTGAAGGCGGCTTTTGACTTTTTTAAATTCATTCATGGGATGTGGGCATCGCTGACTGGGCAGCATTTATTGCCCATTCCTAATTGCCCAGAGGGCAGTTAAGAGTCAACCACATTGCTGGAGGTCCGACCATAGAAGGATGGCAGTTTCTTTCCCTAAATGGCATTAGTGAACCAGATGAGTTTTTCCCGACAATTGGTAATGGATTCGTGGTCATCGTTATGTTGTGGCTGTACGGTACCTTGGTTCGGCCACTTTTGTAACACTGCATCCAATTCTGGTCTCCCTGCTATAAAAATGATGTGGTGAAACTTGAAAGGGTTCAGAAGAGATTTATGAAGATGTTGCCAGGAATGGAAGGTTTGAGCCACAGGAAGAGGCTGAAACTCTGGGGCTATTTTACCTGCAGCATCAGAGGCTGAGGGGTGATCTTATAAAATCATGAGGAGCATGGATAGTGTAAATGGGCAAGGCCTTTTCCCCAGGGTGGTGGAGACCAAAATTAAGGCACAGACTTAAGTTAAGGGGGGAAAGATTTTAAAGGGATCCTAAGGAGCAACATTTTCACAGAGATGGTGGTGCATGTATGGAATGAGCAGCCAGAGGAAGTGATGGAGGCTGGTATGATTTGAAAGGCATCTGGATGGGTATATGAATAGGAAGGGTTGAGAGTGATATGGGCCAAATGCTGGCAAATGGGACTAGACTTCTGTAGGATATCTGGTCAGCATGAACAAGTTAGACCAAAGGTCTTTGTCCATGCAACATATTATTATGACTCTATATGCTGTGACACAGCTCTGCAGCAGATGGGACTTGAGCCCAGGTTCTCAAGCTCAGAAGTAGAGACACTACCACTATGCTACATATCCTTCTTATATTTGCTGAAACTGCATACAACACTCTAAGAGAGCTGACCAACATCTTTTGGAACAAAAATGTAACTCCTAGATTTGTTATTGCAGCTAAATTCTGCAACCAAACTCTCATCTTTTGCAAATAACCAGTTCTCCATCTGCAGTTGGAATATTAATTAAAATAACTCCAGAGGCATCAAAAATGACATTAACAAGCTCAGGCTACATGATTGTAAAAACATTATAAAATGACAGCTTAATGTTCATATTTTACATTATCACTAACCATACAAAGGCCACTCTTATTTTAACGTTATCAAGGCAGAGGCAAATATCTCTAACTTCATGATTCCTTTGGAAACTGGAATGCAAGTTCCAAATCACTGACATGGGAGTGCAATGTTGAAAATATGTATATTATTCACCACTACTGTTAGGAATGCAATGAATCTGTTCAAATATTTATGTAACGTGCAGGTTACCTGCCAAGAAGCATCGCTGTCAGCTTTTTCACTGGCTTTAGTAGAATCCAGAGTAGTGGGATTGGTAAAGCTAAGACACGAGAAGATGTGTGAAAACCTCTAGATAGGTCAGCAGCCTCTTCAAGAATGGAATGTTTCTTTGATAAAATAGAAGCAGGCATATATCTGCTGTAGTGGGGAAAGTTTCGGCTGACAACCATGCTTACTTGGATTGCTGGTACTGTTTTTGATGCATGTCCCGCATTGTGTACAATAGTTCTGAAGGTTGAATAATGTCTGGAGCACATTACCAATTCCCCATTGCGTTGAACATAGGTTTGCCAAACTTGACAATCTCTCCTCGAATAATCATGGCTATTGTTCGTTGTTAATCTTTGGATTTTTATTTTGTAAGTTTTCCATGTCTGAGTTCTTTCTGGGAGTGCTGAGATTTTTTGCAGAGAAGTGCAATTTCGCCAGCTGAATAGATGTCTTCTTGCATCCCAAAACAAAAGTCCTGTCTTCATTTCTGCTGACTAGAAATAAAACATTATGAAGCAAACCTTTTAAGAAATCAAGACTGCTTGAAAAAAATTGAAAAGCAAAAATTAAACTCATTTCATGCTATTAAGTATAAATATGAAAAAGGGATACAACAAACAAGAACTGACAACTGAAAAACAATCTCTCAGCTATAACTGCAAACAGCTTCCAAATAGTATGTTATTAGATGCTGGGGGAGACTACAAACTGCCTACAACCAACATCACACAATCAATTAAAAGCAAAATAATGTGGATGCTGGAAATCTGAAACAAGCATACAAAATGTTGAAGATACCCAGTAGTTCTGACAGCATCTGTGGAGACAGAAACCATTAATATTTCAGAGGAAGTCATAGTGGACTCAAACATTCCACTCTGTTTTATCATGACAGATGCTGCCAGACTTGCTGGGTTTCTCCAGCATTTTCCCTGTGCGTTTGTTTCACACAATCAATGTAAGGTACTTAAGTTTTTACGATTTATTTTAGTACTGAAATACCAGTAAGATCCCAGAATTGGCTGGATGTTGAACAAGTTCTGTAGGTCTTGTCCCCATTCCTATGTTCTTATCAATGGATTCCAGTGATTATTAAACTTTGTCAAATTTAGAATCTGTTCATGTATTAATATGAATTCGCTTTGCTAACTTCCAGAAGTTAACATACAAATGAAAATCAATGCTAAAACTTCAGAACACTTATACAGAAACAATACATCAATAGTCATTAAATAGAAATAGATGATTCTTGATGTTGAGCTTCTTGATATTGGGCTTCAGGCAATGGAAATCCAATGACCTCACAAGTTTCCTATCAGAAACACATTCAAAAATCCATGAGGTAACCCATCAGACATCCAAAATACCCTTCAGACTTTACAAATGCTTGTTCAAAATCTTGCTAAATTAGAAAAGGAAAACAAATATTAGCCACTGCTCCTATTCATGATTGCTATTCAAATCACCATGGCTGAGAATACAAAAGTAATACGACAAGCATTTTTCAAAAAATTGTCTCCAGCTACAGATTTGTTCTTCATGTATTTTTAAAAAAATAAAATGACACAATCATTTCTAGAAATGAATGTGTCAAGTAATTGTCGCTCAGTAGTGTCTGATACCCTGGCTCTGTCCCCAAGTATAACTTTGAGTGCTCTGGATTTCAATATTTTAGCTTCCCCTCATGCACCGACTTTTCTGTACGTCTTTTCAACAACATGAACAATATTATCACATCTTCCTTCCTGGTACCTCTCTTAACGATCTTTGATCTGAACATTTATGAGTAAAAGGGTCACCAAGAAATCAAATAATAAATTCAGAAGAAACCTCTTTATCCACTTATCATCACTCTACCTACTATGGTATAGTACCCTTGAACAATATGATGAAATGTCAGATGTTAAACCCTTTGTAAAGTAAAGGAAGGAGCCAAAGTCTGGTTTTGTCTTTTAACTATAGATTGATTCACCGCATGATTGTGGCACTTTCTTGAACTTCGTTGTAGTCTGTTTGACAGAATTTCTCTTGAATGTTGTACCTGTTGACCAAATTCTTGTATATCATGTGAGAATTTCCTAATTTGGCTTAGGAGTCAGAAAATTAAAAAAAATGACTTCCTCTTGGCGATTGGTGCAACTGGTGCAGTTTCTTTTGGAGTGTGTTCAACTGATCATGTTCCCTAACATGGTGACGAAACATCTGAGAACAAATTGACCAGCTCAGCGAGCAAACTTACAATCTGTGTTCAACAACAATGACAGATTTTATCTTTCAACTTTCAGTCCAAAAGTAAAACAGCTAAAAAGCACTTTGGGACAAGATAGCTCTAACAAATGCGAGTTTATTTTATTCAATAAAGATCTATTCTTGGAAAGAGTCAACATGCCTTTGCTCTTCGCCCTGAAGGGTTACACTTGAAGCATCGACTTCTCCACCTCCTGATGCTAACTGACTGTGTTCTTCCAGTTCCACCTCCTGCTGTGTTCTTCCAGGTAAAAACAATGACTGCAGATGCTGGAAACCAGATTCTGGATTAGTGGTGATGGAAAAGCACAGAAGTTCAGGCAGCATCCGAGGAGCAGTAAAATTGACGTTTCCGGCAAAATCCCTTCATCTTCATCAATTCCTGATGAAGGGCTTTTGCCCGAAACGTCGATTTTACTGCTGCGTTAGTGATGCTGCCTGAACTGCTGTGCTTCTCCAGCATCACTAATCCAGATGCTGTGTTCTTCCAGCCTCCTACCTGTCTACAATGTTGAACCCTTTGGGCTTGTTTGTTTCTGGGGCCAACTCTTAGTTGCAGCCCAACCTCAGCTTGGTGTCAGGTTGAGGAAGATCAGAAATTACAATGTATGGAGGCGGGGGGGGGGGGGGGGGGGAATATGTGTGGGGGTGGTGGGGTGTGTGTGGGGGTGGGGTATGTGGGGGTGTGTGGGAGGTGTGAGAGAGGGTGTGTATGAGGGTGATGGATGTGTGTGGGGGAGGTGTGTGTTGAGGGGAGTTTGTGGAGATGGGGATGTGTGTTAAGGGGTGCGTGTTTGTGGGGGTGGGGGGCATGTGTTGACAAGAGTTTGATGTGTGGGAGTTTGGGGGGGGGGATATGTGTTGGGGGTGGGGATGTATGTTGAGGGGAGTTTGGGGGGTGGGGATGTGTGTTGGGGGAGTGGGGATGTCTGTTGAGGGGAGTTTAGGGGGTGGGAATGTATGTTGAGGGGAGTTTGGGGGGGTGGAGATGTATGTTGAGGGGAGTGGGGATGTATTGTGAGGGGAATTTGGGGGGTGGGTATGTATGTTGAGGGGAGTTTCGGGGGGGTGGGGATGAGTGTTGACGGGGTGGGGATGTGTGTTGAGGGGAGTGGGGATGTGTTGGGGGGGTGGGGATGTGTGTTGAGGGGAGTTTGGGGGGGTGGGGATGTGTGTTGAGGGGAGTTTGGGGGGGTGGGGATGTGTGTTGAGGGGAGTTTGGGGGAGTGGGGATATGTGTTGTGGGGGTGGGGATGTGTGTTGAGGGGAGTTTGGGGGGTGGGGATGTGTTGAGGGGGGTGGGGATGTGTGTTGGGTAGGTGGGGATGTGTGTTGGGGGAGTTTGGGGGGTGGGGATGTGTGTTGGGTGGGTGGGGATGTGTGTTGAGGGAGGTTTGGGGGGTGGGGATGTGTGTTGAGGGGAGTTTGGGGGAGTGGGGATGTGTGTTGAGGGGAGTTTGGGGGGGTGGGGATGTATGTTGAGGGGAGTTTGGGGGAGTGGGGATGTGTGTTGAGGGGAGTTTGGGGGGGTGGGGATGTATGTTGAGGGGGGTTTGGGGGTGGGGATGTATGTTGAGGGGAGTTTGGGGGCTGGGGATGTATGTTGAGGGGAGTTTGGGGGATGGGGATGTGTGTTGAGGGGGTGGGGATATGTGTTGGGGGGGTGGGGATGTATATTGAGGGATGTTTGCGGGGGTTGGGCATGTGTGTTGGGTGGGTGGGGATGTGTGTTGAGGCGAGTTTGGGGGGTTGGGGATATGTGTTGAGAGGAGTTTGGGGGGGTGGGGATGTATGTTGAGGGGAGTTTGGGGGTTGGGATGTATGTTGAGGGGAGTTTGGGGGGTGGGGATGTGTGTTGAGGGGTGTTTGGGGGGTGGGGATGTGTGTTGAGGGGAGTTTGGGGGATGGGGATGTTGAGGAGAGTTTTGGGGATGGGGATGTGTGTTGAGGGGGTGGGGATGTGTGTTGAGGGGGTGGGGATGTGTGTTGAGGGGGTGGGGATGTGTGTTGAGGGGGTGGGGATGTGTGTTGAGGGGGTGGGGATGTGTGTTGAGGGGGTGGGGATGTGTGTTGAGGGGGTGGGGATGTGTGTTGAGGGGGGGTGGGGATGTATGTTGAGGGGAGTTTGGGGGGTAGGGATGTGTGTTGAGGGGAGTTTTGGGGATGGGGATGTGTGTTGAGAGGAGTTTGGGAGGTGGGGATGTATGTTGAGAGGAGTTTGGGGGATGGGGTGTGTGTTGAAGGGAGTTTGGGGGGTGGGGATGTGTGTTGACAGGAGTTTGGGGGGGGGGGGGGAGGGGGCGGGGGAAAGGAAGCTGCTCGTCCAACAATCTGCCCTTTACCTTGGTCAGTGCCAGGGGCTGAACTTCAGGCTGATCCCACCTTATCCTCCAGCTCCAGCTCCAGCTCCAGCTCCAGCTCCAGATCCACCCGGACGGCCGGAAGTGACGGACCTGATAAAAAAAAACGGTGTCTCATCATTTTGGGTCCGGACGGCCCGGAACAACCGGCTCCGGTCAATCACTCTCGGCTGGTTCTAACATGGATCCTGTTTTAATATCTTTACTCTGCTTTCTTTTTGAGGGCAAGGGGAGAGGGACTGGTACTTTGGCGGCTACGCGGAGAAAATTACTCACTGTATAATTATGTCAAAGAGTTAGTATTAATACGGCGGGCCGAATGGTCTCCTTGGTCGTGTCATTCTCTGATGCCTGTACCAGAGCGGGAAGAAGTTCCCATCATTAGAGCATCGGGAGCGGTGTTAAACTCTAGTGGAAAGCTGAAATAAATGAAATCCTGTTTAAAACATGGAATTGCGCCTCTCTTTTATATTCACTCATGAGATGTGGGTGTCCCTAGTTGACCATGAGAACGTGGCAGGGAGCTTCCTCCTTGAAGCATTCGATGGGCTGAATGGCCTAGTTTCTGCTCCTATGTCTTATGGTCCTGCCTGGTTGGCGTCATATTTTGCACAAAGGAAGTTCGTTGTTGGAGGTCAGTCATCTCAGCCCCAGGACATCTCTGCAAGAGTTCCTCAGGGTAGTGTCCTCGGTCCAAACATTTTCAGCTGCCCTTCCGTCTATCATAAGGTCAGAAGTGGGGATATTTGCTGATTATTGCACAATGTTCAGCACTATTTACAACTCCTCAGATACTGAAATATGGCAATAGTGCCACACAATTGCATTGTGAAGGCAGGACTTCATCTCAACAAAGACTGTGCGGTGGTCACGGCTGTCATGTTCAAGTGCATCTGCAGCTGGGAGATTGGTAAAGATGAAGTCAAGTATGTTTTTCCCCTCTTGTTGGTTCCCTCACCATCTTTCACAGACCTAGTCTAGCAGCTATGTCCTTTGGGACCTGACCAGTAGAGCTGCTGCCGAGCCACTCTTGATGGTGGACACTGATATTTCCCACCCCCGAATACATTTTGTGTCCTTGCCATCCTCATTGATTCCTCCAACATGGAGAAGTACTTATTCAGTAGCCGAGGGAGGACAGTGTGTGGTAATCAGCAGGAGATTTCTTTGTCCATGTTTAACCTGAAGCCATGAGACTTCTGCACCATGGAGTGCAGAATTAATATTGAGGACTACCTCCTGACTGTATACCATTGGGTCTGTCCTGCTGGTGGTATAGGACATATCTAGGGATGGTGATGGCAGTATCTGAAATTTTGGTTGTCACATACAATTCTGCGAACATGATTACATTAAAACATGCCTTACTATAGGAAGAAATCTTCAGGGCATCTTTTAAAACCACTGAAATTAGGAGCTAAGCTTTAACAGAAAATATGGTGCCTCATTCATCCAACAATAAATCAGGAGTGACAACTACTCATTTAGTTTGAACACATACTGAAATGTGTCTCCTGCTTCATTTTATGTTTTTAATGGTCACAGACTGCACACAAAGATACTTACAGCAGAGGTACAGGTCCCATGACTACAGCAAGCCAGGTAGTACACAAAATACAATTGCATTTCAGCAAACATCCTTTCTTTCATAAAAAAAGTTACATGCACTGGCATTTGCAATTAAAAATTACACAAGTTACCAATAAAGATGATCACAAACAAATTCATTCATCAATAAAGCGATATTAAGTCTAGTTATTTTAATTTCATCAGACTGTGCAAACATAGTCTTTAAATTTGAAAATGTCTTAATCGTATGCAGTTGTGTTGTTGGCCGTTCCTCATACCTGCTCATCAGTAGCATGGTTTTCCTTCTCTGGATTGTGCTGTTGCCTTAGTAACTGTTGTCACTGATTCATGTCTGTTTCAGGGTAACAGTGACCTCTGGGATTTAAGATTATTCTATACTCCATGTAGATGTTGAGCTCCTTTCTTCCTGTTCTGCTACCAGCTGTGAAGGGACAGCTTCTGTAGTTATACATGGATGTCTGCAGTTGAACAATGTGGGCATTCATGTTAACTACATATGATCAAGGTTACAACTGCTCAGTTCCCACAGATCTTCACAGTTAGGTGAGCTGACCTTTTGAATTGAATTTAATTGAATTAGCCTTATGGTTGAGAGCATTGAATGTTTGTACTCTGCCTCTCTGATGTTCAGCTCTGTCAATAACAGTTTTACCAAAGTAATATTTAGCTTTCTGTCATTTTCACTTTGAACTTCTCACACTTGCCACTACTTCAATCTTCAATTGTTTGGGGTTTTTTTGCTATTTAAAAAGGAATTTGGATGTAGCATGGCATTAGACTTTGGACTGGACTATTTTCCATACATTCAGTACATGTCTTGTTCCATTCAAGGATTACCTTTTTACAAGGAGAAAGTGAGGACTGCAGATGCCGGAGACCAGAGCTGAAAAATGTGTTGCTGGAAAAGCGCAGCAGGTCAGGCAGCATCCAAGGAGCAGGAGAATCGATGTTTCTGGCATAAGCCCTTCTTCAGGAATGAGGAAGGTGTGCCAAGCAGGCTAAGATAAAAGGTAGGGAGGAGGGACTTGGGGGAGGGGCGTAGGGAATGCGATAAGTGGAAGGAGGTTAAGGTGAGGGTGATAGGCCGGAGAGGGGGTGGGGGCCGAGAGGTCGGGAAGAAGATTGCAGGTCAAGAAGGCAGTGCTGAGTCCGAGGGTTGGAACTGAGATAAGGTGGGGGGAGGGGAAATGAGGAACCTGGAGAAATCTGCATTCATCCCTTGTGGTTGGAGGGTTCCTAGGCAGAAGATGAGGCACTCTTCCTGCAGGTGTTGTGTTGCCATGGTCTGGCGATGGAGGAGGCCAAGGACCTGCATGTCCTTGATGGAGTGGGAGGGGGGGTTTAAGTGTTCAGCCACGGGGCGGTTGGGTTGGTTGGTGCGGGTGTCCCAGAGGTGTTCTCTGAAACGTTCCGCAAGTAGGCGGCCTGTCTCCCCAATGTAGAGGAGGCCACATTGGGTGCAGCAGATGCAGTAAATGATGTGTGTGGAGGTGCAGGTGAATTTGTGACGGATATGGAAGGATCCCTTGGGGCCTTGGAGGAAAGTGAGAGGGGAGGTGTGGGCGCATGTTTTGCATTTCTTGTGGTTGCAGGGGAAGGTGCTGGGAGTGGAGGTTGGGTTGGTGGGGGGTGTGGACCTGACAAGGGAGTCGCGGAGGGAATGGTCTTTCTGGAACGCTGATAGGGGAGAGGAGGGAAATATAAACTTGGTGGTGGGGTCTGTTTGGAGCTGGAGGAAATGACGAAGGATGATACGCTGTATCTGGAGGTTGGTGGGGTGGTAGGTGAGGACAAGTGGGGTTCTGTCCTGGTGGCGATTAGAGGGGCGGGGTTCAAGGGCAGAGGAGAGGGAAGTGGAGGAGATGCGGTGGAGAGCATCGTCAACCACGTCTGAGGGGAAATTGCGGTCTTTGAAGAAGGAGGCCATCTGGGTTGTTCGGTATTGGAATTGGTCCTCCTGAGAGCAGATGCGGCAGAGGTGAAGGAATTGGGAATATGGGATGGCATTTTTACAGGGGGCAGGGTGGGAGTCGGTCGGTTTATAGTAAATGTCGGTATTGAATCAGTTGCCCGAGATAGAAATGGAGAGGTCTAGGAAGGGGAGGGAGGAGTCTGAGACAGTCCAGGTAAATTTGAGGTCGGGGTGGAAGGTGAGAGTAAAGTGGATGAACTGTTCAACCTCCTCGTGGGAGCACGAGGTAGCACCGATACAGTCATCAATGTAGCAGGCACTGTCTCAGCCTGCTACTGCCCCACCAAACACATCTCTGCATACCTCAACACGGTCCTGTCCCCCTTAGTCCAAGAACTCCCCACCTACGTTCGGGACACCACCCATGCCCTGCACCTCCTCCATGATTTTCGCTTCCCTGGCCCCCAACGTCTTATCTTCACCATGGACATCCAGTCCCTATACACCTCCATCTCCCATCACGAAGGCCTCAAAGCCCTCCGCTTCTTCCTTTCCCGCCGACCCAACCAGTACCCTTCCACTGACACCCTCCTTCGACTGACTGAACTGGTCCTCACTCTGAACAACTTCTCTTTCCAATCCTCCCACTTCCTCCAAACCAAAGGAGTAGCCATGGGCACCTGCATGTGCAATGCCTGCTACATTGATGACTGTATCGGTGGTACCTCGTGCTCCCGCGAGGAGATTGAACAGTTCATCCACTTTACCAACACCTTCCTCCCCGACCTCAAATTTACCTGGACCATCTCAGACTCCTCCCTCTTCTCTCTATGTTGTATTAATTAACCCCTTCTCCTCTTGCTTTCCTTCCTGGTCAAATACCTTTTGAGCATATTCACATGACACACTGAGATTTCTTCCTGTCTGGAGTCCCTATCAAGTAATTCACCTCACTCAGTTTCCTCTCGATTTGACAAGGTCCACTAAACCTTGCTTTTAAAGGTTCACCTATTAGTGGAAGTAACACTAATACCTTATCCCCGATAGCAAAATTGCGAATTTTTGATTTCTTGTCGGCTTGCTGTTGTCATTGTATGTTGCAATATTTTTAAATGCTGTCAAGCCAACTCCCTAGCTCTATTTAATCGTTCTTTAAAATTTGACACATAGTCCGAATGGGTGGTCTCTGAATTCTGACTTACTAATTTCTCATTACTCAATTTTAATGGTCCTCTTGCTTCATGCCCAAAAACTAATTCAAGTGGATTGAATTTGGTCTATTCATTTGGTGCATCTCTGATTGCAAAAAGCACAAACTGAATTCCTTTATCCCAGTCATCTGGATAGTCCTGATTATAAGCCTTCAACGTGGTCTTTAATGTTTGATTCCATCTTTCAAGTGCTCCCTGCAATTCTGGATGGTACGCAGTAGATTTGGATTGTTTTATGCCTAAGCTTTGCATAAATTCCTTGAATAGTTTTGATGTGAAGTTTGACCCTTGATCTGACTGTATCTCTATTGATAGTCCATATCTAGTAAAAAAAATTGGTACTTCCTCTACAATCCTTTTAGCTATGATATTGCATAGGGGGACAACCTCTGGAAATCTAGTCAACATATCCATTATTTTTAACAAATACTGATTCCCACTTTTTGTTTGAGGTAGGGGACCTACACAATCAATTAAGACTTTTGTAAAAGGTTCCTCGAATGCTGGAATAGGTTTTAAAGGTGCAGGTTTTATTACCACCTATGGTTTTCCAATTACCTGACATGTATGACAAGCCTGACAAAATTCAGTTACATCCTTGTGCAGTCCCGGCCAGTAAAAATGTCTTTGTATTTTAGCCTGTGTTTTCCTCACTCCTAAATGAACTCCAAGTGGTAACTCATGTGCCACTTGCAACACCTTTCTACCCCACTGGCAAGACAATTTGATGAATTTCTGCCCATCTCTCATCAGCCTGAATATGTGATATCCTTCATTTCCTCAATAAGACATCATTTTTCAGGTAATAACAATCAGGGATACATTCAGATTCCTTCTCTGTATATGCCTTTTGATATAGCTGCTTTAAACTTTCATCTTTCTGTTATAACTCAATTAGTTTAGCTGAGCTAAAATATTTGCATGACCACCTACTGGCTCCTATTTTGTCTCAACTATCTGATCGAACACAGTCTCTGCTAATGCCACTTTAGCTTCCTTATCAGTGCCCTCTGATCTCTCCTGTTTCAATTGATGACTTTGTGACCTACACAATCAGAAAAGATTCCAGGATAAGAGTCCTGCATTGCTTCAGTTCCCTGAGTCTCCATTGGCCTTTCATTCACAATAGGCAGCGCTCCTACTCGTGAATCAGCTATATCATTTGCAAGGACAAATTGTATTTCTGGAACTGAGAGTTGTCCAGTACTCCTACCACAAATTCTCCACTGTTGTCTGGATACTCTAACCTCACTTTACATAATTGATCACTTTTTATCTCATCATGAATTCCTGTTACTAGTACCTTTTCTGATAATAGTCCTTCAGGAGTACATATCTCCTCATCCTTCAGCATAATAGATTGAGAGGATCCTGTGTCCCTTAATATTGTAACCTCTTTACCTGCTACTTCTGGCCTGGGTGAATAAACTCTACCTTTGTGGGTATATTTTCGAAGCAGATCCGGCACTTCCTCCTTAACCAACCTCTGATCAGCGTGTACACACTGATGCAGCTTTCTAGCTTCCACTGTGCTTTCTGCTACCACTTCAACAAAACCCCCAGACTTGTCCTATTTTCCGATATCTGGCTTTTTCCTAGCCTACCAACACTATGATTTCATGTGGCCTACTTTATTGCAATGAAAACACCAGAGTTTTTAAAAATTCCTTGTCTCCTTCAAGGGTTTCCTTTTCACCCTGTGGTAAGTTCTTCTCATGATCTTCACCAAGATCTACCTTTCCCTTTCATTGTAAGGATTTCTCTTTTCCCCAATTCCTATCCCTCATGAATTGAAGTGGGTTCTGAAAGCCAAACCGTGTTTTATGGACCAATTCATAATCATCAGCCAGTTCAGCTGCTAACCTTGCTGTTCTAACTCTTTGCTCTTTCACACTAAGCTTGCTTTCAGCCTTCATCTCCATCCTTTTAAGCTGGCTTCCTTTCTAAGTGTCATTTTCTGAAGTTCAAACTCTCTCTTCTTTCTCTTCTGCTGAAGCCCTTTCCTTATCTCTCACCTCTAATACAAGCTGTTTCATTTGCAATTGAATTTTTGCCATTTCTACAGATCCTGATGGTGCTTCCAGCAAATTTAAATGCTGAGCTACTGCTGTCACCATCACATCTTTCCTCATGTTAAGAGGTAGCTTCAACTCCAGCTTGTCTGCTAATTCCCACAGCTTGGCCTTACCTACCTTTTGTAAAACCCCCAAGGTCACTTCTTTCACCTCCAGAAAACTCTTGGTAACTGAAATAGCCATTGTTATCCTAAGATATGTTTACCCAACCAAATCAACACCTGAAATAAAAGACACCATCACCTACTACTTGCTGCCTCCGAGTCCAAACAATTCAAATCCCAATTCTCATTTTGGAACTACAAACAAATCCTGCAAAGACCCCCCAATCTGTTATGGACAAGGCCTGACCCCTCAAACGTTTTTAAGCAGGTTGCCCAGACCATAACTTTGCTATTTGTTTCAGGTAAGTGTACAGTGGATGTTCCTGGAGTCAATTAACTGGTCAGACTGCAGAGTTTTAAACAAACAGAATTTATTCGCAAAGTTACGGAACGAAACACAATCAACCAAAAATAGGATACCCGAAATAGCTTATCCTATCCGAACCCGACAGACTATCCCGACTTAAATGATGCGGTTCCACAATACTTGCAACAGACCTCTTAGAACAAAGAGTAAAAATGACACAAAAAGCTTACAGGTTACAAAGTCAGAAGGGCAGAAGAAGCAAGGGACAGCTTCTAGTTTCAACTGTGACCTTGACTCAACTAACCCCCGAACTGAACTGACCTGCACAGCTAGAGAGCTGGTCTCGTCCCTTTGATTATACTGTTTTTTTTTAAAACATGCAAGCCTTAAGTTGAAGGCATAATTTGTTAGGGGTAAATAAAAAGGGCCCCAATAAACCATTCAAACCCAGTCTAGTTGGAGCCTGGCCAATTACCACCTCTCTGAAAAAAGTTCAAGGGTGCAGTAACTTTGAGAACTTTGTGGCATTCCCTCTTCAAAATTGTGGCTATCTCATAATTTTGCCTTTGAAACTGGATGAAACCCCACTTCTATGACTCTTAAGACTCTCTTGAATGTCAACAAAATCTAGTTAACTCAATCTTGAATAAATTGAATGACCTAATGTCCCTTGCTTTCTGGTGAAGAGAATTTCACATACTATTAAGCCTTAAAGAAACCATTGCTCCTCATCTATGTATTAAAAGGGAGACACGTAATTGCTGACCTGTTTCCCTAATTCCAGTTTGCTCTGGAAGAGGAAATATCCTTTGTGTATTCACCTCATCAAATCTCTCAATACTTAAAGTTTCAATAAGATCAGTGCTCATTCTTATAAAATACAATGGGGTTGGGTTTAAACTTCCTTGATACTATTCATTTTTATCCCAGGTGTGAGCTGAGTAAATCCTTTGAGAATTGCTTCAACAAAGCTAATGTTTTCAAATTTGGAGATCTAAACTACACAATACTCTCAATGTGATCACACCAAGGTCATGTACACCTGCAGCAAAACTTCCCTACTTTTATATTTCATTTCCTTTGCAAACAAATGTTTTATTTACCTACAAAACCATTGTTGTACTTCATATTGTCACCCTCTGGAGTAAGGAGCCATGATGGCCTCACTATTTCCAAAGTCATACAAAATGATTTTTATCTTAAGATATGCAGAGTATCCCAATTTATCTGACTTTCAGACCAAGATTGATAGCAAGCATCGGCCATGTGACTGTACTAAATGAAAATTATTATTGAAGTTAGTAGACAATAGCTACAGGTAAATATTCACATTAGCCATCAAACATCTTTTGAAATTATGTAGCCATCCAGTCCATCCTGAACTATTCTTTCTCCTTGCAATTCAGTTTTTAAAGACACACCCAAATTAAAAACACAATCCTTACGCTGCACATTTTAATGTTTCAATTTATGGACCATAACACCCAATTCCTCTCTACTATTGAAATTGTGCGAACTCTTTCCATTTAAATAGCACATATTTCTACCTGCCAAAATGGACAAGTTCACACTTTTCTGCAATATTGTCCATGTGGCAATTTTTTGCCCACTCACTTAATCTATCTATGTATTTGTAGACTCTCTATCTTGCCTTGACAATTGTTTGCAATTTTGGAAGGATATAACCAATGCTTTTATCTTTTTAGCTTAACTGTTCTGCCTTTTAATCTAATGTTAAATTTCACTATGGCCAGTTTTGCTTTCATATTTTTACATCTACCTTTTGTATATGTTTAAAACACTAGTCTTAGATCCATACTTCTCTCCTTCAATCTGAATATTGTATATCATGATCCCCATGGGGTGTACAGGCTCCTTTACCACAGGTTTATTGTTAAGTCCTGTCTCATCATTCATTACCAGCTCTACAATACCCTGCTCCTGGTTGGCTCTATAACATCTAAGAAATGATCTCACTCTTTGAATCTACTTTATAGATTTTGTCAATACAAATTCACTCAATCTAAATGCAGATGAAAGTAACCTATAATTATTGTGTTACTTTTATTACACACCATTTCTTTCTTTCCGTATATTCAATGCTACAGTGTGAGTACTGTTCGGGTGCCTATAAACTACACCCACAAGTGATCTCTTATTTTTCCTATTTCTTAACTCTAACCAACTTGGTATATATTTTGACCTACTATAATCTCACTGCTGTATTAATTATATCATTAATTAAGAGCTTACCACCTTTTCCTAGCTTCCTGTCTTTTTAACTACTTATCTATACATTCCTTTTATCTCTAACAATTAACTCACCCAAGCCTACTCTTCAGCAAACTACCGAACAGGTTGCATGACACCCTTCATTTACTCTTAATTGGAGAGTACAGTCCCAAAATATAATAATCTTGTCAATATCAATCGTAACCAGATATATTTCTCTTCAGTGAGGGTGAGGACATTTTCCTGCAAATGTAAGGCGAACCATGATATTCACAATCATTTTAAGTCTTGAGATGTAATATAGCAATTTTAATATTGGGAAAAGTATTAAAGCGTCCTCAAAACTGAATAAAACACTGCATTCTAAGTGTCATGATTTCAAGTGATTTAAATCCCCATCCTCTGTGAAGTAAACAACCGTAGTTTTTACTTAGAGAAAAAAGATACTGCTGTTGGAATGCATTGATTGATTGGCCATCGGGTGCAGGTCAGAAAAAGAAATAACCACCTTTTTAAAATTTCAATAGACATCACTGTGTTTGAACTGCAATGGTTTATTGTTAAAGCTTAGTTCATTATGGATGCATGGCTAAGTTACAAAATCTTCAAAACCATTTATCTCAACCAGGGTCTATGTAGTTAATTTTCATTGGCCATTTCAAGTAATTGAGTCGTAGCTAGTGAAATGGATATGGTTGCTTTTACAACAGATTGATTACTTGAAGGAATTTAAACATTTTGAATGGCTTTTTGAAAGGTAATTTATTTTTGTATTGCATTTTTAGAGATAGCCATATTAGATTGTGGGAAATAAGATGTTATAAATATCCATTTTAAAGACATAGCTCTTGAAGTCTGCCCTAATGGATGCAATGGGAGCCAAGGAGATTTGACAGGACACAGAGGTAGCATCAAGAGTATGAACAAGTGTGAAGGCTGCACTGATGAGAGGTAACAGTGGTGTGTGGTAAGGGTGAGAGAATAGAAAATGGGAAAATAGAAAATATTATGGTAATACATTACTGTGTATATTCAGATTTATTTAAATGAAAATTTACAGAAAAATCAGGGTGTGATATAACGTTAAAACAGCAAATACTGGAAATACTCAGCAGCTCTTGAAGCATCAGTGGACAGAGAGTAGTTAACATTAAATTAATTATAACTTGAGAATTCAAAACAATAACTGTTCTTTCCACAAATGCTGCAAGACATGCTAAGTATTCTCTGCATTTTAATTTCAGATTTCTAGCCTCTGCAGAATACTGCTTTTATGATACAATCCCTTTGAACAACCTTTTTTTAGATTACTTTTTTAGATTAGATTAGATTACTTACAGTGTGGAAACAGGCCCTTCGGACCAACAAGTCCACACCGACCCGCACCCACCCAGACCCATTCCCCTACATTTACCCCTGCATCTAACACTACGGGCAATTTTAGCGTGGCCAATTCACCTAACCTGCCCATTTTTGGACTGTGGGACGAAACCAGAGCACCCGGAGGAAACCCACGCAGACACGGGAGAATGTGCAAACTCCACACAGTCAGTCGCCTGAGATGGGAATTGAACCCTGGTCTCTGGCGCTGTGAGGCAGCAGTGCTAACCACTGTGCCACCGTGCCCCCCACTTTAAAACCTTAAAACGCTCTCAAGGAGTTATAGGAACATAGGAATTAGGAGGGTGAGTAGACAGTTCAGACATTTGAGCCCACTCAGGTATTTAACAATATCATGGTTGATCTTATAGTGGTCTCAACTCCACTTTCCTATCTGCTCTCCACAGCCCTTATCCCATTTTTCATCAGAAACATATTTATTTATTTATTTCTTGAATCGCCTGATTCAGCCTCCATTGCACTCTCGGGCAATGAGTCCCACAGAATCACAACCCTCAGTGTAGTTTCTGCTCATCTCAGGTTTGAAACAACCTCTCACTCTAACTCAATGTTTGAGACTGTCCACAAGGGGGAACATCCATTCAACATCCACCCCTTTAGCATTTTATATCCCTCAATCAGATCTCCCTCATTCTTCTGAACTCCAGTGAGTACAAGCCCAAGCTAGTTCTTTCATCCCTGGAATCAACCTTTTGAACCTTCTGTGTGAGCTACCTACCATGTGTTGAAAAATTAATTAGCAAACAATGTAAAAGAAAATACAAGAGTGTTGCAAATAATCCAGCAAAGATCATGAATTACAAACAGCCACAAGTTGCTAGATGATTTGCGCCACTCTGCTGTTAAATTTGTAGAAACAAACTGAGCACTTCAAATCCTGGTTATTTTCATAAAATTGCTGTATTTGCACATTAATTGTCCTACTACAGAAAATTAGTTGTTTATTAACAACACCAAGTTTTTTTTTAATGATGGAATACTTCTTAACTGACTTTATCATTAAGTTCACCCACTGTAATTCATCTCCTCAGTCTTTCTTATATTTATTGCTGAGTCCTTACATCTTATTGGTCGAGAAGACAATTGGTCTCATCATTCACCAAGATCCGAAGCACCCTGTTGCTGTCGGTGCATTATCAATTCACATATTCAGCAATATACCGATTGTGTATAAGGGGCATACCGTAAGATGTTGTGGCCCATCACATTTTTGTAAGACCTTGAAATTAGTTCTCTTTTTTTAAAAAAAGTTCATGACAGCAGACAAGTGATTAAACTTTTTAACTTACCCATTTTGTTTGTTTAACGGTCACCACAGTACAGAAAAGACAAAATATACAGACAATTGGCAGTTATTGTGGTTTGATAAAATATATGAATCACAATGGTTGACCTACATTATTATTGTACAAAACTGATCATTTATTAACCTTATTTCAAAACTGCAATTCTCAAAATCTTTACAACATGAAGATGTAACAAGTTAGATTAAACATGTCTTTGTCAAGAAATATACAAGTGTGATCACATAGTATGCATACTTTTGACTTTCTCTAATCTCACAGACATACAAACAATTTCAACCAATGTTTGCAGAAACTTTTATTTACAGTGTTGCCATGCAATCATATCTTGACTTTTAGCTAAAAACCACATAAACACTGCACTGTGACTTCATAATCAGAAACCTACTGACAGGTTGACAAGATACGAATGTATGCAGGACAATGTTCATGGAACATGTAATTAAGCAAGCATGTATTGTACAATTCAGTACACTTTGAAGCACAAGAACAATTATTGCAGTTTCAGCTGCGGTTTTATCTGCCAAAATATTTTCTGCTGATTCATAAATTTTCTCAATTTCAGTGTAGATTAAACAGCAGTCAAGGATGCTCCATTCTTTTGACTGAGACTCTTGGATCTGAATCCATGTTGTGACTAAGTACTTTGGGGCAAGTATCATACTTTTTTTAATTTTCAAGATTTATTGAAATGTAGTTTGATTGTCTTGTTTTTTTTTCATTGACTTTGAACCTTTCTTGTAATGTTTTTATTGCTGAAAAGAGACACATTGTTGAAGCCTTTCATCTCCTACTCATCAAGACAAATGCAAGAATGCTGAACTTCAAATGATCACAATTTATGGAAGAAAAGGGATGCTGATTGATTGGCAACTCAATTCAGATTGGTCCAGGCATTGCCATGATTCCCCATGCATCTGTATAATTCAAAAGTAAGGCTTCAAAATATTCCTTTCCTTGCAGTGGTGGTTCCTGCGTACAAATGTCTCTTTTAGCGAGTGTAAATTAGCGGTGTTACAAGCTCAACTGATCTTAAAAATATTATTGCACACTACAATGTACTCTATCTCATGTTGCAATTCACTTTGAGTATGTTGCAGGCTAATGCATTCCATGTACTTGCTGGGAAATTTGCTAATAATTCCTCCACTACTGTCTTCCAGAAGCCTAACGTCACTGGTTAATATATGCTTCGGGATTGATATAGCTCCATACTATAAACGAGGCTTTATAAACAGTTGTGTAAATAGTACCCAAGCCTTCTGGTTACCTTGCTAATTTTAATGTGGAATCAGAGCACGTCAGAGTTGACGTGCAGGACAGCTGATCAGATAGTTGTTTTTAAAGCAGAGTTCAATAGACTTTTTTTTAAACTGGCAAAAGAACCAGGGGGTATTGGGGGCACTAGGGTTGTGACTACAGTCAGATCAGCCATCATTCTATTCAACAGAAAACAGGCTGAAGGGGCTGAATGGCCTAGCCTTGCCTCCAACTTGTAGGTTTCTCTGTATTGTGCAGCTCCCACATCGGCAAAGGTCATCACGGTGAATTGAAAAGTCTTAGGTCTACTTCAAATTACCGTGGCTAGACTGTGTTTCACTAAATTTTGAACAGGTAAAGCAAGATACTTCACACTGCTAACATGCTGTAATGATACAATTGGTGTTTTGCACTAATTGGAAAGTGGAAAGAAATGGAATGGTGTTAATGTCACTACACTTGTAATCCCAAAGTCCAAAACCCCCCACAGCAGCTGATGAAATTTAAATTCAACAAACAAACCTGTAATGAAAGTTCATCTCAGTAACAGTGATCATGTAACTATCAATTGTTGTGAAAACCTAATTTGATTCACTGTGTCCTTGATGAAAGAACTCTGTCATCCTACCTAGTCTAGCATACACGTGACTCCAGATCAATGGTAATGGAGTCAACTCTTACCTAACTTTTGAAATGGCCAAGCAAACCATTTAATTCAAGGATAATTTGGCATGGGGAATTTGCCATTGACATCCACATCTCAAAGGAAAACAAAGGCATCAGACCATATAGACAATTTGCCCATTACATAAACATTGTATATGAACTTCAGTATTGGTGAGATACCAAGTATATAGGCTGCATATTCCTGTGATTGACTGACTGAATTAAACAACCCTGTTCCTCTGGAAGCACATAATATGTACACACCAAACTTAAAATTCCAAACAAAACATCTGCTATGACTCTATGACTCTATCTGCTGTGCAATGTGATATCACAATTGTTCAGTGCAATCCGGAGTGTGGTAAAATTGCATTAATAATAAGTTTAAGATAATCAGTCTAGCTCAATGTGGCTCACTTAGACAATGCTAGAAGTGACATATATTCGTGTTCTAGGTAAACAAAAGATATATGTTCAAGCCTTGTGACGCTCTTGAATTAGCTGGAAGCTTGGGGAGCCTATAATTCTGTTTTTTTCTCCATGGCAATCCCTCAGCCATCAGTCAACTTGCCAATCATTTAGCACTCCTTTTCCCTCCTGTGACAAACATTTGCAATCTTTTGAAGTTCGGTGTCCTTGCATTTGTCCTGATTGCTGCAAGATGAAAAGATTTGGCAATGTCACTCTCTTTTCTGCAATTTAAATTCTGTACAAATTTCTCTTCTATCTTTCTAAGTTTAGTGCTTATTCCTAATGCACGATTTGCAGCCAAGCAACTGTGACTGAGCCGAACTAACTAGTTATGAAATTCCTTTTATTCGTCAGCAGCCTTTTAAAGTTGTTCAATCATATCATGGTAATACTCTGGATCAAGTTCAATCGTCCTCAAGTTTGAATCCATAGCATTGTTAATCTGAATTCTGTACTTTTGAATAATGGAAAAAAAAAATCTAGATTTGGGATTGTTAGGAGTCTACAGCATAATCAGGTTTCTAACACAAATCACAACAGTACAGCTGGACTTTAACAGTTTTGAATGGTAGATCATGTCATGGTCTACATCTCAAAACCAGCTATCAATATATGGAAGCTTTTGGTTTACTAACTGTTTCATCAAGTGGAATAGATGGTATCAGTTGTTATTAGCTATTTCAATGTATTCAATGTATATAAAACTAAGCTACTTCAAATAACAAAAATATGCCACAAATATTTAAGTTGTCTTGCAGAATGTACTTAACATAAAATAATTCAGTTTCATATTTGCCATGCTGTTTGGACAGCAATAATTAATAGTGTCAGGAAGAGGGAATATAAATAGCTCACTTGAACCACTGCAAGTGTATACATACGTACGTACTATAAAATGTTATGCTAAACTTATGTTATCTTCACCGTGTGTCTTAGAATCAGACTGTTCAATGCAATTAATCGGCTGGCTGCAAATAACCATTAAGTGGTAAGCAGTTACGCATGACCTAAAATCACTCAGACCTTTTGAAACACACCCAAAGCAAAGCTGGCAGGTCTGAAATAGAGCACGGATCCAGAATTGCTAGTTGCCCAACCATTACTGTGAGTACTTGTGGGGTTTTGTGAAAGATGCAGCTTTAACCTACTTCCAAGGCTCGTGATCTGCAGAGAACAGAATCGAAGACACACAATGTTTGAAGTTCCTGCAACGTATGACTCTCATCCCTTCAGAGGGCAATACACCCAATTTGAAGAGGCTTCTCAATTGCGACTGCTGACTTTCTCAATGGGAAAATGTCTGGAGTCATAGCATGGTGCCACAGCCGACCGATTGCCTTTCAGTTTTATTTGTGCATAATATGACCTCTTACAAAATCTTTCTTTTTAGAAGCAATATGGATATAATTGTTTAAATAGTATGCTGACACATATTACAATCAATAGTTAGAGGTCACGGTCTTAGTCCAAAACAAAATACTTTATGAACAAGAAGTTACAGTTTTACTGTATTGCTTTGGGCTTCAGAGTTCAATTTCACAAAGCTGGAGAAAAAAAGAGTAACATTTCAATAATTGCCAGTACACAAAGTGTACATACTACCTCTTGAAATACTATTTTTTATAGCATTTTATAGCATATTCTTTTTAAAGCAATCATCAAACTGTTCCAGTCCAAAAGTAGTCATGTGGAGATCACCACTGTAGTTTCCTGTCAGAACAGGAGTGCACAGATAATGTATTTGAAGAAGCTATCTTCATTCAGCTGCCAAGGAAGTATACCTACCTGGCTCCTAAATACTGATGCCAATATTCAGTGCTGGAATGCAAATTAAAAATGGTTGATCAGCAGCTGGAATCTGAAGAGATTCCAAAATAAAGATGAATTAAATCCCAGAATTCAAAAACTGCAGTCTTAAAGTCAGTTGCTTTATCGTTACATCATGTTCTATTTTCAGTGAGGCTGCTTGTGTGAAGGCAGCACACACCTGTTTTGACAGCTGAATTGTGTGATCGGTGTGAACAGCCACCATCAGACAATTTAATTAGTGTGATGTAACTATTATAAACTTCCCAAGAAAATGTACCATTTGAACATTTTCACGAACCTAGAACACTAATTTACCTTTAAGCATTATCTCAAATGTTGTTGATCGTTCCTTCTCAAGTAGAGAAGATATGAAGAAAACATATAGGCAGATCGTGACTTTTTGTATTTGCTCTTAAGAAGGGCAAGAATTCTAGTCATTCTGGGTTAGCCAAATAGCTGTCACTTCTAATCAGTGCACTAAGTATAAATGAAACCTGTTCATCTGGTAACACACCAGATTTCAACAGTGGAATCCATGGGCTAGGTTATAAACTGAAACCTGAGGTTCATAAATCCAAATGTCACACATTTTGTCTCAAAGAATTACCTACTGACTTCCATTCAAAGATGCAAAGTAATTAAAATATAACAGGGCAACTCTTAGTTCAAAGCTATTTTATAATCGTTTTTGGTCTACAATGTTTTTCAGTTGTACTATCTAATAAAAACTCACGAGTGTAATATTTTTCTAAAGTACCCTTTCTAAAGAAGAAATAATGATTTTTTTTTTTACTTAAAATAAATCCATAAATAAAAAGATAATGTCCTTGAAACCATGAGAGCCTACAGGAACCCCCTTCCTGCTATGAAATTTCAATTAATGTCTAGAAATATTTCAGCGCAATGGGCTCAACAAATTGTAAAAGTTGACTAACCCTGAGAAGGTCATACTGCAGCTTAGGATGTAGATTTTCCTGCTGACATTCCACAGTCAAGTAATTTCAGAGAGGCACTCAAACCAGTTTGAAATCATCGTGTCTGCTGCTTCCAGTTGAGCTACTCCTCAATCGTCCTCATAACTGATTGCATGGAAACGGCCCTACTTAGCTCCATGATGGCAAGAAAACCACATGTTTTTGATTTAACAAGTCAAAGAAATTGGCAGTAAGGATAATTATATTGTTTGATAAAGAAGGACAATACCTCGGGAAAAAAAGAAACCTCTACACTTTCCTTTCAGCTAATTCAGGGTTTTTATATCAAATTTCCTTTAAAACCAGCTGAAGTGTACTGAGAAATCCTCTGGTTTCTCTACCGCACAATTTCTGGTGTTTCTTCTAACAATATCATTAGATTTCTCAGTGCAAAGTTCATTTTTTTGAAAGTGGAATTTCAGACATGCAGATCTTGGAAATACAAGTAACTAATTGCCTGGTTTTACTGGAACTTTAGCAATAGTTTCAAATTTACTGTTCCGGTCTTCAATGTTATAACCTGCAAGGAACAAATCTTCAATTTGCGTCAGAAACTCTTCAGTAACTGCAGCATTCCATTGATTTTCCAATGTCTTCCTCATTGATTCAAGCAGCTACAGTGTAACAAAGAGAGAGAATCAACACGTTACTGACTTTTTAAAATGCAATCTGCGAATAACACAAGCAATCACTATATGTTAAGTAGTGATTTAATCTAACAAACTGAATCATGATTACATTCTAAGAAATCACACCATTTGTGTTACACTCCTACAATAAATCAGAAAAAGTAAAAAGCTCTAAATTAAAGGTGACAAAAACTCAAAATTGGCAACTGATCCTAAGATAATGATATATGAACAAAAACTGTTGCACAGGATTTGCAACTTAAATGAAGTGCACATATCATTCCTCACTGTACCGCACAATTTCTGGTGTTTCTTCTAACAATATCATTAGATTTCTCAGTGCAAAGTTCATTTTTTTGAAAGTGGAATTTCAGACATGCAGATCTTGGAAATACAAGTAACTAATTGCCTGGAAATACAAGTAACTAATTGCCTCGTCACTTTGAGCTGACGAAAACAGGATAATTTTAAATCCCAAAGCACAAAATGTGAACATTGAAGATACAATATCTTGAATTATTACCTTTAAGATGATAGATTCAGGTTAATTTTAAACGGATAGATTTACACCATTTTAATTTTCAAGAGACCAATCAACAACTTGCATTTATTTTAGTACAAGATCCCAAGGCACTTCATCGGAACTTTATCAAAATAATATTTGACAATGTCACTATTCAGACAGGTGATCAAACTGGAAAAGGGGTAGGTTTTAAAGGAGCATCTTCAAGGAGGAAAGCAATATAGAGAGGTGGAGAGGAGTAGAGACAGTATTTCATAGTTTAGAGCCTTGGCAACACAAACCAAGATCATGGAGGAATTTGAAAACAATTTAAAATGAAAATTATGAAAACAAGGCATTTTCAGATCAAAAGCCAATGTAGGTCGGCCAATAATCAGGTGATCAGTGATAAGGATTTCCATAGCTGAGTTTTGGATGAGCTCAATTTTATAGGGAATACACAGTGAAGCTAGTCAGCCTGCTCCTCGGATGCTGCCTGGCCTGCTGTGTTTTTCCAGCACATTTTTCAACTCTGGTCTCCAGCATCTGCAGTCCTCACTTTCTCCAAAGCATTAGGACAGTCAAGTTTGCTGTTACAAGCCTCTTTCTGGACTGTTAACTTTAAGCAGAAAGGTTAACACAAGACTTCACATTTTAAGATGTTTACTGTCACAGAAGACTAATAGTTCTATTGACTAAACACTATCTTTGTAGGTCACCTGTACTCCAAATCCCAGAACAAAACTTTCACCTTTTCACTTTTAGCACAACCAACAAAAACGTACTTCACAGGTATACATTACACTCCCAAAATCAACAGTCAATTCTCCCAGAATCTTTTCAGCCTGGTAACTTGTAATCATAGAACTAGGTTTCATGGTAAGGCATTTTCCTGGGAGACTCGTCCTCTAATGCAAGGTAAGTAAATCCACCAGCCTTGTTTGAACCACACCCAAACTAGATCTATACAGTCAGATTGAAAATTTCCATTTACATTCCTTGTGTGGTGAACAACAGAGATTTTTATCTAGTTGCTCTCTCTCTCTCTCTCTTTCTCCTGATCCTGGCAAACTGGCTGCATCTGAGAGCTAAAGAATATCTAGAAAACGTTCCTTTAACAAAACAACCGTATCAGTTTTTATTCATTCCCAGCATGAAGGCATTGTTGGCTAGCATTTATTGCCCATCCACAATTGCCCAAAGGGCAGTTAAGAGACAACTATATTATGGTGGGTCTGGAGTCGCATGTAGGCCAGACCAGGTAAGGATGGCTGTTTCCTTCCCTAAGGGACATTAGTGAACCAGATGGGTTTTTCCAACAATCGACAATGGATTAGTGGCCATCATTAGACTCTTATTCCCAGAGTTTACTGAATTCAAATTATACCATCTGCCATGACAAGATTCGAACCTGGGTCCCCAGAACTTTCCCTGGATTTCTGGACTAACAAACTACCATAAGGCCATTGCCTTCCCATAGCAACTTGAATCCCTGCCCCCTATATCCCGCCAGAAACATATATTTGCAATTCTACTCACCCCGATTCATTTCTCTTTTTTAAATGTAAAATAGCTGTTTAAAACCTAATGGAATTGAATCTGGCATTTCCAACACATTCCTGCTGTTTTAGAAATGACCAGTTTAACCATAGTAAGCATGGATGCTGTTGCCACTGTCTTCAAATGTAGATGTTTAATACCTTCTTCCAAACAAAATAATTTGTGCCTTGCTTTAATTTTAATTCAGTCAAGACTGATTCAAAAACAAGCTTCAGAAGAGGTCACATGATCTGCTTCATTTTTATCCTATAGACCATGTCACAAGAAAAGCATAATACTATAAACCTCAGATGTAATGCTAATGCATTTAATTCTGGTATCTCTGTGATAGGAAAAATGCTGTTAAACTTGAAAGCATTCAGAAAAGATTTACAAGGATGTTACCAGGGTTGGAGGATTTGAGCGATAGGCAGATGCTGAATAGGCTGGGGCTATTTTCCTGGAGAATCGGAGGTTGAGGGGGTGACCTTATAGCGGTTTATAAAATCATGAGGGGCATGAATAGCCATGATCTTTTCCCTAGGTAGGGAAGTCTAAAATGAAAGGGCATAGGTTTAAGGTGAGAGTATAAAGATTTAAAAGGGACCTATAGGGCAACTTTTTCATGCAGAGGGTAATGCATGTATGGAATGAGATGCTGGAGGAAGTGGTTGAGGTTGGTACAATTACAACATTTAAAAGGCATCTAGATGAATAAATAAATAGAAATGATTTAGAAGGATATGGGCCAAAAGCTGGCAAATGGGACTAGATTAATATAGGATATGTGGTTGGCATGGATAAGTCGGACTGAAGGGTCTGTTTCTGTGTTGTACATCACTATGACTCTAAGTAGCAATAATATAAATGAGGGTTTCAGCAACAGATATGCCAAGGCAATGACAGACTCACAATATCACTGAACTGAAATTAGGTGGTTGTAATGGCTATAGCATTCAATGTTATCAACAATTACTCACTAACAAATGTGATTGTCCACCTGGGAAATTCTGCATCACTGATCATAGATTCTGTGGGTCCTTGCATGGGATGGCGAGCCCAAGCCTAGAGCTGTATCTCCATCACACACTTGGCAGATGTTTCCAAGAGCTGCAAGTGGTCCTTGCTCTTGAGATCATTGGCATTCCTTTCTCCAGTCCCTTTTCTGTGCTTTCTCTTGCCAGCAGGTGTTTTCGAAGAATTGTGTCCCTTCACACAGGAGTTTCCTCCAAGTCAGCTTCTTCTGAACATGCAATGACATCTTTGTTGCATTTCTTGAGAGAAGCCTTAGGGAGTCTGTGAAACATTTCCTTTCTCCTACTTCTGTTTGTGTGCCTTCCTTTCACATTAGACTACTTAATATGACAAAGCCCATTGTGTAGTCAGTAGTATATTAACATGGATGAGGATTGGCTAACTATTAGAAGGCAGACATTTGAAACCAAGGGCCATAGCCAAATTTGTGAATGCCACAACAGTTGGAAAGACAAATGGTGTGGATGACAAAGAGTCTGCAGTTGGATATAGACAAGTTAAGTGAATATGGGAAAATAGGAGTTTAAGCACTTTGGCAGGAAAAATAGAGAAACTGAATATTATTTAAATTAAGAAAGCTACAGAACAGAAGGATTTGGGAGTACTTATCCATGAATCACAAAATACTACCATCCAAATTTTGTGGAAAATATGGAAGGCACATGAAATGTTGGTCTTTATTTCAAACGGAATGGAGTATAAGTTTTGTTAAAATTAGACAAGATACTAGTCAGACCACAGCTGGTGTACCACAAACAGTTTCGGGGCCCTTATCTAAAGAAATGTATATGAGCATTAGAGGCAGTCCAAAGAAATACCAGGTATGGAGGGATAGTCTTATGTCGAGAAGGTGGGTAAGTTGGGCCTGTATTCATTAGAATTTTGAAGAATGCTAGGTAACCTTATTTAAATGTACAAGATTCTTACAGGACTTGACAAGGTAGATGCAGAGTAGTTGTTCCCCTCATGGAAGAGTCCAGGATCAGACAGTTTAGTTTCAGAATAAGGGCCACACATTTAAGACAGAGTTGAGGAGAAATTTCTTCTCTCAGAAGGTACTGAATTTTTGGAATTCTTTACTAGAGGGCTGTCAAGGCTAGGCCATGAAGTATATTGAAGGCTGAAATATGCAGATTTTTAATTAGTCAGGGAATCAAGTGTTAAAGGAAAAAGACGGGAAAGTGGAGTTGAGGATTACCAGGATTTCAGCGAATGACACAACCAGAACTGATGGGCTGAACGGCCTATTTCTCTGCTTACATCTTGTGGTTTCATGGGGTCAGCTGAACTCAAGACTTGATTGAAATGATCTCTTCCCCAGAAATTAACACATGGTTCACACTCTCACATCCAACTCCCACTCACATGACAACAACATTATTGCCCACTCAACTACACACTTCCAGAAACATGGGCTGGAATTTTCTAGTCCTTTGTCAAGGATTGGGAGATAAGAAACCAAAATGGTGAAATAAAGTATGTGCATATGTGTATGATTTTGAAGGGGACTGCAGCAATAAGGTTAAAATACGAGGAGGTTATAGAAATTCATAAAGATGTTAGAAATGATGCAATTGAGGTGTTTAAGATGTTAAAATATATTTTAAAGTAAATGGTGATAATAATAAGTGGTGGAATAATCATAAAAAAATGTATGTTCCAGTCAGTTCATGGAAGAGTAATGTCATGAAGTAGTGCTTCATAGAAATGGCAGTGGAAATCTAAAACTCTCTTCCCCAGTAATCTGTTAAGTGGGTGGATTGAAAATTTTGGAGCCTAGATTTGAATGTTTTAATTGGGCAGGATATTAAGAGATGTGAAGCAAATTGGATAAAATGAGTTCTTACTAGGTGCAAGTACAAAAGCTTTATTGAACATGATTAGTGTAAGCATAAAGTGTTTGCTATTCTACCATGCTAAATTGCCCATAGTGTTAGGTACATTAGTCAGAGGGAAATGGGTCTGGGTGGGTTGCTCTTCGGAGGGTCTGTGCGGACTGGTTGGGCCGAAAGGCCTGTTTCCTTTCTAATCTAATCTAATCTGAAGGCATGGAAGGATGTTCTATTTTATTTCAAATAAAATATCTAACATTAAAAGATGCCAAAGGAATCTCATCAAATATTATTTTTGCAGCTTTTGGGTTCATTAATTTATTTTCCAACCATTTTCCAACCATAATGGGCGGAACGGTGGCACAGTGGTTAGCACTGCTGCCTCGCAGCGCCAGCGACCCGGGTTCAATTCCCGCCTCAGGCGACTGACTGTGTGGAGTTTGCACGTTCTCCCCGTGTCTGCGTGGGTTTCCTCCGGGTGCTCCGGTTTCCTCCCACAGTCCAAAGATGTGCAGGTCAGGTGAATTGGCCATGCTAAATTGCCCATAGTGTTAGGTAAGGGGTAAATGTAGGGATATGGGTGGGTTACGCTTCGGCGGGTCGGTGTGGACTTGTTGGGCCGAAGGGCCTGTTTCCACACTGTAAAGTAATCGAATCTAATCGAATCTAATCGAATTTGTATTACTTTATAATTAGATTAATAAGGTATGAAGTGACATTGTTCACTGACGACTGCAGTGATCAACTGGATTCACAACTGCTCAGATACCGAACCAGTCTGCACCTGCCTGCAACAAAACCTGAATAACATTCAGGCTTCGACTGATAAGTGACAAGTAATTATCAATCAATGACTATTTCCATCAAAAGAAAGTCTAACCACCTCTTTCTAACATTCATGACCATCACTGAATTCTCCATCCTGGAGGTCACCAATGACCAGTAACTTATCTGGACCAGCCACATAAATACTACAAGTAGTTTGTACAATGTGTTGCAAGAGAAGGTTGGAGGTTAGTACATTGTAAGTGGGTAACTATTCTTTACTCCCAAAAGCCCATCTGCCAATGACAAGACACAAGAGTCTAGATTAGAGTGGTGCTGGAAAAGCACAGCAGGTCAGGCAGCATCCAAGGAGCAGGATCCTCGGATGCTGCCTGACCTGCTGTGTTTTTCCAGCACCACTCTAATCTAGACTCTGGTTTCCAGCATCTGTAGTCCGTGTTTTTACCTAATTCTAAGACACAAGTCAGGAATGTGATTCAATACCCTCCACCTACCCAGTTGAGTACAGTTCCGATCAGATTCAAGAAGCTTAACACCATCCAAGAGAAAGCAGATTCACATCCACAAGTTAAACATTCACCCACCCGTCACTGTTGGCATGCAATGAATGCACAATTTACAATATTTACTATATCAATTTGCCAACGCTTCAACAGAAATTTCTGAACCCATGAGTTCTACCCTCTTAAATGGCAACAGTAGGTGCATAGCAACACCACCTTTTATAATTTCCCCTGTATGTCAGGCACCATTCTGATGTGAGACTATAATGCCATTCTTTCATTGTTGGCCAAACCCTGAAACTCCCAAACAGCCCAAAGACAGCACCTAGAACACACTGACGGCAATGATTCAAAAAGAAAGCTCACCGACACACAGAGGGTATGGAATGAGCTGCTAGAGATACAATTACAACATTTAAAAGACATCTGGATGGGTATATGAGCAGGAAGGGCTTCAAGGGAAAGGGACCAAGTGCTGGGAAATGGGACTAGATTAATTAAGGATATCTGGTTGGTATGGACGAGTCGGACTCAAGGGTCTGTTTCCATGCTGTACATCTTTGTGACTCAGGAACAATTAGGGCTTGGCAATGAATGTTGGCCTTGCAACAATGCTTACATCCCAGTGATTAACAAGTCACAAACTTAACCACTGGAACAATTCAGTTTAAGGAATCACTGATAAACCTGTCAAGATTGATTTCATAATCACATAGCAGTAATGTTTTATTCCTAATATCTATTCTCATGAATTAGTTCAGTCCACATCTGCCTGGCTTTATAGGTCTGGTTTTTGCTGTAAGTGACAAGTCAAGTGTTTTACTAAATAGCGAAATTAAAAAAAGTGTTCCATTACAATGGGTCTTAAATCTAAATTGTAATTTTTATTATCTTAAAAATCAATCTTGGAACAGAGAAGATAAGATTAGATTTTCAGGACCAGAGTGTTTACCAAGACTCATTCAATACAGTGTAACTTTTTCATGAGTTTATACATTGAGATCAATGGGATAAAAACATTAACATTAACATCAAATCAGGGATTTCTACTTCTAACCTGTGAGGACTTTAACATCTCAGGGAGGAGAAGAGAATCACTGACATGCTTTCATGCTTTCGCATTTAACAGTAACTAGTGGTATTCGCTGTGTTACCCAAAAAGCAATACCAGTTTCACTGTCATTTTAACCAATAAATCCAGACCATGGATTTCTAGTGTGTCTAGAGAAATCTCTAATTTTGTTGTGGTTAACACATATTTCACCCTGCAAGTCAATGAGAATAAGGATCTCTATGGCCTTTCTATGAGGATCTCTATGGCCACGCTATCATGAAAAATGTTATCTGCAGATTCCTGGATGTAAGAATGGATAGCATTGGCAAATAAGGCTTAAAAAAATCTGACCCAAAGAAATAGCTAATACTGTTCCAAAAGGTATACATATTCATATGTTTGAATACAGAAATCAGAAATCTGCTTAAATACTTTTTGACTTCAGATATTGTCTTATCTCCATTTACACTATATGAATACAATGTAGCACATGCAAGTGAATGACATTATGTAAGCTTACCTTCTGCAAACATGTCAAATTGGAATCTCTGTGAAACATGTGGAGCATTGGAACACTACTGTTAACAGGAGAAAACAAAATGGTAAATAATTTGAATAGGCTGTAGTGGAGCATTTCTCGGATTATAATATTCTACTGCGTATATTAGGTAGGCCCTAATGCTCTGAGCATTCAGAGTGCCAAGAATACATCATTTATTTATTTGGAATTCAAAAATTAATCACATATTAATGAACGATTATAGGTGGAACATACTTCCTCTTGTACATTTCCAGCATGTTTGAAAGTAAAAATTCTAAGCATATGGGACTGTTTTCCCTGGAGTGTCGGAGGCTGAGGGGTGATCTTATAGAAGTTTACAAAATTATGAGGGGCATGGATAGGGTAAATAGGCAAAGTCTTTTCCCTGGGGTCGGGGAGTCCAGAACTAGAGGGCATAGATTTAGGGTGAGAGGGAAAAGATATAAAAGAGATCTAAGGGGCAACTTTTTCAAACAGAGGGTTATACGAGTATGGATTGAGCTGCCAGAGGATGTGGTGGAGGCTGGTACAATTGCATCATTTAAGAGACATTTGGATGGGCATATGAATAGGAATGGTTTGGAGGGATATGGGCCGGGTGCTGGCAGGTGGGACTAGATTGGGTTGGGATATCTGGTCGGCATGGACGGGTTGGACCGAAGGGTCTGTTTCCATGCTGTACATCTCTATGACTATAATAATGAACAAAAGAAGCACTAGTATGTGTGGATTTTAACTCTTTTACTAATTTGCTTCTATCTCTCTATAGGCATCAATTGGGTACAGGTCCAGGCTTGTCAACACCCAAAATTTTATCATCCATCTATGAGTCTTGATTAGGAGAATTAGTGATATACTTAGTTGTAGAGTCATTAGCTTGCAATCAGGACAGGAACCCTGGCTGACTTTGCTTTCCATGACTGAAGAACATGGAGGCTAACTGTACTATCCCCATCATTACATCAGCTGAGGCCAGCTAACTAAGCAGAGATGAGGGAGTGAAGCTTTCCAATTCAATAGGTCCAAAATTATATGATATATTTTGTCATTAATTATTTATCACATCTGTCAAAAGACATAAAAGGTTGTTGGAAGAGTAGACTTAGCTTCATTTTTGCTGGTATAGCATTTATGAAGAAACGGAAGTGCATGCGATCCAAGACAACAAAATGAAAGCTGAAAAACTAAAGAACTGTTTCAAATCTAAGGTTATTGAAAAAAAGGAACAATCCTGAAGTTGGAAGGTTGGTCACTAATTTTCCTAGAAAACCAAAAGATTGGTTATTAGCCAGTGAGAAACTTTTCTTTGGATCACATCAGATGACTAGAAAACTAAATGAAAAATTGCAGAAAATTTGGAAAAGCTAGGAATGAGAAAATCAATTTAAAACTAAAACAAAGAACTGTGAATGCTGGAAATCAGAAATTGCTGAAAAACACAGCAGGTCTGGCAGTATCTATGGACAGAAAGCAGAGTTAATGTTTCAGGTCCAGTGACCCTTCATGCTTCAGATGAGAAGATCAATGTAACTTACTCATAACACAGCAACGTGTACCTACATAACACTTGTAGCACATTGGAATGTTGTAAGACAAGCTTTATCAAACAGAATTTGATACCAAGTCACAAGGAAATATTAGGGGAGGTCACCAAACGCTGGGTCAAAAAGGATTTTTTTTACTTAAGAAGAATCTTAAAGAAGGAAGGAAAAGTAAAAAGGAGATATTTACAAAGGAAATTACACACCAAAAGCCCTCAGCAACCTCAGGTAACACCACCAATGGTTGCACGATTAAAACGGAGAATATTCAATTACAAATCTTGAAATACTTTCCCTGTGAGACTCATATCTTATAAATAAATCTTTTCCTTAAGGAACATCCAACATTGTCACCTACATTAATATCAAAAATATTAACTTATGTTCTTGTTAAAAAATAAATTGAAGTACAGAAGTACCATTAAGTTAATTAAATGTATTGTTTTCATGCTATGCACAAATTAACTCAGTAAAAATTCTACTTCAATTCAAATAGGATCAATTTGTGTTACGCAGCAGAACACTAACAAGGTAGTGATGGGCAAGAACAATACTGTCACAAGAAGACCTCCCAATTTCTATATTGTCTATTCTTCATGATTGAGATGAGCTAGCAGCAAGAAAGGTGCTCCTCATGGGCAGGTTCTCAAGAATTTCTGACAACTTAAAGGAGTGATGGATTTATCTGTAGACAGAATTAGGACATTCATCCTAACAGAGTCTTGAGGCTTTCCAGCATTCTAACAATTCTTTTAACAGAAACTGGCACACTTTAGATACATTGACAACAGAATCTCATCATACAAAAGGTTTCCTTCTAATAGTCATCTGTACATTGCTTCTGCAGCTGAGCAAATATATGAAGTATGAAGCACAATATGATTACAGTACGCATTCCTTTTAGATTATACTGCTGGACATCGCCAGACTTGTCCCAGTATTTGAATCATTGTTGGAAGACTCTGCTAGTGTGTTTGTTGAGGATACTAGATGAGCCAACTATCTTTCTTTGTCACACTGCACAGCTATGCCTGCATCCCATAAAGTAAAAAGCAAACATGTAGCCTATATTTCCAAACATCTTAGTGTTCTATGCATTGGCAAAAAATGAGATGATGGACAAACAACACAACATAAAAGCATCATGTCAGCTGCCAGAAAGCATGCACATAATGGCAGGAATGGAGCGGAACCCATTGCAATTCATATAGTACATTGTTCCGTGAAAAGGAGTCTGCAGGACAGTGTAAATACAGCCAATAATTGAACTTGCAACAACCTCCAATCTAGACAAACTCCAGACTTCCGCGCTGATGCTTCTGCACAAAATACCAAATAGGAGACCTTCCAATGACTAGCCTAATATTTATCTCTCAACCAATGTCATTTAAACAGATTACCAACTCATGTAACACATTGATCATCTGGTGTGGTATGCGCAAATCGGATCCCATTTTTCTCAACAACGAAACTTAATTTTGTTGTGAAGCCATTATATAAATGCAAGTTCTTTCTCACAGAACTACAGATCTGTTTGGTTCAAGTATCAAATTAACATATTCATCAACACTAGAATTATTACTTTAGACCTAGCAACAAAAATTATATTTATCCATATATGCCTTAGGGCAGTCATGAACTATATAACAAATGAAAAATGCCCTTTTTCACTGAACAAACAGCAAGTACAAGGATTCTAAATATCATGGAAAGCTACAAAGCTTTACAAAATTAGAGTAAATTGCACCCTTATGATATCATTAGATATCATGTGGTTTGGAGCATTTCAGTATTTTCTTTTAGTGCACTACTTGATAGATTAAACAGGTGGAGAGCTCGAGTTTCATCACGAACTGCTTGCCTCTTTGCAACTCAATTCAATAGGCATCAATACCTGGGTAGAAAAGCATTTCTTTTCAAATCCAGCAGCTATAATCCCAAGCCTTCCAAATTCCTTGTTAGCTCGCTGCAGGATATATGCCTTCAACCTTATAAAAGGACGTAAGACAATTTGCAATATACCAGACATTTAGATTTGCAAAATGTCAACTTCAATGCCTTGCCTCAGACCTGTCAATTACTGGATGTTTAATTAAGTCCTTATATAATAAAAAGAACACAGTAAATAGACGTGGCCATTATGAAGATGATTTTACCTAAGAAGATTTTACCAAGAAAAGGCAAATACAGGCTGGAGTAGACATGTAATCATTTCATGAAATAATTTTACCTCTCAGGAAGTTCCTAGATATTGCAGTGCAGAAACAGAACTCTGAAAGAAGAGTTATGTCATTGAAGAAAAAGGCAAAAAATCAAAGTGAACCTTGAAGTCCTTAAAAAGAAAGTGAAACATGTCACATCTATTGTCATCCTCTAGAGCCTCTAGATAAATTATGTATAGCCACTGGAGCTGTCAAAGTGGCCGTCTATGATGCTGGACCTTAGAATATGGCAACAGACTGATTTCCCATTCCTTGACTATCCTGCAGTACGAAAAGTACAGCTCCACATTTCTAAAGAAGCTGATTATAATCTTGTCAGAAATATAGAGCTCTTTCAATGTTTAAAAAAAAAAGTTTTTGGTTTGCAATTGTGGGCTAAAGTTGAAATTGAACTTTGGATATTGAGCAACACTTTTTTTTTCAAAAAAGCAAACAATCTGATATTTGTTTAAGGGAACTGGCCTGGAAAGCTATTCTTTTGTTGCTGCAGACATTGAAATACATGAGATGTATGGTGTTCAAGGATGTTAAAGCTTGGATGTTCAAAAGGGTAATCAAAGTGAGGCCTATGTCAGCTAGGCAAACTAACAGAATGTTGGAGAAACAAAAAAGAGAAAACATTGATTGAAGTGGTTTGGATTGGCTTTTGGTTAGAAGGCTATGACGGCTGCTGGATGGAGTTTTGGCTGCTCTCTAGATTATATTTAGTTATTGGATAATTGAAAGTTCTGAGAAAAGAATCCCAATCTGAAAGATGTAAGTAAAAGTCTCCAGGAGTCTGCAGAAGCTGTTTGCACCGACTGGTGACTTTAGAATTCAAGATATACAATCCCATGTGCCTGTGAACGATATAATATCCAAGGACTGTGTGAAGATTTCGCTGCCATTATTCAATATTGTTTAAGTGAACTGGCCAGTTACAACTTGATTACTTACATTTAATTTATTCCTTAAGCCTGTCTGACAGAGTGTGGGCTATGATTAAAGATTTGGTTTAAATCATAGGCAATAATTAGATTACCTTGTTGTTTAGCTTTGCTATGCTGAAGCTACAGTACTAATCTTAATTTGTTAATTTCTGTTTAAGCAATAAAATATGGGGTGTGATATCAGTTATTCATAAAGTCTGGTTAAGAACAATTGTCCAATTTTGAGGGTCATGGAATATTTTAATTTCACTGCGTTGTAATATGCAATGTTAGCGAGTCTGATTTGGTCAGGCTTACTATCACTGTGTCATAATAGCTGGCAGAACTCCACAGATAGTCTTGTAGCACTAAAAACATTGTGAAGATCTCACTATGGCACCAGTATGGAAGCTGCAAGGATGTTAGGTAATAATAGGTGGTATCTTTATTTTAAAGATTAATATTTTTTACAATGATGAGACAATGAAGAAAGCACTATGAATTTTGCAGACTTTTTTTTTCAAAGCTATACTGCACTTATTATTTGGAGTTCTGAGCATTTTGATTAATTTTTAAGCTTCAGGCTTTGAGACTTGTTCAAAAATGAAATTTTACCATCACAACAAAGTCCCATTTAAATTGTGCTACTGCATAACACAATGGTAAGTCTATTCAAGAAGATATTAGAAAACTTGTAGAATGGACTGTTAAGTGGCATACAGTTTTTAACACAGATAAATATGAAATAACACACTTCAGTAGGAAAAAGAAGTTTGAAAAAGCATTAGAAAAGAAAACGGAGCTATGGATATAAATGAACAGATTATTAAAAGCTGTATCACGGGTCAGCAGAAATATTAAAAATACTATGACAAATAGCTCTATTTTTAAGAGGTGTAAAATTCAAAAGTAGTGAAGTGGTGCTAAATCCTGGTCAAATTGTACAGTACTGTGTACAGTTCTGATCTCTATACCATAAGGAGGACAAAGAAACAACAGAGAAAGTGCAAGAAATACTTCTCATACCATTCTTACAAATAAGTGATCAGAATAATTGTAGAATATTGAGCACATAGAGGCTTCGACAGAGGGATATGCGAATTTATGGTCTGCAAGTACTTAGTCTTTAAATACAATGTGTGTGGGTGGTTTGGCTGATTATTTCAATTGATCGTAGACGCTGCATGTATCCTGCCTACATGTCTTGTACATTTGGTGTAATCATTTATTTAAAAGCACTCCTGTGGTTAAAATGAACGACTTTACTAGCCACATTGGCACTATAAAAATAGGATACTCAGTGGGGAACTGTGGAACACAGATTTTGTTACAAAGAAGAAAGAGTTAATAATTTATGATTTGAAGAAGCTATGAGTGTTATTAACACTTTCCTCTGAACTCCACAATTCCCAAATACAGAGTTTATTTGATCCTCATTAAAATAAGAGATCAAAGCTGTTGTAACGAAGCACTCACCGCTCACCTGATTTTCAACAATCAGGATCAAGGAGGGCAAAAATATTCAGGACACAGCTTTTTTTAAAAAAGAGGCCTAAATGCAAGAAAATAAAAGAATTGAGACAACTAACAAGAGGTTGTATTTATATAGTAATCAGAACATAATAAAACTTGCCAAGTTGTTTCAAATGGACATTATAAAGAAAATTTGATTCCCAGTCATATGGAGCAGTATTTGAGAAGCTGGTCAAAATCTTGGTCAAAATAGTAAGTTTCAAGGGATGTATTTCAGAAGCAAAGGGAGACCATAACGAGGAGGGGTTTAAGGAGTAAATTCCAGAGATTAGGACCCACACAGTTGAAGGCACAGTCACCAAAGGAGAACTAAAATTTAGTATGCACAAGAGGTCAGACTTAGAGGAATGCATATTTACATCAGAGGGTTGTGGAAGAAATAGGGAGAAACAAAGCTATAGAAAATTTTATAAGCAAGAACGAGAATTTTATGATTGAGATATTGTTTGTCTTAAGATGTAAATCAGGGAGAACAACAGGATGAGTGAATAAGATTTAGACAACAAAAAGAGGCCACCGTCCAATGTGTCCGCACTGGTAGAAAAACAAGTCACCCAGCTTAATTCAACTTTCCAGCATTTGATCCACAGCCCTGTAAGTTACAGCACCTTCTAAATGAATTGAGGATTTGTACTTCTACTATTGTTAAGATGTGAGTTCCAGACCAACACATGCTCTCAGTTAAAAAACATTTTCCTTATCTTCTGTCTAATCTACTTACCAATCACTTTATTCTATGGCCCTGAGTCACTGACCTCTCTGCAATGGCAAATAGGCCCTTTTCACTCATTCGAACCAAGTCTCTCACAATACTGAATGCCTCAATCAATTCTGCTCATAGCCTCTTTTGGTCAAAAGAGAAAAACGTCAATTTACCCAATCCAAGCCAACTGTGTACAGCTCCAACCATACTTGAAAAGTTCAACATCATCCAGATCAAAATAGTTTACTTGATTAGCATACCATCCAGCACCGTCAACATTGACTCCCTTTACCACAGTCACACAGTGGTGCCATGTGAAGCATCTACAAGGTACATGCAGCAACTCATCATGGCTCTTTGAACAGCACCCTCCAAACCCATGATATCCACTATCTAGAAGAAAAAGAGCTGCATATGTGAGGAAAAGCACAACCTGCAAGTTGCCCTCCACGTCACACACCAGCCTGACTTGGAATTACTGCAGGAATTACTGCTAATTTCCACCGCCACTGGGTCAAAATCCTAGAACTCCCTAACAGCATTGTGGGTGATCCTAGAACACGTGCACTGCACAGTTCAAAGGGACTTTTCATCACGGCCTTCTCGAAGGCCCTTAGGGAGGGGAAATAAATGTTGATTTAGCTAGCAATACTCAATATCCATGAATGGATAAAAATACTTTCCCCACTGTTGCATTTTCCAATCCTAGCAACATTCTCATAAATCTCCTCTTTCTCCAGTACAATTAGATCATTTCTGTAGTGATGTGACAAAAATTGCATACAGTATTCATGTTGTGGCTTAACTGATGATCCATACAGCTCCACCATAACCTCCCTGCTCTTATATTCCATACCTTGACTCACAAAGTAAAGAATTTCACATGTCTTTTTAGTCACTTTGTCAACCTGTCCTGTTACCTTTAGGGATCTGCAGACATTCAATCCAAGTTCTCTCATTTACTCTCCAACAGTATTCTCTCATTGATTGTGTATCACTTCTTGCCTTTCTTGACTTCAAGTGCATCACCACAAACATCTCTATTGTATTCCATTTCCCACTCTTCTGTCCACCTGACCAATCCACTAATATTCTCCTGCAGTTGCAGATTTATCCAAGCTATTCCTAGATTTTTCAAGGATAGAATGTCGGAGCCTAGCCAGGATTGTGTCGAAATAGTTATGTCTACATGTAACACTGGCTTTCAGCAGCAGATTAATGCAACAATGAAAGTAGAAATGGTTATCTTGTGATGGCATAGAGGTGAGGTTGCAAGCTCACCTCGAGTTGCAATACTGATCCTAAATTTGTAAATACTTTAGTTGCTGAGTGTCATCGGTGAACATAAAAAATAACACTGTGTTCAGATTAATTCATCATGAGGTAAGATATAGATGTGAAACGGTAGGAACACCAAAGATAAATCCTTAGGAGGATATCAGAAATAACAATCTGGAAACAGATAGAGAAAAGCCATTGCAAGCAATGCTCAAGTTGCAATTAGACAGGGAAACACTGAGTCAGGACAATTGAAGTCCGACACAAATGCGCGACAGTGGAAAAGAGATAGAAGAGGATGGTATCATAAATCATGTCAAAGGCTAGAGACATGTGAGAATAAGTAGCTTAACTTTGTCACAGTCACACAGGATACAGGATATCATCTGTAACCGTACAGAGTCAATTTAGGAGGCTGAAGCCTGATTGGATGGCTTATGGGTAAGATGGCCACAGATTTTGGAAACAGCAATATATTCATGGACTTTGGAAAAGAAAGAGAAATAACTGGCATAGGTTAATTAATGACACTTTAGCTGAGAATATCTTTAAATATTAATACTGGACATTCCTAAATATATTCCCCAAAATATGTTCAGAATAAACAATAGGTGTACCGCTTTGGATACTGTTGGGGTAGCAGGGGTAAGCTGCAGTGACCGGGTCTGTGGCGCGAGGTCTGGCTCTGAGGCTCAGAAGGGAAAGGGGGAGAGGAGGAGAGCGCTAGTTATAGAAGACTCTCTAGTTAGAGGGACGGACAGGCGGTTCTGTGGACATGGGCGAGATTCTCGGATGGTTTGTTGCCTCCCGGGTGCAAGGGTCCGAGACGTCTCGGACCGTGTCTTCAGAATCCTTAAGGGGGAGGGTGTGCAGCCAGAAGTCGTGGTGCACGTTGGCACCAACAACATAGGTAGGAAGAGGGGTGGGGAGGTCATTCAAGAGCTCAGGGAGTTAGGCTGGAAGCTAAAAGCTAGGACAGACAGAGTCGTCATCTCTGGGTTGTTGCCGGTGCCACGTGACAGTGAGGCAAGGAATAGGGAGAGAGTGCAGTTGAACACGTGGCTGCAAGGATGGTGTAGGAGGGAGGGCTTCAGGTATTTGGACAATTGGACTGCATTCTGGAGAAGGTGGGACCTGTACAAGCAGGACGGGTTGCACCTGAACCAGAAGGGCACCAATATCCTGGGGGGTAGGTTTGCTAGCACTCTTCGGGGGGGTTTAAACTAATTTGGCAGGGGGATGGGATCCGGACTTATAGTCCAGCAAGTAGGCTAGCTGTTTGTCAGGATGTCCAAGAATGTAGGGAGGCTGTGAAGAAGGTAGCACAAATAGGGAATTCTTGCGGACACAGAGATAGGTTCAAGTGCGTATACTTCAATGCAAGGAGTATCAGAAATAAGGTGGGTGAACTTAAGGCATGGATCGATACCTGGGACTACGATGTTGTGGCCATCACGGAAACGTGGATAGAAGAGGGACAGGAATGGTTGTTGGAGGTTCCTGGTTACAGATGTTTCAGTAAGATTAGGGAGGGTGGTAAAAAAGGAGGGGGGTGGCATTGCTAATTAGAAATGGTATAACTGCTGCAGAAAGGCAGTTCGAGGGGGATCTGCCTTTGGAGGTAGTATGGGCTGAAGTCAGAAATAGGAAAGGTGCAGTCACCTTGTTGGGTGTTTACTATAGGCCCCCCAATAGCAGCAGAGATGTGGAGAAACAGATTGGGAAACAGATTTTGTAAAGGTGCAGAAGCCACTGGGTAGTAGTAATGGGCGATTTCAACTTCCCAAATATTCATTGGAAGCTCTTTAGATCAAGTAGATTGGATGGGACGATGTTTGCGCAGTGTGTCCAGGAAGCTTTTCTAACTCAGTATGTAGATTGTCCGACCAGAGGGGAGGCCATATTGGATTTGGTACTCAGTAATGAACCGGGACAAGTGATGGACTTGTTAGTGGGTGAACATTTTGGTGATGGTGACCACAATTCTGTGACTTTCACCTTGGTTATGGAGAGAGATAGGTGCGTGCAACAGGGTAGGTTTTACAATTGGGGGAAGGGTAATTACGATGCTGTAAGACAGGATCTGAGGAGCATAAGTTGGGAGCATAGGCTGTCAGGGAAGGATGTCGTGGAAATGTGGAACTTTTTCAAGGAACAGATACGACGTGTCCTTGATATGTATGTACCTGTCAGGCAGGAAAGAAATGGTCGTGTGAGGGAACCTTGGTTGATGAGGGAGGTTGAATGTCTTGTAAAGAGGAAGAAGGAGGCTTACATAAGGTTGAGGAAACAGGGTTCAGACAGAGCAGTGGAGGGATACAGGATAGCCAGAAGGGACCTGAAGAAAGGGATTAGGAGAGCTAAGAGAGGGCATGAAAAATCTTTGGCGGATAGGATCAAGGATAACCCAAAGGCATTTTATGCGTATGTGAGAAACATGAGAATGACGAGAACGAGGGTAGGTCCGATCAAGGACAGTAGTGGGAGACTGTGTATTGAGTCGGAAGAGATAGGAAAGGTCTTGAATGAGTACTTTTCTTCAGTATTTACGAACGAGAGGGACCGTATTGTTGAAGAGGAGAGTGTGAAACGTTTGTAGAGAAATTGCTGTGGTAGCGAGTCTCTACCACAGACTCGCTACCACAGCAACTATATTGGGGAGACGGGCCGCCTACTTGCGGAGCGTTTCAGGGAACACCTCTGGGACACCCGGACCAACCAACCCAACCACCCTGTAGCTCAACATTTCAATTCCCCCTCCCACTCCACCAAGGATATGCAGGTCTTTGGACTCCTCCATCGTCAGACCACAGCGAAACGACGGTTGGAGGAAGAATGCCTCATCTTCCGGCTAGGAACCCTCCAACCACAAGGGATGAACTCGGATTTCACCAGTTTCCTCATTTCCCCTCCCCCCAGCCTGTCTCAGTCAAATCCATCAAATTCAGCACCGCCTCCCTAACCTGCAATCTTCTTCCCGACCTCTCCGCCCCCACCCCAATCTGTCCTATCACCCTCACCTTGACCTCTTTCCACCTATCACATTTTCGACGCCCCTCCCCCAAGTCCCTCCTCCCTATCTTTTATCTTAGCCTGCTGGACCAACTTTCCTCATTCCTGAAGAAGGGCTAATGCCCGAAACGTCGATTCTCCTGTTCCCTAGATGCTGCCTGACCTGCTGCGCTTTTCCAGCAACACATTTCCATCTCTAGAGTGTGAAACGGACTGGTAAGCTAGAGGAGATACTTGTTAGGAAGGAAGATGTGTTGGATATTTTGAACAACTTGAGGATAGACAAGTCCCCCGGGCCTGACGGGATATATCCTAGGATTATGTGGGAAGCAAGAGAGGAAATTGCAGTACCGTTGGCAATGATCTTTTCGTCTTCACTGTCAACGGGGGTGATACCAGGGGACTGGAGAGTGGCGAATGTTGTGCCCCTGTTCAAAAAAGGGAATAGGGATAACCCCGGGAATTACAGGCCAGTTAGTCTTACTTCGGTGGTAGGCAAAGTAATGGAAAGGGTACTGAAGGTTAGGATTTATGAGTATCTGGAAAGACACTGCTTGATTAGGGACAGCCAGCACGGATTTGTGAAGGGTAGGTCTTGCCTTACAAGTCTTATTGAATTCTTTGAGGAGGTGACCAAGCATGTGGGTGAGGGTAGAGCAGTGGATGTAGTATACATGGATTTTAGTAAGGCATTTGATAAGGTTTCCCATGGTAGCCTTATGCGGAAAGTCAGGAGGCATGGGATAGTGGGAAATTTGGCCAATTGGATAGAAAACTGGCTAACCGGTTGAAGTCAGAGAGTGGTGGTAGATGGCAAATATTCAGCCTGGAGCCCAGTTACAAGTGGAGTTCTGCAGGGATCAGTTCTGGGTCCTCTGTAATTTTTATTAATGACTTGGATGAGGGAGTCGAAGGGTGGGTCAGTAAATTTGCAGATGAAATGAAGATTGGTGGAGTTGTGGATAGTGAGGAGGGCTGTTGTCGGCTGCAAAGAGACTTAGATATGATGCAGAGCTGGGCTGAGGAGTGGCAGATGGAGTTCAACCCTGCCAAGTGTGAGGTTGTCCATTTTGGAAAGACAAATAAGAATGCGGAATACAGGGTTAACGGTAGGGTTCTTAGTGAGGTGGAGGAATAGAGGGATGTTGGGTCTATGTTCATAGATCTTTGAAAGTTGCCACTCAGGTGGATAGAGCTTGTAAGAAGGCCTATGGTGTATTAGCGTTCATTAGCAGAGGGATTGAATTCAAGAGTCGTGAAGTGATGTTGCAGCTGTACAGGACTTTGGTTAGGCCACATTTGGAGTACTGTGTGCAGTTCTGGTCGCCTCACTTTAGGAAAGATGTGGAAGCTTTGGAGAGGGTGCAGAGAAGATTTACCAGGATGTTGCCTGGAATGGAGAATAGGTCGTACGAGGATAGGTTGAGAGTGCTAGGCCTTTTCTCATTGGAACGGCGAAGGATGAGGGGTGACTTGATAGAGGTTTATAAGATGATCAGAGGAATAGATAGAGTAGACAGTCAGAAACTTTTTCCCCGGGTGCAACAGAGTGTTACAAGGGGACATAAATTTAAGGTGAAGGGTGGAAGGTATAGGGGAGATGTCAGGGGTGGGTTCTTTACCCAGAGAGTGGTGGGGGCATGGAATGCGCTGCCTGTGGGAGTGGTAGAGTCAGAATCTTTGGTGACCTTTAAGCGGCAATTGGATAGGTACATGGATGGGTGCTTAAGCTAGGACAAATGTTCGGCACAACATCGTGGGCCGAAGGGCCTGTTCTGTGCTGTATTGTTCTATGTTTATGTTCTATAAATGTGATGAAACTGAAAAAAGAAATAAAGAGGAAATCAACTTTTCTATGTCCTGAAGAGGAAGGGGTCAATGAGAAGTTAAAATGCATCAAAGTGCAAGTTAAAACAGCAAAGGGAGATCTAGAAACAAAACCTATAACAGAAATTAACAGTAAAACAAATTACAATAGGAGTAATAGGGCGTTCAGAGAAGAAGGGACAACCTGAAAGATCCAAATGAGCTTGAAATTGAGGATAACACAAGGTTGTAAACATGCTGAACAATTACTTTCTCCAAATATTAACAAAGGAAGTCATGAGCAACATTCCCTATCCAAACAGAAGAGAGTTCAGATTCCAAGTGCCAACAAACTTTGAAAAGAAAGGCAAACAAAGAGGCAACTCAGACCATTGAATCATCTGCAAATAAACCGAGTCAGTTTGTAACATGGCATAGTGAACTATTATGACAAATCCAGACTACATATTAGATACTGATATGAGTAGGAGGAGACAAGGTCAAATGTATCTGAATAGCTGATCTGCTTACCTTTTAAAGAATTCTCAACAATCACAATGAAAAAGAAGAAAAGCTTCGGGGAGGATGCATATATATGGATGTGATAAAGTTAATACTGATTGAGTGTCACAATTACAATGAATGTGGTGATGTCAGGAGGACTGGCTGGGAGATTAACTTAAGTTCATGAAGGAGCCAGATCTAAGTTAATGTCCTTCTATCAATCCCTGTAATATGTATACCACATCCCTAGTAACATACAATAAACTATATGTTGTCAACAACAGCAAATTTATCTAGTTAGACCACTTTGATCAACTTGAAAGGTTTGTACTATAAGCCCTTAATACTCAGAGGAGCAAATATGTAGAGAGAGCTCAGATATATTTAAGAATAATAGGTTGGAGGAGGGGGGGGATTTTAATTTTCCATACATTGACTGGGACTGCCAGAGTGTTAAAGGCTTAGATAGTGCAGAATTTGTTAAATGTGTTCAAGAACATTTTCTTTATCGATATGTAAATATCTACTAGAGAAAGAGCAAGACTTGAACTTCTCTTGTGAAATAAGGCAGGGCAAGTGACTGAAGTATTAGTGGGTGAACACTTTAGGATGAGTTATCGTAATTCTGTTAGTTTTAAAATTGTTATGGGAAAAGATAAGCCCTCCATAAAAATCAAAGTTCTTAATTGGAGTAAGGCAATTTTTAATGGTACGAGACAAGAACTTTCAAAAGTTGATTGGAATAGACAGTTCACCGGTAAAGGGATGACTGACAAATGGGAGGCTTTCAAAATTGTGATACAGAGTTCAGAGGCATTATGTTCCTGTAGAGTGGAAGATAAGGCTGGTAAGAGTAGAGAACAATAAATGCATAAAGATATGAAATTATGGTCAAGAATAATATATTAGGTATAGACAAATGGGATCAAAGAATCTCTTGAGAAGTATAAAGTGTGTGTGGGCATTCTTAAGAGGAATATCAGGAAGGCAATGAAGGGATATGAGATAGCCTTGGCAATAAGGTTTCAGGATAATCTGAAGAGATTCTACAAATACAATAAGCAGAAAACAGCAACTCGAGAGAGAAAAAGATCCCTTAAAGCTGAACAAGATTGTCTGTGTTTTGAATCTCAAGTGACAGAAGAGATATTGAATGAACATTTTGTGTTGAAGGAAATAAGTAGAGACTACAGAACTCGGAGAATAAATATTGATGTTTCAAAAACAGTTCATTTTACAAAACAGGAAGGTCTTAGAAAACACAAAGATGGATAAATCTCTGGGAACTGATCAATGGGCCAAGGAGTGGCAAATGAAGTTTAATTTAGATACATGTAAGGTGCTGCATTTTGGAAAGGCAAATCAGGGCAGGATTTCTACACTTAATGGTAAGGTCCTGGGGAGTGTTGCTTAACAAAGAGACCTTGGAGTACAGGTTCACAATTCCTTGGAAGTGGAGCTGCAGGTAGATAAGATAACGAAGAAGGCGTTTAGTATGCTTTCCCTAATTGGTCAGGGCACTGAGTATTGGAGTTACGAGGTCATGTTGTGGCTGTACAGGGCTTTGGTTAGGCCATTTTTGGAATATTATGTGCAATTCACAACATCAGAAGGATGTTGTGAAACTTGCAAGGGTTCAGAATAAATTTACAAGAATGCTGCCAGGGTTGGAGGGTTTGAACTATAGGGAGAGGTGGAATTTGCTCAGGCTGTTTGCCCTGGAGTGTTGGAAGCCGAGGGGTAACCTTACAGAGGTTTATAAAATCATGAAGGGCATGGATAGGGTGAAAAGACAAGGTCTTTTCCTTGGGATGGAGGAGTCCAGAACTAGAAAGCATAGGTTTAGGGTGAGAGAGGAAACATTTTAAATGGACCTAAAGGGCAACATTTTCATGTAGAGGTTTGTGCGAGTATGGTGGAAGCTGGTACAATTACCATATTTAAAAGGCATCTGGATGGGTATATGAACAGGAAGGGTTTAGAGGGATATGGGCCAAGTGCTGGCAAATGAGACTAGATTAGTTTAGGATATCTGGTCAGCATGAACGAGTTGGACTGAAGCGCCTGTTTCCATGCTGTACTTCTCTATGTCTCTAAGTGTATCCAAGGACAATGTGAGAAGTTAAGGAAGAAATTGTGAGGCCCATAGCAGAAATATTTGTATCATCAACACAAGTAAGGTGTTCAAGGACTGGAAAGTGGTTTATGTTGTACCTTTATTTAAGAAAGACTGTAAGGAGAAGCCTGGGAACTACAAACCTGTGAGCCTGACATTAGTGGTGGGTAAGTTGGAGATGATTCTGAAAGATAGGATTTACATTCATCTGGAGAGACAAAGACTGGTTAGGGATAGTCAGCATGGTTTTGTGCAAGGGAAATCATGACTCACAAACTTGGGTTGACTTTTTTTGAGGAAGTAATCAAAAAGATTATTAAGGACAGAGTGGTAGATGTTGTTGACATGGACTTGAATAAATGTTTTGACAAGGTTCTGCTTGGCAAACTAATTAGTCAATGGGCCTAACTTCCTAATTCCAAGCCAGAAACTTTCAATGTTTTCCACAGCCAGAAACCTGTAAAATTAAGTGATTATCAGCTGGACACACACGATGTGCAGATATATGGTTTATACACATGGAATTATTGATTAATTGCAGAACTGAGAATGATAATTTTCTGTTAACCAAAGGTATTTGGGTTAGATATAGAATTAGGTCATGGATTAACTTTGATCTCAATGAATAGCAGAACAGTTACACGAGACAAATAACTTCCCAATGTTTCAATTTTTTAGCAAAAATGATCCACCTGTTCTGTGGCACAGTGGTTAGCATCAGGGACCTGGGTTCGATTCCAGCCTCGGGTGACTGTCTGTGCAGAGTTTGCACATTCTCCCAGAGTCTGCATGGGTTTCCTCTGGGTGCTCTGGTTTCCTTCCACAATCCAAAGATGTGCAGGTTAGGTGGATTGATCATGCTAAATTGCCCATAGTGTTCAGGGATGTGTAGGTTAAGTGCATTAGTCAGGCGTAAATGTAGGGTAATGGGGTAGGGGAATGGGTTTGGGTGGGTTACTCTTCGTAGGGTTGATGTGGACTTGTTGGGTCAAATGGTGTGTTTCCACACTGTCGGGATTCTATGATTCTATGAGAAGATAAGCAAAATAAATACTCAAAGGCAACACTGAACTAACAAAGGCTAAGCCAGTGGAGGGAGCAATTAAAATATAATAACTCTACATATCTGGATATCGACATCAGTAATTTAAGAGCAGAACAGAAAGCTTCCGTTGAGCACATTGCTGAAGTTGGGAAGTGGACAAAGAATGGAACACCACAATTTTAAATCATTCCTCTGCATAGAGTGAGGTCATTGCCAATTAAGACAAACAGCCACAAGAAGCAGAACAATGTTGATGAAATTGCTTTCCTAAATTAACAACCTGCATTTTATTACTTGCCTGAGGGACAGCTTGTACTTCTCCATTATCCAGCGTGCTTTATCTATCATTTGCACCCAAAGAGGCTCTTCATTCATTTGCTTCAACTCACACTTATAAGGAAGTCCTGTGTGAAAAAAAAACATAAGTTCAATAATGGCTTTATATGCAACATATTGGAAAACATTACTCTAAATCTTCTATTAAAGAATTTTGCCGAAATTAAACTAAGAGAGAATGACTATTTTGACAGGTACATTAACTGAAATATAACTCTTGCACAGATTTTTCAAAATTCGAATCACTGGCTCGGTCAGCATTTACAGCCCATGCCAAATAGTCTTTGAGAAGTAATGGTGAGCGCCCTTCTTGAACTCTGCAACTGATTTTGGGGGGGCGTTAATACACCTACACCTCTATGAGTAAGGGATTTCCAGAATTTGACCCGATGAGAGCACTAAGTCAGGATGGTGCGTGGCTTGGAGGAGAACTTGAAGGTGACGTTTGCATTCACCTGCTGCCCTCTTGCCCTTCTAGGTAGTAGAGATCATAGGATCTGAAGGTGGTGCTGTAGGAACTTAGGTGAATTTCAAGATTGAAGGAAACTAATATTAAAGTGGAGATGGGAACTTGCAAAAATTACTGTAAACAAAATAACAGCAATATAGTAAATAATGTTGCTAAAAAGTGATAAACCACCTGGACCAGATAATTTCCAAATTAGCATCTTAGGAAAAGTAGGTGAGAACATTGCAGACAGCCTAACTATCAGCTTCCAAATTTCTCTTGAGGAATTGTGTATCTAAGTTGGAAATCCACACATTTCATTTCATTATTTAAGGAACTCAAGGAAAGTAAACCGAGGAATTACAGTATAGACCAGTCAACCTAAGAGCTGTTGTCAGGAAATTACAAAGTCTATATTAAGAAGGTGCTGAAGATTTTCAGCCATTCAGAAAGTAAGCTGGATTTATAAAGAATAAGGCAAAACTGCCAAACTTGGGAGTAGTTGTAATAGTGGACAGGACAGGTATAAAAATAGTAATTATCTGGACTCCAAAAGATATTTGATAAAACTCCTCATAAAGAGAATGAGTTAATGTTGATGTTCTTGAATCAAAGACAAATTAATGATACACAAAAAAGGGAGGCTTTCCATTCTATGAAAATTCAGGCCATAGATTCTATGCACAAAGATCATTGAATGTCATAATCAGGGACTGATAATAAACAAAAAAGACTGATGGAATGTTCATCTTGAGGGCTAGATTAGCAGAGTTTAAAAGTGATCTTCTGGCATAACAAAATTCTGCTTAGATCATACTGAGAGTACTGTGATAAGATCTGGGCCTTGCAGCTGACATATATATTGATCTCAGAGGGAGGGCAACATGGAATTTACAAGGATTATACCTGGATTTGAAAGATTACATGAACATGACTGTACTTCCTGGGATTTGAAGGTTAGGGGGTGCTTTGGTATAAATTGTCAAGTTGTTAACAAGAATAGATGGGAGAAACTATATCCGCTGGCTGGGGAGACTAGGACTAGAGGTATAGTCTAAGAATTACAGTCAGATCTTCGACGAGTGAAATTATTAAACAGATCTTTAAATTATTAAAGAGTAGCAGAAAACTGAAACACACTGCCACAAATGTCAACTGATGCTAGACCAACTAATAACTTTCAATCTGGGACAGATTTTAGTCAATCACAGGCATTAAGGGATATCAAGCACTAGCAGATCAGACATGATTTTATTCAACTGTGCAACAAGTTCAAGGGGCTAAGTGGTCCACTCCTGTTTTTGTATGTCTAAAAGGTAAATACGGAGGGCTGAGGGATCAAGCTTGAATAGATACAACAAATCACTCTTGAAGCTTGGTGATGTGAGTGAATATTTAAATACTGCTGAAATGTTTTGAGAATTTCTGACTTAACCACCTTTTCAGACAGTGAGTTCCAGATTTCCACCACCTCTTGGGTGAAAAATTCTTCTGAACTCTTCGCTTAGCCTTCTATATCTTACCTTAGGGCGTAGCTTTGCTCACTGAGCTGTAGGTTTGATATCCAGACGTTTCATTACCTGGCTCGGCAACATAATCAGTGGCGACCTCCAAGTGAAGCGAAGCTGTTGTCTCCTGCTTTCTATTTATATGTTTGTCCTGGATGGGGTTCCTGGGGTTTGTGGTGATGTCATTTCCTGTTTGTTTTCTGAGGGGTTAATAGATGGTATCTAGATCTATGTGTTTGTTTATGGCGTTGTGGTTGGAGTGCCAGGCCTCTAGGAATTCTCTGGCATGTCTTTGCTCGTAGCCCTTGTAGCCCTACACACGGATGAAAAAAACCACCAATTCGACTGGGACAATACATCTATCCTGGGATAGGCTAAGCAAAGACATACCAGAGAATTCCTAGAGGCCTGGCACTCCAACCACAAAGCCATAAACAAACACATAGATCTAGATACCATCTATCAACCCCTCAGAAAACAAACAGGAAATGACATCACCACAGACCCCAGGAACCCCATCCAGGACAAACATATAAATAGAAAGCAGGAGACAACAGCTTTGCTTCACTTGGAGGTCGCCACTGATAATGTTGCCTAGCCAGATAATGAAACGTCTGGATATCAAACCTACAGCTCAGCGAGCAAAGCTACACCCTAAACCTCAACCTGAGCTACAAACCTTCACAAACCTGACATCTTACCTTAGATTATGGGCCTTGAATAATAACTCCTCTACTAATGAGAAAGTACCTTCCTTTCCATTCCATTTCTGTTGCTCATAATTTTATACTCCTCTCTCAGGCCCCCTCTCAACCTTCACTTCTCCAAGGAAAACAGTCCCAGCTTAATCAGTCTTTTCTCATTGCTCAGACCTTCCAGCCAGGCAGTATCCTGATACAGCTCCTCTGCACCTTCTCTACTGCAAGCACATCCTTCTTTTTACATGGCAACCAGAATTGAATGCAGTACTCCACTTGTGACCTAACCAGCATTTTATACCAGAGTCCCAGCATATCCCTGATCTCTTGCATTAGATGCCTCAGCTAATATGGGCAGGTATCCCATGTGTTTTTCTAAATACCTATCCACCTCCCGTGATAGCTTCAGGAATCCATGGATATGTACACCAAGGTCCATCTGATGTTCAGTACTTTCAGGAGTCCTCCCAATTCCTTGCCTGGTTTGCCTTGTTAGCCCTCTTACTACCTCACACTGTCCTGTGTTGAATTCTGCCCACCTGAGCAGTCTGTTGATAACCTCCTGCAGATTAAGACTATCCTCCTCACTGTTTAACACTACTAATTTTCATGTTGATTCCACAGGAAATGGACGTAAAGATAGACTTCCAATTACAAAAGCATCCCTCTACAATAACCCCTCTGCTTTTTGCCCTCTGGGCCAATTTTGGAGTAAATGTGCCATTTTGTCATGGATTCCATGGGCCCTTAATTTCGCTACCAATCTGCCATGAGGGACCTTATTAGAAGCCTTGTTAAAGTCCATGGAGGCCACATCAAATGCTTACTTTCATCAACCCTCCTGGTTACCTCCTCAAAAAGTTTGATCAAAGTAACAAAGGCCACAAATCAATAACACACTTTCAAGTCAATAGGTAAGATCTCAAAGCCATCATGGGTTCATGGCTGCAAGATAGCAAGGGTATGTTCTGAATATTGAGACGTACATAGCATTCAAGAAAAATAGGAAGTTAAATTAAGGTGGAGGAGCAGCAATTTTAATCAAATACGGCATTAGTGCAATAGTTATGAGAAGACCTTAATTCAGGTGATCAAAGTGCAGAATTGGTTTTGGTGGAGATGAAGAATAGCTGGGGAAATGTCTAAAGGCCGCCTAATAGTAACCACAATGTATGACAAAATATACAAGAAGAAATACTAACTGTTTGTGATAAATGGATGGCAATAATATTGGAATTAAAAAATGTATTGCTGGAAAAGCGCAGCAGGTCAGGCAGCATCCAAGAAGCAGGAGAATAATATTGGAATGTACATTTAAATAAGGTAAATCTGATTAATAACACTAGCATGGAACAGTAGCCAGTTCTTATGATGGTTTTTTGGAGCAACATGTTCTGGAATCAACCAGATTTTGGTACTATGCAATAAGACAGGATTGATTAATGACCTCCTTATAAAGGCACCTATAGGCATCAGTGACCACAATAAGATTGAATTTTATAATCAGTTTGAAAGGAAGAAGACTGGGTCGAAGACTAATATTTTAAACTTTAAGGGCAACCAAGTTGGCATGAAAGCAGAGTTACCTGAAGTGAACTGCCATACTAAGAGAGGACATAGGTCAATAGAGAAGCAGTGGTAAACATTTAAGGGGATATCTCAAAATACTCAGAATAAGAATATTCCTTCAGCAAAGCAAAAATCCAAAGGGTGGACCCACATGCTGTGGTTAACTAAAGTAGTTCAGAAAAGCATCCAAGTTGAGGAAAAAACATTTAAATGTGTAAAGATAAGTGACAGCTGAGATGATTGGTCAAAATATAAAGAAAAGACCAGGATGACTACAAAGGTTAATCAAGCGCAAGAAATTAAAGTATGACAGAAAACTAGCTAGGGATGTAAAAACAGATAACAAATATTGTTCTAGTTATCTAAACAGGAAAAGAGTAAGCATAGTGAGTGTTGGTCCTTCAGGGGGTGAGAATAGGATCGTAGATTATAAAGAAATTACAGATGAAATGAACAAATTTTGCTTCTGTCTTTATCAAATAGAATAAACATCCCAGTAATCGCTGTAAAAGAGAAGGGGGAAGGAAGTGAGGAACTTGGTAAAATTACAATCATTCAGGAAGCAGCTGAACAAACTGATAGAGCTGTATGCTAACATATCCCTGGGTCCTGATGGACTTCATCCTAGATTTTTCAAAGAGGTGGCTTATGGGGTAGTAGATTCATTAGCATTAATTTTCCAAAATTAGCTAGACACCGGAAAGTAGTAAGCTTTCTATTCAAAAGGAGGGAGGGAAGCAGAAGGAAGGAAACTAAGTAGCTTAACATCTGTCACTGGAAGGTGTTAAGGAGGTTATAACTGGACACTAGGAAAAATCCAAGGTAATCAGAAAGTCTCAGCATAGTTTTGAGGAAGGGAAATCATGGTTGTGCATAAAAGGATATTGTGCAAAGTATAAAACATGCACAGAAGAGGACACAGAAGTTTGTAGACTGATATTGATAGCTTGAGTGAGTGGGCAAAAATCTGGCAGATGGAATATAACATAGGAAAAAGTGAAACTGCTCACTGTGGCAGGAAGTATATTCTCTAGAAGAAGGACAATTTCAAAATGTTGACATACACAGGAATCTAGGTATCCTCATGCTTGACTCACAAAAGATTAGTATACATATACAACAACTAATTAAGATGGCTAACGGAATACAACCCTTCATTATGAAAGGAGTTGAACATAAAAGTAAGAATGTTATGCTTCAGTTGTAAAGGGCATTGTGGGACCACATCGCAATTACAGAATCTAGTTTTGGTCTCTTTATTTAAGGATGACTGAAAATGCATGGGGCAGCAGGAGAGGGAAGCACTCACAAGAGGTTTACTAGATTGATACCCAGATATGACGAATATTGGGAGAAAGGAAGGACTGCAGATGCTGGAGATCATAGCTGAAAATGTGTTGCTGGAAAAGCGCAGCAGGTCAGGCAGCATCCAAGGAGCAGGAGAATCGACGTTTCGGGGATGAGCCGTTCTTCAGGAATGAAGAAGGGCTCATGCCCGAAATGTCGATTCTCCTGCTCCTTGGATACTGCCTGACCTGCTGCGCTTTTCCAGCAACACATTTTCAGCTATGAGGAATACTGGACAGTCTGGCTTGTTTTCAGTGAAGCCTTGAAGAGGGAGACTTGATTGAAGTACATAAGAATCTGAACAGTTCAACAAGGCAGAGGTGGAAATATTGTTCCCTCTTGTGGGTAAGTCCAGAACTCAGTATGGTTTAACATCAAGCGTCATCTTTTTAGGGTAGAGATGAGGAGATTTTTTTCTCTCAGGTAGTTGTGCAAATTTGGAACTTTGTTAGATTCAATACGGTCTTATGGAATGGTTCTAGGGGCAAAATGACCTACATCTGCTTCAAATTCCCAGGTCCCTGTGCTCATAGAAAATAGGAATTCAGTGTCTGCATTAGGTCCAGATTGAAATATTCCAGTGGAGGAAGAGGACAAAGAATAAAAGGGAAGACCAAATGTTGGCTTGCCTGCCTGACAAACATTAGGTAGAAAGTTTTCAATTACCAGTACTTACGGAAATGGCCATCTGTGCTGAGTTCATCACTAACTATAAGACATGTCACCTGGGAATAAGGTAAGGAGTTAGTTCTATTGTATGGACTGATGATCATCCCAACGAACTGAGCTCCTCCACGTGAAAAGTAATTCTGAAATCAATTGAAACTAGTAATCAGATTTGTGAATAAAAAATTGGAGTTTTTTTATTCTATACATTCATATATGGAATATTAGGAAGAAAGCTTGATGAATAACAATGACTGCTCAAATCATTAATTCAAGCTTGAATTGCTTGAATATTCTTCTTGTTGCACATTCACATCACTAACCATCTCATAGAAATATACAGCACAGAAACAGATCCTTCGGCCCAACTCGTCTGTGCCGACCAGATATCCGAAACTAATCTAGTCCCATTTGCTAAAATTTGGCCCATATCCCTCATTTACCCATCCAGGACCTTTTATATGTTTAGATCAGAGTGGTGCTAGAAAAGCACAGCAGGTCTGGCAGCATCCGAGGAGCAGGAAAATCAATGTTTCGGGTAGCCTCTAGGGTGGAAAGATAAAGAAGGGGTGTGAGGGGGGACTGGGGAGAAGGTAGCAAAGAGTACCTTCCCCCACCCTCCTCTCTGACCTATCCTCACCCCCATTCAACTTTTGTACTCTTTGCTATCTTCTCCCTAGCAACCCCTGCCCCCCCACCCCATTTATCTCTCCATCCGGGAGGCTCCCTGCCTCTATTCCTGATGAAGGGCTTTTGCCCGAAACGCCGACTTTCCTGCTCCTCGGATGCACCACTCTGATCTAAATTCTGGTTTCCAGCATCTGCAATCCTCACTTTTGCCTTTTATATGTTGCAATTGTACCAGCCTCCACTACTTCTAGCAGCTCATTCCATACAAGCACCACCTTTAGGTCCCTTTTAAATCCTTCCCCTCTCACCTTAAACCTATGTCTTCTAGCTTTGGACTCCCCCGTCCTGAGGAAAAGACTTTGTCTATTTATCCTATCCATGCCCCTCATAATTTTGTAAACCTCTATAAGGTCACCCCTCAGCCTCCGATGCTCCAGGGAAAACAGCCCCAGCCTGTTCAACCTCTCCCTATAACTCAAACCCATCAACCCTGGCAACCCTGGTAAATCTTTTCTGAACCCTTTCAAGTTTCACAACATTTTTCCGATAAGAAGGAGACCAGAACTGCACTCAATATTCCAAAAGTGGCCTAACCAATATCCTGCAACATGACCTCCCAACTCCTGTACTCAATACTCTGACCAATCAAAGAAAGCAAACCAAATGTCTTCTTCACTATCCTATCTACCTGCGACTCCACTTTCAAGAAGCTATGAACCTGCACCCCTGTACAGACGCAACATAACTTTCCAACTCCTGCACTCGATGCACTGACCAATAAAGTCAAGCATACCAAATGCCTTCTTCATTATCCTATCTTGCTGCAACTCCACTTTCAAGGAGCTATGAACCTGCGCTCCAAGGTCTCTTTGTTCAGCAACACTCCCAGGACCTTACCATTAAGTGTACAAGTCCTGCTCTGACTTGCCTTTCCAAAATGCAGCACTTTACATTTATCTAGACCAAACTCCATCTGCCACTCCTCAACCCAATGGCCTATCTGATCAAGATCCTGCTGCACTCTGAGCTAACCTTCTTGGCTGTCCGCTATATCTTCAACTTTAGTGTCTCAGGGTGAAAAATAATTGATGAACCAGATGCAATACCAAACAGAAATGAGGAACACAATGTTAGCTTGACTTTCGATGCTGGCACAAGTGCAGCTGACCATGAGAAGGAGGTTTCCCTAAGCTTGGCTAATTTTGTAGAATCAGGATAATTTCAATAATTTTTGGCAAGTTGTGTGTCTTGTACCTGACAGTACAGATTCAGAAGGTGCAGAAAGTGGCTGTAGTTGGTTTTAGGGGCTTATTGCAGTATTGAAATTAAAATATTAAAAAACAAATTCTGGCACGGCCATTGGTTGGGCAATTGACCGCCCAATGATCAATGACCCCTCCAGTTCTTACAACACTAGTTGCCAAAGCTGAACTTGGTATAAAGAAGCCAGTCAGTTGGTCCTCCTCCCTTGTGTATTCTTTTCCTGTTACTTGAAACATAATTCCTGAGCAAACCTTTTCCCCTTTTTGTATGCAATTCACTGCACTTACCTGATATTGAGTATTCCAAGTACCCTTGCATTAACTTTTAAAAATGCCTAAACAAGTTTTAGGTTGTAGTGTTTTCTGTAGAGTCTGCTTTGATTTTCCATTCACCAAAGATCCCAAAATCCCTACAGTTGCAAAGACACTAATACATCAATGAACTAAAACCATTTGAATGCAATAACGAACCCATCAATATCTGTCAGGGAATAGCACAGGTAATCTACTAAAGCTCTGTTTACTCCCTGAGTTCTACTTCATTTAAAAGAAAATTGTAGTGTAGTCTATTTACCTAATGGAGCAGGAGATGAAAGAAGAATATCCTTTACAACACTGCTCATATTTCAGAATACCTTATTAGCTCATTCACTAGTAATAATCTTGGATGTTAAAATTCTTTCCTTATAATTGAATGATCCCCACTAAGAATAAATGATAATTCATTCCATAATTGTCTCTTCATAATCAGGATCTGGACAGAAATGAAAGATGCACTTAAACTATTTTTCTTTAAGTCTCTGAGAAGAAAGTAGAATTTTATAAATTCTGGAACTTTGCAGCATTTATACCTGGTATTTAGCCTGGGTGTCAATGTCTCTTAAGGATGGATTGGGATCAAATGCAGGATGGGAATGGTACCATCCAACAATGCTGTACCCTCTTCCAGCTAGGGCTTCGGATGCCTGTGTTTGTGACACTGGGTCCATCTCACATTGTAATCCTGTGCTTAAGCTGTTACATGGCTCTGCGACACAGATCTGTAAACAGGAAATAATCTTTCACTGAAGATATTGATTTTCACAAGCATGTCAAAATAATTTTCATATCATCAGGGCAGTGTTTTGCAAACATTCTCTGTTAATTCAACATTCCTATTTCAGCCATTATTTATATGTTTCCATTCATTCACCACACATTTTCTCATTTGAATTTTAAGAAATATCATACATCCATTTGATTTTTTTGCCAATTTTAATGATCTTTTACAACTGTGATAATACAGCTGTTTTAAAATGACGTACAAAGTTAAAATAAACCTGAACATGCTAACTTATTTCTCAGGCAATGAAAGAAAAGGGACGACCACGGAGGTTAAAACAAATCCAAAATTCCAATTACCTCTAATATTTTCTTTCCCGATGAATATCGCCCACCTAACAAGCCGATCACTTCTGCCATTGACACATGGGCATGCTAAACATGGAGGATATAAGAATATTACTTCAAACAAAACACAAATTCATGCATTCAACAAATTACTCTGCATCTACGATATCCTGCTTATAACAAGTACAAAAGTATTGGGCTCAATTTTATGCCCCCGCTCCTGAAAGCCGGATGAATGGGAATAAGTAAAATCCAGCAAATTTCTTCTCACTAGCCTACTGCCCATTCCTGATCTGCCTTTGGATTATACAAGACTTTAGTAAACCACCTCAGCTATTTCACGCATTGCACTGGCTTGTGTTGGGGAATTCCTTTGAGCATCCTCTGGACATACTTCCTTCGCAAGATCATTCTCCAATCAATTGCCTCTTGAATATAGTTACCCACTATCTCACGTCTTTACCAAGATCCTCAACTTACTTAAGATTCTCAGCATGGTGGCCCCACCTGTAGTCCAAGACCAGTACACAGGCTGCAGATCCACTCACCATCCTGACTTACAAACACATCACTGTTTCTCTAGGGTTGCTGGGTCAAAATCCCAGAACTCTCTACCGAAAAGCTTTAGGGATGTTACTACAAATGAACTGTAGTGACTCAAGAGACAGCTCATCACTACTTTTTCAAGGGCAACTAAGGGTAACATACAGGAGGAGAAAGTGAGGACTGCAGATGCTGGAGATCAGAGCTGAAAATGTGTTGCTGGAAAAGCGCAGCAGGTCAGGCAGCATCCAAGGAACAGGAGAATCGACGTTTCGGGCATAAGCCCTTCTTCAGGAATCTTCTTAAGGGTAACATACAACAAAGCTCACATCACATGATTGATTTTTTTTTCTAAATGTCTACCAAGTATTTTATAGGACACCTTATTCCATATTGAAGTCATTTGTTACCTTTTCCCTTAAGAATAGAGTCACCACTAAACAATATATTTGACTCTTAGGTAGCATCAATATTTGGCACAAACGTGTGAAGTCTTGCTAGGAGGACCATGCTGCTTCCTGTATATTGGACAACTTAAGCTTGTACTTGCATTTGCATTATCAAGATCTGTCTTATAAAAGTTTAATTCTTTAGCTTGGTTCTCAAAACATAATGAAATGTTACATTTTGTAGATGAAGATGATATGTATTGGAGATTTGCCTTCAAATTTAAAAGATTGATGTTTCTCTGTTATTACACAATTTATTTATTACAATCAACAGGCTCAAATTTAACACATTAAAAGCACAGATACAAATTTTAAGCAACTTAAAAAAATCAAAAACTTGTTGTGCATTGCACTGATTTTTTAGGATACACACATTGGTATGCTTTTACGTTTTTAACATGTTAAAATTTTCCACAGTCCTGTTGAATTTATTAATCACTTCTGGCAAGAATAGATTCAGCTATTATTCTAGGCAATATAATTTCATGGTAGCAGTCATGTGCACCTCTATTACATGGAGAAAAACGAATGCTCCTTTTTCTTACCATATCCATCACTAGCAATGCCTCTGAAGCTACCTTCACCTGAAATGGCTCCTGAAATGAAAACACTATTTACCAACAAGCATACAAGAATTTTAAAAATAGAACACAACAAAGTAAAATCATCTTTATCTGAAGAATTTAGATAAGATTCTTACTGGTTTCTCTTCACTGAAGCAGTGACACGGGATAAGCTGGAAAGGGTCAAAAGAGCTACGGAGAGCAAATGAGGCAAATTATTAAATCATCAAATGCATAAACAACAGTGAGGTAGGGCAAATCAACTTTTACATAAGTTTTCTCTTGCTTCAGATTTTAAGAAATACTAGGGTTTTGTTTTAATGACTGAGCAGCCAACCAGAAGAATGGCTGACTACTCACTTCTTTGAGGGGAAACAATGTCAATCCCCATTCTCAGAACTAGACACCCTGAATGGCCATCCCAATGAAGTTTGCTGCCTCCAAGCTAGGAAAAAGACAAATACCAGAAGGGTGGTGAGGAAGGGGCAGTGATCATGGGAATAGTAGAAAGCTGACATAGCAGTTGCCACAGCCAAAATTACTCTTAACCAACATGAACAGCTTCCTTGTCTGGCCTCACTAAAACAAAACTAACATGCAACTTTTTGGTCATCTTCTGCCCTATTATCAAGCCTTAATAAATGCAGCATCTTCCATAGATACTTCACCCAGAAGACTTTTAGAACAAATTAGATATTTGAATTCACTAAAGCTCAGTCTGAATCAGCTGAGCTGCTTAGTTTAACTCTGCTATTTTTTGTTTCCCAGGTAGAAGGATTTGAACTGGTGATATCGTTTGTTAACTTTTATTGCTTCAATTCAAATGCTTGAACAGAAATGACCACATTTTTCTAACATTAAGTGGGTTCCTAAACAAAAAAAAACATGCTTACTATGGTTGTTCCTGGTACAGGTACTGTAGAGTCATAGAGATGTACAGCATGGAAACAGACCCTTCAGTCCAAACCGTCCATACCGACCAGATATCCCAACCCAATCTAATTCCATCTGCCAGTACCTGGTCCATATCCCTCCAAACCTTTCCTATTCATATACCCATCCAAATACCTTTTAAATGTTGCAACTGTACCAGCCTCCACCACTTCCTCTGGCAGATCATCCTGCAGCTTTGATTAAATGGAAAACCCTCCCCATTTTTAACTACCTATAAGAGTTGAACAACAATTTCAAATATTTCGTAATTGATCACAGGAACTCAATCTCAGCTGCAAAGATACTCTCAGCCTGAGAAATCTTCCTGCCAAACTACAAGGAAACACCAAGTATATGGTATTTCACATGCTTTTAAAATTTTAATGTAGCCAATGTATCCTGGAAGAAACAGAGACTGTCTCTTATGCTTGACAGCTGACAATAGTAGTAGTTAATTTGTGTCAAATCCTGTCCATTTTACACAGGTGATCTGTGCTCTTGAGGCACAGTGGTAGCTTCCCTTCCTCTGGGACGGAAGACCCAGTTTCAAGTCTCACTTTCTCTCGAAGTGTATTATAACATGTTTAAATGCAGTAATTAAAAATATCCACAGAAACACAATACAAAAGCAAGCTTAACATATAAGAAGCAAATATTATGCTCAGGTTTTCGCAAATCGATTTCTTAGTGTGGGAATTTTTTTTTAAAAATCACGTGAGTATAGTTCATGAAGAGTTTGTACCTCTTCGACTGGCGAGGGCCTCTTACTGGTTTTGGAGGTTTGTTCAACTCTTCCTCCTGCCTCCTGGCCATTTCTTCTGCCGTGATATGCTAGAAGTTCATAAATTATATTAAAATTATCCAGAGATATTTGCTATCTGAAACTAACAGTTAGGCAGTCAGCCTAGCAAGGAAGCATGTGGCATAGTTGATTAGTCATTCTCAAATATTTGCATCTATGGACCCCACCTAGATATGACAAAAGATCCTGCAGCCCACCCACAGTTCTATCCCACCTGCATTCATTCACTGCTGCACAAAGACATATTAAAAATGATGAGAAGTGATGAAAACATTAAATATTTTGTTGTTTTTTGCTTCTAAACACAATAAGTCTACGTGCATTGATTTTTTTGAAAATCAAGTATCACAAGTGTGTAAATGTCAGTAAAAATTCACAGACATTTTCATATTGTAAAAATTAACATGACAGAACATTCTCATGTTATAAAATAATCACCAGAAATGTCTGAAAAACTAATACATATCATATTTATATTAATCAAACAAAATCGGGGGTGGGGCATGGGATGGTCTTCGAAAGGTTGGTATAGACTCAATGGGTCAAATATTCTGCTTCCACACTGCAGGGATTGTATTTTATGAGTTGAAAGTGTGTGAGATTTAAGTCAAGAGTATAATATCAAGAAACTCTAATAAAAGTGAAATCAATAGGAACCACTGCAAATTATGCCAAAATGTTGTGGTTCTGTTCGCCGAGCTGGGAATTTGTGTTGCAGACATTTCGTCCCCTGTCTAGGTGACATCCTCAGTGCTTGGGAGCCTCCTGTGAAGCCCTTCTGAGATGTTTCCTCTGGCATTTATAGTGATTCGTATCTGCCGCTTCCGGTTGTCAGTTCCAGCTGTCCGCTGCAGTGGCCGGTATATTGGGTCCAGGTCGATGTGCTTATTGATTGAATCTGTGGATGAATGCCATGCCACTAGGAATTCCCTGGCTGTTCTCTGTTTGGCTTGTCCTATAATAATAGTGTTGTCCCAGTTGAACTCATGTTGCTTGTCATCTGAATGTGTGGCTACTAAGGATAGCTGGTCGTGTCGTTTCGTGGCTAGTTGGTGTTCATGGATGCGGATCATTAGCTGTCTTCCCGTTTGTCCTATGTAGTATTTTGTGCAGTCTTTGCATGGGACTTTGTACACTACATTGGTTTTGCTCATGCTGGGTATCGGGTCCTTCATCCTGGTGAGTTGTTGTCTGAGAGTGGCTGTTGCTTTGAGTGCTGTTATGAATCCTTGTGGTCGCGGTAGTCTGGCTGTCAGTTCGGAAATGCTCTTGATGGATGGTAGTGTGGCTAGTCCTTTGGGTTGCGGCATGTCCTCGTTCCGTTGCCTTTCCCTTAGGCATCTGTTAATGAAATTGCGCGGGTATCCGTTTTTGGCGAAGACATTGTATAGGTGTTCTTGTCATCTGTGATGTTTCCACTATAACAACACTATTATTATAGGACAAGCCAAACAGAGAACAGCCAGGGAATTTCTAGAGGCATGGCATTCATCCACAGATTCAATCAATAAGCACGTCAGCCTGGACCCAATATACCGGCCACTGCAGCGGACAACTGGAACTGACAACCGGAAGTGGCAGATACAAATCACTATAAATGCCAGAGGAAACATCACAGAAGCGCTTCACAGGAGGCTCCCAAGCACTGAGGATGTCACCTAGACAGGGGATGAAACGTCTGCAATACAAATTCCCAGCTCGGCGAACAGAACCACAACAACGAGCACCCAAGCTACAAATCTTCTCACAAACTTATGGCAAAATGCTCCAGTATTTTAAGTCATACCGAGCACAATGAAAAATGTTTGTTCTTATTGCAGAGCAACTATTTCAAAATTAAGACACTGATGGAAGAGTTCTCAGTGCAGATGGTCTCCTAGACACAACCACCCTCAACTGCCGCATTAATGATTTCCCTTTCATAGAGTCAGAAGTGGTAATGTACACTAATGTATATAGTATTCAATTCTGTACACAATTAATCAGATATTCAGACATTCATGCCAGCATGCATCTATATAGGGCCAACCTTCAAGCTTGGGCTGAGAAGTGACAAGTAACACTCATATTAACCAAGTGCTTGACTATCTTCAGAAAGGCAGAGAATGTAACCGCCTCCCCATGACCTTCAATGATACCAATACCGAAATGCACCGCCATCAAAGTCCTGAGTGCATCACCATTAATTATAGATTACATTAGATTAGATTCCCTACAGTGTGGAAACAAGCCCTTTGGCTCAGCAAGTCCACACCGACCCTCCAAAGAGTAACCCACTCCCTACCCTATATTTACCCCAACTAATGCACCTAACACTATGGACAATTTAGTATGGCCAATTCACCTAACCTGCACATCTTTGGATTGTGGGTGAAAACCGGAGCACCCAGAGGAGAACGTGCAAACTCCACACAGACAGACAGTCACTCAAGGCTGGAATCGAACTCGGGTCCCTGGCACTGTGAGCCAGCAGTGCTAACCACTGAGCCACTGTGCCGCCCCAGAAACTTGACCAGTTGTACAAACATTCTGGTTACAAGAGCATGTCAGAGACTAGGTATACAGTTGCAAGTTATTTACTTCCTGACTTCCCAAAGTCTTTCCACTATTTAGAAGGCAGGAATATGATGGAAAATTGTCCATTGCTTGGATAAGCACAGCTTTAATGGCAATTAAGCAGCTTAAAAACACCATTCAGAATAAAGGTGGTCCCTTGACATACTCTATTCACCATCTTAAAATATCCACGCCCTCTACTTTCAGAGATACTGTAATGTGTACTATTAATAAAATGCACTGCATAAATTTACCAATATTTATTTGACTGATCCTCCCAAACACACAACCTCTGTCATCTAATTAGCAGACCTTGGGTAACCTCATCACTGAGAAGTTCCCCTCCCAATTCACAAACCATCCTGATTTATGAATATAATCACTGTTCATCCACTGCTGCAGTATGGTCAAAAGCTTAAACCTCCTTCCACAAAAGTACCATGAGAGTACCCACACCAAACTGACTGGAGCAGTTCAAGAAGGTTACCTACAATTAGCTTCTCACGGATGGGTAATAATCCTGGCTTGACTAGCAATTTCCACATTCCATAAACAAATAAAAAAAACACAATTATCTTCCTGTCTGTCAGTTGAGACCCCAACTACTGCATAGTTTTGTTGGTCAGGTGTCTGCTGTGTCTTCTTGATGCCTTCCTGAGCTGGATAGTGCTTACATGTTAAAGGCAGCATCTTTCATTTCTGTTCTGCAATCAGTGCTAGCATGTTTGGAAAATGGTTGGGACAAGCTCACAAGGCAAGTAGTTCTGGCAAAATCTGAACTGAGTCTCAGCCAGTAGCTTATTAGCAAGAAAGTACCATCTATTGATCAGCTCCTCTATCACCTTACAGATGAGTTAGACCTATCCCGCTCCTTGACAATAGGATTTGCAAGCCCAATTTTCCAAATTATCAACTGTATGCTTGCTTCATAGCTACACAGAGATAGCTTGTGTAGTCCTAGTCAGTATGGTGTGCAACTCCTCAATTTTACATGCTCTATGTTATATTCTCAGTAAAAAGCAGACCATTTTAATTATTTAGTATTGCGATGTAAAACTAAGCTTTTCTGACATAATCTTATACTCAATATGATGGGCAGCACGGTGGCACAGTGGTTAGCACTGCTGCCTCACAACACCAGAGACCCGGGTTCATTTCCCGCCTCAGGCAACTGTGTGTGGAGTTTGCACATTCTCCCCGTGTCTGCGTGGGTTTCCTCCAGGTGCTCCGGTTTTCTCCCACAGTCCAAAAAATATGCAGGTTAGGTGAATTGGCCATGCTAAATTGCCCGTAGAGTTAGATGAAGGGGTAAATATAGGGGAATGGGTCTGGGTGGGTTGGTCTTCGGAGGGTCAGTGTAGACTAGTTGGGCCGAAGAGCCTGTTTCCACACTAAGTAATCTAATCTAAATTATCAATAAAAGTGAACAGCCTAAAGATTTGAATCAAGCCAAAAGCAAAGTACTGCAGGTGCTGGAAACTTGGAAAAAAATAATCAACTGACAATGTCTGTCGCGAGAATAAAAAAAATTAGCATTTCAGGTCCATGTAAACACTTTTGAACCAGTTGTGATAAAAGGTCACAACCTCTTCAGATCTGCACATATTTTCAGGATATTTTGTTATTATATCTGTTCTCACTGAGTGTTTGTTCAATCCACCTTTCATGAGACTAAAGTAGTACTTGTGCAAAATATATGTATATCTGGTTCTGACCACATCTGTTAGGTTAAGTGAACAAAGATTAAAGTCAACATTAATAAGAATGTCAGTCTGTTTACAAGAACAACTAATGTCCTGGACTTAAGAGGTTACCTATAGCAGATCCCATTTTGTAACACAGCTGCCCAGAGCATCTATTCTTCTCATTTGTTGCCTGATTTTTCTATCATAATCCTCTGTTTTCAATCCTAAATATATTTTCTCTAAACTTTGGGTGATTTGGATATTTATTTCAAATTAGCCCATTACTTCCTTCAAAATACAACTGTAACAAATAAATTTACTTATTTTGTACAGTTATAATATTCTGCAGCAACTAGCAAGTTGATGCAATAGTCCACTGCAATCTTTGGAGCAAGTTTTCTAAGACATTAATCTTGCTGTAAGACTTTTGACTCCAAATACCTCATAAGTCTGCCCTTCCAGATCCTTTGCATCACACCAGTTACCCCAAGAGTCTCGCACACGCCGTCTTCTGGTATGCTTCAACAAATAACAAAAAGCAGGCGACTGAGAGTTATCCAAAGCATTATCAATGCACAGACAATCATTTACATAAAAATAGGTTTATTGATAGTTTAAGGATACCTATTTTCCCCAAGAATACTGAAGTACTCTCTACGCAAGCCTTTCTCCTTCAGCCGAAGGCTAATTGTATATTAATTGTGTGCAATCAAATGCAAGCATTGTGCTTTAATTTTTTCACTTTGTCCTTACAAATGGACAGGGACTGAAACTGTGCTTGTTGACTTAAGACATATAGATTTTTAATCAGCATTCCCTCTAATTTTCTTCATGACTGCACTGGCCTTCAAGGTCCATGCACGGCAGCAACTTCCAGAAAATCAGCAACACTGTGTTTGTACTTCACTGAGAGATCAACTCATTAAAACCAAAACCAAGCAAAACAGGACAATATCTGGAATCTGACAAATTGCCTAAAATGTTATCTTGGTTAACTAAGTAGTGAGGATTGGCACAAGATTGAGGATTATAAAAGTGCTGCTTATTTTCAGTTTGGTGATAACTTTAACAAGGTATTTGTCTTTGCACAAATTGAGAAATGTTTTCATTTTGACATTTCATACATATTGTAACAAGATTTCATCTTTCTACAACAATAATTGGGAAGGAAAACAAAAAGAAATTGTAGATCCAGTAATGGAGAAATCACCAAAAATTTGACCTGTGACATCAGCCAAGTTTCAGATACACAATGGAGGGTCAATAGCAATTTAAAGCCACATATGAAAAAATGACCATCATGGTTATGAAATACTGCAGCTTAAATTCCTTTAACAGACTCTGCATAATGCAGAGATCGTGAAAAACTATTATTGGATTTTATCTGATCAACGAGATTACAAGATGACAAACAACCTAGCATATGTTGTTGATGCAAAAAGTTCACTCCAGATGTTTGGAGAATACCTTTAAATTAGACTGGGTTAGATTAAAAAGTGTACAAAGACTGGCTTAGGATGCGTGTAAGTAAATACACAAGTGTAGTGATTAAGGTTAGCAGAAAAGATGGCAAACAAATTCAGATTCTGGGCTTTTTTATAATAGCCCATAATATAAATGAATGGAATGTTTGATCTGAGAGTCACATTTGTTAGGCTACTGCAGGAATACAAGAGATATTTAATTTAGAAAAAGCATTGAATCAAGGAAAAATAAAAAGGATGGTAAATTGTAAGAAGAATGGCTTAAAACCAGAGAGTCTCTTTTCACTGCAGTAAAGAAGATTAAGACCAAAGTCTGAGACACATTTCCAAAATTATACAATTTTGAGTTGGTACATAAGAACTGGTTGTAAAATGAGTCACATTGTTATACAGAGTCAGGGTTATCACAAGAACAAATGGAGAATATTTTAGAATATAAAATGTTTGACCACATCCAAATAGGGAGACAAAAAAATTGACATAAAATTTCATTTGATACCAATTTGAAAAGAAAGAATGTGAGAAAACTGGCAAAATTGCAGGGAAATTTAATTAGTGTAGGTTGCTTCAATTAAAGAACTTGCAGTGACACAGTGTGACACTATTTCTGGTTTTCTTTAATTTTCATCTTCACAGGAGGGTCAGGAAAAAAAATCTAAGAAATTATAGATAGATCAAACTCAACCATTTGGTCAAGGGTCAGTTGCTCCATGCCGGCCCTACCCAACTACCCACAAATTAATTTATTTTCACTTTTCTTTCGCTAAGTTAATACATCGAACTTGCCATTGTATTATCAAGTACTACTTGGACAATAATGAAGGTGCAATAGTTTGAATGATTTCTATGTGGTAATGTTCAACAGTTTTATGAAAAGATATTTAGTAGAACTTTACTTCATTAAAACAACTGCAGTGTAAAATGCTGCCACATTATTATTCTGCTGTTATTGTATATAGTCAACTTACCATGGACTGCAATCTTTGAGCAAGCAAATATGTCTGTTCACTGTCCTTTCCTTCCTCTTTATTACGCCCTCGGTCTACAGGTCGTGGTCGATGATATATTGCCTGTTCTGTAAAAGGAAAAGAAAAAGTAAAATTTACCAAAACTCTTCATCATATGGTGAAATGCAATAATACGAAGTTCAGAGTTCGATCAATGTAAAACCTCAATGACAATGCTAAGTAGTACCAAAATGTAATTCTAAAGTTTACTGCTTTCGATCTGTGTTCCACTTTTATGGATATAGTGGCCAAATGCTATCAACCATCAAATAAGATTACACTATAATTTTCAAACACCAATACCAAAATGAAGTAACTATCTTTCCAGCTCTCTCTATCTCCCCCTGCCAACCACCACTCCCCCCACACATAGTCAAAAAAAATTAATTGCCAATGAATGGTGACAGAATTGATGCTGGCCAGGATTCTAATTCCTGAGTGCAAACTAATACAAAAAGCTGAAAATGTGGTGAGAGTTTCAGCCATGGTATTCCGAGGGACAAACAGCATAATATAATTCACTGTCAAGTTCTATGTCGAAATAATAGTTACATTGTGTAGTATTAATCTACTGTGGCTTCCTACACAAACAAGGTTACAATGGGATAATAAAAGCAAAATTTTGCAGATGCTGGAGATCTAAAAGAAAAACAGGAACTACTGGAGAAACTCAGCAGGTCAGGCAACATCAGTTGAGAGAAAAAATAGTTAATTTTTCCAAGTCTGATACAACTCATCTTTGATATTCTTCTAACGTGTCATATTAGATTTGAAATGTCAACTTTAATTTCTCTCTTCAAGGATACAATGCTTCCAATTGCAAATGTTTGAGAGAAAATGTACTGAAGAAAACTGTTGGAGCAAAGTTAAATATTTACAGAAGTGATCGCGAACCAACTAGATGAGTTCCTATCAACTCTGAAGATTCTATTTCTGATGTCACTTTTTAGTGGCACACGTTATAGTAATTGTAATGCCTGATGTTCTGATTTACTAATTATTAAGAAAGCACAATTTTTAATGAACGTAGCTCATCAGGATATTCTGAACCAAAGGTCAGCTGAGGTTTGCTGGTCACAGAAGCAATCCACACATTGATTTTATCTTAGGAGTGGAACATGACGAAAAATATAGACATTAAGCTCTTAAAAACTTAAAATATGAATAATCAGCGACTAGGAACTGTTGGTAATCAGAGAGAAATGTATGTCTTTGCACATAAATTACAGGAAGTTAACATGCAGTTACTACCAATAATTGGGAAAGTAAGTGATAGGTTAACCTTTATTGCAAAAGGATTGGAGTATAAAAGTAAAGAGGTTTAGTTGAATTATTTAGCACCTTGTTTAGATTAGTTCTACAGTACAGTTTTGGTGTTCTTATACAAGCTAGAATACATTTGGCAGCAAAGCTTCACCAGATAGATTCCTAAGATGAAGGAACCGTTCTGTGAGGTCATAGAGATGTACAGCATGGAAACTGACCGTAAAGGTCCAACCCGTCCATGCCAACCAGATATCCCAACTCAATCTAGTCCCACCTGCCAGCACCCGACCCATATCCCACCAAAACCATCCAAATGCCTCTTAAATGTTGCAATTGTACCAGCCTCTACCACATCTTCTGGCAGCTCATTCCATACACGTACCACTCTCTGCGTGAAAAAGTTACCCCTTAGGTCTCTTTTATATCTTTCCCCTCTCACCCTAAACCTATGCCCTCTAGTTCTGGACTCCCCAACCCCAGGGAAAAGACTTTGTCTATTTACCCTATCCATGCCCCTCATAATTTTGTAAACATCTATAAGGTCACCCCTCAGTCTCTGACGCTCCAGGGAAAACAGCCCCAGCCTGGTCAGCCTCTCCCTGTAGCTCAAATCCTCCAACCCTTGCAACATCCTTATAAATCTTTTCTGAACCCTTTCAAGTTTCACAACATCTTTCCGATAGGAAGGGGCCCAGAATTGCACGCAATATTCCAACAGTGGCCTAACCGATGTTCTGTACAGTCGTAATGTGACCTTCCAACTCCTGTACTCAATACTCTGACCAATAAAGAAAAGCATACCAAATGCCTTCTTCACTATCCTATGTACCTGCGACTCCACTTTCAAGGAGCTATGAACCTGCACTCCAAGGTCTCTTTGTTCAGCAACACTCCCGAGGACCTTACCATTAAGTGTATAAGTCCTGCTAAGATTTGCTTTCCCAAAATGCAGCGCCTCGCATTTATCTCAATTAAACTCCACCTGCCATATCTCAGCCCATTGGCCCATCTGGTCCAGATCCTGTTGTAATCTGAGGTAACCCTCTTCGCTGTCCACTACACCTCCAATTTTGGTGTCATCTGCAAACTTACTAACTGTACCTCTTACGCTGGCATCCCAATCATTTATGTAAATGACAAAAAGTAGAGGGCCCAGCACCGATTCTTGTGGCACTCCACTGGTCAGAGGCCTCCAGTCTGAAAAACAACCCTCCACTACTACCCTCTGTCTTCTACCTTTAAGCCAATCCTGTATCCAAATGGCTAGTTGTCCCTGTATTCCATGAGATCTAACCTCGCTAATTAATCTCCCTTGAATAGACTGGAGTTTAGAAGAGTGAAAGTGGACCTCATTTAAATTGTAAAATTCTTAAGGGGCTTGAAAGTGTAGATGCTGGGAGGAGGTTTCCTCTGATAAGAAATTCTAAAACTAAGGGTCACAATCTTAGAATATGAAAACAACTAAGTCAAAGAGAAATTACTTTACTCGCAGAGGTGAGAACCACTGGAATTCCAAATTGAATGTTCAGCTGATGAGCATATTCAAGCCAGAAATTGGTAAATTTTCAATACTAAGCAAATCAAGGGATATGATGTAGGTGAAAGAAAATCAGCCACAATCTTACTAAATGGCAGAGGATGCTCAGAGGTCCTAATGACTTATGCCGGCTCCTACTTCTGATGGTTTTTTTAAAATATGTACTGAATACTCTAACACCTTAATACCTGTAAATTTCCATTAGTTAATACCTTTAAAAGGAGTCGGATAGATGTCTAATTAGGATCAAAACTGTATATTCTAAAGACTTTTTCAGATAAAAGTGGTGAAATGCTATGTGGAAGAAAGTGATTTTTCAGTTGGTGGAATCATGAATGTTGTACTTGATAATAAAAATAACAGCATGTCAGGAATTAGGTCTGTGATATAACTAATTTAAATTTGACAAGAAAAGGTTTGTATGAATGAATAAAATACAAACTTGGGGATGCATTCTGGATTTTTGCATGAATTTATGTAGAAACAAGATAAAAACTGCAGATCTTGAGTCAGTCTTGAGATGAGGCAAGGCTTTATAATTCAACTATTGATCAGCTCCACAGCTAGGAACTTCCAGTTATGACTTAATATTTACAACTCCATCCCAGCTCACCAAGCAGTCAGAACCATCTAAGGTTTAAAGTTCATCACAGCCTCGATTGTTTGATCCTATAAAAAGTAAACTGCCAAGTTTCAATTTTATGTTGAAGGCTAGTACAGGAGAAGAATCCTTATCTTCTAATATCAAGAAGAAAAATAATGGTAATATTTTCTGACATTTTATATTTACATTGAGATATATATTTGCTACTTTTAACTTTATTTCACTCCTTTTTGTAATCTGTGGAAGCCAGTTCCTGACACATGGCACATTGTGCAGAATTGCACTTTAACATTGCCACCCAGATCAACTGAAGTGCTGGAAGTTGTCTAAAAAGAAGTTATAGCGCCATCCAAAGGAAATATAAAATAACACAACAATGATAGTCAGACAGAAGGATTTTCCGCAGTCTGAAAGCAATAGGAAGCGAAGGATTTAAAAAAGAAATGGAATTAATGAAAATAAAATGAGGAAGAGAAACAAATCAGCTGTTCAGATTACTAGAAAATCTCTGCCTGGCATTTGGTCATTTTAACTATTGAAGTAATGCCAAATAGTTATCGAAACAAAGTCCAAACTAGCTCTCATAATGCTCAGTTTGCACATAGGATATTCTCCAGAGTCAATAGCCAATTACTGTAACAGAACTGGACAGTGAATATATTCAAATTGAGATTTGGATATAAAAGCTTTGTCTTGCAAATAAAACATATTGCCAGCTCACCACAGCCAAAGTTTATAGCTCCAATTAGTTCCAGGTACGTGTGTATCCGTCCAATGCAATTCACATCTCCACAATTTTTCAGTCCTGGTCGCACTGATGTTTTATTAAGATATTTGGGTTTAGATTTCTCCCTGCAGGAAAAACCAAACAAGCCATCAAACTGCAATTTGAGACGGTCAGACATTTCAGTTCATGGGATGGGCAGAAAAAGATGATTTTTAAAATAAGGGTCAAAGGTGTCAAATGTGATCAATTATTAGTCGCTGAGAGTTTCCCATTTGGGTATGGTAACCCTAAATTGGAATAGAAACAGATGAAAAAGAGAACTATTCATACTATTCCAGAAAAATTGGTTAAAAATGCAATATATATCAGTAGCAAAAATAAATGGGGGTTCAAGGGAGATAAAGGAACATGATACAAATAGACATATGTCCACAAAATAGCATTACAAGAGTTTCCATCACCTGATGCATAGGCACCAGATGTGTACCCAGTCTTTGACCAGCTGTCTGTAAAATACTAAACAGACAGGAACCCATTCTGTGGGGATCGAAAATTTAAAAATAACTCGGTCTTCCACTGTGGATACACATCATCTAAGCAATGAGCTATTTAAAAAGTGGACATAACAGTTACCAGTTGATTCCTTAATCCATCAGATTACCCTTATAGGGAGAAAGCAAACAACTAAATACCACCAAAATTTACCAGTGTAATAGAATGGAAAATAAGTGAAGCAAGAGAAAATCTTTTTTGCAGAGGGTAATAGGGTCTGAGACACACTACCAGGGAGCTAATAGTAGTAGAAACATTAGCAAAGTTTTTGAGGCATTTGGGCATACACATGAACAGGCAGGGAATAGAGGGATATGGACCATACACAAGCAGATAGGATTAGTTTAGAATGTCATTATGGTCAGCACAAACAAGGTGGGCAGAACGGTTTATTCCTGTGCTGTACTATGTTCTATATTGCAGCATCAGCACAATATTAAATTTTGAATATCATACAGTCGGTAGGAGACAGATACGCAAATTTGCTCCCCCCGCAACATCTCTGTGTTGTCACAAAGTTGACATTGCTATGCAGTAACAATAAGCACAGGCCAGGAAGATGGACAAAACAGGTGAAGTAAATGAAGGAAGACAATCCTGAGCTGAGATGGTGAAGGTTTTAGTTCAATTTGTCTCCAGGTGTATGACCCTGGAATGGCCCCACCCCCCTCCCATTTATCTCTCCACCCTGCAGGCTTCCTGCCTCTATTCCTGATGAAGGGCTTTTGCCCGAAACGTCGATTTTCCTGCTCCTCTGATGCTGCCTGACCTGCTCTGCTTTTCCAGCACAACTCTAATCTAGAGTATGACCCTGGAAAACCCACTAATAGAAAAATAAAATTCGAAACAAACTTCCCAGTTCTGTCGAGAGCATTTCACCAGTTCACTGTACCCTGGAGTAATCAAAGAGTGATCAACTAAAATGGAAGCCACATAAAAGGTTTTTATTCCTGTTCTTTTTATCGTTGAAAGATATAATATATTGTCCACCACAATAATTAAATAAAGTGACCATGTTAAAATTATGTAAAGTGCACATACTTATTTAAGAACTCTGAAAAGCATTTCTAATCAAGCTACAAAGTCATATTATTTAAGTAGATTTATTGGACACAAAATTTGGCTGCACAGCCCTTGTAACTTTGATACAAGAGGTGCTGGTTTAGGAAAAAAAATGGTGTCCACATTGCTCCTGCCCTTCAGACACAACTCGTTACAAACAGTACATTGTTGAGGGCATTAATGTGGCGTGTTATGTATATGCCAGAAGTATACAATGTAGGTAAACATTAGTCAGCTTTTAACACTAATTCAACACGATTGTAAACCTCACCATTCTAGTTAATGCACCCTCCTCAATATGCAAAAACTGAACATATGATGAGCCAGTTAGGAAGTCACGTTGAGATTGTACACATTAGTAAGGCCTCTTCTGGATTACTGTGTCCAGTTCTGGTCACCCACTTACAGAAAGGATATTATTAAGCTGGAGAGGACTCAGAAGAGATTTACCAGGGTGTTGCCGGATATGGAAGGTTTGCATTATAAAGAAAGGCTGGATAGGCTGGGACTTTTTTCACTGGAACGTAGGAGGTTGAGAGGCAACCTTATAGAAGCTTATAAAATCATGAGGGATACAGACAAGGTTAAGGGTAGGTGTCTTTTCCAGAGGATGGGAAATTTCAAAATTAGGGGGCACATTTTTAAGGTGAGAGGAAAGAGATTTAAAAAGATGTGAGGGACATACGTTTTACACAGAAGGTAGTTCGCATGTGGAATGAACTTCCTGAGGAAGTGTTGGATGAGGGCACAATTACAATGTTCAAAAGACATTTCAATAAGTACATGAATAGAAAAGATTTGGAGGGATATGGGCTTGGAGCAGGCAGGTGGGACTAGTTGAGTTTGGGATTATGTTCAGCATGGACCCAATGAACCATAGGGTCTGTTTCTGTGCTGTATGACTCTCTGAACGGCATATGGGCCCATTGATACATCTAGATCACCCATGAGTTTCAAAAAAAATCATCTACTTTGTCAAGTAGTTGCTTACCACTTTCTACTGGTTCCTGCTGAGTTTGTGAAACATGTTTGCAGATGTTCATAAAGGTTAGTGTACAGGAAATAGTGCTATACATAATGCTGGCCTCATACACTCACAACACATTCAGTGCTGATTGCATGTCACAACCATTATAATTAGCAAAGAGCACCTAATTCGTATACTTCCTGTTTCATTGTAAATGAGCACAAAATAATTGCATAATACAATACCCATATCCAATTTCAGGGGTATCCTGTTTAACCCCCCACCCGCCAGCATCTCAGCTGAATCATACAAAAATAATGCAAAACCAAATTTCAAACATGCTTTGATTTGGTTAGAGAATCAAAGTAATTCATTGCCTTAAAAACTGAAAACTCTATCAGACATGTTATGAAACTTTTCGTAAATAGTTTTAAAACACTGCCCTTCCTTACCACTGATCCAAGATATAGTTCCGAATTTTCAGAAAGCGTTCTGGTGTTTTTGATGATCGTCCTTCAAAAAACTCAGGGATAGCTTGTTTCTCATCTTCTGTGATCGTGTTTTTGTCCAATATTACTTCTTGCACGGGAGTTTTTAAAATTTCTCCTTCGCTATCACAGGTCTCTTCATCCCCTTCCATTTCACAAACTGATTCAGGCAAACTGTATGCACAGATATCATTATGGATTTTCTCTTTTTCCTCTAATTGGTTAAACTCTAGAAAATCAGGTATTTGCATTACTAATCCTTCATTGGTCTCGACAGAATGTCCACATTTGCTGTAGCCTATAAAGTCTACATTAGCTGTTTTTACTGATCTTTCATTTTCTTGACTATCAATCATGAACTTCAAATTATCAGTTTTATTACTACTTGTGACATCGTGTTTGGACATTTCTTGTTGGTCTGTCATCTGGAAACATTTTTGCAAAACCGCAGTGGAAGTGGGAGTGTCATCTACTCCAGATGCATTGTTACAAGTAGTCACCTCAGGTTCATCCATCTTTGAAGCAAGTTGGGTTTCTCTTCCCTTCTGCTCCTGAAGCCCATTATTCTCACTATCTGTTTCATCCATGACATCCACATCTTCATCATCAGACATATGCTCAATCTTAACAGTATTGACAGTGGGATAAACCTGACCTTTTGCTAATGTAGGACTGTAATGCTCTGATGCTATCTTCAAAGGGCTCGCACCGTTTCCAGACACAAATGTTTTTGCAGACCAGATACTTGTCTCTTCCACAGGGTTTTCATTTCTTGCCTATGAAATTAAAAGAAAAATACAAACTTCATATAAATGTTTCAAAGCCGTAGACTCTTACACGGATATATGCTTCCAACAGATTGCATTATGTATAATCACTTCCTACTACAATTCACATATACAGTTTTCTTAAAACAATGGGAACAAAAGCACAGCAGCAATGGTTTAGTTTACCTTGTATTTTGACTAATTTCAGCTCTTTGACTCGTGAAAATTAAAACCTCTTGGTCTTTGAAAGAAAATTGCAGAAATTGATTTGCTCTAGAATTACCATCTTTGAGACAAGTCCAATCTAATCCATCACCTTGGCAGGTTTGCTGTCAAATATGGTAATTCTAGAGCAAATCACATGCAATTTTCTTTCAAAGAGCAAGAGGTTTTAATTTTCACAAGTCAAAGAGCTGGGATTAGTTAAATACAAGGTAAACTAAACCATTGCCCTAAGAAACTGTATGCAAGCTTCAGGTGTACAGTACCTGATAGTGTTTAGTTTACAAAGTGATTCTAAGATTTTTTCAAATATAACTCTAACATATATTTTTCATTTTCGTTATTTCCAATAACGATCCTGAAAGCCATCAGTGGCATTCCTTCAACTCTACTGGCTGTGCTCAGTCAAGAGATCTTTGGGCCTGCAATCATACCCACTGCTGTCACAATAAGGGTATTTATTACCTGCCTTCACACCTCAATTTCCTATTGTGAAACATTTGAAATCAAGTGTTCAGACTGTCTAAATTGTAGCACGTACCAATGTTGACAGTGTAACATACTGCAGAATCCATAAAAACCGACCGAAATGGACACAATTCCAGAAAAACTTGGTGAATAACACTAATATACAACTTGCATCCAATTTTAAAAATAGTCAAATGAGTAGGTTAAGGAGCAGGCACTTAGCCTACAATGTTTGTTGACTTTGCCAAAACATTCCCCATCTAGGAGTCACACTGATGGGCTTGCTTCCCTGCTGGGCTGAGAACACTCTGGAATAGGCTACATGCTGTAAGAACAGTAAAATAATCTTCTGCACCTTTAATTGGAGTATGTGGGAGTAAGAAGGGGAGAACGTATGGTTACAGTGGTTGTTGTTGATCTTATCATTCTGGGAATGGAGTCATCAGGGTCATTCCCCAATCATGGGCATGTTGTGCAGTGGAGTGGAGTGGGTAAGGTAGAACAGGACAGCCAATGATGTCCACTGGCAAGGAAGGAGTCCTGCGCCACTTAGCCCCAACTGGTACCACAAGAAAACTTAATTTTAATTGAAGGTGTATTTGATTCCCATACCAGGTTTCCCAAGGTTAATATTATGAAGATTTGATTTGATTTATTATTGTCACATGTACTGAGATACAGTGAAAAGTATTGTTTTGTGCACAATCCAGACAAATGATACTTTACTTAATTACATTAGGACAATAGAACATAAAACAATATGGCACAGAACAGGCCCTTTGGCCCTGGATGTTGCACCAACCTGTGAACTAATCTAAGCCCATCCTCCTACACTACCCATCATCATCTAAGGATTGTTTAAATCTCACGAATGTGGCTGAGTTAACTACATTAGCAGGCAGGGCATTACACGCCCTTACCACTGAGCAAAGAAACTGCCTCTGACATCGGTCTTAAATCTGTCACCCCTCAATTTGTAGCTAAGGTCCCTTGCACAAACTAATGTCATCATCCAAGAAAACAAATTTTCACTGTTTGCCCTATCTAATCCTCTGATCATCTTGTATTTCTCTATCAAATCCCCTCTTAGCCGCCTTCTTTCCAATGAGAACAGACACGTCTCTCAGCGTTTCCTCATAAGACCTTCCCTCCAGACCAGGCAACATCGTGATAAATCTCCTCTGCACCTTTTCTAATGCTTCCACATCCTTCCTGTACTGGGGCGACCAGACTTGTACACAATACTCCAAGTGTGGCCGCACTAGCTTTTTGTATAGTTTCATGACATTAAGGCTCTGTAACTCAATCCCTCTACCAATAAAACCTAACACACCGTATGCCTTTTTAACAGCACTATCAACCTAGATGGCAACTTTGAGGGATCCATGAACGTGGACTCCAAGATCCCTCTGCACATCCACACTACCAGAATCTTTCCAGGACCCAGTATTCTGCCTTTTTGTTATTCTTCCCAAAGTGAATCACCTCACATTTATCTGCATTGTACTCCATTTGTCACCTTTCAGCCCAATTCTGCAGTTCATCTAAGTCCCCCTGCAACATTCTTCCACACTGTCCACCACTCTACCGACTTTAGTGTCATCTGCAAACTTACTAACCCATCCACCTATGCTTGTGTCCAAGTCATTTAGAAAAATGACAAATAGCAGTAGTCCCAAAACAGATCCTTGTGGGACACCACAAGTAACCAGACTCCAGGCTGAATATCTTCCATCAACCACCACTCACTGCTTTCTTCCAGAAAGCCAGTTTCTAATCCCCCCAAACTGCTAAATCACCCTCAATCCCATGCCTCTGCATTTTCTCCAACAGCCTACCATGTGGAATCTTATCAAAGGTTTTACTGAAGCCAAGTGCAACACGTCAACTGCCCTACCCTCATCTACATGCTTGGTCAACTTCTCAAAAAACTCAATGAGGTGTGTGAGGCATGACCTGCCCTTGATGAAACCATGTTGACTATCTGCAATCAAATTGTTACTTGCTAGATGATTATAAGTCCTATCTTACAACATGCATAAGGCTCATTGGTCTACAATTACCGGGCGATCTCTTCTTGAACAAAGACACAACATTTGTAATCTTCCAGTCCTCTGGTACTAAACCTGTAGACAATAGCGACTCACAGATCAAAGCCAAAGGCTCTAACACCTCCTCCCTAGCTTCCCAGAGAATCCTTGGATAAATTCCATCTGGCCCAGGGGATTTGCCTACGTTCACTCCTTCTGGAATTGCTAACAACCCTTCCTTACTAACCTCAATGCTTTCTTGTCTAATATCTCATATCTCATTCTTCTCCTCTACAATACTCTCCTTTTCCTGAGTGAAAACAGATGAGAAATATTCGTTTAGCACCTCTCTGATCTCCAAAGGGTCCACACACAACTTCCCACCCTATTCCTACCCTAGCCATCCTTTTATTCCTTACATAACCATAGAAAGCTTTAGGATTCTCCTTTATTTGCTAAAGACTGCTCGTGTCCTCTCTTTGCTCTTCTTCGCTCTATCTTTAAATCCTTCCGAGCTAACCTGTAACTCTCCATCGCCTCATCTGAACCATCCCGTTTCATCGTCAAATAAGCCTGCTTCTTCTGCTTAACAAGAGATGCGATTTCTGTAGTACACCATGGTTCCCTTACCTTATCACTTCCTCCCTGCCTGACAGGGACATACAATTACTCACAATATCTGTTCCGTAAGCTCCACATTTCAATTGCCACCATCCCCTGCATTTTGCTACCACATTCTATGCATCCTTAGTCTTGCCTAATCGCATTATAATTGCCCTTCCCCCATCGATATCTCTTGCCCTGTAGCACATACCTATCCCTTTCCATCGCTAAACTAAACATAACCGAAATATGGTCACTCACTCTGAAGTGCTCACCTACCATAAATCAAACACCTGGCCTGGTTCATTACCAAGCACCAGATCTAGTGTCGCCTCCCTCCTCTCATTAGCTCTTCGACATACTGTGTCAGGAAACCCTCCTGCACACATTGGACAAAATGTGACATACTAGAGTTATAGCATTTCCAGTCAATGTTGGGGAAGTTAAAGTCCCCCATAATGACCATCCTGTTCCTTTCACTCCTACCCAGAATCATTTTGCCAATCCTCTCCTCCACATCCCTGGAACTTTGCGGAGGCCTATAAAAGCTCCAAGCAGTGTGACCTCTCCTCTTCTGTTAATAACCTCAGCCCATACCACCTCTATAGACGAGTCCTTGTCAAAAGTTCTTTCAGCCACCGTTATAATGTCCTTGACTAACAAAGCCACACCTCCCCCTCTTTCACTACCTTCCCTGATCTTAATGGAAGATCTAAACCCTGGAACCTGCAACATCTATTCCTCACCCTGCTCTATCCATATCTCCGAAACGGCCACAACATCGAAGTCCCAGGTAACTATCCATGCTGCAAGCTCACATACCTTATTTTGGATACTTCTGGCATTGAAGTAGACACACTTCAAACCAGCTTGCTGTTTGCTCCTGTGACCAGGAAATCCTGTCCATGCCCTCCCTACTCACATCCTCCTGTGCACTGGAACTACACCTCAGGTTCCCATCCCCCTGCTGAGCTAGTTTAAACCCACCCAAATAGCACCAGCAAATTTCCTACCCAGGATATTAGTACCCCTCTGTTCAAGTGAAGACCGTCCTGTTAGTGGAAGTCCCACTTTACCCTGAATGAGCCCCAATTATCCATATATCTGAAACTCTCCCTCCTGTACCATTCCTGCAGCCACGTGTTCAGCTGATATCTCTCCCTATTCCTTGCCTTGTGATCATGTGGCACGGGTAGCAAACCAGAAATAACAACTCTTTGTTCTAGCTCTCAGCTTCCACCCTAGCTCCCTGAAATCATGCCTTACATCCCTATCCCTCTTTCTACCTATGTCTTTGCTACCTACATGGACCACGACTTGGGGCTGGTCACCCTCTCCCTTCAAGATCCCAAAGACACAATCCGAGACATAACAGACCCTGGAACCTGGGAGACAACACACCAACCATGAGTCTCATTCGTATAGAATGCAGAATATAGTGTTATAGCTACAGAAAAGGTGCAGAGAAAGATTACCTCTAACATGAGAAGTTCATTCAAAAGTCTGAGAACAGCAGGGAAGAAGCTGTTTTTGAATCTACTGGTATTCATTTTCAAACTTTTGTCTGATGGAAAAAGGTGCAAGAGAGTACAACTTGGGGTGGGAAGGATCTTTGATTATGTAGGAGGAGAAAGTGAGGACTGCAGATGCTGGAGATCAGAGCTGAAAATGTGTTGCTGGAAAAGCGCAGCAGGTCAGGCAGCATCCAAGGAGCAGGAGAATCGACGTTTCGAGCATGAGCCCTTCTTCAGGAATCGTCTTTGATTATGCAGGCTGATTCCCCATGGTAGCGGAAAATATAGATGGAGTCACGAGAAGGAAGGCTGGTTTTCGTGATTGACTGGGCTGTGTTCACATCTCTTTGTAATTTTTTGCAGCTGTTACCCAATTTACATTTCATCCAACCCCAATTCAGATGTGTTGGGGAGTAAAAATTCTCCAACATACTTAGCTTATACATTTAACATTTTTAACTGTATATCTTTTAGGAAATAATAAGTGATATGCAACTAAGTGAGCCCCATATGAAAACATCACAAATGTATTACAAATTGTTGAAACAGTATTTTTGAGTAAGGATGACACGATGCTGATTAAAAAAAAAATCATATCACAGTTAAGTTTTTTTGTGAAACATAGGTTACATGTATATAAAAACATTTGAATGATGCAATATGAATTAAAATAAGCAACATAGGACAGTCGAAATTTAGTACAAAACTGAATTGTCACCTGACTTGAATTGATTCACTTTGAATTAATAAATGCCAATGTTTAGATGTATCAATACTTTTTCAGCAAATATGAGGTTTAACAAGTTTAAAATAATGGGTTAAAGCCACGTGACAACTCCACAAACACCAACTTAAGATGTAAATTATTATTTGACACTCTCAAGCTGGTTACATAAATATGTTCCTGATATACTGAATCGACTACATTCACTTAGCTAGTAAGTGAATCTCTTAGTATGGCACTAAGTCACACAGACTAATAGTTACAGGTGCTAGCGCAATTCATGCCCAGTCATTTGCTGTCAGCTATGACATCAGTTGGTGTTGCTACATCTACCAGTACTGGATCCAGGCAAGGACAAAAAGCAATCGATTAGGGTTTACACCAATGTTCCCTTTAAAAGTTACTTGTTCTGCATAGCACATCTTTTTCCAATGCTCATATCTTTGAAATTTTGTTGTGGCCATGCATGCACATTATTGCTTAAAGAACAAATCTTATCTATTATCTTTCAGAATCCTTAGTGAACACACATTCATTTTAGGTTAAGAGGACATTGGCTCTGGTAATCTAATGATCAATAGTGATTAGGTGGAACGTAAAAAAATTGGGGTCATCAAATTAAGTGTCAACCCCCCATCTATAGTCAACACATACAGAATACCTAATAAAAGCAAATTACTGTAGATGCTGGAATCTGAAACCAAAAGAGAAAATGAGAAAATGTGGAAAATCTCAGCAGATTTGCCAGCATCTGTAAGGAGAGAAAAGAGCTGACGCTTCGAGTCTAACTGATCCTTGTCAAAGAGAATACCTGTACATTAAAAGGTGCCTGAGAGATACTGTATCCATGCAATAGTGCCCCAAAAAAACTTGATACAATTAGAATAGGACCTTAAAACAGAAAGGCAAAGTTATCTTTGCCCAAGTTTACCTTTGTCTTGAAATACTGTCTGGCATAACTTTTCACTTGCAGCACAGTTCGTGATTCAATTAGCTTTGCAATTTTTGTCCATCTTCGACCAAATTGGGCCTGAAAGTAAACAAAGTTGATTTTATAGCTCATGCTTATTAAACCATTCAAAGAAAATCCAACATAAATTGCAGTATAGAGCTTAAGCTATGACTACAGTTTCTATTAGAATAAATAAGGAAGGATAGGATGACACAATAGGTTAGCATATTGCATTTTGCTCTGGAATGTCAAATCCAGGCAAGACATGTGATATAAATGTCACCCCTTTGTGTCAACTGTGTAAAGGTATTATTCCAGACAGACAGAATAGAGATCCTCAATGCACAGATGCCTACAATTCAATATGAGCACAAACTTGACAACCTAATTTGCTGTCAGTCATGTCACATTACATAAAGACAGTTATATGAGAAATGGAAGAAACAAAAAAAGAACAAAACACAGGTACCACAAGAAAATAGCATACTCCTGAGGGTGGGCACATTGTAATAACTTGGAAAATGCTTCCGTTGATGCTGCTATGTTGTGCCATTGACAATCTAAAAGATTTGGACAGTTAGGGGTTGTAGCCTGAATGAACATAGGCTGGTTCTCACTCAAAACTGAGATGATTTGTATCTTCTAACATAGTTCCAGGCATTTTCTGCTTCATATCCCTGATTCCTGGAAGTTGAATTGATAGTCATATGAGTGTGAATTGACATATAAAAAAACTCTTAAAATTCATATGAAAGCTAAAATATACCTCAACTTTCACACTCTCATTTCAGCATAATTCAGACATTTTCAAGATACAGAAAGTATCTACATACAAAGTACAGAGCTCCTGTGTAATACAAGACTAACTATCTCAACCAAAAAGCAATGATTTTAAAGGAGGTATCTATATTTATCTTTTAGGAGTCATTAAAGAAATTCACCAAAGCCTCTAAAATTAACAAGAGAAATTTGTTATAAAAATGAAATAAAAGTTTGGCATGCAGTTATTAATTCAAAAATGGACACTACATTAATGAGATAGATTCACATACACTGTTTTCCTGCAGTTACCATTAAAAAGCAATTTAAAATAGTGCCAAGCTATACATGAGACTGAAATAAATAACTGTCTTGACTACTCGATAAATCTGTTAATATTAGCAATGACTTCTCCAATACACTTAATGAATAACTTTATCAAACTACATTTACACATTGAAGTCAGATTTAATAGAATTGCTGGACATCATGCTGCCATGATTTTACCATTGTACACCTACCAGCCCTTCAGGAAAAAATCTTTCTGGACCATTTTATTGGTTATTAAAATCATAACTAGGACTGAAGATGAAATATAATTTGGAGTAAAATCTTATTATGACAAGTGCTTACCAAAATTTCAGACAAAAAATATTTTGAAACCCACACAGTCACAGCATTTTGCCTTTTAATAAAAAATGATTAAAGTAATAAATGTACTGAAAGATTCAGATCTCCAGTTGATTCATGAACCTAATCTGGAACTGATAAAGTGAATATTACTCAAATATACTGACTACACTGATTATCCAATATACTTTGCAGTCCTTGTGTTGTATTTATTAAACTGTAAAAAGAATGGTTGAAAATTTTTGATGATAACACAAAACTGACAATTAAATGTTTTCTGACATAATGGAGAAATGCACATGATAGTGTTAAAATAGAAGCAGCAGCAATGTCAGTGCCTCAGGCAGTTTCACATGTAATGAGTTTATATCAGAAGGTCTACTGAGTGAAAAGGTTTTAATTTTGAAAACTAAATTAAAATTATATGCACATTTCTTTCTTCCATCAGAGACTACATAAAGCAGATAATTTGAATCAAACAATGTTACATTAATGTACTAATATTCTGTGCTGTCACCAGGTCACCAAGAGCCCACTAATACCAAAATGTTTGTGCCTAAGCAACAATGGCCATAAAGGTAATGTTAATTCGGGAAATTTGCAATAGCCAGTGATTTTAATAGATGGCAGGCATGTTATAATTAACATCCTATAGCTTACTTCAAGAACAGCTGCAGAACAATTTAAAGTCAAAAATTAATGTCACTATCATGAGCTTGCAGCATGGATAGGTACCTGGGACTTTGATGTTGTGGCCATTTCGGAGACATGGATAGAGCAGGGTGAGGAATGGATGTTGCAGGTTCCAGGGTTTAGATCTTTCATTAAAAACAAGCAAGGCGGTAAAAGAGGCATGGCCTTGTTAGTCAAAGATAGTATAACGGTGGCTGAGAATTTTTGATGACGACTCATCTACTGAGGTAGTGTGGGCTGAGGTTAGAAACAGGAGAGGAGAGGTCACACTGCTTGGGAGTTTTTTTTATAGGCCACCACAGAGTGACGGGGAGGTGGAAGAGAGGATTAGCAAAATTATTCTGAGTAAGAGTGAAAGGAACAGGGTGGTCATTATAGGGGACTTTAACTTCCCCAACATTGACTGGAAATGCTACAACTCTAGTACATCAGATGGATCAGTTTTTGTCCAATATGTACAGGAGGGTTTCCAGACACAGTATGTCGAAGGGCCGACAAGAGGGGTAATGAACCAGGCCAGGTGTTTGATTTAGTTGTAGGTGAGCACTTTGGAGAGAGTGACCATAATTCAGTTACGTTTAGTTTAGCGATGGAAAGGGACAGGTACATGCCACAGGTCAAGGGCAATTATAATGCGACTAAACAAGAATTAGGATGCATAGAATGGGATAGCAAAATGCAGGGGCTGCAGACTATTGAAATGTGGAGCTGGTTTAAGGAACAGATACTGCGTGTCCTTGATAGGTATGACCTGTCAGGCAGGGAGGAAGTGATAAGGTAAGGAAACCGAGAAATTGCATCTCTTGTAAAGAAGAAGGCTTATGTGTTGATGAGGCAAGATGGTACAGATTAGGCGATGGAGAGTTACAGATCAACCAGAAAGGATTTAAAGAGAGAGTTAAGAAGAGTAAAGAGAGGACATGAGCAGTCTTTAGCAAATAGAATAAAGGAGGACCCTAAAGTTTTCTATAGGTATGTGAGGAATAAAAGGACGATTAGGGTAGGAATTCCGCAGAGATCGTTCCCTCCGGGACAACCTAGTCCACTCCTCCTTCACCCCTAACACCTCTCCCATCACACATGGCACCTTCCCATGCAATCGCAGAAGGTGCAACACCTGCTCCTTTACCTCTTCCATGCCCACCATCCAAGACCCCAAACAATCATTTCAGATTAAGCAACGTTTCACTTGTACCTCTTTCAATTTGGTCTACTGCATTCGTTGCCCCCAATGTCGGAGAGACAAAATGCGGACTGGGTGATCGCTTTGCTGAGTGCCTTCGGTCAGTACGCACCTTCCCGTGGCTTGCCACTTCAACACACAATCCTGCTCCCATGCCCACATGTCTATCCTTGGCCTGCTGCAATGTTCCAGTGAAGCTCAATGCAAACTGGAGGAACAGCATCTCATCTTCCGACTCGGCACGTTACAGCCTGCCGGTCTCAACACTGAATTCAACAACTTCAGATGATTATCCCATCTTGACCCCTCTGTTTTCATTCTGCTCTGTAATTTTATTTCATTTATTTTATTTTTAAATTTTTTTTTCACTGTTCTGTACCTCTTATTTCTTGATTGTCTCTCTTTCTCTTGCTCCCCACTCTCTCATCACCTTTTTCCTCTCCTCTTCCCCGTTTGCTACTCTTCTCCCCTGTTTTCCATTTTGCCTCTGCTTCACCCATTCCCCCCCCCATCCCTCACATATTTTGTCACATAGTATTGGCTTCAGCCCTGGTCATTCACAGCTCCTAATCTCCCTATAATCTCTCTATGCACTATTATCACCTCTTTATTGCTACCTTTGCTTCTGGAGCCATGACTCACTTTCTCTCAGTCTAGTATAAATACCTCCCTATTTCTCCTTTTTTTAGCTTTGACAAAGGGTCAGTTGGACTCAAAACGTCAGCTCTTTTCTCTCCTTACAGATGCTGCCAGACTTGCTGAGAATTTCTAGCATTTTCTCTTTTTTGGTTTCAGATTCCAGCATCCACAGTAATTTGCTTTTATTTAGGGTAGGAATAGGGCCAGTCAAAGACAGAAGTGGGGAGTTGAGTGTGGACCCCGTAGAGATCGGAGAGGTGCTAAGTGAACATTTCTCATCGATGTTCACTCAGGAAAAGGAGAATATTGTGGAGGAAAAGAATGAGGTACGAGATATTAGACTAGAAAGGATCGAGGTTAGTTATGAACAGGTGTTATCAATTCTAGAAGGAGTGAAAGTAGACAAGTCCCCTGGGTTGGATAGGATTTATCCGAGGTTTCTCTGGGAAGCTAGGGAGGAGATAGCAGAGCCGTTGGCTTTGATATTTGAGTCATCATTGTCTACAGGTTTAGTACCTGAGGACTGGAGGATTGCAAATGTTGTACCATTGTTCAAGAAGGGCATCAGAGATGACCCAGGTAATTATAGACCAGTCAGCCTTACTTCTGTTGTAGGAAAGGTTTTGGAAAGGATTATAAGAGATAAGATTTATAATCATCTAGCAAGCAACAATTTGATTTCAGATAGTCAACATGGTTTTGTCAAGGGCAGGTCGTGTCTCACAAACCTCATTGAGTTTTTTGAGAAGGTAACCAAGCATGTAGATGAGGGTAGGGCAGTTGACGTCGTATACATGGACTTCAGTAAAGCCTTTGATAAGATTCCATGTGGTAGGCTGATGGAGAAAATGCAGAGGCATGGAATTGAGGGATAATCCAAATTTAGCAGTTTAGATTAGAAACTGGCTTTCTGGAAGAAGGCAGCGAGTGGTGATTGATGGAAAATATTCAGTCTGGAGTCCAGTTACTAGTGGTGTGCCACAAAGATCTGTTTTGGGACCACTGCTGTTTGTCATTTTTATAAATGACTTAGACGCAGGCATAGGTGGATGGATTGGTAAATTTGCAGGTGACACTAAAGTCGGTGGAGTAGTGAACAGTTTAGAAGAATGTTACAGGGGGACTTGAATAAACTGCAAAATTAGGCTAAGAGGTGGCAAATGGAGTTCAATGTCGATAAATGTGAGGTGATGCACTTTGGGAAGAATAACAGGAAGGCAGAATACTGGGTCAATGGAAAGATTCTTAGTAGTGTGGATGTGCAGAATGATCTTGGAGTCCATATGCATAAATCCCTGAAAGTTGCTACTCAGGCGGATAGTGCTGTGAAGAAGGTATACAGTGTGTTAGGTTTCATTGGTAGAGGGATTGAGTTCTGGAACCGCAATATCATGCTGCAACTATACAAAACATTGGTGCGGCCGCACTTGGAATATTGTGTATAGTTCTGGTCCTTATTACAGGAAGGATGTGGAAGCATAGGAAAAGGTGCAGAGGAGATTTACCAGGATGTTGCCTGGTCTGGAGGGAAGGTCTTAAGAGGAAAGGCTGAGAAACTTGTGTCTGTTCTCATTGGAAAGAAGGCAGCTAAGGGGGGGATTTGATAGAGACATACAAGATGATCAGAGGATCAGACAGTGAAATACTTTTTCCTAGGATGATGATGTCAGCTTGTACGAGAGGGCATAACTACAAATTGAGGGATGATAGATTTAAGACAGATGTCAGAGGCAGGTTCTTTACGCAGAGAGTGGTAAGGGCATGAAATGCCCTACCTGCTAATGTAGTCAACTCACCCACATTAGGGAGATTTAAACAATCCTTAGATAAGCACATGGATGATTTTGGGATAGTGTAGGGGGATGAGCTGAGAATAGTTCACAGGTCGGCACAACATCAAGGGCCGAAGAGCCTGTTTTGCGCTGTATTGTTCTATGCTCTATGCTCTAAATAAGTTTGATGTATCAATGGGTTGGTTCAGTTTGGCCAATTTTATGGAGTAGTAACCAGAAGAATCTAGCCCTTTCACTGGGTTCTCTGGATTACTGTTAAGTTTTCAAACAAATGTTTTGTTTACCTAAAATAATTGAAACAATGGTAAGACCAAACAAATATTGAAAATTAACATGAATAAATATAAATAAAATTCCAATCTGTATTCTTGCATCATGTCTACTAGTTAGTTCTGCTGTCTCTAGCCTTGACAATATGAAAGAACAAACCATTCGCATTATTCACTGGGATTTCATCGTTTGATTTGGTTCTGTTGGAGTGCAAAGAATGGGTTAAATTACAATTTTCCCCAACAACAGTGCCTTAACAGCTTTTAAAGATAACTCTCTGATTATTTTCCCACCCAAGGAATACTTGTGATCTCCAACTTGAGAACTGTTTTATGTTGTGAATTTACAGTCAGTCTGAAATAGCTTGAGGATCTTTGCAGTAATTTAAGGGATGGTGGAGAGAATGCATTCAATCCCAAGGAGATGATGCTGGCCTGCTTTTGTATATGCTTTCAAAATAAAAATTATTGACCTAATTTTTGCATCAATGACAATATAACAAAGTAATCATAATATACCCTTTATTAACTCCTACAATTTATTTGCAACACTAGCTAAGATTAGATGTTACATGCGGCATGTATGAAATGAAGAACAACTTATGTAAAAGTTGGGCCACAAAACATACCATCCTACAATTAATTGAAAAGTGAATGTTATCTTGCCAATTTTCTCCAGTGTCTTTAGAACACATATTCGCTGGCATGGCTTCACTGGTGCTGGCAGCTCTCCAACCTATGCCAATATCTAAGGAGATGCTGGACTGAGTGTGAGGATATTACACCATAAAGAGAATTATAACCAAACCAAATTAAATCCTCATCCTTGTTCCTCACACATGCAATTGTTGCCCAGGAATTTACTGGATCGTAATCATAAGAACTCTGGGTGAATTGTTTAGCTCTTCATTCTATGTAAATCACCGCTTTACTTAATTGTTCCTTCAGTCTCTTACCAGCCCTTGCTCAAAAAGTTCTTTCTCCTTTGCTGTCCAGCGTGCTGGCCAAGAACTGCTTGTTGTTCCTGGAGTCCTAAGGTAGAAATTGAAGCTATGATGTGAACTAAATTCAGTTTTATGCAGTTTAAAAAACAAGTTATTTTTAGTACTACATGAAGCAATTACACCATTTTTTTGAGGCATGGCAAAACAAGTTTTTAAAACTGTACTTACTACAGTTCTTGAGAACCTTGCAAATAGCAAATACTGTTCTTAGTACAGAAATATATAGATCATATGTGAACCTTCTTTCATGTTGACAAATAATGCCAAATGAATAATTATATTTCCAATCTCCATCCAACCTCTCAAACTCTCATCTGCTTTCCAATTCTGATTAAATATATATGCTTTTAATTCAGCTTTGAAATACTGTGCTTTTATGCTGTGAATTACTCTCTTTGGTTAACAACTGTTATACTATCACCAAAGTGTTCAAACAAGCATTAATTGTGGCGTATTTCAAACTTAGGTCATAAGTATAATAATAAAGCCATTTAACGAATTCAGAACCATAAAGTTATACTAACTATATACTGGTACAGCTTTATTAAGTATGAAACTAAGATGATAAAAGTACTTTTAAAATAGAGCACATTCATATACCCTTCTGGGTAACTTGATTTCTCATTGCCACATTTTTATACTGTCATTATTCAGCCTATAATTTCCTATGTTCGCACGAAATGTAGAACCATCTATGCAAGCCTACCACAATAAAATTACATAGCATGATGGTGATCAGGAAAATTTGCACATTTTCCAAAAACCACCATTAATATTTTGAGTGATTTTTCTGTTCAGACAAGTTAATGTTTGACTTAATTTTCAACTTTAGGATGCACCTTGACGCTTTTTTTTAAAAACAATTGCATTTCAGGGTTTCCTCTTCTGTGTTTTTGTATAAAAATAGTGTCTCCTTGTTAGTGTCCAGTTCTGTGCCTTCTCCAGCTGCCTAGGCTTCCACTGAAGGAGAAGGAAGTCAGGACTGCAGATGCTGGAGATCAGAGTCAAAAAGTGTGATGCTGGAAAAGCACAGCCAGTCAGGCAGCAGCTGAGGAGCAGGAGAGTCAACATTTTGAGTATAGGCTCTTCATCAGGAATGTCAGAACTTATGCTCGAAATGTCGACTCTACTGCTCCTCGGATGTTGTCTGATCGGCTGTGCTTTTCCAGCTCCACAATTTACTGACTCTGGGTTTCCACTGAATCTGAATTTGCTTCATTTTCCCAGTCTTGTAAATTGAAGGCCTGTTTTCAATTGCTAACCCTGTTTTTAATACTGCTAATTGTTCTGGCCTGTTGTCTCCTTCATTGTCCTCTGTTGCTGCTGCTTTATGCTTATGCTGCACTGCAATGCTACTCTCTTTCCCACCACCAGTCAGTATCTAGGTATTTTAGACCTAATGTTTTTGTCTCTCGGTTAATTGCTCTTGTGTCATCAGTATAATTTTTCACAGCTGTATTTTATGGAGATATGTAAATAACAAACTGACTGCAAAATAAAATACTTTAATGTTGTTCACAAGATCTATGTTATCATAGAGAATTAATTTCATTGTTTATGAGAAAGTAAAATAAATATGCTTTCAAATTATTCTAATTCGCAAATACTGGGGGGAAAAGTGAGAATAATTCCTGCAAATTTAATGAAAATTTTTAAAATTTGTTTCAACCACTTGTAGCAGTAAATCATAAGTTAGAAAGTATTTTACAGTTTAAAACATAAAAGGTTGGGGAAAATTAGCAGGTTTGCAGCATCTGTGGACAGGGAAATAGAAGTAACATTTTAAGTCTGGTATGAGCCATCCTCAAAACTGGTTGGTTATATAGGTTGGTTAGCAAGCTTTGAAGTTTATTGAGAAAACTGCAAAGTATTATTTCTTTAGCTGGTTAGTATAGGCTGAAATACTAACTGCTTTGATAATTCATTGATGTAAAATGCAACCATATTTTCAAGATTCTGAGATGGTAGAAAAAGGGCCTGACTTTCCACAAATAATGCAGGAGCATTGCATTGAAGTTAGTTGTGTCTTGTACATGTTTAATACATTTTCCCGTTAATTTGAATCAAAAACATAAACAATTCAGGTTTAGTCTCCTATCCCCAACTCATAATTCTACAAAAGTCTTCATTATGGAGAACAATTGAGTCCCATTTGATTTAACTGACATTTAATGTTGCCTCTTTTCTATCCATATGTCCACTTTAAATAAAATCACAGAGAGATAAGGCAAATCTTAAAATCAGTGGCATTCAAACTGCAATCTTCAAGTTCCAATCAAAACTGATGCTTGAAATCAAAGCAAATTAACTTAAAATACTGCAAAACAGGAATCAAATTTCATTTCAAATTTATTTAATACTAAATCGACAGTTCTCAAAATTACAATGACAGAAGGTTTATTTTTCTTATTTTCTTGATGCTAATGTGATCTTTTCCTTGACAAGGGAGCTGGGCGGAAGTGAAGTCGGAGCACAGAGCCAGTTGGGAAGGTAAGTGATTGTTATTTAAGAACTTACCTTGATGCCAACCGTCTTTTTGCAGCAGAGAGCGGCGGGAGCTGGGCAGAAGTGAAGTCGGAGTGCAGAGCCAGTTGGGAAGGTAAGTGATTGTTATTTGAGTGGGTGTGTTCTAGACCCCAGTTCCTACAAAGTAGGGCGTCCCTCCCACCCTCCTCCTCTAACCTAACTTTAAAGTCCACAGACTTGCCCCACAAAGAGAGTCCAGGGAAGTTCCTGTTGAGAGAAGAGAGAATCTTTAGCTCAGGAGACTTCGACAAGGAGGTTGAGTGGTGATTACACCACAGTTGAAGAGGGTGAAGACATGACTGCCCAGCTGATTCAATGTGCTACGTGCATGATGTGGGAGGTCAATGACTCTGGTATATCTGGCTCGTATGTCTGTGGGAAGTGTGTGCACGTTCAGCTACTGACAGAGTTGCAGCACTGAAGAAAGAACTCGAGGACCTTAGGCTCATCCGAGAGAACGAGATCCTTCTGGACAGGACATTCAGCGAGATTATTACACCGACCATACCAGAAGACAGCAGAAGAGAGAAGACGATGAGGAAGGCAGAAGGAGACAGGTGCAAGAGACCGCGGGGGAAGTACCTGTCAGAAACAAGTTGAATCTTTTGGAAACAGTAGAGACAGATGACACTGCCAGTCCGCGAGGCAGTCAGGTCTGTCAATCAAAAGTTGGCGTGTAGGCAGAGCCGAGGAGTCAGACATCGCACAGAGCCGTGGTGATAGGGGACTCCATAGTGAGAGGAACTGAACGGGGTTTCTGTGGCAACAGGCGGGATTTGAGGATGGTGTGTTGCCTTCCTGGTGCCAGGATTAAGGACATCGCAGACAGAGTGCAGGAAATCCTCAAGGGCGAAGGTGAAGAGCCAGAGGTGGTGGTACATGTCGGCCCAAATAATGTCGGGAAGAAGAGGAGGAACATACTACAGCAGGACTTCGGAGAACTAGGAAGAAGGCTGAAAAGCAGGATGTCCAGAGTGGTTATCTCCGGTTTGCTTCCAGTTCCTCTGGCTGGAGAGACCAGGAACAGGGAGATAATGGACTTGAACATGTGGCTGGGGAACTGGTGCAGGAAGCAAGGATTTAGATTCTTGGATCACTGGGGTATGTTTTGTGATAAGCATAAATTATACAAAAGAGATGGTTTGCACCTTAATAGGTTGGGGACCAGCATTCTGGCAGGCAGGTTTGCTACTGCAACACAGCTGCGTTTAAACTAAATAGCGGGGGGGAGGGGACAAACTGGAAGTTTAAGAAGGAAATTGAAGGGAAAGTTAGAACAAGGGAAGTCAAGAAAGACAACGGTATCAATGAAGCAGAAAACTCAAAAGGGGATCATGCCGTAAGGTTGAGTGAAATAGGGGTTGATAGGAAGGGTGAGGGCAGAAACAAATTAAAAATACTATATATGAATGCATAAAGTATTAGAAACAAGATGGATGAGGGAGGATCCAAGATGGCGGCAACCCAGCAAGTCTGAGTCTACAGTGCTTCTCCCAAGACTTGGCAAAGTGGGTCACCCACCTCCACCACACTCACCAAATCATTTAAAATAGCTGTTTAATTTAATTAGTTGCTTAGTATTAAATTTAAACAATCTAATCTTCAGTAAAAATGACTAAAGGGAAGGGAGCCTGCAGCTCTCAGCAAGCAGGAATCCCTCCCCCACCCTCTCCAGCTGCAGCAAAGGCGTCCGCAGCCACCCCGGGGGTCTTACCTACGGTGGCAAGCCTCGTGGAAATCATCTCCAAACTGGATGCGAAGATCGGCGCTTTTATTGAAGAATCCCGAAGTCGATGGGACTCACTCTCGGCCGCGCTGCAAAAGTACGACCGAGACATTAAGGAAATTGAGCGCCGAGTCGGAGGGGCGGAGCTAAAGGTCGTCGAAAAAATATTCGTTTGCTGGGCTTTCCCGAACGGGAAGAGGAAGGCCAGCTTACAGCGTTTCTCGAACAATGGCTGCCACAGCTTTTAAATCTGGAGGCTGGATCAGGCCAGGTAAGGGTAGAATGGGCCTACCGGGTCGCAATATGCGGGCCCGGCTCGAAACAGCGTCCCCGCCCGGTCCTGTTTCGGCTGCAGAGCTATAAGGAGAGGCAGATACTCCTAGAAGCCTCTAGAAATCTTAGAAAAGATTCCCAAGCCATGATTTATAAAGGATCCAAGATCATGTTATTCCAGGACTTTTCCCCAGCTCTGGTCCGAAGGAGGAAGGCATTCGATGAGGAGAAGAAGTGTTTAAGGGACTTAAATATTCAGTACTTCTTACGCTACCCAGCGACGCTACACTTTAACCATGAAGGATCCGTGTATAACTTCGGATCGCCGGAAAAGGCTAAAGAATGTTTGGACTCTCTTAGATAAATTTTAAGAGATAATGGATGTTGGCTTGCCTTCTCCCCACTCCGGTTTATATCCCCCCCTTTTCCCTTTTTTTAACCTTACTGTTTAATATTATCTTGGGGGGTGGGGAGAGGGATTTATTTATTTGTTCTATACTTAACGATTTTCTCCACCCCCTTGGGTTTTTTAAAAATTATTCTATATAAGCCGGGGGATCTAGTTAATGTTGGTGGGGGGAGGTGGTTACCTTATTCTATTTTACCTCTGTCTCTAGGACCGGGGTTGTTTTCCCTTGTTATTTTGTATTATTATATTTAATTATTATTTGTTGAGGTTGTAATTTTATAGTTGTATATGTTTATACATGGTATTAACATTACCAAATATATCCAGGTGTTGGTGTGGGTGGGGGTGGGGGTAGGGTGCTCACTGTTATCTCTAGCTTTGTAGTATATTTGAATTCTCCTCATCCTATTGAGGAGCGCCTGGGTCAAGGGTGGGGCAGGGCACTGGTTAGGAGAGGATACGATGGACCTTTGGAAAGGAAGTGACACCCCTTGGGAACAAGGGGGAAAATCTCCATTTAAATACGTTTTTTTTTATTATTTAGAAATAGTTTTTTATTATACTGTTGTGAGTGTATTAGAGAGCCTTTATTTTTGTGAATTTTGTATGCTCTATGCTCGGGATGTTCTGGATAGGGTTTCCCTCCCGAGGGGTCTCGGATTTGCCCGGACGATTATGGTTGATCAGTCGGTTAAGTGGTGCACCTGGAATGTTAGGGGGAGTAATTCGCCAGTCAAAAGGAAGAAATTATTATCAAATCTCAAGAAAGAAAGAGTTGATATAGCTCTCCTACAGGAGACACACCTGTTGGATAAAGAACACTTGAAATTACGACAGGGTGGATTTGATCAGGCCTTTTTTTCTTCTTTTAGCTCAAAAAGTAGGGGAGTTGTTATTCTTATTCGGAAAAATTTCCCTTTCAAAATCCTAAATCAGATAAAAGACGAATCTGGACGATATATTCTGATTAAAGCCCTTATAAATGAAGAGGAATATGGGATTATGTACTGCCCCCGGCACACCCTTTTAAATTTATAACGGAAGCCTTCTCAAAATTGATGGCTCTTGGTGCCCGTCATACAATTATAGGAGGAGACTTTAATTGTATTATGGATCCGGAAATAGATAGGATTCCCAAGAGTACTGCAGGAGTATCTCCCAGATCTAGACAATTGGTGGATCTGAACAAAAAATTAGGACTAGTAGATGTATGGAGATGTCTTCATCCACAGGGCAGAGATTTTTCTTTTTACTCCAATCCACATAAATGTCATACTAGAATTGATATGTTTTTTGCCCCCTCGATTTTTTTAAATTCCATATCATCCTGTAAAATAGGTAGTATAGCAATTTCCGACCACGCTGCTGTATATATGGAAATCAAGGCGAGGAACAGTGGGACATCCCCTCGACATTGGCATATGGACCCCTTCCTGTTGAAAGGTAGTAAATTTGTAACGTACTTCTTTCAAGAATTTAAAACATTTTTAGAAATTAATTTATGTACGGCTACAACCTATCAATGATGTGGGAGACCATCAAAGCCTACGTGCGAGGTTTGATCATCTCCGACTCAGCGACCCAGAAAAAATTAAAGGGAGAACAACAGCGTCTGCTCGAAGCTCGCTTATAAGCATCTGAAACAGCATACGCTGATAGACCTTATATTATCAAATTGCAAAGGATTATGGCCCTTAGGACAGCTCTAAACACCACATTTACCCAAACGGCTAAGAGGGAAATATTATTTGCATAACAAAGGTTATATAAATTTGGCGACAAACCGGGTAGATACTTAGCATTTCTTGCAAAGAAAAAAAAGGCCCCTCAAACTATCACGTCATCAAGGAAAGTATGGGTATTTTGACTCATGATCATAAAAGGATTAATCCAATCTTTAGAAAATTTTATTCTGATTTATATAAATCGCAGGATTGTGAAGACAGGACTAGGAGGATGCAATCATTTTTTAAAAATTTGACCTTTCCGGACCCAACTCCGGAACAGGAATCGGTCTTAAATGCTCCCCTAAAAGTCCAAGAAATACTTGACGCAATCAGGCAACTTCAGAGCGGTAAGACACCTGGCCCAGATGGTTTTCAAGCTGAATTCGATAAGGAATTTACAGGAATACTGGCTGGTCCACTTATGGACATGTATAACTACGCATACAGTCAGGGCTGTCTCCCGCCTTCGCTGAAAGAGGCAAATATCTCTCTTATCCTTAAAAAAGGAAAGGATCCGGAAGATTGTGCGTCATACAGACCAATATCCTTGCTAAATGTAGATTTTAAAATCCTTTCTAAAATGTTAGCATTGAGACTAGAAAGGGTATTGCCACATATCATAAAGGAAGATCAGACAAGGTTTGTTAAGGGCCGTAGATCATCCAACAATATTAGAAGGGTTTTGAATATGATTCAAGCCTGCCATCAGGGAAAGATACTAGGAGTAGTAGTCTCGTTAGACGCGGAAAAGGCATTTGATAGGGTTGAATGGTCATATTTGTTTTACACATTGGAAAGATTTGGCGTTGGAAAGGTTTTTACCAAATGGGTCTCAACATTGTATAGTGATCCCAAAGCAGTTGTGGTTACCAATGGATTAGGTTCGGATAGCTTCAGTGTGGGTAGGGGCTGCCGTCAGGGATGTCCTCTCTCGCCATTGTTATTCACGCTAATAATTGAACCACTAGCAGAAGCTATACGAGCTGATCCTAATATAACGGCCCCGAGGATTGGTACAGGTAAACATAAAATTACCCTTTATGCAGATGATGTTCTTCTATTCCTCAGTAATCCTCTGATGTCCATACCTCGCTTAATCCAAGTTATTAATACATTTAGCGCATTCTCAGGCTATAAAATTAATTTCTCAAAATCGGAGGCTATGCCAATGGGTGGCCTTGCTATGATACCCCACTTAATGGACGGATCCCACTTTCCCTTTCGGTAGTCCCTGGAGGGTTTCCTATATTTAGGCATTTTTATTACCCCAGTATTTGGTCAGTTGTTTAAGGCTAACTTTGTGCATTTACTGGAAAGGATGGGGAGACCTTCCAATTTCCTGGCTGGGTAGAATAGCACTAATTAAAATGAATGTCCTGCCCCGTCTCCTATACCCTATGAGAATGCTTCCGGTGATGCTGCCGAGGATGGCACTACGTAAATTATATGGCTGGTTGGGTTCCTTTATCTGGAATCATAGACGGCCCCTCATTAAGCTGAAGAAGCTACAGCTGCCACAGGCAAGGGGAGGATTGGACTTCCCAGATTTTAGGAAATATCAGTTAAGTTCCCTATTAAGTTACATAGCTGATTGGGTCTTGTCTGATCCGCAATCAATCTGGCTGGACATTGAGGGTTCTCAAGTAAAATGCCCACTTATTAACCTTTTATTTTCAGACAAGAGGGAAATCATTACGGATCACTGTAAAAACCCTATAATACTAAACACAATTAAAGCTTGGAATATAATGCGGCAAATGAGGGCAACTCACATAAAACATCCCCCTATGCGCCGATAGTGGGAGATGGGGATTCCAACCGGGGTTTACAGATGCCACTTTTAAACTCTGGAGATCCAGGGGTATCTCATGTCTAGGGGACCTATTTAAAGATGGGATCCTGATGTATTTTGAACAGCTGCGTCAGAAATTCGGATTACGTAATGGAGACCTCTTTCAATACTTCCAAATTCGAGATTATATACAGAAGAAGACTACGTTATTAGATAGTCTTTATAAATCAGATAGAGAATGTAGAGTGCGACGACCAATGGGGGTATCTTCCGTCAGTACTATTTATCATTTACTACATGATAAAGTATCGGGAGATATGGACAATCTGCTTAAAACATGGGATCAGGATTTGGGACTAGAAATCTCTGTAGAAACGTGAAATGACATTTGGGAAGACGCCAGAAGAATCACCATCTGTAACAGAACTCAGGCTATCCAGCTGAAGATACTTCATAGGGCCCATATAGCACCAGATCGATTGGCAAAATTTAAGGCAGGAACATCTCCAATGTGTCCCAAATGTAAAATAGAGGTGGACACTCTTGTACATTGCCTATGGACCTGTCATAAGATCTGTAGATACTGGACTAAAGTAGCAAGTACCCTGACAGAAATTTTAGGAACGGAAATTAAAGTGGACCCTGTATTTCTCCTTTTGGGCTTTTCGAACTTACCCTCCCTGGATATGCACGGGAAGAGATTATTTTCTATTCTCTCTTTCTGTGCAAGGAAAAATATTTTGGTAAACTGGGTGGCTGAGGGCCCCCCTGGACTTTCAAATTGGCACAGATTAATTATGGAATGTATTCCCCGTGACTTCCTTACAAATATGGTGCACCGAAAGACCAAATTATTTCATAAAATATGGCAGCCCTTCTTGAATTATATGAATACAGATATTTCGGCTATCCTAACAAGGGCTTTTATTTAATTGAGATTACGAACCTGGCTGGTCCAGGCCCCTTGGGAGAGGAATCCCGCACGAATATGGGTTTTATTACATTTGATGTTAACACATTCGAGCATGTATCTCACTACCCAATTTCTGTGTTATCCGTTGGGTTTTTTTTCTCTTATTTGAATAATGTAAGAGACTTAATTATACACTCTGGTTAGATTAGATTAGATTACATTAGATTACATTACAGTGTGGAAACAGGCCCTTCGGCCCAACATGTCCACACCGACCCGCCGAAGCGAAACCCACCCATACCCCTACATTTACCCCTTACCTAACACTACGGGCAATTTAGCATGGCCAATTCACCTGACCTGCACATCTTTGGACTGTGGGAGGAAACCGGAGCACCCGGAGGAAACCCACACAGACACGGGGAGAATGTGCAAACTCCACACAGTCAGTCGCCTGAGGTGGGAATTGAACCCGGGTCTCAGGCGCTGTGAGGCAGCAGTGCTAACCACTGTGCCACCGTGCCGCCCAACAGTAGTTGTAGGTTAGATTAGTAGTTAGTTGAGTTTTGTTTTTTTTCTTTCTCTGTATTTTTCTTTTGTTAAATTTTGGTTATTATTTATTTAAGATTTAATTGTATATCAATGTTTGTACTTGAGAGTTTTGTTTATTTTTGTAAACTTGTAAAAATGTTCAATTTCTAATAAAAATATCTATAAAAAAAAAGAAATAAGATGGATGAGCTTGAGGCTCTTTTGGAAATTGGCAGATACGATATTGTGGGGATAACTGAGACGAGGCTTCAAGTGGACAGGACCTGGGAAATGCATATTCAAGGCTTTACCTGCTATCATAAGGACAGACTGACGGGCAGAGGGGGTGGGGTGGCCCTGTTGGTAAAGGATGATATTCAGTCCCTTGCGCGGGGGGACCTAGTATCAGGGGATGTAGAGTCAGTATGGATAGAGCTGAGAAATTCTAAGGGTAGAAAGACCCTCTTGGGAGTTATCTACAGGCCCCCAAACAGTAGTATGGATGTAGGGTATAAGTTGAATAAGGAGCTGAAATTGGCCTGTCGCAAATATGTTACTACAGTTGTAATGGGAGATTTCAACATGCAGGTAGACTGGGAGAATCAGGATGGCATTGGACCTCAAGAAAGAGACTTTGTGGAGTGCCTCCAAGATGGATTCTTAGAACAGCTGGTGCTGGAGCCTACCAGGGAGAAGGCAATTCTGGATCTGGTATTGTGCAATGAACCAGAATTGATCAGGGACCTCGAAGTGAAGGAAGCATTAGGAGGTAGTGACCATAATACAATAAGCTTCAATCTGCAATTTGAAAGGGAAAGGGTACAATCGGTAGTGACAATATTTCAGTTGAATAAAGGGAACTATGGAGCTATGAGAGAGGAGCTGGCCAAAGTTCAATGGTGCAATACCTTAACAGGGATGACAGTGGAGGAACAATGGCAGATATTTCTGGGTATAATGCAGAAGATGCAGGATCAGTTCATTCCAAAAAGGAAGAAAGATCCTACGAGGAGGCAGGGGTGGCCGTGGCTGACGAGGGAAGTTAAGAAACATATAAAGTTAAAAGAGAAAAAGTATAACATAGCAAAGATAAGTGGGAAAACGGAGGACTGGGAAGCTTTTAAAGAACAACAGGGGATTACTAAGAAGGAAATACGCAGAGAAAAAATGAGGTACGAAGGTAAACTGGCCAAATTTATAAAGGAGGATAGTAAAAGCTTTTTTAGGTATGTGAAAGGGGAAAAAAATGGTTAAGACTAAAATTGGGCCCTTGAAGACAGAAACAGGGGAATATATTACGGGGAACAAAGAAATAGCAGAAGAGTTGAATTGGTACTTCAGATCTGTGTTCACTGGGGAAGACACAAGCAATCTCCCAGAGGTAACAGTGGCTGAAGGACCTGAACTAAAGGGAATTTATATTTGCCAGGAATTGGTGTTGGAGAGACTGTTAGGTCTGAAGGCTGATAAGTCCCCGGGGCCTGATGGTCTACAGCCCAGGGTACTGAAGGACGTGGTTCTAGAAATCGTGGATGCGTTGGTGATTATTTTCCAGAGTTCGATAGATTCAGGATCAGTTCCTGCGGATTGGAGGGTGGCTAATGTTGAACCACTTTTTAAGAAAAGAGCGTGAGAGAAAGCAGGAAATTATAGACCAGTTAGTCTGACTGCAATGGTGGGAAAGATGCTGGAGTCTATTATAAAGGATGAAATTACAACACCTCTGGATAACAGTAACAGGATAGGTCAGAGTCAGCATGGATTTATGAGGGGGAAATCATGCTTGACTAATCTTCTGGAATTTTTTGAGGATGTAACTCTGAAGATGGACAAGGGAGATCCAGTGGATGTAGTGTACCTGGACTTTCAGAAAGCCTTTGATAAAGTCCCACATAGGAGGTTAGTGAGCAAACTTAGGGCACATGGTATTGGGGGCAAAGTACTGACTTAGATTGAAAATTGATTGGCTGACAGGAAACAAAGAGTAGTGATAAACGGCTCCATTTCGGAATGGCAGGTGGTGACCAGTGGGGTACCGCAGGGATCAGTGCTGGGACCGCAGCTTTTTACAATATATATTAATGATATAGAAGATGGTATTAATATTAACATTAGCATATTTGCTGATGATACAAAGCTGGGTGGCAGGGTGAAATGTGAGGATGTATTACAGGGTGACCTGGACAGGTTAGGTGAGTGGACAGATGCATGGCAGATGCAGTTTAATGTGGATAAATGTATGGTTATCCACTTTGGTGGCAAGAACAGGAAGGCAGATTTCTACCTAAATGGAGTCAAGTTAGGTAAAGGGGCAGTACACCAGTCTTGGGTGTTCTTGTACATCAGTCAATGAAGGCAAGTATGCAGGTACAGCAGGTAGTACAGCAAATTTGAGGAAAGACATTCTGGCTATTGAGGGAGTGCAGCGTAGGTTCACGAGGTCAATTCCTGGAATGGCAGGACTATCTTATGTTGAAAGATTGGAACGACTGGGCTTGCATACCCTTGAGTTTAGAAGACTGAGAGGGCATCTGATTGAGACATATAAGATTATTAAAGGATTGGACACTCTGGAGGCAGGAAACATGTTTCCGCTGATGGGTGAGTCCCGAACCAGAGGACACAGATCAAAAATAAGGGGTAGGCCATTTAGGATAGAGATGAGGAGAAACTTCTTCACCCAGAGAGTGGTGGGTGTGTGGAATGCTTTACCTCAGAAGGCAGTGGAGGCCCAGTCTCTGGATTCATTTAAGAAAGAGTTGGATAGAGCTCTCAAGGATAGTGGAATCAAGGGTTATGGAGATAAGGCAGGAACAGGATACTGATTGAGGATGATCAGCCATGATCATAATGAATGGTGGTGCAGGCTTGATGGGCAGAATGGCCTACTCCTGTACCTATTGTCTATTGAGTAAAATCAGGTCGGATATAGAAGCATTTATGTTTGACACAAATCTGCCAATATAGAGTTTCAGTGACTATTAAAATAGACGGATTGAGTCAGATTAAGATCAAAGGGCATGAAGTTGTTAAATGTCCAATACTAAGTATCCTGCATCAGATATCCTAAATTAGCAAACAGTGTGAGATAATAGGGAACAGAGCATCCCAAATTTGGAGACCAGAACTACACACAGTATTCCAGGTGCGGTCTCACCAGGGCCCTGTACAGCTGCAGAAGAACCTCTTTGCTTCTATACTCAATCCCTCTTGTTATGAAGGCCAGCATGCTATTAGCTTTCTTCACTACCTGCTGTACCTGCATGGATTTATGAGGGGGAAATCATGCTTGACTAATCTTCTGGAATTCTTTGAGGATGTAACTCTGAAGATGGACAAGTGAGATCCAGTGGATGTAATGTACCTGGACTTTCAGAAAGCCTTTGATAAAGTCCCACATAGGAGGATAGTGAGCAAAATTAGGGCGCATGGTATTGCGGGCAAAGTACTGACTTGGATTGAAAATTGATTGGCTGACAGGAAACAAAGAGTAGTGATAAACGGCTCCATTTCGGAATGGCAGGTGGTGACCAGTGGGGTCTGCTCTGCTGAAAGCTCTGCTGAAATTTTGTCAAATTGATCACTTTCGGTAACAAAGCACAGCAGCAGATGTTTATTTGTTTTGTTTGGAATTACTGCAACACTTCATTGTTTCTAAAGAATGTTAATTCAGTGGCACAGTAGCGATCAGTGAGAGAGGTGCCAGTACATGGTGGATTGTTTTTCTATGTTTATAAATCTAACAAGTGATGTGCAAAGACAAATTTACTTTTACAGGAAAACAAACATTACCATTTTAAACCAAAAAATAAACTGAAGAGACTGGTGAACTGAAATGTTATTTCATTTATTCAGTACTACTGCTTTACGTTTTGGAAGACAAGTCAAATTTTCATTTACATCGCACCTACCATGACCTCAAGGCATGCCAAAGCATTTCAAAGCCAATGAATTACTTTTGAATTGTGGTTGTAATTAAGGAAACATGGCAGCCAACTTGAATGCAGCAACTCAACAGGAATATGCTAACAACCAGATAATCTGCTCTAGGGATGTTGAACGAGAGAAAAATAATCGGTCAGAACACTGAGAATAACTCTTCTTCATCTAGTGGTTTTTTTTAAATGGTGCCCTGAGTGCAAACTTGGACTCAATTTACAGGTTCACCCAACAGAGCTTACTCCCTTGGCATTGCAAATGGAGTCTGTCCAGATTGTCTCAAAACTGTTGTGTGAGGCTAACAGCAGTAAAGTTAAATTGATGCAAATAATGGGGGGAATTGGATTTTGAACTAGGGTGAGGTGGGGGAAGGGGAAATGAGGAAACTGTTGAAGTCTATTATATCCACAAAACATCTATATCCATTGAAAAGCTAATGAGATAACCTATATACTGAAAAAAAATACTTTCAGCTCAGAAAAGAAACAGATTAATTCATTATTTGCACTAGTTTAACTTGACTGCAATTAGTTACCACTCACTAACAACTGCAAAGCACATAGTCACATAAGAAGCTAATGTCTTTGGAAAGGAAGACTGATAACAAAATGTCTATTTGCTTGACGTAAGTAATAGGCAAGATGCTCAAGGGAATCATTAAGGATGTAACAAATGATTGTTAACACAGAAAATGCCAGAGGAATCCAATTTGGCTTCTAGGAAAGGTTTAAGGTTTTACCTTATCAACTTAATTGCACTTTTTGAAGTAACTAGGTTAGTGAATGAAGAATAGTGTTTACTTTTTATTAAAGTTCTGATGACAAGCTTCTTTCCAAATAGGGTATTGTGGAATTAGTATTAATCTGAAAGCTGCAGACTGTGAGTGATTTTAAGTGGATCTGTTTGGAGATTGGTTACCAGTGATATTCCACAGGACAGATGTTAGAATTATATACTAATTTAATTCATAATCCAGCTGCAAGTATTTTAGGAATAACCAAATAAGCTTGCAGACAATACCTGTGAAAATTAGAACTGGAGGGAATCCGCTGAGCAGAATTAATTGTGTTGGAGATTGGACCAGTATTCACAAAACAATTCAATTATGCACATGGCCAGTTCAATGCTAAGCTCCAAGGAAAAGAGAGAGGAAGAAAGAATTGAGGTAAAAGAGAGGGCAGGAGAAAGGGGAGAAGGAAGAAAAGGCAAGATGGAACAAAAAGGAAAGCTGCAGGAATATAAGGGACCGATGAAAATTAAATTACTCTACCTTCACTTCTTCCCTTGTGAAAAATGACTATCTTTCCTCCTCAGCTCCATTACTCATTTCTCCTCACCTTTTATTGACTACTAATATATTACCAATACAGCACACTTGCTTGCATTTCCTGTCAAATTCCCAATTGTCAATGCATCAGCAAGCATTTTTTTTTAATTGAGGACTGAATTATATTTGTTGTCCCATGTCCACTTATCTCCATATAGTTTCTCCTTTGAAGTACAGTGCCCAACTACAGTGTTTTTTGAGAGATGAAGAAGTATTTCCAATAATTTTTCAAATGAGACAGAACACTTAGTTGAATTACTTGCACTCATGGATAACATTTTATGAAGTTAAAGGCTTGAAAATTAGTGATTTAGGAGCACAAAATAACAAAAGCACAGATGGATGTACTTTGACGCATTAAGTTTGTACTGGATCTTTCAACGAGCAATCAAATTAGTATCACTTCTTTGTTGTTTCCTCATCTCACTTTCTTTTCTTGAAATACTCATCCAATTTCCTGTAAAGGGCCACCATTGAATCTGCATCCATTCAATCCTAATCACTTGTTCACTTGTTGCAGTGTTTTTCATGATGTTGCTTCTGACTCTTGTGCCAATCATTTTGAGTCTCTGGTTATCAATCCTTCTGATTGGAAACATCACTTAACCATTTACTTATCCAAACTCTTCAAATATTTGCATTAAATCTCCCCTCTTGATTTTCTCTACTCAAGGAAGAACAATCCAAGATTACTCCAGAATTATCCAGGGTGTAATTCTAGGAAATTTCTTCTGTCTCTTTCTGGGGAGAGGATGGCATAGTAGTATTATCACTAAACTACTAATTTAGAGACCCAGATAACATTCTGGGGACCATGTTCAAAAATCAGGAATTAAGAGTCCAATGGTGACCATGAAAGCATTATTAATTGTCAGAAAATCCCATCTGGTCACTCATGTACTTCAGGGAAGGAAACTGCTATCCTTACCTGGTCTGGCCTACATGTGACTCCAGACCCACAGCAATGTTGTTGCCCTTTAATTACCTTCTGGGTAATTAGGGACTAACAATAAATGCTGGCCTAGCCAGTGACGCCCACATCGCGTGAATGAATAAAAAGAAACCAAACCCCTTTTTCCTTTCTCAAGTGTACTGCCCAGAATTTCCAAAAGGAAAACAAATTCCTATTAAATATATTCCTATTAAATATGAACATATTTAACAGAATACATCAGACATTTTTTTTAAAAAAAACTACATTGCAAATGAATTGCCTTAGACAAAGCAGCTTTTAAATAAATATTTAAGTACAGCAAATCATACATACCGGCTTTTCATAGCTTTCTTCTGACGAATACTGTGGTAAGAACAGGAATAAAAGTCAATGCATACAGAGAAGAAAATAAAGAGAATTTTCAACAAGAAAACAAAGCTGTAAATTGTTACCATTACAAGTACTTAACATTTCTTTACTAATCAATATTTACAAACTTATAAACATAGGAATTAGGCCGTTTGGTTCCTCGAGCTCCTTTGCCGTTCAGTAAGATTAATGCTGATCTAATCGTGGTCTCAGCTCCACATTCCAACATACCTCCAATAACCTTTGACTCTCTTGTTAGTCTAGAATCTACCTATCTACCTTTACCTTGAAATATTTTGCTTCCACTGCTCTATGGAAAAGAGTCTCAAAGACCAATGATCCTCAGAGGGAAAATAAAATCCTCTCAGCTCTGTCTAAAGTCGAAGACTCCATATTTTTAAACTGCGTTTCCTAATTCTAGTCACTCTCACAAGTGGAAATATCTTCACAGTATTCATCCTGCCAAATCCTCTCACCATCATATAGATTCCATAAAGGTCACCTCTAAATTTCAATGAATGGAAGCCCAGTCTGTCCAATCTTTCCTTGTAGGATCACCTGGCCCTAGACGCAGGTATCAGACAAGTGAACGTTCTCTAAATTGCTTATGATGCATCTAAGCCTTTGTTTGAAATGAGGATGCTAAATCTGTCTACAATACTCATTTGCAGTAGCATTTTTTTTTAAAATGTTGATATGTTTTATATAAAAATACTTAAGTGTAACTGCTGACAATTTAACAGACCTCTTGTTCCCATCCCACAAGCACTTAAACCAGCTACACAGAGGTGAGAGAAAATATTTTCAAATGATTTGCTTTTGATCTGCAGACGACCTTCAATCAGAACCTTTCACCAGTTATGCAAGTTAGATCAGGAACTTAAAGTGTTCACATCCACGAATCCATTATATAGCATATAAATTTTGACAATTCGTCATTTTGCTGTCTAGACAAATGCTTATCCTAAATGGCAACCTCAAGTATTTTGCCCAACTACTAGTCTTTAAACTCAGTACACATCTATATAGGGTTGGCAGAGGTGAGAATGAAGCAGCTCCTATTCAACTCTTAAATTATTTAACTGCTAATAATTCCTTGATAACAAGGCTGTCATGTAAGTACAGTACTCAACTTTTGCCACACAGTGACAGACATCAGAATTTTCCACTTTAATTAAACATTGACCTTTACAGAACATGTTGGCTATATGAGATTGCTGCCTGCATCCAATGATTAATTTCTTAATAAACATTCCAGTGCACAATTCTGAACATTTTGCTATTTACACTACCAACAGAACAATTTTAGCTGAGAACAAAATGTTCAATCACAGAAAGCAGCAGCGAGTATTACACTAAATGATCTACAGGCACACAAGAAGGACTTAAGCTTTTCTATTGAAAAAGACATTTTCCTTTATACTTGGTCACAAAGTCCATTTTCAAATGTGTTAAAATTGTACATAAATTAGGCTTTTACTCTCATCCCATAATAAAAAACGTGAACAAAGAAAACAACTTCAATAAAATATCAAATGTATTTTTGACATAGGTTACCAATGAGATAATAAGGTACATAAGCAGTAGCATGTAATAATCAGAGCTAAGTGATCCACAACCAATGAATCTGATCTAAGCTCTGTGGTTCTGGCACAATTGCAAATGGTGGTGGTAAATTAAACGACTGACAGGAGGAACAGGCTACAGAAATATCCCCAGAATTACTGATGTGTGTAGCCAGCACTTCAGTGAAGAGGACAAGGCTGAAATATTTACAACCACTTTCAGTCAGAAAGGTTGAGTGAATGATCCACTGAGATCTCCTTCAAGGGATCCCAGCCTCACATATGCCAAGGCAATAGTGCTGGAGTTCATAGAAGTTATTCTATTCAGAGAAGTTATTGCATATCTCTGTAACAGGTGAGACTTTAACAGAGGTCTCTTGGCTCAGGGACAGGGACATTACCACTGTGTCCCAAGCACACAGAGTTCCTCAGGTTAGGATCTTTTAAATCAACTGTTTAGATGTGTTATGATGTACCTCTGGAGCAGGTACGACTTGAACCTAGGCCTCTTAGTCCAGAAGCACAGATACGACCATTGTATCACAAGAGTTTTTAATAAAGAGTGCATTAATATTTTCCTAATCAATCCGTTCACAGCTGTTATTGCACATCTCTGGAGCAAGTGGGACGTGAACCACAGCCTCCTGTCTCAGAGAGAGGGACATAACCACTGCACCACAAGACCCTTAGCTCCTCAGATTAGTGTGCTAGGTCACTTTCAGCTGTTTTATTAATTACCTTTCCTCCATCATGAAGTCGGAGTGGGGATAGTCACTTATTATTACACAAAGTCTAGTACCATTCATGACTCTTCAGATACTAAAGCAGAATATGTCCCAATGCAATTAAACCTGAAAAGCATCCAGACTCAGGCTGATAAGTCGCAAGTAACATGCACGACACACAAGTGCCAGGCAACTGCCATCTCGAACAAAAGAACATGCAACCATTGTCCCTTAATATTCAGCGGCATTACAATTACTGAAACCCCCACGATAAATATCCTGAGGTTACCATCATTAGAAAATGAACTGGACAAACCCAATAAGTACAGTGGCTACAAGATCAAAGTCTAGGAATTTTGTGGAAGTAATTCATTTCCTGAGAACTCAAAGCCTGTCCACTATTTACAAGGCAAATTCAGGAGTCGGAATGGAATTCTCTGCTGTACTTCAGTAGCTCTGATAACACTCGAGAAGTTCAAAACATTTCAGGATAGAGCAGCCTGCTAGATTGGCACCCCATTCACCACTCTGTAATATGTACCATTTACAAAGTCCTGCAACAACTTATCAAGGATCCTTCGAGAGCACAATCCAAACCCATGGCTCAAACACCTAGAATGACAAGGGAAGCAAACAAATGGGAACATCACCACCTGCAACATCTAGGAGCCACACATCATTATGACTTGGAACTATATTGCAGTACCTTCATTATAAGGTGGAATTTTCTTCCTAAGAGCAGTGTGGGTATACATACACCGTAAGGACTGCAATAGTTCAAAAAAGGCAGCTCACCAACATCTTCTTTGGGTAACTAGTGATGGGTAATAATGCTGGTCTAGTCAGTGATGCCAAAATCCCAGGAACTAATACAAAGATATGTGGAGAAGAGCATAAAACCACAACTGTTGCAGGATGAAAGCACAGAATACAGATTAAGGAGAGGGATGGATGCATACGTTTGTGTTATTTGAAACTCAAAGTTGCAACGTACCTTATCCTAAATTTATTGGTTATTAAATTGCGCAACTTCAGTTCATGCCTGTACCATAATTGAGAGCAATAGTTTAATTCTGAAGAGAATTCTATGTAATAACTTGACAAAAAAAAAATCAAATCCTAAAATGGATGCAAGGATGAGAGGAGAAATATTTGTGTTCTATTAATTTTTTTTCTACAGTAAATTGGCAAAATGGCATATTGCACTTGAAAACAAATGCACCAAACAATCTAACATGGACTTCTGCTCACAATCGGTTATAGTGCAAAGATTTTGCTCTAATCCATTTCTCTTCATAGAAACATCAAAGGCAAGGCAATTCCTGTGGCCAATTTTATACTGCCCTTCTGCAGCTGAGTTCTGACAGTTGACAGGAGGCTGGAAGAACACAACAAGACAGGCAGCATCAGGAGGTGGAGAAGTCAATGTTTCGGGTGTAACCCTTTTTCAGGACAGTTAGCAGAAATAGCAAAGTAACCTTTTTTTTAAACTGGATTAACCTGGCCAAAAACCTTAGCAAAGTGCTCCATGGTTACCAGTGGTGCTGTTGGTTACCGTTGACATTAGGATTTCTCCCTCAGAAGGCATTAAATATAATGTAGAAGTCGCTTGTAGACAGATAAGGTTAGAAGGAAAGTTAACCACTGGATTTTTCCCGTGAATACTCAACAGCCAGAGTTAAAAACGACACTAGTAGCACTTGTCAGGGTAAGACAATCAAAAATGAAATAAATAAATTATTGATTTAAGTGGCAACAATGAAGCAAGGAAATATATAAAACATACGATTTTAAAGAGGGTGCAGGATCCCACTGACCTTAGAGTATGTATGCTCAAATCACTGAAGGTGGTAGGGCAGGATAAGAAAGTGGTAACAGAGATCTTCAGGCACAGAATACAAAAGTAAGGAAATTAAAATAAATCTGCATAAAACATTATTTACTATCCATTGCGCCATCATAAGCACCACACGTTAGGAAGGATGTGATAGCATTAGAGACATTGCAAAAAAAAGATTCATAGGAAGGTTCCCAGTAATTTGGAACTTCTATCACATGGATAAATTGGAGAAGGTGAAGTTGTCCTCCTTGGATAAGAGATTAAAATGAGATGTTCAAACCATTAGGGGTCTGGAGAGAGTTGATTTCTAGTGGTAGTAAGATCATTATCCAATTTAAAGGAAGTGGTAAGAGGAGCAATTGCAGTGTGAGGCAAAACTTTCTTCTTACACTGGGAGTGGCTAAGATCTACAATGGCTTTCAAAGCAAGACTGATAATCTTCTGAGGCAAAATTATTTGCTGAGCCACAGAAAAATGCAGATTAGCAATGAGTCAGTTTGCCTTACAGGGAGCTGACATGGGCATGGGCTGGAATAGCTTCATAGAGCATAGAACAACACAGCACAGTACAGGCCCTTTGGCCCATGATGTGTCAAGCATTTATCTTAATCCAAGATCAACCGAACCTACACACCCCTCAATTTACTGCCATCCATGTGCTCGTCCAGCAGTTGCTTAAATGCCCCAATGTGTCTGACTCTACTACCACCGCTGGCAGTGCATGCCACACACTCACCACACTCTACATAAAGAACATCTGCCATCTCCCTATACCTTCGTCCAATCACCTTAAAATTATGACTCCGTGTGACAGCCATTTGTGGCCTGGGGAAAAGTCTCTGGCTACCTACTCTCTCTATAGCTCTCATTACCTTGTACACCTCTATCAAGTCACTTCTCTTTCTTCCTTCTCTCCAGTGTGAAAAGCTCTAGCTCATTCAACCTCTCTTCATTAGACATACCCTCCAATCCAGACAGCATCCTGGTAAATCTCCTCTGCACCCTCTCTATAGCATCTACATCCTTCCTATAATAAGGCAACGAGAACTGGACACAATATTCCAAGTGTGGTCTAACCAGGGTTTTATAGAGCTACAGCTCTTAAACTCAGTCCTCCTGCTAATGAAAACCAAATCACCATACGCCTTCTTAACAACCCTATCAATGTGGATAGCAACTTTGAGGGATCTATGTATGTGGACCCCAAGATCCTGCTGTTCCTCCACATTGCTAAGAATCCTGTCTTTAACCGTGTATTCAGCATTCAAATTTGACCTTCCAAAATGAATTCCTTCGCATTTGTCCAGGTTGAACTCCATTTGCTACTTCTCAGCCCACCTCTGCATCCTGTTAATGTCTTGCTGTAGCCTGCAACAGCCCTCCACTCTATCTATGACACCACCAAACTTTGTGTCTTCAAACCTATTAATCCACCATTCCACTTCTTCATACACATCTTTTATAAAAACTACAAAGAGCAGAGGCCCAAGAACAGATCCCTACGGGACACCACCAGTCACCGGCTTCCGGGTAGAATACTTTCCATCCACTACCATTTGCTGTATTCTTTCGGGCAGCCAATTCTGTATCCAGACAGCTAAATTTCTCTGTAGCTCATATCTCCCAACTTTCTGAATGACCCTACTGCGGGGAACCTTATCAAATGCCTTATTGAAATCCATATGCACCATACCCACTGCTCAACCTTTGTCAACTTATCTTGTTACATCCTCAAAGAACTCAGTAAGGCTTGTGAGGCATGACCTGCCCCTCACAAAGCCATGCTGACGATCTTTAATCAAAGTATGTTTTTCCAAATAGTCATAAAACCTATTTCTCAGAATCCTTTCCAGTACCTTGTTTACCACAGACATAAGACTGGTCTGTAATTCCCAGGGATTTCCCTATTCCCTTTCTTGAACGGAGGAACAATATCCGCCTCCCTCCAATCACCTGGTACTACTCCCGTGCAGAGTGAGGATGCAAAGATCATCACCAGAAGCGCAGCAATCTCATTTCTCGCTCCCCGTAGTAACCTTGGATATATCTGGTCTGGCCCTGGGGACTTATCTATCTAGATGCTTCTCAGAATTTCCAGCACATTCATTTTCTTAATATCAAACTGTTCAAGCCTATTAAGTCCACGATGTTCTCACTATCAACAAGGTCCCTCTCTTGAGTGAAGACTGAAGCAAAAAACTCATTTTGGGCCTCCCCTACCTCCTCACTATCCTTGATCGGTCCTACCCTCTCTCTGATCATTCTCTTATCCCTCACTGAAATGTACAATGCCTTTGGTTTTTCCCTATTCCTTAACGTCAAGGCTTTTTTGTGCCCCCTCCTAGCTCTCCTCAGTCCATTTTTGAGTTTTTTTTACTAGCTACCCTGTAATCCTCAAAAGCTCTGCCAGATCCTTGCTTCCTCAATCTTAAGTAAGCTTCCTTCTTCCTCTTGACAAGGTGCACCTCTTCTCTTGTCATCCAAGACTCCTTCACCATACCAGTCCTTGCCTGTCTCAGTGAGACAAAATTATCCAACAGTCGCAACAAGCGCTCCCTAAAAAGCCTCAACATTTCTGTTGGGCATTTCCCACAGAACTGTTCCCAATTTATACTCCATAGTTCCTCTCTAATAGCAGTATAATTTCCCCTCCCCCGATTAAATACCTTCCCATACTGTCTGTTCCTATCCCCCTTTATGTCTCTGGTAAAGGTGAGGCAGCTGTGGTCACTGTCACCAAAATGCTCTCTCACCGAGAGATCTGACACCTGGCCTGGCTTGTTGCCTAGCACCAAATCCAATATGGCTTTCCCCCTAGTCGGCCTATCTACATATGGAGTCAGGAATCCTTCCTGGACACACCTGACAAAATCGGCTCCATCCAGACCAACTGTACAATGGAGGTTCCAATCAATCAATGTACGGGAAGTTGAAGTCACCCATAAAAACAACTTTTCTTCCATTTTGTAATTGTTCTACATTTTCCTTTTATTAATACATTAAGAAACCATTAAATATTTTAACACTCTACAAAGCAACAATTTAAATGACACTATAGAAATTGTACTAAGTAGTAATACTCCAAAAGTCCACACATGAAAATAATACAACAGGTTCTGGGTTCATGTTTCCTCTTGTCTTTCTTTCCGTTCCGAACTGCCTGAAAATACTGTTTTTGAGGTGTTGGGTACATTCCACTAACTTACCTATTAACCATTATTCAATTATAAATCATAACAGTTAATATGAGCATGTTATTTGATTGCAGAAGGGTTCATAACCAAGTTCAATCCTGTCCCTACCTGATATCCAAAAGTGCACATTTTAAACCTTAAAACATTACAAGCTTACCTTGAGCAATATTCCCTTCTGAAACACAGTCACTATAGCTACATTATAGAATATAGTTTATATATCCTATAAATTATAGACATCATTTGAGAACAGTTAACTTATCATAGGACTGAGAATGAATCTGAAATTTTAACTTGATGAGATTTTGGTCAACTTTCAATTGGATAAAAGCACTGATCAACAAGGGATATTTTATTTGATCCTAACTGACTTTTAATATAGGTATTTATTCATTCACAAGCGGGTGCTTCACTGGTTGGGCCACCAGTTATTGCCCATCCATAATTGTCCAGAGGGCAGTAAAGAGTCAACAATGTTGCTGTGTATCTGAAGTAACCATGTAGGCCAGACCAGGTAAGGATGGCAGTTTCCTTCCCTAAAGTATATCAGTGAACCAGATGAGTTTTTCCAACAATCAACAATGGTTCACAGTCATCATTAGACTCTCAATTCCAGACTATTTTTATTGAATTCATATTCCACCATCTGACATGGTGGGATTTTAACCCGGGTCTCCAGAAAATTACCTGGGTCTCTGGACTAACAGACCAGGGAGTTGGCCATTGTATCCCCTTACATTCGTCATGTGTGTTTATTCAAATATATTTTCTGGTGTCATTGCATTTTATTAGGCATCTTAGAGACAGGTTTAAATTAAAGTTCAGTTAAAAGTAATATATTATATGCTTTGAATATGAATAAAGTGGACCTTCATTTCCCATACAGTACATTTACTATACAATTCACCTTTTCACAGGTATTTTCTCAGTCTCTTGGTGATCAGGCCAGCTGTTTTGAGGATACTTTTTCCCTGTTAGGTAGTATCTAGCAAATGGTTAAGGAACGGAAATAATTTTTAAAAATGAGTTACGTTATGACTGCTTCACGGTACAAAAGATTACAACCTGATCACATACAAGCTGTATTTGTGAGCCATTTTATTATCAGTTAGCTTTAATATGTTAGCTTCATGTTTCACAAATTCTTCATAGATTTACGTTAATAAGAAAGAAGTGTCTGCTAATGTCTGAATAGGATGGTCCTATGTTTAATTACAGTTCCGTGCTGATTTGAATAATCCAATCCAAATCGGATGGAGGATATGAACTAATCAGATTAAGCAAAAACAAGTTAACTCAGGTGCTCCACCTGGATTGCTATTCAACAATTCTGACTGGAAATTGTGGATGCATGGATTTGGACCTGGTTACAAAGTTCCTCAATGGGAAATTGACAAGAACACTTGCTGGTCAATCTTCCATTTCAGGAAGCAACACCTGAATGAAGTAATGCTGTACGTTTGTGTCCAGGTAACCATATGCAAGGAATTAACCTCTTCAGGAAATGGAGGATAAAGAAAACTATCGAGGAAACAGTTTTTCAGCAGAGCAGACTGATGATGAGACTAGATTATTAGATTGGATTAGATTCCCTACATAAACCCAAGGAATAAATTTTGGACGTGAGAGAGATGAGGAATTTCTCAGAAATAATTAAATTCAATGGTATAGATGTCAAAGATGCAAAGATCACATCTAATATTGAAATTAGAGGAAACTCACGAAAATGCAAAGTTGATTTGCAGGATGAAATTAAAGGAGAATCCAATTAAAGAAAATGGAGAAATTTCTCAGGATTAGGAGTTATAAAGGTAAAATAAAGAGAGATAAAGTCTGAAATTGGAATGTTTGTTGCATTAGAAGAGAATATGTACCACCATAGTTACATCTAACTCCAGCAACATGAATCTGTACCAATGAAAGGATACTCTTCCTCCTGTAGCATCTTTTCAATAGCAGCTCTATTCTCTTCACTGAGAGAGCTATCCAAAGTCCAAGACTGTAAAGAGAAAGAACAATGAAAACTCAAAACATTTAAATATTTATCCTTCAATGAACAGCAAATTATTTCAAAATGTCCATCTTTGTTGTTTTTGAGAGCTAGATCTGAAGAAATGTGTGTCCATAATTGCCTACAACAGGAAAATAATTACACACAGTCCATAGGTTGCAAACGGATTCCATTCTCAAGTCCGTTTGCAAATTGGAACACAATGTAGGACAACATAAAGTCACCGCTCATAAGCACAGGAAACATCTATAGGTCAGATCTTTAAAATTAAACCCCTGTATGGGATCGCATTTGTAAGTATGAGTGTTCATAAACCAGACATTCCTAAATTGGGAACCCCTGTAAACTGTAAAACTGGTTTAATAGCTGTAAAACACCCCAGGAAGCCCTGAGGTCATAAAATGCACTAATATTTACATTAATTCTTATATTTCAGGACCTATTCACCACTTCCCCTTCACTTAAAATTATTAGGATATTTTGCATACCTTTTGTTTATTCTTCCATGATGTGCTCAATTTGAGATATTTAAAATAATGACAGGATTCAATAGGGCAGATAGAGAAAACAATTAGTCCTTTGAGGGGAACCCAAAATAACCAGACACATTTTAAAATTCCTGTAATGTTACCCATTGTCTGTAAATAATATGTAAGTTATTTGGTTGACTCAGTAATCAATAGACTTATTGTGTCAGAATGTCTTTGATCATCAAGTGGTTATACAGAGTAAGTGGAGGACGTTTTTGCAACAAAAAAGCCAAAAAAGATAACCAGCAAAATTTTCACTGAGCTGAAGAAGCTGTAGATGCTGCAGGGTAGGTAGAAGGCACCTTGCTTGTCACACATAAAAGGTGGAATAGTATTAACCTTGCATTACTGTATGGAGGATGAACTGCATAAATTAATTACAATAATATTTGATGCTCTTGCTATATCAAGCATTTCCTTGGTATATCTTTTGACATTTTTTAAATTCAATTTGGTATGGAAGCAGTGTCAATTCTGTGTCAATGTTAGTGGCAGTGCTACTACCAGGTCAAAAGCTTAATATATGGGCAATGTTCTGAGGTGGATGGCTACAGTCATGATTTGAGTTGGTCTCTCATGTTGCACTTGTGGAGAAAGTGGGCACACTTTCCCAACCTGTTCAAAAGCTGTTGAGAGTTGTCCAGATTTTCTATGGAAGGCTGAAGGTTGGTGACAATTTCAGTTAACCAAGAGATATACCAGTGAGAGGAGGGGCTGTCTATTTGTAGAGTTTGGATAGTGTTCCAACAGGGGCTGTAAGGTTGCAGATGTGTACACATTTATTTTTATTAAGTTGGAGTGCTTTTTTAACTGTCAGCAGTGAGGAGAATATTTTCCCTCGGGAGATCAGGAAGTTCAATAATACTAGCACAGGAAGCCACTTGAAGACTGAAGTCCATGTACAAAAGATATTGAGTATCTGTGAACAATATGAGCCATCCTTCTGATGCCTTTTAAACATGTAAATATGATACTAGAGTTAACTCCACAAAGACTTTAGTCTGTCTACAAGAGCACTGGTCCCACTGAACCTGAAAAGATGGCCCAAATTTATAACACTATTAACGATCTATATGTAGTTGCAGAGTTTGATTTTGAATTGGAAAACTAATGTCTCACAACAAATTGCATTTTTATATTTAATAAATTCTACAAATTAAAAAATTCTCATCACAATGCTGCATTTTACAACTTACCAAAAAACCATTGTTATTCCTCCAGGAAGAATCCAGGTAATGGTCCTGCAGAAAGCCAGGAACCGTGCCACAGTCCTCACTGAAAACAGAAATTTGTTTTTTTGCTTGGTTCAGGATCATTAACAATGAAATCGATTCTATATCAAAGAATTAACCGCCCCCACCCCCGTCTTCACAGGGGCAGGATTTTTAAACCGGAACAGTGGAGTTCTGGTCAGAAGTCCAGGTTTCCCAAATGCCGCAAAATGTTAACGTCTCATTGTGGATGGACAGTTGATTTCAGTAAAAATCCCTGTGTAGAAGCCAGCCAGCTCACTTGGATTGACTCCATAACAATGGAAATTATTGCCTTGAATGCAGCCTCTTTCTGCATAGATCAGTGTGCTGCTGCCAGGGTAGAGATTATGAGGGGGATGGTACAATGTAGTTTGGAGGATCAAGTGATTATTATGAGTGATAGGAACGGGTGCTGATTTCTAGAAGGGATGCTTGTTACTTTTTGGAATATAGGAGAAGCGTCCTGCCTTTGCTGCCTATAATCAATGCTGAAAAAGTATTTACCTCCAGACAACAGTCTTCTCTTTAATAAGATACCAGGTCTCCAAGGACTTTGGAAATCTGACTAGCTTATGTTAAAAGTGAAAAGAGAATTTAGTTTAATTGAAATATTTAAATGAACAACTTGCCTCTTCAGAGCAAGTATGGTTCCTCCACCCACATTCGTTCCTCATACCAGGGTGCTAAGTTTCCAGAACAGATAGTATATAGTTGACTATCACAGCTTGCATGTACCACATAATACATATCATCCAAATTGATTTATCAACTTCAATTTAACATGCTGTCATTCAAATCAATAATTCAATACCATTTTACAAGGAACCAAAGGTCGCTAAACCCAAGGATTCCAAGCTAGGATTTCCAGTTTTACAACGGAATCCAGAGAGAGACTAATGTTGGTTGACTTATTGGCATGTCATTTCTATTGGTACATTTTAAGAATAAAGCACTTTATTTATGAGTGATAACATTATTTTCATTGAGGAATAGACACAATTGAGGAGGAGCTGATGTTGGACCGGGGTGGACAAAGTTAAAAATCACACAACGCCAGGTAATAGTCCAACAGGTTTATTTGAAAGCGCCAGCTTTCAGACCAATGCTCCTTCATCAGGTGTTGAAGGATAAAGTAGCAGCGCTCCGAAAGCCACTGCAACTAATAAACCTGCTGGAGTATAACCTGGTGTTGTGTGATTTTTAACTTTGTCCACAATTGATTGATTGACTGACTGCTAGTATTCAGGATCCTTTGTAACACATCAGTGTTTGTACAAGATCCATGAAGGTTTGTCAAAGACTTAAGTGGTGTGCAAATTTACAGAAGTTTAATACGCAGTAACTTAAACCCTCAAATGATCATGCCATATTATTTCAACTATATAATATCAATATAATTGGTAATTAAAATTTTCACTGCCACTTCATTTTTACTTGAGATTGCTCCAACAGTAGCATGGTTGGAGGTGGTTATACAGAATGTGAAATCCATAATAGTTCCCATTATTAACCTTTTGGAATTCCATGCTTGAAGCTGAAATCATCAGCACCACTAGCAAAGCTGGAAATACTTAAAAGGCACTGAAAGAGCCTAGACATCCATGCATTTTGCAGGACTGGAAAAAATTACTGAGCTAGAAATGTGAAAGGCTGAGGAGATATTTGAAAATTGAGATATATGATTTGCCTTTTACAAGTCAGATCAGAATATTGTATAACCCGGGAACCAAGCGATCGCAGAAGTGATAACTTAACATCCCTCATTTATTTTGCAGTGCATGCTAATTAATTTAAATGCACAGTATTTTTAAATTGTTTTGCACAACCATATACACGCGGTATCTCAAAGTAGGGCACATGAGAAGAGCTGCATTTTGATTAATACATTCAGGTTGCTACAAAGCCCAAAGGATTAGTGATAATGTAACTTAGGAAATGGGCAGTGTTTTTGATCATCTCAAGGTTGACTCAAGAATAAAGATCATTCAATTTACCTTTTTTTTTAAAACCAAAGTAAACAAACGTTTCCAACCTTTTGAGGGGGGGGGGGGTAGTTATGAATCAGTCATAATGCCAAAACCAGAAACCATTCAGCCTATTTGAATCCATGCTTGTATGTTGCACAAAATAATTCGTCCCTTTGTATTCCTCACCCAGACCTTAATTCCATGAATCCTAGTCCTTGAACGATCAACTTATGGAAACAACTTTCTATTTTAAAAAATCTACAAATCAAAAGTGAACTGATTCCGAATTAAGGCTTGGTCAGGGTTTTCTATCTGCTTCTTTCTAAAAATTGTGGCTAAAGCTGTCCACTTTTTGACTTGATTTTTGTTAGGAAATGCCAGAATGTGGACTTCACATGAAGGGTAAAATGAAAAACAAAACTCAGTTCCCAAGCATGCAGAAAGCTATATATTGAGGGGTACAGTTGAGTCACCAGAACCAAAAGAGATGCTGTAAGGTAATGAAGGAAGCAAGAGTGGAAATTGTAGAGGCACGAGCCATCATTTTTCAACCTTCCATAAACTCACAGATGGTGCAAAAGGACTGATAAATTGCAAACATTATTCGCTTGCCCAAAAATGAGTGAAAAAAAAACATGCCAGGAACTGCAGGCCAGTAAGCCTACATGGTGATTAGCACTTAGAAATGATAATTCGGGAAAAAAAATTATTTGTCACTTAGACCAATGCAAGTCTATTAAAATAAAAGTCAGTTTGGACTTGTTAAAGGCAAATCATATCTAATCACTGGAATTTTAAAATGATGTAACAAAGGATTGACAAGAATAATGCTGTTGACAAGGTGGTGGTATTAATTTCCAAGAAGGCATTTAATTAAATTGCAGACAGACTTGTAAGTAAAGTTTGAGCCCAAGGAATAAAAGTGACAGCAGCATAAGAAACAGGAGCAGAAGTAGGCCATTCAGCCCATCAAGTCTGCTCTGCCAATCAATTAGATCATCACTGATCTGATTACCATCAACTCCACCTTCTTGCCTTTAACCCTTAATTCCCTACTGATTAAAAATTTGTCTATCCTCAAGGATTGATATTAGGGTTCCTGCTCTTCATTATAACCTAAATATTGGTATAAGAATAAATTGGAAAAATTACAGATAACATGAAATTTGGAATTAATGTGGACTGAGAAGATCATGTATAACATCCAAAAGGATGTTGGTGAAATGAATTAACAAGCGACAGAAGAAATTTAATGCAGAGAAGTGTGTATTCATTCATTTTAGTAGGAAAAACAAAGAGAGATATGGACCCAGATATTCCAATGCTCAGGAAGTCATTGGAGCAATGTAGACTGGAGTTGCGTGTTAGGACTACGTAAAATCTCAGATGCAGCTGACTCCAGCAAATTCTTGGGAAATTGAATCCCCCCTCCAATCTGGAACCCTCCAAAAGGATCCATTAATAAGTCAAGAGAATTCAAAGGGTAACAACTCACTTAAGTTCAACAGTCAAGCGGGTAAACTTAAGACGATAAAAACCTAGTCTAAACTCTTGGATTACTTTTAAATTGACTCCCTTCCTTAAAGTACACATCCCCCGATCCCTTACAATTACTATTTGATCAAACCACCACACCCTGTGCATCCTAATTTATCACCCCACAACACTTCCTATTCCGATGGCCTGATCACATCTTGCCCCATCTACCACTATGCATCTGACGACCTACCTTGACACCCTTCTCATCTGGTACACTGACCCTACACATACCTTATAAAGGTGTGATTTCTAGTGCCTATCCTCTCTGCTGCTGGATTCATGAATTCCTGGACAAACTTGTAAAGAGATCCTTATCAAGGAGACTCCAGCACAAAAGACATAGAATTATGCAGTAAAGAAGAGGCCCTTCCACTCATCACTCCTATACTGTCAAAAATATTCTGTCACCTACACTAGTCCGACTTTCCCACACTAGGCCCATAGCTTTGAATGTTATGACACTTCCAGTACTCATCCAAATACTTTTTAAAGGTTCTGAGGTTTCCTGCCTCGACTTCACTTCCAGGCAGTGCATTCCAGACCCAACCATCCTCTGAAGAAAACAACCCGAGCTTACCCAGCCTTTCTTCATAGCTGAATGTTCCATCATAGGCAACACTTTGGTGATACCCCTTTGCACTCCCTCCAGTATCATCTCATCTCTCCGATAGTGTGGTGACCAGAACTGCCCACAGTACTCCAGCTGTGGCCTAACCAAAGTCCCATACAGCTTCAACGTGGCCCCCTTGTTTTTATAAACTGTGCCATGACTGATAAAGTCAAGCGTCCCATGTGCCTTCTTAACTAACCTATTAAAACTCTCCTGCCTATCTTCAAGGATTTGTGAACAAGCACCAGAAGATTCCTCTCTTCTTCTGTGCTCTGTTCCTTTGGGTTGCACGGTGGTTCAGTGGTTAGCACTGCTGCCTCACAGCACCCAGGACCCAGGTTCAATTCCACCCTCGGACAACTGTCTAGAGTTTGCACATTCTCACTTTGTCTGTATGGGTATCCTCCCACAATCCAAAGATTGTGCTAAATTACCCATAGTGTTCAGGGATGTGTAGGTTAGGTGCATTAGTCAGGGGTAAATATGAAATGGGTCTGGGCGGGTTCCTCTTCAGAGTGTCAGTGTGAACTTGTTGGCCAAGGGGCCTGTTTCCACATTGGAGGGATTCTAATTCTTAGTGTCTTGCCATTCACAGAGTATCTAAAGGTTACTGAACTAAATTTACTCAACCAGACGTGGAAGTAGAATTTCTGCCGATGATCCAATATTTATGCCAATAGTGCAGGTGCAGAGGGATCTGGGTATATGTGATAATTATTCAAGGTGGAAGAATAGGTGGAATGCTCAGTAATAAAGCAAGTGGCACCCAACATGTTTTCTGATATAGGCACAGAATATAAGAGCAAGGAAGCAATGTTAAACACGAAGTCATAGCTCCATCACAACTGGAGTAGTGTATCCAGTTTCAAGCAGTACACTTTCGGAAGAATATAGAGGCGTTACACATGCAAAGAAGATTACAAAAATCGTTCCAGGGTTGTGAAACTTCAGTAACAAGATTGGTTGGAGAAGTTGAGATTAATTTCTTTGGTGAAAAGATGAGAGAAAATTTGATATAGGTACTAAAGACCATGAGGGATCACAACAGAGTAGATCAGGAGAAAAATGTCTAATTGGTGTAAAGATTGAGAACGAGATGGGACAGATTTTAAGTGACAAAAGATCCAATGATGTGAAGAAACCTTCCACGTACTGAATCACTAGGAACTGGAATGCACTGATCGTGTGTATAGTTCAACTGATCTTTTAAATGGGAATAGAATCATTTCTTAAATGGGAATGCAATCATTTCCCAAAAAGGCACATCTTTGCAGGATTACAGGAAAAGGTGAGGAATTGATAGGTGCATTGTTCCCTCACATGGTTTGTAAAGATTAAAGACTGAATGGTCTCCATCAACATTGTAACAATTCTATGATTCTAAGTGTCTTATTTAATTTTGATCTTTATTCTTGGGAAGAGCAATAGCACTTTTGATTTGGAGTGTTGAGGGTTCAAGTAGGACTGGAGAGTTGACAGCCTCAATTCAAGTTGTGCACATTGTGACGAATCATAACACTATGTCTAGTATGTGTACATAATCTATCCCGTACCATTCTTTAAAAAAAAGTTAAGCTCTCCTGACCAATATTTACCCCTCAGTCAAAAACTCAGATTGTCTTTGAAATGTTTTGTTTCGTAGGAATTTCCACGGCAGAAGTTGGCAGCTGCGATTCCTATACAAAGCCTATCCTCTGATGTACGTCCTGTACCTCACTGGGGAAACTGCAGGTTTGATTATTGAACGTATTAAATACCCGTTGCTTCATTTTAGTCAGGCTGCGATGCAGGTCGTTGTCTCTCAGTTGGGGGATAAAGAAAGCAGGTGGATGTGATTTAGTGAACTGCTCAGCGTGTAGACATTGCAAATGGATCACTGGCTTTGGGGGGAGACAGAGATAAACAAACCCAAGCGGTTGCCGGCCCTTGTCCCAGTGCTAGGTTTAGCGGTGACACACAAGCTCTCTCCATCCAACCGCCCGCCCACCCACCGAACATTCAGGCTCGGCAACAGCACCTCAACCTAAACCCCAGACACCGGCCCGAGCTCTCCTCTTACCCCAGGTTCAGCTCCGCTCCGTCTCCTTCAATATCCACATCTACATCCACTTCCTCCGCCATATTGGACCACCAACGTCATTTCCGGTCACTTCCGCCCACTCACCTGCTGCCCCCTGTAGGCTATCAGCAGAAGCACCCCATGCACACTCACTGACTCTGCTTGGATACTCACTTTTCGTAATTCGGAGATGCCGGTGTTGGACCAGGGTGTACAAAGTTAAAAATCACACAACACCAGGTTATAATCCAACAGGTTTAATTGGAAGCACACTAGCTTTCGGAGCGACGCTCCTTCAGCAGGTGATTGTGGAGGGCTCGATCGTAACACAGAATTTAAAGCAAAAATTTTCAGTGTGATGTAACTGAAATTATACATTGAAGAATTGATTTGTCTGTTAAGCCTTTCATCTGTTAGAATACAGTGATAGTTTCACTTCTTTCATGTGTAAATCACAAAAACCTTTTTTTTTAAAAAAGTTGCATTCTCCGGTTAGCTGTTAACAATGGTTAGGTTGGAGGTTGTTAACAGCTAACCCGAGAATGCAACTTTTTAAAAACAAGGGTTTTGTGATTTACACATGAAAGAAGTGAAACTATCACTGTATTCTAACAGATGAAAGGCTTAACAGACAAATCAATTCTTCAATGTATAATTTCAGTTACATCACACTGAAAATTTTTGCTTTAAATTCTGTGTTACGATCGAGCCCTCCACAATCACCTGATGAAGGAGCGTCGCTCCGAAAGCTAGTGTGCTCACTTTTCGTAAGTTTTGTTAGAAGGGGGATTTCAGCCATGAAGTTATCCTAAAATCCCCCCAAATTTGTATCATTGAGCTTATTTTATACCTGCAACAAAATATGCGACTCTTGATTAATTTGAGAAAATCTCTGTATATCACTATTTATAAAGACTAAGTGCAAATGAATGTGAACTTCATAGAAAGAACAACCTCATGAGTCACAATCAAAATCATGTTGTGAATCACCATAATGAGAATATGAAGCAAAATTGGACAATCAGAAGAGCAATATACATTAATTAAAAGGAGGAACGAGAAATGCAATCTGTGTTAAGAACAGTGAAGAAGAGTGTTCACACTTTTTTAAACATCAAGGTATTTGACAGAATGAAGTATAAACACATTTTTGAAATGTTACATAAACCTTTCCCGATTTCCAAGTTAAGGTTGATTTAAAACTTATCTGGGAACCAAACAGCGGTCAGAATGGACAGTGAATACAGTAAATGGGTGGCTCAAAGATGACAAGTCCAACAAGTTCTGTTTTGTTTCCAGACCTTTTCAATGAAGAGCAATATCTATCATAGTTACCAGAAATTTCAACAGAAGGACAAAAATAATCAGGTATGCAAATAAATGTGGCAGACATTTGGTTATATTCAACTTGCATATCCATGAAGTTAAGCAAAATAGTGGAAGATCAATTTTAGGCAGCAGCAATGTGGTTTCTGAGACAGAAGATAAGAATCAGTTGGTCAACATGCAATGAATGGTGAAGTGTTCACTAAAATAGGCACAAAGTACATTTACAAATTCTAACCAAGAGGCAATTGCGATTGAGTATGTACTTTGGGAGATAGAAACTAGACCATTTGACAATGACTGGAAAAACTGAAGGCAGCAGAGCAAGGAGAAAGCAAAGGAGGAAATACACTAATTGCTTAACAAGCAGAATGAACAAGTTTTGAGAATACCACTAAGACCACAGAAATTGAAGGACTAAAGTAATACATGGCATTGAAGACAGATCTGTTTGTTTTACAAAGCAGAAACTCTAAAAACCTAGAATTCTGGCCAGGCTAACTTGTCAATCAACAGAACTACAGACCCTCCAGAATCAAATTACTGATTTTCAAGTGAATCTGGACCAAGGGAGATTGCTCAAGTTTTAATGTTTTATTGTCAGATGGGTCGTATCAAATTTATCTCAACTCTCTGCCATTTAGGCAAACTGTGAACTGATCTGAAAAAGTCAAATACAACAATAAAAAGCCTTGTATTAGGCTTAGAGATTATTGAATCAGCACGAGTATCAATGGTTCAGTTGCCGGGAGAGTGTAAAACATTAATAGAACAGTATTTTATCAGTAGCACTAGAAGGCAATGATTTTCATACATATAGTCATGATAATAAATAAACTATATACAAAAGCATCTGAAATAAAGATCACTTTTATTTCTGAATAATTTATATTCATGCCAACAATGAGGATTGGAAGAATTAGTATTTCAACAATTATACAATAGCTTTATATAAAAAGCACAAAACCAACTGGAAATAAATTTTGAAAATGTAACATCTATATACATTCGGCAATTAGAGTGTTTAAGACAAAATTAAATAGAGCAATTAACGTGAATCAGCTGTTATTTCTCTTCATCTGAAGAATAGCAAGACAGTCCCAGAATTCCAGGGTTTTTCATCTGCAAACTAGATTCCTGTGAATCTACTATTGTCTTACAGGTATGTTTTTCTTCCTCGCTTTGCAACTCTGCTGTGGATTCACAGGAAGATGAAGTTTGTAAGTTTGGTAGTTGAGAGAAAAGAACTTTGGTCATGTGGTGTGAGCCTTCTCCTAATATATTTTGTGGAGTTGGGGGCATAGAAAATCTTGGTGGAATTCTAACAGGATTAAATATGAGGGGCTGGTCCTGAGAATTGGAATTAACCATGCAAGAATCATCAGTGACACCATGTGGTGTCTGTGGGTTTAGGAAGTTCCTTTCTCTTTCTTCAACAGATTTCCCATCACAGTCATCCTCGTGATTGTCAGTTTTGTTTGGAACAGGCAAGCAAATTTGTTTCAAACTGTGCAACCCAGCTGCAAATAACAAAATTTTAATTTACTAAAAGAGAACAGAGAAACATTCATGTGACAAAATTGGCAAACAGTTTAAAAAAAATGAAAGTATGGGCAGAAAAATTACATTGCAGTGTGGTTTTAATAATCTACATTCTGAATTTTTCATTACAGGGAGTTGCTTAGTTCATACTTGTAGCAAAATCACTTACAACTCATGGCACGGTTTTTAATGTAAATTTGACATTAAAAATTCACTTGGAATTTATAAAAATTGAATGTGTGCAAAGATCATTTTCAAAAATTGAGGAAAACTAACGGGATAAAGCTCAGTGGTGGAGACTATGACAAATATTTTCTAGCTTTAAAATATATTATTTCAGAATATCTTCTGAATAAATAATGAATTAAATGAAAACTAACAGGGCCCATATCCACATAACTGGTATTGACATAACTCAGTATAGCATTAATATCGACACTCAAATTTGCAGTAAGTTAGTGGATTAGATATGGATTCAAGTAGCAGACATATATTTCCAAAGATCAATTAGCTCTTCAGTGATCGAATTCAACTTCTACTCAATTTATTGGCAAAATGAATACTTTTCTTAAACACATGTCCAGTTCTGCTTATTTACCAAAATTAACTCTTCAAAGATTCTCCCACTTCAGACTAATTAACAAACAGCACATTTAATATTTTACAAATCCAACAAAGCTTTAGAGAGTGAAGAAAAGTAAACAGAGACAGAGAAGGAAACACTCAGCAAGTCTCGCATCTGTGGAGAAATAAAATAAACAGATCTTCTGAAGGAAGGGCTTTCACTGAAGCATTGACACTTTCCTTCTTAAGATGCTGTCAGACTGCTGAGTACTTCCAGCATCCACTAAAGTTTGCTTGTTGGGGACAGATGATGGAATTTGAATTTAATTAAAAATCTGGAATTAAGAGTCTAATGGTGACCATGAAACCATTGTTAATTAGTGGAAAAACCCATCTGTTTGATGACTGTCCTTAAGGTAAGAAGATTGCCATCCTTACCTGGTCTGGCCTACATGTGATTCCAGACCCACAGCAATGTGGTTGAATCTTAAGTGCCCTCTGGGTGATTAGGGATGGTAAATAAATGCTGGCCTAGCCAGTGACACCCAGAACCATGAAGGGACACCAAACTACATTGTTGCAGCATAGAAGAGAAACTAATGAAAGATTAGTTTAACAGTAGGCTTTAATAGGTTTACAACTTGGGTAAAGAAACCAGGAGAAGGATAGAGGGATTTAGTTTCATGCAGAAAGTTATTGAAAGCTCCAGCACTGATGTGAAGATCAGAGAATTATATTTCAGAGCAGGAAAAAGGAATTCATGATCGGCCAGAGTGGAAGACTTAAAAGGTGATAAAGTACAGGGCTGGAGTAAATTGCAGAGATAGGGTGGGTTAAAGCTTGAAATGTTGGAAGGTAAGAATGGGTATTTTTAATTAATGCACAATAAAATATTTACATTATGGTACAACATATTGCAGTGCATTTGAGGCTCAGTTGCTGCTATCTCCACCAAATTAACCCCATATGTAACTTCTAATACCTGGTTGACTGAGGGGTTGTGCTGTAGTGTTGGGTTGTCTTTTCCGGGTATAAGCACGAGGTTTCCAAGGGTGTTCCTTATGGGAAGGGTCTAACCGACGCAGTTTCCACAAGTAACGCTGATACTCCTTCTGAAGTTCTTCAATTTGATGCTGAAATTCCTTTATCTTCCTTTCTGAATAATGGGATAATTGGGACTGCTGTAAAACAGTGAAAACATTGCTTCTTTATCATTTCATGACAATAATTCACAGAATTACCTCACATTTGGCCAGTCACTCTCTAGTCCGAGGCACTGACAGATGTTTCTGTGGCCAGCAGCGTAAGATCAGAATGGTGTGTTGCCTCCCTGGTGCCAGGACCGAGGATGTCTCAGAGAGGGTGCAGAATGTTCTCAAGTGGGAGAGGGCCCAGCATGAGGTCATTGTCCACATTGGAACCAATTATATAGGAAGGGGAAAGGTTGAGATTCTGAAGGGAGAATAGAGAAAGTTGGCAGGAATTTAAAAAGGAGGTCCTCAAGAGTATTAATACCTGGATTACTCCCGGTGCTATGAGCTAATGAGAGTAGGAATAGGAGGACAGAACAGATTAATGCATGGCTGAGGAGTTGGTGTACGGGAGTAGGATTCACATTTTTGGATCATTGGAATCTCTTCTGGGGTAGAGTGACCTGTACAAGAAGGACAAATTGCACCTGAATTGGAAGGGGACTGATATACTGCCAAGGAGATTTGCTAGAGCTGCTCGGGAGGATTTCAATTATTAAGGTGGATGGGTGGACCCAGGGAGATAGTGAAGAAAGAGATCAATCTGAGACTGGTACAGTTGAGAAAAGAAGCGAGTCAAACAGTCAGGGCAGGTAGGAACAAAGCAGAGAACAAGGTAGGACTGATACATTAAACTGCATTTATTTCAGTGCAAGAGGCCTAACAGGGAAGGCAGATGAACTCAGGGTATGGCTCGGAACATTACAGAAACATGGCTCAGGGATGAACAGGACTGGCAGCTTAATGGTCCAAAATACAAATGCTACAGGAAGGATAGAAAGGGAGGCAAGAGACGTTTTTGATAAGGGATAGCATTTCAGCTGAACTGAGGGAAGATATTCCAGGGAAGTTATTTGGGTGTAACTGAGAAATATGAAAGGGATCATCACCTTATTGGGACTGAATTATAGATCCCCTAATATTCAGAGGGAAATTGAGAAACAGACTTTTAAGGAGATCTCAATTATCTGTAAGAATAATAGGGTGGTTATGGTAGGGGATTTTAACTTTCCAAACATAGACTGGGACTACCGTGGTGTTAAAGGTTTAGATGGAGAGGAATTTGTTAAGTGCGTACAAGACAATTTTCTGATTCAGTATGCGGATGTACCTACTAGAGAAGGTGAAAAACTTGACTTACTCTTGGGAAATAAGGCAGGGTAGGTGACTGAGGTGTCAGTGAGGGAGCACTTTGGGGCCAACGACCATAATTCTATTAGTTTAAAATAGTGATGGAAAACAATAGACCAGATCTAACAGCTAAGTTCTAAATTGGAGAAAGGCCAATTTTGACGGTATTAGGCAAGAACTTTCAAAAGCTGATTTGGGGAAGGTGATCACAGGTAAAGGGACGACTGGAAAATGGGAAGCCTTCAGAAATGAGATAACATGAGTCCAGAAACAGTATATCCTGTAAGGGTGAAAGGAAAGGCTGGTGGGTATAGAGAATGTTGGATGACAAAAGAAAAAGGAAGCATGTATCAGGTATAGAAAGGATAGATCAAGTGAATCCTTAGAAGAGTATAAAGCCAGTAAGAGTATACTTAAGAGGGAAATCAGGAGATCAAAAAAGGGGAAATGAGATAGCGTAGACTCTGGAACTCTGTGGGAAGCTAGAGAAGTGATTGCTGGGTTCCTTGCTGAGATATAATGCATCATCGATAGCCACAGGTGAGGTGCCGAAAGACTGTTGGTTGGCTAACGTGGTGCCACTATTTTAAAAATGGTGGTAAGGACAAGCCAGGGAACTATAGACCAGTGAGCCTGATGTCAGTGGTGGGCAAGTTGTTGGAGAGAATCCTGAGGGACAGGATGTACATGTGTTTGGAAAGCCAAGGACTGATTAGGGACAGTCAACATGGCTTTGTCAATGAGAAATCCTGTCTCACAAACTTGATTGAGTTTTTTGAAGTAACAAAGAGGATTGATGAGGGCAGAGCGGTAGACGTTATCTATATGGACTTCAGTAAGGCGTTCGACAAGGTTCCCCATGGGAGACTGGTTCGCAAGGTTTGATCTCATGGAGTACAGGGAGAACTAGCCATTTGGATACAGAACTGGCTCAAAGGTAGCAGACAGAGGGTGGTGATGGAGGATTGTTTTTCAGATTGGAGGCCTGTGATCAGTGGAGTGCCACAAGGATCGGTGCTGGGTCTACTACCTTTCATCATTTATGTAAATGATTTGGATACGAGCTTAAGAGGTATAGTTAGTAAGTTTGCAGATGACACCAAAATTGGAAGTGTAGTGGAAGGTTACCTCAGATTTCAACAGGATCTTGATCAGATGAGCTGATGGGCTAAGGAGTGGCAGATGGAGTTTAATTTAGATAAATGCGAGGTGCTGCATTTTTGAGTGGCAAGTAGGGCAGGAGTCTTCTGTGGCAATCCCCATTTCAAACAAGTATGCTGTTTTGGAAAATGTAGGGGGTGATGGATTCTCAGGAGAATGTAGCACAAACAGCCAAGTTTCTGGTATTGAGACTGGCTCTAATGTAATGAAGGGTTCATTGGGTTCCAAGAGATTGATTGTGTTAGGGGACTCTCTAGTCCGAGGCACAGATGGACATTTCTGTGGCCAGCAGCGAAAAACCAAAAGAATCAGTTTTTTGAAGAAGTGGCGAAGAAGTGGCAGATGCATTTATCTGTAATAAACTCTGAGATGCTGCATTTTGGAAAAGCAAATCTTAGCAAGACCTATACAGTTAATGGTAAGGTCGTAGGGAATGCTGCTGAACAATGAGACCTTGGAGTGCAGATTCATAGCTCCTTGATAGTGGAGTTGCAGGTAGAGAGGGCAGTGAAGAAGGCATTTGATAGGCTTTCTTTTATTGGTCAGAGTATTGAGGACAGGAGTTGGGAGATCATGTTGCGGCTGTACAGGACATTGGTTAGGCCACTTTTAGAATATTGCATGCAATTCTGGTCTCCTTCCTATTGGAAGGATACTGTGAAACTTGAAAGGGTTCAGAAAAGATTTACAAGGACATTGCCAGGGTTGGAGGATTTGAGCTATAGGGAGAGGTTGAATAGGCTGGGACTGTTTTCACTGGCACATCAAAGGATGAAGGGTGACTTTATAGAAGTTTAAAAAATCAAGAGGAGCACGGATAGGATAAATAGACAATCTTTTCCCTGGGGTGGGGGACTACAGAACTAGAGGGCATAGGTTTAGGGTAAGAGGGGAAAGGTATAAAAGGGATCTAGGGGGCAACTTTTTTCCACGCAGAAGATGGTGCATGTGTGGAATGGGCTGCCAGAGGAAGTGGACGCTAGTACAATTGCAATATTTAAAAGGCATCTGGAGGGAATAGTAAGGGTTTGGAGGGATATGGGCCGGGTCCTGGGAGGTGGGACTAGATTGGGTTGGAATATATGGTTGACATGGACGAGTTGGACGAAGGATCTGTTTCTGTGCTGTACATCTCTGACTCTACATTGTATTCTTACTGCAGAATTCATTACAAAGGAATTCCCTAATTACAACTCCAAAGTAAAACAGGTCAACTATAGACCATTAGTAACCTAAAGTACAACGTAAGATAGGCTTTGGTATTCTTAACCTGCTCCTTCCAAGGAATTGGTCCAACAGCACAAAGAATGCTAGTTTAGTTGTATTTCAAGGCAAAATGGGAACAAACATTCAAAACTGTGCTATGCTCATCATCACCTTCTCAATTGGGGATGGGAAACATCCCTAATGGCAATCGCTATATCCCACAAAAGAATGAAAAAAAAACCCGAAAAATGTCAGCGTGAAAACATGATACTGCTGAGCAGAAGGAATTCCCAATTCCCATCGCTCCCCAACCCCCCATCTAGTGAAATATTTCCAGTGTCCCTCTGCATAAATTGAATTGCTCACCTGAAGGTAATACTCAATTTCACTCTTGATGCTTGGAATCCATTTTTTCACTTCAACAGCTGAATTCAAGGAAGACTAAAAATTAAATATTACATGTTCAAATTACTACAACACAAAATAGTAATTGAAAAACCGCCAATTTGCAATACCATTTCTCCCTGCATTACATTACTTGATTTAATGGAGAAAAAATTAAAGCAATCAATCACATTATATTGGCGTTGAAAATGTACTTCTCTGGGAGATGTATGAATTCAAGCAACTTGAACTACAGATGAAATCAATTACACTTTCCTATAAAGTTTGTCACTAAATTGTAAGTGTTAATGAAAGCACTGCAACTTTAACACTGACAGCAACATTATACATACCACTAATAAAACCAAAAAATACATTATCTCTTTGGCTCTTATTATGGCAGGTAGAGGGGAATTCTACAGATCTCTACTGCAAAACAGAAAGCTTTTATAGGCAAGTCTGATATGCCAAGTGTGTTATGATCCTCGTGAAAAAGGAAAATCATTATTCCACTTTCATCGTTTGATTTTAATACTTGAGACTTTCACAGACTAAAAACTGGCTTTTTGAAGGACATTGCTGACTTAAATGGTGCTGACACACCCATGGAACCCAAATGAGAAAGAAAAACTAGCAGCCTTGAAATTACCATTTTAAATCACAAGGTACTGAAACTCTGAAGTCTCAATAATTTTTAAAAATTCTCTTGTTTTACTCGCACTTTCGTAACAATATCACATATTGGAGATAAATGGTTACTTGCGGGATGCCACCTTGGAAAAGACAATGAAGGGAATATACAAATGAACCATGTTTCTGTGGCTCACTTCGATCAACAGTGGAAAGAAAGCAACTTAAACAGAACACAGCAATAATATGGAAAATTTCTCTCTCTTTATCTCAGCACCAGTGTGAAAAAAAACTTCAGGAAACATCCCTTAACTGAGAAATCAAATTTATTGGCAACTTTCACCAATTCTGCAGAAATAGAACAATAGTTAAAGATCTGGGATGCAGGTTTCACTAAATTCAAGTTGACATCAATTCTGATGAAGAGTCATCTATCAAGACTCAATGTTAGCTTGCTAACACGGATTCTACCTGATCTGCTGTGATTTCCACCATCTGGAGTAATTTACTCCCCCTCAGTTTCTAGCTCGAGATAAACTGCCACTTGCTTTGCAATTCCTGTTTTCCTGGCTTTTAACAGAATCTCCACCTTTAGATGCATGGCTATTATTTTTACTTCTTCCAAGGGCAACAGTCTTAGTGTTTCCCAAGTTTTTGTATCCTTTCTGCAGTTGCTTTATTTTAAACAGCTTTTGAATGACCAAATTGTTTCTCCACTTCAATTATTTCAAGGGTCAGTATGTTAGAACATTCTTTTTTAATAGAAACTTCATTGGATAGGCATACGGACAAGAATGGAATAGTGTAGGTTAGATAAGCTTCAGATTGGTTCCACAGGTCGGTGCAACATTGAGGGCTGAAGGGTCTGTACTGCGCTGTAATCTTCTGTGTGTAGAATCAGGCCATTCGTCCATTGAGTCCACACCAACCCTCCAAAAGGGCAACCTACCCAGACTCATCCACCACCCTATCTCTGTAATCCCGCATTTCTCATGGCTAACCCACATAATCTGCATATCCCTGGGCACTATGGGCAATTAAGCATGGCCAATCCATTTAATCTCTACATCTTTGGACTGAGAGGGGAAACCAGAGACAGGGGGAGAACTGTGATCTGATCCCCTACGTTTTTATGACCCAGTGAGGAGGGGTCATGGCACCCCACTTTTTTTTAAACCCTGTTTCGGTGAGTCACAACAAATACAATCTGTTTTCCTCCTTTTAAAGCATGTTGCTACAACATTTCAATTAACTTAATTGAACAGATTAAAATTGAAGGAGGGCTGATCCAAAGTTTTCTTGAAAGAAAGAAGGGTATTTTATTACCTAAAAATAAAATGCACCAATAAGTATAGGCAAAAGGTAGTGATCTTTAAAAAGTGATTGAGGATGGGAATGTTGTAAAGTCAGGAGGTAAAGACAGTTGAATTTCAGTTTTAGTTACTGTCCTTGAGTTGAGTGTGTGAAACGCACGTTCCAGATCTGTAACTGCTGTTCTATTTTTACAGAATTGGTGAAGCTGATGCAGAGTCATCTAGACCCAAAACATTAGCTTGCTCTCTCCCATGAATGCAGCCTGACTGTGGATTTCTAGAAACTGATGATATTGGAACGGAATAGTATCAATTTCAACTATGACAAAAGATGAGGTCAGGAGAGTGGGGAGCCATGACCCTTCACACCTATTCATAACAAGTGTTGTACAAATTCAGAAAAAGAACCATTACAGCAGTGACAACATCTTGAACATTGGCTTTGAGGTACTTTGGAATACACTGTAAAAAGTATGTGAATAAGATTTGCTTGTTTTGCACTTTTTTTGAAGTTAGGACAATAGGAAAGAAACATTTATCTCAGCTTTTGCATTCAAGTTTACTTTTGATCTTTTAGTGGAGGATGAAAATCAAAAGAATAGATCTTTGGCACAGAAATTAGAAACATGCACAATAATCTTAGATTTGGGTCCAGAGTACAAAGAGGTGTGTGCGCAATCACAAACATACATCTAAGTTTTCCTAAAGTATTCTAGACTCTCAAAATTATTATGTTACTGTCAGACAGTAGGGGCTCAAACTCAGAAGCTGGCTTTTATTATTTTTTTATTACAGTGTGGCATGTAAATAAACTACCATCAGGTGTTCACCCACTGCAAAGATTAAAGATCATATTTAAAAGCACTAAGTATTCTGCCTCACCAAGTTATCGATCGCAGTTATGGAGAAAACTTGAACAAAAGATTAACAGTCATCACTTGCACAACGTTGTTGCAGGAGGAGGACTACAATAATCTCAGTTCACTTTCCCATCCAAATTCATTGTTGCGCCATTATGAACTGCAGTTTTGGGATCCAGAAAGTAGGAGTGTGCTTACTCACCAGTTTGGGTCGATTTTGATCTCTCTCTCTCAATCGACCCTCTGTTGAATAAAAACATATCGATTAAAAATTGTAGTACATGACTAAGTCCTACTGCCTAATAACAACCTGCATTTATACACTGCCAATAATGTAATAAAGTAACCCAAGGCAAGTTATAGGTGCTTTACAAAAAACTGGCATCGCACCACCAAGAGATAGCACGGCAAGTGACCAAAAGCCTGATTAGATCGGTTTTAAAGAAGCACTTTAAAAGGACAAGACAGGTATAACGTGTGATTAAGTGAATTAATTCCAGAACCCAAGTAGCTGACAACAAGGCTATCAATGGTGGAACAAAAGAAATCAACATGTGCAGGATACCAGAACTAGAAGAAACAGTCTGGAGATTGTGAAAGATTACAGATATAAAGGAGAATCAACACCATAGGAGCATCTGAAATGAAAGATGAGATTAATAACAAATCTGTTTTTGCGGAACAAAGAGCTAATATAGGCCAGTAAGTATCAGGACAACTACCAACACGGCATCATACTTTTCAATGTCACATTTAAAGCATATAGAGCTGATAACTAATCAGAGTTATGAAAATAAGTTTGGATGATGTTATGTGAAGTCAGAGTAGCCCACAATTACCACTTCTATCAAAACAAAGTTCCAACTTCATTATTATGTTTTAAATAGGACACTGAAAAATAAAAAACGCTGAAAATCTCAGCAGGTCAGACAGCATCCTTGGAAAGAAAACAAGCTAACATTTCGTGTCTAGGTGACTCTTCATCTCATCTTTATTAGCTTGCTATGTCTTCATTGATGCTGTCTGACACACGGTGATTTCCGGAATTTTTTGTTTTCAATATAGCTGAAATGCATGCTAACATAAAGTTTTCTTTTGAAAAGCCATTTACTTTACGTTTGTGAATAAAGACTGAGCAAAACTGAAAATTTAACTTCAAGATTCAAGTAACATCCATAAACTTTTCAGAAGCTTTCCTAGACATCCAAATTAAAGTAACACTGAAGAGTAAACAGGTGAATGGGTGCTGTGTCATCCTTTGACACTTGCTCCTTTGTGGTTAATTTGACAAGTGCACAATTCAAATCATCCATTTTGCCGAGGAACCAAATACTTTGACTGGAATCTTAAAAACGATTTTATTCAGAACAGAAATAAAAACAAAAGATGCTGGAAAAGCTCAGCCAGTCAGACAAGATCTGTGAAGCGAAATCAGAGTTAACGTTTCGGGTCCTGAAGAAGGGCTACATCCGAAACATTGTGGGAACTTCAGGAGGTGGAGAAGACAATCAGTCCTGAAGGAGGATTACACCCAAAACATCGACTTCTCCACCTCCTGATTCTGCCTGGCTTGCTGAGTTCTTCCAGCCTCCTGCTTGTCTTCTGAGCTTTTCCAGCAACTTCTGATTTACAGCATCCGCACATCTTTCAGTTCTTACTCAGATTAGAAACTGTGTTGCTGGAAAAGCGCAGCAGGTCAGGCAGCATCCAAGGAACAGGAGAATCGATGTTTCGGGCATAAGCCCTTCTTCAGGAATGAGGAAAGTGTGTCCAGCAGGCTAAGATAAAAGGTAGGGAGGAGGGACGTTGGAAATGCGATAGGTGGAAGGAGGTCAAGGTGAGGGTGATAGGCCGGAGTGGAGTGGGGGCGGAGAGGCCAGGAAGAAGATTGCAGGTTAGGAAGGCGGTGCTGAGTTCGAGGGATTTGACTGAGACAAGGTGGGGGGAGGGGAAATGAGGAAACTGGAGAAATCTGAGTTCATCCCTTGTGGTTGGAGGGTTCCTAGGCGGAAGATGAGGCACTCTTCCTCCAACCGTCGTGTTGCTATGGTCTGGCGATGGAGGAGTCCTCACCTACCACCCATCAACCTCCATATACAGCATATCATCTGCCGTCATTTCCACCACCTCCAAATGGACCCCACCACCAAGGATATATTTCCCTCCCCTCCCCTATCAGCGTTCCGAAAAGACCACTCCCTCCGTGACTCCCTCGTCAGGTCCACACCCCCCACCAACCCAACCTCCAATCCCGGCACCTTCCCCTGCAACCGCAAGAAATGTAAAACTTGCGCCCACATCTCCCCTCTTACTTCCCTCCAAGGCCCCAAGGGATACTTCCATATCCGCCACAAATTCACCTGCACCTCCACACACATCATTTATTGCATCTGCTGCACCCGATGTGGCCTCCTCTATATTGGGGAGACAGGCCGCCTACTTGCGGAACGTTTCAGAGAACACCTCTGGGACACCTGGACAAACCAACCCAACCACCCCATGGCTCAACACTTCAACTCCCCCTCCCACTCCACCAAGGACATGCAGGTCCTTGGACTCCTCCATCGCCAGACCATAGCAACACGACGGTTGGAGGAAGAGCGCCTCATCTTCCGTCTAGGAACCCTCCAACCACAAGGGATGAACTCAGATTTCTCCAGTTTCCTCATTTCCCCTCCCCCCACCTTGTCTCAGTCAAATCCCTCGAACTCAGCACTGCCTTCCTAACCTGCAATCTTCTTCCTGACCTTTCCGACCCACTCCACTCCGGCCTATCACCCTCACCTTGACCTCTTTCCACCTATCACATTTCCAACGTCCCTCCCCCAAGTCCCTCCTCCCTACCTTTTATCTTAGCCTGCTGGACACACTTGCCTCATTCCTGAAGAAGGGCTTATGCCCGAAACGTCGATTCTCCTGTTCCTTGGATGCTGCCTGACCTGCTGCGCTTTTCCAGCAACACATTTTCAGCCCTGATCTCCAGCATCTGCAGTCCTCACTTTCTCCTTACTCAGATCAGGCCTGTTACATTCAAATGTTGAAAAAGCTGGGAGACTGAAAACATGAATTCGTTCCTCACACTTTTATTGCTCAACGTTTGTAGTTAAGCAGTGAGAGATGATGACATGCAGCAGTAATAATTAGAAAAAGGCATAGTCCCAGTTGACAGCTAGCAGTTTGGAAGAAGGGGACCTTTCTCAAGAATAGAATGGAGATGACAAACGTTGAGTACAGCATCTGAATGAAGCCAAATTGCGGCGCTACTGTTGAATCTCTAAATTATATTCATTCCCTCCACATCCACCCCTCCCCCTCCCGAAAAAGTGACAGTTCACCTCATCAATCTGGTTGTAACAGTGACAAGTAACATTGGTTAAACTTTATAGGTTCTGGATCAACCATAAAGACAGCCTCCTCCACTGTTAGGTTGACATTTCCTCACGGGCTGGGGAGTTCCAGCACTAAAGAACTGAACCTCAAGACGACAGGACAGTTAATATCCAAGGATGGGCTTGTGTTTTGTTGCTCTCACTGCAGCTCCTTGTGACCCAGGCTCATTATATAGGCATCCACATTGATTAGCAAGTGGTGAGACAAGTAAACAGCTTCTTTTTTACCCTCCCTCTCCCGCTGCAGCCACAGCCGGTTCAGTCTCCCCAAGTGTTTCTCTTCGTTGCGGGCCATCAGCTCAGAGCCTCAGCAGGTCTTCCACATCCCAGCAGCCGTCGGTCCTCCCGCTTCCCGGCAGCCTCGCGGGGGAACACGTGACAGCGGGCCCGGTCACGTGACTCATTCAGCTCTCGGTTGGTCATGTGATGGATTGTATCAGTTGTTGCTCTCGTGTTCCATTACCTTCAAACGCAATGCATTTATTCTCAACAACGGGGGCGGGAAGAAACTGCATTAGAGCTTTCAAATAATGTAAAAGTCTAGACTCTGAAATAAAACAAAATAGTGTTGGAGGAAACAAAAATTCATAGAAGTGTCACGGTGTAGCGGGATTCGGTCCATTTGGCCCATCGAGCCTGCACTAGCTGGTCAAACGAGCATCATTACCTAGTGTCAATCTTTTGTTTCCTTCTCATTCAGTTATATTTAAATTTCATAAAATGTGAGTGAATTTCCCCCAAATATAAACTTATAATTATTTTCCCCAAACAGTGTACTTTCCAGACAACTCCCATTATAGCTTAATTAAACTATGTGCTGATTTTTTTTTGCTTAAGTCCAAATTGCTTTAGGTTTTTTGGAGGGCTTGTCATCTCAACACCTGGTGAATTCTATTCCTGCATCCTCCCAAACTCACCTCATTAGTTATAGCCCATACCCCTATGGCGCCTCGTCCGATTTCCGCCCCACTTACCACACACTGATCCTAGAATAACTCAGCAATCAGTGGATATTTCAGAATTCACTGGCATCCTTTGGTGCCCTCAGCATCTTTAAAAGGTGGTTGTGCACCTGGTCAAGCACCATTAGTCCAGTGCTGCCCTGCAAGTATCCAGACACTTGGCCTAAAATGAAACCAGGGAAGTCAGCACCCTGCTTTGTGTGCATTGATGTGGAGATACTGCTGGAAGATGATGGACTTCCCCCACCAACCCCACTCCCAGACCAGCACGAGAGGCCACAACACCAAGACCATGCCAACCTGATGTGAGTTTGCCACCCAAGTCGGTGCAGTCTCACCATTTGGTGGATGCAAAACACAGTGGGAGGAAGACCAATATACCTCATTCCAACAGCTTACATTCCACCATCTCTCTGATACTGCACACTCACTTTATCTCTGTCACTATACTCAACTCCTGCCAAAACTCATGTCCAACTAGGGTGCAGAAAAGCTTTGCAAGTATGTTGCTGAGACTGTGAGTTTGAGCTATAGGGAGAAGCTGAATAGGCTAGATATTTTTTTCCTGGAGTGTCAGAGGCAGAGGGGTGACCTTATAGAGGTTTATAAAATCATGAGGGGCATGGATTGGGTGAATAGCCAAGGATTTTTTCCTAGGTGAAGGGAGTCCAAAACAATATGTCATAGGTTTAAGGTGAAGGGGAAAGATTTAAAAAGGGCCTGAGGGGTAACTTCTTAACACAGAGGGTGGTGCGTGTATGGAACAAGCTGCCAGAGGAAGTGATGAAGGCTGGTACAATTACAACACTTAAAAGGTACCTGGATGAGAATATGAATAGGACAGGTTTAGAGGGATGGGGCCAAATGCTGGCAAATGGGACTAGGTCAGATTGGAATATCTATTCAGCATGGATGAGAAGGACCAAAAGGTCTGTATTCCCGTTGTATTGCCTGCAACATCTTCCCCAATTGTTCTCACTCACCTGAACCCCTGACACCACTAATGTTACGCAATCTTTGTGCTGATGAAGCATTCGCTTGGGACATCTCCCCACTGCACCTCCAGTAATAGATATGCCATTCACTTTAAGCTTACACAAAACTTGCCTCTCTTTAATTCCAGGAAGACAACAGCCCACAATAAGACTGAAAGACACAAGATCAGTTATGGGTGCCCAACATTCATGTCCTCATCCCTTATGAGAAAAGAATCCTGACTGACTGATTGCTTCAAGCAGGTCTTGGATCATTTTCAGAAGCTGCTCTTGGCTTACTGTGCTGGGAGCACCTGAAGAAAAGCTATCACCCTTGACTTGACAAAGGCGTGCTGACAACTTTGACAAACTTTTGTGTCTGTGCTAAACTACAAGGCAAGACAGTAGTAATATAAGCCTGTTTTCTCTCATTGAGGGGATGAAATGAAAAAAAGGCAAGGCAATGAAGGCAGTAAGCATCCAGGTAGCCTCAGTGTGAGTGAACATTCTGAGAGCAAGTCAAAAGCCCAGACTTATAGCCATTTACAGTCATGGGCTGTGTGCATATCTCTGAGCATAATATGTCCTTGCTGCAGGATTACAATAATAATTGCTACTGAAGTGCAGAATTAATGTGCAGAAGCATCCTGTAAGTGAATCAGAACCATTAGGATTCTTAGAGACTCGTAAATGTTGAATGCTAATGTCCATGGATGTGGGGTACATGTGTTTGCTGCCCATGGAGCATGTGATGTTTGGGCCAAGATTCTATTACTAAGGTCATTTGGAGCAAGCAGCGAACCATATCAACCAGATGCTCATCTGGTTTTCTTGTTGGGTTTTCCTGATGTCTCACTTGTCTGATGATTTTGGTGAGATGTGAGGCTGAATATTGATGTGGTGAGTTGTGTTGTTAACAAAGCATTTTCGGTAAAGAGCACTAGTCACCATGAATTGGCCAATTGACACTGTCTCATGAGAATCTCACCATGCCGCTTGTGAAAAGCATGAGAGATGGCAAGAGTTGCTTCTGCCATAAAGATGGCCTTGCTACATTTTTTGCCAATTCTGTCACACATCTCACCATACTCAATGTTGCTCAAACCCCTATAGGATTCTGCCCTATAGTACGTACCCACAATTAGTATAATATACAACCTAAAAACTGATAAAGCTCCATAAGAAACCACAAAATAAACTGCCTATAAAAAACACAAAAGACCTATTTGCCTTAATGTAGGGTCACAAAAATGTCAACCTAACCTCAACTTGCTTGAATACTCACAGTTATAGAATCAAACTGTAATTGATATCTGGACTTTTTGTTTGATAACCTGCAGGAGTTATGATAGCTTCAGTTTTTTTGGAATCTTGATTTCACTCAGGAATTTAAGTATTTGATCCCATACAAGACTTTTGTTTCTCATTCCGTGCTTTAATGTGATCTTTCCAATACTTCAAAAGAACCTCGTTTGTGTAACTTAAAACAGATGTGACTCAAAGATGCTGTAAGGATCCGTTCAGTCTTATTAAGTTCAAACAGTGAACCTCAGTGTGTTTGGGAGTGACCCGAAGCAACCCTTAAATCTCTCCTTATAATCTTTGCACTGCTAAAGAATTGTTTAAATCTATATAGTTTTGGGCTAAATGTGAAGCAAAATTACATTCCATGTCCCATTTAAACAAAAAAACGAAACTGAGATTCACAAAATGTATTGGCATGATATTTCCATGCACAAAAAAAATCAGTCAGAAATATTTGAAATTTCCCATGTCTACCAGTAGTCTAACAATTATAATTTCACATATTTATGAATATGCTAAAGTTATTCAGAACTTTTTTTCATTTAAGCAAAACATAAAAACTGTAAACATTGTCTAGATAGTGAACATCGGGGTCACATTGCAGGATTCACAAAAAGTTACAAAATATGGATAAGTAACATATAGCAAAGTTAAAATGAAAACCGCAATACATTCAAAAGTGCAAAAAATATAACAATACTTATTTAAGATGAAAGTATTCTTATCAAGGAGCAGATCGAATCAATGGAAATGGATGTCAAAACTGCATTAACTATCCATGGCATACATCAACCAGGTCATTGCTGTTGTAGTCTATTAGTCTACTGTTGTAGTGACTGAACTAAAAGGGAAAGAATTTCTCAATATCTAGTTCATCTGATTTAAAAATTTCTTGATTAAGTGCCCAATATTGTTTGCAAGAAGATTTTTAAAACAGAAATTGCTGAAGAATCTCAGCAGGTCTGGCAGCATCTGTGGAGAGAAAACAGTTAATACGTTGGATCCAGTCACCCTTCTTCTGGACCTGAAATGTTAACTCTGATTTCTCCCCACAGATGCTGCCAAACCTGATGAGTTTTTCCAACAATTTCTGTTTTCGTTTCTGATTTCCAGCATCCGCAGTTCTTTTTTACCAACAAGTAGTTTTGTCATGTATTCGCTAACAATCAATTTTATTGATTGGTTTGAGAAGCACTGAGAATTAAGAGGAAATTTATGAAATCATTTCAGTTTCACAATGATTGTTCAAGTCTGATGCATTATCACTTGTACTGCATTGCAATTTTACTGTTTTATACATTATTGTAAAATTCTAAGGCACAAAATGTGAATATAAAACAGAAATTAAAAATATTAAATATGGAGTCCAGTCATGAAAATATAAACAAAGGAAAACTACATTAATGAATTTTAATCAAAACAATACAGTGATTTGGTTTATTGTAATTTCCTTGTGCTTTTACAACAGACAATTTCATTTTTTGTTTTGATAATTTTACATATTTTGTTGTAAGCACCTTACTTTTCCTTCTGTTTTGTTCTTGGGAACCACAATTAATTACATACTTCAGAATGAGCTTTGTTTCTCGCCACAACTCCCTCCGGCATTTTCCCAATCATTCCTGGGAAATGTCATACTGGGTTTGAACATGTCAGTGGTCCTTTGGTAGCACATTGAATGTAAATCTTGATAGTGAGCATTGGTTAACCATATAAATCTGAAATGGGCAGTCAACATTACCTCCAGCCTCAATTTTTCTCTAATCCAAAGTTCACACCATACATTTATGAATGGGTTCATGAGTGTGGTGCTGAAAAAGCACTGCAGGTTAGGCAGTATCCAAGGAGCAGGAGAATCAACATTTTGGGCAAAAGCCCTTCAATTCCTGATGAAGGGCTTTTGCCCGAAACATGAATTCTCCTGCTCTTCGGGTGCTGCCTGACCTGCAGTGCTTTTCCAGCACCATCCTCTCAACTCTAATCTTCAGCATCTTACTTTTGCTATTTATGAATAGGGATCAATGGATAACAAATAGAGGTATGAATGACAGCTAATTCCCTCCATCACACACTCCCCAACTCTGCAAATTGGTTTATGATCAGCACAGCACAGAGTTGAGACTGAAACAATACTGTTTCATGAATGGCAATCCACAGACTAGATATTGCATTGCTCAACTAAATAATCAGGGAATATGAGTTTTTTTTCTTATCTAATTAGCAACATTTTCTTTTTCAGTAATGTTGCTATTTGTTGGTGGTTATCTGTATCTCCATCTTCTGCAACTTGAAGTGGGGTTTTCTTTAAACTATTTGTTGACTGAAACTTTGGTTTTTCACCTTCAGACCAGTTAATTAGTTTTTGGGCAGTGTTAAAATTGCCTGATTTGCAAGCACAATGCAGGGGTGTATCTTTGGCATTATCTAAAGCATTAATGGCAGCTCCACTGATCAACAGCAATTCTATCAGATGCTCATCACTATGCTCTGCTGCTACATGTAATGGTGTTTTCCGCCAAACATTCTTAATATCGATGTTTTTATTTTTTCCAGCCAATAAAAGGGCTTTGACAATAATATCATGGCTATTGCTGACTGCATAATGCATTGGTGTATTACCATCCATATCTTTAGCAGCAAACTTGGCCCTTCTGGTTAACATAAAATTTACAAAGTCCAAATGACCTTCATTAGCAGCCAAATGAAGTGGTGTCTTCTTCTCCACATTTGCTGCATTGACATCAGCCTGATTTGACAGAAGTAGATCTGCAATGGGAGTATCTCCAACAACAGCAGCCATGTGTAGGGGTGTTTTCATATATCTGTCTTTAGCGTTTACTTTTGCTTTGTGCTGGATGAGACATGCTGCTGTATCTCTGTTACCTCTTTGTGAAGCAATATGTAAAGGAGTAACTGCTTCCTTTGTGACAGCATTGACCTTTGAACCTCGTGTTATCAGCATTTCTATCATTGGTGGTTGGTTATGAAGTGATGCAACATGCAAGGGGGTTTGGTTATCAGAGCTAACAATGTTTGCATCCATTCCATGGTCAATCAGCAGCTTTGCAACAGACAGAGAACCAATCCGGACTGCAAGGTGCAATGCACTATCCATGTTTGGTGTTCTTTCATCTAAACATGCACCTTTGTCTATCAAGGTTTTGACAGATTCAGCATGACCGAGTTCCGCTGCCAGCAGTAAAGGTGTGTATTGTAAACTATTTCTTGTGTTGACATCAATACCCAGTTCAATGATAATGCCCACAGCTACGTGAAGATTTTTCTGAACTGCTTTAAAGAGTGCGTCAACTAAGACAGTAGAGTTAATTTCACTGCTATGCTCCAAGATCAGCCTAATCAGAAATTGGTTGTTACTGTTAAATACTGCGCGAATCAGATCAACATTAACATTGGCTCCAGCCTTGAGCAGTACTTTCGCAGTATTGACATGTTCTTTAGATATAGCATGAAACAGTGGAGTCCTGTTCTTCTCATCCTTCGTATCAACTAGAGCTCCATATTTGAGAATGATTTGCGCTAATTTGCTTTCATCTCTGAGAGCAGCCTGGTGCAAAAAGGATTTATTCTTTTTATGTTTACTCACTTCTTCTTTCAACAGCAGCTTCACGACAGAGAAATGGCTGTTCTCTGCAGCTAATTGGAATGGAGTTCTGGATTCGGTATCCTCAGCATAAATGTGTGCTCCTGCTTGGAGAAGCATTTTGGTTGCATCTACGTGTCCCCTCTCTGCAGCCCGGTGGAGAGGTGATTGTCCTTTGTTATCCCTCACCTTTGTCTTTGCTCCTTTACTTAATAAATACCTAATCATTGCAACATCCCCATAATTGGCAGCAATGTGCAATAGAGTTTCATTGGAAGCATTTGTGACATTTACATTACTGTCTCCAAATGCACTATCAAGACTGGAAAGATTTCCCAATGCTGCAGCTTGATAGAGCTCAGTCAGTTCATTCTGGGCAAGAAGATGTCCATCTCTTTTTAGGATCTGATGTGGCTTATTTATAGTCTGCATGAATTCCTTTTCCTTTCTGAGTGTGTTCCGAGGGATTTCATCCTTATCCCTTTCCAAAAGGTATCCCACTAACTGTCTCTTGGCATTTCTAAAGCTGCCGGACACATTACTGACATAGCTCCTGATGTAATTATACAGAGCTGGTTCCAAATACTTGAGACAAGGATAGAAGAACATTCTGCAGGCTCTCTCACCACAACAAACCAACATATCCAGAATTCTCGAGTTCTTTTTCTCCCGTGTCTTGTAATTCAACACAGCAATTCTCTTATCTGGTGAAATGATATGATTCTCAACCAACCAGTCCAGAAGATTATCTGTATTGATAATTCCTGCTATCAGTTCTTTTTTCTTGCTCTGTAACACCTCAATTGCATATGGATTTGTATACATACCTGTACTGTTTATGAGCATTATAGCAAATCAAAATACGTGCTGATTAAGATGTAGATTGATTGGCAACAGAAACACTTTATCTTCTTATAAATATTCAAATCTTGAAGTAATCAAAGTATCTATATTTCATTAAATATGCCAAGTTCTTTCCATAGCTGAAAGTCAATCATCATAAGGTTGAAAATAACTCAGCGTAGTCTTCAGAGGCTAGCAATATTGCACCTTGAATAAAAGGAGTTCTAATTCCCGAATGCTCTTTTGCTGCCCCACCACAGAGTAGCAACAAGGTTGGTCATATTATTCCAGCACGATAATGATATCAAAAACTTTGGCAAACATGTTACGTTTGGCCTGAACAATAAATGATTGCAGATTCCACCAGATCTCGAGCATAAAACTATCAAAATAAGTTCTCTGCAGTGAGCCAAACCTTTGTGTTTGTCACTCAGTAATCTGATATAAACTGTCTGTCAGGAAATGTCGGAATCTGCAGCTTAGCTACTGTTGCCTGGAGTCTGTTAGGTGTTTGTGTTAAGAAGCAAACACACAACCAATACCAGGAGAAAACTTCTCCAATCTGTGAAGTATGCAGCTGAACCTATTGGTGTGCACCACTCCTAACTATTTGCAGTTGTGCAGCTTGCTTCCTTTAGAGCAACAAGTGGTTAATTGTGATTAGTACATACCTTGATTTTTAAAAATGACCTACGACAAAATACCAATACAATAAGCTCCCCAAATGTGTTTGCTGGGTGAGACTAAACTAACTGAGTATATACATACTCTACAAAAAAGTTACATTGAAATACTATGCCATACTGAATGCAATGGTTTTAAGGTATGAAGAGATTTGTTGTGGTGAAAGCTAGGTCATTGTTTGTGTGGAATTGTGTGGAATCTCAAGTAAAAAACTAGAACCCAAAATTATAAGCTTGAGAAAACTGACCATGATTGAAAGCTCATATTTTTATATGGAGTTGTATACATAAGAAATATTATACTGCCAGAAAATGCTGTTTCAGAATCCATGATATTTTTATTAGGAAGGATTTTCAAATGCTTCAGTCTAAAGTTGATTACACAGTTGTGTTGATACTATTTATTTATTAATGAGGATCATTTTAACCTTATCCAAAGCTGAGAACACAGAGGATTGGATGAAATGCTGATATTACACTCTGCCTAGCTGGTTTTCAAACAACATGACACCTATTCTTGTAAGTTCCCTGACAGAATAGGTTACATTTGCTCCCATGGATGTTCTTGAAGGGGGAGTTCACAGGCAAAGTCAGCCATGGGTTTTGCCCCTGATTGTTGAATAGAAACAACAGCTGAGATCTGAATGCCAAGTGGGATAAAGGTTCACATAAAATCAAAGCAAATTCCTGCAGATGCTGGAGATCACAAAGAAAAATAAATAAAAAGTGCTGGAGAAACTCAGCAGGTCTGGCAGTGTCTGTGGGAGAGGTTCGCACCTGATTATGATGCAACACTTTAGTCTCATTCCTCAGCAGTAGTTGAGACTCACAAGTAAACCCACCAGCACGGAGTATTTTTAACAGGAAGGAAATTGAAATCAGGAAAGATTATTGAAACAAGAAATTGAAGAATTCCAGGTTAAAGCAATGATGGAAAAATAGAAGTGTGCAGTTGGAAAAATTAATTGCACACATACAGTCTAGAATATAGATATATCAAACAATTCTGATTTTTTTCTTATTCCAATCCATTTTATACTGTTGTATCATAATACATTCTTAAAATCACCAGATATATATTGATTGTAACATGGCCACAGATTGATAAATACAATTTAAAATTGCAGGTCAGTGTTGGGGAACTGAAAGCCAAAGTATACAGATGTGCTGATAGATGAATAGGACTTGGTGAAAGGGAGGGGCAGAAAAATTTCAGGTGAGTTGGAATTTACAGGAGAGGATAGGACATCTGCCGGGAGAACATTAATCAAGCCTGGTAAACATCAGATGAACACTGTCTGATGTTGCAGTATCAATGTCATGTGACAACACAAACTCAGTAATCATTTAAATGGATGGATAGCTGGTGTAGTTAACATTCTTTGTAAGGGAACACTGATGTAAATCACATTTTATGCCATAATTCTTGGTAACCTTGCATAGTCTCGTAATTTTTTTTTTCCACAGCTCTTTTTCACTTACTCTAAACTATTTATTACAGAGGATGTACCTATAGGTAAGTGTCTCAAAAACTAATGTTGTCTGAAAATCAGACATCTTTAGAATGTTTCCTGTATCCATTTTAATTGAACAAAATAACTTTTTAAAAACTGAACATTCTAGGTGCTGTACTGGTGCAGCACAGCACCAAACTAGTTACCAATTAATTGATTGCATGCCCATCTATTTCCACCCTCAGAGTGACCTTTCACCCCACCTGACCAGATTTGGCCTGAACCACCAGACTCATATTATTAAATTTTAGTAATGCTTAAGGTCTGATGTTGCTAGTTTTGAGAGCTATACCTGTAGACGGTAAAATAGGGTAACCAATAGTATACCGTAATTTCTTCTATAGCGTGATAGCTGTGTTCCTGTGCAACCCCATGCTATACAACAATTGAATTGAATTTTTTGTCACGTGTACAAAGGCACAGTGAAAAACCAGCACATGGCGCTTATCGCTCTAAATCCTTCTGATTCATATACCCATTCAGATGCCTTTTAAATGTTGGAATAGTACCAGCCTCCACCACTGCCTCTGGAAGCTCGTTCCATGCATGCACCACCCTCAGGTCCCTTTTAAATTTTTCCTCTCTCACCCTAAACCAATGCCCTCTAATTCTGGACTCCCCCACGCTAGGGAAAAAAAACCTTGTCTATTTACCTTACCCATGCCCCTCATGATTTTATAAACCTTAAAAGTGTTGGCGATCTAATCGTGCTATAGCCAACATGCTTTTTACAAGTTTGGGCTTTAGAAACAGAGTCCCCGATTCATTAATTGCATTGAAGCCAATTTGCATTGTTGAAATTTGTGTTATAGCAGAACAACTTGAACTTGGGTTTCCAAAAGACATTCGATAGGTTGCTGTACAAACATTTAGTATACAAGATTAGACTCAATCCTGAAGAACAGAAATGTTAGAGCACAGAAGCTACTAGCCTGGAATGTGTCCCCAGGTTCTACAGATGGTGTTGTTTCAATGAAATGGGTAGGCAGCTTGGTGCCAGGTTGGTGGTGGGACCGGGTGGTTGATGGGTGGTGGAGGAGAAAGGGTGTCAGCTGTATGGCCAAAGCATGATAACTGTGAAACAACTTTCGATACATGTGAGTCATACATGATAAATAAAGGGTTTTTCTTTGAATACCCACTCCCTTACTGGGAGCACAGATCATTGACAGCATAAACTCGGACACTCATTTATTTAACTGAATGGAAATCAAGGGTTGATAACAGGGAGATTACAGAGAGTTAGGCAGAAATTTAAAAAGGAGGTCCTCAAGGGTAGTAATATCTGGATTACTCCTGGTGCTATGAGGTAGTGAGGGCAGGAATAGAAGGATGGAGCAGATGAATGCATGGCTGAGGAGCTGGTGTATAGGAGAAGGATTCACATTTTTGAATCATTGGAATCTCTTTTGGGGTAGAACTGACCTGTACAAGAAGGACGGATTGCACCGAAATTGGAAGGGGACTAATATACTGGTAGGGAAATTTGCTAGAACTACTTGGGAGGATTTAAACTAGTAAGGTGGGGGGGGGGTGGGACCCAGGGAGATAGTGAGGAAAGAGATCAATCTGAGACTGGTACAGTTGAGAACAGATGTGAGTCAAACAGTCAGGGCAGGCAGGGACAAGGTAGGACTAATAAATTAAACTGCATTTATTTCAATGCAAGGCGCCTAACAGGGAAGGCAGATGAACTCAAGGCATGGTTAGGAACATGGGACTGGGATATCATAGCAATTACAGAAACATGGCTCAGGGATGGGCAGGACTGGCAGCTTAATGTTCCAGGATACAAATGCTACAGGAAGGATAGAAAGGGAGACAAGAGAGGAGGGGAAGTGGAATTTTTGATAAGGAAATAAGCATTACAGCTGTGCTTAGGGAGGATATTCCTGGAAATACATCCAGGGAAGTTATTTGGGTGGAACTGAGAAATAAGAAAGGAATGATCACTTTATTGGGATTGTATTATAGACCCCCCCCCCCCCCCCAATAGTCAGAGGGAAATTGAGAAACAAACTTGTGAGGAGATCTCAGCTATCTGTAGGAATAATAGGGTAGTTATGGTAGGGGATTTTAACTTTCCAAACATCGACTGGGACTGCCATAGTGTTAAAGGTTTTGATGGAGAGGAATTTCTTAAGTGCATACAAGACAATTTTCTGATTCAGTATGTGAATGTACCTACTAGAGAAGGTGAAAAACTTGACCTACTCTTGGGAAATAAGGCAGGGCAGGTGACTGAGGTGTCAGTGGGGGAGCACTTTGAGGCCAGCGACCATAATTCTGTTTGTTTTAAAATAGTGACGGAAAAGGATGGACCAGATCTAAAAGTTGAAGTTCTAAATTAGAGAAAGGCCAATTTTGATGGTATTAGGCAAGAACTTTCAGAAGCTGATTGGAGGCAGATGTTCGCAGGTGCAGGGACAGCTGGAAAATGGGAAGCTTTCAGAAATGAGATAACAAGAATCCAGAGAAAGTGTATTCCTATCAGGGTGAAAAGGAAGGCTGGTAGCTATAGGGAATGCTGGATGACAAAAGAAATTGAGGGTTTGGTTAAGAAAAAGAAGGAAGCATATGTCAGGTATAGACAGGATAGATCGAGTGAATCCTTAGAAGAGTATAAAGGAAGTAGGAGTATACTTAAGAGGGAAATCAGGAGGGCAAAAAGGGGACATGAGATAGCATTGGCAAATAGAATTAAGGAGAATCCAAAGGGTTTTTACAAATATATTAAGGACAAAAGGGTAACTAGGGAGAGAATAGGGCCTCTCAAAGATCAGCAAGGCGGCCTTTGTGTGGAGCCACAGAAAATGGGGGAGATACTAAATGAGTATTTCGCATCAGTATTTACTGTGGAAAAGGATATTGAAGATATAGACTGTAGGGAAATAGATGGTGACATCTTGCAAATTGTCCAGATTACAGAGGAGGAAGTGCTGGATGTCTTGAAACGGTTAAAGGCGGATAAATCCCCAGGACCTGATCAGGTGTACCATAGAACTCTGTGGGAAGCTAGAGAAGTGATTGCTGGGCCTCTTGCTGACATATTTGTATCATCGATAGTCACAGGTGAGGTGCCAGAAGACTGGAGGATGGCAAACGTGGTGCCACTGTTTAAGAAGGGCAGTAAAGACAATCCAGGGAACTATAGACCAGTGAGCCTGACCTCGGTGGTGGATAAGTTGTTGGAGGGAATCCTGAGGGACGGGATGTTCATGTATTTGAAAAGGCAAGGACTGATTAGGGATAGTCAACATGGCTTTGTGCATGGGAAATCATGTCTCACATACTTGATTGTGTTTTTTGAAGAAGTAACAAAGAAGATTGATAAGGGCAGAGCAGTAGATGTGATCTATATGGACTTCAGTAAGGCGTTCGACAAGGTTCCCCATGGGAGACTGATCAGCAAGGTTAGATCTCATGGAATAAAGGAAGAACTAGCCATTTTGATACAGAACTGGCTCAAAGGTAGAAGACAGAGGGTGGTGGTGGAGGGTTGTTTTTCAGATTGCAGGCCTGTGACCAGTGGAGTGCCACAAGGATCGGTGCTGGGTCCTCTACTTTTTGTAATTTACATAAATGATTTGGATGTGAGCATGAGGTACAGTTAGAAAGTTTGCAGATGACATCAAACTTGGAGGTGTAGTGGACAGCAAAGAGGATTACCTCAGATTACAACAGGATCTGGGCCAGATGGAGTTTAATTCAGATAAATGCGAGGTGCTGCATTTTGGGAAAGCAAATCGTAGCAGGACTTATACACTTGATGGTAAGGTTCTAGGGAGTGTTGCTGAACAAAGAGACCTTGGAGTGCAGGTTCATAGCTCCTTGAAAGTGGAGTCGCAGAAAGATAGGATCGTGAAGAAGGCATTTGGTATGCTTTCCTTTATTAGTGAGAGTATTGAGTCCAGGAGTTGGGAGGTCATGTTGCGGCTGTACAGGACAATGGTAAGACTACTGTTGGAATATTGCGTACAATTCTGGTCTCCTTCCTATTGGAACGATGTTGTGAAACTTGAAAGGGTTCAGAAAAGATTTACAAGGATGTTGCCAGGGTTGGCGGATTTGACCTATAGGGAGACGCTGAACAGGCTGGGGCTGTTTTCCCTGGAGTGTCGGAGGCTGAGGGGTGACCTTATAGAGGTTTACAAAATTATGAGGGGCATGGATAGGATAAATAGACAAAGTCTTTTCCCTGGGGTCGGGGAGTCCAGAACTAGAGGGCATAGGTTTAAGGTGAGAGGGGAAAGATATAAAAGAGACCTAAGGGGCAACTTTTTCACGCAGAGGGTGGTATGTGTTTGGAATGAGCTGTCAGAGGATGTGGTGGAGGCTGGTACAATTGCAACATTTAAGAGGCATTTGGATGGGTATATGAATAGGAAGGGTTTGGAGTGATATGGGCCGGGTGCTGGCAGGTGGGACTAGATTGGGTTGGGCTATCTGGTCAGCATGGACAGGTTGGACCAAAGGGTCTGTTTCCATGCTGTCCATCTCTATGATTCTATGACTCTATAACACACTAAAGTTGAGGCTTCAAGGACTAAAGTGCAGGTGGGCAATGTCATAGTAATAGTGTCATAGCAAATTTTTCAACAGTGGAATGCAATGAACCAACTGGGCAGTGGGAAGAAAATGACTACAAATCACATCAAATTTTCCTTCTTAATTTAGTGATTTTGATGTTTTCCAATGCATATTTTATATTAGCAGAGACACTTTCATCCCACATCAATGTTAACTACTATCGTCTTGAACTTTGTAGGTTCCCTTCTGCAATTTTCTCTACTGAAATCACTAATTTATGCTGGACACAGCGATATCTTGTCTCAGTGACTATTCATCATCTGTAATTCTACGGAATTTTGATAGTTTAATGTCATTGTAAAACATCAGAGACATGCCTGACATTGCATGTTTTAGCAGCAGTTACCATTTAATAATCGGAAATACTGAGATCACATTTCTGTTGAGGTGGTAGTAGGTTCTTCTATCCAGGTTAGGCTTGGGAGGGGAAAAATCATTGAATGTAATCATTGAATAGTTACAAGAAGGAAGCCATTCAGTCCAGTATGTCTGTATCAGAAAATCCAGCAGTGTTTTTGCTCCTGATTGCTTTGCAGTGATTCTTCTGGAAATTATACTTGCGTAGATGCTGGATGAAACCAGAATGATGTCTTGCTTCTTCTCAACACTCATAGTCTTTGCTAATATATTAATAATGGTCATGCGAGGATTGTCAGACTAGGTGATTGATACACATTAGAACTAGGTTTCAGTTCAAATCAATCCCTCCAGGGAGGAAAGGTGAAAATCGATTGGGTGGTGGGTTACAAATTAATCTAGTAATCTACATGTTACAGAAGTGTGGGATTTTTACAAGAGACGTGTTTACAATAGTGGGATTTTTACTGAAAATAAGTAAGGTCAACCTGCCAGGGAACTCCCCTTTGCAATATGTAAATGGAATGGGAAGCATATTGGCAGAGATAATCCCGAGCAGGGTTCGGTCAGTGGGAGAATAGGCAAAAGGACAGTATGTAGTATTTGGGATTTCTGTTTCTGAGTAGGCAGGCATGAGTTTCCCGATAGGCCATTTGGAGATTACCAAGCAAGACATCAGGCGAAAGCTGTCAGCTTACTTTGTAAGGCAGAGAACTACCCAAAGGAAAACCAGTTCAATAAAACAGTTGTACTTGAAAATGAACAGACCGCTTATATTGATTCTCCACTTGAAAATATAAGAGAGTCAGACCAGTATACCTAATTTCTTTCTATTCATTCACGGTATGTGGTGTCCCTTGTTGAATTAGCATTTCTTGTCTATCCCTCATTGTCTTTGAGAAGCTGGTGGTGAGTTGCATTTGAATCACTGCATTTGGGGTGTAGGTAAACTCACACTGTGGTTAGGGAGAGAGTTCTAAGATTTCGACCCTTTCAGTTTAACTGATTTTGACGTAACGTATCGAAGAGGGGTACAATGACATGAGATTAGTTACAGTACTAGGTGACTGGAAATAAACAAGAAAGAAAAAACTAGAGAGAACAATAGAATTAGGAAAAGTCAAAGACCGTCAGTATTCCTTCCATAGAAGGGAATCAGTTATCACACAATATTCAAACTAATAGGTTCTCTTTCTTAATGGATGCTGTTCTTTCCAGATTGAACGTACTGTTCTGTAAAGTGATAAAATTAGACTCCCTACAGTATGGGAACAGGCCTTTCAGCCCACCTGACCCTCCAAAGGGTAACCCACCCAGACCCATTCCCCTACTTATCCCTGATTAATGCACCTAACACCATGGGTAATTCACCTGGCCTGAACATCTTTTGAATTGTGGGAGGAAACCCACACAGACACAGGGAGAATGTGCAAACTCCACACAGACAGTCACCTGAGGCAGGAATTGAACCCAGGTCTCTCACGCTGTGTGGTAGCACTGCTGACCACTGAGCCACCAGACCTAACAATTTTTGGATTACAGCTGAAAACAAGACAATGACACTGATGTCAGGCTACTGTTGATGGTCAATTTAAATCTCTGTAAATTAAAGAGTTACTTTTTGCATTTAGCTTTTATATTTTGTTGCAGTCAGCCATATTGGGATATGATGGCTTTCATAATTGTAATAATGTTAGGTTACCACTGGGGGTCAGTACTGCTTCAAGAATGGAATATTTGTGATGACAGAGGCCAGCATTACTGTAAAATTGATGGTAGGTTGGGATATAATTAGACATTGACAGATGGTATACTTATCATACAACACTAAGAAATATTGCAAATTTCTGTAACTGAAACTGTCAAGCAATGGGTTTTTTTCTTTCAAAAATGAATTTATAGATTAAACTATGATACTTAGGATGAGGGAATTCATAATTTACTTTATCAAAGACCAATCCAAATATAAACATTTTAATAGCATTGAGAATAGCTTCAGGGTTTTAAAGGAAGAACACAGTGCAAATCAGTATAAACAATTCAATTTTTTTTACTTCCCATGAGGACAATGCAGCCAATTTTCAGTAAGATTATCTAAACTGTAGAAAATAATCTCATTTTCAGATGTGACTTATGTCCAGCAAAGAAGTAAGATTGAAAGAGATTCTCTGCTGTAATGGTAAAATATACTGTAGCAAAGGTGGGCTGAATGTCTGGCACACTTATTATTCCAAAACACTACAGAAGGAAGTGGAAAACTGAAAATGCAGGTCTCTAACAGGCTAAAAATACTACACAAAAATAAGAATTAATTAATTTTTGGTTTTACTTGGAGAAAGAGAGAAAAAGATGGGGGGGAATATGAAATTGTTGTGTGGGAAGTACTCTCCACAATATTATCATTTTTCATTTTAGCGTTTTTTGAGGCTACATTTGCTGAACTATCTAGTCACAAGTCTACCAATCTGATCGTCAAAACAAGTTCATTTTCAACAGGGGCAGTCATTGGAATATGGAACAAATTGCACATGAATGTCTTAGGTTTTAGACACCAACCTCCTAGGGTGCAACATGGTATTAAAATGAGTGTAAAACTTCTATATGTGTACTGGTATCCAATTTGAAATGAACGGCTGTGACAATTGTCACCTCAATTGTCAGAAGTAATAGCAGTGAGAGTCAATAGATGGACTTGAGGACCAAAATGTTTGTGAAATATGATATGCCTAAGACCTATGTAAACAAACATGAGTTTAGCTATAATTGAGGTGAATCTAAATTTTGTTGGCAAGACTTTCTATACCTTCTGTCGATGTGGATTTCTTCCAACCAGTGCTTTTACCTGGATCTCTATTATTTGCAGGTAGCCAAGGCTAAATAAAGAAAGAACTAACAGTTGCTGAACCAGAATTATTGCATTAAATGTTTGGCCATGAAAAGCACAAGCAATCCATGTTTACCTTTCAGTGTTCCAGCAATTACCAGATTAGGGAGCTTTGCCTCCAGTTTACAGCCTCCAGATCTGGCTATACAACATCATATTTAAGAGAGTTTTAAAGATCTAAATAAACTGAATCAAAAGTTCAAACAAACTTCAAAAACTAAATATTTTTACAGGATTGCATTTTTGTATTAATGTTTGGTTTTGTTTTAGTAATAGTTTACAACTTTTCGCCAATTCTTTTATCACTAGATAATTATAACTTTGTCAGAAAAAGGTAAAGTAGCTTAAAAATCACTTCTGATTATATTAATGACCAAACGCATTTATGTGATATTCCTCAGTCCCAGTTTATTGCAGGAGCATTGCCAACTATTTCAAATGGGAGTAATACCACCTCTTAAAAACAAGAGACTGAGGAATGTCAGAGAGCCATAATAAACACTTGTTCACTAACATCATCAACAGGAATTTCAGCCAGGATTGCTATCAATAAACTATTTTCAGTCTGACATGACATTTGTACTTTCTCAGTGTTTCAGTAGTTAAATACATCGGCTGTTGTGTTGGGCAAATCTGTCCAAGATTTGAATGTTGGCCTTTTCTCAGCCACGACAGCTTTTAGTTCTAGTTTGCACGTGTATTAGTGAGAGGAAACACCCAAAGTTTCTACACTGGACCATTTTGTCATCTGGAAAAGGTCTGCAGATTTTTGAAACAACAGCTAATAATAATTTCTCTCCCAGTTTTGATGTGCTAAAGCCAGGAAAATTCAAAGGTAGCATTGGCAGCTGACCCATTTTACAGTATTGCAAAGAAGCAAATACCCCATGCATATAGATATCTGATGGGGGCAGAATTGAGTTAATTGTGATAATTCTTGATCCTTTAAAGATTGACCTCTTGGGAAAAAGGACTCAAAGTTAACCATGAAAGTGTAACCCAGTTTGTGTGAGTGCCTTCAGGAGAGAAATATAGAAAGTTACAAAATTAGGGGAGGAAGATTGGGGTCATGTTCTTAATTTTAAAAAACACACATTAATTTTTAGTTATTATTTTCACTATTTTCTACAGAAAATCTATTCTCTTGAAGAAGAAATGTCCATAGAAAAGGAGTAGTTAATTTTTCACTTGTTGTGTCCTTCCCTTCCTCATCCTTGTAGAGCTAGAACACTGGAACTAGTTTATTTCCACTGCATTGTTTAAGGTTCCTAATAGAGAAGCCAGGCATCATTTGTTTAACCTGCAGTAATTTAATATATTAAACAAAGATGATTTTTTCTTTGTATTCTTCACTTGTAGCAATAAAAATAAAGTGATATCTTTAATGAGTTAAGATATTCTGTTATAACCAAATATCATGGTAAAATTTACGAACCATGATAGTAAGCAAGTTAAATCCACAGACAATGCCGCCTTGAACTCCCAAACTGATTACTCAAACTTCAATGGTTTGACTTTTTATGGCCTTATTGTAATAAATCCAACTCTTCAACTCAATTGTTAGCAGCATGCTGTGAGCCTTGGAGACACACTTTTAAAAATCTAGCTTTGTCCCTTGGGAGAATTTTAATAAACAAGCCATTCACATCAAAGAAGATTTTTTGGCAATGTAATATTCTTGTCATATTGAAATGATCACTACTGAGTTTAAAACATTAGCACAGAGCTAATGATCCACTCAATTATCAATACTCTCACATAATTTCTGTCATTGTCTCCTGAAAAGATCCAGAAGAGAAAGCTTCTCTCAATTTTCTCAAGCTGTAACTGCATCCTGTTACTGAACTGCACCAGACAAGAACCATAGGTATCATCGAGCTTTGGGACTATAACTGCTGCACTGTATGTGGACCACAGAACAACGCATACTCCTTTCTTCTCTGCCATTGACAATGACCATCACATTTATTTTAAACAAGAACAGACATTGCTGGAGAAACTCAGCAGGTCAGGCAGTATCTGTGGAGAAAAATCAGAGTTAATGTTTCAGGTCCAGTGACCCTTCTTTAGAACTTTTATTTAAATCAACCTGTTATGACATACTTTGGCAGGTGCAACTTGAACCTAGATCTTCTCGCACTGAGACAGGGACCTTACATTAAGCCACATAGTACCTACCCTGAGCCACTCACTGTCCTAACTTAGCCTACATATTTATAAAAAACAATATGCAACATTCCTCTCAACAGGTGTGACTTCAATGACTCATTAATTGAAAACTACAACCTGTTTCCCATAAGATTTACAAATCCAGATCTTATGTGTGTGTGTGTGAGAGAGGAAAACGGGTTTGTGTGTGAGAGAAAGGGACGGGATTTGGTTGTGAGTGTGTAAGAGATGTGAGCGTGCATATGTGTGTGAGAGATAGGTGTATAAGACCATAAGACATAAGAGCAGAAATTAGGCCATTCAGCCCATCGAGTCTGCTCCATCATTCAATCATGATGATCAGTTTAGTCATAGAGTCAAAGAGATGTAAAGCATGGAAACAGACCCTTCGGTCCAACCTGTCCATGCCGACCAGATATCCCAACCCAATCTAGTCCCACCTGTCAGCACCTGGCCCATATCACTCCAAACCCTTCCTATTCATATACCCATCCAAATGCCTCTTAAATGTTGCAATTGTACCAGCCTCCACCACTTCCTCTGGCAGCTCATTACATACACGTACCACTCTCTGCGTGAAAAAGTTGCCCCTTAGGTCTCTTATATCTTTCCCCTCTCACCCTAAACCTATGCCCTCTAGTTCTGGACTCCCCGATCCCAGGGAAAAGACTTTGCCTATTTACCCTACCCATGCCCCTCATAATTTTGTAAACCTCTATAAGATCACCCCTCAGCCTCCGACGCTCCAGGGAAAACAGCCCCAGCCTGTTCAGCCTCTCCCCATAGTCAAATCCTCCAACCCTGGCAACAGCCTTGTAAATCTTTTCTGAACCCTTTCAAGTTTCACAACATCTTTCCGATAGGAAGGAGACCAGAATTGTATGCAATATTCTAACAGTGGCCTAACCAATGTCCTGTACAGCTGCAACATGACCTCCCAACTCCTGTACTCAATATTCTGACCAATAAAGGAAAGCATACCAAACGCCTTCTTCACTATCCTATCTACCTGCAACTCCACTTTCAAGGAGCTATGAACCTGCACTCCAAGGTCTCTTTGTTCAGCAACAATCCCAAGGACCTTACCATTAAGTGTATAAGTCCTGCTAAGATTTGCTTTCCCAAAATGTAGTACCTCGCATTTATCTGAATTAAACTCCATCTGCGACTTCTCAGCCCATTGGCCCATCTGGTCCAGATCCTGTTGTAATCTGAGTAACCTTCTTCGCTGTCCACTACACCTCCAATTTTGGTGTCATCTGCAAACTTACTAACTGTACCTCTTATGCTCACATTCAAAAACTAATTCTCCCACTTTCTCCCTGTAACCCTCAATCCCCTTGATACTCTGGAACCTATCTATCTCAGTCTTAAATATACTCAGTGACCTGATCTCCACAGCCTTTTGTGGTAATGAATTCCATAGATTCACTACTCTCTGACTGAAGTTTCTCATTATCTCCATTCTGAGACGTCTTCCCTTAACTCTAAGGCTATGCCCTCGTGTCCCAGTCTCTCCTACCAATGGAAACACCTTCCCAACATCTACTTTGTCCAGGACATTCAGTATTCTGCATATTTCAATTAGACCCCCCCCTCATTTTTCTAAACTTAATCGAGTATAAACCCAATGTCCTCAAATATCCTCATATGTTAAGCATTTCATTCCTGGGACCATTCTTGTGAGCCTCCTCTGAACATGCTCCAGGCCCAGTACATCCTTCCTTAGATATGGGGCCCAAAACTATGCACAATACTCCAAATGTGGTCTGACCAGAGCCTTATTGAGCCTCAGAAGTACATCCCTGCTTTTATATTCAAGTCCTCTCAAAATAAATGCCAACATTGCATTTGCCTTCCACTGCATTGTTTACTTTGAGAGGATCCTGGTCTGGAACTCTCAAGTCTCTTCGCACTTCAGACTTTTGAATTTTCTCTCCATTCAGAAAATAGTCCATGCCTCTATTCTTCTTACCAAAGTGCATGACCTCACATGTTTCCACATTGTACTCAATCTGCCACTTCTTTGCCCACTCTCCTAACCTGTCCAAATCCTTCTGCAGCTTCCCCACGTCCTCAATACTACCTGTCCCTCTACCTATTTTTGTATCATCTGCAAACTTAGCCAAAATGCCCTCAGTTCCTTCATCTAGAATGTTAATGTATAAAGTGAAAAGTTGTGGTCCCAACATTGATCCTTGCAGAACACCACTTGTCGCCGACTGCTATTGATGAAACCATGCTGACTTTGTCCTATTTTACCGTACACTTCCAAGTGTTCAGAAATCTCATCCTTCACCATGGATTCCAGGATCTTACCCACAACCAAGGTTAGGCTAATCGGTCTGTAATTTTCTGTCTTTTGCCTTACTCCCTTTTTAAACAGGGTGTCACGTTAGTGATTTTCCAGTTCTCTGGGACCCTCCCTGATTCTAGCGATTCCTGAAAGATCTCCACTAACGCCTCCACTATCTCTTCAGCTAGCTCCTTTAGAACACTGGGGTATAGTCCATCTGGTCCAGGTGATTTACATACTGTCCGTCCATTCAGTTTTTTCTAGCAACTTCTCCTTGGTGATAGCCACTATACTCAGTTCTGCCCCTCAGTCTCTTGAATTTTTGGGATCTTATTCATGTCTTCCACCCCTGAAGATCCACACAAAGTAATCATTCAGGTCCTCAGCTATTTTCTAATTCCCCCTGCTATCACTCCAGCATCTTTTTCCAGTGACCTAATGCCCACTTTTGTCTCTCTTTTGCCCTTTACATATCTAAAGAAACTCTTACAGTCCCTTCCTTTATAATACTGGCTAGCTTACCTCCATATTTAATCTTCTCCCTCCTTATTTCCTTTTTTGTTGCCCTCTGTTGGTCTTTGTAATTTTCCCATTCCTCTGGTTTCCCACTGCCCTTCGCCACATTATATGCTTTCTCTTTTGCTTTTATGCTACCTCTGACTTCCCGAGTCAGCCATGGTTGCCTCATCCCCCCAGTACCATACTTTTTCCTCAGGATGAATCGCTGCTGTTTTTCCTGAATTGCTCCCAGAAACCCCTACTACTAGTGTTCCATTATCTTTCCTGCTAAGCTCCTCTCCCAGTCAATTCTATCCAGCTCCTCCCTCATGCCTGTTGTTGCCTTTATTTAGCTGTTATACCATTCTATCTTCTCCCTCTCAAATTGCAGAATAAATTCAATCATATTAAGATCACTGCATCCCAAGGTTTCTTCACCTTGAGCTTCCTTATCAAGTCTGCCTCATTGCACAACACTGAATCCAGTATTGCCTGTTCCCAAGTGGGCTCCTCTACAAGCTGCTCCTAAAAGCCATCTGGTAGACATCATAGTGAGAGACGGGTATGCGTGTGTATGACAGAGAGAGGGGCAGGTGTATGTGTGAGGGAGGCAGGTTCACTTTAATCCTGATACACGTGCGAGGGAAAGACAAGTGTGTGTGTATGAGACGTGTTTGTGTATGTGTGAGACGGGTGTGTGTGAGAGAGATGGGCGTGTATGTCTGTGTGAGAGATGGGTGTGTCTGTGTGTGTGTGTGAGAGAGAGAGAGAGTGACGGGTGTGTATGTGGGTGGGTGTGTTAGACAGAGACGGCTGTGTATGTGTGTGAAGGGTAATTGGGAAACGGGGAACCGAAAATCTGAACGCTCCCTCAGCGAATAAGTCAGCCAACAGTTTGCCAGTAAACGAGGCGGAGTGCGCTGGCGGTTACGGTATTTGGCTTAGCTACCCAAAGGACAGCAGTGGGCTGCAGTATATTTTTTTAAGACAGCGAGGAACATTCTTACTCGTCCGGGCCCGCAAAAAAAATACAAAAAATGTCCCATATATTTGAAGCGCTCGGTGCAAAGTGGAAGTGACCCTGTTGCACTTTGTGTCCTCCCATCGTCACTGGTCCACATTGGCACGGAAGTGTTTCCCAGCTGTTTCACGTTCTAGGACTTGCTGTTCAAATGTTCTTATGTGCCCAGAGAAAACATTTAACAACATCCTGAAGTAACCATCTCCAGACTGTTGATTATTTGTGAGCAGATACAATCGCTCCTCTGTTCCTCATCTCAGTTTCATTAGGTCCTCACACAGAAACATGTTCATGTCATATATTTTTGTGAAGAGTATGGGACCAGCTACATGCTTTTGCTGCTTATTTTCAGGTATTTACCGCTACACTATACTCGAACAAAACATGCCAGCAATTACACTATGGACGAAAAAAGTTCCCTCCTCTCCAAAACAAACTTGATTTATTCAATCATATTGCAAACGAGTACTTTCAGTGGAAGTACTACAGCTAATGCAAAACTGCACCGAAACGGTCCGCTTGCTGGTGCCTGGGTCTATACCTCAATATGAAAGCTACTGGGAGTACACTGTGTGTTTGCCGGGGAGATGAATATATCATCTGTTGAACACATTCGATGGTGGGGAATACAATTACACAAGCTGAACACGATTTGTCTGTTCACTTTAATCCTGATACAGAGTTGTTTTGAGTCATGATAGTTAATTAGATTACTTACAGTGTGGAAACAGGCCCTTCGGCCCAACAAATCCACACGGACCCTCCGAAGAGCAACCCACCCACACCCATTCCCTGACATTTACCTCTTCACCTAACGCTATGGGCAACTTAGCATAGCCAATTCACCTAACCTGCACATTTTTGGACTGTGGGAGGAAACCGGAGCAAACCCATGCAGACACGGGAGAATGTGCAAACTCCAGGCAGACAGTTGCCTGAGGCAGGAATTGAACCTGGGTCTCTGGCGCTGTGAGGCAGCAGTGCTAACCACTGTGCCAGTTTTTTTTCAACGATAAAGTTTGCAGTCCAGGAAACTTGTACAAACATACACAGGCCAGCAAGGCCTATCTGACTCAGTCCAACGGCAGCTGTTAAGTGCTCATGTTTTGTGTGAAGGCGCCATCTCGGCTCCATCCCACGTTTCTTTTGAAATGCGCAGGTTAGGGGAGTACAGAATTGACATTTGCTGATTTCAATAGCGTTTAAAAAGATACGTTAAGCCTCTCCACCATTCTCTCCCACGTCACATACTGACGCCAATGCAACGCCCCAACACCAGCCCAATTCCGAGTTCAACCCTTAAGCTGCAGACCCAGCTGGTCTGATCATTCAGAACTGTAGACTCTGTTCAAGTTCCAGGGTCAGTCCCATCCTCAGTTTATTTTCAGCATCAGCTTAATCCAGCTCAATTTGAGACTGAATAAATCCTAGCTTCAGCCCAGTTCTGGTTTTAGGAACCAACTCATGCCCAACCCAAACTCCACTCCAATCCCAATACCAGCTCACTTCCAGTCCCAGTTCAGTCTGAAGTCCAATAATTCCCGACTCCACCTCAGTTTTCAACTACGAGTAGCTCATGCTCAGCTCCAACCTGAATCTCACATTGATGCTAGACAAAATGCAATCCATGAACAGTATGCCAGACACAGGAAAACTGTGTCTCACTGTTTGCAAAGGCCAAAGAAAGTTGCAGCAGTGAAGTTCATCATAGTTCAACATATGAACAGCATCTGACTACCAACTTATGAAGGTTGTGTAGACAATAATGATGATGATCTAAAGACGCCACATAAAACAAAGTCACGTATTGGCTTCTACTAGGGTCCAAATAGTGACAACATTAAGCTACATCACACTTTCAGTCCCAACATTTTAATAATAGAGTGGCAGCTGAAAAGGAAAAAGGAAGCAAATTCAGCACTCTAGATATATCTACCTTGCAAGACAGCCAGCTCCAACGTTCTATGAGTGAGAATTAGCCTGTCAGCCATATGAAGACCCATGGCAGTAATGCAAGTCCCCAAGTAGACATCATCTTGAATTGAGGAACAGCTAGAATGACCATATCCTAGCTCAGTCCGATTTCCAACTTCACCCACTTGTAAGCATGAGCAGTATCAGCTCCTGTTGTGTTCAAACAGAAACACAATGGTTTGGGAACAGGCTGTCAGGACAACTGTATTTTGCTGTTGGCATTTCAACATCTACTCATTACAGTAACTAATCTTTGTAAACTAAAATAACATAAAAACCACATCTAACAAACCACTTCTAATGGGTCTATCAGTCAATAATTGTTAAAACGTTGGAAATTGCACACCAAAAATGCACCTGGCAGTCACCCATTTTTCTAGTACACCATTAGTGTTAAAACAGTTGAACTTTCTGCTGTGACCTGCTACACTCCACTGCTCCAGAAGTGTGCTGGATTACATCATGGCTTGAGTGGCATTTGGTTGTAAATTGTAATGCAGGCATAAATGGCCAGAGTTTAGTTGTGTCAAAGATTGAATTCCCAATTCATCAGCTTTTCAGGAAACTGTCAGAGGTAGCATAAAATATACAGGACATTTTCAATTTTTAATTTTATGTAAGATTGCCAATTTTGATTGGAGATATTCCTGGAGATTTACTTACATGACATTTCACCAAGTGACATTTAATCATTTGACATTGATCTTGTGACATCTGATCACATCAGCTGGATCAAATGGCACTTGCAAATGTTATGTGTTTATCTTATAATGGTTGTGTTCCCTGTAGCCGAGCATTTTTATGCTAGCAACTATTGCGCAAACTCTTCCAAGACAAGTTCCAAGGAGAAAGAATGTCATTCATACATAACACATTTTTCACAAGTTCAGGATGTCTTAACCCTGCAAAAGGTGCATTAAACACAAATGAGTACATTAAAATTATATTTACTGCCATAATGTCAGAAATGCAGCAGCTGATTTGCTCTCTCAAATAACCATTAAATGAATGAGCAAAATGTTTATCTCAGATATTATTTGAAGAATGAATGCTGACCAGGACATTGGAATAATTTCGCAGCTTTTTAATTAGTTATATTTTAGACAGTTTTATGCAATGAATTATACGTACCTGAGCAGCAAACAGGGCCTCTTTAGTGTCTCTCCCAAAAGATGCCATGTCAGACCATACAGCACTCCCTCCCTATACAGCTGCATTGAAATATCAGCCTACATTACTTGCTCAATGGCATCCAGAGTGCGTCTTCAACCCACAACGTTCTGACACAGAGGCAAAGGCGTTATCACTGAAGCAAGAAAGTCACCTGTGAAACTGGCAAAGAAGATAAACAGTGTAAATCTAAGGTATAAAGTGCAAATTAAATGTGTCAAATCTCCTCCATTAGGTTGCAATTAGCAAGATATGTCCTGTACCAAGAGTTGCCCAGACAAATTGGGATCATTGGCAATCTTATCAAAAGCAGAGAACATATCAAATTATCAAATCAAGGAGACTCCCAAACAAAAATGTCAGGTTCTTGGTTGGATCTGATGAGTAGTTCTTGAATTATAATAGTGATAACTACTTTAACAACATATGTGGGCACAGCCCTCCCTTTCACAACTACATTACCCTGTAACCAGCTGCTCAGACTTGAAATTCATTTGAATGGCATATTGGTGGCTTCAGTACAGTAAAACAAAACTTACCACTTGTCTGTTTTTGAGCTCATACCACCCTTGTATTCTGCTTACAATCCAACTATATTTTTGACCAGCGTTGCTCATAGCTGAGTGCTCTGGCAGTGCATCAATTGTGATGTGCCACAAGGATCGATACTGGGTTCACTGCTCTTTGTCATTTATATAAATGACTTGGATCTGAATATAACAGGACTTTGCAGATGACACCAAAATTGGCAGTGTAGTGGACAATGAAGAAGGTTATCTTAGGCCAGCACAGGACCTTGATCAAATGGGCTGATGGGGCAAGTAGTCGCAGTTGGAGTTTAATTTAGATAAGTCTGAGTTGTTGCGTTTTGGCAGGACTTGTACAGTGAATGGTCGGGCCCTGGGGAGCATTGCTGAACAAAGATACCAAAGGGTGCAGGTGCACAGTTCCTTCAAAGTGGAATCATATGTAGGAGAAGGCATTTGGTGCACTTTACTTCATTGGTCAGTGCATTGAGTAAAGGAGTTGGGATAGAAACAATGACTGCAGATGCTGGAAACCAGAGTTTAGATTAGAGTGGTGCTGGAAAAGCACAGCAGTTCAGGCAGCATCCAAGGAGCAGTAAACTCGATATTTCAGGGAAAAGCCCTTCATCAGGAATACAGGCCGAGTGCCTGAAGGGTGGAGAGATAAATGAGAGGAGGGTGGGGGTGGGGAGAAAGTAGCATAGGTGAGTGGGGGAGAGGAAGAAGGTGATAGGTCAGGGAGGAGGGTTGAGTGGATAGGTGGAAAGGAAGATAGGCAGGTAAGACAGGTCATGGGGACAGTGCTGAGCTTTTGAAGTTTGGAGCTGGGGTGAGGTGGGGGAAGGGGAAATGAGGAAACTGATGAAGTCCACATAGATGCCCTGGGGTTGAAGTATTCCGAGGTGGAAGATGAGGCGTTCTTCCTCCAGGCGTCTGGTGGTGAGGGAGCGGCGAAGGAGGCCCAGGACCTCCATGTCCTCAGCTGAGTGGGAGGGGGAGTTGAAATGTTGGGCCACAGGGCGGTGTGGTTGATTGGTGGCCAGTTGACTGATGTAGTTGGCCAGTCCATAATAGAAAGGCTGTTAAAGCCAGAGAAAGCATAGATTCATCAGCATGATGCCAGTGAACGTGAAATTATGAGAAGAAATGTGGGCTTTTGATGATTTCCATTGGACAAAGAAAAGTAAAATGAGCTTTAAAAGAAGTTTTTTAAATAATGAAGAATTTTGGAAGAATAAGCATGGAAAGACTTTTCAATTTGTTTGGGAATTTAGCAACACAAGATCAATTTAAAATGGTTGCCGATAGACTATGAAATGTTTTTATGCAGAAGTTGGATGAAACATTGCCTGCTTTTTTCTACAGGAAGTGCCTGAGACAGGACTAACACATCTTTAAGAAAAATTGGATAAGGAGATGAGTAAAAGCACATAGGCAAAAGGTTACACAGTAGGATAACTTTTGAATTGGTTTAACAAAAGACCAAGACAGACATAATCATCTCCTTCTCTGCTATGAACATCCATGATGTAGGGGTGTCGATGTTGGACTGGGGTGGGCAAGGTCAGATGTCACACAACACCAGGTTCTCATCCAACAGGTTTATTTGAAATTACAAGCTTTCATAGCACTGCCCCTTTGTCAGGTGAAGTCACTTCTGACCATAAACATCTTTAGCACAGAACAAAATGGACCTTGTAATTTTTCTGATCCATGTAGTTGACTATATGGCTTTGCTATATCTACTAAGTCATGAATTTGCAATACGTATTTGAGCAGATGTCAACCTTGAATTGAGGAACAGCAAGCAACAGTTTCCTGAAGGCAATTGATCAGTTAGCAGCTGGGGAATTCCTGTCAGGTTTTCAAACAAAGCAGCTCATCAACTGGATCTACCAACACGCAACCCCACTTTATACATACATACATACACAATATTCCTTATTCCCCAACTACTCACATGACCAGCCCACCTATGAGACACTCCACAGGTATCATATGTGAATGGCATGAATGCCTGTTGCTTTATAGGAATGATTCAATCCTGGGTTTTGGATGAGGCTCAATGACCAGAACATTACCTTGAAACATGGCACCACTAAAGGTTATGAGAAATAAAATAAGTCAGAAGTTGTGGTTTGGAGACATCAGTCTTGGAGTTTAAAAACCTATTGTTTGTAGGAAATAGGGAAGATGAGAGATAATGCGATCAGCCCACAAATTCAGAAAAAAATTCTTCTTAATCTTCTATTCCTATGAATACTTGTGGACCATAAAGAAACATGAGCCGCAAGAAAAATATAAAGGTTTTATTTGTGAATTGAAATATTTGATCCTTGTAAAACAATTTAATATTGTCTTTGCAACTTTAGTGCAATTACTCAAAATTATGCACTTACCTTTTCTCTTTTCACATATTAATTAACGCATTTGCCCCATTATATTTTATTTCAAATGTGACATTGGTCTTGTATTAAGCATCACTAATTTTATATTCCCAACATGAACTTGCTTGTTGTGAACCAGCAGAAACAGTATGCTGTTTGATATGATTCCTCAGTGTTTGGGACATATGACCTCCATACCTGGAATCACTCTTGCACTGAAATTTATAAATAGCATAATAAATTTGTGCAGTAGGAGAATGTCTTTTTGGCTTTGACAAACTTATTTAAAACTGCAAGCTTTCACAGCACTGTTCCTTCATCAGATGAAGTGGAAGGAAACGCACAGACAGAGATTGTATAGGCAGAGAGATAATGGTAAGTTATTTCCAAGTATTTAAGAATATCAACAGATAAGAAAAAATAGTATGAGTAGAGTGTCTACAGGCTGAATAACAAGTCTTTGCAGGTAATCAAAAGTGTCAATTGATTAATACAAGTGGCATGAGTAAACTGTTGACAGTCAAATAATAAGTAGAGGAATGACCTATGAACTGATGAATTAAAGCAGAAAGATAATTACAAATAATTGAAAATAAGATGGTGCTAGAGACAAAGCAATTGGCTGGAATAACATGAGTGGATATCAGAATCACATGATGAGGGTCTAACAAAAGTAACAAGCAATCTAAAACTGAACAAACTAATTAAGGCAGAGAAATAATCACAAGTTATCAAGATAATGGTGTCAAAACAGGATAGTTAGGAAGACTTTTCAAGCACAAAACAGTATGGTGGGGTTACATGTAACATGACAAGAACCCAAGATCACGGTTGAGGCCGTCCTCATGAATGCAGAACTTGGCTATCAGTTTCTGCTCAGTGATTCTGCATTGTTGTGTTTCTCGAGGGCCACCTCCGAGGATGAGCCTTTGCCGAAGATCGGAGGCTGAATATCCTTGACTGCTGAAGTGTTCCCTGACTGAGAGGGAAAATTCTGGGCCTGGTGATTGTTGTGTGGTGTCCAGTCATCTGTTGCCGTAGTGTCTGCATGGTCTTGTTGATGAACCATGTCTCGTATGAGGTCGACAATTTTGGCACTGTGTACCTGGTGGTGACATTCTTACATGTGATGGTAATATCCATGTCAATGATCTGACATCTCTTGCAGAGGCTGCCGTGGCAGGGTTGTATGGTGTTGTGGTCAATGTTCTCCTGAAGGCACGGTTTCCTGTGAACGAGATAGTCTGCTTGAAGATGAATAGTGGAGACCTAGGGATGACCTTGGTGAGATGTTCATCATCATTGATGACATGTTGAAGGCTGCAAAGAACATGGTGTAGTTTCTCTGCTCTGGGAAAGTACTGAAAATGAAGAGTACTCTGTTGGCCATGTGCAGTGTCTATCTGCTGAGGAGGTCATTGTGGTTTTTCGCTGTAGCATGTTGGAACTATTAATCAATGAGTTGAGCATTGTATCTGATTGTTATGAGGGTTTCTTTCAGTGTCTGTAGGTGTCTGTTGCATTCCTCCTGGTCTGAACATATCCTGTGTATGCACAAGACTCCTCTATAGGGGATGGCTTCTTGAATATGTTTAGATGCATCTGTCCATGACAGTATCAGTAGGAATGGCTACTGCACAGCTCTTGTAGAAAAATAAACACCAACTTCACTTTGAGAATACTCTCCATCGTGTTTTTGTCTCTATCACCATGCTAAACAAAATAGACTCAAACAGACCTAGCAACTCAAGACTGGGCATCGACGATGCATTGTGGGACGTCAATGGCAGCAGAATTGTACTCCTACACAATCTGCAGCTTCATGCCCCAACATTTCTTCCTCTCAAGCCAGGGGATCAAGACTCGCTCAGTGAAGAATGCCGTAAGTCATGCCAGGAGTAGCACCAGGCATATGTAAAAATGAGGTGTCAACTTGGTGAAGGTATGAAACAAGATTATTTGCTTGTCAAACAGCAGCAAGTGATAGACAAAGCTAAGTAAGCCCACAACCAACAGATCAGATCTGAGCTCTACAGTTGTGCCAGATCCAGTTGTAAATGGTGCTGGACAATGAAACAACTCACTGGAGAAGGAGGACAAATATCTTCTTGGAAGTGGAGTCCAACACTCCGAGTGATGTTAAGAAATGGTCAGAGGTATTGATATTGCAAAACCTATGCACCCTGCCCCCTGTTTTGGAAAAAGTATGCTCCAAAACTTGCTGCACCCTGAGCCAATCTTTTTAAGTACAGTACAACACTGGCATCTACCTGACAATTTAGAAAATTGCCTAGATATGTCCTGTACACAAAGTGCAAGACAAATTCAAACTGGCCAGATACTGCCCAATCAGTTTACTCTCAATCATCACTAAGGATGGAAGATGTCATCAACACTGCTCAGCAACAACTGACTGACACGGTGTTTGAGTTCTGCCAGGGCTACACAGCTTCAGACCTCATTGCAGGCTTGGTTGACACAAATTCTTAGTATAGTGGAGAGTGAAGAAGGCTATCTAAAATTACAAAAAGATCTTAATCAATTGAGTCAATGAGCAGAGGAATGGTAAATGGAGTTTAATTTAGATTATTGGAAGGTACTGCATTTTGGTGAAACAAACACAGACAGGCCTTTTACAATTATTGGTCAGGCCCTGCGTGGTGTTGTAGAACAGAGAGACCTAGAGGTTCAGGTACATAATTCTTTGAAATTTGTGTCGTAGGTCAACAGCGGTTAAGAAGACACTTAGCTTGCCTTCATGGTTCAGTCTTTTGAGTATAGACGATGGGACGTCATGTTAAGGTTGTACAGGACATTGGTGAGGCCTCTTCTGGAGTAGTGTGTGCTATTCTGGTTGTCCAGTTGTTGGAAGGATATTATTAAACTGGAGAGGTTCTAAAAAGATTTACTAGGATATTGTGGGGAATGGAGGATTTGAGATGTAAAATAGACAGGAAAAACTGGGACGTTTTTCACTGGAGCATAGGAGGTTGAGGGATGATTTTACTGACGTTTATAAAATCGTGAGAGTTATTGGTTAGGTGAATGACAAGGGTCCTTTCCCTTGGATTGGAGAGTTCAAAACTAGGGGGCATATTTTTATGGTCAGAGGGGAAAGATTTAAAAAGAATATGAGGGCAACATTTTCACACAGAGAGTCATTCGTGTGTGGAAGGAACTGCCAAAGAAGTGATGGATGCACGTACAATTACAATGTTTAAAAGACATTTGGATAAGTTTATGAATAGGAAAGGTTTGGAGGGATATGGGTCAAACACAGGAAGGTGGAATTAGTTTAGTTTGGGAACATGATTGGCATGGACCAGTTGGACCAAAGTATCCATGGGGTATGACTCTATAACTCTATGATTTGTATTTTGGTCAAATCCTCAAACAGCACATGTCTCGATTACTACTTTAATTACTTGTGGGCAACTGAAACTGAAATAAGGTTATTGTTGAAAAACTTTGTCCCCTGTGATCTTTGCAGAAATCCCCCAGTGCACTTCTGGTTAATTAGTAGCACAGTAATAGTCACTGACAGTTAAACATAAAGTGGGAGTATCTGTCTGTAGGTGGATCCTTTTATCACTTTCATGGAGTGTTAATCAAGTATATTGAGTTTCACATTTGTTCAGAACATTCACCTCACACCCCTGGGACCTCGGCTTGAATCCAGCTCAGACAGCTAGAATGAAACTCTGCTGTCTATGCATACATGACAGGATATTTTCTTAAAGGATCAGTACAACTGGGGTGAAACAAGAGCTTATCAAATGAAAAAGAATCTACAAATAAATTAACAAATAGAAAGGTTCACTCAGAAAGGCCTTTCACCATGATTCTCAATAAAAATTTTAAAATTCACATTAGGGTCACATCTGCTGAGGTGCTGGTGAGAAGGGATTTTGCGTATGGTCTTATACCTAAGCTTGAAGAACCTGATGTTGATAGTGAATGACAAGAAATATGGGACTAGATTGGATTGGGATATCTGGTCGGCATGGATGAGTTGGGCCGAAGGGTTTCTTTCTGTGCTGTATATCTCTATGACTCCAAATGAGAAATCTCTCACATGTCACAAAGGTAATAATAATGACAGACCATAGAACCACAGAAAGGCTACAACATAGAAAGACTCCATTCCATTTATCATGTCTGTATATGTTGAATGAACGAACCATCCATTCCAATCACATTTACCAGCAGCTGGTCTGTGGTCTTGCAGCTTCTTTTAAATGAATTGAAGTTTTCTGCCTCAACCACCAAACTGGGCAGTAAATTGCAGATACCTCTGGGTGAAAAAAGAATTTCCATTTCCCCTCTAATCTTTCTACTGATCACTTTAAATTTTTCCCCCAGGTAACTGAACTGTCATAGATTAATACATGTTTACAGAGCAAAAAGAGGTCATTCATTCCATTGTGTCCCATCCAATTAAAAAAGGTCTGACTACACTTATCCCATTTTCCAATTATTGTTCCATAGCCCTGGAGAATATTGCAACACAAATGAATACCTAAATACTGCTTAAATGTTATGAGTTGTTTTGATTCAACCACCATTTCAGTTCATCAATTCCAGACTCTTAACATGCTCCGAGTGAAACAAGTTCTCCTCAGCTCTCCTCTTAGCCTTCCACCATGTACCTTAAATCTATGTCCCTTGTTATTGGACACTTGATGAATGAATAGAGTGCCTTTCTATCTAACTAATCTATACCTCTTATAATTGTATGAAATCTGTGAAATCCCCTCTCAATCGTTGTTGCTCCAAGGAAAACAACCAAAAACTATAGCCAAGTCTATTCAGTCATTCCTCCTAACTTAGTGCATCCAGCCGATGCAGTCTACAGAAAAACAACTCACACAGACCAAATGTAAAATTAAAAATCACACAACTCTAGGTTATAGTCTGACAAGTTTATTTGGAAGCACTAGCTTTCAGAGCACTGCTCCTTCATTAGGTGTTTGTGAAATAAAATAAAAGTGCTTCTAAATAAACCTGTCAGACTACAACCTGGTGTTGTGTGATTTTTAACTTTGTACATCCCAGTTCAACACAGCATCTCCAAATCATGACGGACCAAATACAGTACTTAACTTCAGAAAGAATCATCCCAACACCCACAAACGGAGCTGCATCAAGGCATTACTTCAATGAGCTGCACTACACTGCAGCATCCAAGAACTACAAAAAAGCAGAAGAAAAATATCTATACAATGTTTTCAAGAAAAACAGGTAGCCAATAAACTCAATCCACTGATTCTTCAGAAACAAACGCAAACAAGCAGACACAATGCAACCAAAAACTATAGCCACATTACCTTACATCAAAGACATATCAGAAATGACTTCCAGACTACTCAGACCCATTGGCATCATGGTAGCCCATAAACCTACCAACACACTTAAACAGCAACTAATGAATCTTAAGGATCCATTAGATACCACCAGCAAAACTAGTGTCATTCACAAGATATCTTGCAAGAACTGTAAAAAACACTACCTTTACCAAACTAGCAGGAAACTTGCCACCAGGATACACGAACACCAACTGGCCACCAAAAAACATGACCCACTATCACTAGTTTCTATTCATACAGACAAAGAAGGACATCACTTTGACTGGACAGCACACACATCCTAGGACAAGCGAAACAAAGACACATTTTAGAATTCTTCGAGGCATGGCATTCTAGCCAGAATCCCATCAATAAACACACATCAAGTTAGACCATATTTACCTTCCTCTGAAAATAAGAACGGGAAATGAGATTACCCATCTTAAGAAACAAAGACCTATAAATAGAGAGGGGGACATACCACCAACGTTTAACCAGAGACTCTCGCTGATGATGTTACCTAGTATGGTGACAAAATGTCTGAAAATAAACCTTGGAGCTCAGCAAGCTAACTTACATACTTATCATCAACCTGAGCGACAAATCTTCTTGAAAATCGTTGATGCAGTATCCTGGTAAAATTCCTCTGCACCCTCTCTAGTGTTATCACATTTGTCCTATAATCTGGTGACCAAAACTGCATACAGCCCTCCTGTTGTGGCCTAAGTAGTATTTTAAGCAAATCCAGCGTAACCTGCTTGCTCTTATATTCTATGCCTTAGCGAATAATGGCAAGAGGCTCATCTGTCTTCTTAACCACCTTATTTACCTGTCCTACTACTGTCAGGGATCTGTTAATATGTACACCAAGGTCCTGCTGATGTTTGGTACTTTCCATTTTCCTCATATAATTAGCACAACGCTTTGCCTTGTTAGGAAGATTGGAACAGGATTAGACCATACAGCCCCATCAAGCATACCCTACTATTCAAATTGATTATAGCTAATGCCTTTACCCAACTCGTTCCCATAACCCTATATGATATCAGTAATCAAAAATCTATTAATCTCTATGTTAAATGCACTCAAATAGTGAGCTCTTTGTGATACAGAACTCCAAAGGTTCACAATCCCTGAGTAAAATAAATTCCCTTCAGCTCAGACCAAAGTGGTTTCTCTGTTAATTTTAAATTGTACCCTCATGTAACATCTTATCTGCATCTACTTTGTTTATTCCTTTAAGCATTTGCTAAGTTTCAATGAGATCCCTTCACAGTCTTTGAAACATTCAAGAATATAGTTTGCCCAAACTGTCTTTATAAGATAGTCCCATCATCCCTAGAACAAGTCTGGTGAAGCTTCATTGCAATCCCTCAATGGTGAGAACATATTTTCTGAGATAAGGAGACTGAAACTGCACAAGTTCAGTCTAATAAAGTTCCTATACAATTGAAACACGATTTCACTTCTCCTGTACTTAAATCCTCTTGCAATAAAGTTTGAAATTCCATTCGTCTTCCTAACAGCTTCATGCTCCTATATGGAAGAAGACACCTAGGTCCTTTTGTACTTTTGTACCTCTTACCATTTAAGAATGTATAACTAAACAAGTTGTTGGATATCTTACCAAACTTCTTATTTTTCCAAATTATATTCCATCTGCCATGTTCCTGCACATTCACCAAGCTGTCCAAGTCTTTCTGAAGCCATTTTGCATCTTCCTCACAACATAGGTTGTCACTTAAATTTGTACCATTCACAAATTTACAGGTATTACTTTTGGTGCTCCACGTCCAAATCATTGATATATTGTGAATAACTGGGGCCCAACCACATTACCTCACACGTTTCTGTGTTGAATTCCATTTGTCCACTACTAAGATCAGATTGACTGGCTTATAAATGATTGACCTACCACTCATATCTTTTTGAATAATGTTCCAATGTTCACTTCCAAGCCTCCTACCTTGTTTGCCATCTGGTGAGGATTGGGAAATGATCTTCAGAACATTTGTTATTTCTTTCCTAGCTTTCTTTAACAGCCTGGGATATAATTCATCTGACTCTCATGATTTATCCACTTTCAATTAGGTCAGCCCCTCTAATTTTGCCCTCTCTTTGTCCTTATTTTAACTAATATTTCACACTCATCCTCTCTAATTAAATTGTCTCCTTTGTGAAGACAAAGACAAAGAATTCATTAAGAACTCCTGCTGTAACATCCACCTGCTCAGCTTCATTTAAAACTATAGGAACATAAGACATAGGAACATAAGTAAATCATGCAGCCAGTTGTGTTTGCTTTACCATTTAATGAGATCATGGCTGATCTGATAATCTTCAGCTCCCCTTTTCTGCCTTTTCCCTATGACCCTTGATTCCCCTGACAGCGTTTCCCAAGACTAAGTCTAGAACTATGACTCTTTCATTGGCCTTCTTATATGCTGGATAAAAAAAAGTGTTCTCTTGAACGTGGTTCAAGAATTTTGTGCCTTCTGTGTCTTTCATAATGTTATTATCCCAGATCATATCTGGACCATTGAAGTCCCAATTATTATTGCCCTGTTTTGCGTTTTGTATAGAGACATTTATTACGTAGTTCTTTCTCTAACACTTTCCTACAATTTGGGAATCTATCATGCACATCCAGCAGTGTGGCTGTTCCTAATTTGTTTTGAGCTCAACCCACATGGCCTCACATGAGTTTCAGTTAACATATCATCCTTCCTCACAGCTGTACAAACAGTCCCTGAGTTGCGAAATGGTTCCTTACAAGCAGAGTTGCTTAGTCTGCTTGTAAGTTGATTTGTATGCAAGTTGGAACACAATTCAGGATAATATAATTCACTCATACAGAAAATGTTTGTGTTTTGGATCTTTAAAGTTACACTCCTGTAAGGGGTTGCGTTAGCGCATAAGTCATAGTTCATAAGTCAGCTGCTTGTAAATTGGGAACCCCTGTAATTGATTCCTTAACAGATAATGTGATACCCCAATCTTTTATTTTTAAATCACTTTCTCCATCTTGCCCAAAAACTCTACTTCCAGGGATGTTGAGCTGCGATCCTTATACCTTTTCAATCCAAGTTTCCTTGACAGAAATGATATCACTCTGCCCTATGTCGATCTGTGCCCTCATCTCATCTGCTTTATTTGCTATACTCTATGCATTTAATTAAATATCTTTTATTACTGACAACTTACTGTACTGTTTCAACTGCTGCTTCTGTTTTTCAGTCACTCGCTAAATTTCTGCCCCCATCACTGTTCAGACTTCATCCTCAGGTTCCCACTCTCTGCTGCTGATCTAGTTTATACCTTCAATGAGAAGACCTACAAACAAATTAACGGAACACCCATGGGTTCACCAATATCAAGTTTCTTAGCAGAAGCAGAAATGCAGAGACTCGAATGAAAAGCCCTCCCCACTATCCAACCCAAACTTTGGGTCTGCTATGTGGATGACACCTTTGTCATCACAAAATGGAATAAATTAGAGGAAACTTACAACATCATCAACAATATCCTTAGTGGCATAAAATTCACTAAAGAGGAAGAGAGCAACAACAGACTCCCTAGATGTCACAGTAGAGCGTTTACAGGAAAGTAACACACAGACCAGATACTTAACTACAGAAGCAATCACCCCAATGCCCACAAATGGAGCTGCATCAGGACATTATTTAAACGGGCCACAACTCACTGCAGCGTCCAAGAACTACGATCAGCAGAATAAAAATACCGATACAGCGTATTCAAGAAGAATGGGCAACCAACAAACACAGTCCATTAATTCCTAAACACCAAACCCAAACAAGCAGACACAACGCGCCCAGAAACTCTAGCCACATTACCATATATCAAAGACACCTCTGAAATGACTACCAGGCTACTCCAACCCCTTGGCATCATGGTAGCCCACAAACCTACCAACACACTTAAACAGCAGCTGATAAATGTCAATGACAAAATACCATGAAATGGACTGTAATAAATGCTGCATCGGACAAACAGGCAGAAAACTAGCACCATGATACATGAACACCGACTAGCCACCAAAAGACATCACCCACCATCACTAGAATCCTTACATAAAGATGAAGAAGGACACCACTTCAACTGGAACAACACATCCATCCTAGAACAGGCTATACAGAGACACGTGCTGGAATTCTTGGAGGACTGGCATTCAGACTAGAACTCCATCAGTAAACACATCGATTTGGACCCCATTTATCAACCTATGTGAAAAAGATCCAGAAATTATGTCACCCACCTTAAGAGCTTCACTGGAAACTCACTGATGATGTTACTTAACATGTAGATGAAACGCCTGAAACCAAAACTTCCAGCTCAGCAAGCAAACTTACAACCTAGTTTATACCTCAACTGCATAAGCAGATTTCCTTGTGAGGATATTAAATGGGGAAAGACTGCAGAAAGCTGCAGACTGGGGGGTCCTCGTGGATAAATTACAAAAACTAGCATCCATGTTCAGCCAGTAACAGGGAAGGCATACATTGGCCCTTATTTCAAAAGGAATGGAATATACAAACAGGAAGGCTTTGCTAAACTATACAAGGCACTGGCTAGACCACAGTTGGTCCCCTTTCAAAGAAAGGATGTACTGGCATTGAAGGTTTCCAGGGATGTGTAACTACGTTGTGGGCGGCACGGTGGCACAGTGGTTAGCACTGCTGCCTCACAGCGCCTGAGACCCGGGTTCAATTCCCGACTCAGGCGACTGACTTTGTGGAGTTTGCACATTCTCCCCATGTCTGCATGGGTTTCCTCCGGGTGCTCCGGTTTCCTCCCACAGTCACAAAGATGTGCAGGTCAGGTGAATTGGCCATGCTAAATTGCCCGTAGTGTTAGGTAAGGGGTAAATGTAAGGGTATGGGTGGGTTACGCTTCGGCGGGTCGGTGTGGACTTGTTGGGCCGAAGGGCCTGTTTCCACACTGTAATGTAATGTAATCTAATCTAATCCACGTTGATCCTAGGTATGGAGGGATTTCCTTTTGAGGAGTAGTTGAGTAGGTTGTGCTGGTATTCATTGGAGTTTAAAAGAATAAGAGAAGACCTTATTGAAACATGATTCATAGTGGGCTTGATGGAGAGATTGTTTTGTCTTGTAGGTGAGTTTAGGACCAGAGGCCATAACGTCAAGTAAGGAGTGGCCCGTTTAAGATATAGATGAGCAGGATTTTTTTCTCACATAGGATTACAAATACAGAGAACTATCAAAGCTTGTTAAATGCATTAAAGGCTGGGATGGACTGATTTCTAATCATTAAGAGAATCGAAGATTATGGAGAAAGAGAAGAGAAAGTGAAGTCGAGGATTATCGGATCAGCCATGATCTGACTGCATGGCAGAGTGGCTGAATGGCCTACATTTGCTCCTACACAATATTGTTTTATGATGTCTATCTGGGTCCTGTGTCTGGCTTGTACCAGTCCCATCATCCATCCAAAACCAGTCCCAATATCCCTAACATCTGATACACACTCTCTTACACTAGCTTTCAGCGACATGTTCAATCACTAACTTCTACCATTTTCATACTCACTAGCATGGGGACTAGGAGTATTCCTAGGACTACTGCCTTAGATGTCCTGTCTTTCAAACTCCTTCCTGGGTGCCTGATATCTGCCTCTCAGGGCCTGATCTCTTTTCTTACAATTTTATTTGTACTAATGTGGATCACAAACTCTGACAGATCACCTTCCCCAAGAATGTCCTACAGCCATTCTGTAACATTATTTAGATTGGCAACAGAGGCAAAATACCAGCCTGGTGGTCATATTGATGGCAGCAGAAATGCCTGACTGATCTCTCTGAGTTATAGAATCCCCTACCATTATTGCTCTTCTTCCTCCCATTTACGCATGAGTTGAACCTAGGGGTCTGTTTCCATGTTGTACATCTCTATGACTCTGACACTATAACTAAGGCACCATAGTGCCACTGACTTGGCTCTGGCTGCACTCAACTGAGGAACAATTTCCCTCATCAGTGAGCAAAACGGAATATAATTAGCAAGTAATAAGATTTGGAGAGTCGTGCAATACCAGCCTGATTTTGTTAGGCTGGCTGCTGGGTCAGAGCTGAAAATGTGTTGCTGGAAAAGCGCAGCAGGTCAGGCAGCATCCAAGGAACAGGAGAATCGACGTTTCAGGCATAAGCCCTTCTTCAGGAAGGGTCACCTATTCCATCCCTGGCTCCATGCTTTGAACTAGTGGTATGACCACCTCCCTAAACATGTCATCTACATTGTCTTCTGCACTGCAGTGACTTCAGACAGCACTTCATTCCTGAAACACAGATTTTGACCTTAAACAGTCGGTGACACTTCTGACTGTCATCCCAAAACTTAAAAAGTTATTACACGTCAAATAGTTGAATAACTTACCAGTACACACTAATTAGCTTTTTCCCCTGCATTGAAGTAAAAGCCCAATGTAGGCGGCTGAAAACGATAGGAGTAGAAAGGAGGACCTCCTAACTGCTAAACTGACTTTCCCACCCCCACCTAACCGCACCCTCTTCCATTGAACTCCTTCTATCTCAGCAAACTGCCATCTTGCACTCTAATCAGCCAAAGCAGCAACTAATGCAGGCAAGGCACCTCTGAGAAAGGCTTTTGTTTATGCTTCCTGAAAAAGACTGACACAAGCTTAAAAATACTATTTAATCCAGCCACTAGTAGCTATAGCTTATCTCAGGTGCTGTATATCCGTGAGTTAAGTTGTAATAAAACTTATCTTCTCTTGACTTAAAGACTAGTGATTAGATTACCTACAGTGTGGAAACAGGCCCTTTGGCCCATACCAACCCTCCAAAGAGTAACCCACCCAGACCCATTTCCCTCTGACTAATGCATCTAATACTATGGGCAATTTAGCATGATCAATTCATCTAACCTGCACATCATTAGACTGTGGGAGGAAACTGGAGCAAACCCATGCAGACATGGAGCGAATATACAAATTCCACATAGACAGTCACCCAAGGCTGGAATTGAACCTGGAACCCTGGTGCTGTGAGCAGCAGTGCTAACCACTGAGCCACCATGCTGTCCATAATGCTTAGTTAATTGCTATCATTTAAAAAATCCATAAATTTAAATCAAAATTACCCCTAAGACTTTAACACTCAGCAGTTCCCTGTGCAACAAGGTACCACTGATTTTTACTTAATCATATTAAATAAGTTTCTACTAAGCCTGCAACAAAAAAAATCCATAAGTTCTTCTTCATACAGAGATCACAGATAAAAAGTAAAACTTGCTTTTAAAAATGAATTGTTTTAAAATTACTTCATTTTAAAAGTTGTTTTGTATCAGGATTCTCTAAATGGGTCTTAATCATTGATTCAAATGCTTGATCCCCAAATTAAACATAAGCTATTATCTATTCCTTGAATATTTAAACACTGCATTTTCTCTATCAGAATGAATGAATCCCTTGTATAAATAGAGTCAAAGAGTCATAGAGATGTACAGCATGGCAACAGACCCTGCAGTCCAATTCATCCATGCTGACCAGATATCCCAACCTAAGTTAGTCCCATTTGCCAGCACTTTTCCCATATCCCTCTAAACCCTTCCCATTCATATACCCATCCAGAAGCCTTTTAAACATTGTAATTGTATTAGCATCCACCACTTCCTCCAGTTCATTCCATACGCACATCATCCCCTGCATGTAAAGGTTTCCCTTTCAGTCCCTTTTAAATCTTACCCATCTCACTTTAAACCTAAGCCCCCTAATTTTGGACTGCCCTACCCTGGGGAAAAGACAGTGGCTATTCACCCAATCCATGCCCCTCATGATTTTATAAACCTGTCTCAGATCGCCCCTCAGCCTCTGACACTCCAGGAAAAATAATCCCAGTCTATTCAGTCTCTCCCCAACCCCCACCCCCATAGCTCAAACCTTTCAACCCTGGTATCATCCTTGTAAACCTTTTCTAAATCCTTTCAGGTTTAACAACATCTTTCCTATAGCATGGAGACAAGAATAGAATGCAATATTCCAAAAGTAGCCTAACCAATATCCTGTACAGCTGCAAAATGACCCCCCCAACTCCTAAACTCAATGCATTGACCAATAAAGGCAAGCGTACCAATTGCCGCCTATCTACCTATAACAACACTTTCAAGGAACTATGAGCTTGCACTTCAAGGTCTCTTTGTTTGGCAACGCTCCCCAGTACTTTGCAATTAAATATATGTATATTATTAATTATAACTTAAGTAATAATTTCATTAAAGCTGTTTAGCAGTATAGTTTGTTAGTTGGACAGGTAAATTTGTCTCTTTTAATTCAATATAAAGAAAATGTCTATTGTACTGCTCTTCACAGCAGGTCAGTTTGAATTTCTGGGAATTGAATATCCTTCTAAAATTACCCAAGTAATGCAATAAGGACTTATACAATAACATGAATGTGCCACAAAGAAATTGCAATGTATCTTGGGTAAAGCTTAGAGGTTTTGTAGTGCAATGGGTAGTTTCCCTGCCTCAAGGCAGAAGTCCCTGCTTCAAATTCTATTCCAGGATTTAATGACTAAGGAAGGTGCATTGATGACATGGCTAAACAGGGACTAACATTTAATTCTTCCAGCATATTCAATTAGCAGGTGATATGAGTGGAAAGATTCTTGGGCACTATGTGATGGAAAAAAATGGAACCTCTAACATCTGTAGTTCCAGACTATAACATGCACGTAGAAGTTGTACTGCAAAACAAACTGGGCAGCATGGTGGCTTAGTGGTTAGCACAGCTGCCTCATAGTACTGGGGACTGAGGTTCAATCCCTGCCTCAGGCAACTGCTTGTGTGAAACTTGCACAGTCTCCCTGTGTCTGAGTGGGGGTGCTCTGGTTTCCTCCCAGAATCCAAAGATATGCAGGTTAGGTGAATTGGTCGTGCTAAATTGCCCATAGTGTTAGGGGAATGGGTTGGTGTGGACTTTTTGGACCAAATGGCCTGCTTCCATACTGTAGGGAATCTAATCTAAATCAGACTCCTTGGGGGTGGTAGTTGGCTCAGTTACCTGGATAGCTGTTGTAAATCATACTTTTGCCAGCACAGCATCTTATGCCTATTAGAGCTGTGGTGATTTCAGAATTGCTTTCTTGCCCTACCCATGTTGGAAGTCATGGCTCTATGGTTAGGACCAGCCTTCAGACAGCAAACAAAGGTGATTTTGGCTTAAATTTTAATTTCCACAATTTTTGTGGTTTACCTTCCCAACTTGCATTCTGTGACCACCCCACCCCCCCACCACCATGATACGTAGCCTGCAAATAGTAAATCTCATTAAAGTGTTCTAATTAATTTCAGTAAGGCATTTGTGTTGTCGGTTCTACATTGTAAAAGACAAAATTAGGGTTGATATAAGTATACTTTTCTCTGGAAAGAGTGATCAATGTATATAAAAGAACTCCTGTGTTCATGGAAATAATGCAGTAGATATTTATATAGACTTTCAAAAGGCATTTAATATGATATCACACAGCAGATGACATTGCCATATTGATGAGAACACATGGGAAGTGTCATTTAATGTGTTTACATGTGAATTGAAACACTTTGAGAGAAAGGAAATTGACAGACAATGTGGTTCTCTGTGGGACTATCAGAAGCTTTCTCTCCATTGATTTAAAATTGACCTTTAATGAACCTCCACTTTAGTGCCTTCTATCCTGTGTATCTCTTTTAAACTTTTGGATGCTGATGGTCCTCTAAGAAGCAGCTTAAACTCTTGGCCAAGATAGTAACAGCCTCCAACATGACTGCCACCTGGTTTTAATGCTGGCACCAGCCATTCAGCACCTCCTGGCATGGGTTGGTCCTTGTAATTGAGCATCAAGCTCACTTCCTTGCCAAATTTGACCATTTGAATTTCAAACCCAGAATTTACCTTGATATCATGTTTTTCACACAGAATTGTCACAAAGCTGGTCCTTTTTCTAAAAGTTGTTCCTTTTCTCAAGGATACTGTGTCCTTGATTTTTTCAGAGGGGTCATAAAACAGTCCAGGCTCTGAATCGGTTGGGTAGGTACAGAGATGAAAAGGGTATTGGGATGCCTTTTTGTTTATATGTAAACAGATGAGACTTTAGGCCATAGCTTTCATGTTTTAGAAGTAACCTGTATAATGAAAGGGGAGTGGTCAGTCCTGCAAGCTGAACAGCTGGAACTGTGTGTGAAACTGGCTGTTGAACGCTCTCTCCTGCTGCCCTTCTAACTTCAACCTGTAAGCCTCTGTTTCATTTTTACTCTGTGTTTAATGGGGTTTGTTGATTGGAATTGTTGTGTATTTTTGGAACAGCATAATTAAGTCTAGTTTGGGTAGACTGGGTTCTGTGGGTATTCTATATTCTATTCTTTGTGTTGCATTCTATAAATTTTGTGAATAAATTTTTGTCTGTTTTAAAACCTGGTAGTCAACCAAGCTAACTTACTCTGGGTAATTTTCACTGTACACTTACCAAAACAAGTAGAAAAGTTACAGTCTAGGCTGCTTGCTTAAGAAGGTTTTGAGTGGGCTGGCCTAGTCCATAACAGATTGGGGTTTCGTCCGGGATTTAAGCAGTGAGTGGTAGGTGCTAATGTCTTTATTTTGTGTATTGTTTTGGTTGGGTAGACAAAACTTGGGATGACAATGGTTCTTTTAGTCACCAAGGGTTTTCTGGAGGTGGATGAGGTGAAATTGGTAGTTTTACAAAAGGTGAATAAGACCAAGCTGCAGGAATTAGCAGACCAGCTGGGATTGGACCTGCCTGCTTCTGCAAAGAAAGGAGAGATAATTACAGCAGTAGTTCAGCATTTGAACTTGCTGGAGAAACCATCAGAATCTGTAGAGATGGCAAGGATTCAATTGCAATTGACACAGCTTGAGTTAGAGGCAAGAGATAAGGAAACAGCAACAGAAATGAAACAGTTTGAGTTACCGTTAAAAGCAGAAGAGAAAGAAAAAGAGACAGAGTTTGAACTTCAAAAACTGACACTTAGAAAGGAAATTCAGCTTAAAAGAATGGAGATGAAGGCTGAAGACAAGGAAGAGAGTGGGGATGAGCAAACCCATGGTGGGCGAAAACCTGATGAGAAACTATTTAAGTATGTTCAAGCATTGCCTCAATTTGATTAGAAGGATGTGGAAGTGCTTTTCATCTTATTTGAAAAAGTGGCAAAACAAATGCAGTGGCAGTGACCATGTGAGTTTTGTTGATCCAAACAAAACTTGTCGGTCGGGCGAGTGAGGTCTTTGCATCACTATCAGAGGAGGTATCTGGAGAGTATGAGGAGGTGAAAAAAGCCATTTTAAGTGCATATGAGCTTGTACCAGAAACCTATAGACAATGCTTTAGGAATCTCAGGAGGGACCCTGGTCAAACCTATGTTGAGTTTGAAAGGATCAAACAATGTAATTTCGATAGAAAACATTCAATTACTTTAAAAATTGCACAATTGTTCCAAACCAGCCTTTACAAATGACAGATTGTGGATGTCAAGTTTATAGGTTAAACAAAAATGAACAAGTTATTCTTAATAACGTAACTTTGGCATAACAAGGTGTCACAAAGCTGGTCCTTTTTATTTCTAAAAAGCTGTTCCTTTTCTCAAGGATACTGTGTCCTTGGTTTTTTTTCAGAGTGGTCATAAACAGTTCCTAGTTCTCAGGTGGCTAGTTTGGTACAGAGATGAAAAAGGATTTTGAGAGGCCTTTTGTTTATATGTAAACAGATGAGACTTCAAGCCAAAGTTTTACAAGTGACCTGTATAATGAAAGGGGAGTGGTCAGCTCTCTAGCTGAGAAATTCAGTCCAGAACTTCTTCGGAGTTCAGCCTGTGGAAACTCTCTCTCTTTCTGCCCTTCTAACTTCAACCTGTAAGCATTTGTTCCATTTTTATTGTGTTTCAGGGACTTGCTTATTGGGACTATTGCGTATATTCAGAACAGCATAATTAAGTCTAGTTCGGGTAGACTGAGTTCTGTAGGGATTCTTTATTCTGTTCTTTGCGTTTCATTATGTAATTTTGTGAATAAATTTTTGTCTGTTTTAAAACCTGGTAGTCAACCAAACTAACTTATTCCGGGTAATTTTCACTGTCCACTTACTGAAACAAATTGCAAAGTTATGGTCTGGGCTGCCTGCTTAGGAATGTTTTGAGTAGTCTGGCCTAGTCCATAACAAAGGATAAACAATGTGGTTTTCTAATTAACATTTTAAAACTAATCTCAATCTGTGTCTCTCTCAAACTTCCAAACTCATCAGTTTGTGCAAACAATTTCAGCAGACTCCTAAGAATATTAGCTAATATCTTACAGCCAGAGATTTTTTTCTTAGAACAATCAACAATTCAATAACTGGAGAGAAAAACAGAGAGGGCAAAACTGAACGGCCTGTCCAGAAGCTTCTCAAAATCACTCTGGTCCTGGAAAGAACCCAGTCAGGACCATTTGTCTTTTTTCTTTAACCAACATTCTCTGTGGTTAGCTAATTAAAACTGACACTTCTCTTGATTGACCAATTCAACATCCAACCAGCTGTTACCCCTTAGCATAGCAACAGCTCAGATTCATCTCTAGTGTCCTCAGAACAGTGATTAAGTTGCGTTATCATTCAGGTCAGTTTGCAACAGCAAATTTGAGAGTGTGTTGCTGGAACGGTGCAGCAGATCAGGCAGCATCCGAGGAGAGGAAAAATTGATGTTTTGGGCTGGAGCCCTTCATCAGGAATGAGCACATTCCTGATGAAGGGCTCCGGCCCGAAACGTCGATTTTGCTGCTCCTTGCAATGTTACCTGACCTGCTGTGCTTTTCCAGCAACACACTCTCAACTCTGATCTCCAGCATCTGCAGAACTCACTGTCTCCTTGCAACAGCAAAGATCTGCCTTTGTTCTCTTCTTCTTTAATAAAAAAAAGCTGTTCAACATTTAACTCTTAACCTCCACTCACTGTTCCAATCCAAAAAAATTAAGAACAATAAAAAGAAAATAGTGATGGTTTCAATGAGTCCTAGGGCATCAAAACACCAGTGCTGGTCATGTTGACACTCCTTTTCCATGCTATTTCCCAGCTCCTATTTCATGATACTGCGTCAGGGGAGGGGACAAGTAACTCTGCATTTTCTTAAGGATTGAATTTCTGATCCACAAAATGATTTTGAGATTTTCTATCCTTGGCATGCACCAGTTTTATTCCCCAAAATAAAGATAGTACAGGGTAGATGTTGTGAGTCGCAACGAAGGATGGAACCGTGATCTATGATGAGAGAAAGAGTGAGGAGAGCAATGAGAATTAGAGTTCTGGGAATGAAAAGAAACGGATATTACTCCAAAATGCAGATGCTTTTATGAAGCTCAGTTGGCATGTATTAATTTATCTTTGCAGTTAATCCACACAGAATGGAATTGCTGATACACAGTTCAAGTTTCATTTTGCATCTGGTCAAAGCAATCCTGAGTGTGTATGAACATGAAAGTGACAATAAAGAGTAGTAGATGAAAGCTTTAGATAGGCTACTTCACCTCCCTCTCAAAACAGGTGGTTTTGAATTTATACTTTGCTTTATGGCTATCCCATTTTATTGAGATGAATTTGGGCAATGCAATGGACAAAATATACTTAATTTCTATTTTGCAGCCGAAACAAGTCCAATGTGGCCAAACTTCCTCATGATAGTAGGAGAAAACATAGTTACTCCTATAAATGGCAGATTTAGTTCGAAAAATGTCTTGGAACTTATTTTACAATGAGAAATGCGTACCATCAAGCAATTTGTAATTGTATAAAGAAGCAACTGAACCATAAGTGAATTTTAAAAAGCTATATAAAGGTGTTTCATACATTACAAAGGTGACCACATTTCAAAAGTACTTAATTGATTTATCCACTTGAAATAGCCTGAGATTGTTGGAGGGGGTGTAGAAATGCAATTTTTTTCCTTATGTACACCATAATAGTATAAGACATATTCACAGATCACATAATTTAAATAGTAGATTAATCCTCCATGAAGACTTAATTACTTATGCATTTGGGTTCTAAAGAGTTTATGGTATAATTAGGTCTCCAAGGAATTAGTATATTTCTTGGTCACAATATCACAGGATATTTATTGTCATGGCTAGAGAGCATGAGGAGAAATCTCAAAGGCAATTGTACTTCCTTCTGTATTTTCATGTTTAAAATGTTTCTTTTAAATAATGGCAACCTTGCTCAATTCCTAAAATGGCTGAGGCTTATCACATGATTATTTTTCCAGAGCTCTGAACCCCTTGCAATGCACAGCCATTCTGGTAAAAGCTGACAGAAAAGATTTGGAGACAAGCAGTCTATTTACAGCTAGCTCTGGAAAAGGGGAATCTTCAAGATTCTCAATGTTAAAATGAACACTAATGCTGTGAAAGTCACTCCCCTCACTTCATATTAGATTCTCTTAAATACTTAAAAAGATAATGTATTATTTAACCACAAATCATCAACTGTTCCAATAAAGGCAACATCCCATAAACACACCACTGGCAAAGGCAATTCAGCAACATTGTTATTATTCTCACATGCTGTCTCTCTTCAGTCCAGTAGAAAGAAACACCAAAAGAAATAATCTGCACCTTTTGATTCTTAAGAAAAAGCCTCTCTGTCTAAGACTTTACTCTCGCAGCAGAGAACTCAAGCTTTCAGCTCCAGCAGGCACAAAACCCTACTCAATTAACTGAAAGCAAAAACTAAAATCTTCTGGCTCTATGTGAGCCTGATCTTGCCCACTGACAATTATTTTGTCCTACTTTATAAAAACAATCAGGAAGAACTCAAAACTGGTTACCAACTGCCTGTCTGAAGGATAAATTTCAGCATCACTGTGACAACACTCCTCTGCAAAGACAAACAGGGCAGAATAGATCTCTTAAAGGGACAGTGTCATCACATAGGTAAAAACAATGACTGCAGATGCTGGAAACCAGATTCTGGATTAGTGGTGCTGGAAGAGCACAGCAGTTCAGGCAGCATCCAAGGAGCAGCTGCCTGAACTGCTGTGCTCTTCCACACCACTAATCCAGTGTCATCACATAATCAACTCATAGATTCCACTTGGATATTGCCATGTTGGATTCAACTAATACCAATATTATTGACTTTTAAAAGAAAATACTTAGTTAAAACTTCCTTCTCTCCTTTTCTCATTATTTTGTCCTTGTGTGTGAATTCATTAGGTAAGCAATTCCCCAAATTTTAAATGTTTGGTTAATAAATGCTATCTTTGATTTCATCCTTGAAGGAATTTGTTGTGAATTCATTTCAAAGATTGTAATCCTAAAATTCAGGGTTTGAGGAACACCCTTCGGCCTACTTCACTAGAGAAAGGAGTAAACAGAGAAAGGAATAAATCAAGCAATATCTCACTGTCTTGAACTTAAGAGAAGAAAGGCAATTGTAATTTATGTTTACCCTATTCCCCCTTCTCTGTGTCAATATTCATAAATGGTCTTTCCGTATATTCAGCTAGCAGGCAGGCACACATATCTTTGCAGGAGATGGATTTGTATGAGATAATAACTCCTGTTCTTCAATATTACATCCCATTCATAGAATCCTTTACAGTGCAGATAAAGCCATTTGGCCCATAGAGACTGCACTGACCTTCCAAAGAGCATACTTCCCTATCCCTGTAACCTCACATTTACTACAGTTAACCCACCTAACCTGCACACTACAGGGCAATCTAACATGGCCAATCTACCTAATCTGCACATTTTTGGACTATGAGAGAAAACTGGAGCACCAGGAGGAAACCCACACAGACCTGGGGAGAAAGAACAAACTCCACACAGACAGTTGTTCAACATTGGAATTTAACCCAAGTCTTTGGTAATATGATGGAGCACTGCTAACCAGTGAGCCATCCATTATGTGAAGTTGATTTGAATTTAGTACTGAAATGCAGTATGTTCCATTTCAAACAATGTCTTGTGTGTTTAATGTACATATGCTTGTGTCTGAGATCTTTAGCAGCCTCAAATCTTAGGGACCCAACATTACATTGTTTATAAGCAAATTGATTCACATGTATAAACTGGCAGGCAGTATTTAATTATGCATTGGAATAGAGATAGGCAAAAAGAGATTTCAATGGCAAATCTATTAAAAGTCTAACTTTCTCAGTTTTTATAATCAACTATCTCAACTACTTTTAGTTGGCTTATGCTTCCTAAAATCAAAATCCACATTTTTATTTTATAAACTCTCTGAAGCCTCATCCTGTTTTGCATTTATAATCTCTTTCAGGCTTACACCCAGCCTATTACCTCTTGTTTTGGCTTTCTGTCCATTCCTGTCCTTTCCATTACACCATAGGTGGACAAATATTTTGTGGACTTGGGCCTATTTCTAGCTTATTTTTCTGTGCATCTCCAAAACCTTGATAAATCCTATTCTTTTGAATGTGCCTGCAGTAATGCTTGTTTCTGCTCTGAGGGATGATTACTCCAAAATAGGAAACTCAACTGTACTCGCCACATAAATGCATTGGCTACAAGAGCAGTTTGGAATCTAGGAATACTGCGGGGAGTAACTCACCTTCTGACTCCCAAAAGCTTGTCCACCATCCACAAGGAACAAGTGTGATGGAATATTCCCCACTTGCCTGGATGAGTGCAGCCCCAACAACACTCAAGAAACTTGACACCATCCAGGACAAACCAGCCCATCTGATTGACACTGTCTCCACAAGCATCCACTCCCTCCACCACTGCCTCTCAATCGCAGCAGTGTGGACTATCTACAAAATGCACTGCAGAAATTCACCAAAGATCCTCAGACAGTACCTTTTAAACTCATGATTACTTCCATCTAGAAGTATAAGAGCAGCAGATATTTGGGAAGACCACCACCTTCAGGTTCCCCTCCAAGTCACTCACTACACTGATTTGGAAATATATTGGCATTCCTTCACTGTTGGTTGGTCAAAATCCTGAAATTCCTCCCAGTGGCATTGTGGGTCATCCCACAGCAGGTAGACTGCAGTGGTTCAAGAAAGCAGCTTACCACCACCTTCTCAAGGGCAACTAGGGACGTGCAATAAATCCTGGCCAGCCAGCGACATCCACATTCCACAAAATGAATAAATATTTTTAAAATTTCATTGTTCTGAATATCCTTGGTTGTTGACCATGGGCTCATAGAAGAATAGAACTCATACAGTGTGCAAACAGGCCATTTAGCCCAACAAGTCCACACCGGCCTTCTGAAGAGTATCCCATACAGACTCATTCTTCTAACTAATGCACCTAGCCTACACCCTTGAACACTATGAGCAATTTAGCATGGCCAATCCACCTAACCTGTACATCTTTGGACTCTGGGAGGAAACTGGAGCACCGGGAGGAAACGCATGCAGACATGGGAAGAATGTGCAAACTCCACACAGATAGTCACACGAGGCTGGAATCAAACCCAGTCACTGGTGCTGTGAGGCAGCAGTGCTAACCACTGAGCCACCATGTCGCCCCATAGCTGTTGATAACACAGCTTGATAATGAGAAATTGCACTGTTTTTGTTTAATTAGGTGAATATTTGCTGCAATGTTTAAAAATTATTTCCCTTAGATGTTCAGTTATTCATTAAATATTTGTAATTTTAATAAAAGGTTCCATTTAATTTAAAAAAAGAAAAATTCACATATTGTAAACATGATTATGAAAATGCAATTTTCCTTTATTCTGAAAATGCAGTGACATAAGAATTTAGAGCCAAATGATACAGGGGTTAATTAATCTCCTTTCTAAAGGGAATATTACTCAACTTGTTTACCATTTCATAGTGAAACATGCCCTAAAATGCTCAAGCTGTCCTGAATAAGTAGGCACTGGATAAGTTTAGCATAAATACAGTGAATATTTAAACAAAGCTAAAACACCATTAGGAGTTTCTGGTATATTGGTTAAGCAATATTCTACAAATGTATTACATTGGGTCAATGATTTCCATCTCACATTTGCTATATAACAACAGATCAAGTGCACACTTTGGAACCTACCTGATTTGTTTTAATGCAAGTGTGATCATTTCATTATAGTCAACAAGTATCTTAAACTCAAAAATTATATAAATTTTCACACTGATGGTAATAGAAAGGTAAATTTGATGAACATTTCAATGTTCTATTTAAAAAGTTAATGAGGGTACAAAAATCAGTCCTTATAATAAGAATTAATTTCTAATTGATTCACTAATTTAAATTCAGCATTATCTGTTGCTAATTTTCAGCACGTGCTGTATTGAAATGTGTATGTTTTGGACGGTCTCAACCATGGCAGGATGCCTATTCGCAGAGGCTTCAGAGAACATTTCCGGGACACCCACACCAATCAACCCCACCACCCCGTGGTCGAACACTTCAATTCCCCCTCCCACTCCGCCAAGCGCATGCTGGTCCTGGGCCTCCTCCATCGCCACTCCCTAACCACATGACACCTGGAGGAAGAGCGCCTCATCTTCTGCCTCAGGACTCTCCAATCCCATGGCATCAATGTGGATTTCACCAGTTTCCTCATTACCCCTCCCCCTACCTTATCCCAAATCCAACCTTCCATATCATCATCCCCTCATGACCTGTCCCGCCTGTCCATCTTCCTTCCCACCTATCCTCTCCACCCTCCTCTCCAACCTTTACCCAGGCGTCCATCCACCTATGGCACTCCAGCTACCTAGCCCCCAGCCCCACTCCCACTTATCTCACCACCCCCTCGGCTCTCAAGCCTCATTCCTGATGAAGTGCTTTTGCCTGAAATGTGGACTCTCCTACTCCTGGGATGCTACCTGGCCTGCTGTGCTTTTCCAGCACCACACTCTCGACCTCAACCATGGTATCCATGCTCCAGGCTCACTGCCTTTATTCCTGATGAAGGGCTTTTGCCCGAAATGTCGATTTCGAAGCTCCTTGGCTGCTTCCTGAACTGCTGTGCTCTTCCAGCACCACTAATCCAGAACATGGTATTAGTGTTATTTATGGGCAGTAGACAAATGTCGAAAACTCCATCGTATCAATTGGGGAATTTTCAGTGACAATTCTGAAAACATTTGGAGTAAGACGATACATAAAAACTTTGCCATTTCAGTGTTTTTTTTTCGAAAGTGATAACTGGCACAATTAGATTACTTTACAGTGTGGAAACAGGCCCTTCAGCCCAACAAGTCCACACTGACCCGCCGAAGCGCAACCCACCCATACATTTGCCCCTTACCTAACACTACGGGCAATTTAGCATGGCTAATTATTTGAAAACAACATGACATGGTTGCGCCTTGGGCTATATTGGATGGATTAGGTTTTAACACATTGTGAGGGAGTGCTGCTTTGCTAGATTGCGGTATAGCTGCACCACACCTCCCCTCCCTCATCCCAACTGAAGGTGCGTTCTGAGCTTGTCGCGTTGAGAATCGGATTGCCCCGACCTGTCAATCAGAGCAGACCCGCGGGGGCGGTGGCTTCCGGGAAAAGCCCGCCCACCATTGACGGGCCGTTTCCCCCACCCCCCCACAACACACCCCGCACTCTCGCCCACCTCCATTGTGACGTCACTCTTCCGCAAGCTCAGACGCTGAGATCAACGCGTTTTCCATATTTGGCAGTAGAACACCCACGTTCCCGGGCGAGGCTGTTACGTCAGCACGCCCCCAACACGCACGACCCGCGGGGTTACAAAGACGTGAATTACGAGCGCGCAAAGACCTTACAAGGAAATAACTCCCGGGTTGTCTAGCGTGCTATCCCGGCCTTTTTTTGTACTTTTTATTATTGCACTAAAAAGAAACACAAATGAGGTGCATGAACTCCGTCAGTTCCCCCTCCCCCCCGCAAGCTTGTTACTTGTACATTAACAGGTCTGTGTGGACAGCAACTTTTTAGAAAAATCTCACAATTGGGAGGTCTCACTTTATAGACAACTTTTCGTGCCCATTACAAATACCAAATTGGCTAATTTTTTGAATCATAAAATTATTTTGAAATTTACAGCTGGAGGGTTGGAAATACTTTCTACCTGTAGAGTTTATGCGACTGTTTGATTTTTATAGTTGCTTAGTGATTAACTTGTTTAATATTTATTTCAAAAAAGTGGAGAACCCATGAGACTATTTAGTGTTAAGAACTCGCAGCTGTTAAACTTCATATTGTATTTAAATTGTTTATAAACTGTATATAATGCACATTTAAGTGTGTCACTTCGTAGAACTTTAGTGTTCAGTAATTGTTTGAATAAACAGTTAAATGCAATTGTACCTGATTTCAAAAGACCGAACAAAACCGGCAAATCCTGTTTGACAGGATACACAAGTCTAAAAACATTTTACTGTTTCAGCAATTAAGAATCAATAATTACTGTTATTTGCTTTGTGAATTCGAAATTTTGGTGTATGTTGTTTTATGTAGTCACCAAATTGTATTTTCATGTTTCTAAATAAACATGGAATAACGCACATTTGCGACTTTAATTGCGATAATGGTGCTATATAAATGTAAGTTGTTGTTGTACACCTTAACGTAGTTCAATGATTTTACAGTCAATTTATTTCAGCCTTTGCATTTTATTATCTTGCACAGTAACAGTAAAGTGTTACAAACTGAATGTTAATTACTTTCTAAAAAGTTGAAACATTCATTCATAATTCAATTCTATGGTGACTGCAATGACTAATGACTGTTATTTCAAAAGTTTTTTTTTATTGAAATTTTGTACTTCAATTTGTTCCTGGCTTTTCTACTTTCTATTTACTTATCATACAAGACTGACGACCATTCAAACTTCTGGTTGTGTCAATCAGTATCCACAATCAACTGAAAATTAAACGCATTTACAAAAATCACCTCTGTCAGTAATTCGCTGCGTTTTAAAATCTGTCACTTTAAGTTATATAATTTGTAACATAGTTATTTAAGGACACGTATCCACTATCACTCCCAATCAAGCGTATAATTCCCAGCACAGTACTTCATATGACTTACCAGTCTTCACTAAGGATTCTAATACTAAAGTATAGCAGTTATGGTAAAACAATTTATAGCCCAAATTTATAATTTTTAATAACCACGCCTTCCTCTCTGAAAAGTATGTCAGATTTGGCAACGTGCATTCTTTTTAGTTTTCGGTTAAGAAGGATTTTAACAGTTCATAAGAATCAGATGCGGAGCAAACGGATCTCTATAGAATTATAGTTCTCTGGGTTGGCAAATCTGAAGCACTTAGTTCATTTAAATTGCAAATATAACGTTAAGCCAAAATTATGAGTCCTTCAAACTCCATTTGTCTCCTAAAATCCATCTACTAGACTTTCTGATTTGTCCAAATATTTAATATGAAGATTTTATTCAGATCATACATTATTATGTATGTAGGGTTATTTGGGTTTCTTATGTGCATATTTAAAAGACTTCAAAACTTTAAGTAACATTATTAATGAGACATTAGAAGTTAAAAGTAATAGTCTTTTGCTGTTGAGTAGAGACATCGGCAATAAGTCTTAAACACCAAGTCATACTGTACCTTTCGACCCTTTGAAAAACAAAAGGTGAAACTGAAACGCCCAATGCTATTTTCGAATTGTATTGTGAACTTTAGAAGAATGTTTTCATTCTGAATATTCTGCATAGCAAGTTCAGAGTGAACACGTGAATTTCGCCTGTATCAAGTTTGCTAGAAAAAGAAACTTGACCACCAAGGACAGTTCTGCACATCCTTGACACTAGACGTACTTTCACTATTCAGATTATTACTGTGAACATTATATGCCAAGAAAATAGAGTACAAAATATACGTGACTTTTCAAATACTTTATTCATACATTCTTAAATATAATTGAACTTTTTCCAGAAGTTCTCAGAAACGAACATAAAAAATTATATATTTTATTACAAATGGTAAACTTAGAGTCCTCCAAATCTCTTATTTACAAGAATAAATTGGGTTTTGCCCCAATAAGCAACATAAAAATAACTTACAAAGACTATCGCTTGAAGCGGTTATGTTTTGTTGACAGAAATCATCTTTCATGAAACAAACATAGTCTGTACATTTTTCAAGGCAAAACGACCTCAAAAGCTTTAACCTCCCTTTACTCCCCCCCCCCCCCCCCCCCCACCCCACGCCCTCCCCCACGTTATACTACATCAGAAGCGATCTACTCTATCGCAGTTTTTAATTCTGTAATACTGGATGATCTTGAACTGCTTCGGTCCATGCAAGACTTGGTCATAGTAAAACAATGACTCGATATTTAGTTTTTTTTGCCGCAAAACAGCATTTCAGTCAGACTTTTTTTTACATCAAGCACAGTCCTCCCACGTTTTCCTCCGTACATGCGCGCTCAGGGCGCAATCAGGACTTTTCTGTCTTGATCTATTTAATTCAGTCCTCTTCGTTGCATTTGTTCACCAATAGTTCTCCACTAAAGCTCTTGAATCAAAATGTTTGCAGCTGCTGCGTTAGCATGAGTTGGCAGCCACTGTTTACGTGATTCATAACTTTCTGCTTCAGCTGGGCAACCTGTTCCCGCAGCAGGTTTGCCGTGGACGCCAGTTCAGAGTTCTGCGCCTTTAAGGTTTTCACTTTATCTTCCAGCCTGGCAATTCTCTCCAGTTTCCTTTTCCGGCACTTTGAGGCGGCGATGCGGTTTCTCATTCGCTTCCTCTCAGCCTTGATTCGTTCCTGAGATTCCATGTCAATAGGAGACAACGGCGGGGTCTCCCCGGGCATCTCGGGCACCGTCTGAGGTTCTTCCTTCAACGCCTGGAGTCTAGGATGCTGCACAGGCATTTGGTGGTTCATCGGATGATGCTGGGGTGCTGCATAGTTCATATTAGTGGCGTTGTAGTTAGGCTGCGCGGTGATCGAGTTAGGGTTAAAATTGTTGAGATTAGCGTAGACCGGCGGCTCTTGGTGCAAAGTTGAATTGTAAACAGTACTTGCACTGGGCAGAGAGGCAGACACCGCGATCGCCGTATTTACAGATGGAGTTGAACATGTCACGTTGGGCAGGATATTCTGTTTATGAAGTTCTTCAAGAGCTTTGACAAAGCCTTCAGCAAAACCCTCCTGTTCGTCCGTGACATTTCTGGGGCACAGGAACTGGGTCGGTGTTGGGGTGGTGGTGATCAGCCCATTGCTGGACTGAATTATAAGACGTTCAAGTTCAGGTGATGCGAGTTTGAGAAGTCCCACGTCCGGAGACGTTAAGATACCTTCACTATTCTTGTTCCTCAGATGGGGCTTCAAGTTGCTCGCTGGATCAGACAGGTTCAAAGTCATATTTTGTTTCAACAATTTCGCACTGTATCCATAACCACTATTTTCAGGCTGTGCAAAAGCTGCGTTGAGTGCATCGTCATGGTAGAATGGCTGTTCCATCTTCGTAGACATAGAATACCGATGGAAGAAAACTCTTTGATACAAAAGTGTTTTAAAATAGATGTAGCAGAGTTCTTGAAGAGTTCGGATAAGGCTACAGGGCTACCTGTTTAGCTCACAAATTCAAAAATAAAAAGGTACTTTGAGAAAGTTGATTTCTTTTCCCACTAAATTCTCCTGCTATAACAGTTTTCAGTAAGAAAGCTACCAAACCAAAAGAAAAGTGTGCAAACTACCAAGTTCCTCCAGCTTGTTTCACACTCAGCTCTGAGCACTTGCAGCGTGAGTCCCAAGCTTATCTGCAACTGGTAATAGACCCGAAATAGCAATGAGGTCATTTCGGCTTCTTCCCATTGGCTGGCCATTACGTATGGGCGTTTTAGAATTTGCATGTCCGCTCGGTATCCATGACAACGCCCCAGAAGATTCTAACTATCGCGGGGCATGACGGGCTGAGGTAATGCGGCGCGGAGCATCATGGGATGACGTCTTTATTTTGAAGATCCAGTTACCCGCTTAGGTGGAAGTCAGTGGAGTGGCGGGAAGTGTGGTGGGATTGACCTGTTGGCTTTCCCGGAATATTTCATTTCACCCACTAGCACTTGAGCTCGTTTTATTTCTGTCCTTTAACTTGTTTTTTCACCTCACCTCCTCCAGCCTCTTGGCAGTTACTTACCGCGATGGTTTTAGGAGGACGGGGGAATGTCTTGTTGTATGTCTTGTTCACCGAGCCTGATGGTGGCTCTAGATGGACGTGAGCCTGACCAATGGGAAGCTGCCTGCTGGTGGCGCTGCTACCAATCAGAACGTTCTGCAGGCGGACCCAACTTTCGAACGCAAACCGTCAAGGCAGCGGGGGCCGGCGGAACCATTGTGACGTTCACACTGACAGACAGTTAAGGCAGCCAGTGGAGGCGCGGCGACCTGTTGCGCTCCCACCAACAGTGGTAGCGCGGAGGCGGGTCTCCGGTCAAAGTTGGGTTGACCTAAGGTTGACCGTCTGCTGTTGTGAAATGGATCCGAATTGGGGCTGATGGTGGTTTAGGACTATCCGGCTCCCCCCCCCCCCCCCAGCCGGTGCACTCAGTGCCCTTTACAAAGTGCAAAGTGAACAACACTGGCTAGCTTTTTTAAAAAATCTGCAGCCACCACTATCCTTCACCATTGTCTGACAAAAGCGTTGTGCTTTCCGCTGTGGAGTGACTGCAATTGTTTTAAACTACACGTTTTTCAGGAAAGCACGGTGGTTATTGATATCTAGGAAGGTTCTTCCCTTGAGTTTAGCCTACATATGTTTATGTAGCAAGGTGGTTATTGTAGTAATCTACCCTGAAGCAACTGCGTTTCTATTAATGCGAAAATCAGTGTGAGGAAGCCCCTTCCAGTTATATTTTTAGAGCTTTTGGCGATTTTTTTTCTTGTTGACATTGTGTACACATTTTTCATCTGCAACCATGTCGCTAAATAACCCACCCAGCCACTGAAATTTGAGCTCTCTTATCCAGGGAGGATGCGACAACAGGCTGTCTGCTCTGTACTTAGTCCTTCAGAAAAAAAAGTGACGAATTAAAAGCTGTCTTTCCTCTGGTGCGCTAAAAGTTCGCGATTCAGTGATCGTAAGCATAGTGACCTGCTTTTAGATTAATGACTTTATTTTACTGTGGGGTCATTCATGTACAGCATAAAAGTGTAAACTTTTGTTAAGTTTGGAATATAAATTTTAACAGTTTAGCTTTCGCGCTTTCTATCTGTAGGTTAGCATATCTAATAGCAACTTGCATTTATAAAATAAAGCTGCTATAACAAGTCGAAACTGCTAAACTGTACTTGGTAAACAATTTTATGCAAGGTATTGCGCGCATGTCTAAACCTATCCTCACGAATGCTTACACATTTACACACGTGTTCGCAAATAGAAGGAAGGGCACTGGGATAGTTAAGTCCAGACGTGCTGTAGCGTTTCGGAGTGGTCCTGGTACAAAGGAAAGTAGTTTAGTATCGATCAGGGTTCAAACATGAAACCTAATACATTTTATACCTTTGCAGATTTTCCAATATTTAATTTGTTTTCTCCAAAAAAAATGTTTTTGACATTTTTTATAAAAAATAACTTTTCGACTGTAGATTGTAAGAATATTGCAAAGAATGGGTGTCACAATGTATGGCGTTCCTGATCTTTGTAATTACACCAGATTTGCGGAGGATTACATGTATTTCGATTTAGAATGCATTTATCGCATCAACATTTTCAACACTTGCATCTATTTACATATTGACTTGCAAACAAATTTCAGGATTTTAAAAAATAGATTGGGCAACACTTAAGACTTTGAAAGGTTATTGATGTCTCCATTTTCAGTATTATTCTATTGCTGTTTAAAATATAGAAGAAGTATTAATCTCAAAGCGATTCAAACAATCTGAAATATTTTATATTTTTCAGGTCTGTCAGAAACCTTTTATAATTGAAACTTTGAACTGTAGACAGACAAATCTATTTTCTTCCTGCACTATGCAGTCTTGCAAGTGGTGGGCAAGTTGTTGGAAACACCACCTGCTCGGAAGGCAATGAGCAACTTAGACAATTATGGGCCTCCTTGTGGCCACTGGCATACAACCATTCCACCTCTTAAATGGAGAGATTGCCCCATTGGGCTCTGAAGTGCAGGAGGAGAGGGGAAGGAGAATGTTTGTTTGTTGATTTGGCAGTGCACTTTGGTCCATGCAAGGACCATCTGCCAATGACTGCACCTATGACAGTAGCATTGCATGCTCTCATGAATTGTATGTGCCCTTTTTTCCACCTCATAATCTCCCAAACATATCCTTCACTGGGAGAAAGTGAGGGCTGCAGATACTGGAGAAGGGCTTATGCCCGAAACGTCGATTCTCCTGTTCCTTGGATGCTGCCTGACCTGCTGCGCTTTTCCAGCAACACATATCCTTCACTGGGACCTGTTTAACTGCTCCTGTTGATCTCAAGCCCCACTTATTGGATTGTGATGTCCATTGATGTGTTCTGCTGCTCCAAGTGCGGTGTCAGCATTGCTGACTGATCCTGGTGGTGCTACTAGCTGGCAATTGCTGGCAATGGGCTTTCAGGGAGCAGCAACTCCAGATGTAGCCACTTTAAGTGGCTGGAACTCAAAATGCAGATCTTGTCTTGTTGCCTGCATAAAATTCAGTCTGTTATGTACAAATGAGTATCCTTAACACATTAAATGAAAAATGTACTTCAAACACATTGCTTTTAAAGGAAAATGTAGGCAGAGTTAATCTATATTAACCAAAGTTAAACAGAACACCCATGACTGGAACATTGAAAGAATTAATAACTGTCCTCTGTATGAAACATAATTAATTTCGTGAATGTACTTTCAGCTAAATGGGTAAATATAATGTATTGCAAATGATTATATTGTGCAATTAAGGATCAAGTAGTTCTAAAAAAAAGCTGATTTGTTAATATTTACAAAGTATGCTGTTTAAAATCATAAATTCTTAATGTGGCATTCTAAACTTGAAAAGATGTGTGTCAATTTCTCATGTAATTTATAGTTCTCCCTTAGACTTTCTTACCTTCTCATTCTATACCAGGCTGAAGTGCAGGCTGTTAATTTTGGAGATATTCCTTTGTACACTTTCTGCGAACTGTGGTAGTGCCAGTATCGTAGTCACCTTGACAAGGCTGCCTTCTTTTACTGGGATTTGGCAGTGCTTTCAGGAATAAATGCTTCAAAACATCTGTGATATCCCTTTTAAGATTTCATATAAAGAACCTTCTGTTGTAAACTTGTGTATTATAGAGATAGACTGCCTTTGACTTTCATACTGGCAGCTTCTTTTCTGTGGATTCTTAAGGCAATTATTTTATCTCAATAATTTTGAATTAGTCCCTTTTGATTCCACAGAACTAGAAATAGTGCTGCTTCCTTCCTTATTGGTATGAAAACATACCGATCAACAGAATTCTCCTGTATACATTTCAGGAATTCTTTCCCCTCTTGCTTTTTACATTGTTCAATACAAAATTCAAAGCTGACATTTCAGTGCTTTACAGAGGGAGGGCTGCATTGTTGGAGATGGCATCCTTTAGATGAGGTGTGTATATGTGTATATTATGAAGAACACAAGACAAGAAAAAGCGTAGGCCGTTCAGCCCCTCAAGCCTTTTGGCTGTCTGATACAGCCCAAGTTGACCTGCTTCAGGCCTCAACTCCTCATAACCTTCTATGCCTAGATATTCCAAAACATCTATCTACCACCTCTTTAAATACTTCCAATGACTGAGTTTTCACAACTCTCTGGGATAGCGAATTCCAGTATTCTCTACCCTCTGAGAATAAATTCTTTTGCATCTCAGTTTTAAATGAATGTCCCCTTGTTCTGTGACAAGTAAGAACATAAGAAGTAGGAATAGGCCATTCAGTTAATGATCCCAGGCAACTACTTCAAAAAATAGCAATGAAGCCTTTGCAGTATCCTGGCTAATAATTATCCCTTTAATAGCATCACCAAAAATACATTGTTGTCATTTTCCACATTGTTGTTTGTGGGAGTTTACTGTGCCCAAGTTGCCTTTCCATTTCCTACATCCATAGATTTATGTCACCATTTTTGCCACCTCCAGTGGGATGGCACCAAACACATCCATTTTCAGCAATTTGTGTGTACTTCATTCAGTCTAGTTTACTGTATCTTTTGCTCACAATGTGGTCTCCTCTACATTGCAAAGACTAAATGCAGACTGCGTGACTACATTACAGAATTCATCTGCTGTCTCCATAAAAATTACCCCAAGCTTCGGGTTGCATGCCACTTCAATACACTGTTTTCCCATGATAACATTTCCAACTTAGGCTTGCTACAATGCCCCAGCAAAGCTCAAAGCAACGTTGAGGAACAACACCTCATCTTCCACCGAGGTACCTACAGCTCTCAGGACTCCACATTTGACTTTAACCATTTCAGAACATGAACACCTTCCTCAAAATCTGTTTCCCCCACCCATTCTGTTTTGGTTTGTCCCTGTGCAGCCAACACATTTTCAACATTTTGGACTTCTCATTAACATCTTTTCAGCATTTCTCTCTCTCTTCTGGTTTATCATCTACAATCCCTTGCCAGTTTTTCGTTTTTATCATCCCCTTCCCGAACTGTCTTCATTAATCCATTTCATTCCTTCCTTCTCCCACATTTCCTTCTCCACCCCTCCCCTCCTCCCCCCATCCAAATCAGCATAAAGTCCACCTCCCAGCTGCTTTCAGTTTCTGTTATTTATTCAAAAGTACTTAATCAACTATAAAACATGTTTTAATTGTCTGGTGGTTGTGAATACACTATACAGCATATGTGGAAGTCTTTTGTTTCTACCAATGATCTACCTGGATTCTAAAGTTTTCCAAGATCACTGCTTATACTTTTGCATTTTGATCTTTGAATCTTGGTGTTTAGACTTTAAGCTTTTTTTAAATTTGATTCAAGATAGGTGCAGGGATGTGGTATTATAGTAGTGATGTGATTGGACTGGTAACCCAGAACCCCATGTTAATTGTTTTGAATCCCACCTTGGCAGAAGTTTGAATTCAATGAAAATTTGGATTTAAAACAGAAAAGCCAGCCTAGTCATGTCCATGACACTGTCAATTGCTGTAAAAATGTAGCTGATTCACTAATGTTCTTTTAGGGAATGAATTCTGCCATCCTTATCCATTTGGCCTACATGTGACTCCAGTCCTACAGCAATTTGGTTTACTTCTAACTGTCCTCTGGGTATTGTAGTGTGGGCAATCAATACTGGCCTAATCAGTAATACCAAAATCCCATGAACAAATAAAAATGAACTATGTATATTTTAATATTATTTCCTTTGGAAGTTAGATTTTGAGCTAGTGGCATGTGGTTTTGGGCTGTGTGTCTGAAGGGGTTTAATAATTAATTTGCAAGTATTTCTGTCACCATGGTGATTTCTTTTTAAGTGTGTACATTTCTGGTGTGCAATGGTATTTTGATTTCATCAAGAGTTTTTATGAGTGAACAAAGTTAACAATTGTGTACTAGTGTTTAAATTTATAAGGTTAGTGTGATTTTATTTGTCCTTTTGATAGGAGAAAACACAGCTTGGAAAAAACATTTTGTGTTTTACTTTGACAGCTTTACAGTCTCCTTGGCAGAAGATGGAAGTATAAAACAGTTGCTTTGAGAAAGGGAAATAGTTTAGAACTGGCAGAGTTAGATTACTCTTAAACAATTTCATTTACAAGTTCCAGAGCAGAAGTGTTTGGTTAGAACCCTACGGAATTATTTGAAGTGGAGAATATGTAAGCTTAGTTGAATGAATATTGCATGAAGGGGTTTAGATTCTCAAAGAAGAATTGAAGCCACAACTATATCAAAAAGAAATTTTATGGTAGGATTACTGTAAAGAAATGCTTCTTAGATTAATAGAATTGTATCTTACTGGGTTTGTCTAAATCTTTAAACTTGTGTTCTATATAAATAGATTGGTTTATTCTATGCTATCATTTGCATAATAAACTAATTGTTAAAATTGAATCTGCAGCATTGCGTCTTTCTATTTCAGTGAAAGATCACTGTTTCAAAACCAAAAAAAAATCCATTAAGCCTGATCTCAATCTGGGATCTGTGTTTTCAATAATAATATTAGCTGGGATCATAACATTTAGTTCAATGGTAGAATTTGGGGTGGCTCAGTGGTTAGCACTGCAGCCTCATAGTTCCAGGGCTCCGGGTTCAATTCCAGTCTCAGACAACTATCTGTGTGGAGTTTGCACGTTCTCCCTTTGTCTGTGAGGGTTTCCTCTGGGTGCTCTGGTTTCCTCCCACGGTCCAAAGATGTGCAGGTTAGGTGAATTGGCCATGCTAAATTGCCCAGAGCGTTAAGTGCATTAGTCAGAGGGAAATGGGTGTGGGTGGGTTGCTCTTCGGAAGGTCAGTGCAGACTTGTTGGGCCGAAGGGCCTGTTTCCACACTGTAGGGAATCTAAACTTGTATTTGGATAATAATCAAAAGGAATTCAAGATTTTGAGAAGATGTGTAGCTCAGGTTGAGGTTCTGGATGCAGGTTTGCTCACTGAGCTGGAAGGTTCATTTCCAGAAGTTTCGTCAGTGGGCCGAGCAAAGCACTGCTCATAATTCCTGCTTTCTATTTATATGTTTGGATTTCTTTGGGTTTGTGATGTCATTTCCAGTTCTTTTTCTCATTGGATGGTAGATGGGGTTTAAGAGTTCCGGTTGAAATGCCATGCTTCTAGGAATTCTCGTGCTTGTCCCTGTTTGGCTTGTCCTAGGATGGATGTATTGTCCCAGTTGAAGTGGTGTCCTTCCTTATCTGTATGTAATGTTACTAGTGAGAGAGAGTCATGTATTTTTGTGGCTAGTTGATGTTCATGTATCCTGGTGGCTAGTTTTCTGCCTGTTTGTCCAATGTAGTTTTTGTTACAGTTCTTGTACGGTATTTTGTAAATGACATTAGTTTTGCTTGTTGTCTGTATAGGGTCTTTCAAGTTCATTAGCTGCTATTTTAGTGTGTTGGTGGGTTTGTGGGCTACCATGATGCCAAGGGGTCTGCGTAGTCTGGCAGTCATTTCTGAGATGTCTTTGATGTAGGGGAGAGTGGCTAGGGTTTCTGGACGTGTTTTGTCTGCTCGTTTGGGTTTGTTGCTGAGAAATCAGCGGACTGTATTCATTGGGTACCCATTCTTTTTGAATACACTGTATAGGTCATTTTCTTCTGCCCTACATAGTTCCTCTGTGCTGCAGTGTGTGTTAGCTCGTTGAAATAATGTTCTGATGCAGCTTCGTTTGTGGGTGTTGGGATGATTGCTTCTGTAGTTCAATATTTGGTCCATATGTGTTGTTTTCCTGTAGGTGCTGGTTTGAACTTCCCCATTGGCTGTTTGAACTACTGTGACATCTAGAAATGGCAGTTTGTTGTTGTTTTCCTCTTTAGTGAATGTTATGCCAGTAAGGGTATTATTGATATATTGTTTACATCAATCAACATTAACCTGGCCAAGGAAACACTGACTACACTATTAGAAGATCCAAAGACAGATACACCAAACACTACTAACTTCATCAGCAAGGACCTTATAGTCAAGCTCGTGGGCCTATGCCTTACCACACACTTCACCTTCAACAACAAAACCTACAGACAAACTAACGGATCACTCATGGAATCTCCAATATCAGGGTTCTTTGCAGAGGCAGTAATGCAGAGACTTGAACAAACAGCTCTGCCAACCATCCAACCCAAACTTTGGGTCTGCTACGTGGATGACACTTTTGTCATCACTAAACTAACAAATTAGAGGGAACCTTCAAGCGCATCAATTGGCATAAAATTCACTAAAGAAGAGGAAAACAACAACAGACTGCCATTCCCAGATGTTACAGTAGTTCGAACAGCCAATGGGAAAATTCAAACCAGTGTCTACAGGAATACAACACATACAGACCAAATATTGAACGACAGAAGCAGTCATCCCAACACCCACAAACGAAGTTGCGTCAGAACATTATTTCAATGAACCAACACACACTGCAGCATAGAGGAACTATGCAGAGCAGAGGAAAATCACCTATACTGTGTATTCAAAAAGAATAGGTACCCAATGAACACAGTCTGTCGATACTCAGCAACAAACCCAACAAGCAGACAAAACACGTCCAGAAACCCTAGCCATTCTCCCCTACATCAAAGACATATAGGAAATGACTGCCAGACTACTCAGACCCCTTTGGCATCATGGTAGCCCACAAACCCACCAACACACTAAAAGAGCAGCTCATAAACTTGAAAGACCCTATACAGTCAACAAGGAAAATTAATGTCATTTACAAAATGCCGTGCAAGAACTGTAACAAACACTACATTGGACAAACAGGCAGAAAACTAGCCACCAGGATACATGAACATCAACTAGCCACAAAACGACATGACCCTCTCTCAGTAGTATCCTTACATACAGATAAGGAAGGACACCACTTCAACTGGGACAACACATCCATCCTAGGACAAGCCAACAGAGACGTGCACGAGAATTCCTAAAAGCATGGCATTCCAACTGGAACTCTATAAACAAACACATCGAGTTAGACCCCATTTACCACCCCTGAGAAGAAGAACAGGAGATTACATCACCACAGGAAATGACATCACAAATCCAAAGAAACCCAAACATATAAATAAAAAGCAGGAATTATGAACAGTGCTTTGCTCAGAGGCCCACTGAAGATGTTACCTAGTAGGGTGACGAAGCGTCTGGAAATGAACCTTCCAGCTCAGCGAGCAAACCTCCACCCAGAAATCAAGGTGTTATTATTGGGGAAGGTGATGGTCTATTACTAGACTGTTAATCTAGAAATTAGCTAATGTTTGGAGGTCTAGGGTTCAAATCCTGCTATGGGGCAGATGGTGGAAGTTGAATTCAATTTTTTAATATCTCGAATTGAGAATCTATTCATGACAGTGAAACCACTGCTAGATTGTTGGAAAACCCCATCTTGCCTACTGATGTCCTTCAGGGAAGGAAATCTACTACTCTCACCTGGCCTGGCCTGATTGTGAGTGCAGACCCACAACAAAATGGTTAAGTCTCAACTGCCCTCTGAAATAGTCTCGCAAGCCACTTGGCCTATATCATCTATTTTCCCAAAAAAACCTGATTTTAGGTGTCCTTTGGAGTACCTTTTAAAAGTTATTTTTTCTGAGACAAATGGAAACCAAAGGCATTCGTGACATCAAAATGTTTTTAAAGCCATTTATTCAGTCTCAAAGACAAACAAATTCCCTTAGTAATTTTTCCCTTTTTTTAGAATTTAACACATACCTGGAAATCATGAGCATTAAATGCAACATTCTGTCCTATTGTGTAGAAAAATGATTACGAAATCTAATGTCAAATTCAAAATATTTACTATTATGATATATCATAGCTTCACAGCTTACTTTTCGATTATTTCTTTCTAGAGAAAATGTATACAATTCTTTTTTGTGACATCATTCACTTACATAGTGTCCCAAGTATCTTTTATCTCAACTATACTGGCAACTAATACTTATTGTTACTGGGTAAAGAAAGTAAATTTTAATACAATTTCTTGTGACCTGCTAGAGATGGAGGGAAATATAATAATATAAGTGCACAAGGGAAGATCTCATGGTATCAAGGGTGATATATTAGCATGGATAGAGGATTCACTAACCAGCAGGAAATGGAGAATCAGGATAAATGGATCATATTCAGGTTGGCAAACCATACTGAGTAGAGTGCCAAAGGCATCAGTGCTGGGACCGCAACTATTTACGATCTATATTAATAACTTAGATGAAGGGACTATTGTATTGAAGCCAAATTTATTGATGATAGATAGATTGGTAAAGGAACAAAGAGTAAAATATAGGGAATGTGCTAAGGAGAATAGCTGAGTGAGTGTGCGCAAAATTTGGCAGATGGAGTATAATATGATTAAATGTGAAATTATCCATTTTGCCAAGAGATGTATGCAGAAAAGTTGGATATTATTTAAATGGAGAATGACTGCAGAATGCTGCAATACAGAAGGATCTGGGTGTCTTTGTACATAAGTCACAAAAAGTTAGCATGCAGGTACACCAAGTAATAATGAAATGGAATATGGACCTTCATTGCAACATGAATGAAATATAAAATCAGGAAAAGTTTGCAACAGCTATACAATGAATTGATGCGAATACTTGGTGTCCAGTGTGCATTTTGGTTTCCTTTTAAGGAAGAATATAGATGCATTGAAAATCGTTCAGAGGGAGTTACTGATTCCCGGGAAGAAAGTGTTTCAGTAAAATTCCAGGCCAGAGAAACTTTACAGAGACTTTCAGGAAAGGTTGAGCAAGTCAGCTCTATACTCATTGGCATTTAGAAGAATGACAGGTGATCTCATTGAAACACTAAGAGATTTTGAAGTGACTTGATAAGAGTCAATGCTGAGAAGATGGTCTCCTTCATAGGGGAATCTAGAATTAGGTACAGTTTCAAATTGAGGGCTGTCCTATTTATGTTGGGATGACAATGAATTCCTGATCTCAGAGGGTTGTTAGTCTTTGGAATTCTGTTTCTTTTTATTTCAAAAATATACTTTATTCATAAAATAATTTAATGGTCTATACAGTTGAACATGCTGTATATACATAAACATTTGCATACAGAGATCAGAATTTATCATTTGTATATACAGGTCTGTACGTTTATCAATCATATGTCCATATATTTAGCTGAGGCGTCAGCAGAGCCCAAAAGACTGCTTGGGCCCCCTGTTCTTCTTAGGCAGGCAGATGTTACACGGTGGTCTTTCCCCTTCTTCCTTAAAAGGAAACCAAAATGTACACTGGACACCAAGTATTCACATCAATTCCCCACCGCTTCAGCACGTCCCTCAACACGTAGTCCTGGACCTTGGAATGTGCCACTCTGCAACACTCAGTCGGGGTCAACTCCTTCAGCTGGAAGATGAATTCCTTATCTCAGAGGGTTGTTAGTTTTTGGAATTCTGTGTTTTTTTATTTCAAAAATATACTTTGTTCATAAAATAATTTGATGGTCTGTACAGTTGGTCATACCATATATACGTAAACATTTGCATACAGATATCAGAATTTATCATTTGTATATACAGGTTTCCTAGAAAGCTGTGGAAACTGAAGCATTCAATATGTTCGACACTGAGTTAGATTTTTGATCCACAAAGGAGTCGGGGTACACAGCACAGTGCAAGTATCAGATTAGCAGTGACTTTCCTGAATGTTGGGATAGTTTGATGGACTGAATCAATATTCCTTCTCTAAATTCCTCACAATTTTGTAACTGTTGGGAAACATATCTTCATGGAGATTGGATTAAATAAAACTTAGGACATTTGATTTTTTTAAAGATTCTGGAATTATAATGAAGGAAAGTGTTGTATTTACTCCAGATCAAGTGCTACTTATGTTTTATTGTAATACTGTTATAATGTCCTGGATTTACTGATCTTGTCATATTAGTGAGATGAAAGCTGCTGACCTATTATAATTACATTTTGTTTTCCTGAGCCTATACAAATGCAAAGGAAAGGTTTACACTTTTGCCTCCATGATAAAATGCAGGTCAGGTATTAATTGTTATGTCAAAAATAATTGGTTTTCAGTCATTCTAGCAGTTGTCTTATTTCACTGGCCAATGTGCATGCAATACTTTGTGCTATGTATTTGTGTTTTCTGCTGGTAAAACACAATGAGTGAAATTAAACTCACTATTCATTAGCAGTTCATGCAAGTATTACAAATGAAATATATGATTTATTTTCTCTAATGAATTTCAGCACAGTTCTTTAAATTTGGCAGTTGAGAAATGATGGCTAAATATGCAGCTTATTTTCTGAAGACATAACTGTGGTCTGGGAAAATAAAATCCCTTGGCATTGACATTCCTTGTTGAATATGGATACTAGATCAAAGTATTCCAATGTATAATACTGCCAACTCGACTATGATTTACAACACAAAAATCTGCTGTCCAAGACACACTGCTAATGTGACATGAGCAGCTGTCTGTCCAGGCACCAGATGTAACAGCTTGCCAGTTAAAATTACAGCTTGTTGCACATCAATAGCAGACTTTTTATGCCTTTCATTCCTTTGAACTTACTTTTCCAATGTATGTGCATATATTTTATTTGAAAGTTTTGATTCAAAATATCCCTTGCAAGTAGCAAAGACAATTTGCTTATGAGTGGAGTAAAACTGTTAACTTGATTTAGTTGTTAGGAATTCATTTTTTTTTAAACTGACTCACTAATGAACCTGAAATGTTAATTTAGTTTCTCTCTCCATAGATGCTGCCTAACCTGCCAAGTATATCCAGCGTTTTCCATTTATATTTCCACTTATTATTTTGGTTTATAAACAGCATTAGTTCTGTCATTCTGGAACCTTTGTGTATCGCTGATTGCTCCATATTGAATCAGACAGGGAGAGAGAAAGCACAAAGACAGCTCTATGATCCCTCAAGACTGATAAAGACTAGCCTGTCGAGCTGCAAGTTAAAGTTGAATCTAATGCTGCTCTCTCTATTTAAGAGTATATTGTACCTTATCTACTAGTCTCTCAATACCACTGCTAAGTATATTGAATAAAAGCCATCTTTGATGAAAGTCAAGCTTACAATTGATGTTTTCCCCCATATTTCATCTACAATCCACATAAGCCAGATAGTTAGAACAGTCTAAATGTTTTTCTAACAATCATCCTGTCTAGATGTCAAAAATATTACAAGTTGACAATTCTGTAGAGTAATACTTAAAATGTTACAGCTACCTTCACAATAGTTATGCTCAGTCAATAATATTAGTTTAACTGAGTAATAGCACGTGGTTCAGACAACAATATAAACAACAAATGCTGAAATGCTCATGTGCAACTATAATTTTACAAATCCCTCTGTCTTTGATGCTTTAGAAAGAGAGTATTAATAATTCTATGTGTATTTCTGATCTTATTGATAATGTGCCACATTGAGAATGTGCAGAAGGTGTGATGTCAGTGAGTTTCTGATCTGACTCACAAAATCAGGAAGCACAGTGAGTTTAGAGATCTTGGTGGAGTCTTGGGACTAAGTCAATGGTGGCTGTAGTTATATGAAAACAAAGGAAGAAATATAGTAGTAAATAAAGATGTAATTGCCTTCACACTTCAAAAGGAAAGCCCCTGTCAAGTATTACATATATAGCAAATAGATGAAGAAAAGAGTTTCTGATCAATGGCAGATATTTATATTGTACATTATATTTTGTCATTAGTAACCACACCACCCAAGTTTTTTTTTGAAGATTATTACTGCTGCTGCGAGCTTTTTGTTGTGTCCTTGACTGAGTTCAGCTTTGTTAAAACTTGCTTGATTCAAATCAGACTAAATTGGAACATCTGGAGACCACATAACCCAACATAAAAACATGTTAAATCTATTACAGTCTGATTGCTATTTAACTATTCTGCTCAATTCCTTCAAAATCCAATCTTCACATGCTCATCTCTTTTTTTTCCCTGTTTAAAGATTGAGCTCTGGGAAACACCTGTTTCCTCATATGTTGAGCCATGAATATTAAGTTCAACAGTTATCTCAAACTCTTATAATATACCCAAGAATGCTTTTATTTATCTCATCTATGCAGTGTAGGATCATACTGGATTTTGGGAAAGGACCTCCCATATCAGGAAAGGTTTCTGCCAACATCTGAAAACATCTGAGGTGGGGCCAGTAAGAGACCATGAATAATGTGATGGACAGGACTGTCAGCTCCAGTTGCATGGGTATCTGCTGATGTCATAAAAAATGCCTTTTTTAATGAGACTAAAGTCATAACAGGCATTGGTTATTATAAAACTTTGAGAACTAATCAGATATAACCCATTAGTACTTCAAATATTTTTGTGACATTGAGCTCATAATTAGAACAAATATTAGGTACAAATCTTGTATTAAAACTTCTGTCTAGGACCTTGAATCTCTCAAGAGAAAGAAAGTAAACAGGCTCAATCCTTGATCTGTGCTATGATAGCTGATCTCTGCTAGGGCAGCAGTGAAGCATAAAAAAATTGTGGCCCTTTATTATGCCCTCTTAACCAAAGATTTTAATGACTAGTCAATAATCTATGCTGGAAACTGCACATGTATAAATATTGGTTTGGGGAGGAGTGCAGCTTTGTGAAAACAGTTTTGGAATCAGCTAATAACTTGCAGACATGAAAACATGAAGTTCATTTTGAAAGGAAAACAGAAGAACAGTATTTAAATCAAGAATTTTGGTCCTTATTTCAAGGAGGTTGGAATTTAAGAGTATGGAAGTCTTATTGCAACTGTACAAGGTAATAGTGAGACCACATCTAGAGTATTATGAGCAGTTTTGGTCCCCTTATTTGAAAGTAAGATACTTCATTGGAGGCAGTTCAGAGAAGGTTCGTTAGGCTATCCGTGATGAGGAGAGTTTGTCTTCTGAACAAAGGCTAAACAGGTTGGGACTCAACTGGAGTTTTAGATGAATGAAAGGAGATCTCCTTGAAACATATGGGATTCTAAAGAAACTTGACAGGGTGAATGCTGAGATGTGTTTCCCCTCATGGGAGGGTCTAGCAGAAGGACAAAGTCTCAGAAGAAAGGGATGAAATGAGGAGTTTATTCACTAAGGGTTGAAAGTCTTTGGAACTCCTCGCCACAGACACCTGTGCAAGCAGAATCTTTGTGTATATTTCAGTATGGACAGATTCTTGATCAATATGGGAATCCAAGGGTACGGGGGGAAATGTAGGAAAGTGAACACAGAATGCCAGATCAGCCACGATCCTATAGAATGCTGGAGCAGACTCGAAGGACCAAGCAGCCTACTCCCTTACTGATGTTATTCTGCAACTTAAACCAAATAGTCATTCTTTGCATGTGCCTTTAGGAACCAGGAAGCAACTATTGCCCAAGGCTTATATCTGAGTGCATGCAGGAGCTGAAGTTGGAACAAAAACATTATTGTAACTAAAACAGAAAATGCTGGAAATGCTGTTGGAAGGTAACATCTGGAGAGGGAGAAATGGAATCATCATTTTAGGTTAATGACCTTCAACAGAACTGAAAGCTCTGAAAGAACTTGGAGTTTTGAGCTTGACACATTTATTAACCTAATGATTTTTCTTTATTTGTAGTTGCTTATATAACCCTAGGACTGATCATACTATTAACCACATAAATTATTGATTTTGAATATTTTAAATAGAGTATTCACTGGTAAAGAATGGGTGTGGTTACTGTAATATAATATTGTGTCAATCATAGGAAAATCGAATTAAGTTGGGAGTAATATAGTGCAATTTTGGATAGCAACTACTTTGAAATGTGTGAAGTCTCTTTACAAAGACCAGTGGCTCCATGGCTGGTACTTTAATGTTTTAATTTCTTTTGTAAAGGTTTTTACTCAGCAAGCATCGTTGTAGCTAGCATAACACAGAAAACTGTTGAATTAGTTACCATTTAAACTTACGATGCTATCATTCAGTGGCACAAGCCAACTACAGAAACTGGAATAGTAACATGAACCTGGGATACTGAGGAGTTTTATGTATTATGTGATGAACTATAATATTATGTAAGTTTTACAGTGAGCTGAAAGTGCTGTGCTATTAAACACATTTAAACATTGACTCAATTTTCATCCGTTTTCTCTATTGGTACTATTGCAGAACAGGGACATAATTCTTTGAACTTTGTGACACATATAGACAGGATAGTTAAAAAGGCATTTAGTATGTTTGGCTTCATTGTTCAGTCCTATGAGTACAGGAGTTGGGAAGTTATGTTGAGATTGCATAGGACATTGGTCAAGCGTCATCTGGAATACTGAGTCCAATTCTGGTCACCTTGTTATAGAAAGGATATTATTAAACTAGAAGGTGTTCAGAAGAGATTTACCAGAATGTTGCTGAGTATGGAAGATTTGAGTTATAAAGAAAGGCCGGATAGGCTGGGACTTTTTTCACTGCAACTAGGAGTTTGAGGAGTGACCTTGTAAAGATTTATAAAATCATGAGGAGTAGAGATGAGGTTAATGGTAGGTGTCTTTTAACTAAAATGGGGGATTTCAAGAGTAGGGGTGAGAGGAAAGAGACTTTTTAAAAATTACGAGTGGCATTTTTTGTGTTTTACACAGAAGGTGGTTGGTTTGTGGAATAAACTTCCTGATGAATTGATGGATGAGGGCAGAGTTGCAATGTTTAAAACACACTTGGATATGTACGTGAATAGGAAGGGTTTGGAGGGATATGGGTCAGGAGCAGGCAGGTGAGACTTGAGTTTGGGATTATGTTTGGCATGGACTGGTTGGACTGAAGGGTCTGTTTCTGTTCTGTATGACTCTATGACTATGTATTTGTTCTTGTCATACCAGTACTGGTTGTATTTTCACCTTAGTTCTTTTGTGTATATTCTGAGAGCCGGAAAATAATGCATGGTGCATGGAGTAAGATACCCCTCATCCAGCTTACACCAAATTCAAGACTTTATGCTCTTCATGATTTGGCAATAGCTTTATTGCATTCATCTTCAGAGAAGTTTTATGTTGTTGATTTGAATGCCATCTCTAAAATGACATTTAGTGGAATACTCCAGACCTGTGACATAGTATACTTGTACTGTATATATAATGTTGTAGCTTGCAAATGTCCTTTTAGATGTTACCTCTTACAACTCCTACTAGAAGACACAGACCGTTATAGTTACCGATCAAGTTCATCTAACAATCTTTATTGTGTGTAATATTGAATGGTGTAGGGTGTGTGGCACTAGAGTTTCGCATCTCCATCAAGGATGGACACCTCAGCACCACACTCTACCGCAAACTCACAGACAACCTCACAATGCTACACTTCCCCAGCTTCCACCCAAAATATATTAAAACAGCCATCCCCTATGGACAAGCCCTACGCGTACACCAGATCTGTTCAGATGAGGAGGAACGTGACGGGTACCTGGAAATACTCAGGGATGCCCTCATAAGAACGGGGGCTCAACTCATCGACCGCCAGTTCCCACGTGCCACAACAAGGAACCATAATGACCTCCTCAAGAGACAGACACATGCTGCAACCGACAGGGTGCCCTTTGTTGTCCAGTACTTCCCAGGAGCTGAAAAACTACACCATGTTCTTTGTGACCTGCAACACATTTTCAATAAGGATGAGCACCTCACCAAGACCTTCCCCACACCTCCACTGCTCACCTTTAAATAACCGCTAAACCTCAAAAAGATCATCATTCGTAGCAAACTGCCTGGTTTTCAGGACAACTCCATACATCCATGTCACGGTAGGTGCTGCAAGACGTGTCGGTGTTTGGACATGGATACCACCATTACGCGTGAGGACACCTTCCACATGTACGTGGCAGGTACTCATGCAACTCAGTCAACATTGTCTATCTCATATGTTGCAGGCAAGGATTCCCTGAGGCATGATACATTGGCGAAACCAAGCAGAGGCTACGGCAATGGATAAATGGGCACCGCACAACAATCAACAGACAGGAGTGTTCCCTCCCAGTTGGAGAACACTTCAGTGGTCTAGGATATTTGACCTCGGACCTTCGGGTGACCATCCTCCAAGGCAGATTTCGGGACAGGCAGCAGCGAAAAGTGGCCGAGCAGAGGCTGATAGCTAAGTTCGGTACCATATGGAGGGCCTCAACCGGGACCTTGGGTTCATGTCACACGACACACACACAGCCACTCCTACACATGCGCGCGCACGCACACACACACACACACACATACACACAGCCAAAACTATACAGACCTGCACACAGACACTCACACACACTCCTATAGACACACTCCCATACTTTCACATGCACCCTCTCACAGACTTAGACCCCTTTACACTCACACACAAATACACTCTCTTTCACAGACACTCACAACTTCCCACCCCAGACACACACACACACTCCTACACACACACTCCTACAGACACACTCCTACAAACACACATTCCTACACTCACACATGCATCCTCTCACAGACTTCAGCTCCTTTACACTCATACACACATATATACACTCTCTCAGATGCTCACAACTCCCCACCCCAGACACACACACACATGCGCGCACACTCCGACAGATACGCACACTCCTACAGACACACACACTCCTACAGACACACATTCACACATGCATCCTCTCACAGACTTAGACCCCTTTACACTCTCTCACACACACACACACATACACTCTCTTTCACAGACACTCAGAACCTCCCGCCCCAGACACACACACACACACACATACATACATACGCATATACGTTTGTGGGGTGAATTGTACTTGCAGAGTTACATTGTACTTTGCTCAAAACTGTGTGAATCCATGTAAGACTCTGTTAACTCATTTTTTAGATTAGAATCAGTTTAAACAGAATGGCACAGACAACAGAACACAGGGTAAAAACAACGACTGCAGATGCTGGAAACCAGATTCTGGATTAGTGGTGCTGGAAGAGCACAGCAGTTCAGGCAGCATCCAAGGAGCTTCGAAATCAACGTTTTGGGCAAAAGCCCTTCATCAGGAATAAAGGCAGAGAGCCTGGAGCGTGGAGAGGTAAGCTAGAGGAGGGTGGGGGTGGGGAGAAAGTGGCATAGAGTACAATGGGTGAGTGGGGGAGGGGATGAAGGTGATAGGTCGGGGAGGAGAGGGTGGAATGGATATGTGGAAAAGGAGATAGGCAGGTAGGACAGTCCGGACAAGTCAAGGGGACAGTGCTGAGCTGCAAGTTTAGAACTAGGGTGAGGTGGGGGAAGGGGAAATGAGGAAACTGATGAAGTCCACATTGATGCCCTGGGGTTGAAGTGTTCCGAGGCGGAAGATGAGGCGTTCTTCCTCCAGGCGTCTGGTAGTGAGGGAGCGGCGGTGAAGGAGGCCCAGGACCTCCATGTCCTCGGCAGAGTGGGAGGGGAATTGAAATGTTGGGCCACGGGGCGGTGTGGTTGATTGGTGCGGGTGTCTTGGAGATGTTCCCTAAAGCGCTCTGCTAGGAGGCGCCCAGTCTCCCCAATGTAGCGGAGACCGCATCGGGAGCAACGGATACAATAAATGATATTAGTGGATGTGCAAATAAAACTTTGATGGATGTGGAAGGCTCCTTTAGGGCCATGGATAGAGGTGAGGGAGGAGGTGTGGGCGCAGGTTTTACAGTTCCTGTGGTGTCAGGGGAAAGTGCCAGGATGGGAGTGTGGGTTGTAGGGGGGCATGGACCTGACCAGGTAGTCACAGAGGGAATGGTCTTTGCGGAAGGTGGAGAGGGGTGGGGGGGGAAATATATCCCTGGTGGTGGGGTCTTTTTGGAGGTGGCGAAAATGTTGGTGGATGATTTGGTTTATGCGAAGATTGGTAGGGTGGAAGGTGAGCACCAGGGGCGTCCTTTCCTTGTTACGATTGGAGGGGTGGGGTCTGGGGGCGGAGGTGTGGGATATAGATGAGATGCGATGGAGGGTATCTTTAACCACATGGGAAGGGAAATTGTGGTCTCTAAAGAAGGAGGCCATCTGGTGTGTTCTGTGATGGAATTGGTACTCCTGGGAGCAGATCCAGTGGAGGTGGAGGAATTGGGAATACGGGATGGCATTTTTGCAAGAGGTAGGGTGAGAAGAGGTGTAATCCAGGTAGCTGTGGGAGTCGGTGGGTTTGTAAAAAATGTCAGTTCAAGTCGGTCGTCATTAATGGAGATGGAGAAGTCCAGGAAGGGGAGGGAGGTGTCAAAGATGGTCCAGGTAAATTTAAGGTCAGGGTGGAATGTGTTGGTGAAGTTGATGAATTGCTCAACCTCCTTGCGGGAGCACGAGGTGGGTCAATCTCCTCGTGGGATCACGAGGTTCTTTGTTGGCTACATAGAGCAGTTGATCTTCTGTAATTACTCTCCACCTCTTCCTCCGCTACATTGATGACTGCATTGGCGCCACCTCGTGCTCCCGCAAGGAGGTTGAGCAATTCATCAACTTCACCAACACATTCCACCCTGACCTTAAATTTACCTGGACCATCTCTGACACCTCCCTCCCCTTCCTGGACCTCTCCATCTCCATTAATGACGACCGACTTGACACTGACATTTTTTACAACTCCCACAGCTACCTGGATTACACTTCTTCCCACCCTACCTCTTGCAAAAATGCCATCCCGTATTCCCAATTCCTCCGCCTCCGCCAGATCTGCTCCCAGGAGGACCAGTTCCACCACAGAACACACCAGATGGCCTCCTTCTTTAGAGACCGCAATTTCCCTTCCCATGTGGTTAAAGATGCCCTCCTATGCATCTCGTCTACATCCTGTATCTCCGCCCTCAGACCCCACCCCTCTAACCGTAACAAGGACAGAACACCCCTGGTGCTCACCTTCCACCCTACCAACCTTCGCATAAACCAAATCATCCGCCAACATTTCTGCCACCTCCAAACAGACCCCACCACCAGGGATATATTTCCCTCCCCACCCCTTTTCCACCTATCCACTCCATCCTCTCCTCCCTGACCTATCACCTTCATCTCCTCCTCCACTCACCCATTGTACTCTATGCTACTTTCTCCACAACCCCACCCTCCTCTAGCTTATCTCTCCACGCTTCAGGCTCTCTGCCTTTATTCCTGATGAAGGGCTTTTGCCCAAAACGTTGATTTCGAAGCTCCTTGGATGCTGCCTGAACTGCTGTGCTCTTCCAGCACCACTAATCCAGAACAGAACACAGGGGGCTAACACCTTCAACATCTAATCTGGCTGACACCAATTGTTGCAGTTAACCTGAGAATGTAACTTTTTAAAAAAGTTTTGTGATTTACATATGAAAGAAGTGAAACCAACATGGTCATTCTAACAGATGAGAGATTTAACAAACAATCAAGTTGTTTTCAATGTATAATTTCAGTCACATCACACTGTAAACTTTTGCTATAAATTCTGTGTCTTACAATTCTGTGCTCCACAACCACTTGATGAAGGAGCAGTGCTCCGAAAGCTCGTGCTTCCAATTAAATCTGTTGGACTATGACCTGGTGTTGTGTGATTTTTAACATAGTCCAACACGTTTATTTGGAAGCACTAGCCTTTGGAGCACTGCTCCTTCATCAGGTGGTTGTGGAATATAAGATCATAAGACACAGAATTTATAGCAAATGTTTACAGTGTGATTTAACTGAAATTGTATATTGAAAAAAACCTGGATTGTTTGTTCAGTCTCTCATCTTTTAGAATGAACACATTGGTGTCAGTTCTTTCATATGAAAATCACAGAACTTTTTAAAAGTTACATTATCAAGTGTGTGCGTGCGTGCGCATGCGCGGAGGCGGGGGGGTTTATGCGTGTCTGTGAAAGAGTGTGTATGTGTATGAGTGCGAGTGTAAAGGGGTATAAGTCTGTAAGAGAGTGCATGTGAGTGTGGGAGTGTATGTGTGAGCGTATGAGAGAGCTTGTGTATGAGAGAGGGTCTGCGTGAGGGTCTGGTGTCTTCAGGAGTGTGTGTGTGTGTGTATACGTGCATGCATCTGTCTCATATACTGTAGGGAAGAATGACCTGAAGCATGGTACATTGGCAAAACTAGGCAGAGGCTACGGCAACAGATGAATGGACACTGCATAACAATCAACAGACAGGAGAGTTCCCTCCCAGTCAGAGAACACTTCAGTGGTTCAGGACATTCAACCTCGGACTTTTGGGTGACCATCCTCCTTCAGGACAGGCAACAACCCAAAGTGGCGAAGCAGAGGCTGATAGTCAAGTTCGGTAACAGTCTTACAAGGCGTCAACAAGGACCTTGGGTTCAAGTCACACTACAGGTGACGCCACTGCACTACACACACACACAGACAGATGCACACACACCCACATGTTCAATAGAGAGTGCAGGAAGGCATGCCAGGAGCAGCATCAGGCATACCTAAAAATGTGTCAACCTAGTGAAGCTAACAAACAGAACTACTTGCGTGACAAATGGCATAACTAGCAAGTGAGAGACAGAGCTAACTGATTCCACAACCAACGGATCAGATCTAAGCTCTGCAGTCCTTCCACGTCCATTGTGAATAATAGTGGACAATTAAACAACTCACTGGATGAGGAGGCTCCACAAGTATCCCCTTCCTCAATGATGGAGCCCAGTACATCAGTGCAAAATATAAGGCTGATGCTTTCGCAACACTCTTCAGTTAGAAATGCCAAGTGGATGATCCATCTCGGGTTCCTCCAATGGTCCCCAGCATCACCGATACCAGTCTCCAGCCAATTCAATTCACTCCATGTGATATGAAGAAATGGCGAGAAACATTGGATACTGCAAAGGCAATGGGCCCTGATAACATTCTGGCAATAGCACTGAAGATGTGTGCTCCAGAACTTGCCGCTCCTCTCGCCAAGCTCTTCCAGTACAGTTACAACACTGGCATCTACCTGACAAAGTGGAAAATTGCCCAGGTATGTTCTGTACACAAAGCGGGACTAATCCAACCCAGCCAATGACCGCCTAATCAGTCTACTCTCCATCATCAGTAAAGTGATGGAAGGGGTCATCCAACAGTGCTATCAAGCAGCAGCTGCACAGCAACAACCTGCTCGGTGACATCCAGTTTGGGTTCGCCAGGGTCACTCAGTTCCTGATATCATTACAGCCGGTTCAAACATGGAGAAAAGAGCTGAATTCCAGAGGTGAGGTGAGAGTGACAGCCCTTGACATCAAGGCTGCATTTGACTGAGTATGACATCAAGGAGCCTTGGCAAAACTGGAATCAATGGCTATCAGGGGGCAAACACTCCACTGGTTAGAGTCATACCTGGCTCAAAGGAAGATGGTTGTGGAGAGTCAGTCATTTCAGCTCCAGCACATCTCTGCACGAGTCCCTCAAGGTAGTATTTTAGGCCCAACAATCTTCAGCTGCTTCATCAATGATCTTTTCTCTTTTAGGTCAGAAGTGGGGATGTTCGCCGATGTTCAGCACCATTCGCGCTTTGTCAGATACTGATGCAGTCCATGCTCAAATTCACCAGGATCTGGACAATATCTAGGCTTGGGCTGACAAGTAGCAAGTAACATTTATGCCACACAAATGCCAGACAATGACCATCACCAATAAGAGACACTCTAATCACTGCCCCTTGATATTCAATGGTATTACCATCACTAAATCCCCCACTGGTTGCCATTGACCAGAAACTCAACTGGACTCACCACATAAACACAGTGGCTACAAGAGCAGGTCAGAGACTAGAGGTACTGCGGCGAGTAACTCACCTCCTGACACCCTAAAGTCTTTTCACCATCTACAAGGCACAAGTCAGGAGTGTGATGGAATATTCCCTCCTTGCCTGGATGGGTGCAGCTCCTACAACACTCAAGAAGCTTGACACCATCCAGGACAAAGCAACCTGCTTGATTGGTACCACATCTACAAACATTGAATCCCTCCACATCGGTGCTCAGTAGCACCAGTGTGTACTATCTACAAGATATGCTGCAGAAATTCACCAAATATCCTTAGATAGAAGCTTCCAAACCCATGATCACTTCCAAAAGGAAGAACAAGGGCAGCAGGTACTTGCGAACACCACCATTTGCAAGTTCCTCTCCAAGCCACTCACCACCCTGGCTTGGAAATATACTGCCATTCCTTCACAATCATTGGGTCAAAATTCTGGAATTCCCTCCCTACCAACATTGTGGATCAACCCACAGCAAGTGGACTGCAGCAATTCAAGAAGGCAACTCACCACCACCTTCTCAAGGGCAAATAGGGATGGGCTATCAATGCTGGCCAGCCAGTGACACTGGAATCCCACAAACAAATTAAAAAAAAACTTTATCCTCCTTGGCCACAGATGGGGTCCCAGAGGACTGGAGAATAAGCAATGTTGTTACATTATTTAAGAACGGTAGCAGGGATAATCCAGGAAATTACAGGCCTATGAGCCTCATGTTGATGATAGGGAAATTATTGGAAAAGATACTCAGGGACAAGATCTATACACATTTGGAAGCAAATGGACTTGTTAGCAATAGACAGCATGGCTTTGTGCAGGGGAGTTCATGCCCCACTAACTTGACAGTTTTTTTTAAGGAGGTGACAAAGATGACTGATGGGGGAAAAGCAGTTATCTACATGAAGTTCAGTGAAGCCTTTGACAAGGACACTCATGGCAGATTGGTACAAAAGTTGAATTCACATGTATCAGGGGTGATCTGGCAAGATGGATATAGAACTGGCTTAGTCATAGGAGATAGAAGATTTCGGTGCAAGGATGCTTTTCAGAATGGGCTGTGACTAGTGGGGTTCCACAGGGGTTACTGCTGTTCGTGGTCTACATTAATGATCTGGAGGAAAACATAGCTGGTCTTATTAGTAAGTTTGTGGACAATACAAAAATTAGTGGAATTGCGGGTAGTGAGGCGGCTTGGTGGAGGGTACAGCAGGATATAGATCAGTTGGAGGTATGGGTAGAAAAATGGCAGATGGAATTTAGTCTGGACAAATGTGAGGAGATGCATTTTGGAAGGTTAAATACAGGTGGAAATTATAGTGATTGGCAGAACCCTTAGGAGTATTAATATGCAGAGGGATCTGGGTCACTGAAGGTGGCAGTGCAGGTCGTTAAGATGGTAAAATGGCCTATTGAATATTATATTTAGTTAGGGGTACCTACACTTAATGATCTTAAGGCCTTACAGAGGTTGCAGAAGAAAGTTTTTAATGACCCATCTTGAAATTTTAACCCTGCTGAGGTACTATAGCCCAAAATTAAGGGGGTAGATCCTCTCTCTATAGACCTCATCTTATCTTCTTCAAATCTGATGTGTGTCCCTCCCTTGTGGAACAGCATGGAGAAGCCAACTGGTGCTGCTGGTGGCATTGTTCCTGCTACTGTTGGCGCTGTTGTTGTTGCAGCTTTTGATCCTTAACAGATATAAAATATACACCTTTTGAAGCTGCTCCTATGCTCTGGTGAAATTTGACAACAGGGAAGTTCAGATCAAGATGAATGAAATGCAAGACAGATGAATTTACTTCAAAGAAGTTTCAAGTTGTAAGTATACTCTGAGGTGGTGCGCTGAGAGCTGTAGTCTCTTGCTATGCTTGCAGCTCCTCAATTGCATCAACCAAAACCTGCTGGATTCACTGAAAATAGTATTCCTTGTGTGTACCCACCTGGTGACCTTAGTAAGTTGCTGACAGTTTTATGACATAAGTGTGCTTGCAGTTGAAGCCAGAATAGTTGATTAAAGCAGCAGTTAATGACCAATTTGAATATCTTAGAGTGTTATTGAACAGTTCCAAGATGGTGTTACCTACTTGTCTGCAAACCTATTCAGGTGAAATTGGAAGTGAGAATGAGATGAGAGCTGGATCTCAACATATGCTACTCAAGTGAGGGGGCTTAAGCCCCCATGCACACACTGCCTCCTGCTACCTGGTTAAAAACCCCAATAAATTCGATAGTTCTACTGAGAATAACTGAAAAGCAAGGGTTTCAGCCATTTCTTATTTTATAAATAAGTATAGCCGCAGATTCATCTAATAGATAAGCAGCTTCCTTGATTTGTTTTCATATTCAATGTTTAAAAGGTCAAAGCATTCTGATTCTTAAAAAGTGTGAAATGATATAATGTGTAAAAGGTTCTGCATAACGGCATGACTGTGTTTTTACTAATCAGGATTATAATATAGAACTGCAGTTTAATGTCTTTTAGATGATAAAATATCATTTGATCAAAGTGTTCAAGCCAGTTTGAGGCTGGCATCCTGAGCTGAACACATTCAGCTAGATTTTTTAGTAGTGCAGCTTTCCTGCAAACCACATTGTCTTATCAGAGTGGTTATCTGAGTTTCAAAAGGGGACAAGTAAAGCTTTAGAAAAAAAAGGTGCTGTTGTTCAAAGAGTTGCTGTTGCTTTTTCATGGAATATTTGGAGACAGGCTCAATTTCTTGGAACAGCCAGCTCTGAAGATTCACTTTAAGTTCTCATGTTAAGCTGCCAGGAGAATTTGCACTGCAGCATGAATATCAAGCTGTGGTTTTGTGGCTTTCTGCTAATTTTTTTAGCTTCCAGTTGGTAATTGCAATGCACAGTGCATAATGTAGACATACACACACAAAAGAACTGAGTTTACCGTCCACACTAGACTAAGTCAGCTAATTTCAGACGGGCAATTAGCAAGGGTTTGTGATGAACTTAGTACAAGGTAGCAATACTTGTCAGTATCCTAACCTAATGCCATTTTTGGCAACATACTTCCTTGCAAGTGCTTGAATGTACTTCTCCTTACCTGCTGAAATACCCCTCAAAGTTTGAGATATGTTGCTAGCTCATGAGTGTATTTAAATATTAATTGCATTGAGATTCTTTCTGGGTGAACATTTCTGCAGATTCACTGAAAACATATTCTGTTTTCTTGATTATTTTAGTTATAGTATATTGTTCCTTTCACTTTCCAGAGACTGCTGCTGGAAAATATTGAACCTGATTAGAATGGGATTACATCTGTTACAGTAATCAGTTGATTAATTTATGTGTTAGCTGCTCTTGACATCCAGGGAGTATTCAAACAAAAATACCACTGAGGAGCCTTGGCAAACGTGAGGTCAATGGGTGTGAAAAAAAAGCCTCCGGGAGATAGTCTTTTACTGATACAAGGAAAAGATGGAATAATTGTTGGAAGCTAATTATTATAGCTCAGGAGTTGGCTGCAAATCCAACTATTATCAGCTGTTTGAAGAACCATCATCTTCAGCATAAAGTCAGGAGTGGGCCTATTAATTAACCAATCTGTAATCCTTAAATTCAGCCACAACTGCTCTGATGCAGAGCCGCCTATTAGCTACATTTCTGGGTGGAGACGCCTGCAACAAAATGCTTGGGCAGTTCAAAATAATGAAGGACAAAGCAATTTTTAGAAACTGTAACCACTTGCCCCCCCCCCCCCCCCCCAAAGAAATCAATGATGCATTACAATTGCAGTATCTTTTATCTAAAATGTGCATTGTAGCAACCATACTTGTACAAAACCCTAACTCTATAAATCCTGGCTATGGTGATGGACAACAATGGCAAGATGATTGAAACATGACCTTTACTGGAATAAATATTTCCAGTTCTTCTTCACAGGACAAGCTCGGGAAGTTTTTAAACATCTTGTTAGAGCACTGGCAGGACCAGGATTGTAGCAGTTCAAAGAAGATACAGGAGATTGCTCCACATGATATCAAGAACAGCTGAAGGCACTGGATACTTGCAACAGCTATGGGTCCTGACTATATTCCAAAAATAGTGCAGAAAACTTGTGCTGCAGAACTGGTTGCACCCCTAAATTAACTTATCCAGCCAATCATGTTCAAAATTGCCTGTATATCCAGTCAAAGTGAAGAGAGTTGACCAAGCGGGTGTTTTGGTGCAATGGTAGTTTCTCTACCTCCTGGCCAGGAGCTTTGGTTTCAAGTCTACCTGCCATGGAGATGTATCATAAGATGTGCAATTGGTTGATTTAAAAAAAAATTTAAAGCAAGACAATTTCAACTTGTCCAATTACTATAGGATCAATCTATTCTCAATCAACAAAGTAAAAGAAAGGGCCATCAACAATGCTATTGTAGATACCATCACTATTTTTTTTAGTTGGAGCTATGCGCTTTGAAATTAAGAATTTAATTTTGAACAGCACCTTGTTTTAAAAGAGAGCAAAACAGTTATTTTCTGTTGGAAAATGGCTTCGAAAGCAATGCAATTTAGCTACTTATCTAAAGACTCTATAGTTGAACCAGCACTGATTGGTTGCTATGCTCAGCGCTGGCAGCTAGGATTTTGAATTGTCAGTCAAGGGAGTACAAGTGTCAATGATCCAACCACAGACAACATTATTTGAAAAAAATTAAGAGTTGGTTTTGACCAAACTTAGCTGGAGAAAGTCTGATATTTAAAGCTTCCAGAGACTGCTTCTTTTGTTTTATGCTCCCTCTCTCTAGTTTCTTTCAAGTTATCAAGTTGTTAAATATTCTGAGGAAAGAATCCCAGTCTGTGAGAAATAATGCAAATGGTTTGCATTACTCAGTGATTTTTGAATTTTAGATACATAGTTTTACTGATTTGTGAACAACCCGTTGTCTAAGCATTTAATGAAGACCTGGTATCCATCATTTGACACTGCTTATTGAACTGGCAAATTACAATTATTTACTTATTTATCTCATAACAGATTTCGATTAGATTCCCTACAGTATGTAAATAGGCCCTTCAGCCCAACAAGTCCACACCATCCCTCCAAAGAGTAACCCACCCAAACCGATCTCCCCACATTTACCCGACTAATGCACCTAACGCTATGGGCAATTTAGCATGGGCAATTCCCCTGACCTGCACATCTTTTGGACTGTGGGAAGAAATCCACGCAGACATGAAGAGAATGTGCAAACTTCGGACAGTTAGTCATCCGAGCAAGGGATTGAACCCGGGTTTGATCACTAACCACTGAGCCACTGTGCTGCCCCTCCTTCTGTCTGTGTGAAAGGGGGGATTATGATCCAAAATGATTGGGCTTTAGTTTGTAGGTATTAATTGAATTATCTTGTTTCTGTGTTTTGCTGAACATTATATTAATAATAAATTGTTAATTTTGTTTAAAGGTATAAACCTTGTATCCAAAATCTGTTAGTTGTAAAGTCTGATTAGGAACAATTGGGGAATTTTAATGGTCATTGAATGTTTAATTTGCAAATCCAGTGATAATGGGGCTGAGTTTCTATCCCTATATTATAACATAATTGGGGGCTCATCCAGCATTTGCAAAGGAATAAACTGTTAATGATGCTAAGTTTTGGTTCTATGATAATCATCCAGCTCCTGACCTCATTAGAGTCCTGGTCCAAAACTGAACCAAGAACTGAACTCTATAAAGTGGAATTAGAGTTGCCCTTGACATCATGTAGCACTTTACTGTGTATGACACTAAGGAGCCCTAGCAAAACTGGAGTCAATGGGAGTGGGGGTGGGATGGAATCTCTCTGTGGGTTGTGGTCACATTTAGCACAAAGGAAGATGGTTGTGGTTGTTGAAGTCAATCATCCCAATTCAAAGACATCACCATAAGCATTCCTGAAGTTCATCATGAACCCAACTATCTTCAGTTGCATCATCAATGACTGTCCCTCTATAATAAGGGTAGAAGTAACATTTTCCCTGATGACGAGACCATTATCCCCATTCACGACATCAGATACCAAATCAATGGCTTCCAAATGTAACAACACCCAGAAACCCTCCAGACTTCAACTGAGTTTTAGCATGTAAAGCTTGTGTCACACAAGTAACAGTCAATGTTAAACTCCAACATGAGAGAATCTGATCATTACCCTTTGAACTTCAATGGCTTTATCATCGCCAAATTCCCCACTATTAAAATCCCAATTGTTATCATTGACCAGAAACTGAACCAGTCATATAACTACTATGGCTAAAAGAACAGACCATAGGCTAGGAATCCTGAAGCAAGTAACTCACCTCCTGAATTCCTAATGCCTATCCATCACCTACAAGTCAAGAATTTGATGGAATGCTCTCCACTTGCCTTGATAAATGCACTCAAGAAATACCCCAGAAGCTCAATAGCACATGACAAAGTAGACCATGATAGAGGGACAGTCATTGATGATGCAACTGAAGATATTTTAGTTCATGATGAACCTCAGTAATGCTTCTGGTGATCTCTTTGAATTGGGATGATTGATTAGCATCCTGTCTACCACCTATAGTAGAGCGTACAATCTATTAGACGCACTACAATAACATACCAAGGCTCATTCAACAGCACCTTTCAAACTTGTGATCTCTATCATCTTGAAGGATAAGGACAACAGATAAATAGGGAAACCTTCACCTGCAAGTCCCTATTGAAATCATTTTTATTTGGACATATATTGCCACCATTCCTTCATTACTGCTGAGTCTAATTCCTAAGAGCATTGTGATGCATCTACACTGCAATTACTGCAGCAGACCAAGAAGGCAGCATACCATCACATTTTCAAGGGTAATTAATGATGGGCAATAAATGCTGATTTAACAATGGCACCCATACCCCATCACTCAATAAAAAAAGTTTAAAGATAAAGCTGATCACCATCTTAAGATAGGTGGAGATGGTTAATATATGTGACTGCATCATTGCACATCTTAAGTTTGAATTAAAGAAAGGTCTAATGGAACATCTAACTAGAATTTACTCTGGTGAAACTTTAAGGTTTCAACTTCATTTGCAACAATATGTTTTTTTAAAATACATTTCAGTTTTATTGGTTACATTGTTGTTTTCTTTATGCCATGTTAGCACTGGTGTCTCACAGCACCAGGGACCGGATTCGATTCCGGCATCAGGCGCTTGTCTGTGTGGAGTTTGCACATTCTCCCTATGTCTGCATGGGTTTCCTCTGGTGCTCGGGTTTCCTCCCATAATCCAAAGATGAGCAGGTTAGGTAAATTGGCCATGCTAAATTGCCCATAGTGTTCAAGGATGTGTAGGCTAGGTGGATTAGTCAGGGGTAAATGTAATGTAATAGGATAGGGGAATTGGTCTGGGTGGGTAACTCTTCGGACTTGTTGAACTGAAGGGCCTGTTTCTACACTATAGAGACTCTATGATTCTATGATTCAAAAGCTATGGCCATTTAACATTTGGATTTTATTGGCAATATGGGTGGTGGTTAGTACTGAAATGTGGTTTTACAGGTGCGGCAGCTCTCTAATACATTACCTAACAAGCCCTTCATCAAATATTAGTCTTGGAAATGACTTCTGTTAAGTTTTTCAATTATAGGATACTACAACCGAGCTAAAATCTAAATAGGAAATTGTCCATAATGAGAACAATTTCAGTCAGGTTGAAGGGGATGATAACAGATGTTAACTGGTTGGCTTTCAGTTAAAGTTAATGTTTTACTATTCAATAATGGAATATGACAGATACTTAGTGTTAAACCTCATTTTAGTAGATGGCCTTCTGTTAAAAAGTCAGAATATTTGTTTTATCAAAGAGCCTGATGATGATGTCAGGATTGAAATGAGGAAGAAAGATTAGAATGAGTGAAAGGAATGGGAAAAGTTGGGCAACCATCCCAGACACAAGATCAAGACTGCAGGATGTTAAAAAGAAGGATCTAAAGAAATTGAAAAAAATATGAAGCCACTGGAATAAGAGCTGATCATCATGTCATGTGGAAATAATTCATATAGAGGCAAGGAGGATAAAATTGTTTGTGTCACAGAGGAAAAGATCAGAGGGGTTATGAAAATTTAACAAAGGTTGGATGAAGGGTTTGCACCTAAAATATATCTCCCTACAATGCCCTGGCAACATGCTGTTTCCAGAATTTTGTTTTCTTCCTTCATCTTTTTGGCAGCTGTAGTTGCTGCTTTTCAGCTAGCATCTTCCTGGCTCTTTATGATTACACATGTGCACTATTCAACAGACCTTCTCTGGAAACAGTTTTGGGAGTAGGAATTCTAGCTGATTTTTCTTTTTACATCTCAGCCCTGGGGACATCAGTATTAATCACAGTGCAGCAATGCTGCCTTGAATGTGATTAGACCACAAAAGTAAATGGGAGCTTCCTGGTTTGTACACTACAGTAAGCAGTGTGTTTATTAAACAACTGGACTGTGAGCCATTGTTTATTGATGTTCTTATCCTAAATATGTAGAGATGAGAAAGAAAGATCATCATTTTAAGCTATCAAATCATAATTTGTTGATTATTTGCTATCAGAATATTGAATGTAAGAATGGAGATCAATCATATCCTGGCTTGTTACCCAGGAGAAACAACAAGGTTAGAGCCAGCAAAGACTGCTTCATCATTATCACAACTGGAGAGGAAATCCGTTTGTTGCAAAATGGCACTTATTTTGCTTTCTTTTGTTGTTGTATTTGCCAGCATTTTCCAGAAGCAACTTGGAACAGATTCAAACCCACTTCCTTTTTAAGAAAAAAAAGAAGCTTCAGATTAAACATGGAGATTGTTAGCAGCAGCAGCTCTTAACATAAACCATGCAAATATAGTACCTGGTTCAAGTAGTAGTTTATTTCCTCTTAAGCAATGAACAAGAAGTTAATTGTAATAAACTGTATTAAGTTAAAATTTAAATGGGCTGTTTTTCAGCTTGGTACTTTTATGATGTTTGGAATCAGGTATTGTCAATTGCTTCAGTGAAGACTCTAGTGCTTTTTCAGCATTCAAGAAATATTGGGAAGTGACTGGTATTGTGCAAATATAACATTACTGAGAAAGCAACACTGAAATATTTACTTATTAATTTTGATATAATGTGATTTTAGCTATATCTTGATTAATAATCAAATGTTTTTCACGTTTCATCAGTTTCAGCCAGTCATTTAGTAGCAGCAGTATCATGCATATTAACAGAATGCTCACTGTCTTGAAGCTGAAGTCTAATCTGAGTTCAATGGGATCTATATCTTTGATCTGAAGTTTGACCTGACCTAAGTGATTACAACTGCAAACTGAATTCCTGAGATGAGTTTCCTGTAGCTGAACTACAATCTTGAAGGATTTAGTAACTGCACAGCTGGGGATCAACATCAGGCTTTTGGACCAGACTAGCTGCAACCTAGTTACAATGGATATTGGATACCAAATTTCTTCACTGCCAAGCAATATAATATTAGAACAAAATAAACTGGCCATTTATAATGGTTAAAATTTATTTCTATCACCATCCAACTGTGATATAACTGAAACTCAGTTTGTGTATGTATTTAGTATGTATTTTGTATTATAGCATGGTGATGACAGAGTCATAGAGTCCTACAGCACAAGAGACAAATTGGTTTCAGCCCAAACTGGTTTCTACTGACCAAAATATCCATCCACCATAACCCAAATTCCCTGCACTTGGCCCATATCCTTCTAAACCTTTCCTATCTATGTATTTGTCCAAATACCTTTTACATGTTGTTAATGTACCTGCCTCAACCACTTCCGCTGGCAGCTCATGCCATTTGCATACCACCTTTTGCGCAAAAATGTTGCCCCTCTGGTTCCCATTAATTCTTTCCCTTTTTACCTTAAACTGATGCCATTTAGTCCTCAATTCCCCAACCTTGGGAAAAAGACTAAGTGCATTCACCTTATCCGCATCTGTCATTATCTTACACACTTTTATAAGATCCCTCCTCAGCCTCTTACATTCTAGAGAAAAAAGTCCCAGTTTATCCAACCTCTTTCTATAACTTATGCCCTTGAGTCTTAGCAAAATCCTCGTAAATTTCTTCCACATGCTTTCTAGAGCAAGGTGACCAAAACTGACCAATGTCCTGTACAACTGCAACATACTTTCCCAACTTCGACATCAATACATTGACTGATGAAGTCCAGTGTGCCAAAAGCCTTTTTCACTGCCCTGTCTACCTGTGACTCCACTTTGAGAGAACTGTGCACCTGAACTCCAAAATCTCTCTGTTCCACTACACTCCTTAAGGACCTACCATTCACCATGAAACTCCTACCTTGATTTGACTTTCCAAAATGCAAGACCTCACACTTACATATATTAAATTCCACTTGCCATTTCTCAACCCACTTCCCCAGTTGATCAAGGTCCTGCTGCAATTTCTGATTACCTTCCTCACTGACAATGATACTGCCTATTTTAGTGTCATCTGCAAACTTACTAATCATGCCTTGTATATTTTCATCCAAATCATTGATATAGAGAACAAACAGCAATTGGCCCAGCATCAACCCAAGGCACACCACTAGTTAGAGGCTTCCAGTCTGACAAGCATCCTTCTACTATTACCCTCTGCTTCCTTCCATCAAGCCACTTGTGTATCCAATTTGCCAGCTCACCCTGGATTCCATGTGATATAATCTTCCAGAGCAGCCTACCATGTGAAACTTATCTAAGGCCTTACTGAAATCCATATGGACTGCCCTCATCAACCTTTCTTTGTTGCTTCATCAAATAGCTCTAACAAATTTGTGAGGCATGATCTCCCACACACAAACCCATGCTAACTACTCCTAATCAAACCCTGTCTTTCCAAATGCATGTATATCTTACCCCTCAGAATCTTCTCAAGTAATTCATCTACCACAGATGTTAGACTAATGGTTTAAAGTTCTCAGATATTTCTTTGCAGTCCTTCTTGAATAAAGGCACAACATTTGCAATCCTATAGTGTTCCAGGACCTCACCTGTGGCTAACAATGATGCAAACATATCAACCAGATCTCCTGCAATTTCTTCTCTAGCCTCTTGCAGTGTTTTTGGATATATCAGGTCAGAACCAGGAGATTTATCCACTTTCATACATTCTAATACATCTAACACCTGCTCTACCGTAACATGGACTGTCCTCAAGATATCGCCAAATTCCCATGTTTTCATGTTTTTCTCCATGGTAAACACAGAAGAGCAATATTCATTGAGGACTTTGCCCGTCTCCTGCAGTTCCACACATACATGTCTACTTTGGTCCTTGTGGGGTCCTAATCTCTCTTTAGTTATTCTTTTTCCTTTAATATACTTAAAACATTGCTTTGGATTAACCATAATCTTCTCAGCCAAAGCTATTTAAAATCCCCTCTATGACAACCCAGCTCCGCAGTCTCCCTGTATATTTGTTCCTCTAATTGCCATTGACTATGTCATGGCCTATAGTACAACCTCAATAATGTCACCATCACCTTCTTATTTCTTAGTTCCACCCACAAAGCGTCACTGGATGATCGCTTAGTTATTTCATCAATTTGTTAAGCACAATAACTTAGAGCAACCAAGCTTAGAATTGTAGGGAGTTTTTTTTTCTGGTGTTAGCTTAAATGGTTCTGTTTACAAATTCAACATCTTGTCGAACCAGAATTTTTCATTATTTGGGCAGCAGAAATATTTTATGGCAATGTAAAGGGGAACCAACTGATTCCCATTGATTTGCATATAATCATACTGCATGTTATGCATTAGTCAATTTCTTCAAATTGTTGTAATTCCTCTTTTGAATATTCAATAGTTAAAGCATTAAAGATTTAACAAAATGTGAACATTTTATCAGAAATGTCTGGACTATACTAAAATAGGTCAAACTTGTCAGAATGAATGCTTATGATATCAGTCAGTATTTGGAGTAGAATGGCAATATTTTGATTAAATTATTTCCATGACTTTGCCTCACCTGAGTTGCTGCGTGTTTTCTGATTTATTTCAGAGTTTAGAATTGAAAATTTTCTTGGTATCCTTTGGAAACTTATCTTTTCTTTAACAAAGAGTAACTTTTTCAACTAATATGTTTGCAGTAATAAAACTTTGTGTTTCATGTTAAAACTTTAATATAAACTTTGTAAGTTATGTACACTCAAAACTGTCTTATCTTGAGCTACATCAGCAGTTGCACAGCTTTTTAAAGCATGACTTGAGTTCTCAGTAAAAGAGGAAACAGTTGTAAATTTAGAAATTATAGGTGCAAAATTCAGTCTTGATTTTTTTTGTCAATTCAGAACTGTCTTGCTAGCAGACAATACCATCCTGTTTTTCACAGTTGTAAAGCTCTGTGCACTTAAGTCTGATTTCTCCCTTGAAGAAAATACTTTAACCTAATTATTTTAATAGTAATTTCCTGTAATGGGTCTGTTGTAAGAATCCTGTCCAGTATATATTTTAATATGAAAATCCAAGGCTCAGTCTGCAACTTGTGCTGAGCTGGGTGATGTCAGCCAGGGGAGTGGTGCAGATGTTGCAACTGACTTCAATATAGTCATGATTCGGAGATGCCGGTGTTGGACTGGGGTGTACAAAGTTAAAAATCACACAACACCAGGTTATAGTCCAACAGGTTTAATTGGAAGCACACTAGCTTTCGGAGCGACGCTCCTTCACCTGACGAAGGAGAGTCGCTCCGAAAGCTAGTGTGCTTCCAATTAAACCTGTTGGACTATAACCTGGTGTTGTGTGATTTTTGACTTCAATATACCTTGACTTGAGAAGAGAAAAATCACCCAGGATCCCAGCTCCTGATTATAATTCAGTTACTGTTATGGAAGAGTGCTTGAGTGAACAACATTAGCAATGTGCTTGACTGAACCAATTCTTCCAGTATTCTCAAGCAACATCACAAAAAATGTTGTTATCTACCTTGTGACTGTTTACAGAAACTTGCTGTGATAAATTAACTGCAGTGTTTTCATATCTATATAACATCAGGGAATACATTTCAAAACTGTGAGATAGTTTTGGCTATATAAATAGAAATTCATTTCTTCTGACTGATTGCTGTCATAAGTTCTGTCTTCCTTAGGTCCAACCCATAAATATTAATTTCCCATAAAGCAAACTTGATTTTGGTTATTGAACATTTGTCTACCTATTTGAGTGACACAGCTTAACAATTTTAAATTGATACAAGCTTATGTCTTGGAATGGATATCTAGGCTTTGAAATACAAAAGCCCAATTGCAATATATTAAAATTTTTGATAATCATGGGGACCTCAATATATATCCAGTTCACACTTTAGAAGGTTGTACTTTACACTGATCTTTCTTCAACCATTTGAGAGTTGTATTTCATACTTACGAAAGTCAAAACTAATTATTCTTGCAAGTGAAATACCAATTAATGACTTTGAGCAGCACTTTGGTCTGGCCTTTCTTATTCTTGACTGACGATGACTTTATGCTGTCAACAGTAAGACTGCCTCAAACTAAGTTTATTGAATTCATAATTAAGATTCTAGAATTGAAAACATGGCTACAACTGAATATTTACAATGTGACCAAAAATACTTAGCAATAATAGAAGAGTTGTAATGTCTGTGAATTATATCAATTATCACTTAAAGAGAAAACTTGATTTAATTCACAGAACATTGTATCAATATTTTGTTGCAAACACCTCTTCAAAAAAATTGTCTGCACATAACTGGAACATATTCTAAAATTAATATTTCCATTTATCAAAGTATTAAATTTACTGCACTGGGGAGTTATCTACACACTAAGTGATGATGTCTTGTTATTGAATATTCATTGTTATCTTATGGAACTTGTATTTGAGTGGATCAAGAGAGAGGAAGCTTAGGAAGACAATTTAGTTACTTAAAACAAATCAATTTGTGTCAAATCACAGGGATGTATACATTCCATTATGATTTTCTTGGTAACTACTACTTGGTACTGAGCCCTGTCATATATTTCATAACTTGGAAAAAGCAAAAATTACACTAGTTTCCACATGTGTAACAGGTTTCATTCAAAGTGTTTTAAAATGTCGGATCAATGTGGGGTGGCACAGTGGTTAGCACTGCTGCCTCACAGCGCCTGAGACCCGGGTTCCATTCCCGCCTCAGGCGACTGACTGTGTGGAGTTTGCACATTCTCCCGTGTCTGCATGGGTTTCCTCCGGGTGCTCCGGTTTCCTCCCACAGTCCAAAGATGTGCAGGCCAGGTGAATTGGCCATGCTAAATTGCCTGTAGTGTTAGGTAAGGGGTAAATGTAGGGGTATGGGTGGGTTGCGCTTCGGCGGGTCGGTGTGGACATGTTGGGTCGAAGGGCCTGTTTCCACACTGTAATGTAATCTAATGCTTACAACGGTTTGTTAACTTTTTTCTGAGTCCCCACCCAGGCTTAACTGATCAGTCACATGTTGCATTAGAAGCTTAGAGACTCACATAATCACAATAATTGAACACTTGAACAGTACAAGTCCCACATACCAAAAGGCCCCAGTTACACCCCCTGATCTTTGCTGAGTTGTTTGTCTTAGTTGGATTTCTAATTAAGGTGCTGTAAAAAGAACTACTGTTTTGTCCACCCTCCCCCATCCCAACTCCTGTTCAGCATTAGCAAAAAAATGCATCAGCACTATATGAAGTTTTTGAAGTGACTTTCGCCCTGTTTTGAATTTTTTGAGTATTTGACACAGTAAACATTCCCAGAAAAAAACAGACCAGGAATATTATTGTGTAACTCTACTTCTGCTATCCATGATTGAGTAGATAGGAGTTTTTTGCCCCTGATTTCACCCTGGCAAGAGTCACCAAGTTCTCTTTATTTGGCTCCTTTCCCAGAAACAGTACCAGTAGTTCGGAGGTTGTTATGTCTAAGAACCCATGCTGCAGCCAGTTACATTCTTGTGGTTGTTGAACAGTTGGAGGTCAACTTGACCTGTTCACATAAACCAAAATTCATTAAGAAGAGCGGATAGAAATGGACATGGAAAACATAGCTTTTTTCCCCAACATTTGTTTATACCAAGAAAATTATATATAAATTTGCAATAATGCAATCAAACGTCACTCCTATTAGTCATTTAGTTTTAAATATATTCCAACAGCATATCACAGCAGCAAAACTGCCAATACGAAGTAAGCTGATTTTGGTTATTTAGTTTTAACAGCATAATGCAATAGAGAGGCGATGGCCTACCAGTGTTATCACTAGATTCTTAAAGCTGAGACCCAGGCAATGTTATGGGGACCTGGGTTTGATTCCTACCATAGCAGGTAGTGGCATTTGAATTCAATAAAAATTTGAAATTAAGAGTGTAACAATGATCACTAAACCATCATTAATTGTCAGGAATAGAAATATTATATTTAGGGATAGAAATATTCCTTTCCTTCTTGGTCTGGACTGCATGATTTTGCAGACCCACAGTAATGTGGTTGATTCATAACTGCCCTCTGGGCAATAATGGATGGGCAATAAATGCTGGACTAGCCAGCAGCATCCACATCCCATGAATGAATCAGAAAAAATGAACTTGTAGCTCAAATTACAGTTAAGATGTGGTTAGTGATATTTACAATAGGTTAAGGACATCTCAGGGCATACTCCGTGTGTGCATTCCATATCAGATGAAAGTGAGAAAGTGTCATGACCAAGTGATTGAAATTGTGGCCTACTGACAGAGTAGCACAAAATTGAACAATGTTTTTTGGTTGGCTGGAAATGTACAGGATGTTGGTGAAGCCTCTTTTGCAGTACTGTGTCCAGTTCTGATTTCCCTGTTATAGGAAAGATATTATTAAGTTGGAGAGGGTTCAGAAGAGCTTTACTAGGACGTTGCCAGGTATGGAAGGTTTTGAATATAAAGAAATGCTGGATAGGCTGGGAATTCTCCCACTGGAGAGTAGGAGGTTGAGAAGTGACTGTAGAGAGATTTATATAATAATGAGTATAGATAGGGTTACATGGTAATTGTCTTTTCTCCAAGATGGGAGATTTCAAGATCAGGGTGCACATTTTTAAGGTGAGAGAAGAGAGATTTTAAAAAGACATGAGGGACAATTTTTTTACAAAGCTAGTTTAGTTTGGGATTATGTTCAGCATGGACTGATTGGCCTGAAGGGTCTGTTTCTGTGCTGTATGACTCATGGCTATGACATGACAGTGTGGAGTTTTTATAATCAATAAAACCCAGATAGAAATCCAACATCTGCCCTCACAAAGGCCTTTTGAACATTTTCTCTATTTCCTTCTATTTTATCACAATACTGGAACTGTCACAAATTTAGGTTTGAGGTTTTTAGTCAATAGTTAAACACCTAGAGAATTTACAACAAAAACAGAAACATCATTAAAATGTCAAAGATGAGCCTCCACCTGGAAAACAACAGATGATCAAGTGGCAGAAGCATAATCTCATATTTTATGCTTCCTTATTGTGCAATTTGCCCTGTGTAATCCAATTACCTTTGAAGGATCCACCGAATCTCAGAATTGTTACAGTGTAATGGCCTTTTGGTCCATTGTGTTTGCATCATCCCTCCAAATAAGCAACACCATTCTCCTGACATCTCCCTGTAACCATACACATTCTCATTTTCAAATAATCATCTAACTCCCTTTTAAATGCCTCAATTTAACCTGCCTCCACCACACACTCAGGCAGTGATTACAAACCCTAACTACTTGCTGTGTAGAAGCATTTTTCCTCCTATCACATTTGTTTGTTTTACTAATTACTTTAAATCTCTCCCCTTTCTATCTCAATCTTTCATGAGTAGGAATATTTCCTACCTGTTCATTCTGTCCAGATCTGTCATGAATTTGAATATATCCCATATCTCTACTTAGCCTTCTTTTCTTCTTCATAACAAAAATTCCTCATCCTTGGAACCATTCTCATCAACCTCTTCTGCACTTTTTCCAACACCTTCACATTCTTTTTAAAATGCTGTTCCTCAAACTGGAGCATGCTCTAGCTGAGGCCAAACTCATGTCTTCCATGAATTTAATATAATCTTCTTGCTCCTGTATACTATGACTCGATTAATAAATCTGAAAATATTGTATACTTTATTAACTGCTTTCTCTAGCCGTCCTGCCACCTTTAATGAGATATGCATATTTACACCCGTGTCCCTCTGCTCCTGCATGTCTTTTACAGTTGTACATATTATATTATGCTGTACCTGCATGATCTTCCTCACATTTCTCCACATCAAACACCATCTGCTAATATCTGCACATTTCACCAATTTTTGGAATTCTACACAATCCTCCTCACAGTTAGCAATGCTTCTAAATGTCCTGAAATTGAGATGCTGGTGTTGAACTGGGGTGGGCAAAGTTAAAAATCACACAACATCAAGTTATAGTCCAACAGGTTTATTTGGAAGTACAAGTGCTGCTCTTTTGTCAGGTAGCTCGTGGGGCAGGATCATAGGACACATTATTAGGAAAAGATCAAAGTGTCATACAACTGATGTGATGTATTGAATAAACCGAAATTGCTGTTAAGTCTTTAGTCACTGAGAATGGGTTGCAGGTTTCGATTCATTAATATGTAAAGTCTAGAACTTCTTGCAAGTCACATTCCCAAGATAACTTAAGTTTAGGCTAGTGGGGTGTTAACTTAAGGTTTTATATAAAAAAGGTGCCATCTCAGCTCAGAGAATACATTAAATTTGTGAGGTTCCAACCTTCACTCAGACTAGTTCTATTTCCAAAGTAGGAATTTATAAAATGTCACATGGACTGACTGCCTATAGATTGTGCGCTTTTTGAACAAAATAGAATGTATCTGCAAATACAAATTCACTCCATAGACTTATATGTGTGTGTGTGCATGCATGTGCAGGAGAGAGAGAATGAGGGAAGTGGAAGAGCGTGTGTGGGGGGGTAGGTGTAGAGAGAGAGTGTGTGTGCGCGTCCGTGCGTGTATGACGGAGTACATATAACTCTATGGAGTGTATTTGCATTTGCAGGTTCCTATTTGCAGATGCATTCTATTTTGTTCAATAGCACACAATCTGTCGGCAGTCAGTCCATTTTATAAATTCCTATGATCCTCAGCATTGATTCCAAACTCCATGAAGTTGCATGGCATCACAGCACACATGACATGGAAACCTCCTGCTCATTATAGCCTACTGCCCACCTCAGTGGATGAATCAGGAGTACTCCGTGTTGAACAGCACTTGGAAGAAATACTAAGGGTGGCAAGGACACATGTACTCTGGTGGGGAATTCAATATCTACCATTAAGAGTAGCTCGGTAGCACCTCTGCATTCTCAACCTCAACTGTAAAGAACCCAAACTCATAATGTGGCATCAAACCACACAAAAGAAAAGGCTGTGAGATCTTCCAAATCATTATGAGCTAGAAGAATTAATTTCCTTTGGGCATTTGACCCATGAATTCCGTATTACTGTTTCACAACACAATTTTCCCAATTTGAGGTGTGAACAAATCTTACACCCCACACTTGTTCAAGAAGGGGAGTAGGGACAACCCTGGCAATCACAGACCAGTGAGCATTATTTCAGTTGTGAGTAAAGTGTTGGAAAAGGTTATAAGAGAGAAGAATTTATAATCATCCAGAAAGGAATAAGTTGATTAGGGATAGTCAACACGGTTTTGAGAAGGGTAGGTCATGCCTCACAAACCTGTTATTTGAGAAGGTGACCAAACAGGTGGATGAGAGTAAAGCGGTTGATGTGGTGTATATGGATTTCAGTAGGGCATTTGATAAGGTTCCCCACAGTAGGCTAATGCACAAAATATGGAGGTATCGGGTTATGGATGATTTAGCGGTTTGGATCAGAAATTGGCTAGCTGAAAGAAGACAGAGGGTGGTAGTTAATGGGAAATGTTCATCCTGGAGTTCAGTTACTAGTGGTGTACCACAAGGATCTGTTTTTGGGCCACTGCTGTTCGTAATTTTTATAAATGACCTGGATGAGGGTGTAGAAGGATGGGTTAATAAATTTGCGGATGACACTAAGGTCGGTAGAGTTGTGGATAGTGCTGAAGGATGTTGTGGATTACAGAGGGACATAGATAAGCTGCAAAGCTGGGCTGAGAGATGGCAAATAGAGTTTATGCGGAAAAGTGTGAGGTGATTCACTTTGGATGGAGCAACAGGAATAAAGAGTATTGGGCTAATGGTAAGATTCTTGGTACTGTAGACGAACAGAGAGATCTTGCTGTTCATGTACATAGATCCCTGAAAGTTGCCACCCAGGTTATTAGGGTTGTTAAAAAGGCAAATGGTGTGTTAGCCTTTATTGGTAGAGGGATTGAATTTCAGAGCCATGAGGTCATGCTGCAGGTGTGCAAAACTCTGGTGCGGCCACATTTGGAATATTGTGTACAGGTCTGGTCACTGCATTATAGGAAAGATGTGGAAGCTTTGGAAATGCTTCAGAGGAGATTTACTAGGATGTTGTCTGGTACGGAGGGAAGGTTTTACAAGGAAAGGCTGAGGGACCTGAGGCAGTTTTTGTTAGAGAGAAGAAGGTTGAGAGGTGACGTAATTGAGACATATAAGATAATTAGAGTTAAAAATCACACAACACCAGCTTATAGTCCAACAGGTATATTTGAAAGCGCTAGCTTTCAGAGCGCTGCTCTTTTGTCAGGTGGTTGTGGAGTATGAAATAGTAAGACACAGAATTTACAGTGTGACGCAATTGAAATTATATATTTAAAAAGACCTGGATTGTTTGCTAAGTCTCTCATCTTTTAAAATGGCCATGTTGCTTTCAGTTCTTTCATATGTAAATCCCAGAACATTTTTATAAAGTTACATTCTAAGTGAACTTTAACAATAGATGCCATGTTGTCTCAGATAGTGCATTGACAGTGTGAGGTGCCCTGTGTGAGGCTGTCTGTGCCCCATTGTTCAGACTGATTCTATTTCCAAAAAAGGGATTTACAGAATCTTACATGGATTCATGCAGTTTTTGAGCAAAATAAGGTATAATTCTGCAAGTACAAATTCATCCCACACACGTGTGTGTGTGTGTATGTGTTAGGGGATTATGAGTGTCTGTGAGAGAGTGTGTGTATATGTGTGAGTGGGTGTGTAAAGGGGTATAAGTCTGTGAGAGGGTGTATGTGTGAGCATATGAGAGAAAGATTGTGTATGAGAGAGTCTGTGTGTTTGTGTGTGTGTGTATGCGCATGTGAGTGTATATGTTAGGGGGTTATGAGTGTCTGTGAGAGAGTGTGTGTATATGTGTGAGTGCGTGTGTAAAGGGGTATAAGTCTGTGAGAGGGTGCATGTGTGTGTGTATGTGTGAGCATATGAGAGAGAGTGTATGTGTGTGTAAGAGAGCCAGTGTATAGTGTAGTGGGGTCACCTGTGGTGTGACATTAACCCAAAGTCCCGATTGAGGCCATCCCCATAGGTACTGAACTTGGCTATCAGCCTCTCCTTGGCCAATTTGCGTTGTTGTCTGTCCCAAAGTCCATCTTGGAAGATGGTCACCCGAAGGTCCAAGGTCAAATGTTCTGGACCACTGAAGTATTCTCCGGTTGGGAAGGAACACTCCTGTCCATTGATTGTTGTGCGGTGTCCATTCATCCGTTGTCATAGCCTCAGGGCACCTTTGCCTGCAGTGTATAAGATAGATAACGTTGGCCGAGTCACACGAGTACATGCCATTTACATGGTGGGTGGTATCTCCACGTGCACTCTACTGTCACTGTAATCTCTTCCAACTTTACATATTTCCCCACCTTCAGTCCTCCATCTCTATCTTACTTATAATTCTTCCACCCCCTCTCCCAGTCTATGATAGTTGGCAGTCTCTGGGATTCCTTGCCTTTTTTTCATTGTTTCTCCACTTTTCTGTATACCTTTAAAGAAATGTCCAAACCTGATTTCCTACTAAATTTGTGCACATCTCCTAGCTCTCACGTGAAAACTTACCATTTGTATGTGATTCAGAGAGTCATAGAGATGTACAGTACAGAAACAGACCCTTTGGTCCACATTGTTCATGCTGACTAGATATCCTAAATTCATCTAGTCCCATTTGCCAGCACTTGTCCCATATCCCTCTAAACCCTTCCTATTCAAATACCCATCCAGATGCCTTTTAAATATTGTGATGGTACCAGCCTCCTCCACTTCCTCTGGCAGCTCCTTTCATACATGCACCACCCTATACATGAAAATGTTGCCCCTTAGGTCCCTTTCAAATCTTTCCCCTCTCACCCTAAACCAATGCCCTCTAGTTCTGGACTCTCCTAAATCAGGCAAAAGACCTTGTCTGTTTACCCTATCCATGCTCCTCATGATTCATAAGCCTCTATAAGATCACCCTTCTACCTCTAATACTCCAGGGAAAACAGCCCCAGCCTATTCAGTCTCTCCCTGTAGCTCAAACCCTCCAACCCTGGCAACATTCTTGTAAATCTTTTTTGAATGCTTTGAAATTTCACAACATCATTCTTTTTTCATTTTTCTGTGTCCAATGTAAGGTACGCCATTAACATTTTCAATGTGAAAGACACTATGTAGATGAATGTTTTTGCCGGTACATTAAATCAAGCATTACCATTAATAAACTTAGAGTACAAACTCTGAATTTCGAGGCTCACTGTACTAAAACTTGAAACTTAACAAAGAGAGCTGTAGAGAAACTAATTCATCTTAAATGTGGGCAAATAGTCTCCATCCATTCCCATCACTGAGTATCAATGACTTCTAACTTTGAATTACTTATTAAAACAACAGACTAGTTGGTCATGTGACCGAAAGCAAGCTCAGATAACAAATTGTACTTACTCCAAATACTAGGGAGAAACAAGGCACTCCAGAAACTAACAGCCAGGGAGAAGAGTCAGGGTAAACTTTCGCTCTTCACCCACCTTACAATTTGACCCTTGTCTACTGTTTTGGCTATCCATGTGCCGCAGGCTGAGATATTTTCCAAGAATTCATCTCAGCAGTTGCTGTCTGTAGAAGAATAGAAAGTTCAACTGTCTGCATCTTAAATCTGTCTTGATGCTAATACTAGAAGGACTATCCAGCCCAGAAAATCAGCAAGTTAAGAGAATCATATCACTTTCATCTTCATTGGACTTTAAAGTTACCCTTTAATCTACCCTCCTACTTTGCAACATTTTGTATATTTGTGAATCTGAGTATGTGAAATGTGCTGTGCATTTATCATTTCACTGGTTAAGTGCAATAAAGCTATCTTTTCCTTCAAAAAAACTCAAAGAAATATGTCTGTGGCTTTTACCAACTGTTAGCTAAACTGTTAAATAGTCCACTGAACTGTTGAGCATATTCAATCTTTAAAAAAGTTCTTCTGTGGTTAAATGAGGAACAGGATAGAGAGGAACCATTCCACCTCCCCTAATTGTAATAACAACTAGTTAGGTTCATAAAAAAAGAATCATTGGGTGTAATATATTTGTACTTTCGAAAGTACTAATATGGTGCTGTGCAACAAGTTATTGCAGAAAATTAGGTATAATAGGCATAGAGATAACATATTGACATGAATTAAGGATTTTTCAATGTACTGCAAACAGAATAAATAGGTTATTTTCAGGTTGGCAGATTAAAACTGTTACCATGCCACAAAATCAGCGCATGTTTAAAATTTATATAATTACTAAGATAAGAGGACTGAGAATAACCTTTCCAAGCTTGCAATGACAGAAAGTGAGATAGTATCCTGTAAGACAGACACAAAAAGCTGCACACATATTATCAGATTGAGTGAGCAGATGGAATATAATTGTAGAAACATGAAGTTATTTATTATACAAGGAGAAATAGAACAGCAGAAAATATTTTGAATGGTGCAAATCTAAAAATGTTGGTGTTCAGAAGAAACAGGGAGTATAGCTTTTATCACAAATGGATAAGATTAGATTAGATTACTTACAGTGTGGAAACAGGCCCTTCGGCCCAACAAGTCCATACCGACCGTGCAAAGAGCAACCCATCCAGACCCATTCCCCTACATTTACTCCTTCACCTAACACTACGGGGCAATTTAGCATAGCCAATTCACCTAACCTGCACATTTTTGGACTGTGGGAGGAAACGGGAGCACCCGGAGGAAACCCACGCGGACACGGGGAGAATGTGCAAACTCCACACAGACAGTTGCCTGAGGCACGAATTGAACCCGGGTTTCTGGCGCTGTGAGGCAGCGGTGCTAACCACTGTGCCACCGTGCCGGTATAAGAGGGGTATAAAGATGTCTGAGTTCAGTTGTACTGGGCTTGGATAGTACCTTTTACAGTTTTGGTCTCCTTACTTAAGGAAAGACTTTCTTGCCTCAGCAGATGTGTAATATCTCTTATGTGTAATGTTCTCTTATGGATTGACTGGACTAGACCTATAGGGTTTGGAAGAATGAGAGATGATCTCGTTGAAGCATACAAAACTCTTAAAGGTATTGATAGCTAGGAGAATGTTTCCTCTAGCTGGTGAGCCCAGAATAAAGGGTCTCAGGATAAAGGGTTAAATGTATAGTTCTGAGCTAAGGAGAATGTTCTTCATGGAAGGTGTTGTGAACCTTTGAAATTCTTCTGCAAGAACATAGATAGTGAATCATTTAGTATATTCAAGTCAAAGATCTAAAAGATTTTGGTATAAGGGTAACAGTATGGGAAGGTGTGGCTGTGGTGGCAAACTAGCTGTGACTGCATGGAATGGTGAGGAAGATTTGAGGGATTGAATGCCCTGTTTAAAGTTTAATTCCTTATGTTGTTGCTGGATATTAGCTAACTCAGCACAGATCAACAAACGAACTATAATTATAAAGTTTTGCACTGTCCCTTGCAGTGCAAATACCTGGTGAGCCATCTGGAAGTGATGTGCAGTACTAACAACTTGAGACACAAATCACTCTGGTGCTGTTAGTGAGAAGGTTAAAAAAAAATTCTCATTTTAACGAAGAACTGAAATGTGTTACCATCTGTCCCAGATAATAAAAAGGAAATTGCGTAATAGAGCGGACAGAGAGAGTCTTTTTCCAAGTATGGTGACGGCAAGCACGAGGGGGCATAGCTTTAAATTGAGGGGTGATAGATATAGGACAGATATCAGAGGTAGTTTCTTTATTCAGAGGGTAGTAAGGGCATGGAATGCTTTGCCTGCAACAGTAGTAGATTCACCAACTTTAAGTGCATTTAAGTCATCATTGTACAAGCATATATGGTTGGACAAGTACATGGAATAGTGTAGGTTAGATGGGCTTCAGATTGGTATGACTGGTCGGCGCAACATTGAGGGCCGAAGGGCCTGTACTGCGCTGTAATGTTCTATGGTCTATGTAAACAGGAAGTTTTTCAAAACCTCTACCTGATTTTTTTTGTTCTGTACTGTACTTCTTTAGATTTTAATGTTTTAACTGGAACTCATTGGTAAGATTATGGAGGGATGCTAGAGAGGGCAAGTTACTTGTTAGTTATTACTCTATTACACTTCAGCATGTGTTTTTACTATTTTCACACTGAGTGATATCCCAGTGGTGTCATCAGCATTCATATTAATATTTAGCAATTTATGAGAAGAAACAATATGTTTGATTGGATCATAACTCTTTGCAAACATTTGATATTTTGAAGGATCTGTAGAATAAGATTCATTTTATTAATAGTATGTTTCCAAGAAAATCTGTGTTTCTGACAAAAGACTTTGTATGTTTCATAAGGATCACAAGGGAATTTGTTTTTTTAAGAAATTTGGAGAAAATATACTTTAGAAAATTAAGACTCATGCATTCATTACACAATTGCTTTAGCAATGCAACATAAGATGATAATTTCACATTAATCTAGCTGTTTTGTTATGTTAGCCAAGTTATAGGAGAAACATATGAATAAATTGCAATTTAATTTAATCAGTTTATAAGCATAAAACCATTGAAAAGCTCTAGCAGTATGGAGACCATTACATCCATCATTCAAGAAAATCACCCCATGAGAAAATTATCTAGCCTAATCCTATTTTCAGCGTCTTGATCCATGGCTCTGCAGCTTACAGCAATTCAAGTACCTATCCAGGTATTTTTTGAATGCAGTGAGGGTTTCTGCCTTGACCAGATATTTATGCAGGAAGTTCCTGATCCACACTGCCCTTTAGATGATTAAAAAACCTTCCTAAAACTTCTGCCAATCACTTTAAATCATTGTAATTTGGTTATTAGAATTAGAATTAGAATGATATTTTACTGTCACATGGGCTCAAGCATAGGACCTCTCTACAAAGGAAAATTGGACTTTCCTACCTATTATCTAGATTCATTATAGTTGTAGTCACCTCAGTTGTCTCTCTAGATCTTCTGTTCCAAGAAAATAATTGTCTATCAGGCTTCTTTCATAGTTAAAGCCTCCAGCCCCAGAATCATCTTTGGAAATCTTTTATGGCGGTGCAGGCTCGAAGGGCTGAATGGCCTACTCCTGCACCTATTGTCTATTGTCTATTGTCATGTAGCTCCATCACTGCCTTTCCTTTAAGGTAATGAACAAAGCTAAAAATAAAAATCTAGCTGAGGCCTAATCAGTATGAAATAGTTCAAGCATGCTTCTGTGAATAAAGGTGAGTATCTTCACTGATGCAGTTTGGGATCTGCCAGAGCTATATCTCCAAATCTCATCAAAGTTATGATCCAAACATGGGCAAAAGCACTGAGCTCAAGAAGTGAAGTGAGAGTGACTGCCATTCAAGAGTGAATCTGACTGAAGGTGCACTGTCATTATCACCTCTTTATTGCCACCTTGGCTTCTGGAGCCATGACTCACCTTCTCTCAGCCTAGTATAAATACCTCCCTATTTCTCCTTTTTTTTAGCTTTGACAAAGGGTCAGTTAGACTCGAAACGTCAGCTCTTTTCTCTCCTTACAGATGCTGCCAGACCTGCTGAGATTTTCCAGCATTTTCTCTTTTGGTGGTGAATTTGACTGAGTATGGTGTTAACGAGCCCTAACAAAACTGAAGTCATTGGGGACTACAGCAAAAACTCTTCAATGCAGTAATACTAGCATAAAGGAAGATGATTTTTTTCTGGACGGTTGAAGCATCTCAGCCCCAGGACATCATTTCAGTAACAGCAGAAGGTGCAACACCTGTCCCTTCACAACCTCCCTACTCACCATCCAAGAGCCTAAACAGTTAGACAATAGACAATAGGTGCAGGAGTAGGCTATTCTGCCCTTTGAGCCAGCACCAATTTTTCCAAGTGAAGCAGAATTTCACCTGTACCTCCTCCAATCTTGTGTATTATATTCACTGCACCCAATGTGTCCTACTCTACATTGGAGAAATTAAATGCAGACTGGGTGAGCACTTTGAGAAACACCTCCCGTCTGTGCGCAAGCATAACACCAACCTCCCCAGAGCTGGTAATTTTAACACAGCGTCCTGCTTGTATGCCCACATGTCTATCATCAGCATGTTGCAATGCTCCAGTGAATCACACCGTACACTGAAGGAACAACATCCAATCTTCAGATTAGGCACTTTACAATTTTCTGGATTTAATATTGAGTTTGACACCTTTAAATTGTGACCCAACCACCATTTCTACCCTTTCTTTTAGCTTTATTGTTACACACACTGTCACTGTGCCTTTTCTCCCCTCCCCCAGCCCCAGTGGAACTGTCTTCTTTCAAGCCTGGCAGTTAGACACATCATTGTTTTGCCATTCTCACATTCCAACCTCTCAACATCTTTTCTCCACCAAAACTCTACACCCCACCATCCCAACCTCCCCCTCCACACTTCACTTCAGCTGTGATGAAGAGTCATCTAGACTGAAAATGTTAGCTTGCTCTCTCTCTCTATGGATGCTGCCTGACCCACTGTGATCTCCAGTATTTATTGTTTTCAAGACATCATTACAGCCCTTTCTCAGAGTAGTGTCCCAGTCTTAAATGCTTCATCAATGACCTTCGCTGCATTATAAGATCAGAAGCAGGAATGTTGCGTACTGTTCGGTACCACTTGCGAATCCTCAGATATTGAAACAGTCTGTGTCCATATTCAGAAAGATCCAGACAACAATCAGGCTGGGTTTATAAGTAGCAAATAACATTTGTGCTACAGAAATGTCAGGTGATGGCCATCTGTGACAAACATCTAACCATCTCCATTTAGCATTCAATGGCATTACCATCACTGAATTCACAAAATCTACATCCTGTGATTACCTTTCGCATTATTAACTGAGCCAGAAAAAATAAATACGTTGGCTTCAGTGGCTGGGAATTCTGAGGTTACTAACTTACTTCCTGACTCCCCAAAGCTAACACCTGCAATGCACAAGTCAGAAGTGTGATGGAATATTCTCCACTTGTCTAGACGAAGTCTGGTCCAACAATAGTCAAGGAGCTTGACACCATACAGGACAAAACAGTTAGCCTGACTGCCACTCCACCAGCTTAAGCATTTTTTTCTTTCTAAAAGTTTCTGCACAGTGACAACAGTGTGTACCATACACAAGATGCTTCAAAACAACTCAACCAAGTCTTCTTGAACAACAGCTTCCAAATCTGTGACCAATGCCACTTTGAAAGACAAAATCAATGGATACATGGCAATACTACAATCTGCAAGTTTGTCTCTAATTCACACAAATCCTGACTTAAAACTATATTATCTTCATCAGAGTTAAGTCAAAATCTTGTAATTTATTTTAGGAAATAAATCATGGATGGCAATGGTTCATGAATATGTATCACCATTAACTCCTCTGGGGCAATTAGGAACACGCAACAAATGTTGACCTATCCAGTGATGTTCACATCCCATGAAAGAATATGAAAAATCCCATTTACATTATATTTTTACTGACATGCAGTGTTTGAAATGAATATCATTCTTCCGGTGTAAATATACTCTGACTTGTCCTGGGAGAATGACAAAGCTTTCATTATTTCTATTGTTAATGTTTGTCTATTAGTTAATCTGTGTTGTATTCAAACTTGAAACTAAGAGAATTCTGTCAGAAATATAATGCACATGGAATTTTAGCACTGGAATTTTTTTTATCTTGTTGTGAACTTAGTGTCAAACTTTATTTTCTAGAATGAAGGCACTACATAAGTGCTAGGTTTTGCTTTTGGGTTGTCTGGGAAAAAATGAGAAGTGGAAATCTGTGTGAGGAGCCTACACAGTGGCATTGAAGAACAGCAGGCAAGATTGTATATTTTTAATTCACTTGCAGGACCTGGATCTTGCTGGCTAGGCCAACATTTATTGCTTGTTCCTAGTTGCCCTTGAAAAGGTGGTGGTGAACTGACTTCTTTAATCACTGCAGCCCAAGTGCTATAGGTAAGCCCTAATTCCACGAGGAAAGCAATTCCAGGACTTTGATCCAGTGGCAGTGAAAGAATAACAATATATCTCCAAGTCAGGATACTGGATGTCCTGGAGGGGAATTTGCAGGTGGTGGTGTCCCCATATATCTGCTGCCCTTGTCCTTCTAGATGGAAGTGGTCATGGGTTTGGAAGGTGCTGACTCAGGACCTTTGGAGAATTTCTGCAGTGCATCTTGTTGATAGTCCACACTGCTGCTACTGAGCGTTGGTGTGGAGAGTGGGTATTTGCCAATCAACTGGTCTGCTTTGTCCTGGATGGTGTCAAGCTTCTTGAGTGTTGTAGCAGCTGCACTTATCAGGTAAATGGAGAGAATTCTTTTTTTTATGTGGAGAAAATTCTATTATTTTTCTGACTTGTGCCTTGTAGATGGTAGTCAGGTTCTGGGGAGTCAGGAGGATATTTGCTGCTTGTCAAGCACAAGAAAACAAAAGATTTCCCATTTAAGGAGGTAAGAAGATTTTCTTTTTTCTCACTCGTTTATTAGTCTGTGGAATTCTCTTTGCCAGCTAGCAGAGGGGGCTGGATCATTGAACTTATTAACAAGACTGAGTTAGATTTTTGATAGACAAGGGAGTTAAGAGTTATGTGGGAAAGGGAAGAAAGTTGAGTTGAGACCACAATCAGATCAGTCATGATCTTATTGAATGGCAAACAAGCTCAAAGGCCAAATGACCCACATTTCTTTAAGTTCATTTGCAAGTTTGGAAAATGTTGACTTTAGTAGTATTGAAGAGAGGCAAAACAAGAAACTACATTCAAAGGAAATCTTATTACGTTCGTAGGATCTCCCAAAGTGTAATACAATCAATAAACTACTGTTAAATAACAATCAATGTTCTTACAAGATTAACCCAACAACTAAAAGCATGTAGAAGGTCATCCAAGAAAGGGGGCTGTCTTGGACTTAATATTAGGTTATGAAGGTTATGAAGCCTGGCAAATGATTGAAGCATCAATAGGGGAACAATTTTCAGACAGTGATCATTACTCTGTTAGATTCAAGATTATTATGGAAAAGGACAAGGATGGGCCTAAAATCAAAGTTCCAAACTGGGAGAAGGCTAACTTGTATAAGATCAGGTTTTTTGACCAGAGTGGATTGGGAGCAGACACATATGGTAAAAATCAACTAGGCGAAAGTGAGGACTGCAGATGCTGGAGATTATAGTTGAGAGTGTGGTGCTGGAAAAGCACAGCAGGATTCCTGGTGAAGGGCTTTTGCCCAAAACATCGACTGTCCTGCTCCTCGGATGCTGCCTGACCTGCTGTGCTTTTCCAGCACCATACTCTTGACTTTTAGGTAAAACTATGTCAAAGTAATGGAATGCATTTAAGAAGGAAATAGAGAGAATACAGAACCAACATGTTTCAATAAAGATAAAGTGTGAGAAAACAAATCCTGTGAACTCCAAATATCAAGGGATGTACAGGATTGGATAAAGAGAAGAAGGGAGGCTTATGGAGGATATCAAGGGCCCAAAACAGCAGGTAGCCCTAGAGGAGTACAGAATATGCAGGAAGAAATTTAAAAAGGGAATTAGGAGAATAAAAAGAGGCATGAAAGAATAATGGTTGGTAAAATAAAGGAAAATCCAAAGTCATTTTACAAAAATGTTTACAAGCTTTTCACTTCTTGCCTCATTGTAAAATATATGTGACAATAAATTATTCAATTCATTCAATTCATTAAGGGTAAAAGAATAACTAGGGAAATTACAGGGCCCATTAAGGTCAACAGTGGTAATTTGTGCATGGAACCAGAGGACATAGGTAGGGTTTTAAATGAATAGTTTGTGTCAGCGTTCCCCAGTGAGATGGAGATGTGGGTATGGAAATCAGGAAGGACTGTAATACATTTGAGGTAGTTAGCACAGACAGAGAAGAGGTTCTGAGTTGTCTGCAGCTTCCAAGCAGACAAATCTCCAGGACCTGATGAAATGTAATCCAGGCTGAATGAGGCAAAGGAGGAAATAGCAAGGGTGCTGGCAATAATTTTCAATAACTCTCTGGCCATAGTAGAGGTGCCAGTGGACCGGAAGACAGCCAATGTTGGGACCTTTATTCAAGAAAGGAGCAAGTGGGAAACCAGGAAACTGCAGGCCAGTCAGTCTAATCTCAGTGGTGGGAAATTTTAGATGCAATTCAGAGGGACAGAATTAATCTGGATTTGGAATGGCAGGTATTGATCAAGAACAGTCAGCATGGTTTTGTTAAGGGTAGATCATGCCTGACCAACTTGATTGAATTCTTTGAAGAAGTGACCAGATATGTAGTTGAGGTAAGTAGTCTGCTTGGACTTCTGCAAAGCTTTTGATAAGGTCCTGCATGGGAGACTGATAGCAGATGTAAGACCCCATTGGATCCAAGGAAATTTGTCTAACTGGATCCAGAATTGGCTGCGTGGCAGGATATAGAGGATGATGGTCGAGGGATGTTTTTGTGACTGGGAGCCTGTGTCCAATAGGGTTTCACAGGCATCAATGTTAAAACCCTGGCTGTTTTTGGGATATATAAATGATTGAGACTTGATTGTAGAAGAATTGATCAATAAATTCACAGATGACAGGAGAATTGGTGGTGAAGTAAATAGTGAGGAGGATAGTCTTAGATTACAAGAGAGCTGCTCAGATGAGTTTCTCAATGGCAAATGGATTTCAATCCAGATAAATGTGAGGTGATATATTTGGGCAGGACAAACAAGGCAAGGAGATACATAATCCTGGGACCGTGGGAAACGCCAAGTATCAGAGGGACCTTGGTGTACATGTCTACCAAACCCTTAAGATAAATAAAGTGATTAAGTAGGCATATGGGTGACTTGCCTTTATTAGCCGAGGCATAGAGCTTAAAAACAGTGAGGTTATGCTGGAACTGTATAAAACATTGGTAAGGCCACAGCTAATGTATTGTGTGAAGTTCTGGAATCCACATTGTAGGAGGGATATGATTTTGCCTGGGTTGGAGAATTCTAATTATGAAGAGAGATTGGATAGACTGGCTGAGTTTCTCCAGCAATTTCTGATTTTTGTTTCAGATTTCCGGATTTGCGGTTCTTTGCTTTATTTTTGGATAGACTGGGATTGCTTTCCTTGAAACAGAAGAAACTGAGGGGAAATATGATTGAGATGTATGAGGAGTGTAGACAGAAAGGAGTTTTCCCTATTGGTGAAGAAATCAATGACCAGATGGATGTGTGGGAACTTTTTTTTACCAGTCGGTGGTGGGAATCTGGAATTCATTGCCTGTCAGGGTGATAGAGGCAGGATCCCTCAAACATTTAAGAAATATGTAGATGCACACTTGCAATGCCAAGGCATACAAGGCGATAGGCCAAATACTGGAAAATAGGATTAGAATAGTTATGTGGTTTTTTTGACTGGCACAGATGGATCAAAGGACCTTGTTCTGTGCTGTAGACCTCTATGACTCTAATTTGCACATAGCAATATCCCACAAACAGAAAAGAATGTTATGGTTTGGGCTGTACTGCCAGAAAGTGTGCTGGAACCAGATTTCAAACTAATGTTAAAAAGGGAATTAGACTAATTCTTGCAAGGACTAAATTGCAAGACAAGTTGTATAGTCAAGGAGCCTGTAAAGCTATGATTGGCTGACTGGGTTCTGTGCTTCTCATACCATGATATTATGAATGGCTGGATATTCTAATTTTCTCTCGCTATTAGATGAGGGAAGAAAGTTGGGTGTGAATAATGTTTGTCCTTTGTCATTTATTGTAATGGGTTGTTGCAATTGCCCGAGCTGGTCCATTTAACAAAAACAGAAATTGCTGGAAAAACTCAGCAGGTCTGCAGCATCAGCGGAGAGAAATCAGAGTTAATGTTTTGGGTCCAGTGACCCTTCTTCAGAATTTGTTCTAATGCTATCAGACCTGCTGAGTTTTTTTAGCAATTTCTATTTTTCTTTCTGATTTCTAGCATCTCCAGTACTTTCAGATATTTGGCCCATATAACCCTCAGAACACAGAGCTCATACAGGGGAAAAAATATTAGCTGGATAAAGCATTATGGTTAAGTTCAATTACAGGGCACAAACAGGTAGTAGTTAGTGTAATTACACCGAACTAGGACAAATTAACTTGGATAATTGTCACTTTAATTTGTTAATGACTTTGTGAGACAATCTAGAATAAATATTTAACCAAATAGATAACAAGCTACAAGAGATTATGCATTGGCCTTTGCATTGTTCATTGGGTGTCAATATCACACCTTTCTGTTGCAAACCATATTTAATATGAAGAGAAGAATGATGGAACTATACCAAAACCAACACAAATCAAGGACCATGAATGGGCGGCATGGTGGCACAGTGGTTAGCACTGCTGCCTCATAGACCCAGGTTCAATTCCCACCTCAGGCAACTGTCTGTGTGGAGTTTGCACATCCTCTGCATGTGTTTCCTCCCACAGTCCAAAAATGTGTAGGTTAGGTGAATTGGCAATGCTGAATCGCCCATAGTGTTAGGTGTAGGGGGATGGGTTGCTCTTCAGAGGGTTGGTGTTGACTTGTTGGGCCAAAGGGCATGTTTCCACACTGTAGGTAATCTAATCTAATGGTACAACATCAAATATTTTCTATTTGTTCTTGGTACATGGCAATGCTGACAAGGCTATCTTTTACCAACTCTTAGATGGAGAAAATAAAAATGCTACATTTAATTGATTGATTCCATAAACCAGAGTGAAAGATCAATCAGAACAATTTCCAGAATTGGCGAAGTTATAAATGCTATCCATCTGACAAACTCTCTCTCTCATCAGTTCTCCCCTAAAACTGTTGTGAAACCTTTTGTGTTTTGTGATTTTTTTCCCTTCCCTCAGCTCTTGTTATTGCTACACTCATCTCTCCAATGAAGATCTACTATGTCCAAGTTCTAACCACACAACTAATGATGTCAGCCCATGTAGGCTGACATTATGCACAGTGTTTAAAAACTTATTTAAACACACACTCCCATAGACACCAAACTATCAACATTGCCCACAATCTGTGAGTTTGATTTCCTCTTTAATAAAAGCCCATCTCTAACCTATTTTTTACCTGCCAGCATATTGAAATATCAATTTTAGATTTCAGCTTTGTGCTGAGCTTTACCATAGTCCCATTTGAATTCCTTTAAACTACAATCCACAGTGCTAAAACAAACATGATTAAAATCACAACATCTTTTAGAATTGCAGCCATAACATAGAAACCCTTCTCATATTGCTTGAGCTTGCTATCACATTCTAACTAATTGATCAACAAGGAGATGTGACTAAAAATTATGATGAGGTTTGATAGATAACATGATAAAATGTCTCCTAAATTTGCTTACTTTGCCCCCATTTTATTGACGCACCATTTTATTTTGCAGCAGATAGATATAAAGTCTGGCGTGTGTTTTCCAGTAGACACCATTTTCTGAGGGTGCCATCATTGATTCACAGATGGAACATCTACAGGAAATATATAGAATAGGCAGATTGTGACAACAACAATGTGTAACACTGATTTGCTGTTGTTTTTTTGGAAATCAATGCTCCAATTAACATCACCTCTTAAATGTGCAATACTGAACATGGTAAGTATGACTCCCTCCACCAACCTAAATAATTAAATACATCATTAACCAATTTTAGATTAGTTGCTGATTGATGTCTGCCAATTATTGTGATTGGAGAAGGTTATTGTAAGTTTACTAAATTCTACAAAGAGCAAAGTGGCACATAGTGAATGCGTTTATTCTGAATTCAAAGCTTCTATGAAGCTGGTTTCTGCCACAAATAGGTGCAATGGCTGGCATTGCCCTTGAATGGCATGATGGGGCTAATAAACACAGTGGATGCAAGAGCAATCAAGCTGGCAAAAGTAGGAGTGGAGATAGGGTATCTCAGCTGGATGCTATATCCACCCAAGGGTTCATGCAGTTCTTCCAAAGGAAGTCTTACTGAAATCTACCACCTATTACAGCCATAACTTCTACTTTGGAGCAGAACTAGATGACATTCTCAGTGGCTATGAAGGTGACTATAGCCATGAATGTTTATGCATCCGATTCTTTCCAGGTGATGTTTGCAACATTCACAAGTTGTTCTCCACAGTTGCAGTTAGGATTTCACTGCAGAGTTGCTATCTAACAATTGCATATCATTCTCACCTGCAAGAAAGCATCAGTGGACTGATCAGAGAGTCTCACAAAGATTGGGGGTCTCCCTAGAGTGTAGAGTGCCATTGACTGCACACATATTGTGTTGTATGTCAAATCTGGGGTGTGACACAACTGAAAGGGATTTGACTTACCCAGTATCCAGATAGTGTATGATCACATATAGAATATCATACAGGTGAATATTCAGGTCCTGTCAAGAACCATGTTGCTTTAATACTGTGGCAGTTTATTATGTCACCTACATTTGAGCTACCGCAGACTAATTAACAAGAGATATAGACAGAAAACATAATTCATGATTCTTGCCCCAGCAATGTGTTCAGCAGGCATTGAATGAAAATCATGCCATATGAAATATAATTCAGAAGCAACACTTCCACTGCTTGGATCACTGTAGAGCCCTATATTCCTCAGCACAGCAGATGCCAAGGTTCATGGTGGCCTGTCAATGCATCTAACAGTTACTCAATAGTCACTTTATCCCAAAACGTCGATTTCGCTGCTCCTTGGATGCTGCCTGAACTGCTGTGCTCTTCCAGCACCACTATCCAGAATCTGGTTTCCAGCATCTGCAGTCATTGTTTTTACCTAGTCACTTTATTTAACCCACCTCAAAGCAATTCTCTCAAGTGGATTGCAGTGTCAGTCACTGAGGCATTGGCTGAGAATGTGAAATGAAGTGACAGTATATCTTCATCATCAATGTCTTCTTGATCTTCTGCCTCTTGCTCTTTCATCACTGCACAGCAGTTCTTGAGTCACTGAAAGGAGAAATGCACAAGGGGAGGAAGAGAGGCAATTTCTGCAGCTTGTCAATCAGAAGGGATTATCACAGGGGAAGTACCTCGGCATAAGAAGGAGCATTAATGTCATAATGAGGTTAATGTCATCTGATGATTTCAGCCTCGTCTCTGGCCATGACCTCAGTGATTGTCATACTGTTAGTCGCAAACCGAGTCTCCTCGAATGGGGTAAGAACATGCAATCATGCTCCTGCTGCCTCCAGTATGCACTATGTTATACTGCAAATGACTGTGTCAGTGATTGTGCTGCAATGCACTTGGGTGATGTGGCTGTCATGACTGAATAGTTGGCAGAAAGTCACAACAAATAAATAAGATAGTTACAAAGAATTCAAAGAGGAATTCAAGAGGATTTTTTCATTCAGAACTGTGATTGAAATTAGGAATCTGCTATCACAGGGAGTAGATGAAGCAAAATGTGTTGATTCACTTAAGGAGAAATGAGATAGGGACATAACAGAAAAATGATTAAAAGGCTATGTTAATAAAGTGAGATGAAGTTGGGTGGGAGAGGCTCATGTGCCACATAAATGCCAACAGAAGCCTTTTGCACTGGATTAAACATTTACATGCTACACATTTGATGTAAGTTTAAGTTTCATTTGTTGTATTATAACAAATAAAATACTTGTTTTAAAATGGAAGATTCCAAATAATTTTGACCAAGCACAAAGAGATAACTCTATTGTGTATTTACTTGTGACATTGTGAAATTAATCCAATCTCAGCCGAAAAGGATCCTAATAATCCATTTTTTATTTTATGCAATATGAACTGTAATGTGAATTATGCTGAAAATAATTTCAAAGAAAGGAATACAGCAAAGCTGCTGTTGGTTAGTATCAGGGAGTTCAGCACATTGATGCAAGTGCTTCATACATTTTGCTATGATTATACTTATTAGAACAATAAAATGAATAAACCGAGAGCTTTTTATCTTTTCTAGCAACAGTCCTCATAGTTGACTGTTCAGAATAATTTCCTTTGATGTGGTAACTTTGTCAGTCATATTAAGAAGTACATCTTAATGCAGAAAGCATGCAGAAGCAAGAATATAAAGAAGAATCATGTTACTTAATCTGAAAACTAATAGCATCATGTGATATGTCAAAAATATAGGCACTCTCTCTCTCTGGTGTCTGATGCATTCCTGTTACTGTTTATTCTTTCTGCTCTGTCTCTCCTTCCTCTCCTTGCCCACTTCTATTTTGTTTTTTCTCTCTCAGTAGGTAAGTGGTACTGAATGAGATGGAACTGTGTGTGTGTGTGTGCTGGGGGGAGGGAGGTGGGTGCGAGTGGGATGTGAGTGGGTGAGTGAACCAGGCAGCAAAGTTTTCGAGCTGCTTTTGGGAAAAGAGTTCAGTGGAAATCTGGCCGTATTGGCTGCTCTCTAACCTCTGTCCTGATTACTCACGCTTTCTTATCATCTTCATGCTTTTATCACATCTCCAACCTCTTCACATTTCCAATACCCATTGCATTTCCTATCACCCACTCATTATCACCCCACCTGTCCCCTTTGAACTCACCTAGTTTCAAGCCTCCCTAATTCCTTCCTCCACAGTCTTCCATTCTAATTCAATTCCACCAAGGCTGGTGACAGCAAAGTAAACAAGCAATTTCTATTTTAAGAAAAGTCTTTAATGTGCAAAAAAAGACCAAAAGTACTTAACAGAGGAAAAATAGTAGACAAATTTTGACACTCAGTTCAAGAAGGAGATACAGGATTGGGGTGGATGCTGATCAACAGTTTGATCACGTGAGTGAGTTTAAATGTATCTCTTAAAAGAGGGCAAGAAAGTGAAAATGTTTATTGAAGCAACTTTGGTGTGTATTGCCTGTTACAACCTTTGGGACTGCCATTTGGGGTGGCACAGTGGCTCAGTGGTTAGCACTGCGGCCTCCCAGCACCCCAGGGATTCCTTCGGTGACTGTCTCTATGGAGTTTGCACATTCTCCCCATGTCTGCGTGGGCTTCCTCCAGGTGCTCTGGTTTCCTCCCTCAGTCCAAAAATGTGCAGGTGTTAAATTGCCCATAGTGTTAGCATTAGACAGGGGTTAATATAAGGTAGGGGAATGGGTCTGGGTGGGTTACTCTTTGCGGGGTTGGTGTGGACTTGTTGGGCCGAAGGGCCTGTTCCATACTGTGGGGAATCTAATCTAAAGATGGGGTGAAGTGAACAAAGAATATACAAATCAGAGGATCAGTGAGCTATGGGGGAAGATGGGAGTCAGTGATCAGAGTTAGAAGGGGCCCATTGGAAGAGGTTACAGAAATATAGCAGGGTAGGCCCATGAAGTAACTCACACACAAGAATGAAAAATTAAAATGAAGACACTGCGAACCGAGAGCCAGTGTGACCCAGTGAGCCTGGGAATGGCAGTTGATCAAGTCTAGTTTTGGGCTAAGATATGAATTTTGCATGAGTTGAAGTTTATGAACATTGGAATGCGGGAGATTAGCCAAGGGGACATTTGAGTCTTGTGATGACAAAGATAGATAAGGATTTTAGCTACAGAGAAGCCAAAGCAGGAGTGGAAGCATGTAGCATTAGAGAGGTGGAAGTAAATTTAGAGCAGGGCCAAATAGGATGCTGATGTTGAACACAGTCTGTTATATTTGAGACAGTGCCTGGAGTCAATGAATTAGTGACTGGGCCACATATATTGGCTTGGACGTTTCCAATGCTTATCTGGAGGGAAATATCCTCCTCCGAAGCTGGAAGGTGATAAGCAATCTGACAACATCCACAAGAAATAGGGTAAAGAGGTAGAATCACACACATGCAGAAAACCCCTCACTCTCAATAGGATTTCATCCTTCATTCTATCTGTTTTTTCCCAAATAATTTTACAATTCAATTGTTTGCCCTCATTCGTCTTCACAAGAACTACTAAAGCAACTCTTCTCTGGGTGCCACATGAAAATGCTGGTTACGCAGAAGACTCACTTTCCTATTCCATTGCTCTCCAATCGATCCTTCGTACCATCACTCTCTGGGTTTGCCTAGCAGCAGTAGCTGTGCATACCAGCAGTAATTACCACAGACAGAGTGGGAGGCTCTCCTAGAGGCTTTGTCTTCCTCCAATCTGACTCCAAAGCCATGGATAAGCCACTAATGCTGCAACTACTACTGCAGTTTTCTCTATGATTCAGGTATATGGTAAGGGCTGCTTCCTTTTGGCATCAGGAATTTCAGTGGCATGGCCAATGATCGTGTCTGGTATTGGTAGGATGGTTGAAGTTCCAGGACACTGTTACAGTGTCACTTTAAGAAAATACAGCCCCCACCTTCTCACCTTGCCCTTTTAGTTGATCTTTTCTCACCCTAATTTTTCGCAGCCCCTCTCTTTCTGGCTCACATGTCTCTCTGATCCTTAGTTTAATATATGCTATAAAGCTGATAGAAAAGAAACCAAAGGCTTGAATCTGTATTTCAGTCGAAACAGAGGCCTTGAACATCCATTTTACACATGGCCTCTATTTTCATAAAGAAATACAATTACTTTCAGTAAAATATTTGAACTTATTTTCCAAGTTTTAAAATAATGTATTCTGGCAGAAATTGGAAAAATGTGACATACAGATAATTGAAAGGTATTGACATAACCTGTACTTAGCTGTACAAATCCATCATTCCCAAAACACATTTCTGGGCAAAATTATCATTGAAGTGGAATCTTTGGAAGATTAACTCAAATGATAATCTGATGTATTTTCTTTTATTGTTGCAAGCCCTATTTTGAACAGTTATTGAGATTGGCAGCTGAAAGAAAATTCTAGAAGCATCTGATAATTTTTTGGATAATTATCTTTGTGTAATCTCAGGAATTTCAGTGGCATGACCAATGATCGTGTCTGGTATTGGTAGGATGGTTGGAAGTTCCAGGACACTGTTACAGCATCACCTGTTTGCCAGGGAATATGCTTTCCCTGGCAAACAGGAGTGAATCTTTGGCATAGTGGTCAAATTCTGTTTTTTGAGGTAAAGTTACAGAACCAAAATCCTACTCCAGACAGTCCTACCCAGTGGCTGTGAAAGCATTAAATCATAATTCTGGATTGACATTGAAAGGGAAACCAGACCAGCAAGAAAGCCGGTCAGTCCCACACTACAACATTTTAATCACGAGAGTATCTCCCCATTGAACCACTTAAGAATTGTATATATTTCAGTGCGATTCCCTCATTCTTTTAAATTCTTGGAGAATATAGGCCTAGTCTACTCAACTTCCTCATAGGTCTGTCCCCTCATGAAGAGAAATCCGTCTTGTGAACTTTCACCACACACTCACGAAAGACAGGTAGATCCTTTCTTATGTACAAAGCCAAAACTGTCCACATTACAAGTGATTTACACATCATTTCCTTTCTAAAGACTTCATGTGTTTGCAATTTAACTTTATTTAACCGAGGTACAAGAAAGCTAGAAGCTTTTCGAATATTAAGATTTCCTGCATTGCAATGTATAAAGAAAAATAGATTTTTCTATTTTCCTACCAAACTAAGTCATTTCACATTTATTCACAGAATCACTGTCAGGAGTTAGGGACTAGGTTGAATTGCACAACCTTCAGGGCAGTAATCTCAGAAAGACTACCTGTGCCACAAGCTTCACCATTTGTGCAATGACAGATCGAGGAGGTAAATGTATGGCTTGAGGGATAGTGTAGACGGGAAGGGTTTAGATTTTTGGGACATTGGGACTTTGGGATCACTTCTGGGAAAGGAAAAAGCTGTTCAGGAGACAGGCCTTCACCTGAACAGAAATTGAACTAATCTCCTGTTTGAGAAAGTAAATTGTGTAGTGGGGTTGGATTTAAACTGAGGATGGGTTGACTAATGAGCCTAGTTTTGAAAGTACCAGAGAGGGTAAAAGAGAAGGTTGGGAATGGAAATGAGAGAAGGCTTGAGTGTTGATGGTGAACAAGGAAATGCTCATTTTCCAACGGGCAAGAAAGAGATAAGGCAGGGTTAAATTGTACATATGTAAATGTCTGGTGTGTCATGAATAAAATTGGGTAACTGGAAGCAGAAATTGCTCTAAGGGATATGACAAAGTAATATCATTAGAACCTTGGCTCAAGCCAGAGCAGGACAGGACATGTAACATCTTGGATCATAAAGCTTTTAGTAAAAATAGAGTGGGTAAAAAGGGAGGGGGTGTAGCAGTCATGATCAAAGGTAGACTCATTTATCTTGAGCAAGATACAGTTCCTGAATTAGAATCTATATGGTTGGAGGTGAGAAATAGGAAGGGAGTGGTCATCTTGTTTGGTATATATTATAGAGATACAAATTGTGGGGAGGAAGTAGGAGAGAGCATTTGTAGATAGATTATTGACACCTTCAGGACAACTAAGGTTGTGGTAGTTGGAGATTTCAACTGAGGCAGACTGGGAAAAAGGTAGAGTGGGGGCATGGAAGGGGAGATATTTCTACAATGTGTGCAGGAGAACCCTCTGGAAAAGTACATTTCCAGTCCTACCTGGGAGGGAGCTGTGCTGGATCTAGTCCTCAGAAATAAGACAGACCAAATGGAGAACATCAGAGTGGGGGCAGCATTTGGAAAATAATGATCAGGAAGAGTATCTCAAATGCAGGAGAGATAGTAAGGCTGAAATAAGGAAGTCTAAGAGGAATCATGAAGAAAGGATGGCAAGCTGTGCTAAAACAAACAGTAAAATGCTATTTGAACATTTCAATAGTAAAAGATTAGTGAAGGAGAGAGTGGGCTCCATAAGGAACAAGCAGGGTAAGCTGCTCACTGAAGCAAAGGATATGGCAGAGGTACTAAATAAATATTTTGCTTCTATCTTTACAAAATTAGAAAATGGTGATAATGATCCATGTTGAAAATAAGGCTATTGAATAATAGATTTGATTTATTTATTTGATTTGATTTATTTATTGTCACATGTATCTTGTTACAAAATACAGCAAGAAGTGTTATATAGTGTAGCCACTCTCTGGTGCCATCTTAAAACATGGAAAAATAAACCAAAATGTAGAATAGAAAGGCAAAGAGTAAAGGAATAAAGAAAAAGTGTTCACCCTTACACTCCTTTTTGTTCAGTGCTCAGCTAAGGGCCATGGACCATGGGCCTGTTGGCCAAGCAGAATTCCTTTGCGTGCCACGGCTGCTGGAACAAAAGTTTTCACTCTTCAATGCCATCGCGCCCCCCACTGATGCCCTCACCACTATGAATCCTCACTGGACCTTGCTGATGCAGCCGCTGCCAATGCTGCCAGGTACCACACTGGCACAAACTCCCTTCTCCTGCCAACTCCATGAATCAACGCTGGATGCAGATGTCGCTCTGAACCCAAATTCACCTCCGACATGGCTGCCATGAGTCCACGCTGAGCCCATTTGCCACTGCTGGTGCCTTCACTGTGACCAAACTGTTCAACAAGAGGTAAGTAAAATAAAAGAGGAAAGAAAAGGGAAAAGAGAGAAAAGAAAAGAAATGAAAAGAAAAGTGGACTGAGCAAATGAGCCCCGGTTTCTGAAGCCCTGCTCCACAGTCATGTTACCAGAAGTTCTTTTAGAACTGAGCAGTATCGTGATAAACAAAAAAGTTGTGTTAAAAAGTTCAAAGTTTGTGAGAAGATTTGTAGCTCGGGTGCTCGTTGTTGTGGTTCTGTTTGCCGAGCTGGGAATTTGTGTTGCAGACGTTTCGTCCCCTGTCTAGGTGACATCCTCAGTGCTTGGGAGCCTCCTGTGAAGCGCTTCTGTGACCTTTCCTCCAGCATTTGTAGTGGTTTGAATCTGCCGCTTCTGGTTGTCAGTTCCAGCAGTCTGTTGCAGTGGTCGGTATATTGGATCCAGGTCGATGTGCTTATTGATTGAACCTGTGGCTGAGTGCCATGCCTCTAGGAATTCCCTGGCTGTTCTCTGTTTGGCTTGTCTTATAATAGTAGTGTTGTCCCAGTCGAATTCAGGTTGCTTGTCATCTGCGTATGTGGCTACTAAGGATAGCTGGTCGTGTTGTTTCGTGGCTAGTTGGTGTTCATCGATGCAGGAACCGGAGTTGTTCATATATGGCGCTTAGGTGGTTGGCACAGAATTCCCACTTCCTGGCTTGTCTTAGCGTCTCTCGCCCGTAGGTGTTCAAAGTTTGTGAGAAGATTTGTAGCTCGGGTGCTCGTTGTTGTGGTTCTGTTCACCGAGCTGGAAATTTGTGTTGCAGACGTTTCGTCCCCTGTTTAGGTGACATCCTCAGTGCTTGGGAGCCTCCTGTGAAGCGCTCCATGAATACCAACTAGCCACGAAACGACACGACCAGCTATCCTTAGTAGCCACACACGCAGATGACAAGCAACATGAATTCAACTGGGACAAAACTACTATTATAGGACAAGCCAAAAAGAGAACAGCCAGAGAATTCCTAGAGGCATGGCACTCATCCACAGATTCAATCAATAAGCACATCGACCTGGACCCAATATACCGACCACTGCAACGGAGAGCTGGAACTGACAACCGGAAGTGGCAGATTCAAACCACTACAAATGCCAGAAGAAAGATCACAGAAACGCTTCACAGGAGGCTCCCAAGCACTGAGGATGTCACCTAGACAGGGGATGAAACGTCTGCAACACAAGTTCCCAGCTCTGTGTTAAAAAGGCTCTCCAAGTAGACAAGTCACCAGGCCCAATTTGGATGCATCCTAGATTGCTGAAAGAGGTAACGGAGCAAATTGTGGAGCTATGGACAGGAACTTGCCAGGTCTTTCTGAACACAGGATTAGTCACAAAGGAGTGCAGGATTGCAATTGTAACACCATTATTTAAGATAACCCAGTAAACTGCCAACCTGTCAGCTTGACGTCAATAGTGGGAAAACTGATGGAGGCCATAATACAGGATAAGGTAAATATACACTTAGAGAAAAATAAGTTAATACTATAGTCAGCATGGCTTTGTCAAGGACAGGTCAAGTCTGATAAATGTAATTGTGTCCTTTGACAAGGTAACACAGACAATGAATGAGGGTAGTGCTATGGATGTTATATATTTGGACTTTCAGAAAGCATTTGATATGATGTCACATGGCAATTTTGTTTGAAAAAGAAATGTTTCAGATTGATGGGTCCTTAGCAGCTAACTTCCATTAAGTTCTTAAATGGAATTTTATGTAGTGACAGCAGTTAACTCAAAGCAGTTTAATACCTAATAAGTAATTTCATACAGTGATATATTTGTTTAATCTGATTACCCTGGGAGGGAGGATATTTTGTTTCAGGACCAAGTGTTTAACTAGTAGCACTGACTAAACTTTTGCAAAGATTTTACATTATTCCTAGCCTAGACTCATCAATGTATATTTTTGTGAGGATAAAGGTAATAGATTCATTACAACAATATAACATGATGCGACAAAGCAACATCAAAGCAGGAAAGAAAAGGAGCAAATCCTGCATTCAGAGTTCCATATTTGATACTTGTGACAGAATTGACTTTAACTGCAACTCAAGGGGGTAATGTTGACAATCTGACAACCTGAAAGTGGCCCCTTTATTCTTACTTCCTGCTTGTTGTCCATTAGCCTCAATTATCCTCAATCTCATGAGTTCTAATTTTTCATAATAACCTCTCATATGGTATGTAATCTTAAGTTTTTCTAGTAAATATAAATATGCTAAATCCTTTGGTTCCTCTCTATCTACCAAAACAGTTACATTCACAAAGGATCTAACAGATTTGTCTGACATGATTTCCTTCACCTAAATCCATGCTGACTCTGCTCTGTTAAATAATGATTTTTTTTAAGTGGATGTTCATTGTGTTCCTAATGATAGCATTTTCCCAAAAATAAATGTCAGATGATCTAGCCTGCTTCCTTTCTTGCCTCATTTTTGAATGACAGTGATGCATTTACTTCTCCAATCAATTGGGACAATTTTAGAATCTAGGGAACTTTGGAAGATCAAAACCAATGCATCTATTATCTGTGTAGCTCCCTCTTTCAAACCTACAATGTAGATCATCAACTTCAGATGTTTGCCAGCTTTCAGCCTCATTAATTTCTCCAGCACTATTTAGTTATTTATACTAATATTCTTAAGTTCCTTATTTTACTAGAGCTTCAGTTACATGAGTGTTAATTTTGTTTTTATTGTGAAGACAGATACAATAGACCAGTTTTTTTAACATAACTAGATGCTGCAGACAGTTATGCAACATTTGGAACACTGATGTTGGAGATATCAGGAAGAGGTTTATTAAAATATCGAGCGCATGGAAGACAAAGCATTCCAAATGATGGATAGTTATTACATAATACACAGTTTACTATTGTACTGTTGAGACTAACAATGGTCAAATACAGCCTGCTGAAAATAAAGGGTCGAGTGTGATCTGGTAAGGGCATGATCTATAATGGACAGCAAAAATCTCTGAATCATGATAAGCATTTTCATTCTTGCACAGAAATTCAGCATCCTCAGAAAAGTCTGGTTAAAGAAAAATGAAATTACTGAAATTGTGCATTCAAGGCTCACAATAGTTGTTAGAGATTTGGACTATAGAACTCTGAAAATAAAATGATGATATTAAGATATGGAATTGCTATAATTTCTATTGTATTGGAAAAAAGTGCAATAGCCTTTGTGCCCTTGCCTTCCAGGGATAATGTTATAAATGAGTTAGCCTTGCCAGACAATGCACTTAATATCTGTTGTACTTATTGGTACCTACTTGAATGATGGATGTTAAAAATATACATATCTATGGACAGTGTGACTGCACCCAGAACCATAAAAGTTTGAATTGTGATTAACTTTATAGCAAATAAGTGGGCCAATTTCCATCATTTGACCTTCTCTGAAGCATAAAACTTGAGGATGTACTATAACTCACTCTCCACTTTCCTGTTAAAATGTTCCCAATAAAATAAATTTCTTTGTTCCATAAGCAGCTGCTCAGTGAAGGAAAGATATGTGCAATTTACCTTTTGCATAAATGCACGTGCATAAATGCAAATGCCACAACATTGAGAAACAGGACTAGTAGTTCTCAAAAAGCAGAAATGAAAAAGATGAGGTTATAGTCTGAGTCTGTCCAGTGGATTATTGGCACCTGAAAAACTGAACAAAAGCATTGAATTGCTACATTAAGAGAATAAGAATAGTGAAGCCATGTAGAGAAAAATTGGAGGAAAACTACGGAAGAATAATGTAGGTGCAAACGCAGACCTAGAGCCAAAGTGATAACTTAGTGGTCTGCAATTGATTTGATTCCATTTTGCCTCCAAACAAGTTCATATATACATCCAGATCAATTTACAGTCTGAAAGATATATTGCAACTACCAGGACAAGGGCAAAGGGACAAGCTGGAATCTTAAGATTGTTAACACCGGTCAATTATAAAGCAATAGTTAGAAATGAAATTCAGCCATACAGCACTGAAGTGAAACCTGGATTTAGATTAAAAGAGTTGAAGCATAAAAAGATGTTTTCAAATTCAAAATACTAAAGTTCTTGCAGAGAACTGACAGCAGATGCCCACGAGAAAATGAGGCATTATTGTGACTATTAATCCCGACATAAAGCTCTGCATGCGAAGAAAGTAAATTTGTGATCAGCATTACAGAGGATCAACTTCAATGACACATGGCAAATTAAAATCTGAGAAGTTGATGTGGAAGCAGTTTCACAAAAAGGCCATCATTATCAAAGTCATTTGAATAGTATAATCCATGTATAAGTCAACTATGTAATTAACATTTAAATTCATGAATAATTTCTTTATGAAATAAAGGTTAAGTAAATTATACTGCCGATCTGTGTCTTCACAGAGTCTACTGTTCTGAGTGAATCAACAATGCCTCAGTTCCCCTCCCACAGTGTGCCACCTACCTATTGTTTTGATAAATGATTAGTTATGCCATATGGGAACTAGCTAGAGACCTTTAAATACTTGCTTTGCATTTTATGGAGATTCTGACTTGAATAGTGTTATGAAGGTGTATTATCCTAAATATTAAGTAACAATATCATTGGCTGGACATATATCTTGAGCCTTTTGAAAGAATTTCTCAAAGTAAAGGGCACTGGCTACTGCAGCAATAATGTTGCATTTGTGAAAAATGTGAAGGGAGTCTGCAATATTTTGATGGCGGTCACTGGAATAACTCCATGAAAGCCAATATCCCGTCGCCAAGTCACCCTTTATTTACACGTGCACAGTACACGACACTGACCCAGCTAGCACAGAGCCAGTTCCTAGAGTCAGCAGAACCCTGACTCTTCTGTTTATGCTTTTCCCCCACACTACCGCCTAACTGCAGTAGTGCTTATTTTTTCCCCAGCACCCATGTTGTGTGTGTGCAGGTGTGAGACACAGTGAAAGACACAAGGTGCATGAATCTTTATTCAAATTTATTCTCCTGTTTTTTTTAACCCCCATACTACCGCCTAACTGCGGTAGTGCTTATTTTACACTCCTGTTCTTTTCTTTCTTTTTCTTTTTTCCTCTTTTTTTTTAACACCCACACTACCGCCTAACTGCGGTAGTGCTTATTTTTTCCCCTAGCACCCATGTTGTGTGTGTGCAGGTGTGAGACACAGTGAAAGACACAAGGTGCATGAATCTTTATTCGAATTTACTCTCCTATTTATTTTCTTTTTTCTTTATTTTTCTTTTTTCTTTCTATTTCCTTTTTCTTCTATTTTTTAGTATAACCCTGAGGTACTGAAATAACTCCACAGAACCTGGTATCCCATCATCAAGTTGCCCTTTATTTACACATAAATAGTATTTAACACTGGTCTGCTCCCTTACAACCAGCTCTCAAAAGTGGACAGAATCTCTGACACTCCTGTTTTTTTTTTCTCTTTTTAACCCCCACACTACCGCTTAACTGCGGTAGTGCTTATTTTTCCCCCAGCACCCATGTTGTGTGTGTCTTTCAAGGTACACGAATCTTTATTCAAATTTACTCTCCTTTTTTTTGTCCAGCTCCCTCAGAGCCAGCTCTCAGAGTGAGCACAATGTCTGACACTACTGTTTATTATTTTTTTTCTTCTAGTTCTTATTTTTTCCCCCAGCACCCATGTTGTGTGTGTGCAGGTGTGAGACACAGTAAGAGACATAAGGTGCGCAAATCTTAATTCAAATTTACTCTCCTGTTTATATTTGTCAGCCAGAGCTCCCTGATTGGACCAGATTAACAATCTCAATCAGGGAACTTATATTCAATGAGAACCAATCATTCCAATCACTACATCTCTCCCTGACTAAATTTCGGGATGTAGACCTGTTCTTTTTCCTATAGCTTTTCCTGGTGCGTTTTCACACTTGTGGTCCTACAATCAAACAGGAGCTGGGACAGACTGGTATCGAGTGAAGCTGCCGGCTGTTTCTTTAAGCTGACCTTCAAAATTTGGACTGCTCTTTCCACCAGACAATTGGATGGTGGATGGTGTGGAGCTGTCCTTAATACCAAATGCTATTTGACTGCAGGAAATACTCAAATTCCCTGCTGCCAAATGACGGCTTGTTGTCTGTAACAAGTAATTCCAGGAATCCATGATTTGCAAGAGATGCTCACAACTTTTCAACCATCTTCCCCGTGTTTGACAAATTAACACTATGCATGTGCAATCACTTTGATTGGGCGTTCACGATGACTAAAATCGTAGATCCTATGAAAGGACTAGCATAGTCGATATATCATCAAGTCCAAGGTTAACTGGCCATTTCCATGAATGTGGAGGAGCTGCTGGTGGTAATTTTGTCCTTGTTGGAATTCTGGCCACTGCCACACCAATGCAGCTTTGTCAGTATCCAGTCCTGGCTACCAGACGTAATGTCTTGCCAACATCTTCAATTTGGAAAACCCCTGGCTGACCCTAGTGGAGTTCAACCAGAATCTGGCAGAGACCTTTGCTAAGGACAATCTTACTCCCCATATGCAGTCTTCTATGGTGATCTGGTCTCACTGGATCCAGAAAGGTTTCAATTCTGGTTGTGATGGCCCTTTTGCTTCCCCCATCACCACCAGCTATTTTAGTTTTACTAGGATGGGATCCTTTTGTGTTCACAGTCAGATATTGTCAGCGATGACCATAAGAGTGTCCAGAGGTTTAAACCAGAATGGACTCTTCAAGTGGTGTCATCACTTTGGTGCATCTGCCAGTGGGAGGTGTCTCAAGGCATCTGTATTTGCCACTTTTCCTCCCCAGCTTGTAATTGTACACACTCAGAATAAGAACCCATCACTGAATTTGACCTGAGATATGGATGACATGGCTTTGTCCATTTTAAATAGCCCTAGCAGGGGTTTGTGGTCCATTATCATTATAAATTTACATCTGTAAACGTACTGGTGAAACTTCCTCACACCAAGAGTAACTACCAAAGTTTCCTTCTTTATCAGGTTTGTCTTCACTCAGCATCAGCCAAAGTCTGGGAAGCATAGGCGATCAGGCGTTCCTCTCTGGGATCAACACCACATTTCACTTGGGATCGCAGTGACCCAATATCTGAGATGACAATAGCTACTTCTTAACTTCCCTCAAGGATACATCTTGGTTACAAGACCATTTTCAAGGATCACTCTCTTTCAGTAGCAAATGTAAGGGTGGAGGCCAGGTCACATATGAATTTTCCGTATTACTTCACCATCCAAGGAAAGACCTAAGCACTCATACAGACATGGGAACCACAGCATCTTTGATCACCCTCACTTCATCTTCCAACGAGAAGAACACAGTCTTATTAAATTGGTAGCCCAAGTGGGTCATTTTGGCCTTTGATACTTAGAAGTACATTTAGAGTCATAGAGTCAAAGAGATGTATAGCATGGAAACAGACCCTTCGGTTCAACTCATCTATGCCGACCAGATATCCCAAACCAATCTAGTCCCACCTGCCAGCACCTGACCCATATCCCTCCAAACCCTTCCTATTCATATACCCATCCAAATGCCTCTTAAATGTTGCAATTGTACCAGCCTCCACCACTTCCTCTGGCAGTTCATTCCACACACGTACCACTCTCTGCGTGAAAAAGTTGCCCCTTAGGTCTCCTTTATATCTTTCCCCTCTCACCCTAAACTTATGCCCTCTGGTTCTGGACTCCCCCATCCCAGGGAAAAGACTTTGTTTATTTATCCTATCCATGCCCCTCATGATTTTGTGAACCTCTATAAGGTCACCCCTTAGTCTCCGACGCTCCAGGGAAAACAACCCCACCTTGTTCATCCTTTCCCTATAGCTCGAAATCTTCCAACCCAGGGAACATCCTTATAAATCTTTTCTGAACCCTTTCAAGTTTTACAACATCTTTCCGATAGGAAGGAGACCAGAATTGCATGCAATATTCCAACAGTAGCCTAACCAATGTCCTGTACAGCCGCAACATGACCTCCCAACTCCTGTACTCAATACTCTGACTGATAAAGGAAAGCATACCAAGCGCTTTTTCACCATCCTATCTTCCTGTGACTCCACTTTCAAGGAGCTATGAACCTGCCCTTCAAGGTCTCTTTGTTCAGCAACACATCCTAGGACCTTACCATTAAGTGTATAAGTCTTGCTAAGATTTGCTTTCTCAAAATGCAGCACATCGCATTTATCTGAATTAAACTCCAATTGCTACTTCTCGGTCCATTGGCCCATTTGATCAAGATCATGTTGTCATATGAGGTAACCTTCTTTGTTGTGCAAGACACCTCCAATTTTGGTGTCATCTGCAAACTTACTAACTATACGTCTTATGGTCACATCCAAATCATTTATATAAATGATGAAAAGTAGAGGACCCAGCACCGATCCTTGTGGCACTCCACTGGTCATTGGCCTCCAGTCTGAAAAACAACCCTCCACCACCACCCACTGTCTTCTACCTTTGAGCCAGTTCTGTATCCAATTGGCTAGTTCTCCCTATATTCCGTGAGACCTAACCTTGCTAACCAGTCTCCCATGGGGAACCTTGTCGAACGCCTTACCGAAGTCCATACAGATCACATCTACTGCTCTGACCTCATCAATCCTCTTTGTTACTTTTTCAAAAAACTCAACTAAGTTTGTGAGACATGATTTCCTAGGCACAAAGCCATGTTGACTATTCCTAATCAGTCCTTGCCTTTCCAACTACATGTACACCCTGTCCCTCAGGATTCCCTCCACCAACTTGCCCACCAACGACATCAGAATCACTGGTCTATAGTTCCCTTGCTTGTCCTTACCACCCTTCTTAAACAGTGGCACCACATTTGCCAACCTCCAGTTTTCTGGCACCTCACCTGTGACTATCGATGATACAAATATCTCAGCAACAGGCCCAACAATCACTTCCCTAGTTTCCCACAGAGTTCTAGGGTACAACTGATCAGGTCCTGGGGATTTATCCAGCTTTATGCGTTTCAAGACATCCAGCACTTCCTCCTCTGTAATATGGACATTTTTCAAGATGTCACCATCTATTTCGTTACATTCTATACCTTCCATGTCATTTTCCACAGTAAATACTGATGCAAAATGCTCGTTTATTATCTCCCCCATTTTCTGCAGCTCCACAGAAAGACTGCCTTGCTGATCTTTGAGGGGTCCTATTCTCTCCCTCGTTACTCTTTTGTCCTTCATATATTTGTAAAAACCCTTTGGATTCTCCTTTATTCTATTTGCCAACGCTATCTCATGTCCCCGTTTTGCCCTCCTGATTTCCCTCTTAAGTATATCCCCCTTTTGCCTTTATACTCTTCTAAGGATTCACGATCTATCCTGTCTATACCTGATATATGCTTCCTTCTTTTTCTCAACCAAACCCTCAATTTCTTTAGTTATCCAGGATTCCATATACCTACCAGCCTTTCTTTTCACCCTAACAGGAATATAATGTCTCTGGATTCTCGTTATCTCATTTCTGAAGGCTTCCCATTTTCCAGCTGTCCCTTTACCTGCGAACATCTGCCCCCAATCAACTTTTGAAAGTTCTTGCCCAATAGCGTCCATATTGGCTTTTCTCCAATTTAGCACTTCAACTATTCTTTTCCATCATTATTTTAAATCTAATAGAATTATGGTTGCTGGCCCTAAAGTGCTCCCCCCACTGACACCTCAGTCACCTGCCCTGCCTTATTTCCCAAGAGTAGGTCAAGCTTTGCACCTTCTCGAGTAGATACATTCACATACTGAATCAGAAAATTTTCTTGTATATAATTAACAAATTCTTCACCATCTAAACCCTTAACACTATGGCAGTCCCAGTCTATTTTTGGAAATTTAAAATCCCCTACCATAACCACCCTATTGTTCTTCTCGACAGCTGAGATCTCCTTACAAATTTGTTTCTCAATTTCCCTCTGACTTTTAGGGGGTCTATAATACAGTCCCAATAAGGTGATCAGCTCTTTCTTATTTCTCAGTTCCACCCAAATAACTTCCCTGGATGTGTTTCCAGAAATATCCTCCCTAAGTACAGCTGTAATGCTATCCCTTATCAAAAATGCCACTTCCCCTCCTCTCTTGCCTCCCTTTCTATCCTTCCTGTAGCATTTGGATCCTGGAACATTAAGCTGCCAGTCCTGTCCATCCCTGAGCCATGTTTCTGTAATTGCTATGATATCCCAGTCCCATGTTCCTACCCATGCCCTGAGTTCATCTGCCTTCCCTGTTAGGACCCTTGCATTGAAATAACTGCAGTTTAATTTATTAGTCCTACCTTGTTCTCTGCCTGCCCTGACTACTTGACTCGCTTCTGTTCTCAACTGTACCAGTCTCAGATTGATCTCTTGCCTCACTATCTCCCTGGGTCCCACTGCCACCCCCTCACTCCTCACCTTACCAGTTAAATCCTCCCTATCACTCTAGTAAATTTCCCTGCCAGTATATTAGTTCCCTTTCAATCTGTCCTTTTTGTACAGGTCGCTTCTACCCCAAAAGAGATTCCAATAATTGAAAAATGTGAGTCTTTCTCCCATACACCAGCTCCTCAGCCATGCATTCATCTGCTCTATCCTCCTATTCCTGCCCTCACTAGCTCATAGCACCGGGAGTAATCCAGATATTACTACTCTTGAGGACCTCCTTTTTAACTTCCTGCCTAACTCTCTGCAATCTCCCTTCAGAATCTCAACCTTTTCCTTTCCTATGTCTTTGGTTCCAATATGGACAATGACCTCCTGCTGGCCCCTCTCCCCTTTGAGAACATTCTGCACCCTCTCTGAGACATCCTTGATCCTGGCACCAGGGAAGCAACACACCATTCTGACTTTTCCCCGCTGGCCACAGAAACGTCTGTCTGTACCTAGGACTGGAAAGTGCCCTAGCACAATTGATCTCTTGGAACCTGACGTACCCGTCATTGCATTAGAGCCAGTCTCAATACCAGAAACTTGGCTGTTCGTGCTACGTTCTCCAGTGAATCGATCACCCCCTACATTTTCCAAAACAGCATACTTGTTTGAAATGGGGATAGCCACAGAAGACTCCTGCACTAACTGTGTACCTCTCTTAACTTTCCTGGAGTTAACCCATCTATGTGGCTGTATCTGCGACTTTTCCCCTCTCCTATAAATGCCACCCATCACATGCCGTTGCTGTTGCAAATTCCTCATTGCCTCTAATTTTATTTAGTTAAACACAAGTGATTTGAATGGAATATTTTATTTTAATCTGGAGTCCTGAAGAAGGTTACACCCAAATCATCGACTTCTCCACCACCTGTTGCTGCCAGGCTTGCTGTGTTCTTCCAGCCTCCTGCCTGTCTACTTTGGATTCCAGCATCTGCAGTTTTTGTTTGTCTCAAATAAATACATCACCATGTTTTAACTATTTTATCTCACCAGTTGATATAAATCTCCTGTTTATGTTAGCAGATTCAGAATACTGGGGCTTTAGGCCAAACTATCTTTGTAGCATTTTTATCAATATATCTTTATCCACTTGATCAGTAAATCAAGCATAAAAAACCAAACATCAAAAGAAGACAACACCTAGAGACATCGCAATTGAACTAAGGATCCCATGTTATATTGAAGGCTGCAAAAAGACTTCAGTCACACTTTGAAATTGTGTTGTTTGGCTTTTGTTTACACATTTTATAGATAAGGTCCTTAAAAATTGAGGTGATGCAAGTTTCATTTCAATTCAGAGAGAATTAATCTGATCTGATACGTAGGACACACTTAAAGAAGGAATTTAAATTGTGTGGTTTTAATGAGCTTATCTGACTGTCGCAACATGCTTCATGACCAATGAATAACTTTTAAATATGGTCACTTTCTGGAGGCAAATGCAATAGCCAGACAGCAAGTTGCAGTTTTTAGTAGACAAGCAAGGGATACTTTATAAATTAACCTTGTTGCAATCAGCTGAGTATGTGGGTGGATAAAGAAGAGGGGGCCAGTTCCTCCTCACTTGGAGGCTTTTCAATTTGGGGATTCCCTCAAATTTGAACCAAACCTTAAAATAAAAATGCAAGAAGTTTTCTTAAGGTTGCACTACTACAGTACAGAGATGTTGACAGTCAATACCAGAGCATTCTGAGCAGACTTAGAGGGGGAGTAACTTTCAAGGATTGTCATTTACATAAATGATTTGGATGCAAGCATAAGAGGTACAGTTAGTAAGTTTGCAGATGACACCAAAATTGGAGGTGTGGTAGCCAGCGAAGAGGGTTACCTCAGATTACAACAGGATCTTGACCAAATGCGCCAATGGGCTGAGGGGTGGCAGATGGAGTTTAATTCAGTTAAATGCGAGGTGCTGCATTTTGGGAAAGCAAATCTTAGCAGGACTTATACACTTCATGGTAAGGTGTTAGGGAGAGTTGCTGAATAAAGACACCTTGAAGTGCAGGTTCATAGCTCCTTGAAAGTGGAGTCACAGGTAGATAGGATAGTGATAAAGCGCTTGGTATGCTTTCCTTTATCGGTCAGAGTATCGAGTATAGGAATTGGGAGGTCATGTTGCAGCTGCACAGGACATTGGTTAGGCCACTGTTGGAATATTGCGTGCAATTCTTGGTCTCCTTCCTATCGGAAAGATGTTGTGAAACTTGAAAGGGTTCAGAAAAGATTTACAAGGATGTTGCCAGGGTTGGAGGATTTGAGCTATAGGGAGAGGCTTAACAGGCTGGGGCTGTTTTCCCTGGAGCATCAGACGCTGAGGGGTGACTTTATAGAGGTTTACAAAATTATGAGGTGCATGGATAGGGTAAATAGGCAAAGTCTTTTCCGTGGGGTGGGGGAGTCCAGATCCAGAGGGCATAGGTACAGAGTGAGAGGGGAAAGATATAAAAGAGACAACTTTTTCAACTTTTTCACACAGAGACTGGTACATGTATGGATTGAGCTGCCAGAGGAAGTGTTGGAGGCTGGTACAATTGCAACATTTAAGACGCATTTGGATGGGTATTGAATAGGAAGGGTTTGGAGGGATATGGGTCGGGTGCTGGCTGGTGGGAGTAGATTGGGTTGGGATATCTAGTCGGCATGGACGGGTTGGACCGAAGGTTCTGTTTCCATTCTGTACATCTCTATGACTCTAAAAGATCTGTTCCTCAAACAGAGGAATAGGAATGCTACGGCTTCCCAAGAAGACATCACAGGCTCCAGTTTTAAGGTGCAGGCAACATGGATTAATTTAATTCCTCCATTTATGGAGACAGAGGTGGAAGCTTTCTTTATCTTTTTTGAGCAGGTAGCACAACAGTGAAAATGGCCAGTCCAACATTGGTTCTTATTCCTGCACAGTAACCTTCCAATGAAAGCGCACAAAGTTTACACCCTCTTGCCTGAGGAATGTTCCACTGATATGAGGTAGTATAAAATACTATCTTAAGGATTTACCAGCCCAAAGCTGGAGATGTAAAGTCAAAAATTCTATACTCTGTTAAAACAGTTTGAATAGATATATTTGGAATTTGAAAGGCTTAACTGGCTGACTTTTGACTGGTAGGCATGAACACTTAAGACTGAAGATACTTACCAAAACCTCCATAAAATAATTCTCCTTGAGGCATTCAAAAGCTCCATTCCTTTTCCCAATAAGAATGCTCCTTGAGAAATAGAAAATGTCTCATCTCCAGATAGACTGTCAGATAATTATGAACTAATTCACAAGCTCCTGTTCCAGAAGAAACTCTTTCCTAATCACCTCCAAACACCCAGAAAGGGTAAGGGTAGGAAACGCACTGAACACACCTGGGAGAGAAAGCGCGAAATGCTGAAATTCCTCCTCATGAGAGGAGGGTGGTACTGAGTTGAAAGCCAAGGGCATGAAGCCTGTATGTTTTAATTGCTGAAAGGTATGGCATGTCAGGACTAATTGCTGAATGCTATGGGGAAAATAAGCAATGAGATTTCTTGGGGCAATTACACTCTATGCAGCGAATGGGAGTCAGTGACATAGCATACCCAAGCTTTGATTCTGACTGTGACTGTGATTCTCTGTAAAGGCACTTCTGAGAATATAAATGTGATTAAAGAAATTGCTGAGAGTTATCAGAACTCTGTGTTCAAAGTTAGTATGGCCACATTTCCCCAGGATGAGGCAAGAAAGCCTGGACTGATATTGAGGGATACCAGGGCCAGCCACGTGAACTGCTAGGAAAAGGTGAGACCTTCTCACCAGAGAGTCCAGAGTTGCCAAGGTGTTGGTAAAAAGGATTGAAGGAGGGTAGATGCCCATTCCCATTTACCAGGTGCACCTGGAGTGTGACCCTGTGTCTGGGCCAGTGACCATGGGTGTTGTCTCTGTGGATGGGGTGGATGTGCTCCTCAGCAAGGAGTTGGAGGGATTAAAAGTCATAGCATCCCCAGTGGTCTCTGTGAAGGTCACTGGAGTCAGAGAGACTAAACAGCTGCAGAAGAAAGTGCCTGGCTTTTTCCTGGCTGTGTGGTCACATGATCCATGACCAGACAAGTTCAGCCAGAAGACACTGAGGTGGAACTGCAAACAGAAGGCCCTCTGTCAGAGGTTATGTAAAATTTCCTTTGGGAGTTTGGAAGACCCCCAACAAGGTTCAAAACAGAACTGCCTTGGTCGCATCCCAACAAGCTGACCCACTGTTAAAAAACACTCAGACTGTTCACAATGTAACTGAGGCAGAGGTAGAACTTAAGTGTTACTGTATTAAAATAACCCCCTTCCCCTCAGCAACCTGCAAATGAGAGTGGACAGTGATCCATCAGGTATTGGTGTTGCTAAGATGCTGTAGGTAAATATTGTAGCTAGCTCACAGGATTCAATGGCTCAGCATGTTGTGACATGCATCAGCCAGCAGTTTTACTGGCCACACCTCCATAAGTACGTAGTAAAGCTTTTCAGAACCTGCCATATCTGCAAAGATGTGAGAAAGCCCTATCCGACTATTAGATCTGAAATTTTGATTGCTGTGCCACATTTTAGGAAACCATTCAGCCATGTGCTAGTGGACTGCGTGCAACACCAGCCCAAAGCAAATGGGGATACGAGTACATCCCTACCACGTACATGTGGCTACACATTTTCCAGAGGCCGTTCCCCTGAGAACTGTTAACTACCAACACTGTTGTGAGGGAATTGACACAAATCTTCACTGGCTCAGGTCTGCACACCAAAACAGATCACAATGTTCAGTGAAGTCATTGGTAACCCATGCATTACCCAGTGGAAATTTTCAGCACATCACCTACAGTCACAGGGGATGCTGGACTGGTACTATCTGATGCTAAAAACAATAGTCAGAGCATACTGCTATGAGTTCCCTCAGGAGTGAGGTAAAGGGCTAGATTTTCTTCCATTTTCCCCCTGGCTCTCACCCCATGAGTACACTGGTTTTATTCCATTCAAGTGTAAATGCTTTTAGAACAGAATGAGATTGGATTCATACCTGGCAAGATGTTGGAAGATAGATGTGGTTGTTGTAGGTCAGTCATCTCAGCTCCAGGACAACTCTGCAGGAGTTCCTCAGGGTAGTGTCCTAGGCCCAACCACCTTCAGTTACCTCATCAATTACCTTTCTTCCATCATAAATGATTTTGATGAGTATATAGAGGGCATGAATAGTAAGTTTGTGGAAGACACCAAAATTGGTAGTATAGCACAGTGAAGAAGGTTTTCTAAGATTACAAAAGGATCTTCATCAAATGGGTCAATGAGTTGAAAAATGGCATATGAACTTCAACCTGGATAAATGCGAGGTATTGCATTTTCATACAACAAACAAGAGTAGGGCTTATACAATTAATGTTAGGGCCTTGAATAGCGTTGTAGAACAGAGGGACCTGTGCAGGTACATAATTCTTTGAAGTTTGTGTCACATATAGACAGAATAGACAAAACACCTTAAAAAAGGCTTTTGGCACACTTGCCTTCATTGCTTGATCCTTTGAGTGGAGGAGTTGGGAAGTCATGTTGAGGTTGTACTAGATATTAGTGAGGCCTCTTCTGGAATACTATGTCCAGTTCTGGTTGCCCTGTTATAGGAATGGTATTATTAAGCTGGAGGTGGTTCAGAAGAGATTTACCAGGATGTTGCCAGGTATGGAAGATTTGACAGAAAGAAAGATTAGTTGGGCTGGGACATTTTCCACTGGAGCATAGGAGGTTGAGAGATGATCTGATAGAAATTTATGAAACAATGAGGGGTATAGATAAGTGAATGGTAGTTGTCTTTTCCCAACGATGGGAGATTTCAAGACTAGGGGGCACATTTTTAAGGTGAGAGGAGAGAGATTTAAAAAAGACGCGAGGGGCAATTGTTTTACACAGGTGCTGGGCCACATGTGGAATCAACTTCCTGAGGAAGTGGTGGATGTAGGTACAATTACAATGTTTAAAAGACATTTTGTTAAGTACATGAATAGAAAAGGTTTGGAGGGATATGGGTCAGGAGCCGGCAGGTGGCACTATTTTAGGTTGGGATTATATTTGGCATGGACTGGTTGGACTAAAGAGTCTGTTTCCATGCTGTATGACTTTATGACTGTGACTCCAAGACTGTATAAGGTCAGAAGTGGGGATGTTGTCCGATGATTGCACCATGTTCAGCTCCATTTGTGACTCGTCAAATACTGAAACAGTCCATGTTCAAATGCAGCAAGATTTTGACAACACCCACACTTGGTCTGACAAATGGCAAATAACGATTTGTGCCACACAAATGCTAGATGATAACCATCTCCAACAAGAGATAATATAATTCAAGTCCCTTGAAGTTCAATGGTGTTATCATCACTGAATCCCTCAGAATCAACATTCTTGGGGATTACCATTGACTGGAAACTCAGCCTGATTTGCTATCTAAATATAGTGGCTATAAGAGTAGTCAGAGGCTAGGAATATTGTGGCAAGCAACTCACCTCCTGACTTCCCAATACTTGTCCACCATCTACTAGGCACAAGTCAGGAGTGCGATGAAATACTCCACACTTGCCTAGATGGGTGTCTGGAAGATTTTGAAGTGTACATAGGAAACTTCACAACAACAATCAAAAACCACCTGATGAAAGAGCAGCACTCCGAAAGCTGGTGCTTCCAATTAAACCTGTTGGACTATAACCTGGGTGTGTATGATTTTTAACAATCAGAAAGCTTGACGTCATCCTGGACAAAGCAACTCACTTGACTGGCACAACACCACAAACATCCACTTCCTCCACCTCCCATGCTCAGTAGCAGCACTGTGTACTATCTACAAGATACACTGCTGAAATTTATCAAAGATCCTTGGACAGCACTTTCCAAACACCTGACTGCTTCCATCTAGAAAGCAAAGGGCAGTAGATACATGGGAACACCACCATCTGCAACTTCCCCCCAAAGCCACTCACCATCCTGATGTGGAAATATATCGCTTTTCCTTTGCTGTCGCTGCGTCATATCCTGGACGTAGCTCACTAAGAGCATTGTGGGTCTGCCTGGACTGCAACAATTCAAGAAGGCGGCTCACCATCACTTTCAGAAGAGCATTTAAGGATGGGTAATAATTGCTGACCAGCCAGCGATGCTCACGTCCCATGAGAGAATTTAAAAATATCTCCACATTAGACTATGCAGTAGAAATCTGAGAACAAGCATCATGAGTTTATGAAGTTGCCTGTGAACACTTTAAAATCTTCCAGACAGTGAGAAAAAAAAGCATACAAATATGTTCAGACCTAAATCTTCCTGCATAGGAGGCTACATGCTAGTACTTTTCCCAAAGCGGGTGAACCTATAAATGCCTGGTTTAGTGGCTTGTATAGAGGAGTGAATTATAATTGAGTACCCAGAACAGGGAAAAAAGCAAAAGATTTGTCATGTCAACATGATAAAACAATATGATTGCTGAGAAGAGGGCAAGCAGGTAAGAAATAGGTCTATCTGCTCCTGCCAACCTGAAGGAAAAAATTGAAAACTGACGCTGGAAAAGCACAGCAGGTCAGGCAGCATCTGAGGAGCAGGAAGGCAACGTTTCGGGCATAAGTCCTTCATCAGGAATGAGGAAGGGGAAGGTGGCTGAGAGATAAATGAGGCATGGGGGTGGGGCTGGGGGAAGGTAGGTGGGAAGGCAATAGGTGGATGCAGGTAGGAGGTGATTGTGATTGGTCGGTGGGGAAAGTGGAACAGATAGGTGGGAAGGAAGATGGACAGGATAGGTCAGGTCAAGACCTGCTCCTTGGATGCTGCTTGACCTGCTGTGCTTGTTCCAGCTCCACACTATTCCATTCTGACTCTCTAGAATCTGCAATCCTCACTTTCTCCTAACGTAAAGTACAAGATTAGCAGCTGTGATGATTTGAAGGAACTGAATCCTTGCTACCTGTCCAACTAATACAGAAGTACCAGCAAATTTAGACTCCTATGTACTCACTTAACAAGGAAGCTCACTGCATTTAAACGCTTATGTTGGGAGACAGGCCAGGTTGCAACACCCTACATCTCTATGATGTGGATGTGGGACAGGCTCATCCCGTAAGGCAACATCCCAATCAGCCAAGCCAGGAAATGTTAGCCCAGGTTGGGAAGGGATTATCTACATGCTGGAGCACCAACTAGAAGAGCCTAGGAACTGTAGCTGGAGCTCTCCAGTTGTGCTTGTTCCCAAGTCAAACAGTTGCACAAGGCTCTGCATTGATTACTAAAAAGCAACTGCAGTGACCAGAGATGTCTCCTACACACTGTGCCAGCTGGAAACTTTCATATGGAAATTGCCCCCATTAATAAGATAGATTTACTCAAGGGTATTGGCACCTTCATGACTCCAGATTGGTTATGCCAGTGCCAGTTCATTACATTTAAGCTCTGAAACTCCCCAGCCACCTTTCAAAGGTTGATGAACCAGATTGTAACAGTTTTATCTAATAGTGTTGTGTACCTAGACAACCACCTTGTGTACAGTGACACTTGGGAAACACATTCAGAGCAAGTGGAAGTCAGCTGACTTGGTGGTTAATCTTGCAAAGAGTGATTTTGCAAAGACCCAAGTGAGCTATGTTAGTGGTAAAGGGTCAAGACTGCAAAGATGCAAGCAATAGCAGAGTTCACCATTCCCACACTAAAAGGAGAAATCATGGGTTCGACTGAAAGTTATTCCCAAACATCAGTATAGTAGTCACATTGTTGACATTCCTACTAGAGAACAAAAGCAAAAAAACATTGTGCAACTGTCTGTGTGGAGTTTGCATATTCTCCCTGTGTCTGCATGGGTTTCCTCCGGGTGTTCCGGTTTCCTCCCAAAGTCCAAAAATGTGCAGGTTAGGTGTATTGGCCATGCTAAATTGCCCCATAGTGTTAAGGGATGTGCAGGCTAGGTGGGTTATCCATAGTAATTACAGGGTAGGGATTGGGGCTTGGGTCTGGTGGGATGCAGTTCAGAGTGTTGTTATAGACGTGATAGACTGAATGGCCTCTTGCTGCACTGTAGGGATTCTATATGTCCAAAGTGGGTACCATTTTAAAGAGACTACATTTTAAAGTGACTACATCCCATTAACTACTGTGTTAAGATTCGGACCCACAATGCCAGGTTATTCTACTGGAGTTTATTCTTTCAACTGTACTGTTTAAAAATCACTCATATTGTCACAAAACCAAATCTGATTGCAGACACCATGTCCAGAACCCCGATTAGAATTCAAGTGATATAATTAAACAAAGGCTAGAGTAATGAATGTGTGCAAGAGTAGCTTGGTTGCATGGTAGCGTGTCCTGACCATCTAAGATATTGAATTTAGGCTCCACTCTCTATTGAGGCATTGGTTTGAATCCCAGCACGACCATATGTACTGGTAGATTGTCACACCAAGCCTTGTGTGGCAAATTTGGTTTGATTTGTATGCACAAAAAGGTGATTGATTTGTACTGCTGATGAGTACTGCTGCCTCACAGCTCCAGGGACCTGACTGGATTCCACCTGTGGGCAACTATGTGTGTAGAGTTTGCATATTCTGCCTGTGTCTGCACAGATTTCCTCCATGTGCTCTTATTTCCTTCTACAGTGTAAGTATGTGCAGGAAAAGTGGGTTGGCCATGGGAAATGTGGGGTAGGTGTATGGGGATGTTCTTTCCAGGGTCACTATGGACTTGATGGGCTGAATAGCCTGCTTCCACACTCTAGGGATTCTATGTCCTGTTGTTTTTGTTTATTTTTGATTTTTTTTCATTTTTCTCCTTTTGTATCTAATGTCTTTCATGACGCAGTGGTGGTAACATGATCAAGGATTAGAACGTGGGATCACTGAAGGGCATACTGAACTTTTACATTCCAACATGTGTATGTGAATTGCTTTATTTTCATATTTAGTAACTAATAAACTTACTGTTTTGTTAACTCTGAGAAAGCCTGGTTAAAATGATTCCTTTATACATAAATTTGTTTTTGGGAGGAAGTTATTCACAAGGGAGGGGATCCTTTGTAAATTAAACTTCTTGAGACAAACCAAGGGGCAAGTAAATAAAGAGGGGGAGCCAGTTCATCCGTCCTCACCCAGGGGCTTGACAATTTGCAGTTTCCTATCTTGAACTGCGCTGACTTGGGGTACGTCTCCTGGGATCCGTATTTAACAGATCAGTATAGACTGGAAATAAAATCTGAACTTTTCTTGGCTTTACAGCTGAGTTACTGATAAGGAGATCTGTTCTACTTGTTACAATGACTCTGACCTTTATAGCTAAAATATTTAATAGACATTTTCTTAAAAATGGACAATCCTGTTTCATTGTTTTGAATATTGCTACCAAAGCTGACATCAATGAAGGGCCAATTCTTAAGGTTTCTAGTGTGAAACAGCGTAGAATTTTATTTCCTGTTAAACCTAAGGAAAATAAGAACGTGCGACATTAAAAACACGCACACACATAGGTATAAACTTTTGCTATAAATTCTGCGTCTTACAATCTTATACTCCACAACCACTTGATGAAGGAGCAGCACTCTGAAATCTAGTGCTTCCAAAAAAACCTGTTGGTGTTGTGTGATTTTTAACTTGATACAATGGCAGTATAGTTATTTCACTACCCCTGCTGCTAAACCCAGGCTTGCCTGCTTTGACCTTCTGCTGAAATCTGAGCTATGGGTACTTTCCTTTTGGATTCAATCATCCTCAACTACACTAGCAACCTGAGGTCAAGCCTAATTTACCAGAATTCTGATGTTGAGGCTGAAATTGAAAATTACAACTCCACCTTTCCTAAAAACTGAAGTTTTGCTTTCTCTTTCAGTTGGAACTGTCTGAAATAATGACATGCTTTGAAACAAAATTTACTGCAGCAGGCAGCTTGTAACCATTGCCCTTCCTTGGTTTCACAGCCTGTGGCTTTCATCACATTACCAAGGAATGCAAAGGTTTACAGCAAAATCGAGACAAAGAATGGTATTTTGCAAATGTAACTCTAGGACTGCTGCGTTGAAGGTGGTGGGCGTTATGCTTTCAAAATTAACACCAGAGCAACTTGGAGAAGGATAGCAGAAAGTGTCAATTATATTTCACCCATGTCAATTCTTGAGGTCTAGGAACTATAATAACTTGCCAAGTTAAGTGTATTCACACAGTATTTACATTGCATGTCTACTTTACAAAAAAGGGTTGCAGTTAAATTGATGGATTAATTCAAAGCTAGAATGCACAAAATTCTGGCAATTCTTCCACACTTGTCCTCCATCCCCTAGAATTCATGATGAAGAGCTTATGCTTGAAACATCGACTCTCCTGCTCCTCAGATGCTGCCTGCCCAGCTGTGCTTTTCCAGCACCACACTTTTTGACTCTGATCTCCAGCATCTGCAGTCCTCACTTTCTCTCCACCTCCCAAAACTGGCAGGTGGAACTGGTTGGCCATTTCACCATCCTTGGATAGTATAATCAACAACCAGCTGACATTCAAGATGGCAAATATGACACTGGTTAAAGAATATGCATCTTTAATAAATCACAAAGACTGTGTTCAAATTGAATTATTTGCAATTGGACTCTGAAAGCTGGATTTACTGATATCAGTATGAAATAAGGGATTGGGATGTTTTAGGCTCATCTGGCTAGTTATTTAAATATCCACAACTATTCACAATTGGATGTGCAGCAGTTTTTCAGAGGACTGCAGAGTTTTGATTTTATCCATGGCTATGAGATTGCCTAATCCTGTTTATAACATTCTGCTCCACTTTCCAGCATGCATCCAGTGCTGTGGTGGCGACTCATTTTCAGCAGGTTGACTTCTCATTTTTGCATATGCATAGTGTTGTTTCTTGTTAGTGAATGTAATTCCTTTGTGCAAAAAGAGAATGAGACAAAAGTAGCAAACTTCAGGCAGGTTAGCTTAAAATTTGTATTGGGGAAAATGGTGAAAGTTATTATTAAACATATCATGACACATTATTTAGCTAAATTCCAGGTAATCAGACAGAGCCAACATGGTTTTGTTAAAGGGAAAGTGATGTTAATCAATTTATTGGAATTTTTTAAAGAAGTAATATATGTTGTAGATTTAGGGCTGCTGGTGGATGTACTGTACTTCGATTTACAAAGGGTAATTGATAAGATGGCAATCCAAAGTTTATTGTAGAAAATGAAAGTTCATATGTAAGGGGTAACATGTTGGCATGGATGAAAGTTTGGCGAGCTAACAGGAAATAGACAATAGGCATAAATGAGTCATTGTCTAGTTGACAGGATGTCATAAATTGTGTGCCACAGGAGTAACTGCTGGGCCCTTAACTGTTTATAATTTACATAAATTACTTGGACAAATGGACTGAAGATATGATTGCCACACTTGAGAGGTGACACAAAGGTCATTAAGAAAATAAGATATGAAGACAAAAGAATGTTATAAACGGATATCAAAAGGTTCAATAAGCAGGCAAAGCAAGTGGAGCATAAGGTGGAATAATGTTAATTTGTGCATTTTGGTTGGAAGAATAGAATAGAAGCACATTGTCTAAATGGTGAGAGATTGGAGAGCTCTGAGATGCAGGGGGATCTGGGCATCCCATTCATCGTTATGGATGAATATGCTTCTGCTGCTCATGGTCTATCGTAAGTCATAATTCTCAGTTTTGAGCTACCTGAAATGTTCTGAATCTATCCCACTACAGATATCACACTGTAAAATTTTGCTATAAATTCTGTGTCTTATGATCTCATACTCCACAACCACCTGATGAAAGAGCAGCGCTCCAAAAGCTAATGCTTCCAATTAAACCTGTTGGACTATAACCGGGTGTTGTATGATTTTTAACCAGGTAAAGTGGTGCTACTTGGATATGGGCCGGGTGCTGGCAGGTGGGCCTATATTGGGTTGGGATATCTAGTCGGCATGGCCAAGTTGGACCGAAGGGTCTGTTTCCATGCTGTACATCTCTATGACTCTATGACTCTATGACTTCTCTCAACAGACCGGTTGAAAACCATTGATACAAACATCAGGTAGAGGTAGTTTGTAAACTGTTTGATATACACATCTCTTATTCCTCTCTATCATTCTCTTAACTTCTTTAGGAATGACATGAATTTTATTTAATATCTCAAAGTTTCTGCAATTTGCCGGTTGCAACAACAGATCCATGACAGATGCCAAATCATTTCCCCTTCACTCCTCTGTAGAACATCTTAACACCAAGAACATCAATGTAAGAATCCTTCTCATTGACTACAGTTCAGCCTTCAGCACTATTATCTCCTCAAGACTGATTACTAAACTTAGTGATCTCAGACTAAGCCCCACTTTCTGCAACTGGATCCTCAGTTTCTTGACCCACAGGCCACAATCAGTGAAGATTGGGGACAATATTTCATCCTCACTAACACTGAAGACTGGAGCCTCCCAGGGGTGCACACTCAGCCCCCTACAGCACCCACTGTATACCCATGACTGAGTCGCCAAATATCAGACTAATGCCATTTACAAGTTCGCTGATGACACCACCATAGTCGGTGGAATCTCAGATGGCGATGAAACAGACTACAGGGAGGTGGAAGACCTGGAAAAATGGTGCACTGAGAACAACCTAGCTCTCAATGCCAACAAAATCAAGGAACTCATTATTGAGTTTTGACGGGATGTTACTCAGGCCCCTCTGCACATTAACAGCACAGAAGTGGAGCAAGTGGAGAATGTCAAGGTCCTGGGAGTGGTCTTGCACTCTTCATTTTAATGCAGTGGTTACAAAGGCCCAACAATGTCCCTTCTTCCTCAGGCAGCTGAGAAAATTTGGTATGATGATGAATACCCATGCCAACTTTTATAGGCGTGCCATCGAGAGCATTCTGTCTGGATGTTTAACTACCTGGTATGGCAACTGTACCATTCAAGATCGGAGACAGTTACAGAGAGTGGTGAACTCGGCCCGGACAATCACAAAGGCAAATCTCCCATCTATAGAATCCATCTACAGACCCACTGTCAAGAAAAGGCTGCCAGCATTCTGAAAGATCCATCCCACAATGGCAATGCTTTTCTGCAACAGCTACCATTGGGGAGAATGTACAGAAGCCTGAACACACACACACCAGCCAGTTTCGAAACAGTTTCTACTCTACTGGTGTTGGAATACTGAATGGACTCACAAACTCTTAGCATTCGAGTGTACCTGTGTTTTGGATTTTGTTGCTGTTTACCTATTATTTACTTACCTATGCTATTTAACTATGTGTGTATTGCTCGCAAGGTAAAGCTTTTCACTGTGGAGGAGAAAGTGAGGTCTGCAGATGCTGGAGATCAAAGTTGAAACTTTATTGCTGGAACAGCACAGCAGGTCAGGCAGCATCCAGGGAACAGGAGATTCGACGTTTTGGGCACAGGCCCTTCTTCAGGAATGAGCAGAGAGTGTTCAGCAGGAGAAGATAAAAGGTAGGGAGGAGGGACTTGGAGGAGGGGCGTTGGAAATGTGATAGGTGGAAAGAGGTCAAGGTGAGGGTGATAGGTCGGAGTAGGATGGAGGCGGAGAGGTCAAGAAGAAGACTGCAGGTCAGGAAGGCGGTGCCGGGCTGGAGGGATTCGGCTGAGACAAGGTGGGGGGAGGGGGGATGAAGAAACTGGTGAAGTCCAAGTTCATCCCCTGTGGTTGGAGGGTTCCCAGTCGGAAGATAAGACGCTCCTCCTCCGACCGTCGCGTTGTTGTGGTTTGGCGGTGGATGAGTTCATTGGACTCATCCACCGCCAAACCACAACAACGCGACGGTCGGAGGAGGAGCGTCTTATCTTCCGACTGGGAACCCTCCAACCACAGGGGATGAACTTGGACTTCACCAGTTTCTTCATCCCCCCTCCCCCCACCTTGTCTCAGCCGAATCCCTCCAGCCCGGCACTGCCTTCCTGACCTGCAGTCTTCTTCTTGACCTCTCCGCCTCCATCCTACTCCGACCTATCACCCTCACCTTGACCTCTTTCCACCTATCACATTTCCAACGCCCCTCCTCCAAGTCCCTCCTCCCTACCTTTTATCTTCTCCTGCTGAACACTCTCTGCTCATTCCTGAAGAAGGGCCTGTGCCCGAAACGTCGAATCTCCTGTTCCCTGGATGCTGCCTGACCTGCAGTTAAAGCTTTTCACTGTGCCTTGTTACATGTGACAATAAATTCAATTCAATTCAATTATTTTGTTCCAAGCCCCTCTTTAAGAAGGATGGTAAAGATAAGACAGGGAACTATAGACCAGTGTGCCTGACGTCAGTGGTGGGCAAGTTGTTGGAGGGAATCCTGAGGGACAGGATGTACATGTATTTGGAAAGGCAAGGACTGATTAGGGATAGTCAACATGGCTTTGTGCGTGGGAAATCATGTCGCACAAACTTGATTGAGTTTTTTGAAGAAGTAACAAAGAGAATTGATGAGGGCAGAGCTGTTGATGTGCTCTATATGGACTTCAGTAAAGCGTTTGACAAGGTTCCCCATGGGAGACTGGATGGCAAGGTTAGATCTCATGGGATACAGGGAGAACTCACCACTTGGATACAGAACTGGATCAAAGATAGAAGACAGAGGGTGGTGGTGGATGGTTGTTTTTTAGATTGGAGGCCTGTGATCATTGGAGTATCACAAGGATCGGTGCTGGGTCCTCTACTTTTTGTCATTTATATAAATGATCTGGATGTGAGCATAAGAGGTACAGTTAGTAAGTTTGCAGATGACACCAAAATTGGAGGTGTAGTGGACGGCGATTACACCAGGATCTTGATCAGATGGGCCAATGGGCCGAGAAGTGGCAGATGGAGTTTAATTCAGATAAATGCGAGGTACTGCATTTTGGGAAAGCAAATCTTAGCAGGACTTATACACTTAATGATAAGGTCCGAGGGAGTATTGCTGAACAAAGAGACCTTGAAGTGCAAGTTCAAAGCTCATTGAAAGTGGAGTCACAGGTAGATAGGGTAGTGAAGAAGGCGTTTGGTATGCTTTCTTTTATTGGTCAGAGTATTGAGTACAGGAATTAGGAGGTCATGTTGCAGCTGTACAGGACATTGGTTAGGCCACTGTTGGAATATTGCGTGTAGTTCTGGTCTCCTTCCTATTGGAAAGATGTTGTGAAACTTGAAAGGGTTCAGAAAAGATTTACAAGGATGTTGCCTGGGTTGGAGGAGTTGAGCTATAGGGAGAGGCTGAACAGGCTGGGGCTGTTTTCCCTGGAGCATCAGAGGCTGAGAGGTGACCTTATAGAGGTTTACAAAATTATGAGGGGCATGGATAGGGTAAATAGACAAGCCTTTTCCCTGGGGTTGGGGAGTCCAGAACTAGAGGGCATAGATTCAGGGTGAGAGGGGAAAGATATAAAAGGAACCTACGGGGCAACTTTTTCACGCAGAGGATGGTATGCGTATGGAATGAGCTGCCAGAGGAAGTGTTGGAGGCTGGTACAATTGCAACATTTAAAAGACATTTGGATGGGTATATGAATAGGAAGGGTTTGGAGGGATATGCGTTGGGTGCTGGCAGGTGGGACTAGATTGGGTTGGGATATCTGGCCGGCATGAATGGGTTGGACTGAAGGATCTGTTTCCATGATGTACATCTCAATGACTCTATGACTCAATGACTCAGGCATTGTATTTTATTTTTATATGTGATAAAGGCCATGTACCAGCTTCCATAGTCGATGGAATAAAGGTTTTAGGCCAATGTAATGTCAGATCATATGGAATTGGGGCATGATAGAAGAAGGTCCTAGTGAAATCTTGATATGTCATGGTTTTCTACAATTAATGAATGTTCATCAGTTTGCACTTCTGCAGTGCCCAATCTCCATCTGTCTAAACCATCTGGAACACGGTCATAATAATAGTTTGATGATCTGGCAGTAGTTGAATTCTGTGTAGTTGCTTCTCTGTTATTTAAATTTTAACACATTCTGCTTTGTTTCAGTTCCTTCTATGAGGCTTCCTGAGTTATTTTGGTATGAAGAATTTGTAAGCATCTGAATTGAAACAGTCGCTATGGAGTGACACAACAATAAACACTTGGATACAGTAGACCCATCAGTCATTCATTTATTGAGCAAACTCTATAATATTGCTAATATATAATGTTAATTCCTGACAATAGATTTAACATTCAAGGACAGTGGGCAGTCTTAGACTGTAACATATAGGAGCAAAGTTTGGCCATGTAGCCCATTGGGTCTGCTCACCATTCCATCATATCTGATATGTTTATCAAACCTATTCTCCTGCTTTCTCTTCATAACCCTTGATGCCCTTGATCAAGAATCTATCTCTGTCTTAAATACACTCAGTAGCTTTGCATCAAAACTCTTCTGCAGCAATGAGTTCCATAGATTCACCACCCTCTCGCTGAAGAAATTCCTCCTCATCTTAATGATTCTCACTCTGAGGCTGTGCCCTCAGATCCTAGTCTCTTTCACAAGTGGAAACATCTTCCCCATATCCATTGTATCCAGCCCTCTGAGTACCTAGAAAGTTTCAATGACACAACACCTCACAAAACTTCCCATCCTTCTGAGCTCCATCAAGTACAGACCTGAAGTCCACAACCACTCCTCATCGGTTTTATCACCCCACTGTGTTTAGTTTGCAGGCAGAATTGGAAGTAAAATTCCAAACTTATGCTGTCGGCAGCTGTTCCAACAGTCTAACTCAAAGAGAGATTGCAATCTGCCTGGCAATGGTAGGTAGACAATCAAGCCAGTTGAAGGACCAATTGAAGGAAGGTTGCTGAGGCCACATGGGGATTTCACTGGCATTGGACTTGTCTCTATTGAATCAGGAGGCTGGCAACAGCTTGTTATTGACAATTTTTAATTTCAAAAATATACTTTATTCATAGAAAATAAATCTTTAGTACATGGACAATTAATGAACACTCTCAGATCTTTATTCTTTTTACTTACAGATGACAAATTATGTCTTTGATGTCCACCATACTCTATATTTACAGACAACCTCTTCGTTTATAGCTAAGGTGACAGCGGAGCCCAATTACTGAATGGCACACCTTATTCTTCTGCAGAGGGACCTTACACGGTGGTCTTTCCCCACCGCGCCTTGGCGGCAGCTGCCCCGAGCTTCGGTGCGTTCCTCAGCACGTAGTTCTGGACCTTGGAATGTGCCAGTCTGCAACACTCAGTTGGGGTTAACTCCATCAACTGGAAGACCAGCAAGTTTCAGGCAGACCAAAAAGCATCTTTTACCGAATTGATGATCCTCCAGGCACATCGTCTGGATGTTCGTCTCGGTGTGCCTCCCGGGGAACAGACTGTAGAGTCCTGCGTCCCACATCACATAGTTGCTCGGGATGAACCTTGACAAACACTACTACATTCGTCTCCGGACTTGCCTTGCTTAGGCACATTCCAGAAGGAGGTGTATGACAGTCCCATTCCCTCCACAGCCGCTTCGAGGACAGCATGCGGTGGCACAGAGTCCAGGCATGCATAAAGGATCTCACCATGAGGGACCCTTTTCACCACCAGCCAAGCCATGTCCTGGTGCTTGTTGGAAAGTTCTGGCAATGAGGCATTCTGACAAATGACCTTGCAGGGAATCGCTCGACAGATCCACTCTCTCCTTTTCCCGAAGTGTCTCAAGGACACTAGGTGCTGACCACTTCCTGATGGACTTGTGGTCAAAAGTGTTTTTCTTCACAAGTTTCTCCACTAAGGACAGGTGATACGGAATGGTCCAACTACTCGGAGCGTTTCGCGGCAGCACGCCAGGCCCATCCTTTGCAACACCGGGGACAGGTCAAACCTCATTGTGTAGTGACACTTGGTGTTGCGTACTGGGGATCCATGCACAACTTGACGCAGCCATGCGCAAAGATGTCACTATAAATGAGTGTCGCAAATATAAATGCTTCAGCCTTGGCCATACTCAAACCCCTTGCCTGAATAAGACCCTGAAGAGATGTTGATTACTGTGGCAGGATGTGAATCTAGAGAGTCACAGCTCTATGCAAAGGAACAAATTTTAAAATGATTGATCAGTAAGGGAGCAGTTAGTGTGAGTGTGAGTTCAATTGACTGATACAGTAACCAGGAGAAAGTGAGGACTGCAGATACTGGAGATCAGAGTCGAAAAGTGTGGTGCTGGAAAAGCACAGCAGGTCAGGCAGCATCCAAGGAGCCAGAGAGTCGACGTTGAGTATAATCTGGGAATTTGATTCATATTAGGAATTCACTGCAGAAGGTGAAGGAGGTGCCTTAAGTAAGGTTTACAATAAATAAAGTGAGCTGAGTGGTGAGTTTAGTAAAGGATGGGGAGAAGGTGCTTGTTTTTAATGATTTTTTTTCAAACTGCAGCATTTGGTTCCCAATCTGGTGCAGCAGAAGGAGCAGGGAATCAGCAACAGTATTATTACAGACTGTAAGTTTTCTCAATATTGTAATTATTGTACTGTCTCATCAGTATTTGTAAACTCTACGAGTAGTGCTAAAACATTTTGAAAGATGTATGTATTAGATATAAATTAGTTCATTAAGGAATTAATAATTAATGAACATACATTAAAGATGGCAGTCAAGTTATGTGCCGTGATTTCAGACTGTGGGAGTCTCTGGATGCTGGTGTGATCCAGGGCAAACACATCTGCATTAAGTGCTTCAGACGCAGAGTTTAGCTCAGATTTATTGAGCTGGTTGTTGAGCTACAGATACTGCAGAACATCAAGGAGGTAGGTACATCACTTGAGACAAGGTCTCTGATTTAGCACATCATCAGGGACAGGATGGTGTGACTGCAAGTGAGGTAGGTAAGAGAAACACATTGCCAAAGCTTTTTGTCTTACAGATGTCAAATATTAAATGATGATAACATAGGAGAAAATGATGCACGATAGTTGGCAAATAGATTCTAATTGTATTAGGCGTAGCCTTGGAAACAGCAAGGTGGAACTGTAGGCCTCTCAATTTCTGAGTACTTCAAATCAGGTGCAAGGGCTGATATCTATTTCTTCTATTTGTAAAAACTATTGTCAGACTGGGCCTGCAAGCAGCAGAAGAAACCTCTGCGACTTCGATCTAACCAGATCAAATCTTCCAGATTTACCTGCCCATGTGGTATAAAGGTCCTGTCTTCACACTGATGTCAAAATGACCCCGTATTGATGCCTTGAGTAGAACCACCATTTTGTAAAATGGGATAGATTCAGAACATTTCAGGCAGCTCAAAACTGAGAATTATGACATTCTATGGGCCATCAGCAGCAGAAGTATATTCATCCATATTGATGAATGGGACACCCAGATATATCTACATCTCAGAACTCTCCAATCTCTCACCATTTAGACAATGTGCTTCTATTGTATTCTTCCTACCAAAATGCACAAATTAACATTTCCTGATGCTCCACCTCCACGATCTTTGCCCGCTGATAGAACCTAATAATATCCCTTTATAGCATCCTTATGTCTTCATTTGGGGCAGCATGTTGGCTCAGTGGTTAGCACTGCTGCCTCACAGCATCAGGGACCCATGTTTGATTCCAACCTCGGGTGACTGTGTGGTGTTTGCACATTCTCTCCATGTCTGCGTGGGTTTCCTCCAGGTGCTCCAGATTCCCTCCATAACCTAAAGATGTGCGGGTTAGGTGAATTTACCATGCTAAATTGCCCACTGTATTCAGACATTTGTAGGTTAGGTGCATTAGTAAGGGGTAAATATAGAGTAATAGGGTAGGGGAATGGGTCAAAAAAAGTTACTCTTCAGAGGGTCAGTGTGGATTTGTTGGGCTGAAGGGCCTGTTTCTACACTGAAGGGACTCCATGATTCATATCTTATTTTCCTTATGATTTTTGTGTCATCAGCAAATGTGGCAATAGTACCTTTGGTCTATTCATCCAAAAGGTTAAAGCAACACGAGGTGGAATTAACCAGAGACCAGGCTATACTAGATTATTCAATGTGACAGGATAAACTAATGACTCCGAATAAATGTATCTCAAAGTAGCAGCATACATTATGTTTCAATTTTGGATTAGCTAGAAAGGGAGAAAAGTGGGTCTAAGCTTAGTATCTTTGACTTAAATAAAGACAACTATGTGGGCATGAAAGTTGAGCCAGTTAAGGTGAATGGGGATATTGGGTTGCCAGATGGATAAATAGAGAAGCAGTGACAGACATTAAACGGGGCATTTCTGAATATTCAGTACAAACCTGCTCTCAGGAAAGAAAAAAGTTCTAAAGGGAGGACCTCCCATCCTCAGTTAACTAAAAACTTCAAGGTGAGCAACAAATAAGAGAGAAAAAAAGATTGGACAAAGGTGAATGGGAGGCCATATACCTGGATCGAGTCCAGAGAATTAATAAAATGCTAATCAAGACAAATAAATTTGAATGTGAAAGGAGGCTAGCTTGAAATATCAAACATGAGGGTTTCTATAAATTACTAAAAAAGGAAAAATGTAAATAAAGTGAGTGCTGCGCCTCTAGAGTATGAAAGTGGGGAACTGTTAATAGATAATAAAGAAATGATGGATGTAAAGAATAAATATTATGCTTCTGTCTTCAAAATTATTAGATGATACAAAAAAATTCCTGTAATACCTGTAAAGCAGGAGGTTGAAGGAAGAGAGGAACTTGCTGAAATTGTAATCACTACAGAAGTGAGACTGAGCTGTGAATTAATAAGTCTCTTGGTTCTCATGGAATTTATTTTAGGGTATTTAAAAGAGGTAGCAATAAGGTAGCACATGTGTTGACATTAATTTTCCAAGTTTCTTTGGATTCTGGAAATGTTCCATCAGGATCAAAAATAGCACCTATAATCCCTCTGTTCAAAAAGGGAGGAAGGCAGGTAACAGGAAGCTGTAGGCAAGTTAGCTTGATGTTAAGGTGTCATTAAGGAAGTCATAACTGGACACTTGGAAACACTCAAGGTAATTGGGAAGAGACAGCTGGGTTTTTATGAGAGGAAAATCATATTTAAGCAACTTATTGGAATTTTTCAAAGGAGTAACATGTGCTTTGGCTAGATGTAAGCCCACTGATATACTATACTTGGATTTCCAGAAACATTTGGTAAAGTGCCATGTAACAGGTATTGGGCAAAGTTGAATCCCATTCTGTACAGGGTAGCCTACTAACGTGGATAGAAACAAAATGCTGAAGCAACTCAGCAACAACCTTCCCTTTAATTTTCTTACTGGGTGCATTAGCCTCCAAGGCCTTAACATGGCAGTAACTTCTGCTTTGAGTCCAGCAGGGCTTCGGAACTCCAAGGTGTCGGAATTTAAAAAAAAACCCTTTAAAGAGGCAAAGGAGGAGCAAGAGGACAGATGATATAGAGGCCTAGAACAAAAAGGTCATTAATGGTGGTGAAAGAGAAAAATGGATGTAAATTACAGGTGTGAAACAGAGAGAATGGATTCTGTCTGCTAAGAGCAAAATAAACAAGATCGAGGCTGTGGGACAGAAGAGGGAAGAGATGAATTTCATAGCTTTAATGGCTGATACCTCAGGTTGTAAAATGCCTGATTAGAAATGTAGGTGTTTTTCCTTGACCTTGAATTGATCTCCATTAGAACATTGAAGCAAGCCTAGGACAGAAAAGTTAGCATGACAGCAAGGTGAGTTATTGAATTGGCAAGCATCTGGGTGGTCAGGGTCGTTTCAATGGATGGAGCAGTGGGTTCTGCAAAGCAGCCACCATTACCAAGAGGGCTGGAAAACAAGAAGTTGATCAGCTGAGACTGTATAAGGGTTTGGTCAAACCATATTTAGAATGTTGTAAGTAGTTTGTCACCCGTAACTTAGGAAGGTTGTGCTGGCATTGGAGGGGGTCCAGAGGAAGTTTACAAGAATCATCCCGAGGATGATTTAGAATTGGAATTAGAATACAGTGAAAAGTGTAGAAAGTCGCCATCCTTAAAATCCAAAATACAAAGCCAGAATTTAAAAAAAAGAGAAGAAACCAAAGAAACAGAGCCAAAAGAAAAATAAAATCATGCAGACCTTAAAATCCTTACCTAAAAGAAAAGAAAAGGTCAAGATTTTAACGTCCCGTCTCCCTGGGCCTAGCCCTGGCCTAGAGTTTCAGTCAGTCCCCTCCTGGGTCATGCTCCACCAATCGCCTTCACTGTCGCCACCAATCAGAGGAAGGAGTGTCCTATGTTGCCGCTGCTGCCACCTCCGATCACCGAATAAAGAATGACAGGGTCCCCAACATGCTTCCGAAGCCTCTCAGTTCAGTTGCTGGATCCAGTCGCCCCAGTAGTCCAGCTGAATTGTTAACAGTCCCGGAGCACATTCATTAAAATTTACAGGAATGAGAGATGATAATGAAGTGCAAAAGATTCTAAAGTGATTTGACAAAGTGGCTGCTGAAAGAATGTTTCCCCTTGTAGTAGAGATTAGAAGTAGGTGACAAAGTTTAAATATTAGCGGTCTCCCATTTAAGATGGGGACAAATGTTTTTCTCTAAGAGGGTTGTGAGTCTGTGAAACTCTCTTCCCCTGACAGTCATGAAAGTAGGATCACTGAATACTTTTAAGGTTGAGGTAGATAGATATCAGTAGTTATCAGGGGCAGGCAGGAAAGTGGTACAGAGACCACAATCAAATCAGCCATGTCCTTATTGAATGGGACCGAATGTCCTGCCCCTATTCCTAAATCATGTGTTCATATTTATGAATGAGAAACACCTTAGTTGTACTTTCTATAATGAATGGACTATATAGAAAAGGAGTAATATGACACAGAGGCCTTGGGAATGGTCAGAAAGAGATACTAACTCACTTGGAGAGCTAGGGAGCTTTGGAATGAGGGGATATAGGAATGCAGAACATTGCAGATCCTGGAATTCTAAAGAAGGAACAAAAGAAACTCTGGAAAAGTGCAGATCAGGCTGCATCCATGGAGAGGAACTGAGTTAACAAGCAGAATCTTCAATTCCCTGAGATGACGTGATTGTAAGCAGGGAGGGGGCATTAAATTGGGCATGGCCAGTACCCAAACTATACTGTCTTCTCAGGTGCACCTGCTGACCCACCCTCTTCCTCTTACCTGGCTTCTCTCAAACAGCTGAGCTCAGGGGGACACATCATCAAGTTACACACCCTGCAGCCAACTGAGACACATCAATGGCCAATTAAGGTGCATTGAATGGCCTCAAACAAAAACAAGAATTGAAAAGGCACATCAGATCTGGCAGCATCAACAGAGAGAAAGCAGAGTTATTTCGGGTCAAGTGACTTTTCTTCAGAATTGGCCTTATCCTGGCACCAACACAGCTACAATCAGGTCAATCAACATGCGACATGAACAACAATGCCAAAGGTGCTGCCAACACAGCAAAGCTGTCACCTTGAAAGTGGCATTTTGGGTGTGCTGGGCTTCCTCGGACAAAATCATGTTAACCGGTGAGGTCCATGCACGAAGTAGGTGAGGCCAATATGAAGACCACAAGTAATGAAAGAAGAAAATGCATGTGAAACTCAGATGGCCTGGCAGAATCAGTGGAGAGAGAGTCGAGTTCAATATAACTCTTCTTTGAAACTCCAAGAGCCTGAATTTTCGTAAAGTTGCAAGAACTCTGCGCCTCAAGCCAAATGGTACTGGAGTCCACTAGTAATCTATGTATTTAAGTTACTTTGTATTCATTATTATCTTAGTATTAGTTTAGATTGTCATGCATGTACACTGGGACTAATATTCCCTCTGATCTCCATATATGAGAAACTGCATCCAGGATGAATTATTTAAGCTTGTTTTAAACTTTAGAGGTATGCTATGACCAGAACTTCCTGTTAGTAAATTTTCAGGTGATTTCCCTTCAACAAATTCTTTTTCTTTCATTCTATAAATCCTATATCCTCCTTTCTGGCCTGTGCATGATGCTGGTGTTGGAGGTCTAGGTTTCTTTCAGTGCCAAAAGGATCACCTACAAAGTCAGTATGAAGATCTGAGAAATTAGCTTTGCAGAGATCTGTAGTAAGTTCTGATCAGTGAGGGGAAAGCATCACAAACCAATGTGCGCAAGAGCCTTCGGGGCTTGTCATAAGAGGAGTGGTTAAAGATTTTGAGTCTTTATTTATGTATTTAAATGGCTCAGTGCAGAACCTAAGGCTCATTTCTGTACAATTTCTGTATTTAACAAGGAAAGTGAAGTGGGAGAGTTGTTTATACCTACTCCCACCTTATTTCTGCTTTCTGCTGTGCTCTTAACTATAGGAAAATTTCTGAAAATCTCCAGGCAATATACAGGGCACAGTGCAGAGACTCCTTTTATTTCTCCCTGACATGGAAAGTGAATGTTCCCCAGTCCCACCATTTACACACTTGAAGAAGAATTGTAAATTAGCTTGTATAGTGCACAGTACCTTTTTGGACATTATCTGAAAAGAATAAGCTTTCATCATGTCTATTTGTATGAAATTTGAACTTAAGATTCAGGGATAGGACATGATACACAAACCTTTTGTTTATATATAATATTGATGATTATCCTTTCATCTACCTAAACTGTTGCATTTACTTTATACTTTGTATGTCACCATACTTCCAAATCAAACTTTAACATCAGTTCTTGATGCTATACATGCATGCAAATTTCTTGTCAATGTTTGACTTAGCTTTTAGTATTTGCAAAATAATTCAAATATAAGGAAAGCAAGTAGATAACATTCAATGAGGAATTACTGATGGTATGAAAGCAACATACCTGTAAATGTCTGACACTCTTCTCTACTTTGTGAGTGTGAATGTACTTTAGACAAAAGCCCTACAGGAAAGGACTTGAGTTCTACTGCATTTTTCTACAAAACATGAAAAATAAAACAAGGTATGAGCTCACACTCCTGAGGTAACAGAAAGAAAAAGCAATGGATACTGTGTAGTTGTTACATTTTTGCAGTGATAAAATGACTTGGGCCTTTTTTATTCAATTAATTGCTTTGTTATATAAATCCAAATTGCTATAATGTAATCTGAATATAAATACAACTGAGAAAAAAAACCCTTAAAGGGGGGAGAGGGTTTTTAGAAGTTATAATGTATAGTAAATGGACAGAAGACTGGTTAGCTCTCTTGGCTAGTTGGTTTTGTATGTTTGAGAATAACATCAAAGCATCAAGTTAAAAGTCACACAACACCAGGTTATAGTCCAACAGATTTACTTGGAAGTTTACTAGCTTTCGGAGCATCGCTCCTTCATGAGGTGGTACAGGAGGGCTCAATCCTAACACACAGAATTTATAGCAAAAATTTACAGTGTGATGTAACTGAAATTATACATTGAAAAATTGATTGTCTGTTAAGCCTTTCATCTGTTAGAATACCGTGATAGTTTCACTTCTTTCATGTGTAAATCACAAAACCTTTTTTTAAAAAGTTGCATTCTCGGGTTAGTTGTTAACAATGGTGATAGCCAGACAATATGTTGAAGGTGTTAGCCCCCTGTGTTCTCTGTCTACGCCATGATGTTTAGATTGATTCTCATCTAAAAAGTGAGGTAACGGAGTTTTACATGAATTCATGCAGTTTTTGAGCTCAGAGTTCTACATGAATGCATGCAGTTTTTGAGCAAATTACAATGTAACCCTGCAAGTACAAATTCACCCCACAAAATATATGTGTGTGTGTGTGTGTCCGTCTGGGGTGGGGGTTGTGAGTGTGAGAAAGTGTATGTGTGTGTAGTGAGTGTCTTAAGTCTGTGAGGGGGTGCATGTGTGAGTGTGGGAGTGTGTGTGTCTGTAAGGGTGTGTATGGGTGTCTGTGTGCGCGTCTGTGTGTCTGTGTGTATGTGTGTATAGGAGTGCCTGTGTGTGTGAGAGAGAGTGTGTGTGTGTAGGAGTATCTGTGTGTGTGTATAGTGCAATGATGGTCACCTGTAATGTGACATGAACCCAAGGTCCCGGTTGAGGCCCTCCCTATGGGTACCAACTTAGCTATCAGCCTCTGTTCAGCCACTTTTCTCTGCTGCCTGTCCCGACAGAGGCTGAACAGAGGCTGATAGCTAAGTTCGGTACCCATAGGGAGGGCCTCAACCAGAACCTTGGGTTCATGTCACATTACAGGTGACCATCATTGCACTATACACACACACAGATACTCCTACACATACACAGGCACTCCTATACACACATACACATGGACACACATATACAGAGAAGCGCACACAGACACCCACACACACCCTTACAGACACACACACTCCCACACTCACACATGCACCCCCTCACAGACTTAAGACACTCTGCACTCACTACACACACACATGCACTTTCTCACACTCACAACCCCCACCCCAGACAGACACACAGACAGACAGACAAAGACCCACATGCACATATATATTTTGTGGGGTGAATTTGTACTTGCAGGGTTACATTGTACTTTGCTCAAAAACTACATGCATTCATGTCGAACTCTGAGCTCAAAAATTGCATGAATTCATGTAAAATTCCGTTATCTCACTTTTTAGATTAGAATCAATCTAAACATCATGGCATAGACAGAGAACACAGGGGGCTAACACCTTCAACATATTGTCTGGCTATCACCATTGTTAACAACTAACCCGAGAATGCAACTTTTTAAAAAAAGGTTTTGTGATTTACACATGAAAGAAGTGAAACTATCACGGTATTCTAACAGATGAAAGGCTTAACAGACAATCAATTTTTCAATGTATAATTTCAGTTACATCACACTGTAAATTTTTGCTATAAATTCTGTGTGTTAGGACTGAGCCCTCCACTACCACCTGATGAAGGAGCAATGCTCCGAAAGCTAGCGAACTTCTAATTAAACCTGTTGGACTATAACCTGGTGTTGTGTGATTTTTAACTTTATATACCCCAGTCCAACACCAGCATCTCCAAATCATCAAAGCATCAGTTTGATTAATGTTTGAGCTGAGCTAATTGTGGGACCAGCCTCCTCTCACTGCCACTACCATTGACAAAAACTGCCAAGTAAAAGGCTTGGGAGGAAACAGCAGCAGATAATGAACCAACAAGCTGCCTTCACTCAGAATACAAAATGATTATTCATCTTTCTTAACCTGTTAGGAACCTTGATGACCAAACTATCCTCTTCCAAAACCTCTCACCCTATCCAGAGTATCACTGGCAATTGCATTTCCTCCCTCATTCATATCTTGACCCTGAAGTCCCGATCACCGGTTGTAGGCAACTCACTAGTTTCCATTTACATGCTCGCCCTTGGTGATACAGGTTTCATACTAATGTTGATAACACTCACCTCTACTTCAACACTTCTCTCAAACCCTCTGCTATTTTTGATTCGTCAAACTGCTTTTCTGTTATCTGGCTGCAAACATGAGAGGACGATAGAGCAGATATATGTAAGCAAATTTGAGGAAGGTGTGAGAAAAATGTGGTAATAGTTGTTGGGGATTTCAACTTTCCTCACATCAACTGGGATCATCTTAATGTGAAATGATCAGAGAGGATGGAATTTTTAAAGTGCAACAATGTAGATAGAGTTAAGTGTTGCACTGGAAAAGTACAGCAGGTCAGGCAGTATCTGAGGAGAAGGAGAGTCAACGTTTCGAGCATAAGCCCTTCATTAGAAATGTGGGGACGCACAGGGGAGGGGGGAAGGGAACTGAGAGATAAATAGTGGGGGTAGGGTTGGGGGAAGGGAGAAGCTAGCTGGTAAGGCGATAGGTAGATACAGGTGGGGGTGATGGTGATTGGTCGGAGAGGAGGGTGGAGTGGATAGGTAGGAAAGAGGATGGACAGATCAGACAGTTCAAGAGCGCGGTGCTGAGTTGGAGGGTTGGATCTGTGATGAGGTGGGGCGAGTGGAAAGTTGGAAATTGCTGAAGTCGATGTTGATGCCATGTGGTTGAAGGGTCCCAAGGTGGAAGATGAGGTGTTCTTCCTCAAGGTGGCTTGGATTTGGCAGTGGAGGAGACCCAGGCCTACATGTCCTTGGTGGAATGGGAGGGAGAGGTGAAGTGGTCGGCCACAGGATAGTGGGTTTGTTTGGTGCATGTGTCCCAGAGATGCTCCTTGAAACAGTCCATAAGTTGTTGTCATACCTCCCCACTGTAGAGGACACCACATCAAGAGCAATGGACACAGTGGATGAGGTAGGTGGATGTGTAGGAAAATCTCTGTTAGGTGTGAAAAGATCCTTTGGGGCCTTGGACGGAGGTGAGGGGGGAGGTGTTGGTGCAGGTTTTACACCTCCTGCAGTGGCAAGGAAAGATGCCGGGTGTAGGGGTGTGTTGGAGGGGAGCATGACCCTAATGAGGGAGTCATGGAGGGAATCGTCTCTGAGGAACGCAGATAAGGGTGGGGAGGGAAATATATCTTTGGTGGTGGGATCTGATTGTAGGTGGCAGAAATGACAGAGGACGATGAGCTGTATCCAGAGATTGGAGGAGTGGAAGGTGAGGACCAGGGAGGTTCTATCCAGTTGCAGTTGGAGGGGTGGGGTTCAAGGATGGAGGTGCGGGAAGTGGAGGAGATGTGTTGGAGGACATTGTTGATCATATGGGAAGGAAAATTGTGGTCCTTTAAATAGGAGGTCATTTGGGATGTCTGGGAGTGGAATTGCTCCTTCTGAAAGCAGATATGGTGGAGGCAGAGGAATTGGGAGTAAGTGGTTGCATTTTTACAGGCAGGGGGCTGGGAGGAGGTGTAGTCAAGATAGCTGCGGGAGTTGGTGGGTTTGAAAAAGATGTCCGTGTTGAGTTGGTCACCAGCGAGGTCCAGGAAGCGGGGGGAGGTGTCCAAGATGGTCCAGTTGAACTTAAGGTGAGGGTGGAAGGTGTTTGTGAAGTTGATAAACTGTTCAACCTCCTTGATTTGGTGCCAGTACAGTCATCAATGTAGTGGAGAAAAAGGCGAGGAATGGTGCCAATGTAACCGCAGAGGATGGACAGTTCTGTGTACCCTAGGAAGAGGCAGGAATAGCTGGGGCCATGTGGGTGCCCATGGCTACTCCTTTGGTCTGAAGTAAGTGGGAGGATTCGAAGAAGTTGTTGAGGGTGATGACCATTTCTGCCAATCGAATGAGTGCATCAGTGAAGGGGTACTGGTTGGGTCAGTGGGAGAGGAAGAAATAGAGGGCTTGGAGGCCTTCACCATGGCAGGTGGATGTGTTTAAGGGACTGCATGTCCATGATGAAGATGAGGTATTGGGGACTAGGGAAAACAAAAGTCATGGAGAAGATGGAGGGTGTGGATGGTGTCCCAAATGTATGTGGGGAATTCCAGGATCATGCGGGACAGGATAGTGTTGAGATATCAGGAGTTAAGTTTGATAGGGCAGGAGCAGGTGGAGACAATACATCTACCGGGGCAGTCAGGTTTGTGGATTTTGAGTGAGAGGTAGAACCGGTTGGTGGATTAGAGGCTGTGGATGGGAGATCCTCTGAGGTGATGAGGTTGTGGATGGTCTGGGAGATGATGGTTTGGTGTTGGAAGGTGAGGTCGTGGTCGATGGGGTGGTAGGAGGAAGTGTCCGTAATTTTGCACCTGGCTCTGGCGATGTAGATAGTCCAACTAGAAATGTGGCAGTGCTAGATTTGGTGTTTGTTGGTCGGCATAGACATGGAGGGCTAAAGGGCCTGTTTCTATACTGTTTGACTCTATGACTATGATTATGACCCAGGAGGTGCAAATGTTTCCTCAACTAATGAAAAGCCAAAAGATATTGTTATCAGAGGCTGTCATATTTTATTCCATTCCTGTCTCTGATTATTCTCTGAGACAGAATCAAACAGTTTGTGTTCTTAATGTGCATGTTGATGCTGAGCTGAACTTCTAGCTCAATCACCTCCATAACAGAGCCCACCTTCATTCTTGACTCAATTCCTGTGCTGTCAAAATTCTCATCCATGCCTTTTTCTTCCTGCACTTTCTACAGTTGTACATGATGAGTGACAGCTTTGGTGAGGATCTAATAATAAAAGTTTGCCTTTACAAAGCACTTTAATGTTGAGAAAGAGATTCACAGAGGTGTAAGGAAAATATGAGTGTGCATTGACCAAAAGATTAGTTGTTGATTGGTCATGGGTTTTGAGAAGGGTCTTAATGTGGGAGGCAGCATTGGAGAGGGAATTCCAGAGGGCCGAAGGCACAAGTTGCAAGGGCAAAGGGTAAGGGATGGGGAGTCACAAGATTTGATTTGATTTATTGTTATTACATGTACATGATACAGTGAAAAGTATTATTTTGAGAGTTATCCGGACAAATCATATCTTACATAAGTACATCAAGATAATAGAACAGAATACAGAATATAGTATTACAGCAGACAAGATACCCAAATATAGGAATACAGAAATCAGGCAGGAGTTTACAGTCTCTAGGAGGTCTTAAAATTCAAAAGAGCTGAAACCATGAACAGATCTAAACAAATTTTAGACTTGAGGCATTTAGGAGGAGTCAATGTTGATCTGTATTGGCATTGGCAGGGGAGGGAGAATTGATACAGGTTAAGATTTGGGGAGAAGATGAATTGAAATCTACAAAATGTGGGGAATAGGAGATCACCAAGTAGAGTCATGGAGCAATCAGAACCAGATTTAACTGAGAAATGGAAAAGGGTTTCAGCTCAGGGCAGAGACAAGCAGTGATCTGGAGGTGGATGTAAGCTGTCCTTTGACGAAGTCAGCACTACTAAATTAGAGTGGATTTATGGATCAGTTCACTTAATGGAATTAGCCCAGTTGGAATCTTGGGCCTTATCCTAACCCTAACTTTTTTATTCAATAAGAAACGAACCCTCGTGTTCATTATAGTGAAGAAATTCAAATTAAATACTCAAATGGCGATAGAACCAAAACATCTTATTTCCTGTTTTTTTTCACTAGTAGTACTTATTTTCTAAGAACTTCATGCAGAAAAAATGAAAAAGATACAATGTCCATGATACTGTTCCACTGTAACCGTGAAAATACCAAGGGCAATGGCAATATTCACTGCAGCAAGTCACATTTTCCAATGTACTCAGGAGATATTGAAAAAATGTTTCTTTGTACTGCATGCTTTCATTTCTGTTTTCTTTTTTATTGTACATTTCTTTGGGGAGGGGGTAGCTTGTACTCATCAGATTGAAGGAACTAAGTACGTCAGAACAGAGACTTTCCATTGGGTATTGGCGTCCCTTGCCTCATGTGTTATTCTTATGAAGGTGGTGGTTTCTAAACTCATAATACATTTTTATTTTGTGTTTTTCATTTGACTACAAATTCTTCATGAGCTTGCAGTTTTATTCATTGGAGAAAAGCTTGAGAAAATGCATGAACTAGTCTTTAAAACATTGAGAATAATTTGTACATTAGATTCAAGCAAGTCATTTTACTTGAACTCTAAAGTCCAAACACTGCCACAACAGAAAATATCTTTGTGGTGAAAATAATGGAAGTGCTCAGGAATCTGAAGTCTCACCCTCGAGCTGAGCATTTCCCATTTTTGGGAAGCATTCCTGTAACTTACAGGAGGCAGCAGTTCAGTAAATCACTACAGCCCCTCCACCAACAGGTGATTTTGGTGAAGAAATTGTCTGAAAGCTAAAGTGTGCAGATGAATGCAGATCTGAATCTTGTCGCTTCATTTAGATAGTCAAAACTCCCTTTGGAAAGGTAAGGTATCCCTTTGGATCTCATCCTGGGACACCATTGGAAGAGTGATAAGCTGTAGTTTTGTGGAGATAAAGGCCCCTTTTGGAGAGATCAAGTATCACATTGGGTATGGTCAGATGCCTTTTAACTTTAGAAAGGTTCCAGTATAGAATTAAACCATTTAGTTCATTATGTGTGTGTCAGATGAATAAATGAGCCATCCATTCTAATCATACATTCCAGCATCTGGTCTGTACCTTTGCCTGTTACAGTGGTTAGGCACAGGTGGTTTTCTTATAATACATGTTTCTTAAACACAATTTGGCTGTAACGTGATTTATGTACTGTGGACTTTTTTTAATAAAGTTGTCGTGGTGCACAGAGGACTGGACTCAGTGTCAGCATCATGTGGTCAATCGATTCGCATGCTTTCTGGTGAAGAGCTTCGTGAATGGTACACTGCTATAGTCAGAGACTTTAGTGTTCAAGCTTTAAATTTACTCTATTTCATTAAAATGTATGATTTTAAAATCTACTTAGTTTGTGCTATCGTTTGTGTTAGGCTAACTCTTATTTTTGTTTCAATTTTTACTGATATTTTTAGTGGCCTTAGCCTTGTTTAGCCCATTGCTCCCATAACTTGTATTGCATGGTTTTCTATATAACAGCATCACACAGGAAGGCAACTAAAGTGTTACAGGAGAGCTACTTGTATGGATCCAGATTCCTTTTACACGAGTCGATGGTTTCTGGCCAACCACCATACTGGGCAGAAAATTCCAAACATCCACTGCCTTCTGGGTGAAAAAGATTTTCTGCATACCCTCTCCAATTCTTCTACCAATCACCTTTTATTCTGTGTCCCTGATAATCGATGTTTGCGCTAGTGGAAAGAGGTTTTCCCTGTCCACTCTATACACATGCATCTTTATTTTATACATTCCATTAAATCTCCCCTCTGTCTCCTGTATTCTAAGGAAACACTAGCCTATACAATCTTTCCTCAGTGCTATAATCAATGAGACCATGTCCTGACAAGACCAAAAGACTGTCTTGGTGAACCTTGTGAATAGAGTACATTGAACTGCCAACCCAGTCAGCTCCTCTGTCCATAACACCTATGTTTTCTTCCCGTCTGTCTGTGTCATAGAATCCAGACAGAACTGATGAGGCCATTTGGCCCATCAAGTCTTCACTGACCTTTTGAACAGTATCCTACCCAGATTAGCCTCACATTTACCGTGGCTAATCCAGCTATCTTACACTTCCCTGGAGTACACAGGGTAATTTACATGGCCAATCCACCAAACCTGTACATGTGGGATGAAACTAGAGCATCCAGAGGAAATGCTGCAAACACTGGGAGAACATGCAAGCATGTGTGTTTGTGTGTGGGCTGAGTTTATAAGTGATTTTGTAATAATTAGCCATTCTTGTTAAGAACAGAAACCTAATGCATGTTTTCTGCTCACTTGAGTCTGAAAGACCAGGAAATTAGGTAATTTTGCAGACTTTTATAAAATCTTTGACTTTTGTGATGATTCTGGGAATATCAGGGCTTGATTTCTAGTGTGTTATCCTAATGAGGCAAGACACAGCCATGTAGGACAAAAACCTTGAGTAAAATGGATGTAGTTAATATCCATTGCACTACACTTATCAATCCTCCTTGTTAATTTTTTTTAAAAAATTCAGTGAAGTTAATATAACATGACCTTTCCTGCACAAAATCATGCTGATCATTCCTGGTTAATCTCTACCCTTCAAAGTAACAGCTAACCATATCTCTTGATATTGATTCGAGTCATGTGCCTACCACCATGGTGGTGCTGGAAAAGCACAGTAGGTCAGGCAGCATCCGAGGAGCAGGAAAATCGATGTTTTAGGCAAAAGCCCTGCTGTGCTTTTCCAGCATCACTCTGATGTAAACTCTGGTTTCTAGCATCTGCAGTCCTCTCTTTTGCCCACCACCATGGTCAGACTGGCCAGTCTATAATTATTTGGCTTATCTCTTGCATGTTTTTTGAATAATAGTCTCTAATCTCCCGGTACCTCACCTGTATTTAGTAAAGATTCAGAAATGATTCTCAAAGTACCAGCTCTTCCTCACTTTATTTAACAGGCTAGGATGCAATTTATCTGCCCAAGTAATTAATCCACATTGAAGGTGATCAGTGTCTCCTATCCTTTCCTTTTCATTATATTATCTAATATTTCACACTCCTCCTCTTTAACTAGGAAGTCTACATCATCCCTGTCTTTTACAAAGATAGAGGCAAAGTACTCCTTAGAACCCTGCCCAATCTTCTGCATCCTCACATAAGTTACCATATAAATTTCTGTTATGCCAAACCCTTTTCTTGGTCATCTTCTTGCTCTTAGTGTACTTGTAAAGCATCTTTTGAGTTTTCTTTAAATTTACCATCCAATATTTTTCTGTAACCAATACAAAATGCAGGAGAAACTCAACAGGTCTGGCAGAATCTGGAGAGAGATACAGAGCTAATCTTTTGAGTCCAACATGATTCTTCTTCAGAAGACACTGAAGAAGACTCCTACTGGATTGAAAACAATTCCTCTGCTTCTCTCTCTGCAGTTGGTGCCAGATCTGCTGAATTTCCCCAGCATTTTCTGTATTTCAGATTTCCAGCATTGGCTTTTATTTGAATATTTTTCTGATTTCCATTTCAATTTAGAGCTCCTCTAAGTTCCCTAAGGTATTACTTTTGAGATTGTCATATGCTTTATTCTATTATATCTTACTCTATATGCTTATGGATCACCACTTGGCTCTAGATTTGGCAGTACCATCATTTCTCTATGAGTATCTATCTACACTGTTTGTAGAATCTCTAGTTTGAATACCTCCCACTGATGTCTCTGACTTTGCTTCGAGTAACTGCAACCAGTCTGCTTTTACTAGATCATCTCTCAGATCTTTACAGCTTGACTTCTCCAAATTTAAAATTTTTATTCTATATTTGTCCTTTCTATAATGATGATAAACATAACTGTATTAAGATCAGTATCTTCAAAATAATCATGCTCTGCTACCTCATTCACCTGACCAGCTTTTTAAGACTAACTCTAGAATTGTGCCCTGTCCCAATAGGTTTCTTACACACTGATTTCAAAATATTCTCTTGGATACATTTCAAGAATTTTATGCTCATTGTGGCTTTCATAATGTTTATTTCCTTGTTGATATTTGGGCAGTTTAAGTGCCCAACTATTATTGCCCTATTATTTTGGTATTTAGAAGCTTGTCTACATTTTTGTTCTACTGACTCTTTCTCATGATTTTTGAAGTACATAGTACATACCTAGCAGTATGGTTGCTCCTTTATTGTTTATGAGCTCAAGGTAAGTATCCACATTTGATGCTTCACTTAGTTTAACATCTTTCCTCTCAGCCATAATTGATTCTTTAATGCTACATTCCAACTTTCTTGATCCCCTTTCTATTTTGTCTGAAAACCTATATCCAGGATGTGGAGCTGCTATCCTTTTCCCTTTTTATGCCAAGTTTCCATTATAGTTATGGTATCATGTTGCCAGGTGTCCATCTATGCCCTCAGCTTATCAGGTTTATTTGCCATAGTCCTTGGGTCTACATATCTTTTAAGACTGTACTCCTGTCATCTCCAACATTGAACATAGATCATAGGACAATACAGCACAGAGCAGGCCCTTCAGCTCTCAATGTTGTACCGACCTGTGAACTAATCTAAGCCCATCCCCTTATACTATTAGAGAACATAGAACAATACAGTGCATTGAAGACTGAGATTGACTGGTCAATCACAGAGGATGACAGTGGATCTCATTGTCTGTTGTGTTCCCTTGCCACTCTCACACTGATGGTCATGAAGCTGATTGAACTCCACTTCCAGAAGCCACATGGCTCAAAGTACATGCCCTGAACAGTCCTGCTCCTCTGCCTATTCTGTATAGACCTGCAGTTTCTCTTCAGCTGCCTATACAACAGGCCAATGCAAGATGAACAAATATTCTAGGGATCACTGCTGTGCCCAACATTCACTATCAGGACAATGGATGTCAACCATAGGCCCAGAAACAAATGGTGACGAGAGAGGTGGCCTCCCATGCCTCCAAGCTTGAAAGGATCTAGCCCATTCTGGATGGTTCAATGGCGTAGATCCAGAGGCCTAGTTGCAGCTTGACCAACAGCAGAGTGACATCAGGAACTACAAGGTAAAACAATATTGATGAGTAATGAACCTGGAATAACTGAAACCAAAAGTGTACAACTACCATGTGGAATGGAAAAATGAATTTCTGTTCACAATTATAAAAGATGAGATTAATTTAATGCTTAACCTTTCAACTCTGTACCTGAGGTTTTTTATACTTAGGTAAGTTTGTACCTAAGAGGGCACTGCGTGTGGCGATATTATACACTTTACTCCTGTACTTCTGTACTTGAGTACATGTGACAATAAAAGTCTAAATCATGATTTGGAGGTGCTGGTGTTGGATTGGGGTGTACAAAGTTAAAAATCACACAACACTGATAGGTTTATTTGGAAGCACTAGCTTTCGAAGTGCTGCTCCTTTATTCAAGCACCTGATGGTTGAATAAAGTTGAATCTAAGAGATTCATCTTACAGGTCACCAAAGTATGAAAAGGGAAATTGGGAACAACGATGCACAGTAAGTTAATTTGAACAGCATATTTCAGCAAAGAAAATGGATGAGCTGAAGGCTGTTTTGAAAACTCGTGTCATTTATTTCTAAAGCAGCAGCAACAGTAAGGCCTGCATTGAAATGTCATTTCAAATTTGCCATTTTCTAGCAAAACATAAGAAATCATGCACAGATGGTGAAATAATTGAAGAAGCAAGGCCTGTGGCCAATACTCTTTATTCAAATACGTTAACAGCAAAGAAGAAATGCGAATGACAATCCAGAGCATGTCACTTAGTGCTTGCACTGTAGCAAGACAAATTAAATCATTGGCTAAAGATATGCAACAGGACCCGAACGATCGTGAATTCTTCTCTCTGCTGTTTGCACAATCCACTGACATGACTGACATAATCTAGCAAATTGTTCTGTGTGCATGGTTTTTAAGAACATAACAACTAATGAGGATCCTCTCACTCTTTTGCCCCTTAAAGGAGAACAAGGTCTGAGGATACTTACAACAAATTCAAAAGGTATCTGTTTGAAAAAGAGCATTCCAATCAAGAAACTGGCTTCTATCACAATGAACCATGCTTGGTGTAAATGTGGGCACGGTTGTAGAAATTTGCAGAATTGTTCCTGATTTCCCCTTTTTTATCAATGATTACTGTATATTACATCAGCAAGTATTAGCAAATAAAGCCCCAAACTTTTCATATATAATGAAAGTTAAGATTGTAAACTTGATTGGACAAGACCCCTGCAGTATCACTTGTTGAAATCCTTACTCAATAAACTCGGTGCTGCCTATGGTGAATTAATCACCTAAAACTGATGTGAAATGGTTATATTAAGGGAAGGTGTTACAAAGGGTTTTACCGCCAATGCCTGAAATCATCACTTCTCTTAACTCAAGGAATGAAGTGTGAGTTGTCAGTTCTGTGAGATGTCAAATAATGTCTGACTGCTTAACAGACGTGCCATCAAAACTGAATGAGCTGAACTTTTAACTGCAGAGAGAGACTTAGCACATGACTGGTGCTGTAAGCACAATCAAATTTGAGCTGGGTCTAGTATTGTCCCAGTTTTAAAAAATACAAAGTGCTGCAATATTTCCCAAGTCTGGAGAAAATATTTGAAAGACATCAAAAGACAAAGAAAAATGGTTCCATCCAGAAAATTTCTCTGCACACTTGAAGTTGGCAAGGCAATTCAGCAGACAATCTTAGGAATTAAATGTAATGGAATGAATCATCACGATTATCTCTCATCCATTCCTTCAAGTTAGATTGAGTTTGGTAGACAACTTACCATTCAAAGTTTTGATTTACATTGCAGTGGAGTGTAAATTAATATGGAGGTTATTACTATGCAAAATGATATTGAGCTGAAATTTGGATCAAGTGACAGTGATTCCTGGTGACTCATAAACAGAAATACCCTCTCCTGTCATTGTGTTTTTAAAGTGAAAGCTTTCCTTGGCATATGTCTGTGAGACAGCATTCTCTCAAGTGAATATAATCAAGTCGAGGCATTGTACCTGTCTCACCTATAACCATTTGATGGACTGGAGACAATTGGCATTTTCAAACTATAATCCGGACTTCAAGGCACTGACACACAATGTGCAGTCACAGGAGTCACACTGAGACTTGATGAGTAGAGGATAAAATTAATAATTATATGTACTTGGTTTTAGATTTATGCAGCCCTAAAAATAAACTAGGTAAAAACAAAGACTGCAGATGCTGGAAACCAGCGTCTAGATTAGAGTGGTGCTGGAAAAGCACCGCAGGTCAGGCAGCATCCGAGGAGCAGGAACATCGATATTTCGGGCAAAAGCCCTTCATCAGGAATAGAGGCAGGGTGCCTGCAGAGTGGAGAGATAAATGAGAGGGGGGTGGGGGTGGGGAGAAAGTAGCATAGAGTACAATAGGTGAATGGGGGTGGAGATGGAGGTGATAGGTCAGAGAGGAGGGTCGGGGAAGGTAGCAAAGAGTACAATGGGTGAATCGGGGTGGCGATGAAGGTGATAGGTCACAGGGGAGGGTGGAATGGATAGGTGGAAAGAAAGATAGGCAGGTAGGACAGGTCTTGGGGACTGTGCTGAGCTGGAAGGTTGGAACTGGGGTGAGGTGGGAGAAGGGGAAATGAGGAAACTGGTGAAATCCACATTAATGCCCTGGGGTTTAAGTGTTCCGAGGCGGAAGATGAGGCGTTCTTCCTCTAGGCGTCGGGTGGTGAGGGAGCAGTGGTGGAGGAGGCCCAGGATCTGCATGTCCTCGGCAGAGTGGGAGGGGGAGTTGAAATGTTGGACCAAAGGGCGGTGGGGTTGATTGGTGCGGGTGTCCCAGAGATGTTCCTTAAAGCGCTCTGCTAGGAGGCATCCAGTCTCGCCCATGGCTTCAAGGTGGATTTCACCAGTTTCCTCATTTCCCCTTCCCCACCTCACCCCAGTTCCAACCTTCCAGCTCAGCACCATCCCCATGACCTGTCCTACCTGCTCCTCGGATGATGTGCTTTTCCAGCACCACTCTAATCTAGACCCTAAAAAAAAACTGTTTATTCTATATTTTCCATTAGGGCTGATCCTTGATTGCACTTCAGTTCAAAAAGTGATCATTTTTAAACAGGTTGTAGAACACTGCTGTTCACTATAAGCTCAGCTTCCTCTATCTTTCAGAGTCATGCAAAAAGTTTCTGCTTCTCTTTCCCGAATTTGTTTTCTAATTCCCATCCCCTTACCAATCTAGGTTAAACCCTCCTCATCTATACTAACAAACTCCTTGCAAAAATATTTTGTCCTGGTTCTATTCCAGTATTGATGAGGAAGTGGAAGAGGAAGTGGTGGAGCCTGGTACAATTGCAGCAGTTAAAAGGCATCTGGGTGGGTATATGAATAGGAAGGGTTTGGTGGGATATGGGCCAAGTGCCAGCAAATGGGACTAGATTAGGTTTGGATATCTGGTCGGCATGGACGAGTTGGACCAAAGGGTCTGTTTCCGTGTAGTACACCTTTATGACTCTATGACTCAGACTCCTACAATATCTGCCTGGTTTTCTGTGACTGCTTGACCCAATCCCTCTCTGCCCATGCACTTCTAACTTGTATTGTGACTATCTCCCTAAACATGCTATCCATCTATTCCTGTGCATAATGGATGCTCAACCGTGACTCCAGCTGCCACTCAAGTTACAATACATTGAGTTCAAATTTGTGCAGCCAATGATATTTCCTGCTGATGTATTCATTTGAGATACATGGTGTATCCTTGACTTAACATGTACTGTAGAATGTGCATGCCTCTTGACCTGCCATCCTGTGAGAGCCAACTATAGGAAACTGAAATCAGTAGAAGAGTAAATAAGCACTTCCTCCCTCCCCTCAAGTGCTGTGGGTTGTCTTTTGATTAAAAAAAACTAATTTGTCTTAAGAAATTAATCTGTTAAAGCTAAATGGCCTTTTTATTCCATGCTTTATTAATTTTGTCTTAGATATTCCTATGCCAGTTGCACAATAGGAGTAAAATAAATCCTTATCTTGCTCAGCTATCCCTATATGATTTTCTTTTAACATCAGTCAAAGGCCTGTCCAATAGAACAGTTGTGGCATTTTCATTTCTCATTCAACAATCGTTTTATTTCTCGAGTGATATGGCTGTCGTACTACTACTTTGTGTGAATTGTGTTAAGAATTAGGGTTATGAAAGCAATAGAAATTATGACCTGCGAACTCTGAGGAAAAGTAATAAAAATGTGATATGAAACTCTCAAAACAGGTATAAAGCTTTAAAAAGGTAAGTGCCTAGTACAAAGGTCAAAAGTGTTTAATATTTTTGAAAAAAAGCAAAGTCCACAGAGTCCTTGAGGTTTTAGATGTCTATTTTGAGGCTTTGGTTGTTTAAAGAAAGACTTGTGCCCTAAGCAATGATGAAATCTGTAAATAGCCTTGAGTTCTGGGTGAATCGATATTTCTCCAACTTGCTTCATCACTGGGCACTGTTTTCCAAGAGGCAAATGGAAAGAAGGTGGAGGGAGTCAAGACAAAAGGGTCTTCCAATTTTGTCCTTCAAAACTACTTTCTCAGCTCTGCTCAAAAATTGTTTTGCTGGAAATGCAGTCCTGGCATCACTATTCTTTGAAGCTGGATAATCTCCAGGCGAATTTCATTCTAATGTGAAGCTTTCAGCAAGGTGTCAGTCAATAATACAAAATGAGTGCTTCTTCACACCTGACTGATTTCTTTTGGTGCCTTTTGACAAAATATTAATTTTAGCTCAAATTGTCTCCTGTGCTGGCTTCAAGCGCTTAGCTGAACTTGGTCATGTGATCACTGTGGTCATCTGAAGTCTATATTTTCTCCTTTATAAAAAAACTATCTTGGTCCATAAAAGTATGAAGCGTTAAAGCCGGATGATAGATGTTCACACCTGATAAGGATAAAAATATGGACTGTCGTGACAATTGTACAATTGAATCATATGAATGCGTCACCCTTAGCAGCCAAGTTAAGGCTGGAGCTTAGAATCAGATCTTGGGATCCCAAGACCCATGTGAACTTCCTGCCAACATGTAAATAAAGGTGAAAACCTACAGTAAATTTCAACATTTCTCATAATACTCCCTGTAACACAGAAAAATAATAAAGAACAACACGTTACCCATTTGTATTGATTTGTAGATCTTTGAAGTATCAGATAAAGGACTGAAATGACAGGAGCTGAGGAAGCATAGAAGTGAGTTTCTAATTTTTCAAAGGCTGATGTGGAAGTGCTGTGGTACAAATTTTAAACTGGTGGGACACCACGACTGAAATATAATAGAGGAGATTGTCACAGGCAACAAGACATGAGACTGCAGTAGCTTATTAACAAGCAAGCAAAAACAGCCCACAATTCCAGCAAATGCTAAGCTAATGGAGGAAGACATGTCAACAGTGGTCACTTGACCACATGAAGTAGTGTAAATAGTTAAACTTGTCTTTCGTTTGACCTGACAATTGCAAATGTGGTGTGGGAAAATGAGCGTAAGCAGGAGTACCGGGATATGAAGCAATTCTATAACATGAAGGGAGCACAGGTCTACACATTTTAGATGCACCACCTCCTCTTTATAAAACTGTTCCATTTAAATTATAAGAAGCTTTCATGACTTGAGGGAGTGAATAGCTTGATTAACCACTGGATGGAAAAAATGTCCACCTGCCTCCCTCCCTCCCACAACTTTCTTTACTTACTCATTTCAATCATGTTTATTGCTTCACCCTATTAAAACTAACTTGAACTGAAGTGGAAGAAAAAAATTAAATATAATATTACAACAGTTTTCAATGCCTATCTTAAAATGGAATAATATCATATGCAACTAGCCTGATGCAGGCTGCCTTATGTTATAGCATTTGTTTGAATAAAAGGAGTGAAACAGATAATAACAGGATTACTCAATAACTCTGGTTAAACAGATCCCTGGTCAGAACAAGAATGAATTCAGTTCAAAGTTTCCATAATCTAGTCAATATCAGAGGTCAACAATCCAATTGTACTGCAAGCTGTTTATAAGGTTTATATGCCTTATATAAGGCTCATTAATTTCCTGTATTCAAATCCAATTAACAAGTACAAAATGATTCTAATAATACTCAATCATAGTACTCGAACCTAATACCCACCACAATGCTCTTGTCTCTGTGCCATTTTTGTTCCCACATCTACAGACTAAACTTTGTACTTTTGACCCCTGCCTGGTGCCACTCCCACATGCCATTCAAATGGAAGGATAGTGTCTCTTCACTTGATGCTGGCTTTGAACCAATCAGAAGAGGAAATGTACTGTTGAAGTTTTATGGTATGATGAATTAATTGATGTATACGTGGAGTTTGGGCAGTTTTAACACCGTTAGTGCTTTGCTTTGCAATGTTATATCATTGAACCCCTCCAATATGGGCTTGAAGAATGATCACTTTCTTGAACGTCTAGCAGTCACTGGCTTTATTCAATGAAATGAGAAAATTAGATAACAAATAACCAACTCAACATTTGCTGCACAAAGTTGTTATCCATTTTAACTTGTGCGAATCCAGCAGATTTTGCCATAGAAAATTAGTCATTGGAGGACAAAATTACTAGATTTTTTCAGTTAGCTACTTTTAAAAATGTGCTGCGCATACATATTAAAATAGATTAGATAATACAACCTCAAAGTCATTGTAGAAATGTATTTCTAAATTTGGCAAACATCTCCACAATGCTGGTATACAAGAGGGTTTTGTATGTGCTTAATTTATTAAGTGGAAAATATGATGCTGTTTTGCTACCTTCATGCAAGTATATCAATAATAAAATTATGTGGAAAATATGGGTTCTGGTTTTTAAAGTATGTGTTATAAAGTGGAAAGTTAAAATAGATGAGAAGCTGTTGAATGAATTCAACAGTCTAGCTGATTCGACCTTTCCCACTTTCAGTAATGAAACCAAATAAAACAGCGCAATATCTGGTCAATTCTGGATACAATATAAGCTGTTAAAATTGCAACTGCTAACAAAACTACAGTTTACACAATTCAATCCCAGAAATCCAGTGTCAAATGCTGATTGATAGTCAATCTGTGTGAGTTTCTAAAGCACATGTAATTTACAAAACACCTTGGGAGTCCTCTCTACAGTATGAAGCAAAGGCAATGATCTATTTATTTTAAATAACAACACCTTTGCTAGAAATAGCAGAGAGAGAAATTTCAATGGGTCATGTAAATATTCAGGCTGAAACTTTATTGCTGGAACAGCACAGCAGGTCAGGCAGCATCTAGGGAACAGAAGATTCGACGTTTCGGGCACATGCCCTTCTTCAGGAATGAGCAGAGAGTGTTCAGCAGGAGAAGATAAAAGGTAGGGAGGAGGGACTTGGAGGAGGGGCGTTGGAAATGTGATAGGTGGAAAGAGGTCAAGGTGAGGGCGATAGGTCGGAGTAGGGTGGAGGCGGAGAGGTCAAGAAGAAGACTGCAGGTCAGGAAGGCGGTGCCGGGCTGGAGGGATTCGGCTGAGACAAGATGGGGGGAGGGGGGATGAAGAAACTGGTGAAGTCCAAGTTCATCCCCTATGGTTGGAGGGTTCCCAGTCGGAAGATAAGACGCTCCTCCTCCGACCGTCGCGTTGTTGTGGTTTGGCGGTGGATGAGTCCAATGACCTGCATATCCTCGGTGGAGTGGGAGGGGGAGTTGAAATGCTGTGCTACAGGGTGATTGGGTTGGTTCGTCCGGGTGGCCCAGAGGTGCTCTCTGAATCGCTCCGCAAGTAGGCGGCCTGTCTCCCCAATATAGAGGAGGCCACACCGGCTGCAGCGGATGCAGTAGATAATGTGGGTGGAGGTGCAGGTGAATCTGTGGCGGATATGGAAGTTTCCTTTGGGGCCTTGGAGAGAAGTGAGGGGGGAGGTGTGGGCGCAAGTGTTGCAAGGGAAGGTGCCGGGAGTGGAGGTTGGGTTGGTGGGGGGTATGGATCTGGATCTGACAAGGGAGTCGCGGAGGGAGTGGTCTCTACGGAAAGCTGATAGAGGAGGGGAGGGAAATATATCCTTGGTGGTGGGGTCCGTTTGGAGGTGGCGGAAGTGACGGCGGATGATGCGCTGTACATGGAGATTGGTGGGGTGGTAGGTGAGGACCAGTGGGGTTCTGTCCTGGTGGCGGTTGGAGGGGCGGGGCTCAAGGGCGGAGGAGCGGGAAGTGGAGGAGATGCGGTGGAGGGCATCGTCGATCACGTCGGGGGGGAAATTGCGGTCCTTGAAGAAGGAGGCCGTCTGTGTTGTGCGTATTTTGAACTGGTCCTCCTGGGAGCAGATGCGGCGGAGACGAAGGAATTGGGAGAATGGGATGGCGTTTTTACAGGGGGCGGGGTGGGAGGAGGTGTAGTCCAGGTAGCTGTGGGAGTCGGTCGGTTTGTAGTAGATGTCCGTGTTGATTCGGTCGTCTGAGATAGAAACAGAAAGGTCTAGGAAGGGGAGGGAGGAGTCCGAGACTGTCCAGGTGAATTTGAGGTCGGGGTGGAAGGTGTTAGTGTAGTGGATGAACTGTTCAACCTCCTCGTGGGAGCACGAGGTAGCGCCGATACAGTCATCAATGTAGCGGAGGAAAAGATGGGGGGTGGGGCCAGTGTAGTTGCGGAAGATGGATTGTTCCACATACCCTACGAAGAGGCAGGCATAGCTGGGGCCCATGCGGGTGTATAGTTGCAGCCTATTCAATGGCACAGTTGCTGAATGCACTGCTCAGTATATAACTTTATAAAGGTGGACCTCCTCTATCACCAAACCTGAATCACCCCATGCTTGGAGGGAGAACGCCTCATCTTCTGACTTGGAACCCTCCAACCACACGGGAATCAATGTGGATTTCACCAGTTTCCTCATTTACCCTTCCCCCACCTTATCCCAGATCCAACCCTCCAACTTGGCACCGCCCTCATGACCTGTCCTACCTGTCCATCTTCGTTCCCACCTATCTGCTCCACCCTCCTATCTGAGCTATCACTATTACCTCCACCTCCATCCAACTATCGCATTCTCAGCTACTTTGCGCCCAGCCCCAACCCCCTCCCATTTATCTCTCCATCCTCTTGGCTCACAAGCGTCATTCCTGATGAAGGGCTTTTGCCTGAAACATCAATTCTCCTGCTACGCTTTTCCAGCACCACAATCTGATCTCCAGCATCTGTAGTCCTCGCTTTCTTCTATATAATTTTATAGTGCCTAGCATGATGCATCCCAAGTTATTTCATAGAAGTGTTATAAAATCGAATTTGATACCATGACACATAAAGGCATGTTAGGATAGATAACCAAGAAAGGGTTTTAACGAGCATCCTATAAAGAGAGGTATGGAGAGGTGAAGATGTTTCAGAAGGGAATTCCTGAACTTAACTCTTGTCCTGCTCTGAGCCGGTCAGTTGTGGTGAAGAAATACCAATGTTGTTGTACTAAGGAGAGAAATCATTGATGGTGACTGCTCTTGATTAGTATGTGGTCCCTCCTGCTGTCTTGATAATAGTTAAAAATCACACAACACCACGTTATAGTCGCACAGGTTTATTTGTAAGTACATTTGATAATGGATGACAACAGGATCAGCCATGGCTGTGGTTTTCTTCTCAGTCTAGATTAGAGTGGTACTGAAAAACACAGAAGGTCAGGCAGCATCCAAGAAGCAGGAAAATCAATGTTTTGGGCAAAGGCCCATCATCAGGAATGTGGCAGGGAGCCTAGAGGGTGGAGAGACAAATGGGACGGGGTGGGGCTGGGGAGAAGATAGCTATGAGTACAATAGGTGTATGGAGGTGGGGATGAAGGTGATAGGTCAGAGAGGAGGGTGGAACGGATAGAGGAGAAGGAAGATTGGCAGATAGGACAGGTCATGAGGTTGGTGCTGAGCTGGCAGGTTGGAAATGGGGTAAGGTGGGGGGAGGGGAAATGAGGAAACTGGTGAAGTCCACATTGGTGCCCTGATGTTGAAGTATTCCGAGGCAGAAGATGAAGCGTTCTTCCTCCAGGCGTCGGGTGGTGAGGGAGTGGCAGTGGAGGAGGCCCAGGACCTGCATGGGAGGGGGAGTTGAAATGTTCAGCCATGGGGTGGTGGGATTGATTGGTGTGGGTGTCCTGGAGATATTTCCTAAAGCGTTCTGCAAGGAGGCATCCAATCTCCCCAATGTAAAGGAGACCACATTGGGAGCAACGGATACAATAAATGACATTGGTGATGTGCAGGTGAATCTTTGATGAATGTGGAAGGCCTTGGGTGGAGGTGAGGGAGGAGGTGTATGGGTGCAGGTTTTGCAATTCCTGCGGTGGCAGGGGAGGGTGCCAGGACGGGAGGTGATTTGTTGGAGGCGTGGACCTGGCCAGGTAGTCACGGAGGGAACGGCCTTTGTGGAAAGCGGAAAGGAGTGGGGAGGGAAATATATCTCTGGTGGTGGTGTCGTTTGGAGTGGCGGAATTGTCGGCGGATGATGCGGTAGGGTGGAAAGTGAGGACCGGGGGTTTCTGTCCTTGTTGTGGTTGGAGGGGTGGCCTTTGAGGGCGGAAATGCGGGACTTGGATGAGAAGCGTTGGAGGGCATTTTCAACCACGTTGTTTTCTTCACAGTCAAACAATCTTCCAAGAGAAAAAATTCAAACTACTGTCGGCATTCATACATGACCAGTTAACAAGAGACAACTGTCAACAGCCCACGAGCTGCAGACTAAGAGATGAAAAAACTGGGAGAGAGGTCAATAAGGAGATGAGCAAAAGACTTGTTATCCAATCAGGTATTGTGATCTGCTAATACAAATCCTTTACATAGAAACATTGAAACAAATGCATAATATATTGGCAAATTATGTATACAAATTACGATTCTATAATGAAATCATCATGATTCACTGATGTGGAGTCTCCACAATGTTAATGCATTTGTTGTAACTAAAGAAGCAGAACAAATAATAATGGACTTTCTCAATAATTATGGTTAAGTAGGTATCTGCTAAGATCGAGATTGAGTTCAGTTCAATGTTTTCATACCCTAGTCACTATCAGAAGTCCATAGACCAATGGTGATCATTCAATTGGACTGAAGTGCAGACACCTAAGGCCTGTAGCATGTTCAAAGTTCCCAACACATCCCAATGCAAACCAATGGCTCACAAGGCTTATGGAAAACTAAATTATTGAATTAATTCAACGGTCTCTCATCTATTTTAACTTTACACTTTATAACACGTCCAAACGAGAATCAATATTTTTCACATAATTTCATTATTGACATGCGAGTTACATAATACAAACACTCAAACCTTGTTTATCCTTGAGACTTGAGAGCTCACATCAGTCTACTGAGTTAAGTAAAGATACCATCATGCTTGTTTGCAGTGTAGATTAAAGTAAAGCACTTATCTTTACAAGCAATACTGCACATAACTGCATGGTCAACATGGAATTTGTATTATAGCTCACGTGATAGTCATTCACAGAAACAGGAATGTGAACAAATACAAAATTAATACTGATATTTTACCTTTATGATATTAACACACTGCTCACTCCAAGTTCTCATTTATTTTCTAGTTTACTTTATATAATTTGATTAAGCTCTTCAATTATACTTTCATTTTAAAGTTGACCCACATTTTGATAAGAAATAAACTTTGAATCCTGGCAACATGAAATAGAACAAAACAGATTGCAGGTTAGCCAGCATTTACTACACAAGGCAGGCTAATTCATGGGTGGAATTTTTAATTGGAACTGGAACAATTAGGAGGAAAGCCCTTTTATGTATTAAAAGTGCATTATGGCCATAACAGCAGAGAATAATAAGGTATTTTAGGCGTCATTGACTCGTTCCATACACACAACACCCTCTGTCTGAGAAAGGTTGCCCTGAGATCCCTTTTCAATTTTTGCCCTTTCACCTTAAATCTTTCCCCTTCTAGTTTTGGACTCAAATTCACTCTGGCGAAAAGACTTTGGCCATACAGCTTAATTATCCCCCTCATGATTTTACAAACCTCTATAAGCCTCCAATGCTCCATGGGAAAAAAATCCCAGCTTCTCCAACCTTTTCGTATAACTCAAACCTTCCAGTTTCTGTAACATCCTTGTAAATATTTTTTGCACCCTTTCCAGTTTAATAGCACTAGTCGTATGATTCTGTGACTCTAAGTGTAAGTAGAAAAGTAGAATGAGTCTATAATCAGACAATCTATGATCTTATTGAATGGCAAAGCAGGCTGAGGGGCTGAGTGGTCTTCTCCTGCTCCTAATTTGTCTGTGTGTTTGTGGTGCTTGTCAATATAAAAAGGGTATGTACAATATTCAGTGGAATTCCTGAGTGTGTATATATATATATATATATATATATGTGTGTGTAGGAGGAGAAGGTGAGGACTGCAGATGCTGGAGATCAGAGCTGAAAATGTGTTGCTGGAAAAATGCAGCAGGTCAAGCAGCATCCAAGAAGCAGGAGAATCGACATTTCGGGCATAAGCCCTTCTTCAGGAAGGGCTTATGCCGGAAACATAGATTCTCCTGCTCCTTGGATGCTGCCTGACGTGCTGCGCTTTTCCAGCAACACATTTTCAGCTCTATATATATATGTAGACTAACTGCCTCTAAAACTAGGCAACGACAAAGCTTGGTAGCCTGTAACAGGCAAGTGCAAAAAGAGGTGTCACATTGTCTCATGTAAAGCATGTGCACATTTATTAGTACATCAAACTATGAGCCAAACATGTCCTTAGAAATTGCAGAGGCACAAGCCATAATATTTCAGTCTTCCCTGGATTCTAGGGAGCTGCCAGAAGACTGGAGAATTAGCAATATTATGTCCTTGTTCAAAAAGGGTTGTAAGGCTAATCCCGGCAATTACAGACCAGCTAATTTAAATTGGGGAGGGAGGAAAAAGTTTGGAAACAATTATTTTGAAAGAATCAAGTCACACAGAAGACGCTAGGTTGATTAGGAAGCGTCAACAAGGATTCAGAAATGGGAAATCCTATTTAATTAACTTAGGAGTTTTTGAAGAAGTAAGAGGAAGGGTTAATGAGGATAACAATTATTACGTGGTATACATGGACTTCCAGGTTTGATACAGTGCCTCACAACATACAATGTGAATACAGAATTCATTGAGTGGTTGAAAACAAAGTTTAATGGTCAATGGATATTTTTCAGGTGAGAGGAAGGTTTGGAGTCGAGTTCCCCAATGGTCAGTTTTGGGGCTCTTGCTTTCCTGATATATATTAATGATCTAGATCTTGGTGTGTAAGGGACAATTCCGGGTTTACAGATGACATGAAATTTAGAGGAATTGCAAACTGTGATAGGACAGTGTAGAACTCCAAAATAACTTTTATAAGTAAGTAGAGTGGGTGGGTAGGTAGCAGATGAAGTTCTATAGAGAAATGTGAGGTGATTTGCTTTGGCTGGAAGAACACAAAGACAATATAAAATAATGGGTATATTTTTAATGGGCTACAGAAACAGAGGGGCATGAGTGCATGGGTGCACAGATCATTGAAAGTAGCAAACAGATGGAGAGGGCAGTAAATAAAGCATACAGTGTTTTCAAGTTTATTAATAGAGGCATAAAATACAATATCAAGGAGGTGATGTTGTACTTGTACAAAACATTTGTTAGACCTCAGATGGAACATTATGTATAGTTGTGGGCTGCACATTAAATGAAAAACGCGAATACTTTGGAGAAAGTGCAGAAATAATTTAAAAGAATGGTTCCAGCTATGAAAAACTTCAGATTTGAAGATAGATTGAAGAAGTTAAGACTGTTCTCCCTGAAGGCTGATTGAAGTTTTTAAAATCATGAGCGGGCTGGATAGAGTAGTTAGGATGAAGCTGTTTTAGCTCAGAAAAGAAACAAGAATGAGGCAGTATAGATTTACAGTGACGTGCAAATGAAGCAAGGGTGATGTGAGAAAAACACTTTTTCACACACCGAGCAGTTAAGGTATGGAATGCACTGCCTTGAAAAGTAGTGGAGGCAGTTTAATTGAAGCAGTCAGGAGGGCATTGAAGAGTTTTTTTTGGATAGTATTGGTGTACAGGGATAAACAGGAGATTGGCTAGAAAAGATAATAGAATCAGAAAATATAATAGAGGTAGTGTAGGCATGATGGGCCCAATAGCCTCCTTCTGTACCATAATAACTCTGTGATTCATGTTCATAGCCTTTTCCACTGCAAAATGATGGAATCATATTAATCAAGTATTTACTTTTTCACTCCTTCCAAGACGTATTGACACAGTCATTTCAAAATAATGGATAAAAATATGCCTTCAAATTCGCTATACAAAACAAATCAAGGACTGGATTTTTCCAGCTCCTTGGGGATAGTCTGGGACCTGACCAAGTTGATCTTTTCTAATCAACCTGTTCAGAATTGTTATTACAAGCTTCTGGAGAAAGTGCTACTTGAATCCAGACCTCCTGGTCCAGAAGGAGGGGAGCTACCATTGCATGCTGATGGAATGGCAAATGAAGGCAGCAAACAGCATGCCTGTCATCTTTTCAGCATTATGCCATCTTTGCAGTGGTAGAAATGGTGGAAGATGACCTGTCTGCCTTATTAAGCAGCCCCTCACACCACTGCTAGCTTTGGGTGGCTCATAACTGTATGGGAAAACTGTCAGGTATTTACTGGGGATTTGGCATTGGCACCCTATCAGGCATTCTTTGCCTATGGCAACTCTCTAGACAAATGGTCAGAGACATCTGAGCTCTCATCAGCTGTGAACCTCTGCAGCATTTCATAGATGGTGGCACAGTGGATAGCACAGCTGCCTCACAGTGCCAGGGACTAAGGTTCAATTCCAGCCTTGGGCAACTGTCTGTGTGGAATTTGTACGTTCTCCCTATGTCTGCATGGGCTTCCTTCGGGTGCTCTGGTTTCCTCCCACAATCCTAAGGTGCACAGGTTAGGTGAACTAGCCATGCTAAATTGCTTATAAGAGAATTGACGTTTCAGACTAAAGCCCTTTGCAAGATTCTTGATGAAGGGCTTTAGCCCGAAATGTTGAGTCTCCTGCTCCTTGGATGTTGCCTGACCAGCTGTGCTTTTCCAGCACCACAGTCTCAACTCTAAATTGCCCATTGTGTGTAGGTTAGGTGATTAGTCAGGAGTAAATATAGGATAATTAGGGTAGGGGAATGGAAAGACCATAGAATTAGCTAACCCTACTTCATCCTCATGGCCTACTTCCTGACCAACCAGACTTGACCTGCTGGTTTAAATTTCATCAGTTAACTAAAATTGATAGTGAACAGTTCCTGTTCCATCTCCTTGACAACCATTGCCCAACCAACCAGCACTGTCTTATCAAACTGCATAACTTGTTGTTCCCTTTCTGAATTTTGTTTCCTTGCATTTCAATCCTGATGAGTACAAGACAAAAAGCTTCAGCTTCACATCTATTTTTGAAGCAATGTTTACTGTTCTATTCCAAAGCACTTCATAGTTGTTCTGTTGTCTACACTTCAAAGACTTTTGATACAAGTTAATAACTTAGATATAATTTGACCAATCTGCTCTGTCATATCAGAAAACAGACCACCTTGGACATACATGAGCAATTACTCAGAATAGTCAGACCAAAGACACTGATTGTAACATTTCGGGCAAACCCTTCCTGCATCATTGAACTCTTTGAAAAGAAAGAAGTGTAATCTTCTTCAATTACTACTATACTTGCTGTCAGAAATCTCTCTGTTGAAAAGATTAAACCATTTTGCTTAATATCCCTTCTCTCACGATAAGTTCCAATCTTATTTGTTTTAGATTACTTACAGTGTGGAAACAGGCCCTTCGGCCCAACAAGTCCACACCGACCCGCCGAAGCGCAACCCACCCATACCCCTACATTTACCCCTTTAACGTAACACTACGGGCAATTTAGCATGGCCAATTCACCTGACCTGCACATCTTTTGTGACTGTGGGAGGAAACCGGAGCACCCGGAGGAAACCCACGCAGACACGGGGAGAATGTGCAAACTCCACACAGTCAGTCGTCTGAGTCGGGAATTGAACCCGGGTCTCTGGCGCTGTGAGGCAGCAGTGCTAACCACTGGGCCACCGTGCCGCCCATTATCAGGTTATCAGGTATTACAAAGTATTTATAGCACAGAAATAATTAATTTTCTGAATGAGCCTCCTCCTATCCTTCATCTCACCTCTATTTCTTTCTTTACCCTCTCACCTACTATAACTGGACGGCACAGTGGCACACAGCGCCAGAGACCCGGGTTCAATTCTTTGTGTGGAGTTTGCACATTCTCCCCGTGTCTGCGTGGGATTCCTCTGGGTGCTCCGGTTTCCTCCCACAATCCAAAAATGTGCAGGTTAGGTGAATTGACCATGCTAAATAGTCCGTAGTGTTAGGTGAAGGGGTAAATGTAGGAGTATGGGTCTGGGTGGTATACCCTTCGGCGGGTCGGTGTGGACTTGTAAGGCTGAAGGGCCTGTTTCCACACTGTAAGTAATCTAATCTATTCTAAAAAAACTTTAAATTCAGCATGTGATATTCGCCTCAGCTGTTCCTTGTGGTAGCAAGTTCCACATGCGAACCATCCCCCGTGAAGAAAACGTTTCTCCTGAATCTTGCTCACCCTTTTTAATTTCCTCTTCTATTGCACTCTCTGCACAGTAATCTCTTTAATAGGAAGATCAAACCACTTTTCTAAATGTCTCTGCTCTCACCAATGGTAATTTTTCATCTTATCTGTAACCAATTCCCTTCTATTTGACTGTTCCATTTTTCTATATTTCCAATCAAATTCAATGGTAACAGTAAGCAATATCTTTTTTCTATTGAATTTCACTTCCTTCAAAATCCTTGGATGTATCTCATCCAGTCCTGGAGCCCAACAAAATATCTAAGATTTCTTCCTTATTAAATTCTGATCCTTTCTAGTGACAGAGCGACTTTTGCTGTCACCATGGCCTGGTCAGCAACTTCCTTTTTTGCAAAGACAATCTTCAGTATTCCTGTTGATTCTCAATTGTACTCTCTGCCTTTCACCTGTCATAAGCACAACTTTCTTTCTAATGTTAACTTCTACCTCCTTTGTTATCCAGGATTTGGATTTATTTGATCTACCTTTCCATTAGAGGGAACAAACCTCGACTGTATCCAAGTCATCTGTTCCTTGATGGTTGCCCATTGCCCAATCTTCCTGCTGACCTCTTACTCTGATCAATCCTGCTCAGCTTTGTTCTCGCCCCATTGAAAAGCATGCAACCTGAAGGGTATTGTTATTTGGACTTTTAACACCACAGTAAGCTATGATTTTGACAGTAATTTTTTAAAAAAATGTTGTTTCACCTAATTTTTAACTTTTCCTGACAACTACCTGAGCTTTTTTAATACTTACTTCAAAGCTTGTCAGACAGATAACATCCTATCTAGGATTCAGTGACAAGAACAATGCACAGTATCTGCACATGACTGTTTCGTTATTTAGCTTGGCAAAACCTGAACTTTTCAAAGGCCTTGTGAAAGAGACTCAGTTCTTAAACAGAATGCTTCTATTTGTCTGCAGAGCAACTTGGGCTTGGATTGTGTCCCAGGTGGAGGACACATACTGTCTGTAGGCCTGTGCAAAAACAAAAGGCTACCCATATGAAACAGCACACTGTGTGGTTGCAGTCTTTGTTATTTTTAAGGCCTGACAAATCTTCCTCCAGGATATTCACAGAGAAGTCAGTCAAGTTTTTGTATTAGCTCTGAGCTGCTTAAGCTCTGGAATCTAATTCACATTTTATTCTTTCAAGAGGATCTAACAAAGAATTATTTTGGAGGGACTAATTATTTCCTAAAGCAGTAAAGAAAATTGGGCTAAAATCAATGCTGATTCTAAATCTCTTTGGTCGCCTGAAGTAAAAGGTTATTTTTCCAAAAGTGTGTTTAGATTTTCTCTTCAGTAATATTGTTGACAGCCTAAGTTCACATATCTCATTCAAATGGTAATCAGAATTTTACATTTGGGTTTTGAAGCTAATTTTTCAACTGTATAGAATCTATGAAGTAATTGTTCCCAACAGGCAGCTTTCTGAGTCGTATTCATAATTCTCTGAAAAGAAAATTATGGACATTCACATCCACCTCCTCTAAATGAAAACAAATATATTTAGTGACATATATTACAGAGTCTACACTAATTAACCCATCACATGTCTGCACTAGATTCACCAAAACACTGTACGTCATCGCAGTGCAAAGAATTACTGTTTTCTTTAAACATACCTACACAAACACTGGCTCAACAAACCTAAGAGAGAACCAAACACATGAAAAAGGTTCCCAGGCTTAGTAATGGCTGATATGTAATTCCATTTGTTTGCTCTATGCCTATGATGATAAATTTCCACTTGTTTACGAACTGTTGTTGGGTGAAACACTTGACAAACTGAACACTCTTCTTCACACCCCTGCTCTGCCAAATGTGAATCATCAGCAATGGAACATTAATTTTCTGTGTAAGTGCTTTATTATTTTGTTTTTAGTATTTGGTTCTCTCCTGTTAAATTGAAAAACTAAGAGTGTGCCTTCATTGGAGAAAGGCTAAGAATTGTTAGTTATTCATTTTCTTAATATTTTCTAAAATATATCTATTGTATACTTTGCAAGATCCAATCTTTCCAATATAAATGATGCACTGCAAAAGCATTTCCTAATATTAAAATAGTTAACTTTTTTTTATTAGCTCCAGTTCCATTCCCATCCCCATCTCATTGCAGGATAGATCCAACAAGGGTGGGGGCAGAGGATTGACAGTGGGAGGTTGCATTATTCATTCCAGATCCTTTAAAGTCCAAGAGCATGTGATCAAATGAGCAAGGGAACTTCCTGCTGATTACTTCTCACTGGTCTCCCTGAACTGATGAGTCCTTCTCCTTGTTCCTTACCACTTGAAAGATACACAAGGACAGCAAAAGCACAGAATACAATGTCTATAACCAAAAATGGCTTATCTTTCAGACTTAGCCACATATTGGCAGAAGTGGCTGACCCCAGAGGTTCCAGCAGCAGCAGTCAAGCCATATACCCAACACACAGCAGTGTAGATCACGCTAGGCTGTACACCAGAATCATTTAAGTGAGGTCGTAAAATAAAATTTATGTGCTGCCTTCTTCCACTAAAACCGGAGCAAGAACATCACAAATTGAAAACATTATGCCTGAAAAATTATTCCTAGTGAATTATTAGACATGAAGAGGTTGTAACCAGACACTGCTGCCTCATTATCTCCTGAAGTCTGTGTGTGACAAGTCACCAAATCCTCTACCCTCCCTGTCAAAACCAGCAAGTGAAAACATAGTTTTTAAAAACACTCCAGAGCACTTGCGGAGATTTTGCAAGAGCAGAGGTTATTCAAATTTACCTTATATGCCAGTGGTACTTTTATGAAATGTCCATGCTACATCTCTTGTAGATGGATGCTTGATCTTTGGTAATTATGACAAGTCTACTGGGTCTATTTAGTCTGAATTTAATTTATAGGCATAGAGTCATAGAGATATACAGCACGGAAACAGATCTTTCTGTCCAACTCATCCATGCCGATCAGATGTCCTAAATAAATCTAGTCCCATTTGCCAGTATTTGGCCCATATCCCTCGAAATCCTGTTTCTGTGCAGTACATTTCTATGAGTGTAAACCCTTCCTATTGAAATACTCATCCAGCTGCCTTTTAAATGTTGTCATTGTACCAGCCTCCACCACTTTCTCTAGCAGGTCATTCCATACACACACTATACTCTTGGATCCACTTTTGGACTCCCTGATCCTGGGAAAAAGACCTTTTCCCTGTCATGATTTTATAAACCTCTGTCGGGTCATTCTTCAGCCTCCAACACTCCAAGGAAAACAGCTTCAGCCTATTCAGCCTCTCCCTATAGCTCAAACCCTCTAAACTTGGCAACCTCCTTGTAAATCTTTTCTGAACGCTTTCAAGTTTCACAACATCCTTCTTATAGCAGGGAGAGCAGAATTGCACGCAACACTCCAACCATTACAACATTCAGAAAGATTGTGTGTTGTTATGGAAAAAAACAGTTCACAAGCTTCTGGCACATGCAGGGAATGCCCAAACAAGTGGTCTTCTCAAGATGATGCACAGCTTGCTTACATTGCAAGCAACTGAAGGCCAAGTGTACACAGGAGGACAATTTGTTTTCAGAACTCAATCTTCAGTTGGGCTGTGAATCCAAATTTCATGTCAATTTTGTTTAATTTATCCACAATGCTAATAATTTACAAGATATCACGAGAATGCTCAAAAAAACTCAAAAAATTTCAAACATTTAACTCAACCTCATTGTTTATTTTGCAACTTTTGTTCTGTCACATGATCCTTTGAGTTCTTGTCAGATTGTCTTTTTAACTGTTGCAATGATTGACAAAGCTTTGTGATAATGTTTAATCTTCTAGCATTTAAGAAGCTTTCACACAGATGGTGTGTGTGTGGAATAAACTGCCAGAGAAAGTGATGGATGCAGGGAGAGTTGCAACATTTAAAAGACATTTGGACAGGTACATGAATTGGAAAGGTTTAGAGGGTTATGGGACTTGTTTAGTTTGAGAAACCAGGTTGTTGTGGATGAAGGGTCTGTTTCTGTGCTGTATGATTCTATGATTCTCTAAGCTACAATCTGTGAACAAATTGTAAAGTGTTCCAAAAGTAACTGGAGTTGAAAAGCCAAATGATCAGCAATGTGAAGAAACACCTCCCTGTTGTTTGGACATTTTTGGAGGGGAGAGGTGGAGGAAATCTTGCCATCCTTGCTCTTCAATCTGTATAATCTGTATTATTGTTTCAGTGTTACAAAGACAGCCCAGAAGGTTCGACCCATGCCGATATGGAATGGCAGTGCACTCTAAACTTTTATACCTCAAAAACAATGGATCAGCTCCACATTTAACATTTCTCATTTAACGTCAGTTACTTCCTCCAAACAGAAGGTATTTTATACAGACCCACAGGGGTCCTAGCTATGCCTGATATTTGAAAGATTATGTGGATCACTCAGTGCCCTAGTCCTACTTAGGTTCTCTCCCTCAACGTTTTTGAAATTACATTGATAACTTTAACAGTGATGTTTCCTGACTTTGTCCTGAACTGAAAAATCTCATCAGTTTTGCCTTCAGTTTCCATCCTTCTTTCACCATTGCATGATCTATCTTAGACTCTTCCTAATTCTCTTCCTTAGCTTTTCTATCTCCATTTCTGGAACAGGCAATCAACAAATAATCACTATATACTGACTGACTCCCATAATAATATCAAATGCACTTTCACAAATATCACTTTGAGTAAGACAGCCACTCCATTCTCCTATTGTTCTGCCTTCATCGCGTGTGTCCTATGATGTCTTCCTTTCTCCTCGCTGTGGAGATACTGGTGTTGGACTTGGGTGGACAGTCAGAAGTCACATGACACCAGGTTATAGTCCAACAGGTTTATTTGAAATCACCTGATGAAGAAGTAGCGCTCCAAAAGCTTGCAATTTCAAATAGACCTGTTGGACTACAATCTGGAGTCATATGACTTCTTCTGGTTGATGGGATGATTGACCATGTCTGACCCATTTCTAACATTTCTGCAGTCACTTCTTTCCCTCTTTTTAGAGTCACAATACTGCTCCTCTTGTATTCACCTTCCACCCAACGGTTTCCACATTCAACAGATCATCCTCCATAATTTATGCTACCTCCAGCATGATACTACCACCACACACTTCTTCCAGCCCATTTCAACATTTTGAATGTGCTGTTCCTTCCACAACATCCTGCTCACTCTTCAATCACCCTAATACACTTCTATCCAAGTACAGTAGCTGTTACATCATTTTAACATCTCTCTCCTCACTGTCCAAAGCATTAAGCAGTGACTTACCTGTACTTTTTTCTGTTTAGTACAACAAACGTTTTACCAACTAGCACCTACAGGACCAGGAGTGTGCTAGATGATTAAATATTCCAGTTGATCAAGAGGTCCACATAATCAATGTAAAAACATACACTAAGTAATAGAAATGTAATACGGGGGTATACACATCACTGTTAAACTTTATTTACAGCATAAATCACTTAAATAACAATGCAACTTTGTCTTAAATAAAGCTTACCAGCAGAGAACTCTCTTAATCAGATCCTCAACTGACTAATTGGACATTATGGAGATCGTGATACTGCAGTAAGCTTTGTGTAATTTGAGGTGTATAATGTTTGCTTGTTTATCGAGAAGTGCCAGCTCATAAGGTTTCAGTTAAAAAAAATGTTTGCTGTAAATGTATTTGCTCCTTACACTGAAGTCCACTTCACCTTGGGGAGAACAAGTGCTAATTTGTGGAACATCTTTGTACTGACCACAATTATGACCCTGAGCTTCTGGTTGTCTGGCATTTTAGTTAAAGTCATAGAGATGTATAACATGGAAACAGACCCTTCGGTCCAACCCGTCCATGTCGACCAGATATCCCAACTCAATCTAGTCCCACCTGCCAGCACCTGGCCCATATCCCTCCAAACCCTTCCTATTCATATACTCATCCAAAAGCCTTTTAAATGTTGCAATTGTACTAGCCTCCACCTCTGGCAGCTCATTTCCAAACACGTACCACCCTCTGTGTGAAAAGGTTGCCCCTTAGGTCTCTTTTATATCTTTCCCCTCTCATTCTAAACCTACGCCCTCTAGTTCTGGACTCCTCGACTCCAGGGAAAAGACTTTGTCTATTCATCCTATCCAAACAAAGAACTGCAGGTACTGGTGATCTGAAACGAAAACAAAAACTGCTGGATACACTTAGCAGGTCTGAGAGCATCTATGGAGAGAAAACAGAGTTAATGCTTCAAGTCCAGTGACCCATCTTTGGAATTGCTGAAGGAGGGTCACTGGACTTGAAATGTTAATTCTGTTTTCTCTCCAGACTTGCTGGGTTTCTCCAGCAATTTTTACTTTAATTATTCACTTTACTCCCACTTTATTCTCTGCCCTCGGCCTACTGCAGTGTTTCAATGATAGTCAATGTAAACTCAAGGAGCACTGTTTTATCCTGGGATGAGGACATTTTTAACTCTGGAATCAATATCTCTGCCCCAATTTTGTTCATTTTTACTTGCTCCTCCTCTAACTACCCCCAGATCACCTCCTGCCTACATCACTCCCATCTCCATTTTCCCAACTCTTGAAACTCACCTCTGACCTGATTACCCCTCCCAACATGACCCGATCCAACTACCAATCACTACCAACTGGCCCTACTCATAGATGTATCTATGCTCTGACTTGACGAACTCTCTTTAATGAACTCACCTTCTCCCCAACCCTTCTATCCATCTCATGTACATACCATTTTATCTACTTTTTACCCTACTCACTTATCACTTCAACACTATCCACTTATCTCACTCACACAATCCACTCTGTCCATTAATTCAGTCATCTGTTCACTAATATGACATTACATCCATTCATGAAACACTCACACTGGACATTTAGACTTACATTCCAGTCCTTCAACAAGTTGGCATGGCCCAATGCTATTGGTGTTCTCTGATAGACTTTTCACTTTGCATTTCTAAAGAAGCCAGTGTCAGAAAACCCAGCCAAAAATGCAGAGCAGCATCAGGGCTCACAAAATCAGGAGTGACACAATTATTGGCAATTCAATGATGATTGCCATTTCTAAACAGCTCTGAGACATTAATTCCATAAATATCCTTCTGCAGATGCATTTCTGGTGTTTTTCTGTGTTTTTATATGTAAACATTTGTAACCTGGTTTTAATCTTTCCCTTGAATGCTATGATTTGAGATGTAAATGATGCTGTTGCATTCTATTTCATGATGTTCAAGGGCCAATTTAACCCTTGTGAAGTTGATGTGTTTCAATGAGTTCGAACATATGTGATTGTACAATGTTGTCGTGCTGCAGCAGCTTTAACAAATAAACAACTAAGAAAATCTGACAGCCATCTTCCACAAACAGTGATAATCCTTTAATAGTTTTTGATATTAAATATTTTAAAATTATACTTTAAATGATTAGCACAAATAATTATAACACTTCTACTGTCTTAATAATGCTGAAATAACGAAACATATTTACACAATTCATTGCGCTAACTTGAACTTTACCACCATACACACATTCAGAGAATTATTGTGCAAGAATCAATTGTCTCACTTCAGCTTTGTTGAAACATTTTAAATCACATGGGATTCATGGAGAGCTTATCAATTGAATACAAATTGGCTTGACAGAAGGTGGTGGTGGAGGGTTGTTTTTAGGACTGGAGACCCGTGACCAGCGGTGCCTCCACAGGAATTGGTGCTGAGTCCACTGTTGTTTGTCATTCATATTAACAATTTTGATGAAAATTTAGGAGGCATGATCACTAAGTTTGTGAAAGACACCAAAATTGGAGATATAGATGACAGCGAAGATGGTCATTTAAGGTTACAAAGGTTCTTGATCAATTGGGCCAAATGGCTGAGGAGTGGGATATGGAGTTTAATTTGGATAATTACAAGGCATTACATTTTGTTAAAGTGAACAAGAGTAGGACTTATACAGTTAATGGTAGGGCCCTGCATAGGGTTATCAACTCCTATGTATCTCGGGGTTCAAATATATAGTTCTTTGAAAGGTGCATCACAGGTTGTCAGTATGGTAAAGAAGACATTTAGCATGTTGGCCCTCATTGCTCAGACTATTGACAAAAGGTTACCACTCAATCCCCTATGCTCCAGTGAAAGTCATATTGAAGTTGTATAGGAACTGGTGAAGCCACTTTTGGATTATTGTGTGCAGTTCTGGGTGGCCTGCTTTGGGTAGGATATTATTAAATTGGAGAGGGTTCAGAAAAGTTTTACCAGGATGTTGCTAGGGCTGGAGGGTTTGAGTTATAGGGAGATGCTTCATTGGCTGGGATTTTTTTCACTGGAGCATAGTGGGTTCAGTGGTGACCTTTTGGACGTTTATAAAATCATGAAGGCAATAGATAAAGCGAATAGCAAAGGTCTTTTCTCTAAAGAGGGAGAGTTCAAAAACTAGGGGTCATATTTTTAAGGTGAGAGGCAAATTGTTGGATAGAATCCTGTATTCGGAAAGGCAAGAATGGATTAAAGATAGTCAGCATGGTTTTGTGCGTGGGATATCATGTCTCATGAACTTGATTGAGTTTTTTGAAGAAGTAACTAAGACGATTGATGAGGACAGAATAGTGGACATGATCTATATGGACTTCAATAAGGCATTCAACAGAGTTCCTCATGGTAAACTGGTTAGCAAGGTTAACTCACATGGAATCCAGCCATTTGGATACAGAACTGGCTAAATGGTAGAAGACGGAGGCTGGTGGTGGAGGCTTGCTTTTCAAACTGGAGGCCTGTGACCAGTGGTATGCCACAAGGATCGATGCTGGGTCCAATGCCTTTTGTCATTTATATAAATGATTTGGATGTGAACATAGGAGGTATAGTTAATAAGTTTGCAGATGCCACCAATAGTGAACAGCGAGCAGAGTTACCTCAGAGTACAACAGGCTATTGATCAGATGGACTAATGGGCTGAAGACTGGCAGATGGAATCTAATTTAAATAAATGTGAGATGTTGCATTTTGGGAAGACAAATCAGGGCAGGACTTATATACTTAATAGTAATGTCCTGGGGTGTGTTGCTGAACCAAGAGACCTTGGAGTGCAAGTTCATAATTCCTTGAAAGTAGAGTCATAGGTAGATAGGATAGTGAAGAGGGTGTTTAGTACGCTTGCTTGTATTGGTCTGGGCATTTAGTATAGAAGCTGGGAGATCATGTTATGGCTGTACAGGACATTGGTTAGGCCACTTTTGGAATACTGTGTGCACTTCTAGTCCTTCTGCTATAGGAATGATGTTGTGAAACTTGAAAAAGTTCAGAAAAGATTTACAAGGATGTTGCTAGGGTTGGAGGATTTGAGCTATAGGGAGAGGCTGAACAGGCTGGGGCTTTTTTCCCTGGAGCATTGGAGGCTGAGGGGAGACCTTATAGAGGTTTACAAAATCATGAGGGGCATGGAGAGGGTAGATAGACAAGGTCTTTTCCCTTGGGTGAGGGAGTCAAAAACTAGAGGGCAGAGGTTTAAGGTGAGAGGGGAAAGATTTAAAAGGGACCAAAGGGGTAACTTTTTCATGCAGTTGGTGGTGCACATATAGAATGTGCTGCCAGATGAGGTGGTGAAAGTTGGTACAATTACAACATTTAAAAGGCACCTGGATGGATATATGAATCTGAAGGGTTTAGAGGGATATGGGCCAAATGCTGGCAAATGAGACGATTTATTTTGGATATCTGGTCGGCATGGACAAGTTGGACTAATGGGTCTGTTTCCATGCTGTACAACTCTATGAGTCTAAGATCCATAGTTCTGTGGTGAAAGAACATGTGTTCTAAGAGATACCATTTCAATCATCTTAAGCTAAAAGTCAACAACAGGACCGGAATCCCACGCACTTTCAAGACCCGGTGGAAATAACCAGTCATAAGTCATGACAGGGTGTCCTAGTAATGAAATATTACATTTTAAGGGCAGTTAATTTCTACAGCATATTTTCCCACAATTGCCTTGTTCACTGTAAAATGTATCCAGCTACTTGAGCTTGCACCAAAATCCTTCAGGCCCCTTTGATTTTCTTTCATTCAAAGATGAACTGTAATCTCTTGTGAGTTGACCAAACAATAACACATGCTGTCTTTGCAGAGATCACAAGATAGTCAAACAAAAAAGATAGAGTTCCAGTGAGAAGTGAGTTAGAGCTCAACCACAGCATCAACAGCTGCTGCACAAATGCACAATGGTTGCCCACCATGCAGCATATCAGTTTCACTCACAGAGGCATGCTTGGATACGTTTCATGGCTCTTGTCATTTTTATGGTCTGCATTTTTTTTTGAGTTGTCATTATTTTTACAGTTTATCATTTTATACTTCTCATTATATTTAATATAATTATTGTTCTTTATAGATTTCATAGCTATTGTTTGTACAGTGTTTATAGCTTTTATACTTGGACAGTTATGGTTTTAAAGGCTTTATGCCATGCAGATTTTTGCATTAATAAATTCAGATGCTACTTGCCAGTTGTTTCCTCGGTCTGCATTTTTTTTCCCTTTTTTCCATGTGTGTGGCTGCTGAATGTATTCAATATCAATTAGAGTCATAGAATTTGATGCCGTTGTGAGTTTTAACAATGCCTAGAGAATTTAGTTTCAACAGAGACCTATTGATGCCTGAATTGAATTTTTGCAATATCTTTATGAGTTTCAGTGTTTTGATGCCATTGAGAGCTTATTCAGTGCTTAAGATACCTACTAGCTCTTTGATATCGCCAAATATCACTCATTTGATATCACTCTTTGATATCACTCATTTAAAATAAAAACAATTGGCAACTTCATAATTTCTAAGAACAATGAAAGCAAACTGAATGTTGAAGTTTTCTGGTAGGACTCCCACTCTTCTCCAGTGATGTTGGTAGAAAATTCTCTCCAAAAACACAGAATTGCTACTTCACAAAAGCCACTCCACTTGCCACAATACAACTACAAATGACTCAACCATCCTCTCACCTCTCATTCAGTGCCTTGCCCATGGTAAAGTTTTCACACGTTCCCATTCCCTGGTTAATTCTGCTGTGACAGCAAAATTTCCCTTCCTGATATTCATCAAGTTCTACTGGATCTTGACGTCTTCTGCCAAAACCTTGCACTCCCCAAGGATCATCATAGACAGTAAGGATATCCCTGGCATCTTTTCTGCACGATAAACCATCTCCCTAAACTCTCCTCCAAGTTTGTTTCATTCTCTCCTCCGGTAAAAAGGTTTGAATACTCATAACTATGTTCATCAAGGGAATATAAGGGTTAATTATAGGGTGCCTCTAATTATACCAGTATTTGCATGGAGTACAGCCTCAATAACTTGGAGATCCCACAGAATCATGAGGAGATGATGGCCTTTTGGTATTATCACTGGACCATTGACTGAGGTAATGTTCTGTGGACTAGTGTTCAAATCCCACCATGGCAAAAGGTGGAATTTGAATTCAATAAATATCTGGAATTAAGAATCTAATGACTACTGTAAATCCATTGCCAATTGCCAGAAAGCCCCATCTGGTTCATTAATGCCCTTTAGGGAATGAAGCTTCCATCCTTACCTGATCTAGCCTACATATGACTCCAGACCCACAATAAATTGGTTGACTCTTAACTGCCCTCTGGGCAATAAATGCTGCTTAGCTATCGATGCCTTCATCCTGTTGTAGAATTTTAAATTTCTGCCTGAAGAGATGTTCTTTCCCATTAACCTCAAGCAATGAAGGCTATAATCAAATAACATTTGGCCTCTCACCATCTGTATATATGAGTGATCCGTGAATTGAAAGCATGTGGAATTCTTTGTGGGACCAACTGGCATTCATTTAGATTAGTTTTTGCCTCTAATTATACCAGTATTTGCATGGAGCACAGCCTCAATAACTTGGAGAACCCACAGAATCAGGAGTGCATCACCAAATGTGCTTAAGTCAGCTTTCTTTATTTTGTGGATCTTAAAAAGGGGGCAGTTCATATTTTAGAAGGTTCAGGTATCTAAATTAAATGACCCACTTAGTCATTGTTTCAAATGTGTAACCAGTTGTAATTTCAACTAATACATCTTTTATTATTACAATTTCCTAAATCATTAGCAGTCAACTATTATTGGGCAAGGCTAGCTGATGGAAACACAACCACTGTTGAGTTCTTGATCTTGTATTCAGGCCTAGGGCTGTTCCTCAATTGCTACATTGTGGGAACAATCCAAATGAGCTTCTCCCATTACTGCTGCACTGGTTGGAAAAAATAACATTAATATATATACGAAAATCTTATGAACAATAATACGTTAAGTTATCAATTAATCTGTTTTCGAGAGATAGGCACAAGAAATACTCTCCTTTTCCATCCATCTCATGGGGTGGAATCCATGAGATGTCATGGGCTATGGCAAGATTTGTGGCAGAATTGTGTTAAAAAACTGAAATACCCATATCTTAATGTTTGGAGAAATCTTTTATACATTTTCTGACTGGCAAGCTCAAGCTTTCCACTAGGCAATGGTTAATTGCCAATTGAGGAAATTATATCTTGTAAAACTTATTAATACCATAAGCCCCTCATTAATATTCAGTTTGCTGTCTTACCACATAAGCCAAACAAGCTGGATATCAACAACTCTTGACACCGAAGTAAGAGCAGGTATCTGGCTACCTTAGCTTGCCACTGGCTCCCAGGAACCTCCATGTTGTTCAGGACCAAACAGTATCTCAGGGCATGATCAATGAGTAACAGCTACATGTCATCCGCAGACATTGGCATCTGACATCCTTGTGATCCTCATGACATTTCTTTGATCTACTTGTAGACTGCTTAGAAAGTACAGATCTGCATTGCAGGACACAATGGCAATGAGCAGTATAAGGCTGCAGCAAGGGCACTTAGTGTAAAAGGACAGGCACTCAGCTCACATATTGGAGCAGATGGCATCTCAGGGCTGTGAGCTTGCTCTCTTAGCATTCACTCACTTAGCTTCTACCTGCCGGCTCACTACATCCATGCATTGCAGAGCCATGCTATGCTGTGAAATAGCTGTTAGCACATTAGTGCTTCAGCCAGGGCTAAAGGCCACCAATGCTGTCATATTGACCTGTTATTTTGCAGATACACAGAGAGGCTGCCTGTCATGCTCGTCAGTAAGGATCTGGTCTGTATGTTACGGCATACTGAGATGTTAATCTACCACTTACACCATGTGCCAATTGCCTGTGTGGCAAGCATACCACGTTTATTTATCCAAATAACCATGGCTGCAAGCAAGTAGGGACTCAGTCTAATGAAAGGATGGGGGAAAATGCTGTTTCTGAGGGCCTCCTGGTACTGTCAGTCACATGCACAGTCTGCACAGCGTGCAGGGGCTTAGCCACAGTCAGGGTTGCTTCCAGTCAAAGAAGATATCTGACTACAGTCTAGGGAGTGGGCAATGGTCAGTCCTGGAGGGCCAGCACCAACAGTCAGGAGATTCACAAATCATCAGTTAGGAGCTGTGAAGACAGTGGTTAGGGGTCTGGTGCGTCATGTGTTTTTGAAATCACTCACCCAACACTGACTCGTTTGATGATTCCAAGGGAAGGCAAGAATGGCAAAAGGTCCATATTTTTAAGTATAACAACCTCTAGTGCAAACGTTATATTCAAAACAAGGAATTGAGTCATGGACCAGTTTTTTCATGATATAACTCTGTTATCCCTCATTCAGCATTTAAACCTCCATCCAGATCTCATCAGTACAAGGTTACAACTCATGCAAGTGATTTCGGACAGATGGAAGCAATTGTAACAGATTTCTAGATGATCGGTAAATATTATGTCGGCACAAATGATGTCGGGAAGAAGAGGAGGAACATACTACAGCGAGACTTCGGAGATCTAGGAAGAAGGCTGAAAAGCAGGATGTCCAAGGTGGTTATCTCCGGTTTGCTTCCAGTTCCTCGGGCTGGTGAGGCCAGAAACAGGGAGATAATGGACTTGAACGTGTGGCTGGGGAACTGGTGCAGGAAGCAAGGATTTAAATTCTTGGATCACTGGGGTGTGTCTTGTGGTAAGCATAAATTCTATAAGAGAGACGGTTTTCACCTTAATAGGTTGGGGACCAGCATTCTGGCAGGCAGGTTTGCTACTGCAACACAGCTACGTTTAAACTAAGTAGCGGGGGGGAGGGGACAAACTGGATTTTAAGAAGGAAATTGGAGGGAAAGTTAGAACAAGGGAAGTCAAGAAAGACAACTGTATCAATGAGGCAGAAAACTCAGAAAGGGATCATGCTGTAAGGTTGAGTGAAATAGGAGTTGATGGGAAGGGTGAGGGCAGTAACAAATTAAAAATACTATACATGAATGCACGAAGCATTAGAAATAAGATGGATGAGCTTGAGGCTCTTTTGGAAATTGGCAGATACGATATTGTGGGGATAACTGAGACGTGGCTTCAAGTGGACAGGGCCTGGGAAATGAATATTCAAGGCTACACGTGCTATCGTAAGGACAGACTGACGGGCAGAGGGGGTGGGGTGACCATGTTGGTAAGGGATGATATTCAGTCCCTTGCGCGGGGAGACCTAGAATTAGGGGATGTAGAGTCAGTGTTGATAGAGTTGAGAAATACTAAGGGTAAAAAGACCCTCTTGGGAGTTATCTACAAGCCCCCAAACAGTAGTCTGGATGTCGGATGTAAGTTAAATCAGGAGCTGAAATTGGCCTGTCGCAAAGATGTTATTACAGTTGTTATGGTGGATTTCAACATGCAGGTAGACTGGGAGAATCAGGATGGTATTGGACCTCAAAACAGAGACTTTGTGGAGTGCCTCCAAGACGGATTCTTAGAACAGCTGGTGATGGAGCCGACCAGGGAGAAGGCAATTCTGGATCTGCATTGTGCAACGAACCAGAATTGGTCAGGAACCTGGAAGTGAAGGAGCCATTGGGAAGTAGTGATCATAATACAATAAGCTTCAATCTGCAATTTGAGAGGGAGAGGGTACAATCGGAAGTGACAATATTTCTGTGGAATAAAGGGAACTATGGAGCTATGAGGGAGAAGCTGGCCAAAGTTCAATGGTGCAATACCTTAGCAGGGATGACAGTGGAGGAACAATGGCGGATATTTCTGGGTATAATGCAGAAGATGCAGGATCAGTTCATTCCAAAAAGGAAGAAAGATCCTAGGAGGAGGCATGGGTGGCCGTGGCTGACGAGGGAAGTTAAGAAACATATAAAGTTAAAAGAGAAAAAGTATAACATAGCAAAGATAAGTGGGAAAACGGAGGACTGGGAAGCTTTTAAAGAACAACAGAGGATTATTAAGAAGGATAAAAATGAGAGAAAAAATGAGGTATGAAGGTAAACTGGCCAATAATATAAAGGAGGATAGTAAAAGTTTTTTAGGTATGTGAAAGGCAAAAAAATGGTTAAGACTAAAATTGGGCCCTTGAAGACAGAAACAGGGGAATATATTATGGGGAACAAAGAAATGGCAGAAGAATTGAATTGGTACTTCAGATCTGTGTTCACTGGGGAAGACACAAGCAATGTCCCTGAGGTAACAGTGGCTGAAGGACCTGAACTGAAGGGAATTTATATTTGCCAGGAATTGGTGTTGGAGAGACTGTTAGGTCTGAAGGTTGATAAGTCCCTGGGGCCTGATGGTCTACATCCTAGGGTACTGAAGGAGGTGGCTCGAGAAATCGTGGATGCGTTGGTGATTATTTTCCAGAGTTCGATAGATTCGGGATCAGTTCCTGCGGATTGGAGGGTGGCTAATGTTGTATCACCTTTTAAGAGAGGTGGGAGAGAGAAAACAGGAAATTATAGACCAGTTAGTTTGACTGCAATGGTGGGAAAGATGCTGGAGTCTATTATAAAGGATGAAATTACGACACATCTGGATTGTAGTAACAGGATAGGTCAGAGGCAGCATGGATTTATGAAGGGGAAATCATGCTTGACTAATCTTCTGGAATATTTTGAGGATGTAACTCTGAAGATGGATGAGGGAGATCCAGTAGATGTAGTGTACCTGGACTTTCAGAAAGCCTTTGATAAAGTCCCACATAGGAGGTTAGTGAGCAAAATTAGAGCGCATGGTATTGGGGGCAAAGTACTAACTTGGATTGAAAGTTGGTTGACTGATAGGAAACAAAGAGTAGTGATAAACGGCTCCATTTCGGAATGGCAGGCAGTGACCAGTGGGGTACCGCAGGGATCAGTACTGGGACCGCAGCTTTTTACAATATATGTTAATGATATAGAAGATGGTATTAGTAATAACACTAGCATATTTGCTGATGATACTAAGGTGGGTGGCAGCCTGAAATGTGATGAGGATTTTAGGAGATTACAGGGTGACCTGGACAGGTTAGGTGAGTGGTCAGATGCATGGCAGATGCAGTTTGATGTGGATAAATGTATGGTTATCCACTTTGGTGGCAAAAACAGGAAGGCAGATTACTACCTAAATGGAATCAATTTAGATAAAGGGGCAGTACAGAGAGATCTGGGTGTTCTTGTACACCAGTCAATGAAGGTAAGCATGCAGGTACAGCAGGTAGTGAAGAAGGCTAATTGCATGCTGGCCTTCATAACAAGAGGGATTGAGTATAGAAGCAAAGAGGTTCTTCTGCAGCTGTACAGGGCCCTGGTGGAACCATACCTGGAGTACTGTGTGCAGTTCTGGTCTCCAAATTTGAGGAAAGACGTTCTGGCTATTGAGGGAGTGCAGCGTAGGTTCACGAGGTCAATTCCTGGAATGATGGGATTACCTTACACTGAAAGACTGGAGCGACTGGGCTTGTATACCCTTGAGTTTAGAAGACTGAGAGGGGATCTGATTGAGACATATAAGATTATTAAAGGATTGGACACTCTGGAGGCAGGAAACATGTTTCCGCTGATGGGTGAGTCCCGAACCAGAGGACACAGCTTAAAAATACGGGGTAGACCATTTAGGACAGAGATGAGGAGAAACTTCTTCACCCAGAGAGTGGTGGCTGTGTGGAATGCTCTGCCCCAGAGGGCAGTGGAGGCCCAGTCTCTGGATTCATTTAAGAAAGAGTTGGATAGAGCTCTCAAGGATTGTGGAATCAAGGGTTATGGAGATTAGGCAGGAACAGGATACTGATTAAGGATGATCAGCCATGATCATATTGAATGGTGGTGCAGGCTCGAAGGGCAGAATGGCCTACTCCTGCACCTATTGTCTATTGTCTATTATGATAATATCATCTAAATCAGTCAATTATTTGGAAAAGAAAAGTATGTACTTTTGGGCTGATCAGTGACAAATGGATTCAATCCAGATAAGTGTGATGTGATCCATTTGATAGGACCAACAAAGCAAGGGGCTACATAATAGATGATAGAACCCTGGGAAGCACTGGAGTTCGGAGTAACCTGTGTGTCCATGGGTCCCTTCATGTATCAGAACAGATGAATAAAGTGGTTAATAAATCATCTGGAATATTTGCCTTTTTTAGCCAAGACATAGAGTTTAAGAGCAGGGTGATTGTACAACAACTGTATAAAACTTTGGTAAGTTTGCAGCTAGAATATTGTGTACAGTTCTGGAATCTACATTGTAGGAGGGATGTGATTGCACTGGAGACAGTACAGAGGAAATTTACCAGAATGATGCGTGGGCTGGAGAGTTTCAGTAATGAAGAGAGATTCGATAGATTGGAATTGTTTTCCTTGGAAGCAGAAGAGACTGAGGAGGCAACATGAGAGAGATGTAAAGACAATTATACAGGGGAGACAGGAAGAATCTTTTTCTCTTGGGGAGGAATCAATTAGTAGGGGCAGAAATTTAAAGTAAAGGGACAGGAAATTTAGAGGTGATTTGAGGAAAAATATTTTCACCTGGCTTGGGGGGTGGGGAATAGTTGGGATAATGCTAGGAATCAGGAAATCACTGCCTGTAATTGTGGTAAAGGCAGAAATCATAATAACATTTAAGAGGCATTTAGATGTGCACTTGCAATGCCAAGGTGCACAAGGCTATGGGCCAAGTGCTGGAAAGTGGGATTAGAATAGTTACGTTAGATAGGATAGTGAAGAAGGCTATTGGTATGCTTTCCTTTATTGGTCAGAGCATTGTGTACAGGAGTTGGGAGGTCATGTTGCGGCTGTACAGGACATTGGTTAGGCCACTGTTGGAATATTGCGTGCAATTCTGGTCTCCTTCCTATCGGAAAAATGTTGTGAAACTTGAAAGGGTTCAGAAAAGATTTACAAGGATATTGCCAAGGTTGGAGGATTTGAGCTATAGGGAGAGGCTTAACAGGCTGGGGCTGTTTTCCCTGGAGCGTCAGAGGCTGAGGGGTGACCTGTAAACCTGAGAGGTTTACAAAATTATGAGGGGCATGGATAGGATAAATAGACAAAGTCTTTTCCCTGGGATCGGGGAGTCCAGAACTAGAGGGCATAGGTTTAGGGTGAGAGGGGAAAGATATAAAAGAGACCAAAGGGGCAACTTTTTCACGCAGAGAGTGGTACGTGTATGAAATGAGCTGCCAGAGCATGTGGTGGAGGCTGGTACAATTACAACATTTAAGAGGCATTTGGATGGGTATATGAATAGGAATGATTTGGAGGGATATGGGCTGGGTGCTGGCAGGTGGGACTAGATTGGGTTGGGATATCTGGTCGGCATGGACAGGTTGGACCGAAGGGTCTGTTTCCATGCTGTACATCTCTATGACTCTATGACTCTATTGTTTATGATCAATGCAGACTCAATAGGTTGAAGGGCCTTTTTCTGGACTGTAGATCTCTGACTCTGACTCTATTTGTATATCTAATTATTTGGGATATCAGCAATTCTATAAAAAAATCTTGTTGATAAGTTCTCACTGCTCAAGTTTCTATCTTTTAGCTAGCCAGAGTTTATGTGGATATTATAATATGATTAATTGTCCTTCATATTTTCAAGAAGTGAGTTCTGCCCAAATACAAATTGTTGGTTCATTGTTAGATGATGCTTCATTCTGAACTGTTTCTTTTAGAAGTTTTTATCAGTGATTTTTTGTCATTGCCTCTACTCTATGGACAGGTTGAGGAGACAGGCCCCAAATCGATCTCAATTGGAATGGTAATCAACCTATGTTTTTAAATATCCAGAAATGTTGTTTTACTCAACTGGATGTTTGTTTTTATCCCATCACCAAATCACTCACAGTGGGAATCCAACCTACACTGCTGACACTAGTTTGAACCACATATTAACTATCTAGCCAAATGGACCTGCTGTCTGAATTCTCTGAATGATAAAATAAACATGGGGTACATATCAAATGAAAAGAGTGTTCATTTTGACTGTGGATGGAAAAGATGACTAACTCTTTAACCGTACAGTTGGTTCAGCTATAACACATGTTTCTTCAATGCAAATTGGCTACAATACGATTGAAGAATTTAGACCACTATTTGTAGAACACGAACTCTCCTTCCCTGTCCCAGCTATAATGTGATTCTGGTCCCATTGATTTAAATGGTGCTGCTATTACGTGATTTTCTCATAAATCATGATTGCATGGGAATGGAAATATCGCATTATATCAGAACAGACTGAATTTGTAATTCTTGGCAAAAAATAATGATTTTCTGTTTCTCTCAGTTATATCTATGCAAAATATGGGAATTAGACAATTTCCTTTTAAATGGGGGGGCGTGATATTTTGTCAGAAAATGCAGTGAAAGAAGTTTCCTAGAAATTAGAGAGAGGAAGCAAACAGAAATATCCAACATAAAGTATTTACTTTAACAATTGGCTCCTGTTCTTAGTAAATTTGGAGTGAAGGAAAGAATAGTTCATTTAAGCCTTTTCTGCCATTCAATAAATTATTGGCTGATCTGAGGTTTTTATCCATGCACTGAACTGTAAACCATTACTAACAATCCTGACATTGAAACATCTTGATATGTATTCCTTGGAATTAAGAAGCTTAAGATCAGATTTGATCGAAGCTACCAAGCTGTAAAGGGAAACATGGTGAAAACGAGTTTCCATTAATTTAGGAATCTAGCAATAGGAGTCGTTGACAAAATAGACCTTTCCAGAGTCAAATTAGGAATCACTCCTTCAAGGAAAGGGTGATGGAAGTTTGGAATTCTCTACTGCAAACGGCAATGGATTTAGATCAATTGTTAATTTTAAACCTCAGATTGACAGTCTTCTGTTAACCACAGGTATTACAGAAAAAATGAGTTAGGTCACAAATCATCGAGCTCGCTGGATGGCAGATAAAGTTCCAGGGTTAAATGGCTTATTGCTGTTCCCATGTGTCTCTATTTATTAAGAGCAGGAGTCAACTGTATTTTTCATTGGATATCTCTAATGCCTTCCTCTTCCTAACCTCTGGTTTCTTTTTCAACGGTAAATTCTGACAAAGAATTCACCTCATTTATATTGAAAACAATCCACTACATAATTCCCACATGGAAACTAGAGTCATTTTTGACATTTGGAAACTAGCACTAACATCCAGTGAGGAAGCTGCTGTGGAAAAGTGTGTGGCATTGCATCTGGCAACAATTTGCAACATTTCAAAATGAGAGTGGGAGTGTAAGATTTCCTTGCTAGTACAAATTCATCAAGCAAAGTCCAGTATGTTCTGAAAGAAACCTTCAAAATCTAAATCATAACCTTTGGCCAACTGCTATTTTCATTGCCACATGACGTAAAATGGCTACTGCAGTGATTGGAATCAGGTCAGCCAGGTGACCTCATAAAATGAGTTCCCTGATTGGACCAGATTAACAGCCCCACCAGGGAGCCCTGGCTGACAGATATAGACAGGAGTGTCAGAGGTTCTGTTCACTTTGACAGCTGGCTCTGAGGGAGCTGGATCAGTGTCAAAGACTTGCCATGTGTAAATAAGGAGTGACTTGGTGATGGGATACCAACATCTGTAGAGGTTTTCAGCTAATGTAGCTGAATGTTGGGATGATAAGCACATTTGCTGTTTTCCAGATTCCTATTTATCTGGCCTTGATGTGAACAGCAAATTTACTGCTCATTTATTCCCACCCAAAAGCACTAAACAGAACTCCATTTACAATGGAGCACCAAATCTCAGGAAATCCATGAGAATCATAACTCAACTAACAACTTATAACAGAGCAGGTTGAAAGAGTCAAGGGGCCTTCTGCAGCTCCCATTTCATATCTTCTTGAGTTATTACTTATATATGAGGGCTCTGATAGTTTTTGATCTTATACCATGTGAACATGCAGAATATTATGTTCACATTTGTTGTGTATTTTATATCTTGGAGAAACGCAGGTATGATAAAATCCAGGTGTTATGTGAATGGGAAATTACTTCCACTACTTTTAAAATATCACTGGCTACAAAATGTCTGTACTCATGCTGAAGCTCCAACTTTACAACTTTTATTTGAATCTGTACCCAGCTTAATCAATCACACGCAGTGATTATTAATAGGCAAAAGGCTCACATAATCAAACAGAACAAGTGAGCATATCATAATGCAAACCAAAAACTCAGGCTTGCTGCCTGTGGATCAACAACTTAATTTATTGAACATTTTTAATGTAGAAAAACATCCCTCACTCTTTATAAAGGTATACTTGGAAAAGAGACTGAGCCAAAACAGAGATATAAGGACAAGGCGGCCAATAACCTAATCAAAGAAATGGGTTTTATGGAGAAACCTAAAAGAGAGGAAAAAGAGATTTGGATAGGAAATGAAATATGAAGACCTGAAATCATGGTTACCAATGGTGTAGTGAGAAGGAGCGGAATGCACAAGGGGAACAGATAGGTGGAGTACAATAAAAAGTGACCAGACGATGAACAAATTTAAAGACAATCATGAATATCTCACACATGAGTTTTATAAGGCTAGGATCCAGTGCCAAAGCAAACACTAACAGTCAAAGAGACCTTGGAGTGTAAGATCATAGTACCCTGAAAGTGGAGTAACAGGTAGATACGATAGTGAAGAAGGTATTTGGTATGCTTGCCTTTATTGGTCAGAGCACTGAGTGTAGGAATTGGGAGGACATGTTGTGGCTGTACACCTGGACAATCAAGATCAAATTTGTTACTGATTTTAATTGCACAGAATTTCTTTTCCTGATTCTAGTGTGTTGTAAATAGGTAAGCCACAAACCCAACTGAAAGGCATCTTATCTATGAATTCCACTGAAGTGCAATTTAGATTCTTTTCTCTCACAACATAGCATATCAGGCAGACAAAACATATTCTTGCATCTGTTTCTATAGAAAACCTTTCATAAATCAGATTACTCCTATACAGATAGCATTAGAATAGAATCAAATCCCTATAGTGTGGAAACAGGCCCCTCAGCCCAATAAGTCCACACTGACACTCTGAAGAGTATCCCACCCAGAGCCATTCCCTCTACCCTATATTTGCCCCCAACTAATGCACCTAACATACACATCCCTGAACACTATGGGCAATTTAGTATAGTCAATTCACTTAACCTGCGCATCTTTGGACTGGGGGGGGAAACATACACAGGCACAGAGAAAATGTGCAAACTCCACTCAGACAGTGACCAGAGGCTGGAATCAAACCCAGGTCCCTGGTCTGTAAGGCAGTAGTGCTAACCACTGAACCATCATGCCACCCCAAATTAGATTGTAAAACTTGAATGTGACACAGCACATTTTGTACACCAGCTGTAAATGCAATTAAGCCTATTGATGTTGAGATAATTGGCATTGAACTTGGTAATCAACCATGTTCCAGAAGCTCAATCATATAATTCGGACATTGTAGATGAAGTACAATTGATCAGGGACCTGCTGCTTTGGGAGGTTTTAAGACACATGATGTTGGAGATCAATATCAGTGCCCACCTTCTACTTGACTTTGTTTCAAAGACAGATAGCTTGAAAGAACTATCGAAGGGGTGTAATATAGTTCAAAGGCCACACTGTTTGTACTCATAAGCTACCCATATGGTAATCTATAGAGACACAGTTGTAATGGATTCTGAATTTCACAGGTTTAGAACCTTGCCTTTCCTAATTTATATTCAGTATTTAGATGGTGGTGTGAAAGGGACAATTTCACAGTATTTTAATGATGCAAAGCTTAGAAGCATTGTAAGTTCTGAGGGGGATAGTGTAGAACTGAGGTCTGCAACCCAGGTCCATTGATGTCTAAGTACAACAGTTTCTGACAGTTAATCTCACAAGCTGCCCATGTTTTCTTGCCACACTTGTGTTGATTGTCATGTTGCTGCTTGATTTACACTTCTGGAAGCTTTATGGCTCAAAAAAAGTGCATGATCTTAAGAGACTTTACCAGCTGCTGCATTACATTTCAATGAGTGATGAACTTGGAAGACCTAAAAAGAAACCATAAATGTATAATTTCCACAAGGAATCAGAAAATGAAATTCTGTTAATGCCTTAGAAAACACCAAAATATATCAAGAAGTTAAAAGGGGAATTTGGTACAACATTACGCAACAATGCATGATAAATTCAAGGATAATTTTCTCTTGGACAGCACACTTCAGGCAATGGAAGCTGATGAGCTGGACTCCATTATGAAAGCTCAGCAGTCATATTTTTCTAAACTAGCAGTGATAGTAAGGCCTGCACTGAACTGTCATTTAAATTTGCCATCTTCTGACAAAACAAGGGAATCATGGGGGTGGCACGATGGCTCAGTGGTTAGCACTGCTGCCTCACAGCACCAGGCTCCCAGGTTCGATTCTAGCCTCAAGTGACTGTCTGTGTGGAGTTTGCACATTCTCCTCGTGTCTGCGTGGGTTTCCTTCGGGGGCTCAGGTTTCCTCCCCCAGTGTAAAGATGTGCAGGCCAGGTGAATTGGCCAGGCTAACTTGCCCATAGTATTAGATGCATTCGTCAGAGGGAAATGGGTCTGGGTGGGTTACTCTTCGGAGGGTCAGTGTGGACTTGTTGGGCTGAAGGGCCTGTTTCCACACTGTAGGGAATCTAATCTAATCATTCACAGATGGTGACGTAATTAAAGAAGCAATGACTATGGCCACTGACTCTTTATTCAAAGACTTAAGAATAAAGAAGAAACAAGGATGGCAATCCAGAGCATGTCACTTACTGCTTCTATAGAAGAGAGACAACTGCAGTTATTGTCTGAAGATGTCTTTCAGCAACTGCAGCAGGACCGGAAGCATCATGAATGCTTCTCACTGCTCTTTGTAGAATCCATTGATATGACTGAGATAGACCAGCAGATTGTTTTTGTGCACATGGAGTTAAGGACATTACAACTAAAAAGTATTTTCTCACCATTTTGCCCCTTAAAGAGGGAACAAGGCCTCAGGATATCTGCAATGAGTTTAGAAGATACCTGCTTGAGAAAAACATTCCCATCATAAAACTGGCTTCCATTACAACTGATGGTGCACAAGCTAGTGATAGTGAAGTTCAATTTTGGGAAAGGTAAGGTGATGCAGTTTGATAGGAAGAACTTATAGAAACAATATTTAAAAAGGCTACAATACTAAAGCGCCTGCAGGAGCAGAGAGACCCAGGGGTAAAGATGCATGTCATCACAGGTGTCAGATTAAGTTAATGACACAGACTGTATTTTTTGATTTTTAAAAAAAGTCATGGGGGTCTGGACAGAGTAGATAGGAAAAACCTGTTTCTGGGTTGAAGTGGATCATGAATGAGAAGGCACAGATTGAAAATGATTTGCAGAGTCAAGGTGATAGAATAAGAGGCATTTTCACATGGGTGAGTGACTTGGGTCTAGAATCAACTAGTGGGCTGTATGACACTTAACAGATAATGAGATGATTATTTAAATAGAAATAATATACAGGGATATGGGATAGGACGATGGATGGTACTACACCAGGATGCTCATTTGAAAAGCTTGTGTGTACATGATGGGCCAAATTTTGTAACATATTAATTCCATGATTCTGAATAATGTGAATCAATTGTCTGGAAGATTTCACTATCATTTTTTTCTTGGAAATACCTCAACTCTAATTTGTGCTTTTGCCATTACCCCCTTTCCCCATCAGATGGCTGAGATCTTAAACTACTCAGGGAATCACAGCTAAGAACTGGAACTGTAAGACAAGAAGTTGATGGCACTCAATTAAGGCACACAGGAGGTTTGAATGCGAGCAATGATTGAAAGCAACCATTGGAGCCAACATGTATTAAAAGCGACGTACAGGATCAAGGAGAAAAAAGTCAATGATAGGGGTAGCTTAGATTTTTTTTTGTATGAGTATGGTTTTTCAGACAAGGCAATATCTGGAAGCACTATAAATTCCTGGAGTTCCTAATTTTCTTATTTTTTTCCGGTTTCATTTAAAACTTCTGTTCTGAATTACCAGGAGGTATTTCATGCTGCTTTGTCCTTGCAGACCGTCCATTCATTTTTTCCCGTAAACCTTTACAAGATTGATAGAAAACTGAACCAGATGGTTTTTAAACCAAATACAGAATAATTTTTCTAAGTAGGTATTGTTTTGTAATTCAAGAACCTTTAGGTTTGCTATTAACCCCAACAGCCCCACAATGTCAAAAAGTTAAATCCCAAAAATGTGAGCCTAATATACATACATAAGCACCAGCAGTAATTTTAGTTAGAATTTTTCTGGACCTGTGGGAGAGGTCGTGAAGGCAGGAATGGGAGGAAATACAGTTACATTTGCATTAGGTCAGTGGCCTGACAGACTCCTAGATCTGAGAAATCTTAGCAGAAACAACCTAAACAGCAATGGTGTTAGCGAAGAAAATGAATTAGTGCCCATTTCTGCACATATTTGAGACATCTTCCCAGTGGCATAAGGGGGTCCATTGAGGTCTGAACCCAGCAGGTTCCTGCAGATAGTTTCTGAAGAATAGACGAGGCCACTCCTATTCTGACACCCATCCCTATTCATCATCCAGCTTCCCTCTCCTCATATTCCATTCACCACTGCAATAGCATTTAACAGTAGACAACAACTGCCTTGGTGAGGCCACACCTAGAATACTGTGTGCAGTTTTGGTCTCCTTTTCTGAGGAAGGATGCTCTTGCTCTTCAGGGAATGCAGTGAAGGTTTACCAGGCTGATTTCAGGGATGGTGGGAATGATGCATGAGGAGAGATTGACGAGGTTAGATTTGTTTTTGCTGAAATTTGGATGAATGAGGTGGGAGATCTCATAGGGACTTATAAAATTCTAACAGGACTAAACAGGGTAGTTGGTGAGAGGGTGTTCCCGATGCTGGGGATCCAGAACCAGGTGTCACAGTCTGAGGATTCAGGGCAGACCATTTAGGACAGAGATGAGGAGACATTTCTTCACCCAAAGAGTGGTGAGCCTGTGGAATTACCTACCAAACGAAGTAGATGATGGTAAAACATTTGAATGTATTCAAAAGGTGGCTTGATATAGCACTTGGGGTGAATAGTTCAAAGATTGTGGAGAGAAAGCAGGATTAAGCTTTCAAGTTGGATGATCAGCCATGATTGTGATGAATGGCAGAGCAAGCTGAATGGCCTCTTCCTACTCCTATCTTCTAAGTTTCTATGTGCGCAGAGGAGATTCCCATGCACAGGGTGGCTTGGCACCTGTGGTCAGAGTTTATTTTTAAGAAATGGAGGACATCTCAAAATGGAGGCACTTTCATGGTCTCCGTCTCACAGTAGCAATATCCATCATCATCATTGCTGTCTTTCCAAAGCAACAGACCTCCAAAGCCTTCTTGCTTTCTTTAGTTGGACTGGAGACCTGGGGGTGTGGGGCCTGTAAACTTACAGCATCTGCAGTTCTTTCAGTTTTCACCCTTGGTGATTGCAGGTTGTTGTTTCTAACTATGTGGGACAATGCAACAATCTGTACTTATGTTTTGGAGTCCAATTTGCCCAAAAACATACAAGAGTGAGTGTGTCTAAAGAAATTTGGTTTTATAAGTTTGCCATCAGCACAATTCAAAAGCTTGTTCCAAGGTCTACTGCAAACATTTGCTACGTGTGTAAAGTTTTAATGGGCAGTAATGGGGCATAAGTAGGCTGTTAGCCCAAAGGACACAATGTCTCTCAGCCCCCTGTGACAGCAATGAATTATTGTCCTGTTCCATGTTTCTCAGTAAAGTCATATACTGTCAGAGAGCAAGAACATACAGGAGTGTCAAATTACTTTTCAAATAAAATGATGCGATGCCTATTATTTTACTCGCCCTGAGGACTAAACTCGAGACTCTAGTTATTTCCACAGAGGGAATGTTCTTTTTAAAAATGCTTTAAATTGAACCATTCAATGTGCTGCTAAGGACAAATTCTTACAATACTCTATTCCACTTGAAAGACAAAAAAAAAATAAACTAGGTATTGTTGATGTGTTTACATTTACCTGCAACACCTGTAAATAAGCTCTTCGAACAGTTTTACAGTTGTGCTATTCAGGAAATGCTAGGGGTTTGCTGCCTCATTAGGTGGCAGTTAGATCTGAATTGACCAAAACGACCCTTGAAGATGGACAGGAAAATCAGCTATTGTCCTGCCCTTGATCAATACCCAGTAACTTCTATTTGAAAATATATTATTATAGACTTTGAATTATATTGAGAGACAAGTACAGCCAACATGTTCTATCTTCAGGTTACAACTACTGGTAACTTGTGGTACACTGCCACCAATTTTCCTTTCCATAGAGTAGACCTTTAAGGAGTCTTAACATGAAGAGGCACATTTCTTATTAACATGGTATAGTTTATTGCATGATAGCAATAGGTACAATTAACATTAACTATTTAGAGACTTACAAGCATCCTGAACCAGATATGTCACCTAAGTCTCCACTGCGACTTCATATAAGGCCAAATGCTTCTCAACCCAAAGACTGTGTGACTTCATCAGATTGGGTAAAGCTAATGAGAATTCAACATTAACTCTTTCAGAAATGTTACTTATCAAATCAGCACAGTATTGAACAGACGTACCTTCGATTATAACTCAGACTAATCTCACAGAGTAAAGAGTTCGGACTGGTGACTGGTATCTATTGGACTCCATTCTTGACAGATTCAATACCTTCAGGAGATTAGGAATAGAAATTTGTAACATAAAAATAACATACTTTGAGTTCCATACTTAAGGGTACTGAGCAGAAAGTGAATTGCAGGCATTGACTGCTTCTCACCTGTTGCAGGGGCAGAAGACTCATTGCCAAATTAAAGATGTCTGTTGATATGAAAAGAATAAATAAAACCCGTGAAGTTAAAATTTATTGTCCAATAATTTGTGCAGCCCATGCCAGCAACCACTAATTTCAATACTCTAAATGAGCACATTTCAATGGTTTGGGTTTCTCCTGTCTATCCCCTAGATTATCTCCTGTTCAGCCACCATTCTTTTATTTGGAAGAAAATAATGGGCCAGATATTCTAAGGGGTGCCAGTTCCTCACATTTTGTCATGCTCCTCCTTCTTTTTTTATGCCACAAAAGAGCTCTGCATTTCTGACAGGAAATTCTGATTACAACCTCCTTCAGAAATGCAGAGCTGTACTGTCATGCTGACTGTCCCTGGTCATACAAGAACATACAATTCTGCTGGGGGTGCAGGAACAGAAGGATTGATTTGAATTTATGCATAATTCATTGCAAGTGACGGGACATGTAGAGAAAAAGGTTAATATAGCACACAGTATCTTGGCTTTATTAATAGGCGTTTAGGTTACAATACTGAAAACAAATATGATGGAAATCATAGTGGGTTAGACAGCATCTGTGGAAAGAGAACAAGCTAATGTTGAGTCTAGATGGCTCTTCATCAGTATTTTTTGATTTCAGTACATAGTCCAGCATCTGTAGCAATTTGTTCTTATATTGTAGGTTATAATACTTATGTTAAATCTCTGTCAAACAAGAAGTTATGACAAACTTATTTAACTCTGATTTAGCATCAACTAGACTATCAAGTCCTGTTAGAAGTATCAAATTTTTGGAAGGACGTAAATATATTGGAGAGAGTGAAGAGAAGAGTTGGATTCTAGGCATGAAAAGGTTGAGACGAGATTTGATAAGGCTGTTCAATATCATGAGGTGTCTGGATAGAGTTGATAGGATAAACTGTTTCCACTAATGCAGGGATCAGGAATGAGACTGTACAGATTTATTGTGATTGCCAAAGAAGCAACTCTTATCTGAGGAGAAGCTTTTTTCACACATTGAATGGTTATGGTCTGGAATGCACTCGGTGAAAGTGTAGTGGAGGTAGGATCAATTGAGGCAGTCAGGACGGAGTTGGATTATTATCTGAAATGGAGGGTGTGCAGAGTTGTGTGTGGAAGGTGGGAAATGACTGTAGGTTTGTATGCTTGTATTGTCTCCCAACATTCTTAAATTTTATCTGCCTCTTGCTCCCTATTCCACCACTTAGTCTATAATCTTTCGATGTTCTGCACTATCCTTCTCAGCCATATGATTGAAAGTAAGTTCAAGCCTCTACCATTACCATCTATAACAAGTAAACTATAACACACCACCATCCCACATCCTCCTCATGGTTCAGAATACTCCCAAGTTTCATTCACCTGCAAATTTTGAAACTGTGCTCTATACACCAAGGTGTAAGTTGTCAATATATATTAGGGAGAGCAAGAGTCCGATCAATTCCTGGAAAACTTCACCACATCCCTTCCTTCAGTCTGATAAAAGACATCATGACTACTCTCTATTTTTCCGAATTTAGCAAATTTCATATCCCGATTGTCACTATCCCTTTAATTCTATGCACTCCGATTTTGTTCATAAGTCCCTTTGTCAAATGCCTTTTAGAAATTCATGTACATCACATCAACAATATTACTCTAATTAAACCTTTCTGTTACTTCATCAAAAAAATCGAACGGGCTAATTAAACACAATTTACCATATGTAGGCCAGACTATGAAAGGAATAGATTCCTTTTTTTAAGGATATTAGCGATCTATAGGATTGCCATTTTATGATAGTCTCATAGTTTCATGTTTGGCATTATTCATACCAGGTTTTTACTCCATTGGTAGGATTAGAAGTCACAACTCAAAATCATTAGGTAATGTATCTATATTACACATTCAGTAACATAATCAATACATCACAGCAGCTGTAAACCTAGCCAGAAAATAACAAATATAAAGAAACAGAAATCCTCTCTTTCACACAATCTTTACATTTCTCCTGAGCTTTCAACTGGCTAGAGAAAACAGTTTCACCTCTGTCTGGCACTTTATTTATATTGGTATAATAATTCAGTCGATTATGCTCCAGAATTCTTACACTTATTCTATTGAACAGGTTTGAAGGTTGACATTAATACTGGGACAGCTGGATCTGCATAAGCTTAGTGCAGAGGATGGTGCTGGAATAGCACAGCAGGTCAGGCAGCATTTGAAGAGCAGGAGAATCGACGTTTCAGGCAAGAGCTCTTGATCATCATCATTCCTGATAAAGGGTTCTTGCCTGAAGCATCGATTCTCCTGCTCCTCGGATACTGCCTGACCTGCTGTGCTTTTCCAGCACCACACTCTCAACTAAGATCTCCAGCATCTGCAGTCCTCACTTTCTCCTATAAGATTAGTGCAGTTACAATCAATGGGTAAAATCCCTAGAAGCCAATATTGTGAATGATTTGCATAAGATTTCAGCACACCCCAGGATGGAACAGCATGGCAGTTCTGATGACTACAGTTTCCTTTTCCATTAGCAGCATTTTGCCCCAGAAGCATAGACACTGTCTTGTTTATAATATAGCACTTCCTTCAGAGGAAATATAACTCTAGAATGGAAAGGATTTATCCCCAGTTCCCAAATATGAAATGCTACTATTTTTAAACTGAATCACTTGACATCAGTAAGTATATTAATCAGGATAATTAAAATTTACTGAACCTGATGTACTCTACAATTAAAAGCTACCATCTTCAAATAACTTAGCTGACGTTGCTATGGAAACCAAGTCAATAAATATTCCATGTTATGTGATACAATTTACTGAAATGTCAGTGCAGAAACTTTATAGATATATACAGTAGTTGTGGTATCGGTTAAACCCTTCCAGGCTCTTGAAAGAGAGTTTTTGTTTAAAATTATGCATGGTATGCAACTTCAACTATTAAAGGCTACCACAGCATCTTTGCAAATACAGCGGTAACGTGATATTTTGATCACATATGCTTAAGGCAAATTGTGATGGATTGGCTTGGCTCCAGAACAAACACGTCAGATTTGCAGAGAGAACACCAGAGATCTGTGACCTGAGGCTGAGTTATCAACATGTACGGATGGCTTGAGAATGCAGCCCTTTTGGGTGGTCAAAGATGAATTGTGTAAAGTTTATGGTTCGGTATGTATTCTGTGAATCGATTCAATTTGCTTTCAGGGCAGGGTGAAGCTTTTCAGAAACTTTCTACAGGTACCATCTTCTTCATGGCTGTCCTGCTGATGGCAACTGAAAAGCAATAGGCACGTAAATGGTGTAACATTCAAGTCACTGAAATTAATGTGCACCAGTAAACAAAACTCCTGCGGACACAGGGGAAAAATGTTTGTGCCCCTTACAGCAAGCAAAATGCTGAAACACTCAAACTGCAATTCAGTCCTGATTTATCTTTCCAAATTCCATGAATCACTGAATGTAGACAGGTAACTTATTCAATGACATGCAAAGTCCAGGTAAAGAGGAATATCCTTTACAATGTGCTCACCCTGGTTTAAAAAATATTCTGAAGAAGTGTATTAGTTAGAACACTGGAGCTCTTTAAACTTGTTACTGTCTTCCAAATCAATTCCCATCTTTACTGCAACTCCGTGTTTAGATCTTATGAGGCAGGTTTCCATTCCTGTCAAAGCATCAAACTTACCTGAAACAGCATCACAAGTAGCGATCCTTTGTGGCTGAAGCAGTTTTTCTTCCATCTCCTCCACATATTCTCTCCATCTTTCGAAATAATCAACCATACCTTCCTCCTCCTTTCTTTCCCCATTGTCCAATGCAGTGAGCGTTCCCTCACCTGGATGAACTCTAACACTAAAAAAAATCTTGATTGCTATATTTAGCAACGGCTTCTCCTCAACTATACAACAGTGTTTGTGAAGTTGTGAAGCTTTATAGTTGATACTATCTGCTTTCTCATTGTATACTAATTCTTGATGACATAAGCAAGGGATATAGGGTCACAAACTTCTGTCACAAACTTCTACCTCTCCACCAACTCTCTTCACCCTTCTATTGTATCCTTGATATCTCTGATTTCGTGATGAAGATGCAATTTATGTCAAATAATGATTTTAATCTAGTTGCTATGAAGTAGACTTTAGCAACATGTTGTATGAACAGAGATTGTAATGACTTAGTTTAATGTTGTTCAATATTTGGGTATGGGCCATTAAGGTTAATGGCCCATACCCAATCGAACCCTGGATCAGAGGGCTTCCAGACATGAGCTAATCAAGTTATCTTTTGATATACAGCGTTATGGATCTGGCCAAACCCCTCAAAACATTTCAAGAAGGTAGCTCAGACCCTAACTTTGCTAGTTGTTTTAAGCAGGTGTAAAGTGGAGATTCCAGGAGAGAATCAGCTGGTCAAACCACTTAGTTTTAAACAAAACAGAATTTATTTACAAGATGACTGATTGAAACACAAAATACAGAAAACAGAATACCGAATAACTTATCCTATCTGAAAACCCACAGACCATCCCAATTTAATGATGCTGTTCCAAATACTTGCAACAATCTCCATAATCACCCCTTAGTACAAAAGGTAAAATCAAACACAGGGTCTTATAGGAGAGAAGTTGAAGAGAGAATACCAGCTTGGACCTGCTTCTGTGTGTTCAACAGCCTTTCTTTCACAGGATATTACAAATTTAATTGTAGGGTATTTACTTCCTTCGAAGCTTCTTTGACACCTCAGCACTGAATAGAGGAAATACATGGTGATATGGTGTAAAACTAACAATCTCTCCCTCAGCATCAACAAAATCTAAGAGCAGATCATTGACTTCAGGAAGTAAGGTGGGGGGGCATGTCTACATCAAAGGTACTGAGGTGGAGATGGTCGAGAACATCATGTTCCTAGGAGTGATGATCACCAACAATCTGTCCTGGTCCACCCATATGGATGCAATGTTCAAGAAAGCACAACAATGCCTCTACATCCTCAGGAGGCTACAAAAATGCGGCATATCCATAATGACTCATCACTTTCTCAGATGCACCATTGAAAACATTCTGTCAGCATGCATCATGGCTTGGTACAGCAACTGTTCTACCCAGGACCATAAGAAACTACAGAGAGTTGTGAACACAACTCAGTCCATCATGCAAGCCAACCTTCTACCTGTTGACTTCATCTATCCTTTTTACTGCCTCAAGAAGTGAGCTAACATAATCAAAGACCCCTCCAACCATGGTTATAATCTCTTCCAACCGCTTCTATCAGGCCAAAGACACAAAAGCTTAAGCCCACGGACCAACAGATTCAAGAACAGCTTCTTCCCTGCTGCTATTAGACTTCTGAATGGACTTCTCAAATTTTAAAATTTAATTTTGATCTCGCTCTTTGTGTGCCTTCGCTGCAGCTGTAACATTGTATTTGTCACTCTGTTCTGTACTTTGTATGGTATGATCTGCCTGTATTGCACGCAAAACAATACTTTTCACTGTATCCAGGTACATGACGATAACAAATCAAATCAAATCACATGTGACATACCTAATTCATCTTCTTCTCAAGGCAGCCACTGAATTTATGTCTGCAATTGACATTTGGCTTTATATTCTTTCTTTAAAAAAAATTGAAGTTTGGTGCTTAAAGTTTGACATGTCAACTGGTGTTCCTGAGTTGTAATCTACTGTCAGGACAAAGGGGTTTGATTGACACTAATTTGTACATGAATGAAATACAGAGTATAGTAGGGAGTCCACTGTTAAACAATTCCCTTGCTTCTTCTACCTGATTCCTTTAAACACTAAACCTGGTCCCTAACAAGGCACCTTGGTCCTTGGGACATTGGATGTCTTTTGGCAGCAGCCATGGCTTTCATGGTGATAATGCTCAGTGCAAGAGATTCTAGTCTCTGATTGGCTGTGGTTTGGATTTCTGCTTCCAGTGATTAGATTATGGTGAAATGCCTGCTGCTGCTCTCCAAGCTGATTAAGAAATGCTGGTAAAAATCCCAGCTCTACATTCATTACTGGTGACCATGAAATTATTATCAACTGTCTTCTGGTTCACTAATGTCCTGTAGGAAAAGAAACCTGCCATCCTAACCTGAACAAGCTTACATGAGACTCCAGATCCTCACCAATGTGTTGTTAACTCTTACCTGTCCTCTGCCTCTCAGTTCAATTGTAAATTAGGATGAGCAACAAATACTGGTTTAGCCAGTGACTCAAACATCCCATGAAAGAATAAAAAGAGAATGGCATAAAAAGAAGCTAGAACTGAGAGAATGAGAAAGAGAGTATGAGGGAATGAGAGAGAGAGAGTGCGAGTGTGTGTGAGAGAGAGAGAGAGAGATGAAGACAGAGATAGTGTAGTAGAGATAGAGAAATTGATTGGCTTTATAACCTCACATTGTTTCGCCGCTCTCCACAGATACTGTAATAAGTAAGCCTATGTTTGTTGTGATGAAATTGCAGAAAATATATCATGTTTGAAATTTGGATTGTTTTAAAAAGAGAGGTGTATGCATGGGGATTAATGTTGTGACGTTAGAAGATAGAACATAGAACCTTTAAGAAAGGTCAGAAAGTCATTCTGGCAAAGTGAACTAAATGCATCAATTCCAAAAGACAAGTGATTACAAATAAGCTTTTGTTAATGGAAAAGGATGTCGTTTGGATTTATGACAGGCAGTATATTGCATTTAGCCGTTAGTTTTGTTATCAGTTTGGTTCAGAAAACAACAACGTTTTAATTGAGAACAATCAAGAGTTGAAGTCAGATTCAAGTTTTAGTTTCTCTCCCACTATCAGTTTTTCAGTTCGGAAACCCAGTTACCGTTCCAGCAGAACAAAACCGAAAGACCCGCGAGTGTTGTAAATCAGAAACAAAAACAGAAATTGCTGAAAAAGCTCAGCAGGTCTGGCAGCTCTGTGGCAAGAAATCCACACATACTTTCCACAAATACTGCCAGACCTGCTGAGCTTTTCCAGCAATTTCTGTTTATGTTTACTGTTACAGCACTATTTCTTTCCAGTTTGTGACGTTTTCCAAGCCAGGAGACTTTATAGAAATATTCATGAAATTCAAATTGAAAAAGTTTAGACCTTCTGAAGTGTGAAAAGCTTTGCCATTAGGCTTGGGGATGAGTCATTAAATTGTCTCTTCAGTTCAAGAGAGGAGTTAGAAGGAGTTAGTTAAATACAAAATTAAATAATTAAGATCAGACTATAATTCCTCTTGATTTGAGTCTGTTTAATAAAGAAAATTTGGAAACTAATTGAAATTTTGTTTCAATGTTTGTGTTAAGCTCTTACTAATATTGTGTGGTTCCTTTTGTTTCTTTCTTCTGTATAATAAACTTGTATTCTGTTATCAAAGAACATCAATAGCCTCCCATAATTATGTTTCAGTCACCAATTGAAATATCGGGAGCACCTTGCTCCATCCTTTGTTTTGACAAACAGTGTGGCAGGTTTTTTTCCCACGCAATGGTAAGATGCCAGTTAAGGGGGATTATTGCTTTACAAAAGGTCAAACTCAGCTGATTAATATTCAGCTTCCTATCTAACCAAACATGCCAAATAAGCTAGACATTGAGAAATTGAAAACAGAACAGATTCCTGGTGTCTCAGCCTGCTGCTAGTGCTGAGAAGCATCTATAAGGCTGACAACCAGACTGCATCTCAGGGCACTAATAATGGGCACCAGCTGTAAGCACCCCCGCCCCCCCCCATCCATGGACATTGGTATCTGGCATTCATCAATTCCTCATGACCATGAGTGTACCTCTCCAGTAATGACGAGTTGAGAAGCACAGATTTGCACTGCAGAGTGTCGACAAATATTGTGAAAATGCTGCAGAATTTGCATTTTGCCTGAATGCTGACAGTGTCCATACCATGTCTTGACATGCGTGCCATGCCTGTCCGTGCATTAGTACTTCACTTAGAACCAAATACTATCAGTACTACTGGACTGACATGCTCCTTTGTACAGAAACACAAGAAGATTGCCTGTCATTCTCAATCACAAACCAGAAATTATTGGGAAAGCTCAGCAAGTCTGGAAGCATTTGTGGAGAGAAATCAGACTTAATGTTCAGAGTCCAGTCACCCTTCTTCAAAACTGAAGAAGTTCTGAGCAAGAGTCACTGTACCTGAAATGTTAACTCTGCTTTCGCTCCACGGATATTGCCAGATCTGCTGAGTTTCACCAGCAATTTCTGTTTCTGAATTCCAGGATCCACAGCTCTTTGGTTTCGTTGCTTGTCATGCTTATTGTTAGGGACCTGTCAGAAGTGGCAAGACACTTTGCTGTATAGCACACCAAGATATCAGTTCAACAACTACAGCATGTCGCAGCTGACTGTGCAGTAAGCATACTTCACATTCATTCAATCAAATGGCATGCCAGAAAGTGATGGAGGCTAGTCCTTGGTCTATATAAGGGAGGGTTTTGTTAATCTGGGGTGCAGATACTATCAAGTATAGGCACAATCTGCACAAAACTGAGCTGTACTTAATTTACAATAATATTGCTATGAACACAATGTGAAGGTGCTTAGGCGTCAGGTGCTGGTCAAAGGTGATATGCTCCATGCCATTAATGTGGGCAACTGTTCTGAGGTCTAAAAAACTCTTTCATTCCTTCTGTTTCTGTTTCAGCTCCTTTCCACCAAATGTGATACTGGTGCTGTTGGCCCTGGTCTCTTTGGCTGCCTCTCCCAGAAGGTGAAGACGACTAATGACCAGGACCAATGGTGAGCCCAGGAGCAGCAGCAGGCTCCTGCTTCTCTCTCACTCTCTCTCTCTCGCGCTGCCTTTCCAGAAAAACAAAGCACCCAGTGACAAAATAACTTGGAGAACAACAGCAAGATACCTAGAATACAGATCTGCAATATTCTCAGCTGCCATTGATCTAAGGCACTTCTAGCCAACATAGTCTCAAGTGAAACATAATAACAGAATTTTACAGTGCAAAAGAAGCTATTCAGTCCATTGTTTCTATACAGGCCCTCTGAGCATTTTATTTTAGTGCCAATATCCTGTCTTTTTTCTGTAATCTGGTACATTACTTACTTAGAAAAAAAAATGACCCAATGCCCTCTTGAGTTCCTCAGTTGAACCTGCCTCCACCACACTTCCAGGCAGTGCATTCCTTTGAGAACTTGCAAATGGAATGTGGTTAGACAACTGGACGTTTCGTATATTTGGCCTACCACTGGCTCATGTTTATGCCAATGGTCATCCTGAGAGTGGGGCTGCCCCACATTCTGCTTATTGTTTGAGTGTATGCATTCTAATATGTTAAATTGTGTCATGAAGAGAGTGCTGTAGCCTCATTTTTCTGGTTATAGATAACATGAATAGACCAGTTTGAATTTCAACATCCTAATTGATACTATCTGAACCTCTAGATCAGGTTACACATCTGTAATTCTATCTCATGGATTTATCACTTTGTACTCAGAGGTCCTGAGGTGAAATATTCTGCTGCAAAGTGCCAAAAGAGTTCAATCCTCAAATAGTTAACTGATTTATTTCAGATCTCTTGCTTCCTGATACAGTGTTGGTGATAGTTATATCAGGGCTGTTTAAGAACACTTCCTGTTTAGTAGGAATGCATTAGGGGCTTTCCATGACTTTTCAGACAAGGCCCTGTATGTGGTTGGCTGTGTGAGTGTTTTTATGTGAAGGCAAATGTTGCTTCCATTATTCAAAGTTCCCTGAAAACAGATACAGAAGGAAAAATAAAATTAGAGACAAATCCATATATAGAGGTCTAGTTGACATGCACCAATACTTTCAAATCAGCATTACTTAATTTTTAATTTTTTACGGTTTTGTGCTAATGAAATTCAGAGATATTAATATTAAAGAATGAAATGCTTTTTCATCCCTGGCAATGTGTCAGCATTGGATTTTCAGGTCAAGTAAAGTAAAAACTTAGGGGCGGCATGGTAGCTCAGTGGTTAGCACTGCTGCCTCACAGTGCCAGGGACCCAGGTTCGATCGCAGCCTTGGTGACTGTCTGTGTGGAGTTTGCATATTCTCCCTATGTCTGCGTGGGTTTCCTCCCACAGTCCAAAGATGTGCAGGTTAGGTGAATTGGCCATTCTAAATTGCCCTCTAAGTGCATTGGTTAGAGGGAAATGTGTTTGGGTGGGTTACTCTTTAGAGGGTCGGTGTGGACTTGTTGGGCCGAAGGACCTGTTTCCGCACTGTAAGGAATCTAGATTAAACACGTCTCCACATTGTCCAAAAATAGCTCTATCTTTAGAAAGTACTTTGAATGGTTCAATGTGACATTTCTTTCCCATCTTTCTGCCAGACATCCTATAGCTGCAATGCTTGATTTTAAAAAAATCATTTATGGAATATGGGTGTCATTGGCTAGGCCACTATTTATTTCCTTTAGCTTCTTGTCTGGACAGCTAAGAGTCAATCCCATTACTGTGAGTCTGGAGTTACATGTAGGCCAGACCAGGTAATGATGGCTGATTTCTATCCCTAAAGGACATTAATGAAACACATTTATTTTGTGTCATTGACGGTGATTACATGGTCACAATTAGGCTGCAGTATATTCCAGGTTCTTTTATCAATTGAACTCAAAATTTGTGATCTGTCATGGTGGGATTTGTACTGATGTAAAGAGAAAATTTACCTCAGGTTCTGGATTGTAATCCAGTCACATTGGCACTACACCAAAAGACAGCCACATGATGGCTTGATGCAGTAAGATCAATTTTGACTTGGGTTCACTAAGGTGGGCAGGCAAGAGCCCCCATTACAATTTTGGCATGAGGTCCAGTAATATTAAATTCCTATTGAAAGAAATGAGAGCCAGGAGGGAATGTCCTAGAACAACTATCAAACAGGCATAGAGAGGGAAACCTCTAATATCAATGGGAATGGGTATTCATTCACTAAACACAACATTGATTCAGCAAACATGGAAACTTCAACCCTTAAGGCAGCCATCTGAAAATTTTGAATATCTTATTCCTAACTACATCTCCTCCCTCTTCCCATTATCATATGTTATGACCAATCCCCAAGTGAGGTTCTCTAACTTGTTACATTTCCCAACAGGATATCCCAAATGTTATGCTCCCAGGTGAGGAGGGATAAACTCTTTATTCACATTCCCTTTGGTTGGTCCCAACAAGATTAATTAAAAAGGATTTTCTCCCTCTGGATATCTTTCTCCAAGACCTAATGAATTTATTTTTTAAAATGAGCCAATTTAACCAGATTTTCCTAAGATAAAAGAAATGTGTTCATTAGTAACAAAACCTGAAATGAAATAATATTGCAACACATACCCACACAGATCAAAAATGAGAAATGAGTCCAATAAAGATAAAAGTTAAAAATATATGATCAGTCTGAACAGTAGACAGTGGAATATTGTGGCTGTTAATTGGATGATACCTGTAGAGCTGACGTTGGTAATTGAGTTTGATTTTTGGATCCTTGCTTTGTAGTTCAATGAAATTCTTTTGTCTGTATCCTTTTTGTTGAAAACCACCTTTCAGAATTCAGAGCAATAAGGTCTCATTTATTTTTGCCCTCAGTATGGTGGTATTTACTGGCTGTCCTCAACTACAACTTTCACAGAATACTACTCTGCTCTAGCCAATCAGCCTGCAAACACACAGAGACCAGGGATCCCAGTTGGTTTCTGACAACTTTTTTTTTATCACATTCTGGAAAAATAGAGCATAAGAATGTCTTCAACTCATCTCCACAGGAGAGGTTTTCCTGCTGACGAAAGATAAATGGATTGCCTTGAATCTCTGCCTTTTGAAGCCTTTCTCTTTGAAGCTTCTTTGGCATCCTACAAGATGCAAGGAGGAGAAAGTGAAGACTGCAGATGCTGGAGATCAGAGTTGAGAGAGTGTTGCTGGGAAAGCACAGCAGGTCAGGCAGCATCCGAGAATCAGGAGAATTGATGTTTCGAGCATAAGCCCTTCATCAGGAATGAGGCTTGTGGGCCAGGGCTGAGAGAGAAATGGGAGGGGGGTGGGGTTGGGGGAAGGTAGCTGAGAAAGCGATAGGTGGATGAAGGTGAGGGAGAAGGTGATAGGTCACGGGGGGTGATGGACAGGTGCAGACGGTAGTGCCAGGTTGGAGGCTTGCAACTGGGATAATGTGAGGGGAGGGGAAATGAGGAAGCTGTTGAAATCCACATTTATCCCGTGTGGTTGCAGGGTCCCAAGGCAGATTATGAGGTGCTCTTCCTCCAGGTGTCAGGTGGTAACGGTTTGGCAGTGGAGGAGGCCCAGGCACACACAGGATGAATGTGGATTTCAACAACTTCCTCATTCACACTCCCCCTCCACCCCTCATTATCCCAGTCCCAAGCCACCAACACGTCACCTCACTCTGGACCTCTCCATCACGCCCTGCTCCCCCCCCACCCCGACCTATCAGCTTCTCCCTCACCTTCATCCACCTATTGCTTTCTCAGCTACCTTTCCCCCAACCCCACCCCCCTACCATTTATCTCTTAGCCCGGCCCACAAGCCTCATTCCTGATGAACGGCTTATGCCCAAAACAACGATTCTCCTGCTCCTCGGATGCTGCCTGAACTGCTGTGCTTTCCCAGCAACATACTCTCGACCCTACAAGATGCAATATTCCACTGGTTGACACAGGGAATTAACAGTCATTATCTGTCTCTTTTCTAATCTTAATTACTTGTTATATGAACAGCAAATTCCCAACTCTGAATACATAAACATTGAGGAGTACTTTATCACATGGATCTTATGTCCCTATCCCTAAATAGTTGAATTGCTTGTGACATCTGGATTTTAATTTTCTCCAGCTGCAAATAGGTATCAGCTGAAATACTAAGGGGAGTCCTACTCACCAGGATATTACACTAGGCACTCACCTCAAGCTCAAAAGGTTATGTGTTTCAAAACTCATTCCAGAGATTTATGTACATAATTTATGTTTGGCAATCCAATACAGAACTTCAAGGAATGCTGCACTGTCAAAAATCTCTTTCCCAACTGAGAAAAATCAACATCTAAAATTAGAAAATGTAGTCATTCATTTCATTGCTGTTTTGTTGTGCACAGATTTCATCCTACATTTCCGATATTATAAAAGCTCTTAATTGCATTTAAAATGCTTTGGCATCCTGAGGCTCTGAAGGAATTAATTAAATAGAAGTGCCTTCCTTCTCTTTCTCCTTCTCTATCCCAACATTGAATTTCTTCATCCCTACTCCTGCAAAGGGGGTGGAGGGTGGGGGGAGCATGGGTACACATTGGCTCCACATAACTTACCCAAGCTACCACATTTTTGTGCTATATGCTGTGCCACTATTGCCCATGCAGGGTCCAACAGCATTGGTTATAACCCCTGAGAGAAAGGGAGAAGGATTCCCTAATGCCCTTTGGGGAAGTGGACCTGCATTATGGGCTCCTTTCATTCCAATCAGGCCAAGGGACTGTGCCTTTGATAACTTGGTCCTTCTCAATCTGTGAAGACCTCTGCTACCATTACCTGGGATTCTGCATCCTACTCTAGCTCTGCTGGGGTTTCTAGTGTTGGCTGGTGCAGGTCTCTTTCTAATTGGCAGGAGTTCTGTCAGGATTTTGGCTGACACACATAATGATCTCTGTCGCTGAAAAACAAACAGATATCATAACAGGGTTGTGAAAAATGGAAGTCTTGTTGCAGCCCTTCTGGGACAAGAAGAGGAAAACCCAAGTCCTATTGTCACAATTCACATCGTAGTACGGTGATTTGATGAGTTGTGCAGGGTGGGTTGGTAGAATATAAGGTTGAGACAATGTGTGCAGAAAATTGGAAAGAGAAGGAAGAAACTTAAAAAAAAATGTAGTTGAAATTAAGCACCCTTGTGTTACAGGGACAGCATATTGCAAAGATCAGTGTGATCTGGATTGAGTTACTCACGTGGAAATGCTTAAGTTTCAGCTACACTAATCTATTCAGTATTTATTGAGTTTCAATTCATGTCCAACACAGCAATCTGCACCTAATCAATCACCAGCAAGTATATATCCCTTCTGACGTGTATTTTGGTATCTTCTAATCTTACATTTCTAATCGTTCCTTAATGTATCCTCTTTGCCCCATTTCTACTATTCTTCTTCTGAGGAAATAATTCCATAGCCTCCAGTAATTCTCCATTAAAATACCCCAACGACCATGCATGAGCGCACATAGTGAGTTTCCTTGCCCTCACTCAACAGTTCAATATTTGCACTTTCAAACAAAAGTCAATGGAAAACAAAACATGGCTGAAATCTTTCTTTCTTTGCTTTTGACCATTGAATTCAGCTGTAGCACATAAATCAATATTGCTGCAGGGATCTGCAAAACCAGTGTTAAATTCATACTATGATGGCCGAGAGGACTCAGTGCCACTCTGAGCAGCATTTGTATGACTGAGGTTCAAATTTTCACAATGCTGGAAGTGCTCCATGCCTCAATGGAGACTGGAATCTGAAAGTTTCACACCTATATTCACACTCAATCTTTCCCAGGATGTTGGTGAGGATGGGATATATTTTACACAGATGCAGTCTACAATGTTTGCAGCACTTTGGAAAGTGCAGTTCTCTTCAAACAAATGCAACTTTGATAAACCATGTTTTCGAAGTACAACCTGTGAGCTTTATGAAAGTGATAAATAGGTCTAAGCTGGCCAAAGTTATTTGGAACGGTTAATCACCGTCTTGGAGAGCTCGGGTAATTTTTTTTATAGAAAGGTCAGGTATTACTTTAGGATTGTTAACAGCAGAATAAATATGCACAAAGAGACATGGATAAGACCGATAGAACTGCTAGTTGTCAAGTAATTTAAATAATTTGGCCTTTAAATTTTAGAAAAAACAAACCAGCCTACATTTGAAAATATAGTGGTGTTTGTAATTTCAATATGTTTCTTGACATAAAACTGTGTGATTTCATTAGTCATATATTTTGAGTGACTATTTTAACAGTCTATCATTGCATCAGTCAAGTGATTGAGCCTTTAAAGTGGTTGGGAAAAGAGATTAGCTGTCTTTGTTATGGGTTTTGAATCCAAATATGATTTTTTGGAGTTTTAAGTACTTGAAGGGATTGACCTGTGTTTAATTTTAACATGACAAAGTTCATAATGGATATTTAGAACTTTATTGCATATCATATTGACTCCTGAAGTCCCCCCATGGTCCATATTAGTGATTTATAAGAGTATAAGGGAATTATAGTTGGTTGGGGGCAAGGTTTCTCATGAGCTTACATTTAGTTGACAAAGGGACTATATAGGGCCGTGGGGATCCATGGGTTAGCATGGAACAAAGGAAAGGCCCATGGAAGGTAGATGGGTGGCGTGAACTGGCATGGATGGGAGGTCAGAGTCAAAAAGTGTGGTGCTGGAAACGTACAGCTGGTCAGGCAGCATCCAAGGAGCAGGAGGATCGACATTTCCTCGGGAGTCCAGGATTGATGGAATGTGAGAGACAAGAGTTTTTTTTGCTGTCCTGTTAATATTACAACTGAGACAAATCCTATTCCACTGAGGTCGATTTTTAACCAGCATGCCATATTACTTTGGAGTCTGTGTGGCTGCTTCTGCATCAAATCTAGAGATGGGAAGATTCACTCCAGTTAACATCAGTACTCCCAGAATGAAACTCCAGCAGTAGGGGCCAGTAAATGCGAAAATTCCCAATTCTGCATGACCAACTCAGGAGTGAAAATTTGTGCCAGAGCTAATGGGAGTTCCAGCAATTATTTTCCATACATAATTTTGCATACTTTAGCAAAGTGTTGAATATGTATTTGCAACGGATACAAAACTATGTGGAAGGATAGATTTTTTGCTGCATTCTACCACAGACCAAAAGCTACAGTAAAGTCTGCCAACCTTTACTATCTCAGCTGATATTTAAGTTTAAGTTTCTGTCAAATTTTATGTCATAAGTCTGGGCCATGATGTCATAGCAGGTAAAATCAAGGATTGCAGATGCTGGAAACCAGAGTCTAGATTAGAGTGGTGCTGGAAAAGCACAGCAGGTCAGGCAGCATCTGAGGAGCAGGAAAATTGACGTTTCAGGCAAAAGCCCTTTATCAAGAATAGAGGCAGGGTGCCTGCGGAGTGGAGAGATAAATGAGAGGGGGGTGGGGGTGGGGAGAAAGTAGCATAGAGTACAATGGGTGAATGGGGGGGGATGAAGGTGATAGGTCAGAAAGGAAGGTGGAGTGGATAGGTGGAAAGGAAGATAGGCAGGTAGGACAGGCCATGAGGATGGTGCTGAGCTGGAAGGTTGGAGCTGGGGTAAGGTGGGGGAAGGGGAAATGAGGAAACTGGTAAAATCCACGTTGATGTCATGGGGTTGAAGTGTTCCGAGGCTAAAGTAGAGGTGTTCTTCCTCCAGGTGTCCGGTGGTGAGGGAGCGGCGGTGAAGGAGGCCCAGGACCTCCATGTCCTTGGCAGAGTGGGAGGGGGGGGTTGAAATGTTGGGCCACTGGGTGGTGTGGTTGATTGGTGCGGGTGTCCCGGAGATGTTCCCTAAAGCGCTCTGCTAGGAGACGTCCAGTCTCCCCGATGTAGAGGAGACCGCATCGGGAGCAACGGATACAATAAATGATACTGGTGGATGTGCAGGTAAAAGTTTGATGGATGTGGAAGGCTCCTTTGGGGCTTTGGATGGAGGTGAGGGAGGAGGTGTGGGCGCAGGTTTTGCAATTCCTGTGGTGACAGGGGAGGGTGCCAGGATGGGGAGGGTGGGTTGTTGGGGGGCGTGGACCTGGCCAGGTAGTCACGGAGGGAACGGTCTTTGCGGAAAGCGGAAATGGGTGGAGAGGGAAATATATCCCTGGTGGTGGGGTCTTTTTGGAGGTGGCGGAAATGTCTTCGGATGATGGGTTTGTGCGAAGGTTGATAGGGTGGAAGGTGAGCACCAGTGGAGTTCTGTCCTTGTTACGATTGGAGGGGTGGGGTCTGAGGGCGGAAGTGCGGGATGTGGACAAGATGCGTTGGAGGGCATCTTTAACCATGTGGGACGGGAAATTGTGGTCTCTAAAGAAGGAGGCCTTCTGGTGTGTCCTGTGGTAGAACTGGTCCTCCTGGGAACAGATACGGTGGAGGCGGCAGAATTGGGAATATGGGATGGCATTTTTGCAGGAGGTAGGGTGGGAAGAGGTGTAATCCAGGTGGCTGTGGGAGTCGGTGGGTTTGTAAAAAATGTCAGTGTCAAGTCGGTCATCATTAATGGAGATGGAGAGGTCCAGGCAGGGGAGGGAGGTGTCAGAGATGGTCCCGGTAAATTTAAGGTCGAGGTGGAATGTGTTGGTGAAGTTGATGAATTGCTCAACCTGCTCACGGGAGCACGAGTCCTCAGCAAAGGTCTCACTTCACCCCCCCCCCCCGCCCACGCATCAATGAATTTAATACATGCCGTGACGTTGAACACTTCTTCCGCTGCCTCCGCCTCCGAGCTTACTTTTACAATCAGGACTTCCGCCCACCTTCCGAGGACCCCTTTGCCCACCTTCAACACACTCCATCCACCTGGACACCCCATGCTGGCCTATTACCTGCCCTTGACCTCTTCATTTCCAATTGCCGCCGAGCCATTAACCACCTGAACTTGTCTACCCCTCCCCCACTCCAACCTCTCACCCTCACAACATGCAGCCCTCCAATTCCTCTGCTCCAATTCCGACTTCACCATCAAGCTATCAGATAAAGGGGGTGCAGTGGTAGTTTGGCGCACTGACATCTACACCGCTGAAGCCAGATGCCAACTCAAAGACATCTCCTCCTACCACCCCCTTGGCCTCCTCCTACCACCCCCCACCTCCCATCATCAAACTGTCATTTCCCAGACCATACAGAACCTCATCACCTCAGGAGATTTCCCACCCACAGCTTCCAACCTCTTAGTCCAGGAACCCCGCACTGCCCGATTCTACCTCCTTCCAAGATCCACAAGCCTGACCACCCTGGCCGACGCATTGTCTCAGCCTGCTCCTGCCCCACCAAACTCATCTCCACCTACCTCAATACTGTCCTATCCCCCCTAGTCCAGGAACTCCCCACATACATTCGGGACACGACCCACACCCTCCACCTCCTCCAAGAATTCCGTTTCCCCGGCCCCCAATGCCTCATCTTCACCATGGATATCCAATCCCTCTACACCTCCATCCGCCATGACCAGGGACCCCAAGCCCTCCGTTTCTTCCTCTCCTGATGTCCCCAACAGTACCCTTCTACTGACACTCTCATTCGTTTGGCTGAACTGGTCCTCACCCTCAACAATTTCTCCTTCAAATCCTCCCACTTCCTCCAGACCAAAGGAGTAGCCATGGGAACCTGTATGGGCCCCAGCTATGTCTGTCGCTTTGTTGGCTACGTAGAACAGTCCACCTTCTGTAGTTACACCAGCACCACTCCCCACCTCTTCCTCTGCTACATTGATGACTACATTGGCACCACCTCGTGCTCCCGCATGGAGGTTGAGCAGTTCACCAACTTCACCAACACATTCCACCCTGACCTTAAATTCATCTGGACCATCTCTGACACCTCCCTCCCCTTCCTGGACTTCTCCATCTCCATTAACGACGACCGACTTGACACTGACAATTTTTACAAACCCACCAACTCCCACAGCTCCCTCTTCCCACCCTACCTCCTGCAAAAATGCCATCCCGTATTCCCAATTCCTTCGCCTCCGCCGTATCTGCTCCCAGGAGGACCAGATCCACCTCAGAACACACCAGATGGCCTCCTTCTTTAGAGACTGCAATTTCCCGTCCCACGTGCTTAAAGATGCCCTCCTATGCATCTCGTCCACATCCCGCACCTCCGCCTTCAGACCCCACCCCTCCAACCGTAACAAGAACAGAACTCCCCTGGTGCTCACCTTCTACCCTACCAACCTTTGCGTAAATGACATCAGCCGAAGACATTTCTGCCACCTCCAAATGGACCTCACCACCAGGGATATATTTCCCTCCCAACCCATTTCCGCTTTCTGCAAAGACTGTTCCCTCCGTGACTACCTGGTCAGGTCCACGCCCCCCAACAACCCACCCTCCCATCCTGGCACCCACATCTGCCACCGCAGGAATTGCAAAACCTGCTCCCACACCTCCTCCCTCACCTCCATCAAGGGCCCCAAAGGAGCCTTCCACATCCATCAAAGTGTTACCTTCACATCCACCAATATCATTTATTGTATCAGTTGCTCCTGGTGCAGTCTCCTCTACATTGGGGAGACTACACACCCCCTAGCAGAGCGCTTTAGGGAACATCTCCGGGACACCTGCACCAATCAACCCCACCGCCCTGTGGCCCAACATTTCAACTCCCCCTCCCATTCTGCCGAGGACATGCAGGTCCTGGGCCTCCTCCACCGCCGCTCCCTCACCACCCAATGCCTAGAGGAAGAACGCCTCATCTTCTGCCTTGGAACACTTCAACCCCAGGGCATCAATGTGGACTTCAACAGTTTCCTCATTTCCCCTTCCCCCACCTCACTCCAGCTCCAACCTTCCAGCTCAGCACTGTCATCATGACTTGTCCTACCTGCCTATCTTCCTTTCCACCTATCCACTCCACCCTCTCTTTGCTACCTTCCCACACCCTTCTCTCTGACCTATCAGCTCCATCCCCACCCCCATTCACCTGTTTTACTCTATGCTACTTTCTCCCCACCCCCACCCCCCTCTCATTTATCTCTCCACTCTGCAGACACTCTGCCTCTATTCCTGATGAAGGGCTTTTGCCCGAAACGTTGATTTTCCTGCTCCTCGGATGCTGCCTGACCTGCTGTGCTTTTCCAGCACCACTGTAATCTAGACCATGATGTCATAGCAGACTACACTAACAGATCTGAAAGAAGGATTCCAAAGCAAGTTTATGGCTCTTCCTAGTGGTTGACCATTATTGTCTACCTTATGAAAAAGCATGATGGTTGAATAAAGAAAAGCTATGACCTTGAGTTGTAATTTGACTGTGAGTATTATATGAATCCAAAAGGACAAAAATACAACAAAAAGCAATCAGCAACAAAATAGACCAAAATGGGGAAATTTTTAAACTTGTCTTTTGTAACATAATATTCAGGGACAAATGATACTTGGAACAAATATAAAAATATCAAGTTTCACTTTTATGACAAACAAAATGTGTCCCAACGAATATGTGACAAAGGTCATACAATATTTATACTTTTTAGAATACTACAATAACAACTTGAATTAATATAGCAGCTTTAAAATAGAAAAATGTCCCAAGGTGTTCCACAAGGGGGTGATCAGACAAGAAAACAAACTTAACACAGGTACAATGGAGAATTAATTAGCATACGTGGGCAAAGCTTGATGAATGATGTATGTTTTAAGCCATATCTTAAAGGAACAGAATAAGGTGGAAGGTTTAAGGGAGGAGCTCCAGGGTTTGGGGCTTAGATGGCTGGAGATATGGCTGCTTGCATGGAATGCACATGTCAGTGGTTTCCTTAATGCACTTACTGTGATTACCCCCTACACTGATTGTGGAACCAGCCCAACCACCTCATGGGATTTTGGGAATATGTTTGAAAATGATGGCTGGGAATTTCCTGGGAGCTGTTTGTAATCTGTTGCCGTAACTTTTCGGGAAGTGTGGTAGAAAAAACAGCAGTTTTAAGATCATTATGTAAACTCAATTTGAATAATTTAATGGATTCATAGAAATAGAATAGAGAAATGAATATCTAAGGTCATAGGGTCATAGAGATGTACAGCATGGAAACAGACCCTTCGGTCCAACCCGTCCCTGCCAACCAGATATCCCAACCCAATCTAGTCCCACCTGCCGCTGCAATAAAACTTTTTAATCATTAGAAATGCAAAACTGAAGTTCAAAAGTAAATGCAATATCACTTCCAAAAGCCAAAAAAACTATGGAATAGGAAGTACTCCTGACTCCCTGTTCTGTGATTTTTTTTGTTCTTGGTTTGTGGGATGTGGATATCGCTCATCGCGAATTGCCCTGGCAAAGGTGCTGTGAGCTACCTAAGTGAACCACTGCAGTCTTTGACGTAAAGGGACACTTAGAATGCTGTTGGGAAGGGAACTTGAGCATTTTGACCTGGTGACAGTGAAAGAATGTGACAAAGTTCCAAATCAGGTTTGTGTGTGATTCAGATAGGAACTTGCAGGCAGTGGGTTACCAAACATATTCTACCCTTGTCTTTCTAGGTTGGAGAGGTGTGGGGGTTTGGAGGTCGCATGGAAAGAGGTTAGGTAGTTACTGGAGTGCAGCTTAGAGATGGTACATATTGCTGCCACCGTGTGTTGGTGGTGGAGGGTGTGAAAGTTGAAAATGGTAGATCGGGTGCAGTTAAGCGGCTGCTTTGTCCTGGATGGGATCAAACTTCTCAAGTATTATTGGAGCTGTACCTATACAGACTACTCCTGACTTTTGTGTTGTAGACGGTGGACAGTATTACGGAGACAAGAGGTAAGCTACCTGCCACATAATTAACTAATGCTGTGAGATAAACTTTTTATTTCTTATATTTTCAGAATAGGTTAGTAAACAATTACAATGTAAAACATGTTTTTATTAAACTTCTTTATTCAATTTTCATGAAGGCAAAATCAGATCGGGTGCCAGTCTGCTGCATTGTTGTCTGTTGTAAGGTATCCCTGTGGATTTTAACTGCACCTCCCTTCCACCCCCCCACGCCCCTTCCCTCCCCTCTTGATTCTTGGTTACTAACTGCCCTGTTACAGCTCAATAAAAAGACTATTCTTCATGTTGGAGCTGAAACAGTGAATGTCAACAGGCTATTGCAAACTGGGACATATCAACTGAGTGTAACCCCTCCTCACCCAAGATCCTTGAGTATCCTTTGCAGTGGGGTTTTCAGTTGTGCTCAGAGACTGACTTTGTTGATTTTACAAGTAGCCTTTTCATAAAAGCAAGTTTAAGTGACCCGTTAGAATTTGAAAGTCTAATCCACCAAAGAAAGGTGCATGAGAAGCCCCAAACTGAAAAGTTTATAAAATCAGTCTTGCCCCCCAGCCTGACGACGATACATAGAAGTCAAATTGCCAACTTGATGATATCTCAAGCAGCTGTCACACATCAGAGTGCTATGCTACACAGAGCAGGTCCGGTAAGGATTCTGGCACAATCCCATAGAACTATTTACATTCAAATGACAATTGATGTGTAATGATCGAAACTGATCTCCAGGTAGACACAAAGATCTTTAATTTAAAAACATTTCCCAACCAGTGTATTTATGCTAATGTAAAAGCAATCCAACATTCCATATAGTGTGGCATAAATAAATTATAGCTTGTTTAAGCATTTAACATGTTCATTTATACATCGTGCCTTGTTTAAATGATTTTTAAATTATGCCTTTGCCTTGTTGGTTTTGAATTTGCCACTCCAACCAAGGAGAAAAGAGCTTCCGACAGCTGTGGGCAACCATTCCTATTACCTGCTCTAAACAGTTAAGGGCAGGATCAAACTGAGCTATAATAAGGGTTGCCATCTCTGCTAGGCATAATCTTGGAGGTTCTTTCAGAAGACCTCTGCCTCCAGTGGCCCAATGTTGCTGCTATTGGTTGCTGAAAAGTTTCTATCCGAGCATGTGAGTGGACTGTATTATGTCATTTTTGATGGAAAGTCAAACAGTTATCTTTCTCAAGCCTGATTATTTTAATAACTAATATGTAAATTCTTAAAGAAACTTAAAAATGTATACTGCCTTTCAGGCTCTATGAGCTGACTTTCCCCACAATTTAGGCAAGTGTTAATTTCAGGGACTTTCACGGCAGGTTCCTTCGTGTACTCCAGTGAGTTTTCTTATGCAGTTTTACGTTGCTCATTGCTTAGTAAGTATGCATCATGCTCCCATTGCATTCATCTGTATGGTGGCTCAGTGGTTAGCACTGCTGCCTCACAGTGCTAATGACCTGGGTTCAACTCCAGCCTTGGGCAACTATTTGTGAAAGGTTTGAATGTTCTCCCTGTGTGAGTTTTCTCCCACAGTCCAAAGTGTGCAGGTTAGCTGGATTGGCCATGTTAAATTATCTGTAATGTGCAGGCTACCTAGATTAACTATGGGAAGTACAGGGTTACAGAGACAGGGGTGGGATGCTTTTCAGAGCATCAGTGTAGACTCAATGGGCCAAATGGCCTGCTTCCACCCTGTAAGGATTCTATCAGCAACAGGAGTGCTCACTATAAATGGGATTTGAATTTATTTGCCACTGGTTTCACTTTCATCTCACTCAATCCCTGCCTTGGTCTCATCCCAGGAGAACATGGCCTACAGTGAGGCAAAGAGGGCCAAGAGAGGTGGTGCAATGCCCAACATTCATCTCCTCTCCCCTTTTGAGGCCCAAGTGGGAGACAATACTTTGTTGGGTACTTTAACAAGGTGAGAATCATTAGTATCATCTGGTGAGCACATCACTGCTGTATCTCTGCTACTGGTCAAGCAAGAAATACCCCAGATCTCTGGCAGTCAGAGTATGCTGGGGCCAGGCTCAAACCCAGTCAGGGAAGGAGTGCATGTTGTCAACTTTTAATAACTTCATCAAAATGCACAATTACGCAGAGCAGCAGAAATAAAAATTCAGAGACACTCAGCAAATTGCAGCAAGTGGTGGAAGAGTACACCAGCACCATCTGTATTGCGCTGGCTCTGGCATGTGTAAGTCTGGTTGTTTGAATGTGGCTGCCATGGAAAACCAGGTCTAGCACACTTAGTAAATCTTGCATGTGCTCACAGACCTGCACACCGTTCCTTTAACTAATATTGCTTATTACAAATGACAGGGTAAAAGAGGCACGAGGATCCTCCGCCTCAATCCAGCAACAATCAATTGAAGAAATATGACCGTGGGTCTCTTGCACTTACATCATGATTCGATTCAATTCCCTACAGTGTGGAAACAGGCCCTTCGGCCCAACCAGTGCACACCGACCCTCCGAAGAGTAACCCTCCCAGACCCATTTCCCCCTGACTAATGCACCTAACACTATGGGCAATTTACCATGGCCAATTCACCTGACCTGCACATCTTTGGACTATGGGAGGAAACCGGAGCACCCGGAGGAAACCCACACAGACACGGGGAGAATGTGCAAACTCCACACAGACGGTTGCCCAAGGCTGGAATTGAGCCTGGGACCCTGGCGCTGTGAGGCAGCAGTGCTAACCACTGAACCACCATGCTGTCATGAGTGGACATTTTGCTGGAAACTGCACTAAGAGGTTGCAATCAACTAGGGGAAAGTGAGGACTACACATACTGAAGATTATTAGAGTCGAGATGTGGTGTTGGAAAAGCAGAGCAGGTTAGGCAGTGGGAGGGGTGTGGGGTTGGGGGGAATGTAGCTGAGAGTGCAATAGATGGATGGATGGTCAAGCGGATAGGTGGGAAAGATGATGGATAGGTAGGACAGGTCATAATGGTGGTACTGAGCTGAAGGTTGGAACTGGGATAAGGTAGGGGGAGGGGAAATGAGGAAACTGGTGAAATCCACATTGATGCCATGGGGTTCGAGGGTCCCAAAATGGAAGATGAGGTGTTCTTCCTCCAGGCCAGGTGGTAAGGGAGTAGGAGGAGGATTAAGAGGTTGCTGTTGGCCCTGGTCTTCTAGACAATGTGCATCTCATCAATTTCAGTGGATGCTCTTAGTGCAGCAGCCACAACGACAACAGCAGCTTCTCTGCCTGGATGTATTGGCAATGGCTCCAATGAGCCAAGCTGGGGAGTTCAAAGTTCTTCAGTTGCAAAGGGCTTCGTATTGCTCATAAGTCGAACCTACATTCTCAGATAGAAAAAAGTACTTACTCTGATTAGGTGTGGTTGTAGAAGTTTTCTTTTCCATTGCGATTTGAATGAGGTTGGAGGTGAAGGTGTTATATGCAGCCTGTTAATCTGGATGACTCCCCACTCCTCCAAGTCTTCATGTTCCTTTATGCTTTGCACTCTGTCAGTTTCATCAGGTTTGAGTTTCCTACGATTCCATGCAATGCTTTTATTTAAGGCTTCATCTCACCATGTTACCCACGGATCTCAGGCCTACAGGTTATATCAAACCTCATAATGCACTTTACACCCCTCCCCCCCCCCCCCCCCCCATTGAGTTCAAGGCATTATTGACAAACCCGCTCCAATTTTTCACAACTCCCTACCATTCCATACTGTTATCATCTCTCTCCCTTGTATGCTGAGTTGTCCCCTTCACAATTATTGTCCTCCCTGCTTCCTAGCATGTTACTTCCATTCCCCACAAGTGACTTGCCAATTTCCTCACCTCAACAGCAGTCCCTGTCTTTCAGTGACAGAACTCCAGAACTGATCATAGTCAATCACCCCGAACGACTTGGAATGACAGCCCCAACTGATGACTGACCAGAGTCCCAACTCACTCCAAACTAATTCATTGATTGTTTGCACAGTACCTGCAAGACGGACCATGGCCCACTGTGGGGGTTCAATGTCATGACTGAAATGACACTGAACCCCCACCCTGACTGCTCCAAGTAGTAAACAGATCATGTCCCTGGACTGATCTCAGATGGTGCCCTTGACCGCCTGTGCTGATACCCCCTCACTGACCATAGTCCCACTTGACTTGACTGAAGACTTCTCCTCTTCAACTTTGAGACATTGCTATTTGGTTGAAGCATAGTGTGTTTCCCAAACACGCTTCTGGCACAGAGTGGAGGTACAACATTGAGGACACACGTGCCAAATACCAATATGTCAACTATCTTGGCTGATCATTGTTAGCAGACATAACAAGCCACCTGGCTTTGTTATGCACTATAAGACAGATGTATTGTGCACCTGTGAGTTCTCAATGATATGCTGATGCACAAAAAGTCAAGGTAGAGTTTTGCTGTGAGCATCCAGATCGATGCAAAATGAGGGAATGGTAAAAAAGCAAGCTAACTAGCCCTTTATGCACACCATCCATGTTCATAAAGGAATGCCTGTCTCTGAGGGCAACAGCAATGTAGGGTGTTGGGGAGTTCCAAAATGTAGTTTTAAAGTGATGAACTATACAAGAAGTATGTTGTGCCATGATTTTGTAGTGAGGCTGATGCTTAACTGGTGTCAATGCCCATGGACTGTATCCTAAACCATTGAGGAATGCTGGCCAGGGTGATACCCAGAGAAGACTCCAGCAAGTTGCAGCCACTAGGTACCCTCTTTGACCTCTACATCAGGAATTGGAGGTATCTAGTTTCTCTCCAATGCTTGGACAAATAGCAAGCTGCATATAACGGAGGTGATATTAAGCAATAGTTAGATGTTAAAGCATGCAAATAGACGCATGCTGTTTACTAGTGAGATTCTCATCCAGCATGAAGTCTCATGTTCAAAGCTGGATTTTTTGTCTCAGCATTAAGAATCTAATGTTTTCATTTGCACCCATGTTTTCTGAGCTGTCTCTCTATTGCCCATGTTGTTCAGGGTCTGGGAAAATTCAGACTTAACATTTTTCTTCTTATTTGTCTGCAGGAACATCTTGGCAATCAAGGGAAATCCTGGAGGATATGGCACCATTGCTAAAATGCTGGTGGCAATTATTGTGAAGGCTTTATACAAGAGGAATCATTTCTATGAGGGACCTGAAAACTGCCTCACAGTAAGATCCAGTGCCTTGATGAGGGGATTGATTTGTGTAACAGGTCTGGTGTTCTTCAGCTAATCCCTATACTGCTAAATTACTCAATTGGCAATGCTACTAAGGTTTTCAAAACAATAATGAAGGAAACTTCAGTGCACGGAAAAGTTCAGTGCAATAATGGGAATCAAGCAAAAAAGAGCTGTAATAAAGAATTGTGAGAAATACCAACAGATAAAACTAGTGCCAGGTGTCAACTGGCTCCACAGATACATCAAGGTTTGTTTTCATTTTATTTTCTTCTGTTCCAAGTGACCCTGATTACATGTTTACACAGAGAAGAGCCTCAAACATTGCGTGAATACTAACAGTGTAGCTGTTATGGCTTATTATTTGAATTTGGCATCTGGCCACCTTGATAAGGCTGAATTGATTGCACAGAAGCCATTTGCCATTCCTTCAACAAAAGAAAATATTACAGTGAAATTCTGATACTGTAGCCATTGCAAGTAAACTCTTCAATAAATAATTTTCTGTTCAGCCATGTGTTGACTAACATTGCTTTGGTGCTTATCGAAAGCAAGCAAGGTGATGCCTGATTCCTCAAGAAAATTATATACAGCACTGTTACAATAAATAGCTTATTTCCAAATAAATGAGAGAAACAAATAATTTAGTTATTCTGCTTACTGTAAATAGACACTGAAAGATAACAGCAATTATTAAAATAGACTCAAATGTTGTTGGTTTTATTTACAAATTAAAAGGAGGCCCTTGTTTATAGATTTGGGTTTGTTCATTAGCTTTGTCTTTTCCTGCTCTGAAGAGACTGTCTCCTGGTGAGATCTTGTTCTTTGTGTCTCTAGTCACCATCTATTTCCCAGAGTCCAAAGTAATTTTTTATGTGTGACTCTGGAACATGTAACGATCACACTCAATCTTAGCAGACATGCTTATTCTGTTTTAGAAGGGTTGAAGGGTATTGATAATATTTATTGAAACACAGCCACTCTGCCTAGGTGTTTCTGAAGTCACTTCTGGTATCCAGATTAAAATTTTCATATTTTGGTATTTATAAGTAGGTTTGATTCAAAAACAGGATATTAATTTCTGTAAGTAATTGCATATTAAATATTGATAATGCTTTATGTAGATTACATAGAACTACAGCACAAAGACAGGCCATTTAGTCCATCAATCCATCCTGGCATTTATGCTCCACTTAAGCCTCATCTCATCTTTCTTTGTCCAATTCTTTGAGAATAATCCTTGATTCATTTCTGCCTCATCCTTGTCATGGTTTCCTTAAAACTTTCTATACAATTCGACCCAACTACTTCCTGTCATGGTGAATTTCACATTCTCACTACTCTCTGAATCAAGAAGATTCTCTGACTTCCCTATTTGATTTCCTGATAGCTATTTTGTATTAATGGCCTCTTGTTTTGCTTATCCCCTCAAGTGGCAGCATCTGTGTTTATCTTTTCATCACTTTAAATACCTCTATTAGATCATGTTTCAGGCTTCTCTTATCAAGTGAAATATCACCCATCTGTTCATCGTTTTGAGGGAAGTATAATCTCTCAGTTCTGATACCATCCTCATAAATCATTATGGAACTGTTTCAGTGCCCTTCTATCCCTATCATAATATAACAACCAGAACCAATGATCCAAGTGTGATCTTATTCACGAATTTAACACATCCCGCTAGAAGTAAACCTGTGCTTAGTTTACTTTTGCTTTGACTTTATTGATCTGTGTCGCCACTTTTAGTGATTTGTGTCTTTGTACTTTCAGATCCTTTTTACACCTCTACACTACTTGGATTCTTACTTTCTAAACAATACGCGACCTCCTCATTTTTCTTACCAAAACATAATACTGATATTTCCACAGCATCTTATTGTGTTGACACATTTCATACCATTAAAATAATTCCTTTTGGAGTTTGATAACCGGATTTTTAAATCAATGAAATACAAATGAAACCCTATCACAAACATTTAATATAAAATAATCAAGCCAAATTTTAACTTTATCTCAGTTAGTCCATTAATAACACAAATGTAGCATCTCTGATGCTAAGTGGAAGTAGCCGATGGAACATTAAGTTTTATACACCTGGAGGTCCTGGAATCATTCCTTGACTCCAGCACTCCAGAGCTAAGAAGGGAAAGTCCATGCTCATGTCTGGAAGGACCACACTTGTGTGGATATTATTTGAGAAATGGATTACACACAACAGTGATCCCATTCATAGTTAAACATCCTGTCGACGCTCAGTGACAAGATTCAGATGTAAGGGAAGACTGTTCGAATTGAATTGAGTTAGGTTTGCTGTCACATGTACTCATATGAGTACAGTGAAAAGCCTACAAGTTACCACTTCTGGCATATAGATACCTAGTTGCAGATTTTTGAGTATAAATTCTATGGAAAAATGTTATAAAAATAAAGAAATTAAAATGTCCAGCATTACAGACTGTTTGGAGCAATGTAACTGACCTGATGTGCTTGTGAAATCATACCCCATGTTGAGTCAGCGTCGCCAAACAAGGAGGAGAGAAAGTTAGAAAAAAAATAGAATTATTTTTGGAACGGAAAGATAATTTTGCCAATTAAGTGGTATAGTAGAATTATTTTGCAACATTGTATTTTTATTTTGCAATTTCAGTTAAATTGTCTGTGAAGCAGATTGAAAGCTAAAATTGGAAAGCATTAATCATAAAATTTTGGAATAGCTTATTGGTTCAGATTTAGGTCCTATAAGCTTTATATGAATCATTGCCATGTGCCTGAACTATGTATATTTATTTAACTGGGATTTTAAAAAATCAGTTGTATAGAATGAGGCAAGAGTTGGAGGTGCAGCAATATAGGGAAGCCTTGAGAAGTGCCCCTCCATCTGAGCCATGAGGCCTGTGCTGAAGTCCCACCTACACCAGAGGCATGTAATAATGTCATGCAACAAATTGATCAGAATATATATATTAGTTGTACAAGTCTTTACATATGATAATGAAAACATGAATTTGGATGTATTTGACAAAAATATATATCAAATTTATGGTTGTACTTGATTCAATTTTGCACTAATCACAATTACTTCATTACCACCTTCTCAACGGTTTAGGAATGGGGAACAAGTATTGGTCTTGTCAGCAACGCATGAAAGAGCAAGAAAAGGAATTGGTTCGGAAAAGAATTAGTGCCTGAAGGTACATAAGCCTGATACAACATGCAGCCTAGACTGTTGAAAGCAGTCAGAGAAGAGAAGGTAAAAGTCACAAATTTTCAGACCATGCATAGGTTTGGAGAGTAGTCAATATATATATCATTCAACAAGAAGGAGAAAAGTTAAAGGAGGTTGTATCAACCAATTAGCCCAACATCAATTATGGACACTCTCTCTCAAATTATGGATTTCAAAATTAGTAAGCATTTGAAAATGTAATAAATAATTGAGGACAATTAGTATAGATTTTTTTAAAGGTAAGTCTTACTTGACAAACAATTTTTTTGAAATGGTGGGTGGGAAAGATAAAATAGTTCAGTAAACTTAGAATATCAATGCAAGGGGCCAAACAGGGAAGGCAGATGAACTCAGGGCATGGTTAGGAACATGGGACTGGGATCTCATAGCAATTATGGAAACATGGCTCAGGGATGGACAGGATTGGCAGCTTAATGTTCCAGGATACAAATGTTACAGGAAGGATAGAAAGGGAGGCAAGAGAGGAGGGGGTGTAGCATTTTTGATAAGGGATAGCATTACAGCTGTGCTGAGGGAGGATATTCCCGGAAATACATCCAGGGAAGTTATTTGGGTGGAACTGAGAAATAAGAAAGGGATGATCACCTTATTGGGATTGTATTATAGACCCCCTAATAGTCAGAGGGAAATTGAGAAACAAATTTGTAAGGAGATCTCAGCTATCTGTAAGAATAATAGGGTAGTTATGGTAGGGGATTTTAACTTTCCAAACATCAACTGGGACTGCCATAGTGTTAAAGGTTTAGATGGAGAGAAATTTCTTAATTGTGTACAAGACAATTTTCTGATTCAGTATGTGGATGTACCTACTAGAGAAGGTGCAAAACTTGACCTACTCCTGGGAAATAAGGCAGGGCAAGTGACTGAGGTGTCAGTGGGGGAGCACTTTGGGGCCAGCGGCCATAATTCTATTCGTTTTAAAATCGTGATGGAAAAGGATAGGCCAGATCGAAAAGTTGAAGTTATAAATTGGAGAAAGGCCAATTTTGACAGTATTAGGCAAGAACTTTCAAAAGCTGATTGGAGGCAGATGTTTGCAGGTAAAGGGACGGCTAGAAAATGGGAAGTCTTCAGATATGAGATAACAAGAAACAAGAGAAAGTTTATTCCTGTCAGGGTGAAAGGGAAGGCTGGTAGGTAAAGGGAATGCTGGATGACAAAAGAAATTGAGGGTTTGGTTAAGGAAAAGAAGGAAGCATATGTCAGGTATAGACAGGAGAGATCAAGTGAATCCTTAGAAGAGTATAAAGGAAGTAGGAGTATACTTAAGAGGGAAATCAGGAGGGCAAAAAGGGGACATGAGATAGCGTTGGCAAATAGAATTAAGGAGAATCCAAAGAGTTTTTACAAATATATTAAGGACAAAAGGGTAACTAGGGAGAGAATGGGGCCTCTCAAAGATCAGCAAGGCAGCCTTTGTGTGGAGCCACAGAAAATGGGGGAGATACTAAATGAGTATTTCGCATCAGTATTTACTGTGAAAAAGGATATTGAAGATATAGACTATAGGGAAATAGATGGTGACATCTTGCAAATTGTCCAGATTACAGGGGAGGAAGTGCTGGATGTCTTGAAACGGTTAAAGGTGGATAAATCCCCAGGACCTGATCAGTTGTACCCTAGAACTCTGTGGGAAGCTAGAGAAGTGATAGCTGGGCCTCTTGCTGAGATATTTGTATCATCAATAGTCACAGGTGAAGTGCCAGAAGACTGGAGGATGGCAAACGTGGTGCCACTGTTTAAGAAGGGCAGTAAAGACAATCCAGGGAACTATAGACCGGTGAGCCTGACCTCGGTGGTGGGCAAGTTGTTGGAGGGAATCCTGAGGGACAGGATGTACATGTATTTGAAAAGGCAAGGACTGATCTGGGATAGTCAACATGGCTTTGTGCCTGGGAAATCATGTCTCACATAATTGATTGAGTTTTTTGAAGAAGTAACAAAGAAGATTGATGAGGGCAGAGCAGTAGATGTGATCTATATGGACTTCAGTAAGGCGTTCGACAAGGTTCCCCATGGGAGACTGATCAGCAAGGTTAGATCTCATGGAATAAAGGAAGAACTAGCCATTTTGATACAGAACTGGCTCAAAGGTAGAAGACAGAGGGTGGTGGTGGAGGGTTGTTTTTCAGACTGCAGGCCTGTGACCAGTGGAGTGCCACAAGGATCGGTGTTGGGTCCTCTACTTTTTGTAATTTACATAAATGATTTGGATGTGAGCATAAGAGGTACAGTTAGAAAGTTTGCAGATGACATCAAACTTGGAGGTGTAGTGGACAGCGAAGAGGATTACCTCAGATTACAACAGGATCTCGGCCAGATGGAGTTTAATTCAGATAAATGCGTGGTGCTGCATTTTGGGAAAGCAAATCGTAGCAGGACTTATACACTTGATGGTCAGGTCCTAGGGAGTGTTGCTGAACAAAGAGACCTTGGAGTGCAGGTTCATAGCTCCTTGAAAGTGGAGTCGCAGAAAGATAGGATCGTGAAGAAGGCATTTGGTATGCTTTCCTTTATTAGTGAGAGTATTGAGTCCAGGAGTTGGGAGGTCATGTTGCGGCTGTACAGGACAATGGTAAGACTACTGTTGGAATATTGCGTACAATTCTGGTCTCCTTCCTATTGGAACGATGTTGTGAAACTTGAAAGAGTTCAGAAAAGATTTACAAGGGTGTTGCCAGGGTTGGCGGATTTGACCTATAGGGAGACGCTGAACAGGCTGGGGCTGTTTTCCCTGGAGCGTCGGAGGCTGAGGGGTGACCTTATAGAGGTTTACAAAATTATGAGGGGCATGGATAGGATAAATAGACAAAGTCTTTTCCCTGGGGTCGTGTGCTGGCAGGTGGGACTAGATTGAGTTGGGATATCTGGTCAGCCTGGACAGGTTGGAACGAAGGGTCTGTTTCCATGCTGTACATCTCTTTGACTCTGTGACTAATATCGGGGTTTTCAGAAGATACTGGATAAGATATCTTAACAACTGCTTACTCTTCATATGAAAGAACATGTAACACCAGAAATGCTCAGACTGGAGAAGAGTTCAAAGTAGGGTATTCCAGCCATCAGTGTTGGCTCTACTTTTGTTCTTGATATATAATTATGTTTTTGAAGAGAGTTAATAAGGAACATACCATTGACATTTGTTAATGATACAAAAGCAGGAGGTTTGCAATAAAGAACTCTGTAAAACTCTTCACCATGACATGGCTGAATGAATGGACAGGTGACAGATGCAATTTAAGGTGGATTAGAGGGAGATAATCTAATTTGGAAAATAAAGCAAAGAGTAACAGCTACAGCAAAGCAAATTCAGGAATTAAATCAATATTCCCAATCCCTGCCCACTCCGATCCCACTCCAAACTTCTTTAGAATCAATATAGAACTATATACTTGCAGCATCTGTGATAGATTCTAGATTCTTACTGTTACAAATTCTCCAGCATAAATTGTAATCTAATGGAGTTTAATGCGATCATATGGATTAAATCTTTGAATGATGAAGAGCACAATCTTGCAGAGTCCTGAGTGATGTGAGTTATGGTGAATTTATAACAGAATTGAGTGAGAAATTGGCAAGGCCAATCTCACCTCAAGAGTTACTCATCAGATTCTTTAAGTGTGTTCTCAGTATTAAGGTGAAATGCTGACTAGGAAAAGGTGAGTGGCCTTTTAAATAGGGTTATAGCTTGTTAATGATTTATTGACTGTACATCTTGTCTCATTCACCACTGGCTGTATAGAGCCTCCATGTTGCTTTCTACATAACAGCATCTCAGGGCATGGTTCATTGGCAATAGCATCACACACTCTTTGACTACAGATATTGGCATCCATGAACTTCCAACCCCTCATGATCCTCATGGCACCTTTCCAATCCATTTGCAGGGTGCTTAGGATGTACAGAATAGCATTGCAGGACACACCAACAACTAGCATTGAAAGGTTGCTGCACTCTCAACATAGATATTGATCCAAACTACATCCTATATGGACGTGAAGTTGGGCATCATGCTGACAGTTACACAGAGATTGAAACAAACAGATGTAGTGCAAAACCAATCAACCTTATCCAAATGTCATATTTCATGTATGGTGGGCTGACACCTATGACAGCAAAAAACCCTCAAAAGTTTTTTTTCATTTCTTTCCAGCTATGTGTTAGTATTGTCCCAGATTCTGCATGCTGGCTGGGATTGAACTATTTGCCAACGTTCACTGTTTAGATTCACCCATGATTAGTCTCTTTAAAAAAGATATTGGAGGAGAACTGAGGAGCTTTAGAACCATAACAGAGTCAGTTTTTCAGGGGATGAGAAGTAGCTTTGAAAACAAATCGAAAAAGAAAAGATAAATGAAAAGAAATATGAAGAGAGACAGATTCAGTAACAAGGCCATTATCCACTTACATATTGTAGAGCTCTGGCTGTTCTTGGGCTCAAATGCAAATAATTCCCATCTGAACATTGTCTCCAATTCACAGATAAAGCCAAATTGGATTTCATCCCAGAATAGATCAGGTCCAAGTGGGCAGCAGGAGCACAGAACGAACCAAGAGCAATGTTTTAAGTGCTCTGCTTGGAACTGTAACCAATACACCATAATGATTTACTGGCCTGTAATACGATGATAGGCTGTTCCTATCATTCCTACTGAATAATAGCTTTAACCCACTGAGGCCTTTTATAATATATCCAGTGATACAGAGTCCACAAGCAACTTGCAAGAGGGTTGATTTTAGCTGAGTTAAGTTGGTGCTTCTTGTTAAATTGAGGCTGGCAAGTCCTCAAAATGGGAGTCACAAGTTTACTATATCTGTTAAAATCTCCATCAATTCAATTTTTAAACAGACTACTCCCTGTTTTGAAATCTTGTGGTACAGTGGGTAGTCTGCTCTGAATAAACACGAAACAAGAGCAGGTGAGATTGCGATAGCCACGTGATGGAAAAAAACATGGAGCCTTTACCATCATTATCTATAACTCCAAACTAAAATGTGTATGTTACCAGTCAGACTCCTTGAGTGATCTTTAACCAATGACAACTCCACATTAGGCTTTTAACTCTTTTAATATGCAAATCAGGCCCAATGATGTAATTAAAACAATGCTTGCCATTTTATAACATAATTGAGTATAGCATAGGCCTTACACTTCCTGACCAGTTTTCATGCTGATACAACAAAAAACCCTAATAGTTAATTGAGTTTTTAATTATTTTTGTGGAGTCAGGAGGAAAAAGATTGCTTCACTGACCCAATAAGAATAAACTGGGCTGTTGGCTCTCAGGCTGTTCTTCTGTTATGATCAGAAACTAGGCCTAAATCCTGTTACAGTAAAAAGGTCAGGGCTTCAAAATGACTGTTCACCCATTGTTATGTTCTGTTTGTCTGTTACCCAGGAGTTAAAATCACCAACCACCAACGCAACCACTCACCCCCCCTGCACCCAAGGCCACCCCGACCCCCAGCCGTTGTGTGATGTTACCTTGATTAGGTTAGCTTTAAGTAGGTTCAAGGTGTGTCTAGTTCTTACATACACACATCCCATTACACGCATCATGCCTTCTGATAGATACTTCCTTTACATATAGATCCTGTCATATGCCCAATTCTTCATGTTAAACCATTACATGTCTTTACTATACCTCCCATGATACGCCTACCTCCCTGTCGCACTTCTTGACGACCTGCCTGGTATGTATCACATATCCATTCATCATATATCATTATGCAACACACCTGTTACAGACCTTGTTAGACATCCAGCCAATCTAATACACCCATCACATATCAAGCTTGTTAAATGCTTAATCTAATTTTCAATTTTATTAATTTCATATTTCAAAGGTAAATCAGGTTAGACTAGTTACTCATGGACAGTTTGATAAGTGTGGAGGGTTCTAACACACTCCTGACTTGTGCCTTGTAGACAATGGATAGTCTGTGGAAGTCAGGAGGAGTTACTTGCTGTAGGATTCCTAGCTTCTTCTGGCCACTGTACTGTATATGCCCAGACCAATTCAGTTTCGGGTCCATGGTAACCCCCAAGATATTGGTCGTGGGAGATTCAGTGATGACAATGCCAGTGAATGTCAAGGGATGATTTTCTATTCTCTCTTACAGTAGATAGTCTTTGCTTGCACTTTTGTCACATGATTGTTACTTTCCACTTGTCAGAACAAGTTCAATATCATCCAATGAATTTCAGTCATGACTTGATGTTGAACTCTTCTCTCATCGCCTTGGCCTCCGTGCCCACAAGAGTCCTTCCCTTGTTCCACACATCCCTACACCCACCTCCAACACTGTCCCTTCACCTGGACCCATCCCTCTGGCTTTTTACCTGGACTTGGCATGTTCATTAAGAATTGACGATACAACATCAGTCACCTGAATATCTCTGCCCTCCTTACTCATCGAGCTTATCTCCCTCTGAACTGACTGCGGCCCATGCTCTCAAATGCAATCCTAACTTTGTAATTAAGTCTGCCAACAAGAGCAGTGCTGTAGTGGTCTGGCATACTGACCTCTACATTGTGGAGGCTGAGCACCAGCTTTCAGATACTTCCTCCTATCTCACCCTTACCATGACCCCATGATTGAACATCAGACTGTGGTATTCACTAATCTCAATTTATCTAGAGAGCTCCTCACCACAAGCCATCAAGCTCATGACCCCTCCTGCACAGCATGCTTCTACTTCCTTCACAAAATCCACAAAAAGGACTGACTGGGCAGACCCATTGTTTCTGCCTGCTCCTGTCCCACATCTTTTCTGACCTCCACTCAATGTTTTCTCCCCTTGTCCAGTCCCTTCCCACTTATATTCCTGATTCTTCTAACACTTTACTTCCATATAAAAAGCAAGAGGATAGCCAGGGAATGGGTTGGCTCATTCAAAGAACAAAGGGGTGATTCTATGTGTGGAGCCAGTAGTAGGTGAGGTGCCAAACAAATACTCTATGTTGGTATTCGCCAAAGAGAAGGACATGGTGGAGGATGCTCTCAGGGTAGGGAGTGTTGAATTTCTAAGCCAAGTTGCTATTAAAAAGGAAGACATGTTGTGCATCTTAAAAAGTCTTAAGGTAGCTAAGTTCTGGGTCCTGTTGGGATCCATCCCAGAATATTGAAGTAGGCAAGAGAACAAATTTCTGGAACATTGATGACATCTTTGTTTCCTCTTTGGCCACATGTGAGTTCCCAGAGGACTGGAAAATGGCCGATGTTGTCTCGGGTAGCACTGATAATCCTGGAAATTACAGGCCTGTGAGTTTCATGTTGGTGGTAGAGAAATTATTGGAAAATATTCTCAGGGACAAGATCTATACACATTTAGAAGCAAGTGGACTTATTATCGACAGACAGCATGGTTTTGTAGGGGGGAGGTCATGCCTTACTAACTTGATCGAGTTTTTTGAAGAGGTAACAAAGATGATTGATGAGGGAAAAGCAATTGATGTTGTCTACATGGACTTCAGTAAAGCCTTTGACAAGATCCCTCATGGCAGACTGGTACAAAAGACGAAGTCACTTGGTATCAGGGGTGAACTGGCAAGATAAATACAGGAGGAGACAGAGGGTAGCGGTGGAAGAATACTTTATGGAATGGAGAGTTGTGATTAGTCGTGTTCCACAGGGATCTGTGATGGGACCTCTACTGTTCGTGGTCTACAATGATTTGGAGGAAAAAGTAGCTGGTCTAATTAATAAGTTTTTTGGCAATACAAAGATTGGTGGAGTTGTGGATAGTGAGGAGGATTGTCAGAAGGTACAGCAGAATATAGATCAATTGGAGGCATGAGCAAAAAAATGGCAGATCGAAGTTAGTCTGGACAAATGTGAGGTGATGCATTTTGAAAGGTCAAGTACAGGTGAAAATTATACAGTAAATGGCAGAACTCTTAGGAGTATTGATATGCAGAGGGAGCTAGGTGTGCAGGCACACAGATATCTGAAGGTGGAAATGCAGGTAGATAATGTAGTAAAAAAGGCTTGTGGCATACTTGCCTTCATTGGAAGGGGCATTGAGTATAACAACAGACAAGCTATGTTGCAGCTTTATAGAACTTCAGTTAGGACTATTGGACTTTGGCCAATGTCTACAGTTCTGGTCACCACACTACCAGAAGAATGTGGATGCTTTGGAGAGGGTACAGAAAAGGTTTACCAGGATGTTGCCTGGTATGGGCATTTTAGCTATGAAGAAAGGTTGGCTAGACTGGATTTGTTTTCACTGCAAGAGGTTGAGGGGTGACCTGATAGACATTTATAAGATTGTGAATGGCATGGAGAGAGTGGAAAGTATGAGGCTTTTTTCCTGGGTGGACTAAGGTACACAAGTTCAAGGTGCAGGGCGGGGAGTTTAAAAGAGATGTGCAATGCAAATTCTTCACACAAAGGGTGGTGAGTGCCTGGAACATGCTGCCAATAGAGTTAGTAGAAGGAAACACAATAGCAGCATTAAAAAAACACCTGGATGAATACATAAATAGGAAGGGAACAGAGGGATATGGATCCTGTAAGTGAAGATAGTTTTAGTATGGAAGGGAAAAATGTGGCGGTGCAAGCTTGGAGTACCAAAAGGCCTGTTCTTGTCCTGTATTGTTCTTTGTTCATCCCCCATCAGGATGGTCTTGGGGCTGTTCACTTCTTCCTGGAGAAAAGGCCTGAACTTTCTCCATCCACCATCTCCTCCTCCATCTGGCCAGGTTCATCCTTGCTTTGAACAATTTCTTATCCACGTACTCCTCCCACTTCCTTCAGGTCAAAAGTGTGGCCATGGGTTCCTACATGGGTCCCAGTTACGCCTGTCGCTGTGAGGTATGTGAGACATTCGTTGTTCCAGTCATACTGCGGTCCCCACCCACAAGTCTTTCTCCCGTGCATTGATGACATCATCAGTGCTGCTTCTGCTTCCCTTTTTGTGCAGAATTGGGAAAATTTATCAATTTTGTTTCCAACTTCCAAATTCCTGCTCTCACCTTCATCTGGTCTATCTCTGACTCCTCCCTTCCCTGCCTCAATATTTTTGTTTCCATTTCTGGGGCTAGGCTAGCCACCAATGTGCACTATAAATGCACTGACTCCCAGTTACCTGAATTATGCATCCTCACACCCTGCTTCCTGTAAACACTCTATTCTTCTACTTCTGATCCCCATTATCAGCTTTTCTTTCTTTTGAGCAGACTGTTATCCATCCCTTTGTGTCACTAGCCATTGTTCTGTCTCTCTGGGCTCCACTTTCACCTATTCTCACACTCCATTTTCACTCCCCATCCCTGTTACAGCATAAATAACCCCTCTTGCTAGGGTGACATTAGTTTGGAAGAAGAGTCACAGGAGTCCAGACATTAACTCTGCTTTAACTTCCTGATGCTAACAGACCTGCTGAGTTTCTCCAGCAATTTCTGTTTTTGTTTTAGATTTCCAGCATCTGCAGTTCTGAATATTATCCAGATTTTGCTACATTTAGACATGAACTGCTTCAGTATCTGAGGAGTTGCAGATGGTGCTGAACATTATGCAATCATCTCCTAAGGTCAGATTCATAGTGGAATTGAAGCCAAATGTCACCTGCTGTGATAGCGAGCTGGTGGGAGTTTACTGCTGGGGTTGATTCAAGAGCCGGGGAACCTAGTCCAGTGGTTTACCTGAGACATGTTGGGATCTTTCAAATTTACATGATATTTCTGAAAACATTTTTAAAGATTAAGATATTAATACCTTGAAGCAAAAGTATCAAACAGCTCACATTTCAAGTTGATAGCCCAGTAGTTTCAATGTAAAATCTTATGTCAGCCACTGGAACAGTTTCATGTTGGATTTTTGTGGGTTGTTTATTGGATCCAGACGGGCAGCCGAAGAATAGAGCACTTACTCAGTACATATGTCCATTTTTGTCCAAGATCTATGTCTAAAGCAGTACTCAGCCTATCCATGTTAAGCCTGCAAGCTGCAGGCAAGCAGCTGTTCGGAAGCAGCTGCCTATTGCAGCAATTTGGACAGTAGGCTTTGAATGGGATGGGAATGGAGTTGAGGGAGCAGAGAGGGAATGTGGAGGTAGAGTGGGTTGTGGCAAGTTCTGGATGACAGTTACCCTATACTATTTTGTGGACCAAAGAGAAGCACTCCTGTTTCTTCCAATCCTCAGAGGACAATATTTTCACATTTTAGAACTTTTTCTCACTAGTCTCCAGTTGTACCTAGAGCCATAGAGTCATAGAGATGTACAGCACAGAAACAGACCCTTTGGTCCAACTCGTCCATGCCAACCAGATATCCTAACCCAATCTAGTCCCACCTGTCAGCACCTGGCCCATATCCCTCCGAACCCTTCCTATTCATATACCCATCCAGATGCCTTTTAAATATTGCAATTGTACCAGCCTCCACTATTTCCTCTGGCAGTTCATTCCATACACGTAACACCCTCTGTGTGAAAAAGTTGTTCCTTTGGTCTCTTTTATATCTTTTCCCTCTCACCCTAAATCTATGCCCTCTAGTTTTGAACTCCCCCACGCCAGGGAAAAGACTTTGTCTATTTACCCTATCCATGCCCCTCATAATTTTGTAAACCTCTATAAGGTCACCCCTCATCCTCCGACGCTCCAGGGAAAACAGCCCCAGACTGTTCAACCTCTCCCTATAGTTCAAAATCTCCAACCCTGGCAACATCCTTATAAACCTTTTCTGAACCCTTTCAAGCTTCACAACAACTTTCCGATAGGAAGGAGACCAGAATTGCATGCAATATTCCAACAGTGGCCTAACCAATGTCCTGTATGGTCGCAACCTGACCTCCCAACTCCTGTACTCAATACTCTGACCAATAAAGGAAAGCATACCAAACGCTTTCTTCACTATCCTATCTACCTGTGACTCCACTTTCAAAGAGCTATGAATCTGCACTCCAAGGTACTGGAAGAAGCAGACCCATCCAGCACAAACTCAGATCTTGTCATTTTCACATCAAAATGTAGTCAATTCAGCATTTCAGTTTGAAATAGACATTTTCAGATTGGCTTTCTGGGTAACTAAAGATTTCAATTTTGCAGAAGCTGCATTTCCAGAATCAATCAGAAATGTCACAAGCTGTTTTAGATTTTGGAACCTGTTTTGCCCAGTTCAAGTCTGAAAGATAGAGCAGCAATGATATACAATTTCTTCAACAAGATATTGTAGGCACTGGCAGGGACTGAAAGCCATACTGAAGAGCAGCAGAACCCCCCAGTCAAGCCCTTTCAGTGTATAATTTGCAAACGTAATGGTTCCGTACATGCTCTAATTCTGCCAAACAACGTTATGGAATATCATTGTTTCAAGATTTTTATAATGCATTCACATTTCAAAGATTCACGTCAAATCTGCTATCCTCTCATCCAGTCAGGTAAGTGTTGTAGAATGATTCAGGACATACCGTGGCAGAGCATCGAACACTATTTTCTGTTACTGAGACCTGTTGCAACTTTATGCTTTATTTTATTTTCCATGTGTAATAAGTATGTGAAAGTGTGAGTTGACAACCACAATAAGAGAAACTGGGCATCTGGCATATGAATGGGCATGTTTGACAACCGGGCATGTCCCTTGTCAGAGTCAGCTTGAAAGACTGAGAAAGAAACATTGCGAGAATCAAGACGATGGATGAAGACTCGCCATCTGAGGTAGTTTGGGCTGAGGTTAGGAATAGGGAAGGTGAGGTCACCCTGTTAGGAGTTTTCTACAGGTCTCCTAATAGTCCTGGAGATGTAGAAGAAAGGATTGCGAGGATGATTCAGGAGAAGAGTGAAAGTAATAGGGTGGTTGTTGTGAGGGACTTTAACTTTCCAGATATTGACTGGGAAAGCGATAGCTTGAGTTCGTTAGATGGGTCAGTGTTTGTCCAATGTGTGCAGGAGAGTTTCCTGACACAATAGACAGGCCAACAAGAGGTGAGGCCATACTAGATTTGGTTCTGGGTAACGAACTAGGCCAGATGTTAGAATTGGAGGTTGGTGAGCACTTTGGGGACAGTGACCACAATTCGGTGACTTTTACTCTACCGATAGAGAGGGATAAGTGTTGCCTGCAGGGCAAGAGCTATAGCTGGGGGCAGGGAAATTATGATGCGGTGAGGCACGACCTAGGATGCGTGGCTTGGAAAAGCAGGCTTCAAGGCATGGGCACAATCGATATGTGGAGCTTGTTCAAGGAGCAACTATTGAGTGTCCTTGATAAGTATGTACCTGTCAGGCAGGGAGGAAAGGGTCGTGTGAGGGAGCCATGGTTTAATAAGGAATTGGAATCCCTTGTTAAATGGAAGAGGGCGGCCTATGTAAAGATGAGGCGTGAAGGTTCAATTGGGGCGATTGAGAGTTATAAGGTAGCTAGGAAGGATCTGAAGAGAGAGCTAAGAGCAGCAAGGAGGGGACATGAAAAGTCCTTAGTTGGTAGGATTAGGGAAAACCCTAAGGCTTTCTATAGGTATGTCAGGAATAAAAGAATGACTAGGGTAGGAATAGGTCCAGTCAAGGATAGTCGTGGGAAGTTGCGTGTGGAGGCTGAAGAGATTGGGGAGACACTGAATGAATACTTTTCGTCAGTATTCACTCAGGAACAGGACATTGTTGCCGATGTGAATATTAAGTCACAATTAATTAGAATGGACGGCTTTGAGGTATGTAGGGAAGAGATGTTGGAAATTCTGGAAAGGGTGAAAATAGATAAGTCCCCTGGGCCTGATGGCATTTATCCTAGGATTCTCTGGGAAGCAAGGGAGGAGATTGCAGAGCCATTGGCCTTGATTTTTATGTCCTCGTTGTTCTACAGGAATAGTGCCAGAAGACTGGAGGATGGCAAATGTGGTTCCCTTGTTCAAGAAGGGGAGTAGGGATAACCCTAGTAACTATAGGCCGGTGAGTCTCACTTCTGTTGTGGGCAAAGTCTTAGAGAGAATTGTAAGGGATAGGATTTATGAACATCTGGATAGGAATAATGTGATCAAGGATAGTCAGCATGGTTTTGTGAAGGGCAGGTCGTGCCTCACAAACCTTATTGAATTCTTTGAGAAGGTGACTTAAGGAGGTAGACGAGGGTAAAGCGGTAGATGTGGTGTATATGGATTTTAGTAAGACGTTTGATAAGGTTCCCCATGGTAGGCTACTGCAAAAAATATGGAGGTATGGCATTGAGGGTGAGTTGGAGGTTTGGATTAGGAATTGGCTGGCTGAAAGAAGACAGAGGGTAGTAGTTGATGGTAAAGGTTCATCTTGGAGTGCAGTTACTAGCGATGTTCCGCAAGGATCTGTTTTGGGACCATTGCTGTTTGTCATTTTTATAAATGACCTGGAGGAGGGACTAGAAGGTTGGGTGAGCAAGTTTGTGGATGATACGAAAGTCGGTGGAGTTGTTGACAGTGAGGAAGGATGTGTCAGGTTACAACGGGATATAGATAAGTTGCAGAGCTGGACAGAAAGGTGGCAAATGGAGTTCAATGTAGCTAAGTGTGAGGTGATTTGGTAAGAGTAACAAAAAGATGGGGTACTGGGCTAATGGTCAGATACTTGGTAGTGTGGATGAGCAGAGGGATCTTGGTGTCCATGTACACAGATCTCTGAAAGTTGCCACCAGGTAAATAGTGTGGTGAAGAAGGCATATGGCGTACTGGCTTTTATTGGTAGAGGAATTGAGTTCCGGAGCCCTGAGGTCATGTTGCAGTTGTATAAGACTCTGGTGTGGCCACATCTGGAGTATTGTGTGCAGTTTTGGTCGCCATACTATAGGAAGGATGTGGAGGCACTGGAACGGGTGCAGAGGAGGTTTACCAGGATGTTGCCTGGTATGGTAGGAAGATCGTATGAGGAAAGGCTGAGGCACTTGGGGCTGTTTTCATTGGAGAAAAGAAGGTTTAGGGGTGACTTGATAGAGGTGTACAAGATGATTAGGGGTTTAAATAGGGTTGGCCAGGAGAACCTTTTTCCACGTATGGAGTCAGCTATTACGAGGGGGCATAGCTTTAAATTAAGGGGTGGTAGGTATAGGACAGATGTTAGGGGTAGATTCTTTACTCAGCGAGTCGTGAGTTCATGGAATGCCCTGCCAGTAGCAGTGATGGACTCTCCCTCTTTATGGGCATTTAAACGGGCATTGGATAGGCATATGGAGGATAGTGGGCTAGTGTAGGTTAGGTGGGCTTGGATCGGCGCAACATCGAGGGCCAAAGGGCCTGTACTGCGCTGTATTTTTCTATGTTCTATGTTTTAAGAAGGAACTGCAATTTTCAAGAGGTGCCTTAATATCAAATTTGATAAAGAAATTGAAATAAAAGATTGAACTTTAATCAATGGAGAAAACAGGCTTGAGTCTGGTGTTAAAGTCTGAAAGATTTGCTTCTGTTCCCTCCTCCAATCCATCTGTGTTTAGCTTTAAAGTTGATCATGAGCTTTTGGGCATGATTGTCATTTTGAGCTTGAACTCTGGCTGACCAGGTTTCTCAAGGCTCAGGAAATGGAACATGATGGATTCATGAGCAAAGTAACTTTACACCTGCTTCTAGATCCTGGTAACTTCAAGAGAGTCATCTACAATAAGTACCTCCACCAATCATCCCCTCCTACCCTCTGGTCCCACATGACGTCAGTCCATCTGCTCCCATTACCATTCCCAATCCTCTCCCAAAGCCCATCATCACCACAGGACCTCCAATATCCGCATGAGACCTCCAGCCTTCCCTTGAGGTCTTTAATCATTCACACCTTGAGACCACTGGCTTCCACCACAAGCCTCCAACTACTCAATCCTGCTCATGGGCAGCATGGTAGCTCAGTGGGTAACACTGCTGCCTCACAGTGCTGGGATATGAGTTCAATTCCAACTTAAGGTGACAGTATGTATGGAGCTTGCACATTCTCCCCATGTCTGTATGAATTTCCTCTGGGTGCTCCAGTTTCTTCCTACAGTCCAAAGATGTGGGTAGATTGGCTATGCTAAGTTGTCCCATAGTGTCCAGGGAGGTGCAGGTTATGTGGGTTAGCCATGGAAAATGCAGTGTTACAGGAATTAAGTGGGTCTGGATTGGATTCTCCTTGGAGTTGATGGGCTGAATGGCTTGCTTCTACAATGTGGAAGCTCTACGATTCTAAGGTCCAATTTCCCCACCTGCCATCATCAGATCACTGCTACCGCATCACTACCACGTCTCTAATCAAACCCTGCTCCAAGGAAGGGAACTCTGTTCAATTGCAACTGCCTTCCTTTGCCACTAGGATTGACTTCTTCAGTGATCACTCATCTCAGCTTTCTGACACCAGTGGTTGATGTTTTTGAGCATGTGGCTTCAATAATCAGCTTATTACATGACTGTAGGTCAAGCTTTTCAATCAGACTGACTTCCAGAGAGGGATTGACGATGTGCTGTGGACAGTATACAGTGAACTCCTTACTTCTGGGTTTCCCTCACCTTTTGCTACTACCACCCACCTCACCCCCATTCCACACACTCAGCAAGGCAGTTAGTTAAAACTTCAACTCAAAGTGGGAGAAATAAAGATTGCGCCTTGGAATATTTTACTATGCTATCAATCAAAGTTGTCTTGTTGCCGTTGATTGGTACTAAAAGACAATGAGAAAGGAAAAATAGACTGAAAAACTGAAGAATAGCTAGACAGAGCAAAACCAAATAAAACAGCTTCCCACTTCAGCAGCTTTTAAAGCAAAACTATCTCCTGTCCAAAACCCCAGTCAGCTCACTCTTTGCTTTTTTTCTTTATTTTTCAAAGTTCTCTGTGGGTGGTTGGCCAGCACTGATCTTCTCTTGATTGGCCAAACTAACATCCAAGCATCAGCCAGTCCCAGAACAGAACAACATCTTGGTGCCAAATTGCCTATTGTGTTCTTAGAGCAGTAACCAACCTGCATCATCTTTCCAGGCAAGTTCCCCACAGCAAATATCTGTCTTTTGATTTCTTCCTTTTAAAAAAAAACAAGCTGCTATTCATTGTTCAGTGTTCAATTTTCAACTGTAATTCACAGTTCCAAATCAAAATGAGAAAAATAAAATAAAAATAGTGATGTTCTCAACAATGCCTTTCAGTGATAGATGTCAGGGGAGGCATTGGTCTAATATCATTATTAAACAATTAAACTAGAGAGGTGAAAGTGGGTCCTGCAGATGCTGGAGATTAGAGTCAAGATTAGAGTGGTGCTAGAAATGCACAGCAGGTCAGGCAGCATCCGAGGAGCAGGAAAATCAATGTTTTGGGCAAAAGCCCTTCATCAGGAATTAATCCAGGGACCCAGGAAATGTTGTGGGATCACAGGTTCAAATCTTGCCATGACAGATAGTAGAATTTGAATTCAATAAAAACCAGTGATTAAGAATCTAGTGACGAAATGGAAACCATTGTGGGATTGTCGGGAAAATCCATCTGGTTCACTAATGTCCTTTAGGGAAGGAAATCTGCCATCCTTACCCAGTCTGGCCTACATGTGATTCCAGACCCACAGCAATATACTTGACTCTCAACTGCCCTCTGGGAAATTAAGGATGGGCAATAAATGTTGGCCTGGCTAGTGACATACACATGCCTTGAATGAATGTTAAAAAAGATAGATAAGTGATGCTATTGTTAACTGAAGACTTCAGCATAGCCACACATTTCAGATGACAACTTTTCGACATTGATCCTTGTATAACACTGAATGTCATTAGCCTCAGTGCTATTGTGACAGCAAAACCAGTTCAGTGAAATATAACACTTTCAGCCTTTGTTCAGTTTGAACCATCAATTTCTTAAAATGAAACAACAAATTTTGAGACAAACAAAAACAGAAATTGCTGCATCTTTTGAGTCCAGCGACTTTCTTCAGAACTTTTAGCAGCTGATTGATTGATTGATTGATTTACTGTTATCACATGTACTGCACTACCAAGAAAAGTGTGGGTTTGTGTGCTATACAGGCAGATCATACCATAGAAAGTGAATCAGGGTTGCAGAACAGAGTGCAGAATACAGTGTTACAACTGCAGAGAACCTGTAAAGAGAGAGGTGCTTTTGAGTGTATTTGCACATATATTCAAACTTCTATACCTTCTGTCAAATGGAAGTAGGTGGAAGAATATATAACCAAGATGGGAGGGGTCTTTGATTATGTTGGCTGTTTTCCTGAGGCAATGGGAAATATAGGTAGAGTCAATGGATGGAAGGCTGGTTTGTGTGATGGACTGGGCTGTGTTCATGACTCTCTATAGTTTCTTGTGGTCTTAGGAAGAGCAGTTGCCATATCACGGTGTGACCCATTCAAATAGGCTGCTTTCAGTGGTGCATCTATAAAAATTGGTAAGAGTTCGTTTGGACACGTGAAATTTTCTCAGCCCCCTGAAGAAGTAGAGACATCATTGAACTTCCTTGACAGTTGAGTCGATGTGGGTTGACCAGATTGATGGCGATCACCAGCCCTAACAACTTGATGCTCTCTAATATCTCCACCTCAACACTGTTGATGCAGAGAGAGATGTGCCCTCCACTCTGCTTCCTGAATTCAATGACCAGCTCTTTCATTTTGCTGATGTTGATGGAGAGATTGTTGTCTTTATACCAAGCTGCTAAGCACTTAATCTTTTTCCTGTATTATGCTTTGTTGTTGTTTGAGATCCAACCCACAATGGTGAAATTGGCAGCAAACTTGTAAATGGAGTTAGGGTGGAATTTGGCTATATAGTCATGAGTATATCAGGAGTATAATAGGGGCTGAGTGAGCAACCTTGTGAGGCATTGGCATTGAGGATTATGGTGGAAGAGGTGTTGTATCCTATCCTTACTGTCTCAGAGTTTCGAGATGAGTTAATTTGGAATTATGGTGTTGAAGGTGGAACTGTAATGAATAAATAGAAGCCTGACCTAAGTATCCCTATTATCCATATGTTTCATTGATGGGTGTAGGAACATGACATTTGTTGTGGACTTCTTGTGCCGGTAGGCGAATTGCAAGAGTCAAGGTGATTTGGTAGGCCGGAGCTGATGTAAGTCATGACTAATCTCTTGGGGCTGGGGGCGTGGGGGGTGGGGGGGAGGAGAAACGAAGTGAGTGGATAATTAGAATCGGAGCTCAGACGCACAGAGAATAAAAAAGATACGCAGACAGAGTGACCATTGATAATCAGCCAGGGAAGAAGAGACAAAAGAAAACTGCAGATGCTAGAATCCAAAGTAGACAAACAGAAGACTGGAGGAACACAGCTAGCCAGGCAGCATCAGGAGGTGGCGAAGTTGGCAGTTCAGATATAACCCTTCTTCAGAAATGGGTAGGAGGAGCTGCAAATAAATGGGGGAGGGGGTAGGGAAGAGGAATTATGAGTGGGGAGAGGGTCTGCATGGTGAGGTACTAATAGGTGATGGGTAAAAGAGTAGCTAGGTAGGTGATAACGGGACTATAGGTAAAAATAGACTGACAGTGCTGAAAGCAATCCAGTTCATGATAGAGCCTAGAGTGTGGGCGTGGGTAACAGACATAGAAGGAGGGGTTCATGTCCTAAAATTGTGAAACTCGATGCTGAAATCCTGAAGACTGTAAGGTTCCCAAGCTGAAGATGTGATGTGTTTCTTCCAGTTTGCACTGAGGCTTGCCGGAGCACTGCAGCAGGCCTGAGAGAGACGTGTTGGCCCGGGAGCGTGGTGGTTGTTGAAGTGGCTGACAACTGGAAGTTTGGGGTCATCTTTACAGACAGAGTGTAAAGGTTCCACAAAGTGATCACCCCTCCTGCATTTCGTCTCCTGACTGCAGAGGAGATCGTATTGTGAGCCGTGAATTCAGTGGACTAGATTAAGCGAAGAGCTGATAATGTGTTGCTGGAAAAGCGCAGCAGGTCAGGCAGCATCCAAGGAGCAGGAGAATCGACGTTTCGGGCATAAGCCCTTCTTCAGGAATGAGGAAAGTGTGTCCAGCAGGCTAAGATAAAAGGTAGGGAGGAGGGACTTGGGGGAGGGGCGTTGGAAATGCGATAGGTGGAAGGAGGTCAAGGTGAGGGTGATAGGCCGGAGTGGGGTGGGGGCGGAGAGGTCAGGAAGAAGATTGCAGGTTAGGAAGGTGGAGCTGAGTTCGAGGGATTTGACTGAGACAAGGTGGGGGGAGGGGAAACGAGGAAACTGGAGAAATCTGAGTTCATCCCTTGTGGTTGGAGGGTTCCTAGGTGGAAGATGAGGCGCTCTTCCTCCAACCGTCGTGTTGCTATGGTCTGGCGATGGAGGAGTCCAAGGACCTGCATGTCCTTGGTGGAGTGGGAGGGGGAGTTGAAGTGTTGAGCCACGGTGTGGTTGGTTTGGTTGGTCCGGGTGTTCCGCAAGTAGGCGGCCTGTCTCCCCAATATAGAGGAGGCCACATCGGGTGCAGGAAATGCAATAGATGATGTGTGCGGAGATGCAGGTGAATTTGTGGCGGATATGGAAGTAACTCTTGGGGCCTTGGAGGGAAGTAAGAGGGTAGGTGTGAGCGCAAGTTTTGCATTTCTTGCGGTTGCAGGGGAAGGTGTCGGGAGTCGAGGTTGGGTTGGTGGGGGATGTGGACCTGACGAGGGAATCACAGAAGGAGTGGTCTTTTCGGAACGCTGATAGGGGAGGGGAAGGAAATATATCCCTGGTGGTGGGGTGTGTTTGGAGATGGCGGAAATGACGGCGGATGATACGCTGTACATGGAGATTGGTGGGGTGGTAGGTGAGGACCAGTGGGGTTCTGTCCTGGTGGCGGTTGGAGGGGCAGGGCTCAAGGGCAGAGGAGCGGGAAGTGGAAGAGATGCGGTGGAGGGCATCGTCGACCACGTCTGGGGGGAAATTACGGTCCTTGAAGAAGGAGGCCATCTGGGTTGTACGGATTTGGAACTGGTCCTCCTGGGAGCAGATGCTGCGGAGACGAAGGAATTGGGAGAATGGGATGCCGTTTTTACAGGGGGCAGGGTGGGAGGAGGTGTAGTCTAGGTAGCTGTGGGAGTCGGTCGGTTTATAGTAAATATCCATGCTGATTCGGTCGCCCGAGATAGAAATGGAAAGGTCTAGGAAGGGGAGGGAGGAGTCTGAGACGGTCCAGGTGAATTTGAGGTTGGGGTGGAAGATGTTGGTAAAGTGGATGAACTGTTCAACCTCCTCTTCGTAGGATATGTAGAACAGTCCATCTTCCGCAGCTACACTGGCACCACCCCCACCTTTTCCTCCGCTACATCGATGTTGCCTCTTCGTAGGATATGTGGAACAGTCCATCTTCCGCAGCTACACTGGCACCACCCCCACCTTTTCCTCCGCTACATCGATGTTGCCTCTTCGTAGGATATGTGGAACAGTCCATCTTCCGCAGCTACACTGGCACCACCCCCCACCTTTTCCTCCGCTACATCGATGCCCCTCCCCTATCAGCGTTCCGAAAAGACCACTCCCTCCGTGACTCCCTCGTCAGGTCCACACCCCCCACCAACCCAACCTCCACTCCTGGCACCTTCCCCTGCAACCACAAGAAATGCAAAACTTGCGCCCACACCTCCCCCTTACTTCCCTCCAAGGCCCCAAGGGATACTTCCATATCCGCCACAAATTCACCTGCACCTCCACACACATCATCTATTGCATCCGCTGCACCCGATGTGGCCTCCTCTATATTGGGGAGACAGGCGCCTACTTGCGGAACGTTTCAGAGAACACCTCTGAGACACCCGGACCAACCAACCCAACCACCCCGTGGCTCAACACTTCAACTCCCCCTCCCACTCCACCAAGGACATTCAGGTCCTTGGACTCCTCCATCGCCAGACCATAGAAACACGACGGTTGGAGGAAGAGTGCCTCATCTTCCACCTAGGAACCCTCCAACCACAAGGGATGAACTCAGATTTCTCCAGTTTCCTCATTTCCCTCCCCCCACCTTGTCTCAGTCAAATCCCTCGAACTCAGCTCCACCTTCCTAACCTGCAATCTTCTTCCTGACCTCTCCGCCCCCACCCCACTCCGGCCTATCATCCTCACCTTGACCCCCTTCCACCTATTGCATTTCCAACGCCCCTCCCCCAAGTCCCTCCTCCCTATCTTTTATCTTAGCTTGCTGGACACACTTTCCTCATTCCTGAAGAAGGGCTTATGCCCGAAACATCGATTCTCCTGCTCCTTGGATGCTGCCTGACCTGCTGCGCTTTTCCAGCAACACATTTTCAGCTCTGATCTCCAGCATCTGCAGTCCTCACTTTCTCCAAATAGGGATTTGACTAAGATAAGGCTCTTTATTATTTGCTGTTTATATTACATTTTAAATTTATTCTGATGCACCATGGCTCTTTTACTTGTTTTAAAAACAAACCAGTGGAGAATCTGCAAGTGACTGTGTGATCCAAATTTATGATTGCAGTGACAATAATTACAAGTATGACTTCATTCTAGAGAAATGTTCTTCACGTCGGTGGTCTTAAATGAAACAAGCTTTGCTGGTCTAACCTCAATAATCAATAAATTAAAAGTTAAGGAAAATTAATGAATACAGTAACCAAACCTCAGAACTCTCTTCTTTCCAACAACAACAGTGTAGTTTCCTGGTCCTCACTTTCCACCCCAACATCTAAAGGATCAAAAGCCACCATTTCTTCCACTTTCAGTGGGATGCCACCACCAGATACATTTCCTTTCACCTCCCTTGTCAGCATTCCGCAAAGACCTTTCCCTCCAGGACACCACAGTCCATTCCTCCACTCTCGGCACCTCCACACAGCCTCATCGAACCTGACCATTACAGAAAATGCAACACTTGTCCATTTACCTTCCCTCGCATCTCTATCTAAAGTTCTGGACACACCTTCCAAGAGAAGCAGTGATTTTCCTGCCCTTCGCTTAATCTACGAGGAGAAAGTGAGGACTGCAGATGCTGGAGATCAGAGCTGAAAATGTATTGCTGGAAAAGCGCAGCAGGTCAGGCAGTATCCAAGGAACAGGAGAATCGACGTTTCGGGCATAAGCCCTTCTTCAGGAATGAGGAAAGTGTGTCCAGCTGAAGAAGGGCTTATGCCCGAAACGTCGAAATCCCTATTTGGTCCAGTTAGTCCAATGCATAACTTTAGATAGAACAAAGGACTTTGGAATCTTCTTGTTTAATAAATTAAGAAAGGTAAAACACTGTCCTATCCACTGAGTTCAGTGAATTCACTGATAGTAACATGTGTATAAATTTCAGCTACATTATGGAAAAGTAGCTCCAAGGCACATTATTTTTCACTTAAATTAATGAACCTTTTTGAGTGATTCACTGCTGTTAGTATTTTGCTGAGCTGTTGTGAGCTTGAATCCTCAGTTCTGCTGAGTAGGGTATTACTGCAGTCAGGAAAACCACCTCCAAGACCACTGTCTTTATTTATTTTCCAATATTCACCATTTTATTCTTTCCAGCTGTATCTCCTGTACTTTCAAACATTTGCTTTTAATAAATTTTGTTTCTTTTTTTTGTTAGTACATTTTCATAATTAACAACTAAAGCAAGGAATGTCAATGTGGAGAATAACCACATTCTTCTACTTTTGGCACCGATAGTGCCACTTTCAAACTATAGCAGGTCATGTTTTTCATGGGTTACATAAAAAGTTCCATGCTGTATTATCAATAATTCGTTGATTTTGAACTCAGATGTACTTTCCCTATTCCAGTATGGACATTTTTCGCACTCTGTACAAATTACTTTCATGACTTCACTGAATGAGCTTGCAAATTGAACATCTGTTTGGGAAGTCTTGTTAACAGTTTTGTGTTGGTCAATTCACAACCATTAAAGATTGGGTGGACACTGATTGCTTAAATCTATAAAGTGCATATGGGTCTATCTTTGTGCACATATTTATGATACAGCTTCACCTTTGCTACATTGAACTTGTTTACCTTTATAGACCTAGTTTATCACAGTTCTAGTTTTGCTTTTCATATTTGCAAAACCAATGATTACATTGCAAAATGTAACACTTATTGGTGTTGGTAGTTTTTTCCTTCTAGTAATAAATATTTATTGCTCCAGTACAAAAGATTAATTGAAACAATGATTTTCAGGGAGGACCATTTATCAATCAGTAAAGTTTGTTAGCTCTGCTCAAATTCATTGTATAGCATTCCAAGCTACATTCAGATTAGATTCCCTACAGTGCAGAAACAAGCCCTTCGGCCCAACCAGTCCACACTGACCCTCTGAAGAGTAACCCACCCAGACCCATTCCCCTCTGACTAATGCACCTAGCACTATGGGCAATTTAGCATGGTTAATTCACCTAACCTGCACATTTTTGGACTGTGGGAGGAAACCAGAGCACCCAGAGGAAACTCACGCAGACACAGGGAGAACGTGCAAACCCCACACAGACAGTCACCCAAGGCTGGAATCGAACCTGGGACCCTGGTGCTGTGAGGCAGCAGTGCTAACCACTGAGCCACCATGCCACCCTACATGATGTGTAATGAGAGTCAGTTCAGTTCTCAGTGCAGGTGTCTTGGAGATAAGAGTCATAATTTTCAGGCAGAAACAGATATTTCGGTACTATGTAAGCACAGGCTTTGACTAATTTATGAATACTACTTTCTGGACAATTGAATAAGTCAATTGTCCAAAGATCATAAAATATAGGAGCAGAATTAGCCCATTCTACCCATCAAGTCACTTCTGCCATTCGATCTTGCTTGATACGTTTCTCAACCGATTCTCCTGCTCTCTACCCGTAACCTCTATCTCCTTACTAATCTAGAACCTGTCTACTGCTGTCTTCAAGACACTCAATAACTTGGCATCCACAGCCTTCTGTAGTAAAGAGTTCCACAGATTCACCATTCTCTGGCTGAAGAAATTCTTCCTCATCTCAATTCTAAAGGGTTGTCCCTTCATCCTGAGGATGAGACCTCAGATCGTAATCTTGCCTACTAGTGGGAACATTTCTCCATGTCCACTCTAGTCATGCCTCTCAGTATTTTGTAAGCTTCAAAGACGATGCTTCTAAACTCCATCAAGTACAGACTTAGTCCTCAACCACTCCTCATAAGACAAGCCCTTCATCCCTGGGATTATTCTTATAAATCCCCCCTTCTAAGGCCAACACATTTCAGATGTGGGGCCCAAAACAACTCACAAAACTACAGTCTGGAAAAGCCTTATACAGTCTCAGCAGTACATTTCTGCTGCTTTATTGTAGTCCTCTTGAAATGAATGCTAATATTCCATTTGCCTTCCTAACTGCCAAGTGAATCTCCATGTTAATCTTAAGAAAATCCTGAACTGGCACTCTTAAGTCCCTTTGTGCTTCAGATTTCCAAAGGCTTTCCCCATTTAGAAATTAGTCCAAGCCTCTTTTCTTCTCAGTAAAGTGTATAACTTCACACTTTCCCATATTGTATTCCATCTACCACTTTGATTACTCTCCTACTTTGTTCAAATCCTTCTGCAGCCTCCCCACTTCCTCATCACTACCTGTTCCTCCACCAACCTTTATGTCATCTGCAAGCTTAGTAACAATACTCTCAGTTCCTTCATTCAGATCGTTAACATATAACATGAATAGAACATAGAACAGTTTAGCACAGTTAAGGCCCTTCAGCCCTTGATGTCGTGCTGACCTTTTATCCTACTCTAAGATCAAACTAACCTACATACCCATCATTTTACTATCATCTATATGCCTATCCAAGAGTTGTTTAAATGATCCTAATGTTTCTGACTCTATGACCACTGCTGGCAGTGCATTCCATGCACCCACCCCTCTCTGTGTAAAGAACCTATCTCTGACATCTAACCTAAACCTTCCTCCAATTACCTTAAAATTATGCCCCCACATGATAGCCATTTCCGCCATGGGAAAGAGTCTCTGGCTATCTATGCCTCTCATCATCTTGTACACCTCTATCAAGTCGCCTCTCATCCTTCTTCACTGCAATGAGAAAAGCCCTAGCTGCCTCAACCTTTCTTCATAAGATTGCCCTCCAATCCAGGCAGCATCCTGGTAAATCTCCTCTGCACCCTCTCTAAAGCTTCCACATCTTTCCTAAATGAGGCAACCAGAATTGAACACAATATTCCAAACGTGGTCTAAATAGGGCTTTATAGAGCTGCAGCATATCTTCGCAGCTCTTAAACTCAGGAAGGTGTATGATGTGTTGGCTTTCATTAGCAAGGGGATTGAGTTTAAGAGTTGTGAAGATATCAACTTGGGTGGCAACTTTGAGGGATCTATGGACATGGACCCCAAGATCCTTCTGTAGCTCCACAGTGCCAAGAATCCTGCTTTTAACCTTGCATTCTGCATTCAAATTCTACCTTCCAACATGACTCACTTCACACTTTTCTAGGTTGAACTCTCAGTATATATCCATCTACACCATCTGCCAATCTCAGCCTAATTCTGCATCCTGTCAATGTTCTGTTGCAACCTACAACAGCCCTCCACACTATCCACAACCCCACCAATCTTCATGTCATTGCCAAACTTATCATCCCACCCTTCCATTCCCTCATCAAGTCATTTATAAAAATCACAAATAGCAGAGTTCTCAAAACAGATCCCTGTGGAACAGCACTGGTCACTGAGTTCCAGGCTGAATACTTTCCATCTACTATCACCCTTCTCTTCTATGGGTCAGCCAATTATGTATGAGACAACCAAATTTCCCTGTATCCCATGTCTCCTTACTTGCTGAATGAGCCTCCCATGGTGAACCTTATCAAAAGCCTTGCTAAAGTCCATATACACCACATCTACTGCTCTACCTTTATCAATAGTTGTGGTCCAAACACAGACCCCTGCAGAATTCCACTAGTCACCAACTGCCATCCTGAAAAAGACCTCTTTATCTCCATTCTCTACTTTCTGCTAGTCAGTCAATCCTCTATCCATGCCAGTACCTCGCACTGAACACACAGGCCGTTGTGTTATTTAACAGCCTCCTGTGATGCATGTTGTCAATGGCCATCTAGAAATCCAAATAGATCTCAAGCACTGGCTCTCATTTGTCTAACTTGCTCATTAACTCCTGGAAAGAATTCTAATAGGTTTGGCAGGCATGACCACCCCTTGTCAAAGCCATGCTGACTCAGCCGATTTTGCCATGCACTTCCATGTATTCTGCAATCTCATCCTTATTAATTGACTTGAAGATTTTACCAACATCTGAGGTCAGGCTAACTGGCCTATAGCTTCCTGCCTTTTGCTGCCTTCCCTTCTTAAATAGGGATGTTACATTAGCCATTTTCCAGTCCTTTATGATTCTCCCTGACTCCAGTGATTCCCGAAAGATCAGCACCAATGTCTTTACAATCTCCTCGGCTATCGCTTTCAGAATCCTGGGATGTAGTTCATCCAGTCCAGTTGATTAACTCACTCTCAGACCTTTCAACTTCCCCAGTACATTCTCCTTCGTGATGGCCATTGCACTTCACCTCTGTCTCCTGTCTCTATTGAAATTCAGGTATAATGACCAGATATATCTATTTAATTATGTTGATTAATACACATTGATTAGAACAGCAGGATAACACCGATTGTTTTCTTCAAAATAGTGATATGGGAGCTTTTACATCAACCTGAGAGGGCAAGAGAAGTCTAACATTTCATCAAAAAAATGACAATCATCTCAGATACAATGTTGTGAAGAAACACATTCAAAAGACAAGCAACAAAAAGCGACAGGTTAGATAAAAAAGAACTAGGGATTCTGAGCAGATTAGTTACCATGCATAAAGACAGAAAGAATTAAACAACTAGGAATTTTTGCAGAGGTCTCAGAAATTTTAACTAGGTCTCTGCATGAACACTCATATAAGATTCAAGCAAAATAGCGATTTGAGTAGAAATGCTATACAAAATACCCTTTCACCTATTACCCTTCACCTTTTTTAACCAAGAACTTGAACTTAATTGCAAATATATTTCAAGTACCGTGCACCTTGTTATCTTCATTGATTATTAGTGGGATTGCAAACAGAAGAGATAAAGAACAAACTGGGCAAAAAGAAACAATTTCTGGAGCAAGAACAAAGATAACAGAAGAGCTGGTTTTGTAACTACCATTTCCGTATTAACAATGCTAAATTATTGATGGTGGTGAGTAATTTAATAAAAAAAGGACAGACTTTAATGAGATGAGCAATGTCAGATGTACAGTATGAGGTTACATTTATTTTCACAAAGAAAATGACTCCTCAAAATAGGAAAGTTTAAATGTAAGTATTTATTAATGCAGTTTGCAAGCAATCAGTATTAAATAAGTAGAGGCACATCAAAGGTGAGGAATGCACCTAAGAATGGTTCTCTCTCCAACATCAGCACTCTGCAGATTCTGGCACCTATCGCTTGACAACAAACATTTTTTTCTGTTTCTTTCTTCACACTAATTGTGAGGGCAGACTTCCACTTCGAGTCTTCTGCTGAATGCAAAATAGGGAACTATCTCAATCAAGTTTACTTCATGCTGTTCTATCTAAGTTTCATTAATGATACAATCAAAATAAAAAAGAAAGCTCTCAGGACATTTTTTGCTGAGAGGATCCAAAGATAAAATTTAGACTCATAACTGATTTTATTAGCATTGTAAAACTAATTGCTGTAAGTGTTTTTCTTTGCTGTGAATGAGTATGTTTGACTACAAATACATTTTGCTCTAAGTATTTGAATCTATGAGGTTTTATGTAGCTGTTTGTGGAGTTAATCTATTTGCTCAGAGTTAAAAATCACACACCAGGTTATAGTCCAACAAATCTAATTGGAAGCACTAGCTTTCAGAGTGCCGCTTCTTCATTAGGTAGCAGTGCTCCGGAAGCTAGTGCTTCCAATTAAACCTGTTGGACTACAACCTGATGTTGTGTGATTTTTGACTTTGTACACCCCAGTCCAACACCGGCATCTCCATATTTGCTCAGAGTACTTTTTACAGAAGTGATTCACAAGTGAAAAAATCATGTTTAAAAGAGATGAGTTTTCACAAACCAACAGGCTTCTTATTGACCATATTGGATGCAGTGAGCAAGATTTTTGATTTCTGATAGGCTGTCTCAGGCTTTTAAAACCCAAGCTTCACTGATTTCCTGATTATTTACTTACAAATGTGACCTTGCCCTGGTTCTTTGGATTTCAAAAGGGAATTGATTGCTCCTTGGTTTCTTAGCAACAACATTAAATGAATCTTAGAACCACAGACTGGAATCTTCTAGGAACCTGAGCAACGTGGGCAATGTTGAGATGCGTGGCAGGATTAGACGAGAAGCCCAGTGAGGGCCATTTCAACTTCAAGATCAGCTCACTCCATCTGTTATGCCTTTCCTAAGTGGTGTGGCAAGAGTCTCACTGGACAGCAACAAGATGCCAATTGATGGGGTTTAATGTTAGTTAAATGTCTTGTTAACAGCATAATGTAGATCATTAACTTTCAGCCTCCCATCCTACTAAACTTGCTGAGTAAGCCAGACATCAGAAAAACTCACCAAGGAAACCAGAGTAGGGAAATAGGGGATTCAGCTTACCACATGCTCTGAATGACATCTATGTTGCCTAGGACCAAACCACAGCACACAGAATGATCCACGGGGATGAGACACATGCACCCCTCGCCCACAGACAATGTTATCTGGCATCTACCAACCATCATGGTTTTGTCCTGTACACTGACAGGCTGCTGATGAGGCACAGACTTACATAGCACCATGCACTGACAGACAGCATTGAAAAGCTGCAATAAGGATTCTGTATAGGTATTGAGAGGCTTCCAGCTCATGGGTTGGACTAGGCTGCATCTTAGGATCACTTGCTTGCTGTCTTAGTAGTTGCACAATTAGTGTCATGACTGTTAGAGTGTAGGCACTTCTGCTATGGCCAAAGACACTCAGTGTTGCTGTTTTGAGGTGCACTTTTGCTCAAACACACAGACAGGCCGCTTGCCATTGGGGTCTATCTGAGATATGAGGAACATCTTACTGTACAGCACACTGAGACATTAATCTAATACCTACAGCATGTACTAGCTGCCTGTATGGCAATCACACTTTGCGTGCATTCACCCAAATTGTCATGTTGGAAAGTGGGTAGGGGCCAGTCCTCAGTCTAATTAAGGTGGGCTGTTGGTGGTCAAGGGGCCTTTGTACTATTAGTCATACTGTTAAGGGCTTTGACATGGTCAGTGATCATGTTGGGCTGCTCATGGTTATAGGTATGGTCCAATTATTGTCCAGGGAGTCAGTCCTGTAGGGCCATCAGATGTAATCAGGGAATCCAGTGTTTCAGTCAGGCAGCTGAAAAGACGGTTTGGTGGGTTTCTAGTCAATCATGTCTAGGGGCCGCATATTAACATCAATCAGACATCTGGGCAAATACAGTCCTGAGTGTCCATCCATCAACCTTTCAGGAGAGTTCAAGGAGGGAGTCCCTGTAGGGGCAGTGAGGAAATCATTGCCTGAAGAAGTGGGGGATTTAAAGCTGGGGAGGGAAAGCAGGGTCATTTCCAGAGATGGAAATAAGGAATGACGTTGCTTGGGGCTCAAAAGTTGTTCGAAACATGCCATTTAAATTGAACATGGCCATCTCAATAATGTGGAAGTTAGCAGCAATTATGCTTCCCAAGGCTAATGTTGGCTGAAGGGGAACCACTATTCGACCAGCTTCCAAGAGTCATGTATGAACCATGTGTCCTTACTTCCTTACCTGTTGTACAATTGTAATGATGCTCTGTACTGAATGCAACTTGAAGCTCAGTGTTGGTGAGGACTGAGTATGAAAGATGTCTGTGCGCTTCTTGATAACATTGAGTGGTCACTCAGCTAACGCAGCACCTTCACCAAGTTGCTGATCCTGATTGTTGTTGGACAATGGGGTCAAGTTCCCCAGTTATCCGGGGACGGTGTATCTCACTGTATGGAAAAGTATTCTCAGCTGCACCGTATCTCACTAATAATTGTTTTAAGGTCTAAGAAACTCTTTCACACTTTCTGTTTCCGTTTTAGCTCATTTCCACGAAAATATGATGGACCCTGATGCTGGTGGCTTTGGTCTCTTTGGCTGCCACCCAAAGAAGGTGAAGACAGATACAGAAGGACCAGGGCCGATGGAGAGCCCAGGAGCAGCAGGTCACCAGTGAGTGCGAAGACGACCCAGTTCAGGAGAGGTCGCAGCCACACAACCCTTCAGGATACAGAGGTGTGTAGGATGCCCTGAATTTCTCATCCCCCAACTCCACTTCCTAGGGATGAGGCAAGGCGCAGTGTCCATGCAGGCTCCATATGTCCTGGGACACTGTGACAGAATTTGTCGGATGCTGGAGCAAGTCCTGCAGGAATGGGCATCTTTCAATCACATACTCATAAATGCATCAGCACAGTGATCAATGCCATCAGTGCAAGGTCACTCTGATTCATTTTACTCCCTTATCATGAGGTCAGTGCTGCAGCCTTGGCAGTAGGATTCGGGAACATATTTGTGTTCTGCCAGATGCAAGGTGCCATTGACTGTACACATTTGTACAATTCATTAACAGGAAGGGGTTCTATTTGACCATGACTCATCACTATTGTACAATCCCCTGACTGATGCAGAAGATAGCCTTAATGCTGCTGATTGTCTCAATCTGGGCTGAGGTGGGGTAGACAGTGGCGTTGTTGAGAATGGAGTTCTACTGTTTGGATCAGTCCGAAGGGGCTTTCCACTGTATTCTGGGCAGGGTATAGTGCATCATCCTCATGTGCTATGTCTTGTACAATTGGAGCAGGCAATGAGCTGATGCTGTGCATGCTGAGGAATTGGGAGAATGGGAGCAGTCTCCTGAGAAGGAGGTCAAGGACATTGAGCAGCAATAGGCTGTCATTGCCAATGGTAGAGCTTAACTGTGCCAGGCATTCCAAGCAAGACAGAGCCTCCCAGACATCTGCTTCCAATGGAAGGGAGCAGCAGATAATCATAGACTGTAAAATACTCATTGATCATAATGCCAAAATCAAATTTGCATTGTCAGGGTGAATTTCAACCTTGATTGGAATTTGTTTGTGTTCCTTTTTGCTTTCTGTAAATAAAAGCTCATGTTTGAATTCATCCTATTGCTTGGCGTGATGTTCCCTAATGGACATTGAGAAGCTGTGAGCCTAGAGTGGGCCTTGGGGAGAGGGTGGTACTAACTTAGAGAGGCTGTTCAGAGGGGATGTAGCTATGGACCAGTAAAGTATGTAGTGTGGTGGTTAAAAAGTGACCAGGATGAGAGAATGGGCTTATACATGCAAGGGAGTGTCAGCCGTGCTATGCTGTGACATTGTTGGTGAAGGTCAATACTAGATTGCCAAAGCTTCCCCAGGTGCACAGTGACCTTTCAGGGATGGTGGTCTTTTGGTGGATATCTGGTAAGTGGCAAATTGTTCTGTGAACAGTCTGTGGTAAGTTGGGGCAGAAATTGAATGTAAGAGATGCCATATGGTCATGATAGGTAACTAATGAGTTAAGTCAGGTAATATAGGGTGAAGAAGCTTGTTAAGTCTTTGGATGAGACATCCAATTGCAGACCAAAAAAGGTAATAATCAGCCCATATAATTGTTACAGTACAGAAAGAAGCCATTTAGCCCATTGTATCTGTGCCAGCTCTCTGAAAGAGCAAGGCCTTTGGATCCTAAAATGTTCTCTCTTCAGGCAATTAACCAATTCTCTTTCACAAGCCACTGGATCATCCTCCATTCCGAGGGAGTACGTTCAGAGCTGAACCATTGCCATTTAAAAAAGAATCATATCATTTTTGGTTCTTTTGCCCAACACCTTATTTTGGTTTCCTTTAACTGGTTATTGACCTTCCACTGATGAGAATAGTTTTTCTCCATTTACTCCATCCATAGCCCTCATCATTTGGAACACTTTGATCACAGCTCTTCTTAATTTTCTTTCGAAGGAAAATAGCCCCCAGCCTGTCCATTATTCACAGAACTGAAAGCCATCAACCCTGGAACTACTATTGTAATTATTGGGTGCATCTACACATCATTCTCAAAGATGCTGCTTAGATTTTGACACAAAACTCCATTTGAGAGTTTTTGAGACTGGAAGCTCTCAGGTATAGAGTGATTGATCATTAGTGTTGCTGGCTGATTTGAGGTAATTTGTGGCTTATTTCTGCATGATTTATGTTCAGAACAATAGATAGGAGCAATTACAAGAAAATAACTTCTGCCATCAATTCAGACAATCTCATAAAGCATAAAAATGGAACAGAAGCAATTTATTTTGATTTGAATCCTGAGATGAAATTACTTTGCATTTTTATCATTCCCACACACCTGGGTCTTTATGTTGTAATATATATCAAGATTGATTTAAACTCACAGTTGGTTTCCAGTGATCTAATTTCCCATCTATTTGAGACAGCAGGAAACGGCAGTTTTGCCACTTACCAATGATTAAATACCACCAATCCCTATCGTACCTGATCTAGAACTGTAGTAAGACAAGGTCTACACTCATTGGAGTGAACATCAAATAAGTTGTATTAAGCATATATAAAAAATGATAACAGAGGATTGTTTATGTTTGTTTCAGATTTTCGGCAGCTGTAGTATTCATAATAATTTAATTATTAAGATTAGATTAGATTACTTATAATGTGGAAACAGGCCCTACGGTCCAACAAGTCCACACCGACCCTCTGAAGAGCAACCCACCCAGACCCATTCCCTTACATTTATCCCTTCACCTAACACTACAGGCAATTTAGCATGGCCAATTCACCTGACCTGCACATTTTTTTGGACTGTGGGAGGAAACCGGAGCACCCGGAGGAAACCCATGCAGACACGGGGAGAATGTACAAACTCCACACAGATAGTTACCTGAGGTGGGAATTGAACCCAGGTCTCTGGCGCTGTGAGACTAACCACTGTGCCACCCATTAAGCTTACCTTCTATAAATCCAATCTTCACTTTCTGAATTGTGTTTTTTCAATTATAACTTTTTTTTATATTTCTATTTAGCTTTCTTTTGTAATCTAATTTATTCCTCCTTATTAATCTTTTCAACTTTATCAATTCTTTGCTGATCATGATATTTTGTCCAATTTTCCAACCTACCACCCATCTTTACACAATTATTTGTTTTTCCTTTAAGTTTGATGATATCTTTAACATATTTAGTTGACCATAGATGATGATGCTACCCCTAGAATTTTTCTTTGTCATTGGAATTTTTTTTGTGTTCTGAGATATCCCCTTAAATATTTACCACAATATCTCTATTGGCATGTCCTTTAGCCTAATTTGCAACTTCACATTAGGTCATTCTGCGATCATGCTACAATAATTGCCCTTAGTTAGTTTAAAACACTTGTCTTGGACCCACTCCTCTCTCCCATCAATCAAATTGTGATCCCAGTGGCTGAGGGTCACGTTAGTTAATTCTATCTCACTGGATAATAACAAATCTAATATAGCCTGTGCTCCAGTTGGCTTGAGAATGTGCCATTCTAAGGTATAATCTTGAAAACATTCTTTGAATTCTTCTCTAGGTTATTTCTGCTCATCTGATTTGTTCCAGTTTATACCGAGATTAAAATCCCTCAAGTTTATCATTGTACCCTTCTTCCTTTATACTCATTCCACACGGTGGTTTCTATCAGGTCAGGTGTACAGTGCTCCCATGAATAAATTCTTGTCTTAATCATTTCTAACCTCAGCTCAAACTTCATCTACTCTTTGATTTCTAAAACTAGGTATTCTCGTCTATTGTGCTAATACCATAATTAATTATCAGAGCAACCCCTCCAACTTTTCTTAGCCTCCTGTCTTAAGCTGAGGGTGATAGTGAGAAATGACTGAGAGTGATTTTGGGACAAGTCAGCTTCCTTACTGCAACTGACAAGGGTTTCGTGAAGATCTGGTGCTCAACAGGAGGAACAGCATCCAACAGAGGGTGGTACAGAGAAGGATTCTGGGAAAAGTTGGCCAATTTGGGAGGGGTCATTTTGGAGAGGGACGGTGAAGATGATGTGCTGCTATTAAGGTCAAAGTACCAGCTTTGGTGAGCATCCGACTTTGTTGAGGAGGGTCAGCAACACTAAGATATGGCAAGGTAATGACTTTTCTTTTAATCCAGTAGTTACTAAAGGGCTAGTAATCGCAGTTGGAGCTGCAGATGGACTCACTGAGAAGCAGACAGGAGGCAGAAAGTTTTTTAGATGGGGGTTTCAGGGATGTGGTCACACCAAATTTTCAGGAAGGTAGATAGGTAATTGTCAGGAGGGGCAGTGCAGGACTCCCCTGTGGCTTTTGCTCTCTCAAACAAGTATACCATTTTGAATACTGTTGGTTGGAGCGGATTAAAAGATAGCCACTTGAGGGAAAGCAACAGCAGCCACATCAGTGAAACCATGATTGAGTCTGTTAAATAGCAGAGAGGATCAAAATGTAGGTGAGTGGTAGCAATAGGAACGCGATGGTCAGGGGCACAGACAAATGATTCTGTGGCAATGAGTTGACTTCAGGGTTGTGTTGCTTCCCTGGTGCCAGAGTCAAGAATGTCTCTGAGTGGACAAAGGACCTTCCGATAGGAAGGGTGAGCAGCCAGATGCCAATGTCCATATTGGAATGAATGACTAGGCAGGAAGACAGTTGAAGCCCTGCAAAGTTAGTTAGAAAATTGAAAAGCAGCACCTCTAGAGTTCTAATCTGGGGATTAGTACCTGTGCTACTGATTGTGAGGCCAGAAATAGGAAGATAATACAGATGAATATTTGACTAAAGAGCTGGAGTAGGAGGGAGAGCTTCAGATATAGAATCATAGAGTCATAGAGATGTACAGCGCAGTAACAAACCCTTCGGTCCAACTTGTTCATACCAACTAGATATCCCAATCCAATCTAGTCCCACTTCCCAGCACATAGCCCATATCCCTCCAAACCCTTCCTATTCATATACCCATCCAGATGCCTTTTAACTGTTGCAATTATACTAGCATCCAACACTTCCTCTGGCAGCTCATTCCACACCCGTACCACCCTCTGTGTGAAAATGTTGCCCTTTAGATCTCTTTTATATCTTTCCCCTCTCATCCTAAACCTATGCCCTCTAGTTCTGGACTTTGTAGGTAAAAGACTTTGTCAATTTATCCTATCCATGCCCCTCATGATTTTATAAACCTCTGTAAGGTCATCCCTCAGCCTTCGATGCTCCAGGGAAAACAGCCATAGCCTATTCAACCTTTCCCTCTAACTCAAATCTTCCAACCCTGGCAACATCCTTGCAAATCTTTTCTGAACCCTTTCAAGTATCACAACATCTTTCCGATAGGAAGGAGACCAGAATTGCATGCAGTATTCCAGCAGTGGCCTAACCAATGTGCGTGCAGCCACAACATGACCTCCCAATTCCAGTACTCAGTACTCTGATCAATAAAGGAAAGCATACCAAATGCCTTTGTCACTATCCTATCTACCTGCAACTCCACTTTCAAGGAGCTATGAATCTGCACTCCAAGGTCTCTTTGTTCAGCAACACTTCCTAGGACTTTACCATTAAGTGTATAAGTCCTGCTAAGATTTGCTTTCCCAAAATGCAGCACCTCACTTTTATTTAAATTAAACTCCATCTGCCACCCCTCAGCCCATTGGTCCATCTGATCAAGATCCAGTTGTAATCTGAGATAATCTTCTTCGCTGTTCACCATACCTCCAATTTTGGTGTCATCTGCAAACTTACTAACTATACCTCTTAAGTGCACATCCAAATAATTTACCTAAATGATGAAAAGTAGTGGACCCAGCACCGATCATTGTGGCATTCCAATGGTCACAGGCCCCTAATCTGAAAAACAACCCTCCACCACCACCCTCTGTCTTCTACCTTTAAGCCAGTTATGTATCCAAATGGCTAGTTCTTCCTGTATTCCATGAGATCTAACCTTACTAACCAGTCTCTCATGGGGAACCTTGTCGAACGCCTTACTGAAGTCCATATAGATCATGTCTACCGCTCTGCCATCATCAATCCTCTTTGTTACTTCTTCAAAAAACTGATCCTTCTGAGTTTTTTGCTGCTGGCCACAGAAACATCTGTCTTTGCCTCGGACTAGAGAGTCCCCTAACACAATCGATCTCTTGGAACTCAACGTATCCCTTATTACATTAGAGCCAGTCTTGATACCAGAAACTTGGCTGGTCGTGCTACATTCCCCTGAGAATCCATCACCCCCTCATTTTCCAAAACAGCATACTTGTTTGAAATAGAGATAGCCACAGAAGACTCCTGCACTACCTGCCTACCTCTCTTACCTTTCCTGGAGTTAACCCATCCATGTGACTGTAACTGCGACTTTCCTCCCTTCCTATAACTGCATCCATCACACCCCCAGCTGTTGCAAATTCCTTATTGTCTCTAACTGTTGCTCCATTTGCTCTGATAGGATTCACAACCAACGGCATTTATTGCAGATATAACCCTCAGTAACACGTAAACTCTCCCTAAGTTCCCACATCTGACAAGAAGAGCATGTCTAATAAAGACCATTTTTGCTTCTTCCAATCTGCAGACCCAGAAAATAGCTCCGTCTTATTTCTCTACAAAACACTGCTCCAGGCTAACTTAATACTTATGGCTTATATTTTTAAGTTTAAGCAAGAGACATATCTCAATAAAATATATAATCAAGAAAGAACCCACTCTATTCACTACTGCAGACTTACAGCAAGTCCCCAAGACCACACTTAAAACACTTCACTTATCTATCTCTGTGCTGTGACCTCTCCCAAACAGATTCCTCCAAAATCAGTTGTGAATTTCATTGTTTGTTAATCTTCCCAGACGCACTCCGATGTCCAGCGAAATATGAATTCAAACAGCAAAGGCAGTTACTGTGCAGATTCACTGTTGTGTCAGTTAGCAGTGTAGGTTTCTTTCTCTCTCTCTCTCCTGCACTGACCTGATCATGTGTTGCCTTTGTCTGTTCCACTCCCTTTTAAAAGTGCTATTGTTTTGACTTTTTTATAAGTTCCAAAACAATGCATCAGCGCATAAAATAATATTGCTACTCCTGGAATTTGAGGAAATCAGCTTCAACACCTAAACTACGTCAAAAAAAAAGAGCAGCTTGTTATAGCCAGAAAGTTTTTCTGTCCTCCATCTTGAATTACCCAGATATCTGGATCATTGGGATTCCTTTCAGGGCAGAAGGGACCTATAAAAGAAGGACAAGTTTCATCTAAACTGGAAGGTCATGAATATCCTTGCAGGGAAGTTTACTAGTGCCACTTGAGAGGGTTTAAATTAGTGCAGCAGTGCAGGGAAGCGGAAAAGTAGGTCACCAAGTAGAGTGATTGAGGAGAAGTAGATGTTAAGTCAAGTAAGTCTTATAGGAAAAATAAACATGGTCAGGTTAAAGAACATGGCAGGACTCAGAATCTGAGCAGCATTTATTTTAATGCAAGAAGTATGATAAGTTTAGGCAGGTTAGGCAGTGCTATGGTTCAGTATACAACACTATGATGTTGTAGCCATTACAGAAATTTGGGTGAGAGAAGGGCAGGCCTGGCAGTTAAATGTTCCAGGGTTTAAATGTTTCAAACATGATAGAAGGGGATGTAAAAGAGCTGAGGGAGTTGCTTTACTGATTAAGGAGAATGTCACAGCTGCACCAATACAGGACACCTTGGAGGGCAGATCCAAAGAGATCATATAGGTTGATTTTAGAAAAAAGAAAGGTGCAATCACTATGATGGGATTTTACTATCAGCCTCCCAATAGCCAGCAGGAGGTAGAGGAACAGATATTTGGACAGATCAAGGAAAGATATAAAGACAATAAGTGATTTTATACTGACTGGTACTACCTTAGTGCCAGTGGCTTAGAGGGGCAGAATTTGTTATGTGCATCCAGGAGGGACTTTTGGAACAATATGTAGGGGTCTGTACATGACCTTGTGTTGGGAAATGAACCTAGCCACGTGATTGAGGTTTCAATGGGGGAGCATTTTGGGAATAGTGATCACAATTCCATAAGTTTAAAGGTAATTATGGATAAGGATAAGACTCGTCCTCAGGTGAAAGTATTAAACTGGGGGAAACGTAATTACAATTATGAGGTAGGAACTGGAGAAATTAAGATGGGGGTGGGGGGGGGTGGCTGTTTGAGGGTAAATCTGCAACAAATATGTGAGAATTTCTTAAAAGCCAGCTGAGAGACTTCCGGACCAGCACATTCCTGTGAAGATGAAAGATAAGGATGGCAAGATTTGGGAACCCTGGATGACAAGAGGTATTGAAAGTTTGGTCAAAGTTAAAAGGAAGCATATGTGAGGTTTAGGGAACTGAAATCAATCAAGGCCCTTGAAGAATATAAAGGAAGCAGGAGAGACTGGAAGGAACAGGAATTAGGAGGGCTAAAAGAGGCCATGAATAACCTGGAGCTAACATTTCAAGTCTGGTGGCTCCTCATTGTAACTCATTTAAAAAGTTTAAAGGAAACAAGCAAGGCAAGTTGTTTTTACACACAGAGGGGTTATGTGTGCAGAACATGCTGTCAGGGGGTTTGGTAGAAGCAAATATGGATAGTAATGTTTAAAAGGCATTTAGACAGACACATGAACAAGCAGGGAATAGAGAGATGTGGATCACGTACTGGGGCATGGGATTCATTTAGAATAACATTATGGTTGGCACAGATGTCGTGGGCCAAAGGGCCTGTAGCTGTGCTGTACTACTTTACATTCAATGTGAATATCTTGAACCCTTCAATATTAGGTCCCAATATATGTCACAGTATGGCCATGTCTCTGTAATGGCTATTAGATCATAATCATTTCTTTCTATTTGCCCTCTCAGTCCATCTGTTTTGTACTGAATGCTACATGCATTCGGAGAGTGTTTGTTTTATCCTTTTATTATTTCCACAAGCGTTATTCCCCAGCTCAATCTTTTGATTTATTCATTTGTATGCTTTATCTCTTCCTGTCCTGGTCTGTTCATCATTTTCTATTTTAATGCATTGTTTCATGAATTTGGAACCTAATTCCTCCCACACTTTGGGCCAGACATTCATTTCTTTATCCTAATGTTTCCCTCTTAATTTACTCATGGTTTCAGCAATAATCCATCTTTGGGGTTCTGCCGTTTAGTTTGGTACCTAGCTCTTCATGCTGACTATGCAGAATCTCTTTTCTGTCCTGACTGTGTCACTGGTGCCTGCATGAACTATGATGATTGATCAATCATCCCACTGCAAGTTTTCAGTTCTGAGCAGAGCTCTCAAATTCTGGGACTGGCTGGACGTGGTCTTTGCCATGGAGAACAGTTTCAATATGCTGTTGCCCAGGACCAATCCATTCCCTTTTGCTCCTCCTATTTTAATGGTGTCGTGGACCACAGTGCCATGGTTAATTAGCTGATCCACCCTGCAGCCCTCATTCCCATCCAAGCAAACTGAAAGATCCTCAAATCTGTGCACCATTTGCAATTAGGCATTGAATTCCAGAGGTGAGGTGAGACTGGCAGCCCTTGACAGAAAAGGTCGTTTTAAGTGTGGCATCAAGGAAGCTGAAATCAATGGGAATCAGGGAGAAACTTTCAGCTGCTTGGACTCATACTTGGCACATAGGAAGATTGTTGTGGTTGTCATCTCAGCACCAGGACATCTCAGCAGGAGTTCCTCAGATGTTCCCTAAACATCTTCAGTTGCTTCATCAATGACTTTCTCTCCATCGTAAGATCAGAAATTGGGATGTCTGTCGATGATTGCGTAATGTTCAGCACCATTTTGCAACACCTCAGATACTATTAAATGTTTAAATGTAATAAGATACAGACAATATGCAGACTTGGGCTGACAAGTGACAAGTAACTTGCATGCCACACAAAAGCCAGGCAATAACAATCTCCATTGGAGATGTAATATAACCAGTGCCCCTTGACCTTCAATAGCGTTACCATCACTGAAGCCCCCACTGTCAATGTCGTTGGGGTTACCATCGATCAGAAAGTCAACTAGACTCATTTTTTTTAAACACAATGTCTACAAGAGCAAGTCAGAGGCTGGGAATACTGTGACAAGTAACTCAACTCGTGACAACCCAAGGCCCAAAGATTGTCCACAATCAACAAGGTACAAGCCAAGAACTTATAGCACTATGAAGTGCATGGATAGGATAAATAGACAAGGTCCTTTCCTTAGGGTGGGGGAGTCCAGAACTAGAGGGCATAGGTTTAGGGTGAGAGGGGAAAGATATAAAGGGGATCTGAGGGGCAACGTTTTCACACAGAGGGTGGTGAGTGTATGGAATAAGCTGCCAGAGGAAGTGGTGGAGGCTGGTACAATTACAGCATTTAAAAGGCATCTGGATGGGTATATGAATGGGAAGGGTTTAAGGGATATGGGCCAAGTGTTGGCAAATGGGGCTAGATTAGGTTAGGATATCTGGTTGGCATGGACGAGTTGGACCAAATGGTCTGTTTCTGTGCTGTACATCTCTGTGTCTCTATGACTTTAAGAGTGTGACAGAATATTCCTCACTTGCCTGATGGGTGCAGCTCCAACAACACTCAAGAAGCTTGACACCATTCAGAACAAAGCAGCCTACTTGATTGGTGCCACATTCACAAACATCCACTCCCTCCACGACTGATGCTCAGTAGCAGCATTATGTGCAAGATGCACTGCAAAAGCTCATGAAAAATCCCGAGACTTTTCATTTGATGTATTATTGTCACATTTACCTAGGTACAGTAAGAAGTTTTTGCATGCAGTACAGGCAGATCATACCATACAAAGATGACAGTGTGATTGAACAGAGCAAGGAATACAAAATATGGCTGCAAAGAAGGCGCACAAAAAGCAAAATCAACATTAGATTATAAATTTGAGAGGTCCATTCAGCAGTCAAAAGGTATGGTGATGGAAAAGCATAGCAGGTCAGGCAGAATCCGAGGAGCAGGAGAGTCAATGTTTTGGGTATTAGCCCTTCGTCAGGAATGTGGAGGAGCAAGGGGGCTGAGAGATAAATGGGGTGTGTGGTGGAGATGGGGTTGGAAGAAGGTAATCTGCAGTCCTCACTTTCTCCGAGGACTATTCAGCAGTCTAATAACAGCGGGACGGAGTTGTTCTTGAACCTGTTGTTCTGTATGTTTAAGCTTTTGTGTCTTCTGCCATACAGAAGAGGATGGAAGAGATTATAAAAGCAGTGAGAGGAGTCTTTGATGATGCTGGCTGCCTTTCAAAGGCAGCAAGAAGTGTAGGTGGAGTTAATGCATGGAAAGTTGGCTTATGTGATAGACTGGGCTGTATTTGCAACTCTCTGTAGTTTCTTATAGTCCTGAGCAGAGCAGTTGCTGTACCAAGCTGTGATGCATCCAGACATGCTTTCTATGGTCCATCTGTAAAAGTTGGTGATATTCCTTAAGGACATACAGAATTCCAGACAGTGCCTTCCAAACTGTCAGTTACTCAAAGTTGAAATTCCATTCTAAAATGTTTTCAGTCTCTTTGGGAATTGTAACAGTGCATTGTAGTACAAAGTACAGCCTCAGAATGACAACATTAACATCTGTCTTTCATCTATGCAATCAGCGAATCACAACACTAGCTTATACAAGTGAGTTGAGTGGTTGGCTTGATATATTGACAATACAACTGAAGATAATATTCACACTACTGCTACATGCTGACTGTCACTGTAAGTGAATATTGATCATTTTGGAAGCCGCAACATTGCTGTATTTACTTTCAATATTTCTTACAGCAGAATCTTATCAGGCTCTGAGTGGCATGGGCCACAGTTGGATGAAAGGTAGAATCAAGCTACATAGTCTTCTCTGTGTCAAGATCATCTTGCTGCAACTTCCCTGCTTGCCCAATTGACAGAGGGAGATTCTTGCCAGGGAGCAGTGAGTTCCCAATTGATACCCTTTATTGCTTGCTGACACTCAGTGCAGGTTGCAATCTTTTCAAATTATACAGCCACACAAACTAGCTGTCTGGAAAAATTGACACGGAAACCAGAGCACGTTCTTAACAAATTCAAATTGCCGTTTGCTCCTAAAGACACTGATGTTGGACTCCAGGCTTGACATCTCAGGCACCCAATAGGGATATTGATCACAGGTACCCCACATCCACAGACAATGACATTCAACATGTGACAGTCTCAAGGAATCCTCATGGCACATCTTTGATCCCCTTAGATGACACTTCAGCACTTCAATACTGCAACTTAGGTAGTGTACCGGCACCTATCATTGTAACACTGTTACAAGGAAATGTGCAGTCAGGGACACATTCCCATCTCATGGACTGGACCATGCATCTCTGGCCTCTTCACTCACTGTCATAGCACTCACTAACTCTGAACCTATCTGGATGCTTGCAGCATCCTTGACTTGCCTTTTCTTTCCTATGCTTTGCCTCCTCCGTCATAGATACTGCTGGATCATATTACTAATGTTTTGCTGTGGCATAGCACAAAATCAGGAGGTTTTCCATTGTTGTAAACATATCTCAGTCCAATCAAGAGGAATAACTTTCACTCAGGAGATCCTGGCACAGTGAGTCAGGGCCAGCCTTCGATACTGGTCCAGGGCCTGAGTGGAGTGGTCAAGGAAAGGATCTCACCTCCTGAGGAGCGGGGTGCCAAATGAGGGGCAGATTCTTTATGTCTTATTGTGATCTGTTTTGCTCCAAGAATGAGAGAAAGGTAGTTTTATAACAAAACACTGTTATAACTGCTATTACTGTTGGTACAGTTGGGAATATTTCCCAAGTGAGTCAGTAGGCAGCACAGAGGACATGCTGTGTTAGCGGTGTTATAGTTTGGGGTGTGTGAGTGGGAATGATGTTGCTTGCACAAGTGAGAACGATAGTACATTAACTTGATGAGAGGTGGGTGTGGATGTGGAGAAACAGAAATGGAGTGGATGTGATGTATCAGAGAAATGGTGGTGCTCACGCTGGCGGAACAGTTCATTTTACACTGACCAGAGCGACCAACCTCAAACAAAGCTGGCGAGGTCTTGTGTCATGCCTTCACTGCTATTCCTGGGGAAGGAGATAGTCCTATCTGTGAACCACCTCATCCAGGATCATATTTGTAAAGTAGGTTGAGGATTTTCTCCTGTCTGCCAAGTCTGGGCAAATGTCAGGAACCGAGCAGGACAACTTCAGCCTTTCAGTGCTTGATAGGAGTGTACAATAACCTTTTAGATATAGACAGGCATCAGGGATGCCGGTCAATTCTGGGATCTTCAGTGAGCAGCGTGTTGCTCTGGGAATGGCACATGGTGGAAACCTGGCCTGATTCTCACCAGAAAGGCTCAAATGGCAATTAAAATGGCAATTTAGTCAGACATGGTGAGAAAACCCACCAATCTTTGTGATGAAAATCACACCACCAAACTCAATGAGACACACTGAGCCAAAAATTGGTAAGATTTCACTTGTGGAGTCTGGAGTCTACCATTAGGAGTTTCCATGAATATTGAATTACTGGCCCGAAGTCTGTTAATGCTTCAAGTATACCTTCATCAGTGAACAGTCCCTGAATTAATGTAGATGTTGTGTATACAGCATTTAACTTCAAATGAAAAAAAACTAATTAAAGAGGCGGTTTTTCATATTTGGTAACATCCTTCCTATTGGTTTAAAAACAAGCTATCCAGCTATATAAATGGTAGTAAAAACACCACCTTATCACTTATTCACTAATACACTGACAAAGCATTTCTTTTACTAATTTAACTACATTCTTGCTCCGCAAGACATTTTTCACGCAAATAATACCATGAAGAATAGCAACATGCCCTCTTCCTGTCATGTGATGTAATATTGCTTGTGGGTGGTGGTGGTTAAAGAAGACGTGAACTCTAAAAGTGAAACTCAACCAGGTTTTTTTTATTTTCTAAGCAATATAGGATAGGTTTCACAAACCTGCTACCATGGGGATGATAATTCTGTGGAAATGACCATTGCTAGCGTTATTGTCTATCCCTGGTTGCCATTGAGAAAGTGGTGGTGAGAGCCATCTCCTTGACCACTGCAGCTTCACACACTGTTATCTGGAAAGTTTCAGGACTTTGACCCAATGATAGAAGGATTCATATTCAATTAACTGTCATATACAATTCAAAATATTATTTACTCTTATAGAAGTTTATAAAATCATGAGGGGTAGAGATAAATTTAATGGTAGTTGTCTTTTCCCTCGGATGGGGGATTTGAAGACTAGGGGGGCACATTTTTAAGGTGAGAGGAGAAATATTTTAAAAATACATTAAGGGGCAAATATTTTACATAGAGAGTGGTTCGCATGTGGAATGAACTTCTTGAGGAAGTGGTGAATGTGTGTACAATTGCAACACTTAAAAGACATTTGGATAAGTACATGAACAGGAAAGATTTGGAAGGGTATGGGCCAGGCGTAGGCAGATAGGACTAGATTGTTTGGGATTATGTTCAGCATGGACTGGTTGGATCGTATGTCTATTTTCATGCCATATAATTCCATGATTCTATGACTCTATGTAGGGGTATTCCCAAATCACGCATTGGAAACAAACAAATTTTCTGATTTTCAATTCAACATCAGCGGTGATATTTTAAGTGATTTCTCCTAGTGTCCATTTTGAAGTCATCACTGTGTAGATACCTAGACAGGCCTTTCGAATGTGGGATATCTATATCTTCCTAATTTAAAACTTAACCACTGTGTGTGAGAGCTAATTTTTGCCGATTTAAAGCTCATGATTTTGGGTTCTACAGCCTCCAGTCTTGGATAACCTATTATTTCTTCCTGTTAAACATTAAGAAGATCAAAATAATTGTCTTCAGCCCCTATCCTGAACTGTATATTGTTGTCACCAACTTCACCCTCCTCACTGGTCACACGTCATTGTCTCAGTCCAAATTCAACTGTTCCCACCTTTGGCAGGCACTTATACCTAGGATTAGATACTAATTCCATATCCCCTTCATCAAAGGCACCCTGCTTTGATGTCTATAACCTGTCTACACTCCATTTCAAGCCCAAATGCTGCTGATCCCAGACCTTTATCACCTCCAGACTCAACTATTCCTGTATACACACAGCCAGCTTCTCATCCTACAGTCTTCATATGGCACAGCTTATCCAAAACTTCACTGCCTGAATCAGATCCAAGTTTAACATCAAATCCCAAAAGTCTTTATCCTTTTCCTTGCTGGCCTATGTTGGCTCCTGGTCCAATGCGTCAAACTTAAAATTCTGGATGTTGTGTTGAAATCTTTTCACATTCTTATCTCTTTCTTTGTAATCTTCACCAGCCATACACTGTGGTATTTTGCCAGATGATTACTGTGGTCATCTTGAGGCATTTACCACCTGCCAGGTCATGGTACTATGTAAGGGTTGTTTGAGGTAGTTCATTGCCACCTCTCCTCCTTTGTCTTATCTTTGTCTTGGCCATATCTAGCGATTAGTGCTTCAGGATATACCACCCAGGCCCTCCACTTCCTCCAAGACTTCCGGTTTCCCGGCCCCCAACACCTCATCTTCACCATGGATATCCAATCCCTCTACACCTCCATCCACCATGACCTGGGAGTCTTCCTCTCCCGATGTCCCCAACAGTACCCTTCCACCGACACTCTCATTTGTTTGGCTGAACTGGTCCTCATCCTCAACAATTTCTCCTTCGAATGCTCCCACTTCCTCCAGACCAAAGGGGTAGCCATGGGCACCTGTATGGGCCCCAGCTATGCCTGTCTCTTCATTGGCTACGTAGAACAGTCCATCTTCTGTAGTTATACCAGCACCACTCCCCACCTCTTCCTCTGCTACATTGATGACTGCATTGGTGCCACCTCATGTTCCCGCGAGGAGGTTGAGCAATTCATCAACTTCACCAACACATTCCTGACCTTAAATTTACCTGGACCATCTCTGACACCTCCCTTCCCTGCCTGGACCTCTCCATCTCCATTAATGATGACCGACTTGACACTGACATTTTTTACAACCCACCGACTCCCACAGCTACCTGGATTACACCTCTTCCCACCCTACCTCCTGCAAAAATGCCATCCCGTATTCCCAATTCCTCTGCCTCCACCGTATCTGCTCCCAGGAGGACCAGTTCCACCACAGAACACACCAGATGGCCCCCTTCTTTAGAGACTGCAATTTCCTTTCTCACGTGGTTAAAGATGCCCTCCAACGCATCTCGTCCACATCCCGCACCTCCGCCCTCAGACCCCACCCCTCCAACCGTAACAAGGACAGAACGACCCTGGTGCTCACCTTCCACCCTACCAACCTTCACATAAACCAAATTATCCAACATTTCCGCCACTTCCAAACGGACCCCACCACCAGGGATATATTTCCCTCCCCACCCCTTTCCACCTTCCGCAAAGACCATTCCCTCTGTGACTACCTGGTCAGGTCCACACCCCCCTACAACCCACCCTCCCATCCTGGTACCTTCCCCTGCCACTGCAGGAATTGTAAAACCTGTGCCCACACCTCCTCCCTCACCTCCATCCAAGGCCCCAAAGGAGCCTTCCACATCCATCAAAGTTTTACCTGCACATCCCCCAGTATCATTTATTGTATCCGTTGCTCCCGATGCAGTCTCCTCTACACTGGGGAGACTGGATGCCTTCTAGCAGACCGCTTTAGGGAACATCTTTGGTACACCCGCACCAATCAACCACACCGCCCTGTGGCCCAACATTTCAACTCCCCCTCCCACTCTGCCGAGGACATGGAGGTCCTGGGCCTTCTTCACCGCCACTCCCTCACCACCCAATGCTTGGAGGAAGAACGCTTCATCTTCTGCCTCGGAACACTTCAACCCCAGGGCATCAATGTGGACTTCAACAGTTTCCTCATTTCCCCTTCCCCCACCTCACTCCAGCTCCAACCTTCCAGCTCAGCACTGTCCCCATGACTTGTCCTACCTGCCTATCTTCCTTTTCACCTATCCACTCCACACTCCTCTCTGACCTATCACCTTCATCCCCACCCCCATTCACCCATTGTACTCTTTGCTACCTTCCCTCACCCTCCTCCCTGACCTATCAGCTCCATCCCCACCCCCACTCACCTATTGTACTCTATACTACTTTCTCCCCACCCCCACCCCCCTCTCATTTATCTCTCCACCCTGCAGGCACTCTGCCTCTATTCCTGATGAAGGGCTTTTGCCCAAAACATCGATTTTCCTGCTCCTCGGATGCTGCCTGACCTGCTGTGCTTTTTCAGCACCACTCTGGTCTCGACTCTGGTTTCCAGCATCTGCAGCCCTTGTTTTTACCCCGTACAGGATATATCACCTTCTAGTACCTACACAAGAGAGATTGGTCTTGGATAACAAGACAGTTTACAACATGATGGCAATAAGTACAATTGCATTTGATCAGATATATTAAGAGAACCTCAGGGAACTGGTGCAGATACATCTGCTCCATTAGAAAGTGAAAATAGAAGTGCTTGTTTCCACCCACACACTGCATATGACATCAGAAAAATGGGTGGAGCCAATGGAACAAATATTAACCCCTTCAGAATATTACCTTATACAAAAGCAATCTTATATAAACTCTTCATTCCTCTAACTACTTCTGTTTCACCCTTCCTGCTCCCCCATCATATGGTTTCAACTACTTGCTTAAGCCCAATGCATTGGAAATCCCTTGCACATCACTAGCTTTCTTTCCTCATCAAATTCTCTCATAGAACCCATTCTGTGACCAAGATCACCCTACCCACTATATCTTTCTCAGCCTTATTATGTTGATTAGCTGTCTGTGAAGAGCTTTTTAGTATTCTACTATGTTAATGTTTATGTAAATGCAAGTTTATTTTTATTTTATGTATGTTGCCACTTTACCTTGAAGACTATGTAATCCACAAGAAGTCCTTTTTTTTAATTTTTTTAATGTCAAGTATGAGGCAGGTATAGAGCTTTTCCTCTGCTTATATACTGAAATATAATAAGTTGATTAAAGTAGTTGAACATAGCTATTTTGCCAGTCTATAAATAGCTCAGAACTTTCTAGTTGTTCACAGCAATTGACAAATGTGAAGCTAAATTATCCATAGCTACCTGCACAACTCATGTTTTGAACAAGGGCATAACACACACCATCTTCCTCCATTAACACAATTCCTACTCCAGTAAAATAGGATAAGTACTTCCACCATTCCAACATGAATATCTGGCAGAATTCTCAAGTGAAAATGATCTGGGCCTAGTGACTTATTAATTGTAGTTCTATTGACCATTCCAATAATGATTTCTTCTATAATTTGCAGTGTATGTTACAATAGCATGTCCATTAATACAAACAGTGCATATGCATGTTTCAATAATTCAGTGAGATAATAACCACACTCTCAATCATACCATAAAATTAATGCTGTGAATATTAAATCAGAAAATATTATGCAAACCCCAAAATGTTTCTCTGATCCATACTTATTTACATGTTTTAATGTTTTCTGCTTTAATTATTATTTACCTGATCCAAGTGAAATGCGTGCCAAAGATAAATTTATTCCACATTTTGAAAGCAATGTCCTGTTCTTTTACTTACCATTTTCATACTCTAGTAATTGTTGTTTTACCTACAAAACATCCCAAAGATCTCAGTTGCTTAAAATGCCATCTTTGGGAGCAATACCAAACTTATGATATCATGAACCGTTTGATATCAAGAGGAGCCCATTCCTACATTAACAAGACATTAGTGAAAAAAATACTATGGTATTCACAAGCACATAGAACAGGTACATCACCATTCAACGGATATAAATGCCTTTTCAAGTGTTCTATGTTTTTGTGAATGTCAATGGTATGGGGTTGGGTGGAATGAGGAAGGACAGAGGTGTTATTCAAATGAATTAATTTAGTTTTAAATCAGGGATTGAACCCAACAGTTTCTGGTCTATTACACACTGTGTCTGAATGCAGAGCAACAAGTTTAAAAGCAATCCCTCTTATTTTTTTAACTTTTAATTTCAGTTCTCAATTATCACAGGACTCCACAGTTTGCATTTAATTGATTTGATATAGCTGAACTCCCAAATATTCCTATAAGGTGGAATTGCTACTTGATGTTTCCTTTTCAGTTTTTCCGGTTTTATTGACATCCTGTAAATGTGTTCTAATGAGTTAGCAGTCAATGTTTGGCTATTTTGGGTGCTACAAAAACACAATGTGCCAGTACAGCCACAATGGGTTGAATGGTCCCTCCAACATGTGATTCTATTGTTACGGTAACAAATTCTACAAAAATATTTAAAATGAATGACAATTCTTTTCACAAAAACAAGCTGAGAACAGACTGCATGATTGAAAATACAAATTAGCTATAAAGGCTGTGGTCACCATTTAAACCTCCAATCCACATGGAGTTTCCCTCCAGGTGGATGAACAGTGTGTCCCGAATATTCCTGTCCTCAGTGGGAAGAAAGTCACCTTATGCTTAAATTAAATATATTACAATATTTAAATGAAGTAACTGCTGCTATGCACAAAAGTGCTCTATTTAAGCTTAAGTTGCAAAGGTGGAAAATGCCAAATGACATGGATATGAGCCCAATTTTCCAGCTTGTTCTGATTTGGCCATTGATAATTCTGATCTCTCCACCCCCACAACCCCCAATGTTTCATTTTAGTACAATGATCCTTGGATGTTAAAATTACATTGTTCTAAACAACATGGAACATTTCACAAACAGTGGAAGATCTTGATATGCAGATTGCATTAAAGTGGGTTTAAAACTCAATCTCAGTGTGGGATTATCTCTGCTTCAGTTTTCTTTGTGTGTGGGCGTTGACGTGTGATGTGTGCACATACCGAGCAAGGGTGATACAGAAAGAAGGTAAATGTAAATGCCAACAAATTAAGTTCATATGAATACACCAAGCCAAGTTGTAATATGTCACTTCTACTAATTAAAAGGCCACAGTAACACCCCTGTGGGATTTTCTGTGCTGGTTAACTCATAGGGGACCCCAGCGCTGATAACGTCACAATACCACCCACACCCTGGGAAGCTGAGGTTGACCTCATAGGTCAACACTAGTGTAGAGAAGCAAGCTTTTAATAAAATGGTTCCCGCCCCCTCTGAAGTTGAATCATTGCCTGTACATCTTGAGAGTATACTTCTATGTGAGGAACGCTTAGCTATTGCTAGGACTGAAAATGAACAAAAATTCCCCTATTGTTATTTTTTTTCTTTCCTGTTATAGTTGGTCAAACAGGTATTCAGTTGCATCACCACTTGATATTGTTGATATTTGCCAAATTCTAATGTTGCTTCTTGTACTTTCTGAGGGGGTGGGGATGTTTAAAATGACATTTTTTTCCCAAAATGTTCCCTCCTCCTTGCTGACTATGATCTATGCTGACTTACAGCTCAAGGTGCAAAATATGAGGGGATCACCATTTGTAATCAACCATCACCCATTCCTCCGGGACAAACAGCAGGTAAATTGCATAAATGTTTATAACATGCAGCCTTCATTAATATGTTGTTCATGGTCAGACCATCCAGAAAAGAAATGCTTTCTCTCTTCCTGCTCTTTCTGTTTATGCTCCTCATGTTCTGGTTGTGCCAATGAGTAATCAACTGGCCCTTGTTTTTCAGCAGACAGACTCTGGTTTCCTGTGGTAGCCCTAATTCAGACAACATAGTGGACCATTGAAAAATAATAGCATCATAATACTGTCTTAGAGGACTTATTGTAGTGCAGTAAACTCCCAACCTCTGAGCCAGAAAGTTTCAGATGCAAGTCCTACTCTGGGGCTTGATGGGCATGGAAAGTATGTTTATAATATAGTCAAACAAGTTGATTAGCGATTTGCAAATCCTTTTGACATGCCTACCTGAAGTTCTAAGGATGAGAGGGTTTCCTGGTCAGCCAGAATCATGTGGTTGCTATAACACAACAGCTTCCTTAATTCAACGTCTCCGTGCATAAGTTCATGCCATGGACTGTACTTTGGCAAATATTTCATTACTTTGGGGATTTATCAGAGACAGAGTGAGAGAGAGAGAGAGAGAGGAAGAGGAATACTGTCCAGGCATTAACCTCTGTGATGCATTGAGTATGGTCACATGCAGGCTGGACATTGAGGGAAAGGAATCCTTTACAGTTGTACTACACTCATTGTTTTATGTACAACACCAACCAACTCACATGTGTAATGTCAGTATAACACTGCAGCATTGGGAATCTACTAACCTGTTTGGAGCCTTATGCTCCTCTTTCCTAGAAACAAAGAATGTAAAATCATCCCATCTCTTTGCATGCAGTGTACAACTGTGAATGACAAACTGTGAGATGCTCAAGATGCCACCTGCTCCAGCTTGGAAGGAGCCTGACATAAAGAAGTTCATAGTCATGGTGTCTTTTACATTTGTTGGCAGTGCTATCCTCTCCCTACCCTTGCAACAGATGATAGATTTCATTCAGAAGCTCCTTAAGGAGATGGTGGTGGGACACACTATTTCTGGCCTAGGTGAGATATCAAAAATACTTCCTGAAAATCCTGGATGGATCTGGCCTTCTGCCGAAGCTGCTTCTCTCCCCTCTTCAAGCACCTTGCCTTCACTGGCCAGCTCTGTTTATTCCACCTGGCAATCTGTAGACCAAGAGCATCTGATCAGAATCCTTGAAGTCTGAACCATCTTCACCATGGGCCTCACTATTCCCAGTGGACATCACCAATTTCAGACAGGATTACAAATCTCCAACTATTTCTAAAGTCACAGCAATTACAAGTCGAAATCAATGAATAACCCAGCTGTAAGCATCTGATGATAGATTAGATTACTTATAGTGTGGAAACAGGCCCTTCGGCCCAACAAGTCCACACTGACCCTCCGAAGAGCAACCCACCCAGACCCATTCTCCTACATTTACCCCTCACCTAACGCTATGGGCAATTTAGCATGGCCAATTCACCTGACCTGCACATTTTTGGACCGTGGGAGAAAACCGGAGCACCTGGAGGAAACCCACACAGACACGGGGAGAATGTGCAAACTCCACACAGACAGTTGCCTGAGGCAGGAATTGAACCCTGGTCTCTGGCCCTGTGAGGCAGCAGTGCTAACCACTGTGCCACTGTGCCGCCCACTTAATGGAAATGTAACGAAGGTTGTTTTGGTTGGTATTCCCCTCCCCCCACCCCCTGTCATGTTTACGTAGGTACCCTCCAGCAGGACTAACCATTTTTCCAGGGAGTATGCTAGTCCTGGTCCTATTAAAGTGATTCTATAGTAATCACTCTATAGTGCATTCTATAGTAATCACTCCTTTGACATAACTGATCCCAATGGTCCGTGAATTTGAATTCTTCCTTCCTTTACAGGAACTCCCAAAATTACATGTTTACTTTTATAGACTCTTGACCTTATAAAGAAGTTTGTAAAATGGCCTCCATTTGCCTCCCACAAGATCGTTGATATAACAAGAAGGAAGAAGGAGTTCCAAAATGGGAGGTCAAGATTGAAGGACCTCAGTTAAGATCTACCATACCATGCAGGCCTGCTGTGGTGATGGATGTGGGTTCCAACTGGGTGTTTTATGAACAGGTTCATGTTGGACCTTAAAGATTGGGATGAATTTATATTTTACAATCCATAGTGGCCATTGACAAAGGAAATTATGGGAATAGGCAGATTCCTCTATCTGGGGGAGGAACAATACACCTCACTCATGAGTCAGCTTATTGTGCATTTTTAGAGTCCTTGTGGAGGTCTTTGGCAAACACTTAAGGGGATATTCCAAAAAGTAGATACATTTGAACAAATAAGAAACATTCTGAGGTACGGTTCAGTCCTGTGGTCAACTAATTATATCAAAGATAGTATCAAATGCAAAGAAAATACATATAATTCTCCAATGCTGGGTGGCAGACCAGAAGATTCAATGAAATATAAAAAAAAGCAAAGCATTACTAAAAAATAAATAAAGAAGGAAAAATTAGAGTACAAGAGAAAGTTAGCCAAAATATAAAGGTTTCTTTTGATACTTAAAGAAAGACAAGAGTAAACAAAGTGTTCATTCTTTTAAAAAATAAGTCTGGGGAATTAGTAACATTGGATAAAGAAATAGCAGATGAATTGAACATATATTTTTGTGCTAGTCTTCATTAGAGACAATACAAGTTGCATCCCAGAAATAACTGTAAATCAGGACTTGAAAGGGAGGGAGGAACTCTAGAAAATTGAAGTTACCAAGGATGTACTACTGAGTAAATTGTTGAAACTGTGAATTGACAAGTCCCCAGATCCTGATAAACTTAATCCTGGGGCCTTAAAAGAAATAGTCAGTGAAATAGCTGACATGTTGATTTTAACTTTTCAAGTTTCACTAGATTCAGGGAAGAGTCCTTTAGATTGGAAAATTGCTAATGTATCTCCTTTATTCAAAAATAAAGTGGGGCAGAAAACAGGAAACTACAGACCAGTTAGCTTAACATCTATTCTAGGAAAAATGCTCAAATCATTATTAAAGATGCTTGAACAAAGCACTTGGATACTTTCAAGGTATTTAGGTAAAGCAAATAAGGTTTTGTCAAGGCATAATTATCTTTAACTAATGTGTTTGAGTTTCTTGAAGATGTAACTTGTGCTGTAGATAAAGGGAATTAGTGAATGTATTGTATTTAGATTTCAGAAGGCATTCAATGTGATGCGACATTATTGTGGAAAATAAAAGCTCATGGTGCAGGGGAAAGATAGAAGATTGTCTGGCTAATAGGAAGTAGTAAGTAGGAATAAGTGGGTCATTTTCAGGCTGGCAGGAAGCCACAACTGGTGTACCACAGGAGTTGATGCTGGTACATCAAGTCTTTACAATTCACATAAATGATTTGGATGAAGGGATCAAAAGTATTGCAGCTAAACTTGCAGATGATACAAAGATGGAGAGGAAAGTGAGTTGTGAAGAGTGCAAATAGACATAGGTAGGTTAACTAAGTGGGCAAAGATCTGGCAAACGGTGTACAGTGTGGTAAGGTGTCAATTTGTCATTTTGACAGAAAGAACAAAAACGAAGTATATTATCAAATTGATGAAAGGTTCCAGAGCTCTAAGATGCAGAGAAATCTGTGTACACATCTGTGCATGAATCACGGAAGTTTAGCTTGCAGGGACAGCAAGGAATCAGGAAAAGTAATAGAATTTTATGATTTATTACAAGGGAAATTGAATGCAAAAGTAGTGAGATTATGCTTCCATTATATAGGGCATTGGTGATACTGCATCTGGACTACTGTGTACAGTCTGTTCACCATACTCGCAAAAGGATGTGAATTACTTTGGAAGCAGTTCAGAGAAGGTTTACTAGATTAGTATCTGGAATGAGTGGATTATCTTAGGCCTGTATCTCTGAAGGGAGTTGTCCCTTCAGAGGAACGCCCATTTAAAATAGAAATGAAGATTTTTATCTCTCAAGGGGTACTGTATTCTGAATCCCCTTCTGCAAAAGACAGTGGACGCAGAACCTTTAAACATTTTAAGGCAGAGGTAAAAGTTCTTGGTTACCATTGGGATGAACGATTATTGGGGATGTGCAGGAATGTACAGTTGTGGTTAAAATCAAATCAGCCATGGTCTTATTCAATGATGGAGGAGGTACTAATGGTAAAGGTGCCTACTGTTAGTCTTTGTTTGTACATATGCTTGTATGTAGTTTCATGTTCCTGCAGATGTCTGAGCCTCCTGTTGCAAACAGGCACTTCTGTTATCCAATGATTCTGAATGATATTTACTAAATGATTCATGGTTAGTGAAGAATAGTAAGAGCACCCTCTTTTTGCTTCTTAATTTGTTACCCAGTTTCTCAAGCACCCTTTGAAGAACGTTCCAAGTTCGAATGCTTCTAACTGCTCACTTTTCCTCTTTCTTTCCAAATATTTTTGCATAAACTCCATTGTATTTATCACCTTGGTGACAAACATCACTTGTGGCATAAAAACAGAAACAGAAATACTCACCACTCATGCAACCTTTGTGCAGGCAGAAGTAGTTAACAGGGGGAACATTAACTTAACTTATTAATGGCGTGAGAGTGGTGAAGTGTGGATGGATGTTAAACCAACATTGTTCCCTATTCTGACAGTTTCACAACAGCTGGAGTAGAGTAAAAGTGGGGCCATTAGACAGGGTAAAAAGCCAGCAATTCACTGTTGTTGTAGGTTTCACACACAGTGAGATAGGTTCAAATGTCACCAATGTTTCAGGTTGATGACAGTTCACTTTGAATAAGCTTTTGACATTTTCAATTTTATTTCAGGTGACTAGTATCTGAAGAACTTTTTTTGTACAGCATTTGAGGGTCTGGACAGATATAAAAAACGATTACCTAAATCTCTGACTATCGGCTGCTTGTGGCAAGTTTGATGGTGGTTGGGAAGTATTTACCAAATAGGAGGGTAGCAGACGGGGACTCTCTTATCTATCTGCCTCCAACTGATTAGGACTGTGGCAGTAAATCACGTGGATGATCTGCCAGCTCTACTGTCAATTAATGTCCACTTAAGAGTATTATCTTGCTGCCACTGGTATTAACCCATTGACAAGTATGTGGAGACATGATCAGCAAACCTACATGGGCTTGTTTAAGGGTTCTAAAGGAAGGGAGTTGGGATCTGTCATTCAAAGGTGCACAGTGCCTGATTGCCAGATCAGCACTGGGAAGATGGGAAGGTATATGGTTGCTACTATGCAACTTTTAATAGAGTTGATGATTTTGAATTGGGACTGTATGTCATGGGTCCTTGATATTGGAGAAAGTCTGCTGTTTCCAGTTAAGTGCACTTAGTTTGGAGGGCCATCCTTAAAAGAGGTGACTAGAGCACCTGCTGTTTCTCTGGGTAAAAGCCTCATCACTTATATCATGTAGATTAGATTAGATTAGATTACATTACAGTGTGGAAATAGGCCCTTCGGCCCAACAAGTCCACACTGACCCGCCGAAGCGCAACCCACCCATACCCCTAACCTAACACTATGGGCAATTTAGTATGGCCAATTCACCTGACCTGCACATCTTTGGACTGTGGGAGGAAACTGGAGCACCCGGAGGAAACCCACGCAGACACGGGGAGAACGTGCAAACTCCACACAGTCAGTCGCCTGAAATAATTTCCTCCTAATACTGCATCTGTTTTTCCAGGGTAAAACACAGCAAATATCTCTTTCACAACTCATCCTCTTTTGAGAATATTGTCTTGAAAACGAAGCTCACAATAGGGAACTTTTGTGGTTTCATGCTGGGAGCTAGAACGATTGTCAATTCAAAAGATTCACAGGTTTAGGTAATGACTCATCTGCTTAAGTTGTGCTTATACAAAATCAGTCACTAATTTATTACATGAAAGACAACAAAACCATATCAGAACGCATCTACATACAATTCTTGAACCGCAACCTTTCAAGTATAATTACACTCCTCCAAAAAACAGTATAATTGCATAACGTGAGAAGGATTCTATGAAGCAAATACAGACACATTTTCAAAAAATAATAATGCTTATTTTTAGTTTAGAAAATCCATTCATATAAATAAGAATAATAAGACTTTGTTATTATTTTACTTATGACATTTAGCAGAGATAATACAGTTATAAAGAAATTTAGTATAATACTGATGCAAAAATCAATGATTACTAAATTAGGAGTCTCAAAAAAAGTACACCACTGTCCACAAGTAATGAGAAGAAAGTAAATACATTTCTCTATATCTTAAATATTTAAGATTAAAAAGTGACAGAAAATGAAGTTTCGTTGTGGATGTCTTGTGATATTTTTAAGTAATGCTGGCTGGATGTGCAGTAAAAGCTATGCCTCTGTCTTCCCCTGCAAGCTAAAAAATAGACCTTATAGAGGTTTATAACATCATGAGGAGCATGGATAGGGTAAACGGACAAGGTATTTTCCCTGGGGTGGGGAAGTCCAGAGCTAGAGGGCATAGGTTTTGAGTGAGAGCGGAAAAATTTAAAAGGGCAATTTAAAAGGACCTAAGGGCAATTTTTTTACCTAGAGGGTGGTGCGTGTATGGAAAGAGCTGCCAGAGGAAGTGGTGGATGCTAGTACAATTACAACATTTAAAAGGCATCTGGATGAGTATATGAATAGGAAATGGTTAGAGGGATATGGGTTATGTGCTGGCAAATGGGACTAGATTAATTTCGGGTATGGACGACTTGGACCAAAGGATCTGTTTCCGTGCTGTACATCTCAATGACTATGACTCTAAGTTGAGTGACACCCCGAGGTTAGATGTCCTTTTACGGGCCTAATAGGCCTAAGAGTGGACAAGCTGCCTGACAACTTACCCACTTCCTTGTAATGCAAGTGTAGGACAACGTTGGGCGAAAAGGTAGTGGGATGACAAGCTGCTTTATTTTAGGTGCCTCATGTCCAAATTTACTGGCTGGGTTGGGGGAAGGATGACTGAAACAAAAATTACCCTCAACCTAATCCCACACCTTCCAGTCCTGAGCTTCTCCTCTCTCTCAGAATCTGTGGAACAGGCAAATGCCATACACATTGGCATTGTCCTTTATTCAGACGCTCATTAACTTTCACCATTACCTCTTCTGCAAGATAAGTTCCAGTACTGGGGATTGTGAATGAGACTAGGGGAACACCACTATACTCCTTTTAGCACTACACTTCAATGTTTCGAGCTATTGGCAATTTCAGAGAGCACCTTTAAGGGAATCTTAAGTTCTTAGTGAGAGATATCATGACCAACAGAGAAGTTTCTCTTCTCTGGATAAAATCTTCTCTAACTCAGCTAAGCTTTAATACTGTTTTTAATGATAACAGAAAATTCAATACATTTTTCCTGAACTTGTAAATAATTGCATCAATGTTAATAAATTTGAGTAACACAAAAGTACAATGGAAACTTTTGTTGGCACCTGAAATACAAGTATATTCTCTTCCTCAAAACTTTGACAATATAATACCCTAAGAAAAATTAAAGTTTTTTTGTATATGTTCCTAATATTTGATGAATGTATTTACTTGAATTTGTAATATTCTCTTTCTCTCCCACTCAAATGTCACCAAGGTTAATAAGCAGTTTCTTCTTGTCGGTGTTCTCTTTAGGTGTTAACCAGAGCCAAGGGACTACCCCAAGCAGCTTTGGTGATAAAACAGCATACTGCAGAGGCTTACATTTTGCCCCATAGGAACATTAAAATGAGCCAGATCTGGATTTGTGTTTGAAACCTGTCTCCGATGAACAACTGATTAAAGTTAATAATTTCAAAGGCATGAGCTCTTGGAGGTGGGTTCCCTAACCACTTAGAGACAGTGTGAGTAGGAATGGCAGCCATCACTGAGGCTACTGGCTGACCTGAGAGAATAAGAAGTTGCAGTTTGTGCCATAGCCTTCTGCCGAATCAGGAAGAAAGCAAGATGTCACAGGCTGCCAACCATGGCACCCAGGATACAATAGACTCTCTCTTCATCAGTGCCAACCAACTATGGGCCATAAGGCAAGACAAAGACAACTCTTCCCAGAGGGAAGTTGGAGATCACTGTATAGCAAGACACCTCTCTGTCCCGTGTCAGCCCATTCCTCCTCCTCTTTCCTGTTTCGGTTTCTCACCTGTTTAGCTGTGCCCTCCTGGGCCTCATAATTTTCAAGGTCCACACCCTACTGGAGAGCCATGTTATGGAGAACCATAGCAGATCACCACTGTAATTGAAATCCTTACAAGATGGGTATTGAAGGGCTCCAAGTGAACTGATCCAGGCACTTCAATTGCATCTTTAGTAGACCAATAGCCAGCTCCATGCTGAGGTGGTGGCATTGGTTGTAACGCCTCCTTGTGGATGTTACAAGGTTACCAAAATTGTTACAGATCCAGACAGATACTCCAATTGTAAAGTTCCTGGGTGAGGACAGATGGACTGATTTCCCTTCTTTATTCACTGCCCTCTTAGTGGACCACAACATGGTTAGTTTAAACAGGACCCTTCTCTTGTCGCTACTTATCTCTGAGAACAAATGAATTGCTGTTTTAAAAAGAGCCAATTTAATCAGGCTTTCTGAAGTTAACAGAAGTGTGAGTTCATTGAATGTGAGTGAATTACTGAATGTGAAAAGAAATTAATACTTCAACAAAAATATCAGGGATTTAATGTAAATCCAAGAAAAAAATAAAATTAAAAGGTATATAGATCAATCTCTCTGTGTAATTTATGAGGAGTAGATATTGGAATCTTGAAAGTTGGACAGTCAATTTCAGGCATGTTGGCATTTCAGTTAGTTGAAATCCTTTTGTCCAGTTTCATTTTTACCCTGGTTGGTTGACAGCATTCAAAGTGAGAGAGTCCTTCTGATTTCCTGTTTTCTTTTTACTGGTTTGTTAGCCAGCTAACTTCTAAAACTTGGAGCAAGTGAATCTTTTTAGCTGCAATGCAGGTGTGACTTCAACTGTGATCTTCATTGCATCTTAGTGATCAAATCCAGGTCACTGACACAGCTCCACTAGTACAATAGATAAGGTTGTGGTCAGTTTTTAATATTCCTTTTTGTATATTCCTGGAAGGGTGAAACACAGAAAAGCAAGTGGTAGTTTTCTGTTGAAAGGTGGATCAGATAACCAGGCCCCTCATTATTTCATTCTGTTATCTCTCTCTCTCTCTGTTTGAAGTTTTTTTGAGAATTTGCAGGTTGGTATTGCATGGAACAGACAGGATTCTGCCAGACAGCATTGCTAGTGTCTTTCTTGTCTCTAGTAGTCCTCTTTCAAAAATAAAACATAATTTAGAATTGGGGGTTTTGCTCCATTGCCATCGCAGTGGGCCTTCTGTAAGGGAGGTCAGTATCCATCTCTTCAAAGGATTTCACTTGTGCCCCAGGATCCATCCATGCACTTCAGGGCTTGAAATGAACATCAGAATCATCCTGGACTGCCAGATGATGAATGAGCTGGCAGAGTAGTAAGCATACATGCCAAGGCAGGCCTTGTGGTCACAGACTAGTTAGACAACGAGGGAATAGAAACTCTTCATGTTGATGAATCCCTCTGGCTGCTTATTGGGAATTTGGTTCTAAAAAGTGAAGGGAATTGAGGCTTTATTTTTCAGTTCTGTGAAGATGCTGTCTTTTTTTAAAGAAAGGATCAGAAAGTCATTTGGAACAATGTGCCAAAAGAAAGCCTTTCAAGAAATCATGTGACTTAAGCTGAATAAGTTAACAAATTACCTGGTGAACTTTTTGCTGTTTATTGTTGACTTGAGATTTTAGGAACAAGAGAGGGGAGCCCTGGGTTGAGTTCAGCAGAAAAAAGATCCTTACTGGCAGAATGGCAGTTTAATTTATGCCAACTTCCAGGCAAACAAAGCTGGAGAGATACATTAAGCTGGTTTAACAGCCTCAAAATAGTCAACATCAAAGATAGGTCAGTGTGTTAACCAGTCTGTATGTCTCAGGGAGAGACAGAGAGAAACACATCTGATAAATGTGCAGAAAGCTGTTAAAAGGAAATGCTTGCAACCTCATCAGTCGAGTAAGAAACATTGAAGGTGAGATAAGAGCAATAATCTACTGGGGTTGGCTGTCAGTAATGGATATTGCTGGTATAAAGGAATGAATATTTCTTTTTTGAGGTTTATAATAAGATCATTCCAAATTGTCATATGTATAGTTTTCTTTTTGATCTCGTATTCTTTTATTAAAAGTATACTAGCAACATAATATGAATATATTCAATGATTGACCATCATAGAATCCCTACAGTGTGGAAAGAGGCCATATTGCCCATTGAGTCTGGACCAACACTCTGAAGAGAATCCCACCCAGACCCAGCTCCAGCCCCTTACCTTATCCCCATAACCCCGCATTTACCACTGCTAACCAGCCTAGCCTACTCATTCCTGGACACTATTGGGCAACTTAGCATGGCCAATCCACCTAACCTACAAATCTTTGGACTGTGGGAGGAAACTGGCGCACCCGGCAGAAACTCATGCAGACACCAGGAGAATGTACAAACTCCTCTCAGACAGTCACCCAAGATTGGAATCAAACCAAATAAAAGTTGTTGCCTATCAAGCCAGGTTTCATGATGGAATCTGACTTGTCCAGTATTACCTTCAGCTGGAATCATTACAATGTGTTTTGATGGCCTAATGGAGTTAGTCAATGATGCCCTGTACCTAGGGAAGTCCAGTGATGAAGCTGATCCCAATACCTTCTGTGTTTGTGAGGCTCCTGTGTTGTTAAATTGTCCAGCCCAAACCTGCTAAAAATGGCATTAGTGACCAGCAGGATGCAGTGTATTGCAGTGTTGTTTTGAGTTGCCACTAAAGTCTGATGTTTGGAAGGAGCCACAGTTGAACAAGTTCAGGGTCACTGTGACTTTGATGGTTATTGGCAGAGAATGACAAGTAGTGTTGCAATATGTAGGGTCTACGTTGACAAGGGCTCAGATGTCTGTGACAAACTGCATGGAGAGCAGCAATCTCCTGCAGCTCTACTTGTTGGTCATATCAAGGTAGCTCCATTTTTGACAATCGATTTTAGCCTCTGTTGTTTTCTTGCCCTCTTTCATCTCCCATTCTTCTTTAATGCCTCATGTTTTGCCTTACCTAATATATGTTGCCCTTAATGGGGACCAAAATCAAAGAGTCATGCCTCCATTGCTATTACAGCCTTGCTCTTGCCAGGGGGCAAAAATCTTCGAGGAGAAAGTGAGGACTGCAGATGCTGGAGATCAGAGCTGAAAATGTGTTGCTGGAAAAGCGCAGCAGGTCAGGCAGCATCCAAGGAACAGGAGAATCGACGTTTCGGGCATAAGCCATTCTTCATTCCTGACATTCCTTGCTCTGGACAGGGGGCCCCTATTTTACTGTTGTGGCTTTGTCTCCTATTTTTCAGCCCCACATGATGCCAGAAGGGTACGGACTCTGTGCTATGCCCATTTTGATGCCTTTTAAGCAGCTCTAAGGACATACCTTAAAGTGCCCAGTACCTCTTTTGCTCTGCTGACCCTTTTAAGGTGACCTTTGGGGCAGCCTTGGCACACTCCCCCATCAATTTACTGCCTGTCTTCAACTGACTAGTTTCTGAAAGCATTCTAAAACCCAAAACTCCAGCTCCCCCTCAAACCATTGAAATGAACTGGGATTGCATGGCGAGGAGGATTTGTCTACAGAGTCAGTGTGGGCGGAAGTCAGAAACAGGAAAGGAGCAGTCACTTTATTGGGATTGTTGTACAGATCCCCCGATAGCAACAGAGACACAGAGGAGAGATTGACAGGCAGATTTTGAAAGGTGCAGAAGCTATATTGAATTTGGTCCTTGGCAATGAACCAGGCCAGGTATCAAATCTCTTGGTGGGAGAGCAATTCGGTTATAGTGATCACAACTCCTTGACCTTTACGATAGTCATGGAGAGGGATAGAGGGATAGGGGCAGATGGTATGGGAAAGTATTTAATTGGGAAAGGGGAATTACATTGCTATTATCAGGAACAAGGCTCCGAAATTGGGAACAGATATTCTCAGGGAAATGCACAACAGAAAGGTGCAGGTTGTTTAGGGAGCACCTGCTGATAGTGTTGGATAGGTTTGTCCCACTGAGACAAGAAAGGGATGGTAGGGTGAAGGAACCTTGGGTGACAAGGATGTGGAACATCTAGTCAAGAGGAAGAAGGAAGCTTACTTAAGGTTGAGGAAGCAAGAATCAGACAAGGCTCTAGAAGGTTATAAGTTAGCCAGGAAGGAAGTGAAGAATGGACTCAGGGGAGCTAGAAGTGGGCATGAAAAAGCTTCAGCGGCTTATCAGGGAAAGTGGCGGAGCTTGTGCCTGGAGTTAGCGGAGGTAGGGGAGGTCCTTAATGCATACTTTGCTTCGGTATTCACTACTGAGAGGGACCTTTACATTTGTGAGGACTGATATGCTCGAACAGTTTGATGTTAAGAAGAAGGATGTCCTGAAAATTTTGAAAAACAGAAGGATGGATAAATCCCTTGGGCCAGATGGTATATACCCAAGATTCGTACAGGAAACATTGGAAGAAATTACTGCACCTTTGGCAATAATCTTTGCATCCTCACTGTCCATTGTAGTAGTGCCAAATGATTGGAGGATGGCAAATGATAATTCCTTTTTCAGGAAAGGGAATAGGGATAATCCTGGGAATTACAAACCAGTCAGTCTTATGTCTATAGTGGACAAATTATTGGAGAGGATTCTGAGAGACAGGATTTATGATTACTTGGAAAACTATAGTTTGATTAGGGATAGTATGTCTTTGTGAGGGACAGGTCATGCCTCACAAGCCTTATTGAATTCTTTGAGGATGTGACAAAACACATTGATGAAGGTAGAGCAGTGGATGAGATGTACATGGATTTTACCAAGATTTCCCATGGTAGGCCCATTCAGAAGGTAAGGAGGCATGAGATACAGGGAAATTTTCACAGAGGATGGTTCACTGTGGAATGAATTTCCTGAGGAAGTGGTGGATGTGAGTACAATTACAACATTTAAAAGACATTTGGATAAGTACATGAATAGGAAAGGTTTGGAAGGATAAGGGCGAGGAGTAGGCAGGTGGGATTAGTTTGGGATTATGTTCAGCATGGACTTGGTTGGACCAAAGAGTCTGTTTCTGTGCTGCATGACCCTATTGGAGCAAAATTTCCACCATCTCTGCAGGCAGGCTACTCTGGTTTCCTTATTGGAAGGATTGTCACTTTTACCACCTGCTAGGAAGGCAGGTAATCACACCAGTCTCTTTTTTTAAAACTATTTGTCTAATCAACCTATTCAGAAATGCTATTACACTCCTCTGGAGCAGGTGGGAATTGAATCCAGGCCTCCCAGTCCAGGGTAGGGACAGTACCACTGTTCCACAAGCAGAATCAGAGCTTACAGCACCTGGTATTGCCAGCTGATCTCCCTTTCAAGTACTAACCAGGCCTGAGCCTGTTTAGCTTCTGAGATCAGACATGGTCAGGAGCTTTCACACTCGTATGGCAATCAGGTCATTATTGGCTGTGACCCTTAAGTGACCATTAATTGACCATTTCAGGGTGTTAATCGGGAGTGGGCCAGGAAGGTTGCCTCTGGACCTTTCAACCCAGAACTTTATTGCTGAGGTAGAGGGAAGGAAATCGGTATCTCAAGTGCCAACTTGAACAAATATTTGCCCTTTCTGCCACCTGCCCGCCTCCTTAAGGGAGGGGAAATTCTCATCCATGGACTGTCACAAACTGTCAAAGGGTGTTAGCCACAATGGAGTCAACAGAAACACCAACCCTTTGTTTTGAAAAGCATTTTAAATGTGTATAAAGTCCCATGATGAGAGAGCCAGGTTAGTGTCTGCTTTTAAAATTAACGAGAAGCTGTTTGCATATAGAGTTCCAACAAAACTAGCTGCAAGTAATTCAGGCAGCCAAGATAATTAACAACAATACCTTCAAAGCTGGTGATCATGACAGAGATAAGTCCTGAACCTGTTCAAACTTGAATGTTTTTGTCGATCAGTTTCAGATGAACTGAGACTGCAGAAAACCTCCCAATTTGCTGAGAATCCTTTCCTTTACAAACACCGCACTTCAATTTTGAAGAGTCAATTTATTCATAGACCCAAGTCTGACTGTTGAGACACAGAAACCATAAGCCAGAGACTAAGTGAACCATAATTTGTAACTGTTTAATACTTGACGCGTAACCAATCTTGGTGTGTGTGCGTGTCTGTGTGTGATGCAACACATTTTAACTTCGGTATAAATGCATGAGAATAAATAATATTCTTTTAAAGATCACAAATAGTTAAATCACACAACACCAAGTTATAGTCCAAATAAACCTGTTGACTATAACCTGGTGTTGTATGATTTTTAACTTTGTCCACCCCAGTCCAACGCCGGCACCTCCAAATCATTATTTAAATGGGATACACACTAAAGGTATGAGAATTGAAAACTTTTTTGTATAAAACTGATCATGGTCAGTAAAGGGAATGTATAAATTCTTTCTTTGACAGAATGCATAACATAGAAACAAGCAATTCATTTTATTGGGCTAATATTGCTGTTCTTTCTCAACACAAATTTCAGATCTTTCATTTTATGTTACTTAAACATTGTTGAGATGATAGAAATGATAGATGGCTCTTCTGGTTGTTCTCCATCTTCAAACAAAAAAAGCTTTCAATTTTTTTTAACTTGCAATCTACTTATTTTGTAACAATGTGTTAGCATTGGAAAATGAATATTGGATGTTCGCCTGGACAGGGTGTTAACAGAAGGAAAATTGGAGGGCATGACTTTGTGAGTAGGAAACCTATTAAGATAGATTTTGCATTGGAGATCCACATAGTATTTTCTCCTAAATAAAGCTGCATCGTAACACAAAACCATTGCTGGTAGGAATGGTTCTCTACCAGGTGAAATAAAATGTCTAATGTGAAATTAAGGTGATCATTACTTGACGATTCAAAATACTACTTTACCTACTTTAGATTGGCAGTAAAGAGCAGAAAATAGCATCTGCCATAAATGCATGTGAGAAACCTTTTGCATGCACTTTGTCTTTTCACATCTTTGTAACGTATGAAGTGTATTGTCAGAATCAGAAAGATAAAATGAACGCCGCTGACTATCATTAATGTGGTTAAAATATTGTCAGCAACAGAGAGAAACAATACTTCCAAAGCACCTCAACTCCTGAGGAGCAGTGAAAACATATCAAGGAGTTTTAACTTACAAATCTACACAGGCATATGCTGAAAGAGAAAAGCCACAAAGGATTACACTGTGACCCAACATGAATAAATTGACTGTGGTTGTAAAAAAGATAAAATCTGCTGTTTTGGAAAGTTGCTGACTCTCATTTCTAATTGAGATTGAGGGAAAAATATGTGCCAGACGTACATAAAAAAACAATAAGCCAAATACATTGACTTTTTCATGCACTAATACCAACGCACTGCACCACCAATAAATCCCCAAACAATACTTTGTTACTTCAAGCATAATAGTCTCAACTATTATCATTAGATATTGCATGGTGTGCAATTAAATAACAGATGTCATAGTTCATTAAAGAATATTTAAGGACTTTTGAGATTAGTCTGTTGTTTTTGAAAAGCTGCAGTACAGTTCTTGTAAATTGTTATTGGCTCTCACCATTGGCCCATTTTGTAGTGTCAGTGAATCAAAACTTCTGTCCTTTTATCCCCTCCACAGTTTCCACCATATCAGAAGTTTCAAGGTCAGTGAATGCAAAGGAAACGTATGTTTCTATACATTATGTAGACGTTGCTGTTGTGAAAGGAATTATGAAATCCAAAACGCAAAGCAACCTTGAAGCAGAAACAGATGTCAATGCTGATTAGAGGCAATCTCAGATGAGAAAGGCTTGCACAAGATAACACAGGGGGAAAAGAGCATAACAGCCAGAACACCTGGACTTGTTCCTTCATCTACCCCACCAGAATTCTGTGAATACAGACATGATATTATCAAGGTAAAACCAATAATACCATCAATGTGAATGGTGAGGAATGGTTAGCAATCCTTTGTTAGTGGATTGCTAGATCAGAAGGTTGGTACAAAAACTTCCAGTTGCTTGAACCCACCAGTTTTAATACATGAAATACGAAATAAGGAGTGATTGGATAGTGCACTGAGGAATCACTTGAAATCAGGAAACAATTTAGTCACAGCTGCAGAAGCATTATTCCCCAAAGTATTAATGATAACTTACTGACCCTTCACTGTGATCATGCTGTGGAACCCTTCATCAGAAATTGAAATTCAAATCTGTAACTCATTATCAAGACTTTAGAATCAACTAGGAGAAAGGGAGGACTGTTGGAGATTGGAGTCGAGAGTGTGGTGCTGGAAAAGCACAGCAGGTCAGGCAGCATCCGAGGAGCAGGAGAATCGATATTTTGGCCAAAAGCCCTTCGTCAGGAATAAGGCTTGTGAGTCAAGCGGGTGGAGAGATAAATGGGATGGGTTGGGGCTGGGGTGCAAGGTAGCTGTGAGTGCTATAGGTAGGTGAAGGTAGGGGTAATGGTGATAGATTGGAGAAGAGGGTGGAGTGGATAAGGGGGAAGGAAGATGGACAGGTAGGATAGGTCATGATGGTGGTGCTGAGTTGGAAGCTTGGATCTGGGATAAGGTGGGGGGGGAGGGAAAATGAGGAAACTGATGAAATTCACATTGTTCCCATGTGGTTGGAGGGTCCCAAGGTGGAAGATCCCAAGGTGGAAGATGAGGTGTTCTTCCTCCAGGTGTCAGCTGGTTAGTGTTTGACGATGGAGGAGGCCCAGGACCTGCATGTCCCTGGTGGTGTGGGAGGAGGAGTTGAAGTGTTCAGGCATGGGGCAGTGGGGTTGGTTGGTGCAGGTGTCCCAGAAATGTTCTCTGAAGTGCTCTGCAAGTAGGCGTGCTGCATCTCCAATGTGGAGGAGACCGCATCAGGAGCAACGGAGATAGTAAATGACGTGTGGAAGTGTAGGTATGGGTTGGTGGGGTCATGGACCTGACAAGAGAGTCGTGGAGGGAAGGATCTTTAGGGAATGCAGATAGGAGTGGGGAGGTAAATAGATCTCTTGTGGTGGGGTCTGTTTGTAGTTGGCAGAAATGGCAGAGGTTAATGCGATGTATACAGAGGTTGGTGGGTGGAAGGTAAGGACCAGGGGAGTTCTGTCCTTGTTGCAGTTGGATGGTAGAGTTTGAGGGCGGAGGTGCGGGAAGTGGATAAGATGTGCTGAAGGGTATCATCAACCATGGGAGGGGATGGGAAATTGTGGTCTTTAAAAAAGGAGGCCATTTGGTGTGCTCTATGGTGGAACTGGTCCTCCTGGGAGCAGATGCGGCAGAGGTGGAAGTATTGGGAATAAGGAATAGCATTTTTACAGGGGGCAGGGTGGGAGAAGATATAGTCCAGGTTGCTGTTGGAGTCAGTGGATTTGTAGAAGATGTCTGTGTTGAGTCGGTCACTGTTGATGGAGATGGAGAGGTCCAGGAAGGGGAGGGAGATGCCCAAGATGATCCAGGTGAATTTAAGGTCAGGGTGGAATGTTTTGGTGAAGCTGAACTGTTCAACCTCCTCTTGAGGTGGCGCCGATACAGGCATCCATGTAGCAGAGGAAAAGGTGGGGAATGGTGCCGGTGTAACTCCGGAAGATGGACTGTTCCATGTTGGAGATGAGGTCAGTGCGCTAAACTACCACTGCGAACCCCTTGTTCGCTGGTTCGATGGTGAGGCTGGAGTTGAAGCGGAGGGAGTGGAGAACTGTGCGTTGTGAAGGTGAGAGTTTGGGGGAGAGGAGTGGACAGGTTGAGGTGGTCAATGTCCCAGTGGCAGTTGGAAATAAAGAGATCAAGGTTGGATAAGGACAAGGAGGCGAAGTGGTAGTTTGGCACATTGACCTCTACACTGCTGAAGCCAGCTGCCAACTTGAAGACACCTCCTATTCCCCCCTTGACTATGACCTCACCTCCCATTACCAAACCATCAGCTCCAAGACCATACACAACCTTTTCACCTCAGGGGATGTCCGACCCACAGCTTCCAACCTCTTAGTTCAGGAACCCCGCACTGCTTGCTTCTACCTCCTACCCAAGATTCACGAACCTGACTGCCCTGGCCGGCCTATCATTTCAGCCTGCTCCTGCTCCGCTGAACTCATCTCTACATACTTTGATACTGTCCTATCGCCCCACTCCAGAAACTCTCCACACATGTTTGGGACACCACCCATGCCCTCCACATCCTCCAAGACTTTTGTTTCCCTGGCCCCCAATGCCTCATCTTCACCATGAACATCCGGTTCCTATACACTTCATCCGCCATGACCAGGGCCTCCAAGCCCTCCGTTTCTTCCTCTCCCAACAACCCCACCAGTACCCTTCCACTGACACTTTCATTTGGTTGGCTGAACTGGTCCTCATTCTAATAATTTCTCCTTTGAATCCTCCCACTTCCTCCAGACCAAAGGAGTAGCCATGGGCACCTGCATGGGCTGCAGCCATGTCTGTCTCTATGTCGGTTACGTGGAACAGTCCATCTTCCACAGTTACATTGGCACCATTCCCCACTTTTTCCTCAGCTACATTAATGCCACCTCTTGCTCCCATGAGGAGATTGAACAGTTCATCAGCTTCACCAACACATTCCACCCTGACATCAAGTTCACCTGGACTATCTCTGACACCTCCCTCCCCTTCCTGGCCCTCTCCATCTCCATCAACAGTGACTGACTTAACACGGATATCTTGCACAAATCCACTGACTCCCACAGCTATCTGGACTACACCTCCTCCCACCCTACCTCTTGTAAAAATGTTATCCCTTATTCCCAATTCCTAGTCCTTACCTTCCACCCCACCAACCTCCGTATACATTGCATCATCCTCCACCATATCTGAACTCCATAGCCAAACACTTCAACTCCTCTTCCCACTCCGCCAAGGACATGCAGGTCCTAGGCCTCCTCCATCCCTACTCCCTAACCACCTGACACCTGGAGGAAGAACGCCTCATCTTCCACCTTGGGACCGTCCAACCACATGGGATCAATGTTCATTTCACTAGTTTCCTCATTTCCCCTCCACCAATCTTCCAATTTGGCACCACCCTCATGACCTGTCCCACCTATCCACTCCACCCTCCTCTTCGACTTACCACCATTACCCCCACTTTCATCTACCTATTGCACTCTCAGCTACCTACCCCCCAGCCCCACCCCTCTCCCATTTATCTCTCCAACCCATTGGCTCAAAGCCTTATTTCTGATGGAGGGTGTTTGCCTGAAATGTCGATTCTCCTGCTCCTCAGATGCTGCCCGACCTGCTGTGCTTTTCCAGCACCACATTCTCGAATCAAGGCTTTAGAAACCATGCAGTCCAAATAATTTGGACAATTCTGACAATTTCCAACAACAGGGTATTTCAATGAGACCGCATTTGGTCTAAAGCACATTTTAGAAAATTGAAAGCAGGTACTGAACAAATGAATTTAAAATCAAATGTCATTATATTAGTGTTCACATAACTAACTATTTTGTGTAAATACTTAATAAATCAAAGCAATAACAAAATTTGAAAGATGTTTGGCCCCTTGTGGTACAGGCTTAATATATATATCGATCTTGTAATTACTATTGAAAGAAACTGAACTAATTGTTTAAGATTAATATATTATAAAATAATTGAGAAGTTTGTCTCTTTCCAGATAAAAGGACGAAGCCGCCATAATCTATACCCAATCAGTGCCAGAGAAATTAGGTTAAAAATCACACAACACCAGATATAGTCCAACAGGTTTAATTGGAAGCACTAGCTTTCGGAGCACCGCTCCTTCATCAGGTCTGATGAAGGGGCGACGCTCCAAAAGCTAGTGCTTCCAATTAAACCTGTTGGACTATAACCTGGTGTTGTGAGATTTTTAACTTTGTACACCCCAGTCCAACACCGGCATCTCCAAATCAGAGAAATTAGGGTCCGACAAGCTTAGTAAAGGTGACTGAAGAATCTCCATTACCAGTTCTTGATTTTGTTTCATGAAATGATATTCTTAGATATAAATAGTATTGGCAATTTCTTTGGAAGATTTTAAAACTTCTGGTAAATAATTTGATTTGACATACTCTTTGTTAATTATATTAACTAAAGTGAATTACATGAGGTGAAAAGAATTGAATGGATGTACATACAATGCTGGTGTTCCAAGTATAATACAGTTGGCAAATAATGCGGGTCATTGTGCATTTTGTGTTCTGTCTCACGGTCAGTATGACAGTATACTCATAAGTCACATGTTCAAAGTACATGACTGTATCATACCATGTGACCTGATGGGTTGAAGATTCCAGATTCCAGCTTACAGGGGGTCCTTTGAAACTTGGCATGCTGATGGAAGCATACTGCTTTGTTGTAATTGATTAGCTTAATATGACCCCAGACATTTAGAAGTGTATGTGTAATATTTGTATATATTCCTGAGGTAAGTAGATCTTTCAGTACCCCATTATCAACACCTAATTCTTATAAGGCATAATATCAGCCTTGCTGCAGCAGATAAAATATTCCGCTGGAGACAAACACCATATCAGCATACTGTGTAATATGGGATTAGTTCTTCTGCTATATCATGGAGCCACGATGTTTAGATAAGGCTTCCTTTCTGCAGAATGCTTTCTGATACCGATTCTCAGTTCAACTTCCCTCACACATAACAAGGTTCACAATTGTGGGAAATCACTGTGATTATGTAGGCTTCAGTTGTCACAAACTGTTATGCTATAACTAATACTGTATGCAATAACAGCACAACTCAACATGTCAGTTATTCATAGAGTCATACAGTTATACAGTATGGAAACAGATCCTTTGGTTCAACCAGCTCATACCAACCAAGTAAACTAGTCCCACTTCATTGTGCTTGGCCCATATCCTTCCAAACATTTCCCACTCATGAACTTATCCAAATGTCTTTTAAACATTTTAACTGTACCTGCATCCACCACTTTCTCTGGCAGTGCATTCCACACATGAACCACTCTATGTCAAAAAAGTTGCCCCTCGTGCCTTTTTTAAAACTTTATCCTCTCACCTCAAAATTTGATTGTGTAACTTGCAAGATGCTAATGAATAAGATCTGACCACTGACATCTGTACATCTATAGATAGTCAGATCCTATTGTGGTTGGCAATGTAGTCAGCATTTGGTGACCAGTGTGGAGAGTGAACTTTCTGCAATAGAGATGTGCATACCAAAGTTCACAAGTATAGATGAAGGCGAGTGCTTCCCAGTCTCTATCAAAATATTTGCATTCAGTTCCTGGCAACCAATGCGATGTTAGGCTGTTAGTCATTCACTTCCTTCGATATATTGAGAGTCTGCAGCTCCAGGCACATTTCCTGATATAGCTGCTGTGACTTATTTCCCCTTTTCAGTTAAAATGCAGAAGGACTGGCAGCGATGTCTTCTTCACCTTTAAGGTGACAGATGTTGCTTATTGTGATGACTCTTTCCCATTGTGCACCTTGGCAAAGTAGCTTTTGAAAAGGAGCTGAGGTCTCTGTGTTCTTAGAAAGGAAGTTGTGATAAAGCTTGTTAGAATCAAGGAATGATTCCAATTCAATCATGTCAGATGGGGTCAGAACTGTATGAATAGCTTTGATATTATTTTGCATAGGCTTATCCCAAGGATGGTTTCTTAAATCATTAAGAAAACAATTAATTGGAGAGTGGTCTAGAAAGTCAAATGTATATTTGCATTCTGTTTTGTCCCATCCAGGATGTTAACATCATCAAGTAGATTAAATATTCTCTCAAATGTCAGATAAAACATAGAAAGCCCTTTTCCTGTTCATCGGATGCTGCCTGACCTGCTGTGCTTTTCCAGCACCACTCTAACCTTGATTCTAATCTCCAGCTTCTGCAGTACCCACTTCCGCCTAGATAAAACTTAGAACAAACTTTTGAAATGCATGAGATTCTGAACATAGTCCTAAGAACATTTTGTAATACAGAAATGCAGTTTTGTGAGCAAGGAAAGCTAAAAGAAATCAGCTTTGTTCTGTAATTGGTATCTGAAGATAGCTCTGTAGCATGTCAAGCTTTATGTAGGCTGTAGAGTCTTGCAATAATGCAGAGGGATCCAGGATAACAGGAGGTAGGTACTTGCCTGAAATGGTAACTTTATTGACTGCCATAAGATCAATGCAGAGATAAGTCTTACTATTTTTGTTCATTGCACAATTAATAGGTTTACAATCCATTGGAATGAGTCAACTTGCGCAATTATACTGGGTAAAAACAAGGACTACAGATGCTGGAAACCAGAGTCTAGATTAGAGTGGTGCTGGAAAAGCTCAGCAGGTCAGGCAGCATCGAGGAGTTGGAAAATTGATGTTTCGGGCAAAAGCCCTTCATCAGGAATAGAGCTGATGAAGGGCTTTTGCCCGAAACATCGATTTTCCTGCTCCTCGGATGCTGCCTGACCTGCTGTGCTTTTCCAGCACCACTCTAATCTAGACTTGCGCAATTATACTGGCTACTACAAGTTCTTTCATCTCCTCTGACAGTTTGTCGTGAATCACAAATGGCAACCATCTCCAATATTGCAAAACTGGCAGCATTGATATGTTGACGTGAAAATCATGACAGAATCACTTAATCTCCTCCAGTTCATTAAATAATGAAGGATCTAGTACCGTAGTCTGTCATTGATCAAAACAATGTGTTCTGCTGGGATCTGCAACTTTGAAGACCACCTTTAAACCAGCAGAGTTCGGACTCGAACAGGACAAACAGTACAGATTTCGAAGCTCCTTGGATGCTGCCTGAACTGCTGTGCTCTTCCAGCATCACTAATCCAGAATCTGGTTTCCAGCATCTGCAGTCATTGTTTTTACCTCGTTGATTTTAACCCTACTGCGAATCCTCTTCTACAAGAATCTCAGGGAGTCCCTCCCCCACTGCAACTCCCAGGTCATTTCCTCTGCCCTGAAGCTCTTCAACCATGTCCTGAAACAAACTCACTACCACAGCCACATTTGCTTCCTCAGTGCCTGCCTCTGTAACCAACTCATCCCACACGGACTCCGGACCACCTTTAAACCAGCAGAGTTCGGACCCGAACAGGACAGACAGTACAGATTTCAAAGCTCCTTGGATGCTGCCTGAACTGCTGTGCTCTTCCAGCACCACTAATCCAGAATCTGCACATTTGAAGTCAAACATATTAAACAGGCTTACCCACATAGGCTTCTGCCATTGGCTACATGGAATGTGAACTTGTCTAATTTGACATTCTTATAACATAATGAACTGTGATTGTTCACAAAACCAGAATAATTGAGTTGCAAACTTGTAAATTGTCTGTTACAGCAGTGAGTGAACGTAGGAAAAATATCAGCATGTAAGAGTTTACTGCCTGATATGGACACTGAGATGCCATTGATCTCTTATTTCATTAAAGGGCTGAAGTAATGCTTTGTGGGCATACCTATAGCAAATAGATTCCAGTGGTGGAAGAAGGCAGCTCACCACCACTTTCTGAAGGGCAAATGGAGACAAGCAATAAATGCTGACCCAGCCAACAACGCCCACATCCCACAAGTGAATGAACAAAAAGGTGGTGAGTAGAGCCATTAATTTAAAAAAAAACCATTGAGAAAATAGACATTTAGTCAAATGGAAAGCAGTGGAAGGAGTGAGAGCTCATGTGAGAGTTGCTGCTACACTTGGTCTCAGAAAACAAGATTCCATCCTATTCATAGAAATATAGAAGAAAGGGGCAGGAGCAGGCCATTTAATCCATTGAGCCTGCTCCACCATTCAATATGATCATGGCTGATCACCGAGCTCAATATCCTAATTCGACCCTCCCCCATATCCCTTGATCCCTTTAGGAACACACAGATTTGCACATTCAGGCATCTATTGCAATTTAAGAACCAAGCCACACAGCCTAGCTATCCTTAGTCTTATCCCATCTTACATAGAAACATATACGGAAACATATACAATAGGAACAGAATGTAAGGGGTTTTATTCACATTGCTTTAAAAGTGGCAGTTTCATGCTTACAGTTCTTCACTTCCAGTTACTTTCAGATTGATTACTTTTTTCTGACTTCACACTCAGTGTTAACGAAACACAGAGGACATCAGAATAAGACAGACTCTTGTTAACTAAGCATAGAAAAACTGAACATTGCATCTTTTGTAAAACTAAATACCTTATTTTAAATTATTCTTAACAACACATAAAAACATCAATTCCTAGAATTTTGCTTGTACCTTTACAAAAATATCAAAACAGAACAATTGAACATGACGATAGCTAAATGAATGGTCATAGTATATGCACTTATGGTAACAAGATGGATTGTAGATTTATGCCCAGCCTACAGACTCTTCATATCTTATGGATCAGAAGTGAAGTTTCCATGTAGATTATTGGTAGATGATGAGAGAAACGAGGTTACTGCCTGATATGAACTTTGGGAATGCCCTAAAAAAGTAAAAAAAAACAATTCAGCAAGAACTGCTTATCTGAAAATTTGCAGGTTGTTCATTAAATAAGTAAGTATACCAAGTAAAAATAAGGATGTAGCGTGCAGCTGAGCCTCACAAATGAGTATGTTGCAAGGTTGATCAACAGTTTGCCTGTAATTTGCTGATCACAACATGGATAGCTTCTGGCAATAGGGTTCTGCATTCTTAGACAGGGCAGAGGTAAAAGCAGCCATGGTTTCAACTGCTGACTGGTATTCCTGAGTTCTACTGGCAATTGTCACCCTGTGGTAATTTGTTGAAGACTAGTTTATTTACAATGCCCAGAGCAGATGAATAGCTTTCTGGTATTTAGCACTCACATTTACACACGAGAAATTGATATGAACAAGACATTCAAGTGCACTGTCTGTTCTCCAGACCAAATTTAAACATTAGCCAGCTTGCTACAAAAGAAAGGCTGAAAAGTTGGAATTAAAGGAAAAAAGAAATCACTCAAGTCAACTGTTTCTATGAAAAATCATTGAATATGAAGATAATACGAACCAATTGAATAACAACCCTTGTCCCATTGATTTCAATTGTGTTTTGTCAAAAATGTCAAGTGGTCAGAATGATGACTCACCTGAAGCAGGTTTGATGTACCCATTGATCTTTTATATAAATTATATGTTACTACAGAGAGTGCACACATTTTGATTAGCATATAATTTACATTTTGTAGCTTACAACTATCTGACATTAACATTAAGCAAATGGATGAAGTTGTTATTCATCTGAGGGTGGAGGGAGTGTGTGAAACAAAACAGCATTTGTGAAGTTTAAGTTGCAGTTGATTACATTTTTAAGAGAGTCATATGAAATATAGCCAAAGAAATGGGAAGTCAGAACATGGGATGTGTTTGATGCCAATTATATGGTCATCAAAAAGGAATAATCTGCACAGTAATTTTTTTGCATTTATATTTTGGTGGTTAAGATTTATAATTTTTTTACTTTTGTACTTACACATTTGCTTTATTTGCACTAAAAAACGAGAGTCTAGATACAGAAGACTGATAGGCAAATAGTAAAGAGTTGGAAAATATGGGAGGCAGTAGTTTAAGAGTTTCCCAGCAGAGACAAGCTCAACAATACGAAAGCTGACTGAAGATACTAACTGCGAGAAGAATCAAACTGATAAGGAGAATTCTGGAGAACCATAGAACTATACAGTACAGAAGAGGCCCAACATAAAATGACTCTGAAATCTACACTGGTCCCACTTTCCAAATGGTGGCCCATAGCCTTGAACAATATGACATTTCAAGTGCTTATCCAAGTATTTTTTAAAGGCTGTGAGGTTTCCTGCCTTACCTACCCTCCCAGGCAGTGCGTTCCAAATTCCTACCACCCTGTGGGTGAAAACATTTTTCCTTAAATCTCCACTAAGCTTCTTTCCTTTCATCTTAAAATTATGGCCCTTGTTATTGACTCTTCAACTAACAGGGACTGCAGCCTTTTATCTACCTTGTCAATGCCCCTCATTATCCTATACACCTCAGTCAGGTCCCCTCTCAGCCTTCTCTGTTCTAAAGAAACCAACCTGAGATTACCCAGCCTCTCTTTACAGCTAAACTGTTCCATCCCAGGCAACGTCCTGGTGAATCTCCTCTAGAACCCCTTCAGTGTAATCACATCTTTCTTCTTGTGTGGTGACCAGAACTGAACACTGTCATTGCCTCGCCAAGGTTTTGTGCAGCTCCAATATAACCTGTGTAATCCTGTAATCTATGCCATGACTGATAAAGGTAAGTATCCCATGTGATTTCTTAACCACCCTGTTAACCTGTCCTGCTCCTTTCAGAGATCTGTGGACAAGCACTCTATACTCCTCAGTAGGTAAGTGGCAGAAGAATTACAATATATAACAATGTAAAGACAAACATTGGGAAACAAAAATAAAGAGTGGAAAAATAAACCAAGATAATATTTTTCGAATGCAATGAGGGAGCAAAGGGATCTTGATACAGTGTTTCATAAATCATTAATATGGATGGACAAGCTAAAAAAGGATTACAAAAGCAAATATGACCTGAGGGTTTCTACTAGAAGGAGTTGCTGCAAGGTGAAGGTTAGCATATGGAATGTTGTATGCAAATGTGGCTCCTCACAAAAAGCCAACAGTCTGGAATAAAAAGAATTAACAACAGGGATGAGAGTTATGAAGAAAGATCAGACTAACAATAATTATATATTCGAAAATTGAGCAGATTTAGAAAGGCACTGATGGAAATGTTCAACATGGTAACAGCCATAGAAGAGTTAGACATAAAGAGATTACTTTTCTTCATAGGGAAGTCAGAGATGAATATAAGCGAAGACAATATATGTAAATGTGGTGGAAGAGATAGTTAAAAAGAGTATAAAATATCTGAAGAGAGAGATTAAAAAATATTTTTTCATCTGAAGAATAAATGGACTGAATCAAACTTTAGCACAATGGTGGAATTTGCTAAGTCAATTAGAGCTTTCACATATGTTCATTAATTAAGGAGGAACTTGAGTATGAAATTAAAAAGTAAACAAACTGAACTGTGTACAACCAGTTTGCAAAAGAAGCCTGAATTCAATTCAAATGGGTATGGCCCTAAATGATTGAATGTGATGTTTCCATTGCAGAAGTTGCTGGTTATCAGTCTTATCAACAGCACACTGGACAAGAACCAACTGCATTAAGTGCTTCTCACTCTTTCTTCCATCTGGCTCAAAAGCTAGGGATGAAAATGACTTCCAAACATGTTGTTCTGTCTACTTCCCTTGTATGCTTCTTTAAAGTGAGTCTATTTTTATAAATGTGTTTTCCTGTGTTTCCTCTTTTTTAAACTAACTTCTGCTTTTTCCTGTTTGGATTCCATTCTTTAAAAAGTTTTAGCAGAAGCAATTGCTTTTTCTTGTTAAATTCTTTGTTCAATTCTGAAGTGTAAAATAGATTTAGTACATTTCAATACCCATTTTAAAAAAAATAATTCTTGGGATATGGGTGCAGCTGGCTGGGCCAGAATCAATTGCCCATTCCTAATTATTAAGAGGCAAACACATTGTTGCAGGTCTGGAGTCACATGTGGTCCAAAACAGGTAAGAATGGTGGGTTTCCTTCCCTAAAAGTACATTTGTGAACAAGATGTGTTTTCCCAATGATAGTACCATGCCACCATTAGACTCTTAATTCCAGATTTTTAAAAAATTGAATTCAAATTCCACCACCAGCCAAGATAGGATTCAAACCCAGGTCCCCAGAACATTTCCTGGATTAATAATCTGCCATTAATACTACTAGGCAATCACTTCCCCCATTCATCTATTAAAATAATAACTATAGTAATCTTTTAGTATTTGTAATTATTCATAAAGTATTTCCTAATGACCTACCAAATATTTTGCACGTGATGACAAGGAAGATATGCTGTTCCCTAGCAACTGGAGTATCGACAGGATATGTTAGAAAATTTCATTGAGACAATGCACTAGGCATTTTTTTCACTGATTTCCTTCCAACTGTCTGAAGAGTCTATTTCACTTGGAACCTTAACTCAGTTTCTGTCTCCTCAGATGCTGCCAGTCCTCTTGAGTTTGTCCATCACTTTCTGTTTTTAATTCAGATTTCCAGCTTTTGCTATAATTTTGTTTTTTTATATTGAGTCAGTAGTAAGTTGCTTCCACTGCTTTTTCCTTTGGGCTGCTTCTCATGATGTATGTGGAAGGTGCTTACAGTAGTAAATAAAACTATAGTCATTGGGTCAACATCACTGGGATGCAGAGAGGTAAATTGAATCTAGAATTCTGGAACCATAGGAACAGAAGTGAGAAATTGTAGGGTTGAAGAAAGAGTAGGCTTGGAGATTGGGGTACGGGACATAGTGTGGACAAGAAAATGTTCAGCAGTAGGAAGAACCTCCATGAATAGATGGATGTCTTACTCACTGAGGGTGACTAAATATAAAATGGATCTCAATGCATAGGACAGAAAGCCCATAACAGAATGAGACAAATGGGTAACTGCAGCAAAGTGTTACATTACTTTATAATGTCACAGCTCACTAGTGTAGCATGCTGAAATATTTATTTAATTGCAGAGTTAAAGCCATCACCTCCTCTTGCAGAGATCTGAAGGCTTCTGATCCTATTATTCCCTCACAAACTGTTCAGCTACCTGGGAGCCAATCACATAGTTGCTGGAAGACAAACACCCTTGGTCATCCATTAACTGTTTCACAAATCAGTTGGCTACTTGTCCCTGGTTGAATTGCACTTAGTACACATTCCCTGATGCCAGTTCATCTGCAATGTACTTCCCCTAACAGTTGAATGAACAACTTGGGAAACAAGTTCCTGTTAAAAAGGGCAGCAATCCTTTCCAAAATTGTCTGTTTCCAATTTCAGTCCAGAATCAAAAATGCAGAGACGTAAAAGATATGGTCTTTATAATAGGGAGCAACAAAGGAAGGAAAAAGCCCTAGAGGTTGTGTAAATGGTTTTACAAGTGTTTGGACATGAGAGGACTAGAGGGGAGAATAGAGAATCTGGCTAAGTGAAAAATGCTGCAGTTACCCATTAAGAATTATTGCACACCAAACGGGGACGCCATCCCAAGAACCAACTAATAACCTTTCCTGCTCCTGCACTTTCAGGAATGGAGAAAATTGGAAGGATGGGGTGGGGGTGCACTCTGAGGTGTGGAGCTTTAGCAAAACTCAGCAGCTTCATAAATACTATGATGTAGATACTGATATAACAGAAACAATTACTTTTTCTAATAACTGCTCCTCTAAATTCCTTCATTTTGGTCACTTTCATTCTATCCTACTCTTCAGAACTCAACAAGAAAAGGTATTTCCCAGTATGAAATTCTGGGCATAATGCAAATCTCTCTAGTCTTCTCACGCACTCCTCCTACATGCAATAGCATTGTTATGTATTGCCCTTGAAAGATCTTTAAAATCAAAATGTTTTAGTGTAGAATTGCAGCAGTAAGTCATGCTATTTTCTAAGAAACAGTCTCATGGATTTTTCATAATGAGCCGAGGAAAACCCTAAAATATGATGGGCCAAGTCTTGTGGTCTCCAATTCATCTGAGACCTGACATACAACTGAAGATCCATGTTGAACCTCATGGAAATCCTAATGTATAGACCCACGAGAAAATTGGCCAGAATGTTTGATAGGTAACTCCCATGCTGCCCTGGACCATCCACAAGAGTTTCTTCCCAAAGTGGGAATATGTCCTGAGATATTGGTAACTGATGGAGGGCTGGAGGAGCAGCAATGAGCTAGAGTAACCAGGTTATCACTCTGATTTTTATGTCAGGAGTAATCACCATCTAATTTCTGTGCTGTGGTTGGGAAAAGGGAACCTGCGTATCAATGAGGTAAGATAATCTAATAATGATGTTAATAAATGCTAATCCATGCCATTCACTAATTATCATCTCATCCTGCCATTCAACACTTGGTTGGAAATTAGGCCATTTTGCTCTCGACGTTGGGAAAATCCTCATTGGTCATCTCATGCCATTTTGCCAAGTTTCTCACCAATGCCCACATTAATCCAGGCCTAGGAAAATTTTGAGACTGAAAACAGATCTGTGGGTTTGATGATATATAGTAAATGTTAGATTGTTTAAATCCAACACTTGGGTAGCTCCACATTTGACACCCCAATCACTTTCCAAAACCAATACATTCCCCAATCCAAATAACTTCAAATACCCGACACAACAGAACTACATACACAACCTTAAAAATCACACACACAACACCAGGTTATAGTCCACCAGGTTTATATGGAAGCACTAGTTTTGAAGCGCTGCTTCTTCATCAGGTGGTTTCAACCTATAACCTAGTGTTGTGTGATTTCTGTCTACCCCAGCCCAACACCAGCTCCTCCAAATCATACATACACAACATTCTGTCCACTCTACTCATACTTCCTCCTTATCCTCAACTACCTAACCACCCATCCTATCCAGCTGGCTACCCTGATCAAGTTCACACTTACCCATCTACTTACTCACTCACTCAGACATTAACCTGCCCCCTTTACTCACATTCAAAGACTGGATCCACACTTATCATACAGTAGTCTGTACCATTAAAAGGAGCATATGCTATTTTTCCCTGAATCCACTGCAATCCAACAGAATTCCTCATGGGCAGGAGTGCTGAGTTTTTCCATGATAGCTGAAATTAGAAAATCCAAAATGAAATGTAGATTATCTTTGTGTGTTGCTTGAGAGATGTGGTAAATTGCTGATCATTAGGACAATTTCTAAGCAAAGGCAATATGTTAAGTAGGATGTCTGAGATATGATTCTGGATTAGTGGTGCTGGAAGAGCACAGCAGTTCAGGCAGCATCCGAGGAGCAGTAAAATCGACATTTCGGGCAAAAGCCTTGATAGCTAGTGTTTCAGGAAGTCTATTTGTTGTTCACAGGAGAGATTGTAAAATGTTAACCATTCAAATTGACCATTTTCATATCAGATGATGCCTGTTATGGCATCACTGTGTGATATACTGACTCTGCAAAGCCAGCTTTGTCTGGGAACAATCCCAGTTTGTAGCTGCAAGAGCCAAGCACTTACAGATAACATTGAGAGTGGCAGAATACTGTCAGAGACAATGCCAGACTATGTAATTAGAAACAAAAACAGAAATTACAGAAAAGCTTAGTTCTGAGGAAGGGTCACTTGACCAGAAACGTTAACTCTGATTTCTCTCCACAGATACTGCCAGACCTGCTGAGCTTTTCCAGCAATTTCAGGTTTTATTTTGAGATAATTAGACCCTGGCTAATGATATGGGATGTGTATTTGAGGTAGTCCCTAATGCAGGAGTCACCTGCATTCTCCATCATTGCTAGATGGAGAATTCCAGTTGGTCCTCCACTCCCACCCAGCTTTCACTGTGCCTCTATATAGCTACTTATGCACGGCATCTGGCAGCCCCCTCACCCACTCATCCCAGCAACTGCAGTAGTTTTTAGGCCAAACAGGTGAGGGTGGTAGATGGATATGTCTAGATGTGAGGGAGAACATCTATCCCCAACACCCTTTTTTCAAATATACAAAATGGCTGATACCTTGATAGATGGAACAGAATAAAATATTCCCTTAATAGTACATAAAACATTGTGACAGAGCTGTCTAGATTGCTGTAATGTCCATCAATACTCACACTGGAAGTACTACAACTGTACTTTGACTTGTAAAATCACTGGGAATAGATCTGAAAAAAACCATCAGCAGGCTGTTGAACTACAATCCATCTCCACTGTAATCAACTCATACACTGTCTACGCACCTTGCTGACTACTTCACATACATCCATTTATGTCTTGAAACATCCTCCTTTAAAAAATTACACTACAGTATACTGTTAAACTTCAATGGTTTGGGAGATCAGAGGTCACAGAATATTTAGATAACATGCTTTACCGTAGGATGGAGAGGTTCAGACCAGCAATTAGTTGTATAGTTGTCTTCTATCATCATATCAACACTATTCTGGATTGGGGATTAGAATTATAGGATCATATATTACAAAAGACACACTGAGACTGTGCTGTCAAAAATACACTACAATCTTCAGTAGTCCCACTTTTCAACTTGAGGAGAAAGTGAGGTCTGCAGATGCTGGAGATCAGAGATGGAAATGTGTTGCTGGAAAAGCGCAGCAGGTCAGGCAGCATCTAGGGAACAGGAGAAGGGCTAATGCCCGAAACGTCGATTCTCCTGTTCCCTAGATGCTGCCTGACCTGCTGCGCTTTTCCAGCAACACATTTCCACCACTTTTCAACTTTCCAGCTCAGTTGCCTGGATGACTGATTGATGGTGCAGAATGATGTCAATAGCATGGGTTCAATCCCTATACCAGCTGAAGCTACCACAAAGGTCCCTCCTTCTTAACTTCTTCTGTCCCCTGAGGCATGGTGACTCTCAGGTTAAACAACCAGCAGTCATCTCTCTCAAAAAAACTAAAGAACTGCAGATGCTAGAAATCTGAAATAAAATCAGAAATTGCTAGAAAATCTCAGCAAGTGTGGCAGCATCTGTGGAGAAAAAGCAGAGTTAAATTTTTGGGTCCAGTGACCCTTCTTCAGTTGAAGATGCTGACTTCTTGCAGCAATTTCTGATTTTGTTTCTCCAAGACCCAAGTTAAATTACATTTTAAAAGAACCAATTATTTTAAAAATTCATTTGTGAGATGTGGGTGTTGCTGGCTGGCCAGAATTTATTTTCCATCCCCAATTGTCCTTGAGAAGGTAGTGGTGAGCTGCCTTCTTGAACCGCTGCAGTCTACTTGCTGTGGGTTGATCCACATTGTCATTAGGGAGGAAATTCCAGGATTTTGACCCAGCGACAGTGAAAGAACACCGACATATTTCCAAGTCAGAGTGGTGGCTGGCTTGGAGGGGAACTTGAAGGTGATGGTATTCCTATGTATCTACTGTCTTTGTCCTTCTAGATGGAAGTGGTCATGCGTTTGGAAGATGCTGCCCAAAAATCTTTGATGAATGTCTCCAGTGTATCTTGTAGATAGTGCACATTGGTGTTTCTGAGCGTCGGTGGTGGACGGAATGGAGGCTTGTGGATGTCATGTCAATCAAGTGTACATGCTTTGTCCTGTATGGTATCAAGTCTCTTGAGTTCAACCAGGCTTTCTTGAGTTAGCAAAGACTGAGTTTGATAATTATAAACCTCTGTTAGGTCACCCCTCAGCCTCCGACTCTCCAGGGAAAACAGCCTCAGCCTATTCAACCTCTCCCTATAGCTCCAATCCTCCAACTCTGGCAACATCCTTGTAAATCTTTTCTGAACCCTTTCAAGTTTCACAACATCCTTCTGATAGGAAGGAGACCAGATTTGTATGCAATATTCCAAAAATGGCCTAACCAACATCTTGTACTGCAGCAACATGTCCTCCCAACTCCTGCACTCAATACTCTGACCAATAACGGAAAGCACACCAAACGCCTTCTTCACTATCCTATCTACCTGCAACTCCACTTTCAAGGAGCTATGAACCTGCACTCCAAGTGCATGTACACTCTTCCCATGCTGAAAGATGAACAACATTCTAACTTGAACAGTGGACAATAGGGACCAGGATTTGTAGGTGCCCATTACAAACATCAACATCAATAGGCAAGAATCCTGGTCAAAGAGAAGACAAGTCTAGGCGTGCAGTAGTTGGCCAGTCCATAAGCTGAATTTACTGCCTGGTGATCAAATGTGCTCCAAAAATCAGATTTCCTTGTCCTTCAGGAGACTGAAAGTTTAATTAAAATACAATAATTAAAATACTAAAATAGAATTCCAAAATTTAAGAAAATTCCATACAAGCTAACATAATGTTGAATCATTCAAATATGTGAAAAAGAATAGTTGTCATTATTTTACAGTTTCTTTTAAGTGATATAGGAAAGGAGAGCTGAAAATAAAAGTTGGTACTCAAACAGTCAAAGTTATTGTATTCAGGAACAGTTTCTAAACTTTACCAGCCATATTTGACATTTTAGATTCGCATAACAGTTGTACAGAAAGGTTGATAATTCAAAGAGCAGATATGAAGTGTGTGGAAACATGTAGGAGGGACATCCATCCAATCTTATGCAAGAGCTGATGTTATTAATTACAATGCACAAGTATTTTGATACAGTATTTAACATGGATGGACTGGAGCTTAATACAAATGAATTAACTGTACCTTTCCCACTTTTTAAATGATTGACAATGTGCGACAGCCATTGCAACGGCACATACTCTAAAAATATCATCATTTCACTTTTGAGTAGCATCTAATTTAAACATCATAAGATCATAAGAAATAGGAGCAGGAGGAGGCAATTCAGCTGCTTGAGCCTGCTCTGCCACTCAATAGGAATGTGGCTGATCTGACATTCCTCATGTTCACTTTCCTACATTTTCCCCAGAACCCTTGATTCCACGTTTATTTATCTTTTGTACTTCAGAACGTAAGTAATAACCAGAACTAAAACTGCTGCAAACATCAAGTAAGTATGGAGAGGAGTGATAAGACACTGTTTCAAGCATTGGAATGGGCTTGAAAGGCTAGCCCTGAGATGTTGTCTTGCTTCCTCTCCACCATGGTCTGACATGCTGCCAGAATTTTCTGGTTGCACATTTGCAGCATCTTCAGTGTGACTTGTTTGTGAAGCCCTTTAACCCCAAAGCTACTGTGTGGAGTTTAGTTGGCCTCTGGCCAGTACATAATCCCAAAGCAAGTATTCACTGGTGGAAGGGAAGTATTCCTGTGCAGCCTCCGAACACCAATTAGTTGTATTTTATGAAACCTTGGTTTGTCATGGTGATGCTTGCTAATCTATTTAATTTCTTATGTATGACCCTGAGACTTCATATACAACATTGCATTTTTTATGATATTACTTTACATCAATCAACATTGACAATATTTTTTCATCTTGAACCAGATGCTGTCTCTGCTTATCTGTCAGCAGATATTCCCTGAGAACTCTTTAGTTAGTGGCTGTGATGATATAACATTGTGAAACATCAATGCATTGTGCTATTGAAGGAGAGAATGTTGATCTAAAATCTATGATAAGCACTCATTGGGCCCTGGCGTTTAACCATTTCAACAGGACATTGAGCACAATAGACACCAAGAATGTATCTATAAGGAAGAAGGAGAGATCAGACGGACAATCACTCCTCGATGCTCTGATGCATCTCTTAGTAACTGGCTTGAAAGTGGCACTTGAAATGAGTAATGGTGTATAACACAGTGGAACTTACATTTCCCTTCTTTTCTTGATTGATAAGCATAATTTACCTCTATTGAACTCAAAATTGCCACACAGATTCAGGAAGAATCTGGTAGAGTGAGCTTATCAAATCATGTAGGCACATCACTAAAGATGTTAGTGTTTAATTTTGCTATAACTTTTAAGTGCCAGTAGATTATATTATGAGTTTGCTGTCTGGTATTATAGCAATACGGAAATTAAGTAACAGGCATCAAAAGTAGAGAGTTATTGGAGCTTTCTTCTTATTCATGTTCTTTGTCTTATCAGTAATTGTTTTAACTGTGCTTTCTCATTTCTTCTTAAAAGTTTATCTCTTTATCACAAGGAACATTCAGAATCAGTTGTAATAAACATTTATTTGATTACACAGGACGTTTGATGGCTAATCTGTTTAACTTAAGATCATAAGAATATAAGACATTCGGCCCATTGAGTCCACTCCGCCATTCAATCATGGCTGATGGGCATTTCAATGCCACTTACCCACACTCTCCCCGTATCCCTTAATTCCTTGCAAGATTAAGAATTTATCAATCTCTACCTTGAAAACATTTAATGTCCCAGCCTCCACGGCACTCTGGGGCAATGAATTCTACAGAGCTGAAAATGTGTTGCTGGAAAAGCGCAGCAGGTCAGGCAGCATCCAGGGAACAGGAGAATCGACGTTTCGGGCATAAGCCCTTCTTCAGGAATGAAGAAGGGGTTATGCCCAACCACAAGGGATGAACTCAGATTTCACCAGTTTCCTCATTTCCCCTCCCCCCACCTTGTCTCAGTCAAATCCATCGAATTCAGCACCGCCTTCCTAACCTGCAATCTTCTTCCTGACCTCTCCGCCCCCACCCCAGTCTGACCTATCACCCTCACCTTGACGTCTTTCCACCTATCACATTTCCGATGCCCCTCCCCCAAGTCCCTCCTCCCTACCTTTTATCTTAGCCTGCTGGACAAACCTTCCTCATTCCTGAAGAAGGGCTTATGCCGAAACGTCGATTCTCCTGTTCCCTGGATGCGGCCTGACCTGCTGTGCTTTTCCAGCAACACATTTTCAGCTCTGATCTCCAACATCTGCAGACCTCACTTTCTCCTCAATGAATTCTACAGGCCCACCACTCTCTGGTTGAAGACATGCCTCTTCATTTCTGTTTTAAATTGACCCCCTCTAACTCTAAGGCTGTGCCCACCAGTCCTAGTAACCCTGCCTGACGGAAACAATTCCCAGCATCCACCCTTTGTAAGCCATGCATTACCTTGTAAGTTTCTATTAGATCTTCCCTCAACCTTCTAAACTCTAATGAATACGATCCCAGGAACCTCAGCTGTTACGGAGTCATAGAGACGTACAGCATGGAAACAGATCCTTCGGTCCAATTCATCCAGGCTGACCAGAGATCCTAACCCAATCTAGTCCCACCTGCCAGCACCCGGCCCATATCCCTCCAAACCCTTCCTATTCATATACCCATCCAAATGCCTCTTAAATGTTGCAATTGTACCAGCCTCCACCACTTCCTCTGGCAGTTCATTCCATACAAGTACCACCCTCTGCGTGAAAACATTGCCCCTTAGGTCTCTTTTATATCTTTCCCCTCTCATCCTAAACCTATGCCCTCTAGTTTTGAACTCACCGACCCCAGGGAAAAGACTTTGTCTATTTACCCTATCCATGCCCCTCATAATTTTGTAAACCTCTATAAGGTCACCCCTCAGCCTCCGACCGTCCAGGGAAAACAGCCCCAGCCTGTTCAGCCTCTCCCTGTAGCTCAGATCCTCCAACCCTGGCAACATCCTTGTAAATCTTTTCTGAACTCTTTCAAGTTTCACAACATCTTTCCAATAGGAAGGAGACCAGAACTGCACAAAATATTCTAACAGTGGCCTAACCAATGTCCTATATAGCCACAACATGACCTCCCAACTCCTGTACTCAATACTCTGACCAATAAAGAAAAGCATACTAACCGCCTTTTTCACTATCCTATCAACCTGCAACTCCACTTTCAAGGAGCTATGAACCTGCACTCCAAGGTCTCTTTGTTAAGCAACACTCCCTCGGACCTTACCATTAAGTGTATAAGTCCTGCTAAGATTTGCTTTCCCAAAATGCAGCACCTCGCATTTATCTCAATTAAACTCCATCTGCCACTTCTCACCCCATTGGCCCATCTGATCAAGATCCTGTTGCAACCTGAGGTAACCCTCTTCGCTGTCCACTACTCCTCCAAATTTGGTGTCATCTGCAAACTTACCAACTGTACCTCTTATGCTCGCATCCAAATCATTTATGTAAATGACAAAATGTAGAGGGCCCAGCACCGATCCTTGTGGCACTCTACTGGTCACAGGCCTCCAGTCTGAAAAACAACCCTCCACTACCACCCTCTGTCTTCTACCTTTGAGCCAGTTCTATAGCCAATTGGCTAGTTCTCCCTGTATTCCATGAGATCTAACCTTGCTAATCAGTCTCCCTTGGGGAACCCTGTTGAACGCCTTACTGAAGTCCATATAGACCACATCTACCGTTCTGCCTTCATCAATCCTCTTTGTTACTTCCTCAAAACACTCAATCAAGTTTGTGAGACATGATTTCCCACGCAAAAAGCCATGTTGACTATCCCAAATCAGTCCTTGCCTTTCCAACTACATGTACATCCTGTCCCTCAGGATTCCCTCCAACAACTTGCCCACCACCAAGGTCAGGCTCACTGATCTATAGTTCCCTGGCTTGTCTTTACTGCCCTTCTTAAACAGTGGCACCACGTTTGCCAACCTCCAGTCTTCTGGCACCTCACCTGTGACTATCGATGATACAAATATTTCAGCAAGAGGCCCAGCAATCACTTCTCTAGCTTCCCACAGTATTCTCGGGTACACCTGATCAGGTCCTGGGGATTTATCCACTTTTAACCGTTTCAAGACATCCAGCACTTTCTCCTCTGTAATCTGGACATTTTGCTAGATGTCACCATCTATTTCCCTACAGTCTATACCTTCCATATCCTTTTCCACAGTAAATAATGATGCAAAATATTCATTTAGTATCGCCCCCATTTTCTGTGGCTCCACACAAAGGTCGCCTTGCTGATCTTTGAGGGGCCCTATTCTCTCCCTAGTTACCTTTTTGTCCTTAATGTATTTGTAAAAACCCTTTGGTTCTCCTTAATTCTATTTGCCAAAGCTATCTCATGTCCCCATTTTGCCCTCCTGATTTCCCTCTTAAGTATACTCCTACTTCCTTTATACTCTTCTAAAGATTCACTCGATTTATCCTGTCTATACCTGACATATGCTTCCTTCTTTTTCTTAACCAAACCCTCAATTTCTTTAGTCATCCAGTATTCCCTATACTTACCAGCCTTCCCTTTCACCCTAACAGGAATATACTTTCTCCGGATTCTTGATATCTTATTTCTGAAGGATTCCCATTTTCCAGCCGTCCCTTTACCTGCAAACATCCGCCTCAATCAGCTTTCGAAAGTTCTTGCCTAATACTGTCAAAATTGGCCTTTCTCCAATTTAGAACTTCAAGTTTTAGATCTGGTCTATCCTTTTCCATCACTATTTTAAAACGAATAGAATTATTCAGTCATCGTATTGTTCATCGTATGTTAGGCCTACCTTTCCAGGGATCATCCGTGTGAATCTCCACTGGACACACTCCAGTGCCAGTATGTCCCTCCTGAGGTGCGTGGCCCAAAATTGGATGCAGTATTCTAAATGGGGCTTAACCAGAGCTTTATAAAGACTCAGTAGCACATCGCTGCTTTTACAGTCTAACCCTCATGAGATAAATGACAACATTACATTTGCTTTCTTAACCACACTCAACCTGCAAGTCAACCTTTAGAGAATCCTGGACTAGCATTGCCAGATCCTTTGTACATTGGCTTTATGAATTTTTTCACCGTTTAGAAAATAGTCCACGCCTGTATTCTTTTTTCCAAAGTGCAAGACCTCGCATTTGCTCACGTTTAATTTCATCAGCCACTCGACCACTCTCCCAAACTGTCCAAATCTTTCAGCAGCCTCCCCACCTCCTCAGAACTCCCAGCCTGTCCACCTAACTTCGTGTCATCGGTGAAATTCACCAGAATGCTCCCAGTCTCTTCATCCAGATCATTAATATATAAAGTGAACAGGTGTGTCCCCAACACTGAACCCTGAGGGACACTACTTGTCACCAGCTGCCATTCCGAAAAATAATCCCAACTCTCTGCCTTCTGTCAGACAGTCAATCCTCAACCCATGCCAGCAGCTCACCTTGAACACCATGGGCCCTCACCTTACTCAGCAGCCTCTCGTGAGACACCTTATCAAAGGCCTTTTGGAAATCTAGATAGATAACATCCACTGGGTTTCCCTGGTCTAACCTACTTGTTACTTCTTCAAATAATTCTAACAGGCTTGTCAGGTACGACCTCTTCTTACTAAATCCATGCTGACTTGTTCTAATTGGACTCTGCACTTCCAAGAATTTAGAAATCTCATCCTTAGCAATGGATTCTAGATTTTTATCTGCAACCAAGGTTAGGCTAATTGGCCTATAATTTTCCATCTTTTGTTTTGATCCTTTCTTGAATAAGAGGGCTACAACAGCGATTTTCCAATCATGATTAGATTAGATTAGATTAGATTCTGTACAGTATGGAAACAGACCCTTCAGCCCAAGAAGTCCACACCAACCCCCCGAAGAGTAACCCACCCAGACCAATTCCCCTACCCTATATTTAACCCTGACTAATGCACCTAATATTATGGGCACTATGGGCTAACTGGAGTGCCCAGAGGAAACGCACGCAGACATGGGGAGAATTTGTAAACTCTGCACAGACAGTTGCCCAAGGTGACAATCAAACCCAGGTCCCTGTTGCTGTGAGGCAGCAGTGCTGACCACTGAGCCACCGTGCCGCCCTGACTCCAGTAATTTATGGGAGACCGTGCTCAATGCCTCCGCTATTTCTTCAGCCCCCTCTCTCAGAACTCTAGGATGTAGCCCATCCGGACCAAGAGATTTATCACTTCTTAGACCATTTAGCTTTTCTAGCACTTCCTCTTTTGTAATGGCTACCATACTCAGCTCTGCCCCTTAACTGTCCTTAATTGTTGGGATATTACTCATGTCTTCCATTGTGAAGACTGACACAAAGTATTTATTAAGTTCTTCAACTATTTCCTTACCTCCCATTATTAGCCTTCCTGCATCAATTTGGGCAGCCCAATTTTTACTTTAGCCTCTTATAATGTTTCTTATGTAGTGAAAGAAACTTTTACTATCATTTCTAATGTTGCTGGCTAGCTTACCTTCATATTTGATCCTCTTCTTCCTTATTTCTCTCTTTGTTATCCTCTCTTTTTTGTAATCTTCCCAGTCTTCTGATCAATCAATCAATTTTAATTATTAAATATTAAAAGGGCACTACAAGAGTTATATCAATCTACAATTCACTGATTATGCAGTAGTGTTAATGTCAGAAAAAAAAACTAAGCTAAAGATTTTGGTCTCTGACCTTTCAAAAGATTTGAAGAAAATTAGAAACATCTAGATTTTGCATAAGAGAAAGAGGAGGAAGAAAGAAGAGTAAGAGGAAATGTCCGTGCTTTAGTGGGAACAAGACAATCTAAATGATAGAATACTTCATTGTACGAAAAACCAAAGGAAGTGGTAATAGGACAAATAAAGAAACAAAAGATATGTTTACCTGATACCTGAGTGGTTGATAGCAGCTGTCCAAATGCAAAATAAAGAAAGAAACAAGTGAAAAGAAATATCAGTGGAAAATACACAAAACGAAATGGGGACCAAAATTGTTGAATTAACATTAATGATATAAGGAAGGATCCCTCTAGTTTCGATTTGGAGATGCCGGTGTTGGACTGGGGTGCACAAAGTTACAAATCACACAACACCAGGTTATAGTCCAACAGGTTTAATTGGAAGCACTAGCTTTCGGAGCACCGCTCCTTCATCGGGTGAGTGTGTTTGCCACTAGTTAGTAGATTAAGTTAACATTGAAGACAGTAGCATTCAGCTGCAGAAGGAGATCATTGTTCAGAAGTGTTTTTCACCAATGCAAAGACACATAGAAGATTCCATACTTTTCCAGCACAAGGTTATTGAAATCCCAGACAGGCCAATTTTTTCTTGTTTAGATATTTATTCTTCAAGGTCCTTTTTACAATTTAAGCTAATTCAAGCTCTCTCATTTTTTGAGTACTATTTAGACTATTAAGACATCAATGTGCCCCACATACGCGATGCATATTTCTGATCAGCCCACCACGTTGGGCAGCAATAAACAGGATTTGAAAATGTGTTGCTGGAACAGTGCAGCAGGTCAGGCAGCATCCAGGGAACAGGAGAATCGACGTTTCGGGCATAAGCCCTTCTTCAGGAATGAAGAAGGGCTTATGCCCGAAACGTCGATTCTCCTGTTCCCTGGATGCTGCCTGACCTGCTGCACTGTTCCAGCAACACATTTTCAGCTCTGATCTCCAGCATCTGCAGACCTCACTTTCTCCTCTCCAATAAACAGGATTTGCCTATTACTTATTCCTGAATGATGGTTTAGATCCATGACAAATGCAAATAACGCATCCAAATTTGTGTTTGGAAATCATATCTCACAAACTTGATTGAGTGTTTTGAGGAAGCAACAAAGAGGATTGATGAAGGCAGAACGGTAGATGTGGTCTATATGGACTTCAGTAAGGCGTTCAACAGGGTTCCCCATAGGAGACTGATTAGTAAGGTTAGATCTCATGGAATACAGGGAGAACTAGCCATTTGGATACAGAACTGGCTCAAGAGTAGAAGACAGAGGGTGGTAGTGGAGGTTGTTTTTCAGACTGGAGGCCTGTGACCAGTGGAGCGCCACAAGGATCGGTGCTGGGTCTTTACTTTTTGTCATTTACATAAATGATTTGGGTGCGAGCATAAGAGGTACAGTTGGTAAATTTGCAGATGACACCAAAATTGGAGGTGTCGTGGACAGTGAAGAAAGCTACATCAGATTACAACAGGATCTTGATCAGATGGGCCAATGGGTTGAGAAGTGGCAGATGGAGTTTAATTGAGATAAATGCGAGGTGCTGCATTTTGGGAAAGCAAATCTTAGCAGGACTTATACACTTAATGGTAAGGTCCGAGGGAGTGTTGCTGAACAAAGAGACCTTGGAGTGCAGGTTCATAGCTCCTTGAAAGTGAAGTTGCAGGTAGATAGGATAGTGTAAAAGGCGTTTAGTATGCTTTTCTTTATTGGTCAGAGTATTGAGTACAGGAGTTGGGAGGTCATGTTGCGGCTGTACAGGACATTGGTTAGGCTACTGTTGGAATATTTTGTGCAGTTCTGGTCTCCTTCCTATCGGAAAGATGTTGTGAAACTTGAAAGGATTCAGAAAAAATGTACAAGGATGTTGCCAGGGTTAGAGGATCTGAGCTATAGGGAGAGGCTGAACAGGCTGGGGTTGTTTTCCCTGGAGCATTGGAGGCTGAGGGGTGACCTTATAGAGGTTTATAAAATCATGAGGGGCATGGATAGAATAAATAGACAAAGTCTTTTCCCTGCGGTGGGGGAGTTCAGAACTAGAGGGCATAGGTTTAGGGTGAGAGGGGAAAGATATAAAAGAGACCTACGGGGCAACTTTTTCAAGCAGAGAGTGGTACGTGTAAGGAATGAGCTGCCAGAGGAAGTGGTGGAGGCTGGTACAATTGCAACATTTAAGAGGCACTTGGATGGGCATATGAATAGGAAGGGTTTGGAAGGATATAGGCCGGGTGCTGGCAGGTGTGACTAGATTGGGTTGGGATATCTGATCGGCATGGACGGTTTGGACCGAAGGGTCTGTTCCCATGCTGTACATCTCTATGATTCTATGATTCTATAACTTGACAATCAGTTAAAGAATGTAAGGTGCACACACTCAAGAACAGTGTTACACTAAGTGTGGAATTTCCCAGTTCAGAAGGTGAGATTGCCAATGTAAGTAACATTGCAATAAATAGTGGCAAAATTCTCAAATGGGAAGACCCATTTTGTACTTCACTGACTATTCTGTTAAAAATATTAGCAAGAGACATTTCAATCTGTCCCCTGTGCAGTGGAAGTAATTGAATTGTTTAGACTAAAATACCTAACATGGTGGTCTGAATTCTCACATTGCTAAGGGTTTCCACGTCTACACCAGGTGCAAAGTCATCTTAATACAATTTATTCCAAATCATCAGTTGAACATCTCAATCTTGCCCAATTGCATATCAGATGTTATTTTCACATTCTCATTCACACAGTAATATGAGATGTTTAGAAAATGCAACATAAATAGCACAGCTCCACATTATCATTCATTCTCTGAACCTGGACTATTGCACTAGCTATCAGCCTAAATATAAGTCTCAAAGATACTCTATCCACAACATGTACAGAACAGTGTTTCATCTACTTACTAGCACTTGATCTGAATTGGTATTGAGTTCCCAATGAATCACATCAATAAAGCCTTTAAAGCAGGCTTTCAAACAAATTGCTCAGTTTTTGTCTACACAGCCTGTTTTCCCTTAAAAAAAATAAATATTCAGACACAGGTTAGAATTGGCATTACTCAAATAAATACGTCATTTTCACTTGCTGAATTTATTTTAAATATAGCTTATTGTTGTTTATTTTGAAACTCGTAAGTCATTCCCTCTTTTCCATCTGACACCAGCTGTCTCCACCAGAAGGTTTTTGATGTGGAGCGGACTATGATTAAAATTTCCCTCAAACTGATCTTGATGCCTGATTGCACTTCATCTTTCTGTTTCTGTTTAGCATTGTTACTGCTTGGCTGGGCATTACAAAGGGGAAGTAGGAAGTTTGACACTAAGGCCCAGAGTTATAATCCTCTGTGGGGATTTTATACACAAACAGAAATTCTACCTAGAATTTTAAATATGAAATAAAATCTTGTAACTTTAGTATTTATTTACATTGAAATGAGAATTTTCCCCTTTAAATAGCAGGATGAACAGTGCACTGGTATTTCCAGTATTGTCTCTTGCTCAGTTTAACTATTCTTTTTTATGCAAATTATTTTATTTCCACCTACTCTTCTCGATAAATCTTTCTTATGTGAGACGTGCAGTTTCTCAGGTGAAAAGGGGAGGATATCCTGGTTGCTGCAGATAACAGGAACTGTATATTAGGGAAACCATAAGATGAAACTTCAATTTATTTGATCAGTTCAAAGCCCATTAATGCCTATTTCATGCTATTTCCAACAGTTTCTACATAGAGTTTCTGATCACCTCTTTGGTAAAAACACTCTACTGCTGGACCTACTCAAGTATCTAGTTTAGTTCACAATATGTCATATTTTCTTGGATAGATACATTCTATAGCCATCTGGTAGAGATAAGACTAAAAAGTATAACTACGTGTTGTCTGAAGTAGATTTTCTTTCACCCAGAGGGAATCTAGGAAGGTAGCTGAGGCAGAAAACCTCACAGCCTTTAAAAAGTGCTTTGATAAGCATTAAAATATAACATTCAAGGCCATAGGCCAAGTGCTGGAAAGGAGAACTAGTGAAGATTTAGAGTAGCTTTTTGTCAGTGATTCTCAGTGCGCCGAAGGACCTTTTCCATACTGTATGATTCTATGATTATTGGAAGAATAATATGGAAAGCTGAAAAACATCTAGAAAAGTCAGTGAAAATGTTCAGTAATTGAATATTGGCTGTGTAGCTCACATCATTGTCCTTAATTCTCTTATGCATTTACATCTTGGATAGTGTTGAGTCATGTTGCAGTCACAAATCTAGCAAATCCCATCAGTTCCTCATTTACCAAGTTTGATTTTTCACACAAATGGAGCAACTTATCATCAAAAATATGGAAGCATGAGAAGGAATTATACAGCAGCCATTAAACAGAATGAAGTATATTGCCTTTTTATTCAGCAAGTCTTTGACATGAGCAACCAAAGCAACCTGTTTTTGTATAGTAAGGTTAATACCGTATAATGTGCCATGCGGTATCATCGGAACATTTCAAACAAAATTTGACACAAAGCCAAATAACAAGATACTATAACAGAGCACGAAGAGCTTGGTCAAAGAGGTAGGCTTCTAAAGAGCATCCAAAAGCAGGAAATAGAGTAAAAGAGAAGTGCAGGGAAGAAATTAGTGCAGTTGAAAGCAATAGTGGGCAGATTCCAGTCAGGGACAATCAAGAACCAGAATTAGATAAGTGTTGCTGAAGGTTGTAGGGTTAGTTGGAATTTTAGAAATAGTGAAAGGCACATGGTGACAAGCACAAATTTCAAAATGGCCCTCCCTGTGATGTCAGTTGGTTGCAAGAAGCACTTGTGCATTTTGTCGCTAATGTCACTATGCTCCTGGGATTTGACTTCAGCACCTACATGTGAGGATGTAGCCCAATCTTTTCTAGCACCACTACCACCGTCACCACCCTCTCACCACCTAGCTCCCTGTCCCCACCATCACTTCACTGCCCAATCCTGCCCCCACTGCCTCCACCTCACTGCCCAGCTCTCTCCCCCCACTGCTTCCACCTCACTGCCCAGCTCTCTCCCCCCACTGCCTCCACCTCATTGCCCAGTCCTCTCCCTCCACTGCCTCCACCTCACTGCCCAGCCCTCTCCCTCCACCATCACCAGCTCTCTCTCCACCAACATCACCTCATTGCCCAGTGCTTTCTCTTTCTCTCTCCACCATCACTACCCCACTTGCCAGCCCTCTCTCTCCACCTCCACCTCACAGCCCAGCTCTGTCTCTCCACCACCACAAACCTTGCTATAGCCCATATCCATCCTTGTAAGATTCTGCCCTAACTTCCTAGCTGTTGTGTGGGGACTATATTATTTGAGATTTTAGTGCGCTTGCATAGTGCCGATCTTTTCCCTTATGCAAATTTTCTCAATGCAATAATGAAATATTTCTCATAGCCCTCAGCAGTGGATTTATATTGAGTCTGAAGGAGTAGGATTTCAGTTACAACCATAGTGTAGTTGACTGCTAAAATGTTTTGCTTTGGTGAAGCCTTTGGGAAAAGAATAGAATAAAAGCAACATCTAAGTAAAATGGGTCTTTTCATATTTCCATATCAAGGTAAGATGTGTGATCCTAATGTGATATCAAATCAGGAAAAAGTAATAGATTGAAGGATCCCATTAACACTGAGTGGTTGGAGAATGATGGGAGACAGCATCCAGGAACTCCAGGTGTCATAGATATCTCTGGCAAGGAATAGACCAATTACCATAGGACTAACAACTGCAGAATGGTCACCAACTGCAGATGCCTTGTTATAAACTATAAAACTGAATTTCTATCTATAGTGCAGCAGTACCTGTGTAACAGTATCTCGTCATCACCTCAGTTTAAATGTTTAGCTGAATGTCACTAACCTAACTGAGAGATGGAAGCGATGTCCCAACCATATTGAAGAAAGCTCTGATAATTTGTCAGTGAAATCTTTCAGTATATAATCCTTTAAATGACATATGAGGCCTTTAACAAATTCAAATGCCTTAAGATTAAAAGAGATGACTGAAAGCTTAATCAAAGACAGTCTGAAAATTGGAAATTTTTGGCCCAAGTCCAAAAATGGAAACATTTCCAGAAGGGAAACCAAAGGCCTATTGATGTAAGAAAGCCCATCATATCATCAGGCAACCAGGCTGTTGATTGGTTGGGAGACAGTCAGTCATCCTTATAGAGTTTTGACGCTAGAGCAGTATGATCTGCCTCTAGCTGCAGCAGGGTCTCTCCAGAATCTAGCAGCAGCCACGTATGGGAAAACTTCAGCGACCCACGCTAATGCTCTGGGGACATAGGTTCAAATCCTAACAAATCCTAATGGCGAAATTTGAGTACAATAAAAAAAAAAGGAAAAAAACCAGCTAGTCTCATGACAACCTTTTTAAACGTTGTAAAATCCTTGTGGTTCTCTAACCTTCTTTAGGAAAGGAAATCTGTCGTCTTTACCTGGTCTCACCTACCGTGCATCTAAATTTACAGAAACATCGTTGACACTCCATTGACTTGCTGTTGAAATGGTCTTGCAAACTACTCAGTTTTATAAGAATACTCACTTGACTTCATCCTCACCCACTTACCTATTGCAGATGCATCTGTCCATAGCTACTTTGGAAGGAGTGACCATCACACAGTTGTGTGGAGATGAAGTCCTGTCTTCAAATGGAGGATACCCTCCATTATGTTGTGTAGCATTACCATCATGTTGTGTAGACTTTCAATGAAGCAACTCAAAACCAAGTACCCACGAGGAACTATGGGCCATCAACTACCTCAGAAATGTCTTCAACCACCATCTGTTACCTTATGGCCATCAAGTGCCCTTTCTACTATTACTACCACACGAAGAGCAACACTATGCAAAAGTGAGTACTGCAGATGCTGGAGATTAGAGTCAAGAGTGTGGTGGTGGAAAAGCACAGCAGGTCAGGCAGTATGCAAGGAGCAGGAAAATTGATGTTTTGGGCAAAGGCTTTTTTCCTGCTCTTCGCATGCTGCCTGACCTGCTGTGCTTTTCCATCACCACTTGACTCTAAGAGCAGCACTAGGCATTCCTAAACAATAAAGTGGCTAATAGTTAAGCTATAACACAGGACTACTTGCATGCCAAACAGCATAAGCAGCAATCAATGGGCAACAACCACCTGATCAGGCTAACCTCTGCAAAGTTGGTATATACAATCACAATTGGCAGGCACTTCAACATTAACTGAAAGAGGAGGCTCTACAAATATCAATGCTGCCAATGATGGGGAGACAACAAAAGATAAGATTCGCCTATTTGCATCAGACTTCAGCCAGAGGTGCCAAGTGGGTGATGCACTCTAGAGATCTCCAGCATCACTGATGCTGGCCTTCAGCCAATTTGATTCATTCCGTGTGATATCAAGAAATGGCTGGAGGCACTGGATACAGTAAATGCTACGGGCCAAGACAACATTCCAGCAATAGTACTGAAGATTTATGTTCCGATCCAGTCACTCATCTAGCCATGCTGTTCCAGTACAGCCATTACACTGTCATCTACCCACCAATGTAGAGGATTACCCATGTGTATCCTGACCTCAAGAAGAAGAAGAAATCAGACCAGGCCAATTACTGCACCATCAGAATACAATCGACCACCAGCAAAGTGATGGACATGATAGACAATAGTGCAGTCAACTGGTATTTGCTTAGAAAAGAAATTTTCTCAGTGACACTCAGTTTGGGTGCCATCAGGGCCTCTCAACTTCTGACTGCATTATAGCCTTGGTCCAAACATTGAACAAAAAAAAGAGCTGAACTTCAGAGGTGAGGTGAAAGTGACTGCCTTTGACATTAAGGCAACATTTGACCAAATATGCCATAAAAGAGCCCGAGCAAAATTAAATCACTGTTAATCGGTGAAACTCTACACTAGCCAGATGATAAGACCCTTAGTCAAACATTGAGCAGAAAAAAGCCATTCCTCTCATTGAGCTTGATCTGCCATTTAATGATATTGTGGCTGATCTGATAATCATCAAATCCAACTTTCTGCCATATCTCCATACCCTTGATTCCCCTTCTGATTAAAAATCTGTTTAACTCAGCCTTGAATATTTTTAAATGACCCAATCTATAAAGCCTCCTGTGATAGATTGGCTACACACTGAAAGAGGGAATTCCTCCCATCTCTGCTTCAAAAGGATGACCCTTTGCTTAGAAATTCAGTGCTCTGGTCTTAGACTTTCCCACAAGGGGAAACAGCCACACCACATCTAACCTACCTTAGTTTGTCACACTGAGCGAAAAGGAAGTGTTTGTGGTTGCTGGTTGCCTCAGTCCTGAGGCATCAATGCAAGAGTTCCTCAGCACTGTGTCCTGGGCCCAATCATCTTTAGCTGCTGCATCAGTTAGCTGGCCTCTAGCCCAAGGATAGAACATAGAACATAGAACATTACAGCGCAGTACAGGCCCTTCGGCCCTCAATGTTGCGCTGACCTCTCATACCAATCTGAAGCCCATCTAACCTACACTTTTCCATGTACGTCCATATGCCTGTCCAATGATGACTTAAATGTACTTAAAGTTGGCGAATCTACTACCGTTGCAGACAAAGCATTCCATACTCTTACTACTCTCTGAGTAAATAAACTACCTCTGATATCTGTCCTATATCCATCACCCCTCAATTTAAAGCTATGCCCCCTCGTGCTCGCCGTCACCATTCTTGGAAAAAGGCTCTCCCTGTCCACCCTATCTAACCCTCTGTTTATCTTATATGTCTCTATTAAGTCACCTCTCAACCTTCTTCTCTCCAACAAAAACAGCCTCAAGTCCCTCAGCCTTTCCTCGTAAGACCTTCCCGCCATACCAGGCAACATCCTAGTAAATCTCCTCTGCACCCTTTCCAAAGCTTCCACATCCTTCTTAAAATGTGGTGACTAAAACTGTACACAATACTCCAAGTGCGGCCGCACCAGAGGTTTGTACAGCTGTAGCATAACCTCATGGTTCTGGAACTCGATCCCTCTATTAATAAAAGCTAAAACACTGTATGTCTTCTTAACAACCCTGTCAACCTGGGTGGCAACTTTCAAGGATCTGTCTACCTGGACACCGAGATCTCTCTGCTCATCTACACTACCAAGAATCTTACCATTAGCCCAGTACTTTGCATTCCGGTTACTCCGGAATTACCTCACACGTGTCCACATTAAACTCCATTTGTCACCTCTCAGCCCAGCTCTGCAGCTTATCTATGTCTCTCTGTAACCTACAACATCCTTCATCACTATCCACAACTCCACCGACCTTAGTGTCGTCTGCAAATTTACTAACCCACCCTTCTACACCCTTCTACGTTTATAAAAATGACGAACAGAGGTGGACCCAACACCGACCCTTGCGGTACACCTCTAGTGACTGGACTCCAGGATGAACATTTCCCATCAACCACCACCCTCTGTCTTCTTTCAGCAAGCCAATTATTGATCCAAACTGCTATATCTCCCACAATCCCATTCCTCCTCATTTTGTACAATAGCCTACTGTGGGGAACCTTATCGAACGCCTTGCTGAAATCCATACACACCAAATCAACCGGTTTACTCTCATCTACCTGTTTGGTCACCTTCTCAAAGAACTCGACAAGGTTTGTGAGGCACGACCTACCCTTCACAAAACCGTGCTGACTATCCCTAATCAAATTATTCTTTTCTAGATGATTATAAATCCTATCTCTCATAACCTTTTCCAACACTTTACCAACAACTGAAGTATGGCTCACTGGTCTATAATTACCAGGATTGTCTCTACTCCCCTTCTTGAACAGGGGAGCCACATTTGCTATCCTCCAGTCTTCTGGCACTTATCCTGTAGACAATGATGATTTAAAGATCAATGCCAAAGGTTCAGCAATCTCCTCCCTGGCTTCCCAGAGGATCCTAGGATAAATCCCATCCGGCTCAGGGGACTTATCTATTTTCACCCTCTGCAGGATTTCTAATACCTCTTCCTTGTGAACCTCAATCACACCTAGTCTAGTAGCCTGTATGTCAGTATTTTCCTCGACAACATTGTCGTTTTCTAGAGTGAATACTGTCGAAAAATATTCATTTAGTGCTTCCCCTATCTCCTCTGACTCCACACACAACTTCCTACTACTATCCTTGATTGGCTCTAATCTTATTCTCGTCATTCTTTTATTCCTTAAGTACTATAGAAAATCTTAGGGTTTACCCTGATCCTGTCCGCCAACAACTTCTCATGTCTCCTCCTGGCTCTTCTGAGCTCTCTCTTTAGGTCTTTCCTGGCTACCTTGTACCCCTCAAGTGCCCTAACTGAGCCTTCACATCTCATCCTAACATAAGCCTTCTTCTTCCTCTTGACCAAAGATTCCACTTCCTTCGTAAACCATGGCTTCCACGCTCTACAGCTTCCTCCCTGCCTGACAGGTACATACTTATCTCGGGCACATAGTAGCCTTTCCTTGAATAAGCTCCACATTTCTAATGTGCCTATCCCCTATAGTTTCCTTCTCCATCCTATGCTTCCTAAATCTTGCCTAATCGCATCGTAATTGCCTTTCCCCCAGCTGTAACTCTTGCCAAGTGGTATACACCTATCCCTTTCTATCACTAAAGTAAACATAACAGAATTGTGATCACTACCACCAAAGTGCTCACCTACTTCCAAGTCTAACACCTGGCCGGGCTCATTACCCAGTACCAAATCTAATGTGGCTTTGCCCCTTGTTGGCCTGTCTACATACTGTGTCAGGAAGCCCTCCTGCACATACTGGACAAAAACTGACCCATCTATAGTACTCGTACTATAGTGTTCCCAGTCAATATTTGGAAAATTGAAGCCCCCATGACAACTACCCTGTCTCTCTCACTCCTATCGAGAATCATCTTTGCTATCCTTTCCTCTACATCTCTGGAATTATTCGGAGGCCTATAGAAAACTCCCAACAGAGTGACCTCTCCTTTCCTGTTTCTAACCTCAGCCCATACTACCTCAGTTGACAAGTACCCAAACATCCTTTCTGCAACTGTAATACTGTCCTTGACCAACAATTCCACACCTCCCCCTCTTTTACCATCTTCTCTGTTCTTACTGAAACATCTAAATCCTGGAACCTGCAACAACCATTCCTGTCCCTGCTCTATCCATGTCTCCGAAATGGTCACAACATCGAAGTCCCAGGTACCAACCCGTGCTGCAAGTTCACCCACCTTATTCCGGATGCTCCTGGTGTTGAAGGAGACACACTTCAAACCAACTTCTTGCTTGCCAGTGCCATCTTGCGTCCCTGACACTTGATTTTGGACCTCCCTACTCTCAACCTTTTCTATACTCGAACTACAATTTTGGTTCCCATCCCCCTGCTGGATTAGTTTAAACCCATCCCAATAGTGTTAGCGAATTTCCCCCCCAGGATATTGGTACCCCTCTGGTTCAGACGAAGACCATCCTGCTTGTAGAGGTCCCACCTACTCCAGAAAGAGCCCCAATTATCCAAGAATAGTAGTGGGGATGTTCACTGATGATTCCATAAAGTTCAACACCATTTGTAACTCCTCAGACGCTGAAGTAGTTCATGCTCATATGCAGTAAGACCTGGATAATACCCAATGTAGGTTGATAAGTGGCTCTAATACTTTACTTCCTCTAAAATTTCAAATCTGCTACATACTGTCTCTGCATACTGCTTGCTGGTTTTAATGCTCTTATTTTAAAACAATCAAAATGGTGGTTTCTTGCCTGATGAATGTTGTCACGCCTTCCACAGTCAAGATGGAAATTTCCGGTTTTCCCATTGATGTTCCCATGCCTTTCACCGACTAAACTACATTGTGCACACGTCTATTTGTTTTAAATAAACCTTAACAGCTGCAACATAACAAATCCTCCCACTGAAACTATGGTTTAAATTTTGAATGTCCCAAACTTAACACAATCTAAAATTTCTTCTATTTTCTTCCTTAAACAATGTTAACTTTTTGAAAAACATTGTTCTTTAGCCACTTTAATGTATTCTGACTTTTCTGATCCTAATGCCTCAGTATAATTTAATATTCTGGCTGTTGGTGTATCTGTTATAGGAGTGTCTCTGGACCCTGTTCTTGATGATGGCAACACTTATTTTGAGTAAGTTCTCCTATCCTACCCAACCTGTGCTATTCTGCTTTTATTTTGACATTTTTCCCCCTTTTCTATTGGAATTTCTAATTTTACTCATGGAGCTCCAAAATACTTTTTCTGTAAGAAATCTGTAACTTGATGTTGTGGCCGTTGCAGGTAATTGGTTGAGAGAGGGACAGGACTGGCTGCTCAATGTTCTAGGGTTTCATTGTTTTGGCTGAGAGAGAGAGGGAGATAAAAGAGGTGGAGGAGTTGCATTACTAATCAGGGAGGATGTTGCATCTGCACTCAGAGAGGATGTATTGGAGGGCTCATCCACTTATGGGTGCAATCACTCTGACAGGCTAATACTATAGGTCCCCCAATAGCCACTGTGGCACTGAGGAACAAATATGTAGGCAGATTCTGGAAAGATGCAATGATAACAGAATTGTCATAGTGGGTTACTTTAACTTCTGCAATATTGACTAGGATTCCCACAGATGGGAAAGAATTTGTTAAGTGTATTCAAGACAGATTCTTGAAACAGTATGTCATAGAGTCATAGAGATGTACAGCATAGAAACAGATCCTACGGTCCAACTCATCCCTGCTGACCAGATATCCCAATCCAATCTAGTCCCACCAGCCAGCACCTGGCCCATATCCTTTGAAACCCTTCCTATTCATAGACTCATCCAGATGCCTTTTAAATGTTGCAATTGTACCAGCCTCCACCACTTCATCTGGCAGATCATTCCATACACGTACCACCCTCTGTGTGAAAAAGTGCCCCGTAGGTCTCTTTTATATCTTTCCCCTCTCACCCTAAACCTATGCCCTCTAGTTCTGGACTCCCCCATTCCAGTGAAAAGACTTTGTCTATTTATCCTATCCATACCACCCATGATTTTGTAAAACTCTATAAGGTCACCGCTCAGCCTCCAACGCTCCTGGGAAAACATCCATAGCCTATTCAACCTCTCCCTTTAGCTCAAATCCTGCAACCCTGGCAACATCCTTGTACATCTTTTCTGAACCCTTTCAAGTTTCACAACATCTTCCCTTTAGGAAGGTGACCAGAATTGCATGCAATAATCCAACAGTGGCCTAACCAATGTCCTGCACAGCTGCAACATGACCTCCCACTCCTGTACTCAATACTCTGACAAATAAAGGAAAGCATACCAAATACCTTCTTCACTATCCCATCTACCTGCGACTTCACTTTCAAGGAGCTGGGAACCCGCACTTCAAGGTCTCTTTGTTCAGCAACACTCCCTAGGACGTTACCATTAAGTGGGTAAAAATAAGGACTGCAGATGCTGAAAACCAGAGTCTAGATTAGAGTGGTGCCGGAAAAGCACAGCAGCTCAGGCAGCATCCGAGAAGCAGGAAAATCAACGTTTCGAGCAAAGGTCCTTTATCAGCTTACCATTAAGTGTATAAGTCCTGCTAAGATTTGCTTTACCAAAATGCAGCACCTCACATTTATCTAAATTAAACTCGATCTGCCACTTCTCAGCCCATTGGCCCATCTGATCAAGATCCTGTTGTAATCTGAGGTAACCTTCTTTGTTGTCCACTACACCTCCAATTTTGGTGTCATCTGCAAACTTACTAACTCTACCTCTTATGCTCGATCCAAATCATTTATGTAAATGACAAAAACGTAGAGGACCCAGCACCGATCCTTATGGCACTCCACTGGTCACAGGCCTCTAATCTGAAAAACAACCTTCCACCACCACCCTCTGTCTTCTACCTTTGAGTCAGTTCTGTATCCAAATGGCTAGTTCTCCCTTTATTCCATGAGATCTAACCTTGCTAACCAGTCTTCCATGGGGAATCTTGTTGAACGCCTTACTGAAGTCCATATAGATCACATCTACCCTCATTAATCCTTTTTGTTACTTCTTCAAAAAACTCAATCAAGTTTGTGAGACATGATTTCCCATGTTGACTATCCCTAATCAGTCCTTGCCTTTTCAAATACATGTACATCCTGTCCCTCAGGATTTCCTCCAACAACTTCCCCACCACCGACGTCAGGATCACTGGTCTATAGTTCCCTGGCTTGTCCTTACCACCTTTCTTAAACCATGGCACCATGTTAGCCAACGTCCAGTCTTCTGGCACCTCACCTGTGACTATTGATGATACAAATATCTCAGTAAGAGGGCCATCAATCACATCCCTAGCTTCCTACAGAGTTCTAGGGTACACCTGATCAGGTCCTGGGGATTTATCCACTTTTATGCATTTCAAGACATCCAGCACCACCACCTCTGTAATATGGACATTTTCCAAGATGTCACCATCTATTTCCTTACATTCTATCTTTTCCATGTCCTTTAACACTATAAATACTGATGCAAAATACTCGTTTAGTATCTTTCCCATTTTCTGCGGCTCCACACAAAGGCCGCCTTGCTGATCTTTGATAGGGCTTATTCTCTCCCTAGTTACCCTTTTGTCCTTAATCTGTTTGTAAAAACCCTTTGGATTCTCCTTAATTCTATTTTCCAAAGCTATCTCATCTCCTCTTTTTGCCCTCCTGATTTCCCTCTTTAGTACTTAAGTATACTCCTACTGCCTTTATACTCTTCTAAGGATTCACTCGATCTATCCTGTCTATTCCTGACATATGCTTCCTTCTTTTTCTTAATTAAAGCCTCAATTTCTTTAGTCATCCAGCATTCCCTATACCTATCAGCCTTTCTTTTCACCCTGTTTTTATGTGGTCCAATTTTATCTACCCCAGGTAGAGAGAGGCAAGCGAGGATATGGTGGGGTACTTGACCAACATCTTCATAGAATCCCAGCAGTGTGGAAACAGACCATTTGTCCCAACAGGTCCATACTGAGCTTCCGAAGAGTAACTTCATCCAGACCCATTCCTCTACCCCTCTACATTTACCCCTGACTAACATACATATTCCTGAACACTATGGGCAAATTGGTATGGCCAATTCACCTAACCTGTATATCTTTGGATTGTGGGAGGAAACCCATGCCGACACAGGGAGAATGTGCAAACTCTTGCAGTCACCCAAGACTGGAATTGAACCCGGGGCCCTGGTGCTGGGAGGCAGCGGTGCTAACCACTGAGCCACCATGCCACCAGCCACTGGAAAGGTCCTAGAGGACTGGCAAGTTGTTAATGTTATTCCTCTGTTCAGGAAGAGAAATAAGAACAATCCAGGAAACCATAGACCACTGACTCTCACATCAGTGGTTGGGAAGCTATTGGGAGAGAGTTCTTAGGGATAGGATTGAAGCACAGTTGGAAAAGCATGGCTTAATTAGGGACAGTGAGCACGGCTTTGTGCAGGGAAGGTCATATTTTCCTAACTTGATTGAATTTTTTGAGGAGGTGACAAAGGTGATCGATGAGGGTAGAGCAGTGGATGTTGTCTACATGGATTTTCATAAGGCTTTTAACAAAATCCCCCATAGTGGGCTCATCCCAGAAGATTAAGATGCATGGGATCCCCATTGACTTGGCCACGTGGATTCAGAATTGGCCAGCCCATAGAAGGCAGAGGATAGTGGTGGAAGGTTTGTTTTTCAGGCTGGAGGGCCATGATTCGTGTTCTGCAGGGATCTGTACTGGGAACTCTGCTGTTTGTGATCTATGTAGATGACTTGGATGGGTTAGTAAGTTGGCAGCCGATACAAAGATGGGCAGAGTTGTGGATAGTGTGGAAGATTGTGAAAGGATACAGCGTGATATAGATCAGTTGCAGATATGAGCGAAGAAATGTCAGATGGAGTTTAGTCCGAGTAAGTGTGAGGTTCTGCACTTTGGGAGATCAAATGTTAAGGAAACGTATACAGTTAATGGCAGGAACCCTGGACAGTATTGAGGTACAGAGGGATCTTGGGGTTCAAGTCCATAGCTCCCTGAAAGTGATCGCCCAAGTAGATCAGGTGGTAAAGAAGGTGTATGGCATGCTTGTCTTTATTGGTCGGGATATTGAGTACAAGAATCAGGATGTCATGTTGCAACTTTTTAAGACTTCTGTTAGGCTTCACTTAGAGTATTGTGTTCAGTTCTGGTCACCACATTACAGGAAGGATGTGGAGGCTTTGAAGAGTGTGCAGAAGATGTTTACCAGGATGCTGCCTAGATTAGAGTATATGAGTTATAAGGAGAGGCTAGATGACTCTGCCTACCTACATCTGCAATTCCTCTGATGCCCGCCGCCATATTGACAATTACCAGTTCCTGGCCCTAACTGCCTCCTGTTCATCATGTATGTCCAATCTCTCTAAACCTCCATTCCCCATCAGGATGGACTGAGAGCTTTTAGCTTCCTCCTCAATCAGAGGCCTGAATACTCCCCATCCACTACCGCTCTCCTCTGCTTGGCTGAACCTGTTCTCTCACTGAACAATTTATCCTTTAGCTTATTGCAATTCTACTGAGTCAAAGGAGTGGCTATGGTACCAGCATGGGTCCCAGTTATGCCTGCTTCATTATGGGGTATGTGGAACAATCCTTGTTCCAATCCTACACTGTTCCCCTCTTTTCTCAGTACATCAGTGACTGTTTTGGTGCCGTTTCATGCTGTCATCTGGACCTTGAAACATTTGTTCATTTTGCCTCCAATTTTCAGCCCTCTATTCACATCGTCCATTTCCAACACTTCCGTTCCTTTCCTTGACTTCTCTGTCTCCATTTCATGGAGTATACTGTCCACTGCCATCCACTACAAAGCCACTGACTTCCATAACTATCTTCACTACAGTTTGTCGCACCCCCCATTCTCCTAGTTCTTTCACCTGCATCTTATCTGTTCGGATATGGCTTCCTCCACCCATAACTGTGGTTTCTCGCCTGCTGTGGTTGACAGGGCCCTCAACTGTATTCATCCTATCACCCGTACTTACCGCCCTTGCCCCTTCCTATCACTCACAACGGTGTGATCACATTCCCCTTGTTCTTAATTTTCACCCCACCAGCCTTTTCATTCAAAGGATCATTCTCCACCATTTCAGACAACTCTAACAGAATGCCAACACCATACACTTCTCCCCCTCACACCCCTGCCTGCATTTTACAGGCATTGTTCCTTTCGGGACATACTAGTCCATTCCCTGACCACCAACACCACCTACTCTACATTGGAGAAACCAAATGCAGTCTGGGTGACTGCTTTGTAGAACACCTCTGGTCTGCACACAAGCATGACCCTAACATTCCCATAGTTGGTCATGTTAACACAGCATCTTGCTTGCATACTCATTTGTCTGTCCTTGGCAAACTGCAATGTTCCAGTGAATCACAATGCAAACCGAAGGAGCAACATCTTATGTACAAACTAGGCCATTTACAACCTTCTGGGCTCAATATTGAGTTCAGTACCTTCAAATTGTAAAGCCATTCCTTCCCTTCCTTTTAACTTTTCTTGTTACATTGTCTGTCACCCTCTCTCCCCTGCCCCCACCCCAGTAGGACAGTTTATTCTTCCCAGTCTGGCAGCTACACACACCATTGTTCTGCCCTTCTCACATTCCGATAACTTAATCTGAATCATCAACACCCTTTCTCCCCTGGCACTCCAACCTTCCTTCCAATGATAGCATAAATGTTGCCCCCTCCACACTTCAACTAGACTCGAAATGTTAGCTTGCTTTCTCTCCATGGATACTGCGTAACCCGCTGTGATCACTAATATTTTTTGTTTTCAGTTCAGGTTCCAGCATCTGCAGTAATTCGCTCCTATAAAATTATGAGGTGCATAGTTAAGGCTGACGGTCAGAATCTTTTTCCCAGAGTTGAAATATCTAAATCTAGGGGGCATGCATTTAAGATGAGTGGGGGCAAGTTCAAAGGAGATGTGAGGGGCAATTTTTTGAGGTAGGAGTGTGGAATGCGCTGCCAGGGGTGGTGGTGGAGGCAAATATGATAGACACTTTTAGGTAAGCACATGAATATGCAAGAAATGGAGGAACATAGACCAGTAATAGGCTGAAGGGATTAGTTTAGTTTGATGTCATGTTCGGTGCAATCTCATAGGCTGAAGGGCCTGTTCCTGTGCTGTACAGTTCTATGTTCTATGTTCTTCAACTTGCCATTCTGGCTAACTTTTCCTCTTTTCCTCACCCACACTAGTTTTCTAGCAACTCCTAAATATATTGAGGTAAAACATTTCTTCTGAGATGCTGCTTTTGCATAATTGCTGCTTCCTCAAGTACTGCAGATCGTTGACCATTTAGTTGCTTTCAGCTGCTGTCTGACTGTCTTCTTATTGCATTAATGTTACTAAAGTGGTAAACTAACCTTTATTCTGGATTTTATTTTCCTCCTGGGCCAAATGGATTTTAATTCTTTTCCTTTGCTACCCTGAGGTATTTGTACACCAGTCACTGAAAGTAAGTATGCAGGTGTAGCAGGCAGTGAATAAGGCAAGCTGTGCATCAGTCTTCATAGAGACAGGATTCAAATACAGGAAAGAAATATCTTGCTGCGATTATGCAGGATATTGGTGAGGCCACACCTGAGGAAGGATGTTCATGCTATAGAGAAAGTGCAGCAAATATTTACGAGACTAATTCCTGGGATGGCAGGATGTAGAGGGAAGATTGAAGAGAGATCGAATCAGTTAAGGTTGCATTCACTGGAATTTAGAAAAACGAGAGGGATCTCAGTGAAAATCTTAACAGAACCTAGACAGATTAGAGCAGGAAGGATGTTCCCAATGGTTGGGGAGTCCAGAACCAGGGGTCTCAGTTTAAGGATAAGGATGACTGAGATGAGGAGAAATTTCTTCGCCCATAGAGTGCTGAGCCTGTGGAAATTCACTACCACAGGAAATGGTTCAGGCCAAAGCATTATGTATTTTCAAGGAGGAGGTAGATATAGCTTTTCTGGCTAAAGGGATCAAGGGGTATGGAGGGAGGGCAGGATTAGGATATTTTACTGAATGATCAGCCATGATTAAATTCAGTGGTGGAGCAGGCTCAGGAGGTTGAATGACCTTATTTTGCTTCTATTTTCTATGCCTTTATGTTTCAATCTCCACCACTGATCACCATGTCATATTTTGAAGCAGCAATCACTGGTAGCTTGTGGCTGGGCTAGAATGCAGCCACCAACCCTTTACTCTTTTAAAGTAACAATAGTGGTTTAAACAGTTTCTCGTGGAGAACTATAACAAAAAAGTCAAGTAGTCAATGGAAGCTGACAAAAATTAAATCAAATTATTATTATCAGCAATTACGACGCCAGCCTCTGGCTGGGCTATCTCTGTCTCAATGCCTTAACAATTCTTGAGAAGTAGAGACACTTGCCTTACACCACAGGATGTAGTTTATACAAGGCAGCAATAGGTACAAGATGCATTGACTAGTTAGGAGTACTTACAAAAATTATCAGAAACCAGAAATGGAACATCTGTCTCCAGCCATGTCTTAGATAAGATTTCTTCTTTCCCACCCAAACACTATGTGACTTTGTCAGATCTTATTGCAATTTGGGTGGATTGGCCAAACCAAAATTGTTCATAGTGTTCAGGGATGTGTAGACTAGGTGGAGTACACATAGTAAATGTGGCGTTATATGGTAGGGGTTTGGGTCTGGGTGGGATGCTCTTTGGAGGGTTTGGGTCTGGGTGGGATGCTCTTTGGAGGGTCAATGCGGACTCAATGGCTGAAATGGCCTCCTTCCATAACTGTAGAGGTTCTATGATTCTATGGTTCCATAATTCTAGCATTACCACTTTCAGAACTATTACCCTATACAATAAGATATTTTAGATTAGATTTTATTGTCATGTGTACTCAAGTACAGGGATACAGGAGTGCAGTGAAAAGTTTCCAATGTCGCCATTCATGGCACCATCTTAGGCACAAGGTACCTAGATGCAAAATCTTGGGTAAAAAGTAGAAAAATAAAGAAGTAAGTTAGAAGTTCAACATTACTGTTCTTCTCAATGTAAAGTAGTGATAAATAAATAAAGTTGAAATTTCAAATACAGTCCTTCTTTAGCCAAGGGTCTGCAGTTGCTTCATGCTGGACTTCCCCATGAGGGCTTTTTCTCTCAATCCCCATGTCTCTGTGCTGCCGTCTTGCCGTCATCCTCTCTCTCTCAGACTGGGCTCGATGTCTCGATCCCCACACCTCTGTCTCACTGCCGACCGTCATTCGGGCTCATGAGCAGCCTCGCTACAGGATGCCAGAGTCCCACTCAGGCACCACTCCGGGCTCCCAGCTGCTTCCATGGTGCCACTAATCACCAGAGTTCTGCCCAGGCACATCAACCACTGACCACCAAAGTCCCATAGACATTGCCATCGTTATCACTGTGACTGCCATTGTAGTCGTAAGTTGTATGACTGGAGAGATATGGAGGTGAGGCCATGATGGGATTTGCCAACAACAATGAGATTTTTGAATAAACTTTTGGTCACCTATCATAACCTTGGGATATTTTACTTAGCTGAAGGCAACATATAAATAAAAATTGTTTTTTAAATTATTGTGCCAGTGATCTAAATACCACTATTCATAATGTTGTACTGTGGTACTGAATTGCTATTCTTGTTAAATACAGGCTTCAACCAAATGTGATATAAGGTATTACTTATGTTCAACAATGTAAGATTTTGACAGAAGCTAGCTCATCATTATCAAATAGAACTTTCTAAACACAGTTTCAAAATTCTTTTTCATTATATAGGTATAAAATATCATTTTAGAGTAAAAGTGTTGGAAATCTTTCTTTTCAAAAACAATCTATGCTTGCAAAATTAAATCGGGCTGCATTTAACGTAAGGTAACAAGTAACCCAAGACTGTTAAATCAATCTTCAATGTTCCACCTCCTGATGCTGCCTGGCTTGCTTTGTTCATCTAGCCTCCTGTATGCCTACTTCAATGTTCCACCCTTTACCAAGTATCTTTTACATAAACACACTACCGCTAAATAATTCTACTTAATGTAAACATGTTCAGAAGTCAGGCGATACCAGGTTACAGTCCAACACTCCGCCTGACGAAAGGACAACGTTTCGAAAGCTTGTGATTTCAAATAAATCTACAACCTGATGTCGTCTGACTTCCGACCTTGCCCACCCCATTCCAACACTGGCACCTCCATATCATAACATAAACATATTTATTTTTTCGGCTTTCATTCACAATGTTCCTTGACATCCCTAAAATGTTGCATTTTCTACCTGCATGCTTGAATATCGTAAGTTCACATTTCACTCCTATGGAAGATACATTAAATAAAATCCAAAATTCATGCTTTATCTTGTTTGAATGATATTATAACACAATCACATGATTACCAGTGGCAACTGAAATAATGTCTCTTGGATTTATAGTTGTCAGATCTTTCTCCATCTGTAGAGTGGAGGAGGACTTAAGACTTACAAACAGCAGATTCTGCATTTTTGTGGATTATGGATCTTACTATTAATCATACAAACATTGGGGGAGTTTTGGACACAGATGCCTGCTCAGTATTGTAACCTTGTGTCGTGTAAAATCTTCCAGTAATCTTCTGGCTCTGGTGCTGATATGTTACTGTCACTTCAAAGAGTCTTGTCTGAACTTGATAAATTGGGTTGGGTAACAAAGATCACAGAAGACTTCCTACTATCTGATGAAGGGTCATTGGACTCAAAACATTACCGCTGCTTCTCTCACTACAGATGCTGCCAGATCTGCTGAGTTTCTCCAGCACTTTTTGTTTGTGTCTCAGATTTCCAGCATCCGCAGTTCTTTGTTTTTACCTCCCATCATCAGTCTATTCAGCAAGACAGTCAAAAAGCAGATCATTCTCTGCCTCACAAATGCTAATATGAAAATTTAAACATTAGGATGAAGAATACCTGAGATAGCTCAGTGTTTAAAGTCCTGTTTTAATTCAATGAGTTATGTAATTAAACTATCTTTGTGTTATCTTCCACAACCTTAACACCGCAAATACAATGTGGTCTAGAAGGACAAAGGACATCAATTTTAAGAGACCTCAGAAGATATCAGGCAGTGAGATTAGGGGCTAGACTTTCAAATCTGGGTCAAGAACTGATATTTGAATGAATCCTGTGACCCATCACTGGCTTCAATAACGGGACTCTTGTGACTCTAATTTTCAATGCTAAAGCTATAATTACAGACCAAACTAATTTCCTGTGCAGCCTGTGGCACTGAGTGCTTCCATGAAGCAGGAGCCTCCTCTCTGGCACTGGCAACAAATGCAGTGAGCAATCATGTAGAGGGCTGCCACTGCTTTGCTTGAGAGAGCAGTGAAGCGATCTGATCAGAAGACTAGGAGCAAGAGAAAAATGGCCATACAAACACAGAAGTGTTAAAGCAATGCTAGGTAGCAAATTAACATTCAGACTTACCGAGTCAAATGAATTTTCCAATGACTTTGCAATGATCTCTTTATCTGGTTATTAAATGTATCAGGTTTATTTTGTTCATCTAAAATCATATTCTTCATTGGATTGACCCTTTAAGAAACTCAAAATGGAACTTAAAGGGCTGATAATTAGTGGTGAGTAGGTTTTACTCCCTCCCTGCAGCTCGTCTTTTGAAAATTCCAAATTATCCTGAGGAGACAGCATCCTAGGATGACACCTGGAAATGAAGTTTCAAAACTGTACCCCCCCACCCCCCGACTCAACTCTGAGAGCATTTCTGGCATTGTGTGAGTTGAAATCACATTGGAGATCCAAATGGAAAGTATACTTTGGACAGTGAAGCATACATACTCCATATTAGTTTGGTTCTATATTGTCAGTATTTATGGTCTCAATATTTTGACGGAAGATCTAAACGTGGCAACAGATTCCTGTTACAGCTGTTTAAGGTTACTGAAAAAACTCCACATTAAAAATAACCAAAGTCATTAACAAACATATGTCTTAAACATGGGAAATTTGGACTCAATTAAAACTCTTTTTCAAAGAGTTGCCACAGAATGGACCCTCATTTATCGCTTCATTTAGTCCCAGTTTCTCAAACTAGCGTAAAAAGCAACAACATGAATATTGTCTGTCTCAGCTTACTGCTGGCAGGTATTCTGTTTGCTGAATTTGAATTGGGCACCAGTTCAGTCATCGTGACATCTATGTATTGCTTGGACAAAATATTGACAATTTATTACAATGGATTAGGGAAAACAGAAGTGCTACAGAAGGAAACCATTTGGTCCATTGTGTCTGCATCGGCTCTTCAAATGACTATCATTATCTACTACCAATCTCCTGTTCATTCCCCATATCCTGGTAGATTATTGTTACCGAGATAATCATCTGCTGCCCTCCTGAATGCCTCAATTGAACCTGCCTCTACTGCAGTTCCAGGCAGTGCAATCCATATCCTAACATGTTGCAATGTGAAAAAGATTTTTTTACCTGTATTTACTTCTTTTGCAAATCAATTTCAATCTGTGTCACATGATTCTTGTCAAAACGTGTGGTGCAAGAAAAGCACAGCTGGTCAGTCAGCATCCAAGGAGCAGGAGAGTCGACATTTTGAGCATAAGCTCATCATCAGGAATGAATCAGGACATTTGTGATGAATAGCTTATGCTCGAAATGTCAATTCTCATTTTCCTTGGATGCTCCCTTGACCGGCTGTGCTTTTCCAGCACCACACTTTTTGACTCTGATCTCCAGCATCTGCAGTCCTCACTTTCTCCTTGTGATTTTTGACCTGATTAAAAGCAGGAACAGTTTCTCCCTATCTGATGACATGAACACTTGCAAGTGAATTCATATCAGTTTTGATTCCCATCTCTTTTTTTACATTCACTCATCCCATTTCCATTTGTATCTTCATCTTCCTCATCAGATTCAAGATCATTCAATTAAATATTTGCCCAGAATTGGCTACCTTTTAAAAACAGATGTCAAGTTAGTCTCCTTCTTATTTTCAAACCTTTAAAGGCCTTCTTATCCCTATCTTCACCAGCCCCATGACTGGCCATCATCCAAGTCTGGCCTCTTGAATATCTCCAACTTTAATCACTTCACCATTGGTGGTTTTGTTTTCAGTTGCCTTAGCTCTAAGCTCTGGAATTCATTTTCTTTATCTTTCCACATAATGTACCCTTATTTTAGTCCTTTAAGACACTCCCTTCCTTTTTGAGGAAAACCGCTGGCCATCTGTCTTAATGATTCCTAATGTGTACGCGGAAACATATTTTGTTTTAGAAGCACTTTAGGATGTGTTATAATATTAAAGGTGCTACATGAAACTAGTTGTTGAGGAAATTTAACCCAGCCTTCTCTTATATTATGTTCAGTCTTTCAAATTGTTGAGGTAATTCACTCACTTCCTGCAGTTGTCTACATCCCTTTTCGATTTGAACACTCGTTTTGGGGGAGGGAAGAGTACTAAAGTTGATGTTTTAACCATATACTGCAATTCTGATTTCTTCCAATTTCCTCTTTTTAAACCAAATTCTTGCACTAAAATATGAAGTTTGTGCTTCCTGAAAAATGGTTTGCACTTTAAGGGCTTTTGGTGAGCTATTTTTACACACTTTCTTCCAACACAATCTGCAGCTGGGGTCCTCTTCTCGTTGTTAACTTACGTCATGTGTTTCAGCCCAGCCTACAAAGACAACTCTGCTATATTCCAGAAGCAACCTATAGGCCTCTGGAGACATCAAGAGCCACCCGAGGAAATGTTTGGGTTGACTGCCCCTAGAGGACCTCTCGTAACCAATATATACAGCTGTACCCACTGCTACACAATGAAAGAGAAAGGAGAAAGTTATATTCATATAGTATGTTATTACATCCCTTAGAAACAGTTATTATGTCAACAAACATAATTTTGTGGATTAAGATAATCCACACTGTAGGGATTCTGTGATGCCATGAAAATCAGTAGCAACAAGATCCCATAAATATTTTAAGAGAAGAATTACTGAATCGTCTGTTTCCGCTTTTGCACCATCTGGGTGAACTAATTTTAACAATGATTTGGAGATGCCGGTGTTGGACTGGGGTGTACAAAGTTAAAAATCACACAACACCAGGTTATAGTCCAACAGGTTTAATTGGAAGCACACTAGCTTTCGGAGCGACGCTCCTTCATCAGGTGACAATCACCTGATGAAGGAGCGTCGCTCCGAAAGCTAGTGTGCTTCCAATTAAACCTGTTGGATTATAACCTGGTGTTGTATGATTTTTAATTTTAACAAGTAAACATTGAACGAACCTCCCCATAGTGATGCTGGGAATTTAATCAGATTGGAGTGATAGTGGAGGCAGATACAATAGGGGTATATAAGGGGCTTTTAGATAAGCATATGAATATGCAAGGACTGGAAGGATATGGACCGAGGCAGAAAGGATTTGTCGTCATGTTCGGCACAACATCATGGGCCAAAGGGTTGTGCTGTACTGTTCTATGTTCTATGGGAGGATGGTAGGTAAACTGCCTGCCCTCTCCATCCAGATTACATCCATGCCAGAGAGACCCTGCTACTATTTGAAACCCTTCATTATTGGGCTGCTACATGTTCAGAAGAAGGGCCACTGAACTCAAGATGTTAGCGCTGTCTTCTCTTCACAGATGCTATCTTTGGAAATTGCTCACTAATTCAGAAAAGTAGCTATGTAGGAGAAAACAGAATTCATTTCAGTGTATGTGACGTTGAGGATGAGTAAGCTGCAGTGCAGGTTCATTTGTAAAGAATAACCACTGCAGTAAGATATAGAAGGACTGTCCACCTCTGTAAAAGGCAAAAGTGAGTACTGCAGATGCTGGAGATCAGAGTCAAGGTTAGAGAGGTGCTGGAAAAGCACAGCAGGTCAGGCAACATGCGAGTAGCAGGAAAACCGACGTTTTGGGAAAAAGCCCTTCATCAGGAATGAGCATTCCTCATTCCTGATGAAGGGGTTTTGCCCAAAATGTCGATTTTCCTGCTCCTCGGATGTTGCCTGAACTGCTGTGCTTTTCCAGCACCTCTCTAACCTAGCCTCTGTTAAATGGAACTACACCATGAGGTAAGCTTTTATTCCCGATAGAGAGAAAAATGAAAAAGAAATTTACCTCAAAATTGTTTGCTTGTGCCAGCAAAAGACAATTTATCTCAAACTAAAATCAACTCAATTATCTTTAAATTAGATCTATATTATAGGACAACAAAACAAGAATATTTATTTCATATTAAAACACACCCAAAACGAGTATCCAGTTAATGAGTGAATTTGAAAGAAGTCCTGAAGAAGGGTCACAGGACCTGAAACGTTAACTCTGATTTCTCTCCACAGTTGCTGCCAGACCTGCTGAGCTTTTCCGGCAACTTCTGTTTTTGTTTTTGAATTTGAAAGGAGAGCAACACTAACAATGTATGTTGTGTTTGTTCCATTCTACATTGCCTCCAGTTTAAGACTGAGCTGTGTTCAGACTGATGACTTCCTAATAATATGCTTTCAAAATAAGTGTTTACAAACCAAGGTCACATCTCAGCATTTTGAATCCAATGACAATACATGACCAAACAGGCAGGTGGATCAACAATTGAACATGTTGTCATTTTCCCATCATCACGCTTGACAACTCCATTGGCAATCATACCTTTAGTTAGCTAGATCACATATTCAATGTCTTTCCACTACCCTTTCCTCCAGATCCCCATTTAAAACCACTTTTCAACCCATGCTAATATTTACTTCTCCTAGTAGTTCATTTTTTTTTGCTTTAACATCCAGCTTTAAACTTTTGAAGTCATTTGGCACGTTTCTGCATCTTTAAAGTACAAAATAAAGGCAGGTTGCCATTGTGTTTCAAGGTAACATTCAGCCTTCTGCTAAATGTGTCATGATTTTATGACAAAAACAGTGCTTCTTTTATTTAATTGTGAAATCTAACCTAACTCTATTTGTGTCTAAGAGGAACATTAGTGGGCAGTCTTAAATGTGACATCAAAATGGGTCACTTGCTATCTACAATCATCTCAGCCTGATTGGAGTGGGAGAGCAGAATGAAATGACGACACTAAAAGTTTGGCAGAAAAGCAATGATTCTGTCTCTCCAAATTATGACAACATAATCAGTTAAAGAACAATCTAAACAAAATAATACAGACCTTCAGAATGCATCAATGGAGATTATCTCATATGCCCTCTGTGAACTCAATAATTAGCCTCAGAATTTTCTGATCTTGATCACAACCTTCTTATTTATTTATACTATTCTAAATTACTTCAAAGACAGCTTGCATATGCACTGATTTGGGAATACAATATCACACTTTACAGACCAGGTCAGGAACAGTGGTCTGCCTCAAAAGAGCAAATTTAAAACAGATGTGTAACAAAGAGCATTCTATAATACACAGGGTTGTGAAATGTCCCTGAGGGAGAAAAATAAGCAAAAACAGCACGATCTCTTAGCAACATATGCTACAAAGTAAGCAACAGCTTGGTTGGCATCTGAAAACTGAGGGGGGGTTCTTTGCCTTCTGCACTGGAAAAAATAACATGACGTTTCTGGACAATTTATATTCTGTACTATTGATTATAAATCTACAACAAACTTTCTTCACATACGTAACAGTTTTAATTCAGAGCAATTAACAATCAAAATATTAGGATTGAGAAATGAAAATATAGTAATTTCTTCTGATAAAGTAACACAGCTGCAGGTTTACGGGGTTCCCCTGTGGATTTTCTGTGTGGTTAAAAAAATGTCATAAATTAACCCTTCTGTCTAAAAGTAACTACGTGAACAGATCAGCGACTCAGAAGTATTTGTATATTTTTCAGACGAAATGTGCAAGAGTACCCGTTATACACTCTCTCATTAGACCACTAGTTTCTCAATCGTCTTAGCAAAGCCTAAATATGACAGACTGTAGCCATTGTGTGTCTCAAATGCATGAATTATATTATCAATGTATGTAATTTTCTAATCATTAATCTACAGTAAGCGCTCCTTTGCTCACACCCTATTGGAACATGCCTGAAATTTAGCCAGGAAGGCAACTGAATTAAGCTCAGGATCTAAGGTGTCCTAATTGGAAAGAGTAAAGCAATTCGACTAATTCACCCGCTCACAGGTCTAGGGCACTTTGGATAGCAGTACAAGCAAATTAAAACCTGACTTCGCTCATAGGCAATAGAAAAAAGCACCCACTAAGAACATGGAATGCCTTTTAATGTACTTTACACATACTTTTCATCATGGCAGTTATAAGCAGCTGGCAGCTGTGGTTGGAACAATAGCATCAAATGGAAAATTTAAAAACATATGAAACAACCACTACTTGGTCTCACATGAGAGAGAATTGGAACTGCATTTCCTGGGAGTCTTGTGGCTATGTTTATATTCTGGCTCTCTGGTGTTTTAATAAGCTTTTGGAGGCCCATATTTTTTCCAGCCGCCAATTGAAAGATGTATTGGCGTCTCTGTGATATTCATGGGCTGATCAAACCAGTGGTAAAATCATCCAATCAACAGCAGGATTCCTTTCAATTTTTACTTTGTAGTTGGTGAAGGACAGATCACAGGGGAGGCAATATTCTTTTCTATCATCTGGCATTCATGGACTGTGTAATGGACTCAATAAAAAATGAATTACTTATTGAAATTAAGAGAGAGCTGAATTTTGAAATCTTGAGCAACATTTTGAAAGATGGCCAGAACACACACCTGATTGGTTGAGCCCTCTGAACCTGCAAATCAGGGTTCTAGGATTCCATTTTATCAGAACATGCGCTCAGGGTATTTTGAGCAGTTCCACACACAATAAAGCTGAAAAGGCCTAGTCAAAGTATCTTTGAGAATGTTTTCATAAGGCCGGGAGGATGATAATCTACACCACTATGAAAGGACAGAATACAGGAAAGAGATAGAGCAGTTGGTGGCATGGTGTAAAGATAACAATCTCTCCTTAAATATCAGCAAAACAAAAGAGCTGATCACTGACTTCAGGAAGCAAGGTGGAGGGCACTCTCCTATCTACATCAATGGCGCGAAGGTGGAGATGGTTGACAGCATCAAGTTCCCAGAAGTGGCGATCACCAACAATCTGTCCTGCTCCACCCATGTTGATGTAACGGTCAAGAAAGCAGAACAACAATGCCTCTACTTCCTCAGGAGGTGAAGGAACTTTGGCAAGACCACAAAGACTCTTGACAATTTTTATAGATGCACCATATAAAGTATTCTATCTGAATGTATCATGGCTTGGTACAGCAACTGCTCTGCCCAGGATCATAAGAAACTGCAGAGAGTTGAGAACATAGACCAGTCCATCATGTAAGTCAACCTCCCATCATTGACTCCATCTATACTTCTCACTGCCTTGGGAAGGCAGCCAACATAACCAAAGACCCCTCTCACCCTGGTTATAATCTTTTCCAACCTCTTCCATCAGGCAGAAAATATAAAAGCTTAAACATACAGACCAACAGATTCCACAACAGCTTCTTCCCTGATGTTAAACAAAATCACACAACACCAGATTATAGTCCAACAGGTTTATTTGGAAACATTAGCTTTCAGAGCGCTGCTCCTTCATCAGGTGTGTGGATATTAGATTTCTGAATGGATCTTTCAAATTTCAAATTTAGTGTTGACTTCTCTCTTTGTACACCTTCTCTGCTGTCATATTCCTCGCTCTGTTCTATTGCTGTTATGCACTTTGTATGATATGATCTGCCTGTATTGCATGCAAAACAAAACTTTTCACTGTACCAAGGTACATGTGACAATAATAAATTAAAATCAAATCACATCAATATCAAGTTATCCCTTCTCAATTGCAACACCCATTTCCAATTATTTTGCTGTCAGCTCAGAGAGCCCAATAGTGGTAGACCAATATTAGTTAATAGGTAGCTGACTGAGGAACAGTCATCAGTCAATCAACTGAAGCCTGAATAGGGCCTTAATGTGTTAATTACAACTGAAGCTTAATAAGTGGGAGTCATCTCAGCTCACCTCAGCTCCATTTAAGAAATGGCTTGTTGAAAGCACATGGTTAGTAGGCTATGCATGGCCAGGGAGGATCGATCACATCCAGAGTGAATATTATAGTTTGGAGAATTTGGTGGAAATATGGAAATTCAGTGCAATGGGGAGAAGGTGCTTTTTGCTTGTTTTCTTTGGTTCATAGTTTGTAAGTTTTTAAAAACCGAATAAATTGAAACACAGAATTGGGGGCCGAGTCCAAAAGAGTGACATCACAGGTAAACTGTAAGGTCATTGGTTGGTGATAGTTACTAATCTGACTATTTATCTATTACAGGTTACTTTCAGATTGAAGGTGTTACAACATGGGGTAAACCCTCCTGCTTAATTTAAACCAGCAACACAGAAAGGATTTATCCCATCTGTGAAAATTCGAGAGGCCAAGAACTATTAAAGTAAAAAGGAACAACTTTATTTCTTAAAGTATAACAGAGAATAATTAACTTATAAATGTTTACAACTTCTTTATCTAACCAATCTTTTACCTTCCCCTCTGGTATACTAGTCTGATAATACCCCCGATTAAAATTTACCAGAAATTCAAGTTTTCAAAACCAGCCAAATGTTGAATCTTCTCTTCCTGGGTCTTCTTTACTTCTTCGTAGGGACTTCTGTTTCACAGATCATTGATTGATAAAGGCACCTTTAAGAGTGCTATTCTCCGGGCAATCTGCAGATGCTGGTGGCTTGGCAGTTCTCCTCCCAAGTGTTCAATTTTCCCCAGTAATAGGCCCCCCAAAGCATTGGATTGTGTCATTGGCTTTTAATATTGTCAATATACTAAATTCAAATTTGAGTGGAGTTTGGTATTTTTTGAGGTATAATTTAAACTGATTGGCCTAATTTGAATCTGTTTTGTTGTTTTCAGGCAACCAGCTACTCTAGCTACTGGATGAAAGGTTACACTATATCTTGTTCAGAACACTTGGTGCTGTGTCTGGTAGTTCTGCTTATCTTAACTCTCTTAAAAGTACAATACACCCACACCTTTATAACAAAGATAAACAGAGGCATATTTACAGGCTACAAACTAAAAAGATTATAAAGGATTTAAAAAAGAATTAAAAATCAAATTCAGAACTTGGTAATCAAAATAGAGATGCCAGGCTGGGTATTAGGTTGAAGGCTCCATTGTGGTTCAGAGTGATCACAACTGTAGCAACTGTTTGTTGCTTGAGGAACTCCAGTTCAGAGTTCATGAGCTAGAGTCTGAGCTTTGCACATTATGGTGCATGAGGGAGGGAAGATTTACCTGGATGCTGTATTTCATGAGGCAGTCACACACTCAGATTACATACTTTGAATTCAGTGGTCAGGGACAGGGGGTGGTGTTATGAATGATACAAGTAGAGGGATCCAGGATGTAGTACTGAAGGAGTCTCAGTTCTTGAGCATGCCTAACATGTTTGTGATTCTTGCTCCCTGTATGGATGAGAGTGGGGGCTGTAGGGAGGATGAGCAAATTGACCATAGCACCGTGATACAGGGAGCCATTCAAGATGAGGAAGAAGAGTTGTAATCAGGGATAGTATAATCAGGGGAATAGACACTGTTCTCAGTGGCCAGAATCAAGAGTCCCAAAGGCTGCGTACCCTGCTTAGTGACTGATTTCAGTTGCATGTGAAATTATGGAAAAAGTTGATGGGTGGGAGGGCTCAGCAGATGATATTAAAGTTTCCAGAACAAATGATAAGCCAGATAACATGGAAAGAATCAGGAATCTAATGGCAGATTGATACATAAATGAAGGCACATGGTATTGGGGGAGCTGACAAGATGGATACAGAACTGGCTTAGTCATAGGCAGAGGGCTGAGGTGGAAGGATGCTTTTCAGAATGGAGAGTTGTTGCTAATGGTGTTCCACAGGGATCAGTACAGGGACCTCTGCTGTTCATGATCTACATAAATGAATTGAAGGTAAATGTGGCTGGTCTAATTAGTAAGTTTGCAGATGATCCAAAGACTGGTGGAGTTATGGAGAGTGAGGAGGATTGTCAGAGGTACAGCAGAATATAAATGAGTTGAAGGCATGGGCAGAAAAATAATAGACTGAGCTTAATCTGGACAAATGTGAGATGATGCATTTTGGAAGGTCAAATACAGTTGGAAATTGTATAATGAATGGCAGAACCCTTAGGCGTATTGATATGCAGAGGGATCTGGGTGTGCGGGTCCACAGACCACTGAAGGTGGCAGCACGGGAAAATTAGATAGTTTAAAAGCCAAACGGCATGCATGCCTTCATTGGAAGGGGCATTGATTATAAGGATAGACAAGCTATGCTGCAGCTTTATAGAACTCCAGTAGGCCACACTTGGAATATTGTGTACAGTTCTGGTTACCACACTACCAGAAGGATGTGGATGCTTTGGAGAAGGTACAGAAAAGGTTTACCAGGATGTTACTGTGTATGAGTGATTTTATGAAGGAAGGTTGGATAAACTGAGTTTGTTTTCACTGGAATGCAGGAGGTTGAGAGGTGACCTCATAGAAGTTAATAAAATTGTAAATAGCATGGAGAGAGTGGAAGGTACAAGGCTTTTTCCCAGGATGGAAGGCTCAATTACTAAGGGACACAGGTTCAACGTACTGAGGGGATGTTTAAAACAGATGTGTGAGGCAAGTTTTTTTCTCTCAAAGGGTGGTGAGTACTAGAATGCGCTGTCTGAGGAGGTGGTGGAAGCAGACACAACAGCAGCATTCAAGAAGCACCTGGACAAATACATAAATAGGAAGAGAATAGAGGAATATGGATCCTGTAAGTGAAGCCAGTTTTAGTATGGACGGGTAAAATGTGTTGACACAGGCTTGGAGGGCCGAAGGGCCAGCTCCTGTGCTATATTGTTCTTTGTTGTAACTTCAGGCACAGCAGGTAAGGGGAGAACAACGCAAAGTCGGCCTGAGGGGCAATCAATACAGGGCCAAGGGTGATGTCCTTAAATGCATGCAATATATGAACAAGGGGAATGAGCTCATTGTGCATATTGCAATTGGCAGGTACAACATTGCATGCATCAGTTGTGGCTGCAAGGGGATCGGGACTGAGAGCTAAATATTCAACAATACATGCCCTATCGAAAGGACAGGCAGATGCATAGAGGGCATGGGATTGCCATATTAGTTAGAAATGAAATTAAATTGAGGGCAAGAAATGATATCCAGTCAGAAGATAAAGAATCTGTGTGGTAGAATTGAGGAACAGCAAAAGGAAAAAAGACCCCGATGGGAATTGTGTACAGCCCTCCTAACAGTAGTTGGGATGTTGGGAAGAAAATAAATCCAGAGAGAAGAAGGGTGTGTAAGAAAGACAGTATTACAATAATCCTGGGGGACTTCAATGTGTAGGTGGACTGGAAAAATCAGGCTGGTAGTGGATCTCAAGAAAAGGAATTTGTGGAATGTCTCAGATGGTTTTCTTGGGGCAACTTGTGCTAGATCCCACCAGGGAACAGGCAATTCTGGATTTGGTGATGTGTAATGAGGGAGATTAAGGTGAAGGAATTCTGAGGGGGCAGTGACCATAATATGATAGAATTCACTGTGCAGTTTGAGAGGGAGAAGCTTGAAACAGATGTAACAGTTTTTTACAGTTGAGTAAAGGTAACTGCAAAGATATGAGGGAAGAGCTGGCCAGAGGTGATTGGAAGGGGAGCCGAGCTGGGAGGATGGTGAAGCAGCAATGGTAGGTGATTCTGGGGGTAGTTTTGGAGATACCACAGAAATCCATCCCAAGAAAGAATCGACATACTAAGAGGAGGTCAAGACAACCATAGCTGGCAAGGGAAGTCAGGGACAGCATAAAAGCAACAGAAAAGCATACATTGATGGAAAGCCAGAGGATTGTGAAGACTTTTAAAACAGCAGAGGATAATTCACTTCATCTTTAAGAAAAGAAGACAATGGGGAAGGTGTAGAAGATGAAACGATAGTAAGCTAGCTTGTAATATTAAAGAACATTGCAAGAGTATTTTTTAAAGATATATATTTATATATACAGAGGAACCTCAATTATCTGAACAAGCTGGGCGGGCACTGTTTCATTCATATAATTGATTATTTGGTTAATCGATTTTACCTTAAAAACGGGAAGCCATACTGATCTAACGCTGTGCTCTATTGGAGAATCTGTCTAAATCTATAATTTTAATGAGTCTGCTATTTAAACAAACTAATCTTTGCATTCTGTAAATTACAGGTTAAACTGAGAAGGACTAAACCCTTGCCGTCACATAAATACTGTATATGAAATCCCAGCATTAAACAAGGTCCCAAACAGTTTCTACGATCGCAACAGCATTTGTCGGTTTCTAGGAACTCAGCATAGCGATAGGAAGACAGAAATTCTGTCTCGCTCATGTGTGTACTTCCTCAGCCATACTTTTTCATGAACGGCCCAGTAAAGTGATGGAAATACTGTAATACACTTACTTTTGTAAATAGCTGTGTAACTAACCCTTACCTAAAAAATATCCAGTCGCTAATGCTTGAGATGCTTGTGTTTCTTTGTTTTTGCCAGCGTATTCACATCTTCTTCAGCACAAGTAATCTGAATACACTTATCTCTTTTGATGTAATGTTTTTGCGGGACCTTGAGATCTTCTTCAGATAATCCACAATTCAGAAAATTGATATTCGGATAATCGATGTTCCTCTGTAAAAGGTCAGAGAGAGTGGACACTGGACTACTGGAAAATGAAGCTGGAGAAGTAGTAACTGGGAACAAAGATATGGTCGAGGAACTGAATAAGTCCTTTGCATCAGTTTTCAGTGGAAGACACCAGCAGCATACCAGAACTTTGAGAGTTGGGGGCAGAGGTGGCCATGATGGAGGAGAAGGTGCTGAGGAAGCTGAAAGGTTTTAAGATGGTTAAATCACCCAGTCCAGATGGACAACACCTTAGAGTTCTGAAGGAGAAAGCTGAGAAGATTGCCCTGAAGGTGGTAACCTTTCAGGGATCACTGGAGTCTGGGAGGATCCCAGAGGACAGGAAAATGGCTACGGTAACATTCAGAAGGGAGGAAGCCAGAAGACAGACAACTATAGGCCATTTCGCCTGACCTTGGTCACCGGTAAGATTTCAGAGTCCATTATTAAGGACAAGATTGTGGAATATTTGAAAGTGCATGGTAAAATAAGGCTGAGTCAGCATGGCTTTGTCAAGGGTAAGTCATGCCTCTCAAATCTATCAGAATTCTTTTGAGGACATAACAAGTACTTTAAACAAAGGAGAGCCTTTGGACATGATCTGTTTGGGTTTCCAGAAAGTCTTTGGCAAGGTGCCACATAGGAGGCTGCTAAATACAATAAGACCCCACAGTGTTAGGGGAAAGGTACTGGTATGGATAAAGGACTGGCTGACTGGCAGAAGGTAGATAGTGGGGATAAAGGTGTCTTTTACAAGATGGCAGCCAGTGACTCGTAGAATTCTGCAGGGGTTCTTTTTTGGGACAACTATTCATGTTATATATTAACAATCTAGATGAAGGAACTGAGGGCATTGGTGCTAGGTTTGCAGATGACACAAAGATGGGTGGAGGGACAGGTAGTGTTGAGGAAGCACGGCGGCTGCAGCAGGACTTGAACAGGCTATGAGCGTGGGCAAAGAAGTGGTAGATGAAATACAATGTGGAAAAATGTCAGCTTATGCACTTTGGTGCAAAGAATAGAGAGATGGACTATTTTCTAAATGGGCAAAGGCTTTGGAAATTTGAAGCACAAAGTGATTTGGGAGTTCTAGCTCAGGATTGTCAAGGTTAACATGCAGGTTCAGTTGGCCATCAGGGAAACAAATGCAATGTCAGCATTTGCTTCAAGAGGGCTAGAATACAAGAACAGAGATGCACTGCTGAGGCTGTATAAGGCTCTGGTCAGAACACATTTGGAATATTGTGAATAGCTTTGGGCCCCATACCTAAGCTGGCACTGGAGGGAATCCAGAGACACTTTATAAGAACAATACCGGGAATGAAGGGCTTGTCATATGAAGAGCAGTTGAGGACTCTAGGTCTGTACTCGATGGAATTTAGAAGGATGAGGGAGATCTTATTGGAACTTACAGACTATTGAACAGAATGGATAGGGTGGACTTGGAGAAGATGTACCAATATTAGCAGAAACTAGGATGTGCTGCCTCAAAGTGAAGGGATGGTACAGCAGATACAGGATTCCTTTAGGATATATGTGAGATGTCTTTAAATCAGAGATAAGTCAGTCAAGGTAGTAACATTTCTGGATAATAATGTCTTAAGTGGGTGAAGGACCGAAGAACAAAGTCTTAGAAATTTAACAATGAAAAGCCTTTACTGAAAATTCTGGGCTTTTCAAGATCTGCACTCCAGCGAAAACACAAAACCATCTAAGAAACTACAAGTCTTTAAAAAATTGCCATTTATACGTTTTAATTGTGTTGTTTTTCTTTCATTTGTATTTAATCTTTGCATTAGTGTATGTCAGACAATGCATTTTTAAACCTGTGTGGCAAATGTTGAATTAACTTTCTTTACTTTAAAACTCCCGACAAACTTGTTGCTGGAATTTATAAATAGACGATGAAAAAACAAACACCTCGCATACGAAACACAATGATTATTGACAGCAAGAAAACTTCAAAATTGTTTGTGATAGTAATCCAAAACCAAAATTGACTAGAGAATGAAACGAAAAACCAAAATTGCTGGAAAAGCTCAGCAGGTCAGGCAGCATCTGTGGAGAGAAATCATAGTTAACGCTTCTGAGGACCCGAAATGGTAATTCTGATTTCTCGCCACTGGTGCTGGCAGACTGGCTGAGTTTTTCTCGCAACTTCTGATTTTGTTTCTGATTTTACAGCGTCCACAGTTTTTTCAGTTTTGACGAAACAACGAGTCCTTTTCTTTGTTTGTGGTCCTGAGAATATTGGACAATGTTTTGTGGGGCTGTGTTCAGAATTTGAACTGTCACTTTTAGTAGGGATGTCTTTCATAAGGATATCTTCTGAGCCCAAAACTGGATCACAGCAAGATGGAAGGTGGACCAGTGGACTGGATGGTCATTTATTAATTTGTACACATTACCAGATACCCAGTGGTCTCACTGTGCAGAGAAATGGCCATGCTGTCAACTGAAACACAGCACATTCAATTACTGTACACCTTCCACTAGATATGTCTTTTTTTAACCATCAAAAAAAATCTTTCTTTTTTTTGTTTGCTTCCCCATTTTCAGCCTGGTAGCTGTTCACTTACATGCACCAAACTGTTTGTTTAGGTTTAGTGATTTGCCAATTCAAATTTGCTTTCAGGTCCTTCCCAGCCCATTAAATGAGCAGTTAATTGAAAGTATTGGTATACCAACTCCAGAATCCACTTTTGCTTTAAAAATTCCAGTGCATTCTGAAGGTGGTGGAACATCAACACACCATCCAGTAGCCTCCTTTTTAAAGCTTGTTTGCTCCCATTTTTGTCCACATGGGTCCTTAAATTCTGGCAATGGTTTGTACTCTATACTTTCTAAATCAGAACAGTCCATTCAAGCAAACTCTGAATGAGAAACAACCAGAAGTAGAACCATGGTCAAAGTCTGACAAATTAAAAGGGGGAGACTTTGTTTCCAAAACCAGAATTATTAACTTGGATATAAATATTCTAGTTTCATGCAAAAGTCAGCAGAAATAACTAAAATAAGTTGATCCTAGGTTTAGTTTCTGACATCATGTTCTTGCCATCACTACCCATTTCCACCTCTAACATTATGTGACTACGCATAAGTCACCAAAGTTTTATCAGACCATAGAAAAGACTGGTGGTCATCCAGCCTCAGGCAAGGGGGGATGTTGAGAAGGAAAACCCTTCATGGGATTTGAAACCATTCTGAATTGCAATCTATGAGGAGAAAGTGAGGTCTGCAGATGCTGGAGATCAGAGCTGAAAATGTGTTGCTGGAAAAGCGCAGCAGGCTAGGCAGCATCCAGGGAACAGGAGAATCGACGTTTCGGGCATAAGCCCTTCTTCAGGAATGGCTTATGGCTGAAGAAGGGCTTATGCCCGAAAAGTCGATTCTCCTGTTCCCTGGATGCTGCCTGGCCTGCTGCGCTTTTCCAGCAATACATTTTCAGCTCTGAATTGCAATCTAGCCAACTGAGCTCCAAGTATTATCCTCCAAAAACTTGAGGTCCTCCCAAACTCTGCTGTCTGTGCCTTAACTTGTACCATGTACTGTTCCCCTATCAATCTTCTGTTCAGTGGCTCCCAGCTAAACTATGTCTAGTTTTTAAAATATTTTCTTGCTTATAGATTCCTCCCTGGTGTCTACCTGCTCTCTATCTATACTGCCTTCTAACTCTACAAACCTCTGAATTCTCTGGACCTCGTGTTGCTGCATCCTCAATTTTAGTTGTTCCTTTCTAGGTATCTCTGTCTTCCATTGACTAGTCCCCAAGCTTTGAAATATCCTCTCCATCCACTCCCCATACCCTCAGCCTTTCCATCAACTGCTTTTCTCCTTTAAGACAAATGAACCTACTTTGACCAAAATTTCTGCTTTCTCATCAAATATTTCCTTGTGTCATACTTTGCCCTACAAGGCAGTCTGGGATATTTTATTACATTAAAAGCACTATATAAATCTAGGTTATTGTTGTTGTTCTTGTAAATGATGCTATGATCATGCTGACGTGTCTTTTAGATCCCATGCTCTCTCTCTCTCTCTCTCTCTCTCTGTGCCTCTCTCTCTCTCTCTCTCTCTGTCAGATGCTGTCAAATCTGTTGAGTTTTTCCAGCACTTTCTTTTTTTAATTTCAGATCTCCAGCCTTGGCAGTGCTTGACTTTTATTCTATAATCAACCTTTTCAATGTTAGAGTTGTCAGATGATGTGACACACAGTAGCTGCTCCTTGTAATGTCATCATCTCGCCACTGGGTTAATAGTGTGAAATTTTAATTGTAAAGTTTTAAAACAAGATTATCTTTTAATGTTAAACAAAACCGAAGTTGCTGGGGGTTTAAAAAAAACCCGGCAGATCTGGCATCATCTGTGGAGAGAAAGCATAATTAACATCATGGGTCCAGTATCTGTTTTTCAGGCCCTTCACCTAGACCCAAAATGTCAAAATGACCCAAATTCCAAACTTGCTGAGTTTTTCCAATAATTTGGTTTTGTTTCAGATTTCAAATAACCACAGATTTTTTAAACTTTTTAACGTTAACTTGTTTGTTTTTTTTCCTCCTCCACTAGAGTACAGGGATTTTTTTGGAGGTGGTAGGATTTCTACCAAATGAGGGAAAGAGCCCACAGTCCTCTTTTGCCAAGGCTCCCATGGCTGTTAATGATGGTTCTGATTCTTGAGAGGTTTCAGCCTAATCTGAGAGTCAACCAACAATCACCACCAGGAGTGGTAGTCACTGCAAAGACATGCAAAAGACATGGGGCCCACAGAAAGTAAACTGGGAAAAACCTTTGAAAATCTTCTAGTGCAGAGAGCTGGTGGGAATCCCCCTTAGGGAAATTATTGGGGTCAATGTGCCTGCCTTCCCTGCCTACAGTTCCGTCTTTGTTTCCTGAAACTTTCCCCTGGGCTGCTGCTGGGAAGCTGCCTTCATTTTGCTGGCACCCCCTCATGTGGTGCAGGGGTTTGTTCTACTGTTGGGGCAAAATGCCAACAGCACCATTAAATGGACATGAATTGGATCTTTAATTCAGGAAACTGGCTGCTCTCATCCTCTTCTGTTTCTCTTTCCAACATTGATTAAAATACCCTGATGGCATAATTTAGCTGGAGTTAATCAAAAATAGCTGCCTAAAACTTTACCATGCTCTCCCCTCTGCTTCACCACCATTCATTTCATTCTGTTTCCTAAATCTGGTAAAACTCTGGCCAAAATAGGCATTTTCATTTTTCTCACTTAAAGGACCAAGTGATAGGCTTGCAAGAATTACTATTCTGAAAATACCCTCCCTATTTTACCTTCAACGAAAATGAAAACAGCAGATGTTAGAAACAAGTTTAAATTATTTGGCAAGTATTCATGCCAACACAAATCACAAAAGTGTAAAGGCTAGAACCTCTGAGTCACATTCCTTCCTTTCAATTTTTTATCATGGTTTTTTTTAAACCATTAATTGTCACATGATGATCCACAGAATATTTTATGTGCAGGATTATATTTAGAACTGGACACAAGTTTTTCAATTTCATGCTTGGAGTAAGGACACTGCCCATTGTTAGGAGCAGAAAATACCAACATTATTTTTATTGGAAAAAGAATGGTATTTGAGAGCATTAAAATCATGTTATATGTCTTGCTGAAAGAAAAAGATCATTATGTGCTTTAACCATTGTGAAGGAATGCTCACTAAACAATAGTTCTAAAAGAAAAGGCAACAGAAATTTTCCAGATTCACAATTTTCTGCACTCAGATGATGGAAGTAGCTCATCTTCTTCAGCTGAAGGTTGCTGTTTAATTCCATGAACCAAACCATTTCTACACCTCATGTAATCACTCCCTCTCTGTCAAAGTATCAAGACTATCTACATCTCTATTTCTCATTTTCACTAAGATTTTCATTTACTAAGTAAAATAAAATGATCAGAATCAAAGTTCTAGTTATCTTGCTTGATAAATGTTTCTCCATTTTAGTTGCACCACCATGGGTAGCTCTGCCTTCCATTGCATAATCCTCAAGCTTTGAAATATTTTCCCCATACCCTCTGCCTCTCTACCAATTTGCTTTTCTCCTTTAAGACAAAAAAACCTACTTTTTTGACCAAAATTTCATCTATCTGACCAAATAATCCCTTGTTTCTCCAGAGAGGGAGTTGAGAAAACATCCATGTTCTGTAGCAGCGTTGCAAAATTCACACACAACCCAGCAATATTCTCTTTACTCCTTCACTCCAGGGAAGTCAATCTCTATCTCATCCTCTTTGTTCATGATGGCACAAGGAAGTCGATGCTCAGTCTAGATGTGTGTCCCTCATAACACACACCAACAGGCACTGGCACTGGTAATGTGGGTAATCTGGGACTATATCCTTGTTTATGTATTTTGCTCTTCTGTTTGAAGACAAAATGGTGAACATTCAGTTTTTCATTAATTATGCTCTGAAATATGCCTATTTGGACACACTCCTGCAACACATCACTAGAGTTTCCTTCAGTCAAGAGTTGAATGAAGATTTGGCTTGGATACTTGGCCTTTGGAATCAGTTACATTTTCTTCATATTAACTCAAGGAATACCATCAATAATTGCTTGTAAAATCAATGTTTTCTTACACTCCCATAATCAATTATCTAAAGCATCTTACAAGAATTGCATCCGTGTTTGAGACCTTACAACACAGCTAAAATAGCTCATTACTTCTGGTCTATTGGTATTTTGGGACCATTTAAGGAAATCAAACTTTCATATAGAACATTACATATAGTTCTTGTTAACCCTTGGAGCACTGAATAGCCTTTGCAGCTTGTGTGTGATTTTTGTCTAACATAGAAATTAACAACTGTAATGGTCTGAAACATGTTGGATTTGATCAGCATGACTCAGCAAATGCTAAGGAACTATAGAATGGTATTTTAATTCAGAGAGTATGTTGAATTAAATCAGCAATAGCAAGCTTTCTTCCCCCTCAAGGCAATTACTTACAATTTAAATCACCCTGCAGTATTTCAGAAGTGAATTTTTCACCCACAAATCTAATAGTACTAAGTGAAATCCAGAGATCCTACATTGTGGAAAGACATAAAATAGACATTTTTACCTGGCTGCCAAGAATTTGGTTTCTCCCCATTTTCAAAGGTCAGAAATTCTTGTGAGTGAAAGATCAATCCATGGCAGAAGAGCATGTTGGGGAATTTCCTAAGGTTAATGGGAAATTCCCAATATACTGTTTACAGGTCATAGGGGAACAGAAGCTAAATGATTGCCAGCAAATGTCCTAAAGCGGTCCAAAAGTCTAGAAGTCAAAGGTTATTGATCTGAAAGGGATTTATTGCCTGATAAAATTATCCTGCCATCTCTATTAGAAGCTTCTCTTTCCTTTTCATTCCAATAATTTAGATGAGCCTATCTATAGAATTTGAGATGGAGTTAGCATTTGTGAATTTGAGTAGGCGGAGTTCCATTTCATTGCACTTGCACAGCTGTGGTTATAGCTCCTTAGAATTTCAGGCCTCAAATGTTAACAATTTGCATTACTTCCTTGCCATTTCTGATAGTTTTTGCATGCTTTGTGAGAGCTAGAATCTCCCTTCTGCAATGAGGTGCCACTTGTCTAGCTTAGTAAGGAACTATTTTATCTGTGAAATTCAGTCCACCAACTAACTTGAGGTATTGTGGCTTTCAGATGAATGAATATGACACTGTCCTTGAAGAAAGGGATTCATTTTAATTAAGAATTTCCTTTTATGTCCTTTACAATGATATGGTCAGAGTCTGGAAATGGGAACTGGATAACTCATCAAATGGTGTAGAGGTGTTTGAAACTCCAGTTATATGAGGCTCTTGGGCGCCAGTGATAAACCTGTAGCTGCATTTACAACTCATACTCCATGTTAATTAGGAGCCTCTCAATAAAATCAGTGGGATTAGTACCAGGAGACACTGATGGGTGTGATCCCAGATAAACTATCAAGGATTGTGCCACAAGGAACTTTACATAAACTTCTCTATGTCAAGTTCATATACTGTATTTAGTCTCCTGAAAATCAACACTCAGTGTTAACAATGTGAACAATTAACTGAAAAAAAATTGTTTGTTGCTGTAATTCCAGTGTAGACACATGTCTGACAACAACCATGATGGAAAACAGATGGTGCTTCATGCAAATTGTTGTTGCAACTGTGCAGAATGTAAGATTTATTTTTAAACAAGTAGGCATGTCTAACATGAAATGATGAAAATTTAGCAAGATATTATAACTAGTCAGTGGGAATGTAATGACGGGTTATCTGTTAGTTTGCAGACAATGGGGAACCCATTTACACATCTGTTGTGTTATATCTCACAATTAGTATGGTATACCTTCAAGAGGCAAGTAGGTGATATCATCGCTATCATAGCATGTGATCAAAAAGTATAAAGGTCTCAGATTCCATCACAGCTGAGGTCATTTATGAGAAGTAGTGAGATTATTGCCTGCATGCTCTATTCCCTTTGGTTGGCACGATATTCAAACTTTTATATCTTCTGCCGTAGGGAAAAGGGTGGAAAAAACTATAATTGGTGTGGGATGGGTCTCTGATTACGTTGGTTGCTTTCCCGAGGCAGCAGGAAGTACAGATGGAGTCAATGGATGGGAGGCTGGTTTACCTGATGGATTGGGCTGTGCTAATGACTTTGTGTTGCGAAGTACAGTTACCAAACCTGTGGTACTGTGATGCATCCAGATAGGATACTTTCTGTGGTGCATCTGAAAAATTGCTAAGAGTCCTTGTGGACATACTGAATTTTTGAGGAAGCAGAGATGTTGTTCTGCTTTCTTGATCATTGCGTTGATGTGGGTGGAACAGGACAGATTATTGGTGATCATCACTCCCAGGAACGTGACACTATCAACCATCTCCACCTCAGCACTGTTGATGCAGACTGGGGTATGTCCTCCAATCCATGTCCTGAAGTCAATGACCAGCTCCTTTGTTTTGTTAATGGAGAGAGTGTTGGCTTTATACTTTGCCGCTAAACACGCAAACTCTTTCCTGTGTTCTGTCTCATCATTGTTTGTTTGAGATCCGACTGACAATGGTGGTGTCTTCAGCAAACCTGTAAATGGAGTCGGGGCAGAATTTGACCACACAGTCATGAGTGTACAGTAGGGGCCTGAGTACACAGCTTTGCGGGGCATTGGCGTTGAAGATTATAGTGGAGAGGTCTTGTTGCCTATTCTTACTGATTGCTGTCTATGGGTCAAGACGTTGAGGATCCAGTTACAGAGGAGGGGAGCCGAAACCTAGGTCTTGGAGTTTAGAGATGAGTTTATTTGAAATCACAGTATTGAAGGCAGAACTGTAGTCAATATGTAGGAGCCTGATGTAGGTACCCTTCTTATCCAGATGTCCCAGGGATGAGTGTAGGACCAGGGAGATGGCATTTTCTATGGACTTATTGCACTGGTAGGCAAATTGCAAATGATCAATCCAGTTTGGTATGCTGGAGTTGATTTGAGCCATGTCCAACAGAACATGTCTAATTATGGAGATCAAAGCCACCAGGGGATGGACATTGAGGTATGCTGCATGATTTTACTTTTGCACCAGATTGATGGTGGTCTTCCTGAAGCAGGTGGCAACTTCAGATCATCGTAAGAAGGGGTTAAAGATGTCTGCGAATACTCCCCTCAGCTGGTCTGCACAGGATCTGAGTGCAGAACCTGCAACTACATTTGGGCCAGTCGCTTTCTGTGGGTTCAGTCTCTCAAGAAGGCTGATCTGACATCTGAGGTGGTGACACTATGGTACAGGTGCATCCGAGGCTGTTGTGATTGGTGACATTATTTCCCTGCCCTTCTGTTCAAAGCAAGAGTAGAATACATTGAGCAGGTATGGGTTGCACTGTTGCCCGTGATTCTGTTTGCCTTTGCTTTATAGCTTGTTATGTCCTGTACACCTTACCACAAATGATGGGTGTCCTTGTGCTTAGTCTGGGTCTCCTGGCAACTCTAATGGCCTTATAAAGGTCATTTCTAGATTTCCTGTATCAGAGTAGCATCGAGTCATATAGACGAAAGATGGACTAGTTTTAATCCCTGACCTATCTCATTTGAGAGAGTTCAACCAGAGTAGCTGTGAGACTATTATGAGCCTCACTTTACTTTAGGTTGGAGTAAGGAAACAATTATCTAAGGTTCCTGTTCAAGATTTCCATCCCATGAATGTGCTTTAAAATGTGTGATAACTGTGACCTTTCCCCATAATAACCATCTACTCCATTCCTTACTGCTCACCCATTCCTGTTGCAAAGTTGAAGAACCTGCTGAAACTCTTGTTTAGCCTCATAAATGAAAAATAGCAATTGGATATGATTCTGAAGGGTCAACAGTACCTGTGTGACAACAAGAATTGCTACCAGCAGTGAAGTGATGTGATGTGTGATAGTTTAAGATTGGTAGTGGTGAGAGGTGGAGAGAAAACTGCAGCAGGTAAAGGCATGAAATGCCAAATTTTAACCAAGTTTAATGTGACACAAGTAGACACATGTTGCACAGTTATATGGCAAAACTTGCAGGATGAAAAATGTGAAGAAGGGCTTATGCCCGAAACATCGATTCTCCTGCTCCTTGGATGCTGCCTGACCTGCTGCGCTTTTCCAACAACACATTTTTCAGCTCTGATCTTCAGCATCTGCAGTACTCACTTTCTCCAAAACTTGCAGGATCCCTGTCAAGCATCCTCCAATTGCAAGTACAATAACTTAACCCTCACTTATCTATAGCAGAACAAAGCTCATTTCAGTAATGAAGTGAAATCAAATGGTTCATTAGAGCTATTACTAAATCAACGGTGCAATGAATGCATTCAAATCACAACGCCAATTACACTTATCAAGTACAAACCTATCTACTGTGTTGCTGCACCCAGGAAGTCAAAAATAAGTGATGAAGCATGAAGGCATAGATATATAATTATAGGTAAATGTGGACAGTTATTCTAACTCTAAATCAAACCCAAACCCTCATAGTAACAGATGACACAAATTTATTGAAAGCATATGAAAGAGTAAGACCACAATATCATTAGCTAAACCTTGCAGCATTCAATTAAAATATAGTATAATTAGCAAACACACAATAATCTGTGTTTTATTAACTACAGACTTCTACGTTATATTAACTATATTGAAACCACTGAATTGAGTACACCCCTTGTTACATCATTTTAATGGCATCTCATGTCATATTCAGCTTTAATGCTGGGCTTGTGATTTCATACACACACAGTGTTTATTATTAAAAATAATTGAAACACCCTGCACATGTGCAGTATCAGCTTGCATATGGTAACATCTGTTTTTCATCATGATTATTGTCAAGTACGAATGTGTGGCTGAGAATTTTAGCAGGGAACCTGGATATATTTTGTCCTCATTAACTTCTCAAAAAGTTAATATGGGAGTAAATGATTTCTGCAGCCTTGTCATTGACTTGTTGGGTCAGTTTTCACCTCTCTACCACATCTAATAACTTCTTTGACTACCTCGCTATTTCTGTCTTTTAAAATTCATTTTCAAGATGTCCAAGACCAATATTTACTGCCCATCTCTAGTCAGCTTTGGAAAGATGGTGGTATGCTTTAATCTTGAGTTGCTGGAAGACCCTGCACAACAGGGAGTCCCAGCACTTTGATCCAGATACCGTGATGTTATGGTGATATGTATCCAGATTGTACTGATGGGCGACATGGTGGTTCAGGGGTTAGCAGTGGTCAGCTTCAGGGACCCAGGATTGATTCGAGCCTCTGGTGACTGTGGGGTGTTTACACATTCTCCCAATGACTGTGTGGATTTCTGCCGGTTTCCTCCCACAGTCCAAAGATGTGCAGGTTAGGTGGCCACATAGTGTCCTGTAGTATCTAGGGATGTGTAGGCTAGGTGGGTTAGTTGTGGTAAGGGTTACAGGGATAGGGTGGACTAGGTCTGGGTAGAATGCTCTTTGGAGAGTTAGTGCAGACTTGGTGGGCTGAATGACCTCTATCTCTAGGGGTTTTATGATGTGTGATTTGGAAGGTTATTGTATCCCCATGTGCATGTTGCCTTTGTCACCTTTGTTGGTCGAGATTGTGGGTTGATTTGAGTGAAATGTAATTTCCTTTAGTCAATTATTAGAAAGACCAAGTCAATTCCAATTCTAATGTCCCCAATCTCTGAAACTTCCATCAGTGTATTGTGCATCTCTTCTCCTTTAACTCCACCGACAGAGCCACAGTTATCTATGTGTCATGTTCAAACGTTCCTTCTCTACCTCTCACTTTCCATCTTTAAGATCATTCTAAACTTGCCTTTTAGACCTTTTGACTTTGGATTCCCTTCCTAATATTACCTATTTTACCATACCTCTGTGAAGTCAGTCGGGACATTTTTCTCCCTGAATGGCAATACATGAAAACAAGATTTTGTTATGCTGTTGGATTGCCAATGTTAAAATGTTGGACAATAAATTTCACTACAAAATTCCTCTGCACAACAACAACAGCAAGTTCCAATTAAATCTTTAACAAAACATTCAACACAACTTCACAGGTCATTATCAGATAAAATGTGACATCAACTGAAGAAGTGGTATTCAGGTCTTCAGCCAAAAACTTGGTTAAAAGTGTAGGTTTAAAAGTGTTTTATAAAAGAGAAGAGAGATGTAAGAAGGTGGCCATGTTTAAAGAGAGGATCCCAGAACTAGAGTCTGGACAGCCCAAGGCGTAGCCATAAATAATGGAGCAAAAGAATTTGGGGATATGTGGCAGACCATATTGGGAGGAATACAGTATGTGCAGAGTTTAATAGATCTTGAAGAGGTTGCAGATAAAGGGAGCAATGGAATGATTGGATTACAGATTGAAAATTTTAAGTTTGCAATTTGCTAAACCAGGAGATATCATACATTAGCAAGTGCAGAGTGAAGAGTAAGCAGAACTTAGTGTAATCTGGGATATGATCAGCAGATTTTGGTAGGCTGAGTTTGAGGGTAATAGAAGATGCAAGACCAAGCAACCATCTAAGAATACTTTCAACGTTGTATATACTCTACTCTAATTTCTTGATTCAGTTGGAGATTGCTCAATTTCTCCTCATTTCACTTTAATCAACAATAATGATCACCGTTTCTAGAATCAGGGGAAATACTTGGATCTACATCCACTGAAGAATTTTGCAAGTTTCAATGAGAATACCTCATTTTTTTGAAACTTTAAAGAATGCAGATCCAGTTTCTTCTCTCTCCTCTCATTAGATAATCCCACCATCTCAAGGATTAGTCTGATGGTTCTCCATTGCACCCCTTATATACTTGCCGTAGACCATTCATACAATAAAATCTCGCGACTAAACATTCGACTCTACTAACACTTGTCACTCACTGCTTATTGTAAATTTTCCATTCATGTTTTACCATGAACGGTCTACCACTGTATCATTTGGCAAACATTTGGCTGAGCTGGTGTGGCCACTTATATGTTTAATGCCTAAACAGTAAAGAGCAAGGGCCTTTCCTCTGTCAAGAAAATTCATTTTTGATTATCCCTACCATAGACCAAAAACATATCTTAAGAGGCAACGATATTAGTCTGCATTCTGCTGATTAGCACTTCCAGGTTCTACCCATGTTCAAATTTGAGATTCCGTCTCAATTTATATTTGAATATGCACTTTCACTGCCACAGATGCTTCTTGACATAATTCATGCCTAATGCAAAAAGTTTACTCCCATTGGTTAATCATCTTCTCCATGAACATCACCTTATGCATAAATATGTAGTGTATCTTGGATGAAGAATGAACTTGTTATAAGTGAGATGTGCAACAGAAATAGTATGATTTATCACAATGTAATTTTGATCTCTGTCTGACATACAAATTTCACCCTGACAGGCTAAAAGCTTATATATTTAGTTCATTAAGACCCAAGATTACCAGAAGCAAAATTTTGTAAAACATTAAGATTAAGCAGTTTTATAACACTTACAATGACTCTTTCAAAGCAATAAACATCTGGTAGTATGCCTTGGTAGCAGCACTTATTTTGACCCAGTATCCAAAATGTGAACAGTCATTTGGGACATGCAGTTCCTTACTGGGACCTTATGACTTGCCACTCATGTACTGGTATAAAGTGAAGAGAACTAAAAAACAATGCTGCCATTTTGGTGTGAATTGTAATCCATTTAATGCTCAGCTGTGACAAATGAAAATAAGGAAAATATTGGACATATTTACTCAAATCTATAAAATAAGATAGAATTTAAAAGAAGTAAGATTGACTGCTGGACACCCTTGTTCATTATTGTTAAGTTCTGTAGTATAAAGCAATGCTACCACAAGTAGAACATTTCAAACTACAGAAATTGTGGTAATAATCCTCAGTAACAATACTTAGAGTCATAGAGATGTACAGCACGGAAACAGACCCTTCAGCCCAGATCTTAAGAAATTCCCAAAGTCAGAGCTCACATAACTCCCTTTAAAGCAACACCATATGATATTAAAACAATATAAGTATTTGTTCAGTATCCTCATTCTTCTGATCACTTTTTCTCACTTCAAGGCCTAACCCAGAAGATGTTGGAAGAGGTAGCTTTAGCCTGAGAAAGTGAGTACATGTTGCATTAGGCAGCTGGTTGAAAGGACTGAAATGAATAGTGATTTGGAAATCCAACAACCATGTACTGCCCTTCTCCTTTAACTTCAGTGTGTTCAGCTGCATGAGAGAGAGGCAAGCTGGCAATTATAGTACATAAAGTGGTCATTGATGGTCATTTTTACTCAGATTTGAACTTGAACTACATTTGCACAGGCTTCATGAGTTTCCTTAAATTTGCCAGTGATGTCAAGCTAGTAAGACAGCAAGATTCGAGGGGGCTGAATAACTGATGGGCAAAAAGTGCTTTAAATAATTGGACCTCACTTTTGCTTTCTTTGTTGAATGAAAGACATTTGCTGACAGGACTTGTTCTAAGGGTGCACCTTCACTAATTTGGAGGTAATTCTCAATACTTTGGGGATGATTTCCAGTAAATTAGGTGTTTATTTCTAGCAACCCTTTGGGTATTTTTGGCTGACGTCTACATTTCACAAGTATTGAATCTCAGTTCATCATGGATGCTGCTCAGGTAGTGCTACTTGCACATCAGATGAAGAACATGGTGGTTAGCAGCTTCCAACAGCACTATGAAAAGCAGCAGCTTTCTCCTTACTCCACAGGACAGACAGAGGTGTGCAACTTATCAGTGCAGTATAGTCTCAGGTACTCACTGACCCTGTAAGAAAGTCTGTTCTTTAGTGAACTAAGTGGGCAGGTTTTGCCAGTGGCTTTCAAAATCATTCCTCTGGCCCCTTTCTGGAATTCATGGGAAATATTTGCAGAATCTTCCATTCTGCTGATCTATATCTCACAGGTTGCCTACATTATGTTTGCCAGAGTGAAGAAAGATGTTAATGAGCAAGGTGCCTGGTGAACACCTTTCAGTATTCTCCCAGCCTAGTTATCCAGAATGTTAATGATCTGTTCTGTCTTGTACAACATTGTATAGCAATGGGAGCTGCTATGTAAGGAAGAAGAAGGTACTGACTACAATGCATGCATAGAGGAGGATAAGTGACATGTGGGTAAGAGCATAAGGATGTGAAATGGCAAAGACAGCTGCAATAACATATTTAGCTTCCAGGATACCTGGGATAGCCTAATTCTGGAATGTAAATGGTGTTTAACATGTGATTGCTAAAGTCTGGCCTTAGTTAACACCACATCCTTTGACCCCTAACACCAAGCAGTTCTACAAGCAACAACTAATCATTGTAACAGATGCCCATTACTCACTAATAACTCTCTTGACTTGCAACTCATCACAAATGTGAAGGCCATTTCCAAGCAGCTAGCGAAAATAGAAAATGCAGGAAATGGTACAAACAACTAATTCTATTGAAACAAAAATAAAACTGAAGCTTAACAATCTTTTGTAGGGCTAGATTTTTACAGAATCAGAAAATCTTTGAAGATATTTAAAAATGACAGGTGAGACTGAATTCCAGGATTGCAGCGCCAGGTTCCAGGATTGTGGCGGGGTGGGTGGGGGAGGAACCCAGTCCATGCATTCCCAATCTGGCTGGTTCTATCTCAGAGATTTGCACCTCACAGTCCCACACCATTTGGGCTAGCTTCTGGCTCATAGATCTCAGAGGAGTCATAAACCATAGTGGGTATTCGGGAACCTGTTCTCAGTTAATTTCTAAAGATGTTATTCACTCCTCTCCATGCCAACTCATGCACCCCCAACTGGCCCATGATTCCTAATAGCACTCATGCCAAGTAAATATTAAATTATGCCATCACCTATTCTCTAAAATCCTCATATCCTTCATGTCAACTCATGGCCCTTTCATGACCATTTAACCAGTATACATTATGTAAATAATTAATGAACACTATAGCAATGGTGGCATGTGTGAAACGAGTTAGAAAACTTGTTTATCAATTTTTGAAGTAAAAAATCTAATCAATTGAATGTTCTTGAAGAGCAAATAAAGGCTATGATATGAAGTCACTTAAAACTCCAGCCCTTTGCAAGTTATGTAAAGTAGGTTGCCAGTAGCAATAAAGGTTGAAAAATGCTCTATTTTCAATGGTTATTTGTTGCCATTTTCACAAGGGTTATTCTTATGTCATAATGAAAGTTTTACTATTTTCCATAGGGTATAACTTCCTCTATAAGAGAGTTCAAAGTTCGCAGTTTAATTGAAGTGGAATTATGAAAGTATTTGTTTTTATAAAGGTTTAAGTACTTGACGAGATTCAAAATATTTGAATAGGTTTTCATGTCTTTTTTTAATATAGTAAAGGCTGCAATTGATATTTAGGCCTTTATTTTATTTCACCTCCAGATGACTCTTAGGATCTGAGGCAGTGAATACTGGGTGAGTTTGCATTGAGCGTACAAAGCCTGAGGGTGATGGATGGGTTTACATGAGCTAGCATTACATTGGCATGGGGACAATAAGAGGCCATCAGGTGAATGGCATGAGTTAACATTAAGTTAATAAGGGGGCTGGCAGGTCTGAAAGTCATTGAGGTGGAGGGGCATGAGTTGGCACATAATGGAATGAGGAATAGAATAGAATGGGAATGAGGGCCAAAACGTAAACAAAATCCTACAGAGCCATGTTGGCACTGGGCAGCCCTTATAACTGTCTTTGATCTGTATCCAGGTGTGATTCACCTTATTCCACATGCACCCCATGGAACAAGTTCCCACCACTTAGTAAAATTTCTCCTGTAGCAGATGCAGGGAGCCAGGAACTGTCTTACTCATACCATTTGGTTTCCAAGTAACTATTGAGGCCAGTGACTGATATAAGGATAGAAACTTTAGGGTTAAAAACCATCAAATCACACGAAGTGATCACAGTTATCAGAATTTAAACAAAAACAAGGAAATAGATTGTTTATGTATTAAAGATCAAAATGAACAAGTCAATAAACTCTAGGGTCGTGTCAATTTTAAAAGGGACAGCAATGCAGATGTGTATGAAGAAACTACAGAGAAACTAATTGTACATCAGTCATAAAATTTGTATTCAGGATTGATCTATATGACAATTTAGTAAACAGTTGCTGAAAGGGTTCATACAGGAAAATCTGATTGATCATCATCTGTGGATTATGAAAATTATAATATACCAAGACTTCCAAAAACATTTGATAAAGTTGACCATGAAAGGCTACTATTAAAGTTAAACGATGTGAACTTAGGATAAATCTTAGTTATTGATAGTTATTTTCCTGAAGGCTAGAGGCCAGGAACTATTTATTAGAGAGTTATAGTTGGGTATTGTTGGGGGTGAGTGGGAGGGTGGGTGTTGGGGGTGGGGGGGGTATGTTGGTGGTGGTGCAGTGTATGTGGATCATTGCTGATACTTGGTTACTTGGCCGGACGACCAATGGGGATAAGATTTATATCACCAGCACAGGTCTTGATCCCTGTTCTGTCTGGAATGGATTTGGAACCCACCTCCTTGCCATATCTCTTGTGATACTGTGGCACTTTGGTTTAGAGTTGCCTTTGAGCAGAGAATTGAAGAGGAAGTACCCCATGATTGGTGGCAAAACCAACAAAAATTGAAAAGGATCTGCAGATTTTAGATGATTTGATGTTGAACTTGTCCAGCAAATATGGACCAGTAAACTACAAAATAAATTTAACCCTGAACTATACTCAATCTTTCTAATTCTAACTGTTTAATTCAACATGAATCAATCAGAATGACAACAGATGTAAGTCAGACCTGAGCTTCAACTATTGCTTCTGGGTTGGGCTATTGGATTGGCAAATTTGTTTCCCCATTCATACCAAAAGAAAATTCAAAGAGGTAGACAAATAACTATTCAGAAAGGTTTGAAGTGAAAATATAGAATTGATTACGTAAAAAGATCCACTAGACATAGGCATCTGGCTAAAGAAAAGGTGAAAATTATGGAGTAAGTCGCTGCTCAGGCATAAATTGGGAAAAATCAATAAAATTTGAAAATAATGCATATTGGTCCAACTTGTTCTGTATAGCTCAAAATAGAGGAGCAGTCTGATCAGTACATTCATTCCCAAATATTACTGCCTTTTCACTGTTTGTTCCTTAGGTTGTGGTGGGGTATTGCTGCTGGAAGAGATCATTGAGAGAAGGTAGTGTGAATTTGTGGAGGAAATTACAGGCAAGTACTTAAATAAATTTGCTGTCCTTCAAAAGGACAGAAATGTACATTTTCAAATGATCTATAACATTCAGAAGTTGCAAGCAGAAAGCCCAGGATTGTATAAAGCAGAAACAAAGATGCTGCATGACACTTTTCCAGCTACCAGAAATCTCTAGTGTAGATTCAGAATCCCCTTATTTCTGCCTGCCTAGAGACAGCTGCACGTTAGAATTCTCACTTTACATTCACAGCGAAAGGACTGTAAAGACAGAAAAATAATACATTTTTCTCACATTGGGTGGTATTTTGTTCTCTCCTCTGTGGCAGGTTTGATGGGAGGACCCACTTAACTGGGTGGGAGGGTGGCAGATGGGGACTCTGTGACATTCCCACCTTCATTCCTTTCAGGTATGAGCCAGGAAGGTCCATGGTTGGCTTTTTGTCTCTCTCTGCCAATTGAAGCCCTTTAAAGGTGCAATTAATTTCTACTTAGCAACCACCTCCTGCCATGACTGGTGTTAGCCCAGTGGCAGGCAGGTGGCTTGCTAGGCATGGAGTACTCCAAATGAAATATAGCTAGTTTCCTTGCGGGGAACCAAGGCGTTTCCAATTCCAAAAGCATTCAGCATTTCAACTGAGTGAACCAGAATTAGGGAGATGGGCTGTGTCCTGCTGAGAGCTAATCCCTGTCCTTGGTGCTGAAGCCCCTCCACTCTGCAGCCACAGTCCGATAAACTCCCTTTGCCCCTGCGGCTGTGTTCCTTATTGATCTGACATCCTGTGTAGGTGTCATTTTGGAGGCACTCACTGCCTCCCCGTTGACATGAAAATGACAGGAGAGGTTGGCAACTCTAAACAAACAGGACTTATAACCTTGTGGTCCTTCATTCCAGTGGAAGGCACACTGCCAGATTCTTAACTGTCTAAATGACACAAGATACTGTGGGATATCTTGAGAAGAGGAACCCCTCCCCTCCCCAAAGAATCTTGCCAAGACCCCTCTCATTATGTTACAAAGCCGTGACTCAGTTCAGGCACCATTGCCTCTGATTCAGAAAGTTCTGATTCCAAGGTCCTAACTGCTTGAGCATAAACAGCTAGGATTATTTTCCAATTGTGGTTCTTCAAAGAATCCTGCATCCCTTGGATGAAATCAAGACCTGATGTGGTCTCTCAAGTGACAATAAAGTGGACCAGACCTGATGTGAGGAGCTGGTTGGAATCTGTCCATCTGTGAGAGATAATGAACTTGTACCCTCAGAACTTTTATGTCAGATAAGATCATCTGCCGTACTTCTTATGATGACTGAAACGCTGAATCTGGAAAGGCAAAGTCTGCCATAAGTGCCACCCATGGAAATGTCCCTCAGTGGTGGTGGTGAATGACCTCTGCTGTCAACTTGCTTGCAGGATTGGTATATTTTAAAATACTTCTTAAATTGCATATGGTCATGTGGCAAAGACCTGCATATAGACCATGTCATCTTTTGCATCAAACATCAACTACTCACTTGCCATGCATGATTTCGAGTGTTTTCACGTTTATTTTGACAGCATCCTTGAATCAAGAACTTTGATTTCTGCAAGTCTCTTGGCACAAAGTATATTCCAGTTCGGCATATCCTTAGAGATGCAGCAATCTTCCATCCTGTTCACATACACAAGCCACCAAAACCTTATTTTCTAGAAAGGTGACTTTGCCTTTCAAAGTGAAAGCAGGGATAATCACCAGAAATAGAAGTCATCACCAGTGATGGGAACAGAGAAGCAGGGCTGCCTGTGGGCTCATCCAATCCCTTTTGCTTTCATCCATTTTTTTCATTTTACTTTTGCTCTTTCTCCTTATTTTTCCTTTTCTTCTCTTTAAAGCCTTTTGCAGCATGTTAGTCAGTGGTTTTGGCACGGCAGTGACAGTGGGCCATGTGCGGAATGGTGGCAGCCTCCCGGCAGTCAGAGGCAGTGGCAGCAGACACAGTTCTCCTGGCGTTCGATGTGAGACCCGCAGGCTGACCAAGATTCCAGGCCGTAGTTAGGCCTGAGTGTCTGCATCAGTGGTTCCAAATACCTTTATGGAGATAAGACTTAGATGTTAAGATCTGGATGTTTTTCTTATTTTTTCATTTTCTTTTATTTCTGCTGTTGCTTTTTTTTAAAAAAAATTCTGGTTTTGTAACTGAGATGGTGCCAGAGAAAGGCAACTTTGTACCTTCTCACTGTACTCATGTATTCCTATATGTATGTTTTCCTGACAATAAATTCTAATCCTAATTCATTTTTCTTGGTAGGTGTAAGTTGTCCAGGCTTTGCTGACCTCCAGTGTGTGCTGAAGATACTGTCTTGGTAAATAACTGAGGGTCAGATTGTTGCTTCCACATGCCTATTTTTTCAGTCTATCAAAATTGACTGCCACCTTTCCAATGTGTATTCTGAACTCTTCATCAAAAAACAGGCTATAGATTCAAAGTGGCAGGATTTGTCGATTGCTACCAGCGGTGTGTTGCTGAACTAGATCTTAGGTAGAAACACAAGACTGTCTCTGATAAACACAGTTTTGATGGTGACGGAGATAATGATGCTGACATAGTACAGGTGACCCACGAGCCTTTGGAGGTTATCTTCTTTCTGGAAAACTATACAGAATTACCAACACACATACACTCTCTGATCAGGATGTGCTGCACTGTTGTCGTGGTTTTCACTCAAGATAGATTGAAACATTTCTTGGTCTGATCACATGTGAAGATAAAATCTTTCTATGTCAGCAGAGAAGGAATAGATCAGAAAGACAGAAAGAAAAAACACCGCATTCTTGATCTCAAAAGTGTCAGAGGTGCAAACTGTCATGACGATATCCCAATTACATATGGATTTTACTTCCAAAGTTTTTTTTAAAGAAAGAAATGGCTAATACTGTCAAAATATGACTCTGGGTTTAAATTCTGTAGCTGTCTGGCAGAGTCCTGTGTGGATTGTTATATTTGGTCAGAACGGGAAACTTCAAACAGAAAGGTTAAAGAGATAAGGAGAGACTGACCACACACCACTCCCTCAACTAGAAATTACTTCCTTCAGTCATGTTTGTGTTTTACCCTTCCAGGGATGTACAAAAAAAAGGCTTAAAAGCTAACTACAATCTTAGTCTGTTAGTGGCCTGAATATTAGTGTGTGGATTTATGTGCTGAGAAGTTCACAGCTTGAGAACAGCCATTAAACACCTCTAAACTACAGGTAAAACAGGAAAAGAAATTCTCCCACTCTCAGTGTTGCCAGCCAGCTGTTGTTGAATTGAATTGAATTTATTGTCACATGTACAGAGGCACAGTGGAAGGAATTAGGACAAAATCATTTCAGTCAAGCAGCAAATAAGAATGATTTGGAGATGCCGGTGTTGGACTGGCATGTACAAAGTTAAAAATCACACAACACCAGGTTATAGTCCAACAGAATTAATTGGTAGCACACTAGATTTCAGAGCGCCACTCCTTCATCAGGTGATGAAGGAGCAGCGCTCCGAAAACTAGTGTGCTTCCAATTAAACCTATTGGACTATAACCTGGTGTTGTGTGATTTTTAAGCAAATAAGAAAAAGATCTCAAAATGGACTATTCACCTGTCATTATCAATTTGTCCAGCACCAGCCAATGTAATGGCTGTAACGTCGTTCTATTATCTACATTCCATGAACGATTCAGAGACTGATATGTATATATTTTTTTAAAATCGGGTTCTTTTAAAACATTTATTCATCTGGACTCGGAGAAATGCATCCACCAGGGATAAGATCCTTCTTAAATCAAACTTGCTGTGTCAAACTAAAGAAGGCAGCTAAATAAAGAAGGGAGCCAGTTCATTCCTTCCTGACATGGGAGTTTAATGATTTGGAAGTAATCAAACAGAGCAGAAAGAATTGGGAATCTTTCTCAGTGACTGATTCTAAAAATTGTGGTCTCGTGCCAATGATTTGAATCCACAGAAAACAATCAAATAATTTGAGTTGGGAAAATTTTCACTTTGAAACCAAGATTTAAAAACAACTGCAGAAAGTTTTCCTCAATTTGCATTTTTTCAGTACAGAAACATCCACATTTGATGCCAGTATATTCATGTCACAATCAGAGGCAAGTTATTTTGGGCATATCATAGCTCTGCCCCTCGAACAGCTAAAAACTGTAGCAGGGCATTTAGGCTTAGGATTTTACCTGAAAGCCAGGAAGCTAACATTTTAAAAACAGTGGCTAATGGTTTACAAGGGGAAGCTGAGAATGATGAGGTAGCATTAGCGAGGTTAAAATTGAATCAAAGGAAAATATAATTTCATCAAAGAGAAGAGGAAAAGCAATTCGAGAGAGGAAGGAAAAAAAGAGACAGAAGAAATGGACAAGAGAGGAAAGAGCAAGGACAGAATTTCAGGAAAAATGGCAGGAAAAAGAGTTTGAACAAAGTCAGGAGATCACTGCGGATCAGACAGCATCCATGGAAAGACCAAATGACTCTTCGTCAGAGCTGAAGTGAAGTGTGGAGGGGGCAGCTGACAAAGTCAGCTTGAATTGAGGAGCATGACTTCCCATGAAGAGGCTTAAACTTAAAGATCAAAGCAACTCAGCTTACTCCTTTAATCCTTAGGTTGATGAGGCAGAGGTGGAGGCTTTTTAAAATCTCTTTCAAGTGGTTAGCACTGTAATTAAAGTAACTGACTCAATACTGCTTCTTATTATTGCAGAATATGTTTTCAGGAAATGTTCGTGAGGTTTACCTCTTCTTACATGAGAAAAATGCTGTTGGTTATGTGGCAGCAAAAATACTTTCTAGGACTGTACTAGTTAGTGGTGCAGGTGCACTATCAGATATTATGCACCCTCAAGAAATGGTCATATGGACAATTCCAGACATACCTGGAATTTGAAAGGCTTAAGTAGCTTGCATTTAACCAGTAGGTACAGGCACTCAAGGCACTTATGAAAGCTTCCGTGAAACACTATACTCTTCCCAATTAGAATACACCCAGAAGTACAGAGAGGTAGGCAGCCATGCTGGCTAATAATGATGAGCTCTTGCATAAACTCACGTGCTGGTTCACAAACCCCTATTCCAGAATAAACCTGCCCTGGATCGCCACAAACAAAATGGAAAGGGTACAGGCGGGAAGAGTGATAGGACACTGAACACACCTGGGATGCTCAGGCCAGCAAGTGTGGCTGCTGAGATGAAAATTGAAGCCAAGAAACTCTCTGTGTGTTTTAACTGCTGAAAGGTAGGACATGCCTGGAGGCTATAGGAAAGAGCAATGAAATTTATCAGGTCAATTATGCCCCTTGCAGACCATGGGGACATCAGAGAGCATAGCAGAGCAGGCTATGCTCCCTGAATGCAGCTGTAAATCCCTAAAGTGGCACTCTTGCAACAGATGAATTTAAAGAAATCTCTGGGAATTTTATATCCAATGGAAGGGTGACCACATTTCCTCTGAATGAGATAAATATTACTGAGGGATATTAACGCCAGCGAAAACTTTACTGTTGGGAAAAAAAAACTCTCTGAGCTTCCCGCTAGAGAGTGCAGTGAGTGCCAAGGTGCTGATAAAAAGGATTGAAGGAGGGTGCATGCTCATTCCCTTTTACCAGACGGACTACAGCCATGAATCATGGACAGTCACCATGTCAGTCATCCCCACTCTTTTTGTGGATGGGGTTGACCTCAGCAAAGACCTGATCCGATTAAAGATAATATCACCCACTGGTGTTTGAGAATCCTGCAGAGGTCAGTGAGACAGAACAGTTTCAGGAGAAAGTGCCTGGTATTTTCGCTGGCTGTGTGATTGTGTAGTCTGTGGCTAGGCAAGCCCATCCAGTGGAGCTTGCGGTGGGACTGCAAAGAGACCACCCTGTGGACAGGTTGCCTAAAACCTTTCTCAGGAGTTTTGACCCACTGTTAAAAACATTGGCTCAGACTGCTCACAATGAAGATGAGCCAGAGCAGATCCTGAATGTTCCTGTATAAAAAATGAGTCACTGGTGAGGAAATGGAGACCCACCCTCACAGACCTGCAATGGAGGAGTGGACAGTGTCTACCAGGTACTGGTATTGGCAAGATCGGGAAATACTGTAGCAAACTCACAAGATTCCAACAACTAGGCATGTTGGGACATAGAAAACTCAAGACCACATCAGCCAGCAGTTTTACTGGCTACAGATCCACAAGAATGTCGTATGATTTTGCAGAACTTGCCATACCTGCCATGCTGGGGAAAATCCCCAGCCTGCTATAAATCCTCTATCTATGATTCCAATGTCTACTTATGGGTAAACCATTTATCAATATGTTAACGGACTGTGTGGGACCCCTGTCCAAAACAAATATTCTTACCATCATGGATGTGGCTACTCATTTCACACAGGCTGTTTCCCTGAGAACCATTATTTACCAAAACAGCAGTGAGGAAACTGATCCAACTCTTCATCTGGTCTGGTCTGCCACTGAGATCCAGTTGGAATAGGGCTGAAATGTCATCTCCAAAATATTTTACAGTTATCAGTAACTCAGTATGGGAACCTGACAGAGGCCCACGTTCAAGTCCCACCTTCTCCAGTGATGCGTAATAAGGTCTCTGAACAGGTCAATTTGACAATAACTAATATACCACCCGCTGAGAAGGGGGCAAGAAGGTAATGGTCTGCTCCATTATCTCTGACCTAGCCGACACATGGAGCAGCAAAGCTGAATTGGAAGGAGATGTAAGTGAGGCCCACATTGAATCTCCTACTACTGAACTATCCAAAACTGAAATACAAGCAAAGTTATACACCTTCTTCAACCATCTAGTTGCAGTGCAGTGAACAGACTTAACAAGGCTGCTGAGTGCATTTGAGGGCATATACAGAGACAAGCCTTACTGCAGCACCCTAGGCTCTACATAATTGGGTGTGGACAGGCACTTTCATGAAGCAAAGTGGTTCAGCCCAGACAAGTTGGCCCAGGTGTGGAAAGGGATTAACCACATGCTGGAGCACCAATTAATAGAGCCCAGCTCCAGTACCTTACTCAGTGACGCTCAAAGTGGTTGGTGCCTGTAGTTAATTGTTTGTAAAATGCAAAACCTGTGGTTTTGAAAGGAACAACATGATTACAAACCTTTCTTTTGAATGAAAATGCCTAGGACTTGGTAAGGAGATTACAAAAAAGATGAAAATCAACGGGATTATAGGAGGTCGAGGGTAACAATTTTATGGCAAAAGACTTGTCCAAATTTCCTGTCACTAAAAGTTATTTCCCACATTCCTGACCTGGAATGTATGAAAATGTTGAGGAAATTCCTCACTTCACTAGTGTTGCAGAGATTGCTGTGTGGAGGACATCCAGAAGTGGAACTAAAATCAAAGCCATGGAAAGGCCCGAAGTCCAGATGTACAGCACAACCACAATGAAGTTCTCCACAGACACATTGATTTAATTATGATTTGGTGGGGTGGTGGGGGGAGGGGGGGGTGTATTAAACTTAAACAAAAACTGTTTGGAATGATTTTAAACACAGCATTAATTAGCAAACCTCCCTTCCTCTGACCTTATAGACTCAAAGAGTCATATAGCATGGAAACAGGATTTTCAATTCAACTTCTCCATGCTGACCAAGTTTCTCAAGCTAAATAGTCCCTTTTGCCTGAATTTGGCACATATCCCTCTAAACCTTTCCTATTAATATATCTATACAAATGTCTTTAAATGCTGTAACTGTACCTGCACCTACTGCATCCTCTAAACACCTTCTGTGTGAAAGAGTTATCCCTCAGATCCCTTTTAAATCTTTCCCTTCTCACCTGAACATTAAGCCCCCTAGTTTTGAATTCTCCTATCCCAGGGAAAGGACCTTTGCTATTTACCTTTTCTATGCTGCTCTTGATTTTATAAATTGCTATAAGGTCACATCTAACCTCCTAAGCTCCAGGGAAAAAAATCACAGCTTAACCCACCTCTCCTTTTACCTCAAACTTTCCAGTCACAGTAACATCCTTATAAATCTTTCCTGAATCCTCTTCAATTTAATAATACCCTTCCTATAGCAGGTCAACCAGAATTAGATTAGCTTACTAAAAGTGTGGAAACAGGCCCTTCGGCCCAACAAGTCCACACTGACCCGCCACCCACCCAGACCCATTCCCCTACATCTAACACTCTGGGCAATTTAGCGTGGCCAATCCACCTAACCTGCACATTTTTGGATTGTGGAAGGAAACCCATGCAGTCACAGGGAGAATGTGCAAACTCCACACAGAGAGTCGCCTGAGGCGGGAATTGAACCCTGGTCTCTGGCGGTGTGAGGCAGCAGTGCTAACCACTGTGCCACCATGCCGCCCGTACATAGTACTCCAGAAGTGGCCTTGCCAACACCCTGTACAGCTGCAAAAACCTACACTCAATGCTCTGACCAATGAAAGCAAGCATGCTGAATGCCTTCTTCACAACCCTGTCTACTTGTGGCACTACTTTGAAAAGACTATGACCCCCTAGGTCTGTCTGTTTGACAACACTCCTCAGAGCCCTGCTATTAAATGTGTAAGTCCTGCCTTTGTTTGGCTTATCAAAATGTAACACCTCATATTTATTAAATTAAATTCCATCTGCCAATCCTTAGCTCATTGGCCCAGCTGATCAGAATCCTATTGTACTCTTAAATAACCTTTCTCATTGTCTGCGATACCACCGATTTTAGCATCATCTGCAAATTTACTAAACATGCTTCCTATATTCTCATCTAAGTAATTTATATAAATGACAAACAACAGTGGGCCAAGAACCATGTAATGCAGGGAAGGTATTTGAAAAAAAACAACTGAGGGTCGAGGACCACAACCATGAAGAACTCTTGCAGTGATGTCCGAGATGATTGGAGATGATTGGACAATAGATTTTTGATGTATTGCCAGTTTGGTGTTAACTGTTTGAAATAAGCAGCATCCTATCCAACCAAACACCAGCATAAGTTTGTGAAGAAAATTGCAGCTTTCTCTCAATTAAATATAGATATGGAAATACATTTTAAAAATTAGTTTTCTAATTTATAGTGTATGCCCAAAAAATGTGCATTCAAAACAATTATAAAAGTATTCCTTATTAGAGTTCAATATTATTTTATCAGCTTTTGATGTAACTTTTGCAAAGCATTAATTCCCCAAACTCCTTTCCATCCCTTAACAGCTGATTTGCCCAACGCTCCTTTTCACAGTTTAGTACCAGGCAAGGGTGGGGTATGAATAGCAAGCTTTTTACCCAGTAGTGCGAGATGATAATTTAGCAAGAAATGCAATTGAAGCAGGGAATGCCACACACAGCCACATTTTTTACCACTCCCTCCCCCAGCACGCAGATGGATTCCATGGTATCATGTGGCACTCCATCAATCAACTCCACTGATCAGAGACAATTATGACAACAAAGTCAGCTGAAGAGCTCAAGTTGCCTTGATACTGTGTTAACATGTGGGAACAGCTTGGGCAATTCAAGTGAAAGATATTCATTACTGTTTTCATTGCGTCAAGATCTTGTTGCACTTGCATTTGTGCATCTATGAATTCAGTTTGTGTTCTTCTGTGCAGGTAGAGTAGGACTTGATCCTGTGACTGTGGTATTGGATTATGTGTAGTTATAATCAAATCAACTTATTTTATACAGTATGTCCCCCAAGTAAACTACTCCAGAAACCACAACTTTATGCATAAAACTTGCATCCTGAAATTTATTCTCAAATAACTACATATATATTCCACATATTCCACATATACATGCAGCTTCCTGAGGGGCTTTTTTTTTGTAGTTGATGAAACTCACTGAAGAGAGATTCTATTGAAAAGTGTATTAAATTATCCAACTTTTTATTGCTTAAAGAGAGGTTGTTGTTTATTGAAAATTGTAATTATTATTGTTATAGTTTTTGTAGAAAATATTTAAAAATTGCTGACATGTTCTATATGGTGAAACTAATTTAATTTTATATCTGCTGCTCATCAAATCTCTTTTGAAGCAAAGCTGTTTAATTAGAAAAGTTGAAAATTACTGAGAATGTTTTAGCTTTTATGAGCAAAAATCAATGCTTAACAATTTGTTAACTTTTTAACCTGTTTCAAAGTATGTGCTGCACATATTTGGTTTCTAACACTCAAACCACGTTGGTAACTATTACCAGACTCTGGTAAAAAGGGAGAAACTCAGGGAGAGAGTGGGAACAGGGGACTAAGTTGAATGATTAGGCAAAAGTGAGGATTGCAGATGCTAGAGATTAGAGTCAAGAGTATGATGCTGGAAAAGCACAGCAGATCAGGCAGTACTTGTGGAGCAAGAGAGTCGATGTTTTGGGCAAAAGCCCTTCATCAGAAATGAGCCTGATGGTTCGCAATGATCAAATTGAATGGTGAAGCAGGCTTGATGGATGAGTGGCTAACTCCTCTCCTAGTTCCTATAATTCTATGTTTCTATTTGCTAACCTTTAAAGGATGTCGTTATTTAAGCAACTGATGTTAAAGGTTAAGAAACGAGTTTTGGTTTGGTCTGTTTTACAGTATAACAGATTGCTTGTACTCATTTCTAAGTAACTACAGTTTGCTGTCTCATATATTTCAATTTACTGTTATGACCAGGTTAGAAGGGTTAAAAAAGTTCTCTTTGTTTCAACCCTCTCGGTTTAAGTTAATTTTAGCACAACATTACAACTTTCTCCAATTAATTCAGTTAACTATTGTTATTGAGTAATGAGTCACTCATAACACTTTTTTGAGAAAAAACTAAATTTTATTACCTGATAATCCTGAGAATAATAATAAAGATGTAACATTGAGCTTACAGTATTTGCACAAAGTGGGCATCCCCTCCATGTCCTTGCTTTTCTCCCTAAACTCCATTCCTCCACTGCCCCTGACACAGACACACAATTAGTTTTTTTTCTTGGAGGTCATCAGCAGTAATGACGACTGTAAGAGAAGGCAAGATAATTCACCCTCTCACAATCAGTTCCCATCTGATGAATTCCAGCCTTCTAAACTACGAACTAAAGTATATTGGAATCATAAATATGAAAAGGAGCCTGCAATTCTTTTAAGTTCTGAATTCTCTAAAGTTTCGTCCTAGGCAGTGCTGTCAAACTAACCACTTTCTTGTTGAAAAATAGCACCTTCTGTGCCTTTGATCAGTTCTACATTCTTAATACATCCAGGGGAGGTAATGGCCTTCTGGTATATCATGGGAATGTATGTAGGTTTGCTCATTGAGCTGGGGGGTTCATTTCCAGACGTTTTGTCACCCTACTAGGTAACATCTTCAGTGGGCTTCTGGGCAAAGCACTGCTGATAATTCCTGCTTTCTATTTATATGTTTTGGTTTCTTTGGGTTGGCAATGTAATTTCTTGTGATGATGTCATTTCCCGTTATTTTTCTCGGGGGTGGTAGATGGGGGTCTAACTCGATGTGATTGTTGATAGAGTTCCAGTTGGAATGCCATGCTTCTAGGAATTCTCATGCATGTTTCTGTTTGGCTTGTCCTAGGATGGCTGTACTGTGTCCCAGTCAAAGTGGTGTCCCTCCTCATCCATATGTAAGGATACTAGTGTGAGTGGGTCATGTTGTTTTGTGGCTAGTTGATGCTCATGTATCCTGGTGGTTAGTTTTCTGCCTGTTTGTCCAATGTAGTGTTTGTTACAGTTCTTGCACAGTATTTTTTAAATGACATTAGTTTTGCTTGTTGTCTGTATAGGGTCTTTCAGGTTCATTAACTGCTCTTTTAGTGTGTTGGTGGATTTGTGGGCTATCATGATGACAAGGGGTCTGAGTAGTCTGGCAGTCATTTCTGAGATGTCTTTGGTGTAGGGAAGAGTGGCTAGGGTTTCTGGATGTGTTTTGTCTGCTTGTTTGGGTTTGTTGCTGAGAAATCGGCGGACTGTGTTCATTGCGTACCCATTCTTTTTGAATACACAGTATAGGTGATTTTTCTCTGCTCTGTGTAGTTCTCTGTGCTGCAATGTGTGTTGGCTCATTGAAATAATGTTCTGATGAAGCTTTGTTTGTGGATGTTGGGATGATTGCTTCTGTAGTTTAATATTTGGTCAGTTTCTGTTGTTTTCCTGTAGACGCTGGTTTGAAGTTCCCCATTGGCTGTTCACTTTATTGTGACATCTAGGAATGGCAGTTTGTTGTTGTTTTCCTTCTCTTTAGGAGGAAAGCACATCAAGTTAGGCTCCATCTACCACCCCCTGAGAAAAAGAACAGGAAATGACATCGCCAACCCAAAGAAACCCAAACATATAAATAGAAAGTAGTGCTTTGCCCAGAGGCCCATTGAAGATATTACCTAGTAGGGTGATGAAATGTCTGGAAATGAACCCTCCAGTTCAGCGAGCAAACCTACATCCAGAACCTTAACCTGAGCTACAAATCTTCTCAAAACTCGTTAATATCATGGGACTGTTAATTCAGAGACCCAGGTATTCTGGGGATCCACTTTTGAATCATGCCATGGCAAATGGTAGAATTTGAATTCAATAAATATCTGGAATTAAGAGTCTAACGATGATCATGAATCCATTGTCAATTGTCTGGGAAAACCTATCTGGTTCACTAATGTCCTTTAGGGAAGGAAACTATTATCTTTACCTTTTCTGACCTACACTTGACTCCAGACCCATTGCACTCTGGGCAGTTGGGTGGGCAATAAATGCTGGCCTAGTCAGTGATGCCGTCAAACCGTGAATGAATTTTTAAAAAATTCCACTTCTTCATGCCTGCCAAAATAGAGCTTCTTGAAGTAGCAGCTTGTTTGTAAAAATTCTGTCTTTTTGAGGTTACAATTTCAGGCTTAGTTATTATTGTGTGATGTCACACTGGTGTAAATCAAATAGGAGGTAAAGACCTTCTCATGCTTCCCACAGAGGCTGACTGATGATTTGATTGCCCATTGAGAAAATGTTAATTTCACCTCAGATTGTGTTTTGTCTAATCCACATTAAATTTGGACAACACCTGACATGTGTGGCCATATTAGAGTCATAGAGATGTACAGCATGGAAACAGACCCTTCGGTCCAACCCATCCATGCCGACCAGATTATTAAGTGAATGTTTTAGTCCCCTTTAAAATAGTTTGCATTCATAAAAATCATGGGTATTAAATTGGTTGATGGAATTCAAAAATAATTGTTCATATTTATAAGATCATGACAATATATCCTTTAATTTGACAGTAATTCATTTAGGCAGATGTTAGATCAACAAATCTATTTGATGCATCTGACGATGTCTTTTTTTTTTAGCTGAAATTCAGTTCCATCCATTATTTTTTCAATGATACCAATAATTCACTTCCCATTTAATGATTTGAGCAAAAATGATGTCAACATTTAAAATAACATCTGGTGAGTGGATGAAGTGATAAAGTGATATGTGACAAAGGTGGGCAAATATCAATAGGACTATTTATACATAACGAAGGTAAATGGCCACATGGTGTAGTTAAGATGACGTGCAGTTTATATATTTCAATATTAAATTCATCTACATATAGCTGTAATTTTAACATATTTCTAATTTTTCCTATCATTAAATTTAAACGTTTGTTTACTTGCTGTGCATGAACTCTCTTTATAATTCTGATTCTTGTGGTTTGATTCAACTGAGATTTCCTAAGTACCAACAGATTTCTCTTGTTTTTTAGCTTGAAGGATCCGTATTGAAAGTTAATCAAAACAGCTCCATTTCCAATTAGTTTAAACCACTCCCATTTGCTTTCTTAGAATTTCAAATTGACTTCTTGGTTTTCACGTGATTGAAATGTATTCTCTCCTTATTGATTTAGTTTTACAAGGAATCTTTTCTAGACCCAAAGGAAAAGCCAGTAAATACTCATTCACTTCAAAATGGATGATCAATATGACTAATATATTAATTTACATAGAACATTACAGCGCAGTACAGGCCCTTTGGCCCTCGATGTTGCGCCGCCCTGTCATACTAATCTGAAGCCCATCCCACCTACACTATTCCATGTACATCCATATGCCTATCCAATGACAACTTAAATGCACTTAAACTTGGCGAATCTACTACTGTTGCAGGCAAAGCATTCCATACCCTTACTACTCTCTGACATCTGTCTTATACCTATCATCCCTCACTTTCTAAGTACTTCTGGTCTTCTTAATGGTTTTTCCCCTCTGGACATATTTCATTAAGGCAAGTTTGTCTTTTTCTGCATGTGTTCTCCAACCAACTATTAATGTCAGTTATCCAGCTATTCCTTATTAAGGTGCTTGTAAAGAAAAGTAGGACCCTCAATACAGCTAATCATGGCAAGCTTGCTTCTAAAGAATGACAATTTATGTTTATATAATGCATTTAGCATAATGAAATGTTCCAAGATGCTTCACAGATGTAAATTACAACACCGAAACAGATCATAGTCATTGAGGTAGGTTCTAAGGAGTGAAGAGATAGGTGACACAGAGAGGCAGACGCATGGTATTTCAGAGCTTTGGGCCTATGCATTTGAAGGTATGACTGACAATGGTGAAGGAATTAAAAACAGACATTCTCAAAAGGCCAGAATTAGATCAGTGCTGTGATCCCAGCAGTTGGTAATATTGATAATTATTTATGACTGTTTCTAAAAATGTCTGCAAATATATTTCAAGTTAATTACGTAATAAGTTGACTTAAAATGGGTTTCCTTGGTCATCAAGTGAGTAAATACAGAATGTTATGTGATATTGTCTCCATGCATAAAAATTTATTTAGGCCCCATTTGGAATTTTGTGTGCAGTTCTGGTTGCCACACTACCAGAATGATGTGGATGCTTTGGAGAGGGTGCCTAATCTAAATGGTTTTAGTAAGAAGGAGAGGTTGGATAAATTCAGATTGTTTTCAATGGCAAGATGGAGGCTGAGGGGCAACCTACTAGAGGTCTATAAAATTATGAGAGGCATGGATAGGATGGATAGTCAGGGGCTTTTTTCAGGGTGGAAAGGTCAGCTATAAATGGCACAGTTCGAGGTGAGAGGGGGAATGTTTAGGGGAGATGTGTGGGGAAAAGTTTTCACATAGAGGGTGGTGGGTGTCTGGAATGCACTGCCAATGGGGGAAGCAGGCTAGTTGGCAAAGTTGAAGGCGTATCTTGATAGACATATGAATGGGAGGTGATCAGAGAAATAGAAACCATTCCTAGGCAATAAGTAATGTATCTAAATAAGGATTAGGAATCAGTGCAGGCTTGGTGGACTGCAGGGCCTGTCCTTGTTTTGCATCTAACGTAATGTACATTATATTGTATTAAGTGGTTAGACATAGTCTCAGTGTCATTTGAGGAAAGGAGAAATCACAAGGAACATTTTTATCAGATTTGAAGTGTCGACCCTATCTCACTATCCATGGTTGCTGCCGGACCTGCAGCATTTTCACCAACATTTTCTCTTGATATTTCAGAGTTCCAGCACAATTGGTATTTTGCTTTTATATAAGGAGAAGTCAAAGCCTGGATTTTCAATCAGGGGTCAGGAACCGGAAACTAAGGCTCGTTCCAGGCTCAACCATGTACAATGTACTTCAGGCATGTCATCTACAAGTTCTAGTGCTGCAGCCAATTAGAGGCTATGGAGCAAGGTTGCTATCTGGTAAAAGATAGGGAGTGTGCTCTGATGCTAAAAAGCCAATGAAAGGCCCCTGTTCAGTGATCAGCAGCCCAACCGAATGGGAGCAATTGCTCCAAGTGTAAAGTTAGTGAGGGACAAGTAAAGGTATGTTTGTTTGTTTGTTCATAATTTTTTTTTAAAAAGTCACAGCTGCCTGGCCATGATGCTGGCGGGGGAGCCCCTCCAGGAGTTGGCTGACAGGAGCAGCTGTCAGTCAGGCCTATGTGGGCTGGCTGTGTGAACCAATGGAAATTCCAATCAGTGTGGGAGTAAAGACTGGCCTTTCAATTTACAGCATTTGACCTTAATGGATCTTGCCATGCTTCCTGGCAGGCCTGTGATTTGAACTCTGAACCCCTCTTGTTCAAAATGGTTTGTGGTCCTGGCTGTGTGCTGTTGGCATATATTGGCAGCACCAAACTGAGCTCCTATAACCCATTAAAAATCCAGCCCCAGTTATCTCATCTGTTGACTATCTACAGGCTCTTATTGGAAAATAGACATTGATTAATGTCAGAACCTATACTTGGTTTTATACAGTCATCTAGTGCATTAACATTTTCCAAGTGAGCACATGAAGAATGGGTACTGGTGCCGTTGTGAGGTACTAGTGGATTTTCATCCAGATGTACATGTGAATCCAGGATCAATTAGCCCTTTCAGAGGAAAAGCGAACACTGCACAGAAAAACACCCTAAAGTATCTTATAAACGCTGCAGTAAAAAAAAGAGAAACAAGTGACCAGAAAATTGTCTAAACTTCATCCCTGCAGCTGTGTATATAAGGCCACCAGGAAGATTTAGCTGTTAAAACAGTCCTGCTAAGTCACTGGAGAATTTTACATTTCACTGAGGGCTGAATTTGGCACCTTGGAAGTTCTGAAAAAAAAACAGAAATCAATGCCAGTAACATTTCAGTATGAGGAATGCTGTGTGCATTCGTTCTGAAATTTAATCTATCTCTTCAGAGCACTTGGCTGTCTCTCAAATGTTTTTAGGGTGACAGTTTTGATGTGTCATGTAGGAAGGATCAGTGAAAGTGGGAGAAGGGGGCTGTTATATGAGCCTGGAATTTGCTTATCTGGTTTCACGATTGTGCTGTATACGATTAGACCTCAGCTGTCACACTGTGCATGCCTGTTTTTTTTACCCACATGCCTTACAGTTTAAGAAGGTCAAAGCCGCTCATTATTGTTTCCCCTCCAGGGATTGCTTTCGTCAAGGAGAGCATATTGCGAGCATCTGATACTGGCTGATCGCTACGTGCAGATTTCTGATTTGCATTCTCCCCCCTCCCCCATCATGAATCAGCACACTTACATGGAATCGAAGAAAGGTCCGACATTGAGAGCTGAGTCACATGAATAGCTGGAATTGTTTGTTCCACACAGTTTCCCAGAAAAAAAAGCAGAAAGTCCATGCTTCAAGAACGGTTTCTTTGTAACTGAGAAATTAAAGGGACAATTCTCCCCTAGTAAATAAAAAGTGCAAAAGGAAAACTTCACTGATATTAAAATGAACATAATCAACCTTCTCAATTATTTCAGGTCATTTTTTAAACTTTCTTTTGCAGTTGAGTAAATTAAAGTGTTTATGTTTCACTCTGACACTACAGAAATATGCAGTTGTTCTATTTGAACTGTTCATGAGTGACAGAAAAAGGCTGGTCAGTCTAACAACATTAGTGAAAGAGGAGGCTATCTGCTCTACCAAACTGTTCAGAAGGGTGTCACACTGCTGGGGCGAGAGGACAGGATTGTTTAGGTTTGAGAAGCAGAGAAGCTGTGTTTTACATATACTTTACCACTGGTGATTTTAAATTCCTAGATCAGTTGTTATGTAGAGCTACTGTGTGAAATGCTAGAACTAATTTACACCTTTCCCAGTTTGAAAGACAGGGCTTTCTAGAAGCTAGGACTTTAGGCAATTGCTGGATATTACAGTAACACATTGGAAGTTGGTAGCATTCATGTGGTAGTAATAACTTTATCTTAAAAAAATTAATAATGAGAATCTGAACAAGGTTAAGTTGGAGGCCAGATTCATAAGGTGGAATTTAAGCAAATCAAAATTGCAAGAGGTCAGGAACCCTTTTATAATTGTAATTTTTCTCAACAATGGCATTAATATTCTGCTTCCAAGTCTCCCGGCATTCAGAGTGCTGGTGTGATTTTTGGGTCCCACTCTGTTAAAGGAAGAATTTCTATTCATTGTGACTCTAACTGAAGTCAGAGTGGTGGAATTCTACATTGCTTCCTCAGGTCTCAGCAACAGCAGGAGTGGAAAGGAAACGTGTTAAAGTTTCCCACTTTGCTTTAACTCTAACCTGGATGTCCTGCTATGAGCTCAAAGGGACTGAAGTGAAATATGTTTCCTATAGACAGGAGGAAGAAGCCTGTCTCTGAAATGAAAAAGGTGGAAGTAGCCAAGTAATTGAATGAGATCCCTTGAAAATGGTGACATTGCCACAACAGATTCAGTGATCTCACAACAGAAGGAAAGATCAGTAGCATAATATTTTGAGGTGCTAATTCTGATCCTCAGATTTTCCAATATTTTCCTTTATCACATTTCTCAGAACAAAATGCCCTGCAGCTCTAGTCATTCCTGTTTCTCGAGAGACCTCCTTCCAGCTCCATCTGAGGAGACAATATTCATACTCACCCAAGCTATAGAAATCTTACACCCAAGTTTCACATTACCTTTTACAAATGTTAACCTTCTTTCCATTCCACACAACCTATTTCTCAAGATAAAAATATGCACACCTAGCTGGAAGAGGTGGAGTATTAGGGTGTGTATATGTATTTTAGAGAGTTGCATATGTCTGAGAATGTGGCTGTTTTTGGAACTGTTCTTGTTGCTGTCACCTCTCCAATTCTTCATCAGACATCCAGGATAGCACTGGATATGCTTCTCCTACTCTGCAGTCAAGACAAGCTGAGAAGATCAGTGGGCAAAGTGGGTGAAATTTCTTCCAGAAATTTGCAAGTCATCTGTGAGGAAGTGAAAGCAGAATTCCAGAACAGATTGTGAGCAGAAGCTTCTAAATAGCCAAGGCAACATCGAGGGTGTTTCACTGTTTAAATTCAGTCATTGATCAACAGCACCCCAGTGAGTTTCAGACCTATTTGCTGACTGTAAAAGCCAAACCTCAAGGGAAACACAATTGTTTACATACCAGACACAATAGTTCTGCAAGGCCTTCCTGGTCATGATCAAACACAGCCTATTGAAAATTAGAGGAGATGTCAAGTGTCTGAATTACCTTCCTTTTTCGGGATTTATTCTCCCCCATCTGCAAGCGAACTTATCCCTCTTTGGCAGTTAAACTTCTGAGCTGGGGGGAAGGAAAAGTGAAAGCGACAGGGAGTATGGAGTTAAATGGAAAGATAAGCGGCAGGATAGCATATGTGCAGGCAGATTTAAACTTGAGACAGACTGGGAATGCAGCAAAAAGGAAGGATAACTTAGGACATCTTATGACTTCCAATATCTCTAATGATAAGAAAGTTAACATTAAGGCACTTTACCTGAATGCTCGTAGCATTCATAACAAAGCAGACGAACTAATGGCACAGATCATCGTAAATGATTATAATGTGGTAGGCATCACAGAGACGTGGTTACAGGGGGGGATCAGGACTGGCAGTTAAACATTCAAGGGTTTTCAACTTATCGAAAAGACAGGGAGGTGGGCAGAGGGGGCGGGGTTGCCTTGTTAGTTAAGAACAAAATTAAATCTATGGCACTGAATGACATAGCGTCGGATGATGTGGAGTCTGTGTGGGTGGAATTGAGGAACCACAAAGGCAAAAAAACCATGGTGGGAGTTATGTACAGACCTCCTAACAGTGGTCAGGACCAGGGGCGCAACATGTACCGGGAAATAGAGAAGGCATGTCAGAAAGGCAAGGTCATGGTGATCATGGGGGACTTCAATATGCAGGTGGACTGGGTAAATAATGTTGCCAGTGGATCCAAAGAAAGGGAATTCATGGAATGCTTACAGGATGGCTTTTTGGAACAGCTTGTCATGGAGCCGACAAGGGAGCAGGCTATTCTGGACCTAGTGCTATGTAATGAACCAGACTTTATAAAAAATCTTAAAGTAAGGGAACACTTAGGAAGCAGCGATCATAATATGGTAGAGTTCAGTCTGCAGTTTGAAAGAGAGAAGGCAAAATCGGATGTAATGGTGTTACAGTTAAATAAAGGTAATTATGAGGGCAAGAGAGAGGAACTGACGAAAATAGACTGGAAGCAGAGCCTAGCAGGGAAGACAGTAGAGCAAAAATGGCAGGAGTTTGTGGGTAAAATTGAGGACACTGTACAGAGGTTCATCCCCAAGAAGAGAAAGATTATCCGGGGAGGGATTAGACAGCCATGGCTGACAAAGGAAGTCAGGAAATGTATCAAAGAAAAAGAGAGATCCTATAAAAGAGAGATTGGATGGGGCGGTGTTTGTGCAGTGTGTCCAGGAAGCTTTTCTAACTCAGTATGTAGATTGTCCGACCAGAGGAGAGGCCATATTGGATTTGGTACTTGGTAACGAACCGGGACAAGTGATGCGCTTGTTAGTGGGTGAACATTTTGGTGACGGTGACCACAATTCTGTGACTTTCACCTTGGTTATGGAGAGAGATAGGTGCGTGCAACAGGGCAGGTTTTACAATTGGGGGAAGGGTAAATACGATGCTATAAGACAGGATATGAGGAGCATAATTTGGGAGCATAGGATGTCAGGGAAGGATGTCGTGGAAATGTGGAACTTTTTCAAGGAACAGATACGACGTGTCCTTGATATGTATGTACCTGTCAGGCAGGAAAGAGATGGTCGTGTGAGGGGACCTTGGTTGACGAGGGAGGTTGAATGTCTTGTAAAGAGGAAGAAGGAGGCTTACATAAGGTTGAGGAAACAAGGTTCAGACAGAGCATTGGAGGGATACAGGATAGCCAGAAGGGAGCTGAAGAAAGGGATTAGGAGAGTTAAGAGAGGGCATGAAAAATCTTTGGCAGATAGGATCAAGGATAACCCCAAGGCATGAGAATGACAAGAACGAAGGTAGGTCCGATCAAGGACAGTAGTGGGAGACTGTGTATTGAATCGGAAGAAATAGGAGAGGTCTTGAATGAGTACTTTTCTTCAGTACTTACAAACGAGAGGGACCGTATTGTTGAAGAGGAGAGTGTGAAACGGACTGGTAAGCTAGAAGAGATACTTGTTAGGAAGGAAGATGTGTTGGACATTTTGAACAACTTGAGGATAGACAAGTCCCCCGGGCTTGACGGGATATATCCTAGCTGAAAATGTGTTACTGGAAAAGCGCAGCAGGTCAGGCAGCATCCAGGGAACAGGAGAATCGACGTTTCGGGCATAAGCCCTTCTTCAGGGATATATCCTAGGATTATGTGGGAAGCAAGAGAGGAAATTGCAGAGCCGATGGCAATGATCTTTTCGTCTTCACTGTCAACGGGAGTGGTACCAGAGGACTGGAGAGTGGCGAATGTTGTGCCCCTGTTCAAAAAAGGGAATAGGGATAACCCCGGGAATTACAGGCCAGTTAGTCTTACTTCGGTGGTAGGCAAAGTAATGGAAAGGGTACTGAGGGATAGGATTTATGAGTATCTGGAAAGACACTGCTTGATTAGGGACAGCCAGCACAGATTTGTGAAGGGTAGGTCTTTCCTTCCAAGTCTTATTGAATTCTTTGTGGAGGTGACCAAGCATGTGGATGAGGGTAGAGCAGTGGATGTAGTGTACATGGATTTTAGTAAGGCATTTGATAAGGTTCCCCATGGTAGGCTTATGCGGAAAGTCAGGAGGCATGGGATAGAGGGAAATTTGGCCAGTTGGATAGAAAACTGGCTAACCGGTCGAAGTCAGAGAGCGGTGGTAGATGGTAAATATTCAGCCTGGAGCCCAGTTACAAGTGGAGTTCCGCAGGGATCAGTTCTGGGTCCTCTGCTGTTTGTAATTTTTATTAATGACTTGGAAGAGGGAGTCGAAGGGTGGGTCAGTAAATTTGCAGATAATACGAAGATTGGTGGAGTTGTGGATAGTGAGGAGGGCTGTTGTTGGCTGCAAAGGGACTTAGATATGATGCAGAGCTGGGCTGAGGAGTGGCAGATGGAGTTCAACCCTGTCAAGTGTGAGGTTGTCCATTTTGGAAGGACAAATAAGAATGCGGAATACAGGGTTAACGGTAGGGTTCTTAGTAAGGTGGAGGAGCAGAGGGATCTTGGGGTCTATGTTCATAGATCTTTGAAAGTTGCCACTCAGGTGGATAGAGCTTATAAGAAGGCCTATGGTGTATTAGCATTCATTAGCAGAGGGATTGAATTCAAGAGTCATGAAGTGATGTTGCAGCTGTGCAGGACCTTGGTTAGGCCACATTTGGAGTACTGTGTGCAGTTCTGGTCGCCTCACTTTAGGAAAGATGTGGAAGCTTTGGAGAGGGTGCAGAGAAGATTTATCAGGATGTTGCCTGGAATGGAGAATAGGTCGTACGAGGATAGGTTGAGAGTGCTAGGCCTTTTCTCATTGGAACGGAGAAGGATGAGGGATGACTTGATAGAGGTTTATAAGATGATCAGAGGAATAGATAGAGTAGACAGTCAGAAACTTTTTCCCCGGGTACAACAGAGTGTTACAAGGGGACATAAATTTAAGGTGAAGGGTGGAAGGTATAGGGGGGATGACAGGGGTAGGTTCTTTACCCAGAGAGTGGTGGGGGCATGGAATGCGCTGCCTGTGGGAGTGGCAGAGTCAGAATCATTGGCGACCTTTAAGCGGCAATTGGATAGGTACATGGATGGGTGCTTAAGCTAGGACAAATGTTCAGCACAACATCGTGGGCCGAAGGGCCTGTTCTGTGCTGTATTGTTCTATGTTCTGTGTTCTATAAAGCGGCCAAGAGCACTGGGAAATCAGAAGATTGGGAAGGCTACAGAAACAAACAGAGGATAACAAAGAGAGAAATAAGGAAGGAGAGGATCAAATATGAAGGTAGGCAAGCCAGTAATATTAGAAATGATAGTAAAAGTTTCTTTCAATACATAAGAAACAAACGACAGGCAAGAGTAGACATTGGGCCACTTCAAACTGATGCTGGAAGCCTAGTGATGGGAGATAAGGAAAAAGCAGGAGAACTTAATAAGTATTTTGCATCAGTCTTCACAGTGGAAGACATGAGTAATATCCCAACAATTAAAGGGAGTCAGGGGGCTGAGTTGAGTATGGTTGCCATTACAAAAGAGAAAGTGCTAGAAAAGCTAAAAGGTCTTAAAATTGATAAATCTCCTGGCCCCGATGGGCTACATCCTAGAGTTCTGAGGGAGGTGGCTGAGGAAATAGCGGAGGCGTTGGTTGAGATCTTTCAAAAGTCACTGGAGTCAGGGAAAGTCCCGGATGATTGGAAGATCGCTGTTGTAATCCCCTTGTTCAAGAAAGGATCAAGGCAAAAGATGGAAAATTATAGGCCAATTAGCCTAACCTCGGTTGTTGGTAAAATTCTAGAATCCATCATTAAGGATGAGGTTTCTAAATTCTTGGAAGAGCAGGGTCGGATTAGAACAAGTCAACATGGATTTAGTAAGGGAAGGTCGTGCCTGACAAACCTGTTGGAGTTCTTTGAAGAGGTGACAAGTAGGTTAGACCAGGGAAACCCAGTGGATGTTATCTACCTGGACTTCCAAAAGGCCTTTGATAAGGTGCCACACGGGAGGCTGCTGAGCAAGGTGAGGGCCCATGGTGTTCGAGGTGAGCTACTGGTGTGGATTGAGGATTGGCTCTCTGACAGAAAGCAGAGAGTTGGGATAAAAGGTTCTTTTTCGGAATGGCAGCCAGTAACAAGCGGTGTCCCGCAGGGTTCAGTGTTGGGGCCGCAGCTGTTCGCATTATATATTAATGATCTGGATGAAGGGACTGGGGTCATTCTAGCGAAGTTTGCCGATGATACAAAGTTAGGTGGACAGGCAGGTAGTACTGAGGAAGTGGGGAGGCTGCAGAAGGATCTAGACAGTTTGGAGGAGTGGTCCAGGAAATGGCTGATGGAATTCAATGTGAGCAAATGCGAGGTCTTGCACTTTGGAAAAAAGAATACAAGCATGGACTACTTTCTAAACGGTGAGAAAATTCGTAAAGCCAAAGTACAGAGGGATCTGGGAGTGCTAGTTGAGGATTCTCTTAAGGTAAACATGCAGGTTGAGTTCGTGATTAAGAAAACAAATGCAATGTTGTCAATTATCTTAAGAGGGTTGGAATATAAAAGCACTATTGTGCTACTGAGACTTTATAAAGCTCTGGTTAGGCCCCATTTGGAGTACTGTGTCCAGTTTTGGTCCCCACACCTCAGGAAGGACATACTGGAACTGGAGCGTGTCCAGCGGAGATTCACACGGATGATCCCTGGAATGGTAGGTCTAACATATGAGGAACGGCTGAGGATCCTGGGATTGTATTCATTGGAGTTTAGAAGATTAAGGGGAGATCTAATAGAAACTTACAAGATAATACATGGCTTGGAGAGGGTGGACGCCAGGAAATTGTTTCCGTTAGGCAAGGAGACTAGGACCCGTGGACACAGCCTTAGAATTAGAGGGGGTAAATTCAGAACAGAAATGCGGAGACATTTCTTCATCCAGAGAGTGGTGGGCCTGTGGAATTCATTGCCACAGAGTGCAGTGGAGGCTGGGACGCTAAATGTCTTCAAGGCAGAAATTGATAAATTGTTGAGGTCACATGGAATTAAGGGCTACGGGGAGAATGCGGGTAAGTGGAGTTGAAATGCCCATCAGCCATTATTGAATGGCGAAGTGGACTCAATGGGCCGAATGGCCTTACTTCCGCTCCTATGTCTTGTGGTCTTATGGTCTTATGGTCTTAACATTCTGTCCATGAAGATTAAATAGTTAAATGTTATATTAAATACAATGATCAGATATTCCAATGGCCAGACAATCTGTTTCTGTAGTGTAGTTTAGAGTTGCTTGTCAGGAAAATCTGAAATCCCTACTGCAGTGGACTCAATGGGAATTGTCCTGCATCTGGAATCTTCTGAAACAACTTTTTACAGTCAGGGGATTCAGACAGTTCTGACTCACGCAAAAGTAATAGTTATCCAGGAAAAATAAGAGGATTAGAAACCTACACAAACTTCTGGGTAACTATTATCCTCATTCCCTGGTTCATAATCAACCCTCCCCCACAGCTTCACCACCCCAACCTTTGAGAACAATCCCATTCCAGACACCCTTCCAACCTGCTGGACCTAACAACCCCTATCCCCAAACTGACTTAACCTTATTGAAGGTGACAGCTCCTTCCCAAAACCAACCCAACAGCTCGCTTAATCTGAACCAATCTCCCAGATGTGACAGCACATCCCCCACTGCCATACTCAACATCCCCTCTGTTGACCTTACCCCAACCTTGACTCAACTAGACAACTCACACCTTTCATCATTCGTAACAACCCCTGGACTCCATCTAACCACTCTGCCGAATAACTATTTGGCCTAGCCTAGGCACCCATCCACTTACCTGAAATCTTACTTACCTAGCATCATACCCCTCTCACCTGCTTGGTACCCTACCCTCTCACCTATCTGGCACCCCACTTTCCTCATTTACCTCACATTTATCCTTTCGCATTCGGTCGTAAAGGATCTGCTGGACACTTAAACAGCCAAATACAGAAATAAATTCTGTAAAAATGAGGTAGTGATTATCTTCTTTGCTGCTGACTTGGTGGATTTATGGACAGATTTGTACAAATTGTCCAGTGCAAATGTGATCTGAATGTCCTTAGAGGGTTATTTTTAATTTAATTAAAGTTAGAAATAGTGTTTTCAAACCTGATCAGAATATCTGGGTCATTTCATGGGTATGTTGACTATGGATCAAGAACACTGGCAATGTGAGTGCAGATGAATTTGTTATGTCTTGCTTATTTACATTTAGAGATCATCAGACTTTTATTCTCAGGAGATTATCTCTGTGTGCAGTATATTCCATGAGAGGAAGAATTACCTGTGTGTCTGAACAGAGCCAATGGATGACCAGTCTCCACCTTCTTAATAGCAATGGTTTGCACTGTTTGTACCCATTCCCTGAGGCTCAAACAAAGTCAAAGCAAGTCTGTAAGGCCAGAAACAGCACTGCCTGGTTACTTATATCATGCATTACAGTAGGGGAGAAACACTAAAATATTGATTTGACTCAAAGTGTAGAATCAGTACTGAGTTTGCAGATTTACATATAAACTTGAATCCTAAGTTTTTGTTTTTGAATTGTCCAAACTTCTTTCAGATCTCATTGATACTCCAATGAGTCCCTAGTGTTAATGAATTTGCACTGAATAGTCTTCCAAAGCCTTGTCCAAAACAAAATCACAGAACTATAAAGCAAATAAACACTTACTTAAAAACATCTTCCTCTTCTTTTATGCATCATGATTAAGTATTAAAGTTTTCAAAAATCGCATGATTTATTAAATGTCAACTTCACCCTCTGCCTAAACATGCCTTCTTAATATTTAACATGCCGAAAGATGAAAAACTTACACAAACTCCACTGCCTACAGTAGGGTTATACTAAATGAAATTTACCAGCTCGAAGTGGGAGATGTTGCTTGCCAACCAACCAGCCCAGACTGCTATCCACGCCCTTGCCGAGAGGGTGGATTTTAAAAGTAAACATTTTAAGGTAAGAGCTCTGTGAGGAGGTTATGCAAAGCCACCTGCAGTCTCCTCTACTGAAAGTCAGCAACCCTTCTCCTGTCCCACTGCAGACTCCAGGGAAATGCAATGGATGAGCACATAGAGAAGCAAGGATGTTCTCAAGTCAGTCACTTAGAGAGTACATAATGGACGGATTGTGGATTTGCTTTGGAATCTTTGTTTTATGGTTGCTTGTACCTCAGCATTGTGATCAAGTGGTTGGGTCAGGATGAGTGACCAAGACAAGGCAAATATGGTATTGTGGACAAATAAGGAATTGAGTTGCATTCACTTATATGACAATATGACTTATAAATCAATCACAGCATCAACTGACTCTCGTCCTCTTTCTCAGCCTCCTTTTCCACCATCTTCTCCTTTTACACCTCTTTTGTTCCCCCTCAGTTATTTGCTATGTATTGTTGGTGGACTAAGTCTTGCTACTAACCACATGTTTTAACTGAAGCATGAATCTCAAAGCAATAGTGCTGGTGGTTGTTATGAAGGTGTAGAGTGTACTGTATCTTTAAGAGAGAGAGGAAGCTCGCAAGGACCGACTGAAAGCACAGAGTGTCCTGAACATGATAAAAATGTAACATTTAGTTGAAACAAATAGCTGGAGTTGTGTTGCCATGGAACAAAACAAATTCAAATTCAGCCAATCAGTTTAAATTATGCCCCAGATACCAAAATCTAACAGATTTTGAATTTGGTGTTTTGATGACATCAAACCAATGAAATGATCCAATGTTTTGGGGTATAAAACCAGATATTTTGAACAGTTATGGGTAGCACTTCCAAGAAAACCAATAAGTATAGACTGCTTGCAGAATAGCTCTCTGAAAGGGACCTGTCCATAAGAGATTTGTGCAGCAGAACACCAAAGCTGACCTAGAGAAAAATCCACAAAGGAAAATCTACGAAGGAGAATTGATAAAGCTGACTGGTTTTTAAACATGATTTTTATTTTTGTAAATCTTAATTGGGTTTTTTTCTTGGACCAGTATTGTAGAGTGGGAGGTAAAAGATAGGTTTAAGAGAAAGGAGTTGTAAATAGTTGGACTATTGGACTTAAAGAATAAAACTGTTAATTTTTACTTTAAATAGTGAAAGCTGGGATGGTTCTTTGCCTCTTAAAATTTAACAGACTGCAGCATGAGGTGAGCTTCTCTGTGTTTCGGGTTTAATTAGCAGAGGGGTTTACTCCGTGTCATAACAGTTTGGGGGCTCGACTGTGATAAATCGATGTTGCATGCTTACTTTGCTGCTTGCACACTAAACCCAAAATACTGCCCAGAAAGATTTATACCAGAGTGCATGCACCCTCTGCAGGTTCCATTTTTAAAGATAAATGGAACCACTAGCATCAAAAATGTGGGTATTGATAGCAAATTTCTATGGCATTTCTGTGTTAGAAATAATAGTACTCTATCTCTACACATCTGATTAGGTAAGCTGGTTCCAGCACCTGTGAAATATTTTAAAGCACTGATTCAAAAATATCTGGCTGCAGATGTACAGAGTCTGGGTGAGATCTCACATAGAATGTAGGGACTTGTGGGTAGTCCGCCTAGCCCTTCGACCCTATAGTGCCATTCTAACTAATAGCTGAGCATCTCATTGTTGCCATTTTCCTGTATTAACTCCATATCACTTAATGTTGTTATTCCCATAGAATCCTACAGATTTCTGTCTTGAACCTGTGCAATGAATGAGTTTCCATAGCCCTTTGGGGTAGAGAATTCCAAAGATTCACCACCCTCTGAGTGAATAAATTTCTCCTCATCTTGGAATTAAACAGCTTGCCTCTTATCCCAAACTTCCCCTAGTTCTAGAGTTACTGACCAGGGGAAGTATCCCTGTCTATAGCCAACTTGTCATGCTGTGTAAGAATTGTTTAAGTTTTAATGAGATCATCTTTCATTCTTCAAAACTTCAGAGAATTCTGTCTCTTCAAAGTGACCTCCCATGACAACCCCACCATTCCAGAGAGTAATCTAGTGAATTTCTGTTATACTCTCTATGGCAATTATGTTTTTGCTTTGATGAGGAGATGAAAACTGTCCACAATACTCCAGGTCAGGTCTCACCAATACTCTGCACAACTGTAGCAACAAAACTTTACATCTGTGCTAAAAACTGCTGAAAATTAATAACAACATACCATTTGCCTTTCTAGGTGCTTGCTGCATCTGCATACGAGCTTTTAGTGACTGTTGGACATGAACACCCAAATCTGCTTGGACACCTGCACTTTCCAACTCTCATAATTTAAGAAATATCCCATTTTTCTGCTCTTTTCTACCAATGTGAAATATTCTACCTCTTATTTTCATTATTTTCAATCTGCCATGTTCTAGTCCATTCTAGGAGATTCAGCAACCCTCAATCCAACTAATATTTCCAGAACAACTAGTTTACTAATATCATTTCTTTTAGCTCTTCAGTTACAAAGTCCCTTGGTGACCTAGTATTTCTGGAAGATTTTCTGTATCTTCTGCTGTGAAGACAGATGTTAGACAGATGTCTAACATTTCTGTCCTGTCACTTTTTCCATTATAAGTTCCCTGGTCCCAACCTGTAATGGGACCATATTTTACTTTACTATTTTTTTCTTCTTTCAAATATAGATTGAAGCTTTTACAGTCTGTATTTAGGTTCTTTGTTAGTTTACATTCTTATTTTATTTTCCCTTTACTAATCAGTTTCTTCATCCTACTTGGCTGCATCAGAAATTGCTCCTGGTTCTCAGCCTCACCACTCTTCCGGACATTCTTCTCAGCCACTTCTTTGAACAAATATTATCTTTAACTTCATTTTTCCCTTCTGAGGCTTTGTGCCTTTGAAGAATATATATCCATTGTGGACCATGTAGTAGTTCTTTAAATAGCAGCCATAGCATGTGGATTTCCCAATTTACCCTAGCCAACTTGCCTCTCATACTACCAGTTTCCTTTACCCAAGTTTCAGAATGAGCTACGTTGCATTCAAATTTGTAAAATTCTATTATATTATGGTCACTATTTCCCAAAGATTCTTTTATAATAAAATTGTTAATTAGTTTTTCTCATTATACAGCATCAAATCCAAAATAACTTGATCCTTGGCTGGCTCAACATAATGTTTCAAAAACCTATCTCACACACACTCCAGGAATTCATCTTCTAGAGCATTAGTGTTGGCTTTGTTAATATAGCCTATATGCAAATTAAAGTCACCCATGTCTACCATATTACCCACATTACATACATCTCTACTTTCCTGATTTACTACATGTCCAATACAAATTAGTGTTCATCAAATAACTCCTATCAATGTTTGCTTCTGCTGGTTATTTCTTTGCTCCACGCAAACTAATTCTACAACTTGATCCTTTGCTCGAAGATCCTCTCTTACTCATGTACTAATGTCATCCTTTAGTAGAAGTACTACCCCATCTCTTTTTATCTTTTATCTATCCATTCTAAATGTGAAACATTCTTGAATATTCAGTTCCCAATCTTCGTCATCCTATAGGCACCTCGCTGTCATGGTAATTCATTAATAGCCATTTATCTCAACTTGTGCATTTACAATGCCTCTAATTCAGCCTTATTTTCTCCCATTTGATTCAATTTAATAATTCCCATTGTTTTGTCTATCTTCTATTTTTGCTTCCTTTTACTAGTGTTGCTTCCCTTGAATCTGAGTTTCCTCTTAGCTTCCCTTCCCCCTAACAATCTAGATTAAACCTGCTCCAACAGCACCAGCAAATCTCACTACAAGTGTGTTAGTTTTGGTCCTGCTAGCTTACATATGTCCTACTTGCCCTGAAACTGATCCCACTGCTCCAGAACCTCATAACCTCCCTCCTAAATCAGTTTTTCAACCATAAATTCAATCAATCAGTCAGTTCTCCTGTTTTGATGCTCATTAGGAAGTGGGACTTGGACTGGTCCTGAGATTACTGCCTTTGATGTCCTACTTTTTAATCACCCTCCTAGCTCCATGAAATCTGCTTTCAGGACCTTATCCCAAATTGTACCAGAGTAATTAGTACCAGAATAGACAATGACTCTGGCTGTTTACTCACGCTGAAAAGAATGTTCTGTGACCTCCTTGATGCTGAGTGAGGGAATATATCACTCTGAAATCACATTTACAGCTGTGGAAATATATCTCTGTTCTCTTCACGAGAATCCTCTATTACTACTGCTTCCTTCTTTTTTCATTTCTGTCCAGCTAATATGCCCATAATGCCATTGACTTGGCTCTGACTACATGTCCCTGAGGAATCATTGCCCTCATTAGTATTAAAAGCAGCAAACCAACTTACGACCAAGATCACACATGGGTCTCCTGTACAAAGTGTTTGATCCTCTTGGACTGCCTGGTAGTCACCTATTCTTTATTTCCTTGGATACCTCTAGGCTGCAGAGTGACTATCTCTCTAATGTGATATCCTCTACTTTGTTTATGTACAACAATGACTCCAGCAGCTGAAACCCCAAGTTTAAGCTTGTTCAGATGGTGACATTTTCTCTAATGTGTTTATCTCAGACACATGACGTCCCAAGTTCCACAGGCTCTACATTCACACAGCTGAGTTGCCCTGCTATTTTTTAACTGTACTGACTATATATTACAAGTAGAATAGTTTACTAGTTACTCACCAAGAATGCCTCCCACTACACTGAAGTATCTAAGTATTGGAGCTTTCCAGTACAATAATACTGCACTTTTTGCTTTACCTCTTGCTTATTCATTAATTGAATAATCTCAGCAGTTGCTTCATTTTCTGCACTCACACTATTCTCTCCACAGACACCCAAGAATCTACAGCCCTCCTTATCAGCACAGTACTCCTTCGCAATATCATTCACAGAAATAGGGTCAACTTTCACACGTACATTTAACACCAAGCTTACCTTCTAGCACTTGTCTTAAGCTCTTCATAATCTATTATCATGTTGTCATTCTGCTGGTCAATCTCGAATAATTGTTGAAATGTCATTTCCTCAAATGAAATGTTATGAGGACCTGTGCCATTATCTTTCACACTGCCATAAACTGCACACTTACCAGAAATTCCATCCCAATCCCTAACCATCTTTACAAGTTCAGGTGCTGGCAGGTGGGACTAGATTGAGTTGGAATATCTGGACGGGTTGGACCGAAGGGTCTGTTTCCGTGCTGACAATTCCATGACTCTATGACTCTATGTTGAACCAGATTTTTCCCAATATCAATATGACGATGCCACCTGGGGAAAGGAGACTTCAGTTCAAGGGGAGTCACTTCGTGTTGGATTTAAAGTGGCAACTAGGGGTGGGTGGTGGGTGGTTTCAGGGGATGCAGGGGCAAGTTAAGGGCCAAGTAGCATTTTGAAGATTGAGAAAAACTGGCCCAGAGCAAGAGGAAAAAAAATAGGGGCGGCCCAGTGGTTAGCACTGCTGACTCATATCGCTAGGGACTTACATTTAATTCCAGCCTCGGGCGACTGTCTGGTGGTGTTTGCACATTCTCCTCTTGTCTGCCTGGGTTTCCTCCGGGTGCTCCAGTTTCCTCCCACAATCCAAAGATGTGCAGGTTAGTTGAATTGGCCATGTTAAATTGCCTATAGTGTTCAGGGATGTGTAGGTTAGGTGCATTAGTCAGGGGTAAATGCAGAGTAATACGGGAATGGGCCTGGGTGGGATACTCTTCGGAGGGACAGTGTGGACTTGCTGGGCCAAAGGGCCTGTTTCCACACTGGAGGGATCCTATGAATCTATAATACAAAGTCTCTGTGTCACAAAAATGCCCTATTTCTACTTTTGTGATATCCTTCATCCTCAGTTGTCTGTATTCATAAAAATCGGTTAATAAGACATGTTTTTGTTATCTTCAGACTCAATTATCTAGTGTTTTTTTTTCATTGACCATACTCAGACTTCCAATAAAGCAAAGCTCATTCAAAGTTGTTGTCTCTATTTTGTCTCACCTATTATCCATCAATACATTCTCAGTGACTTACATTGGATCCCACTTTCCCACAAGTTTAAAATTCATGTCCAAATTCCCATTTGGCATTTCCCCTTCATTTCTCTGTACCATCTTCTGAAAATATTCTCCTAGACCTCTGTGAATTACTTTTGGATACAGACAATACAATAAGATTAATATTATAGTATTAATATTAAGGGTTAATAAGACATGAAAGGCACGAGACAAATGTACATTCTGGTTGAAATAGCTTACAACTGAAGAATTAAACTTCAGGAATAATAAAGCTAAAACACTGCATATGCTGGAAACCTGGTGCAAAAAACAGAAAAAAATGCAAACAGGTATATAAATTTGGATCAAAAGCAGGCCATTTGGCCCTTTAACACCATTCTGCCTTTCAAATAGATCCTGCTGATATGTCATTCATGAAGAAGAGTCATATTCAACTCAATAGATGAGCTGTTTCTCCCACCACAAATGGCGCCACATTTCCAGCACTTTCTGTGTCAAAATCTCAGGAGTTCATAGAACATAGAACATTGAAAAGTACTGCACAGAACAGGTGGTTTGCTCCATGATGTTGTGCCAAGGATTATTCCTAATCTAAAATAAAATAACCTTCCCTACACACCCTTCAATTCACTGCTGTTCATGTGCATGTCCAGCAGTCGCTTAAATGTTTAAAAATGTGTTGCTGGAAAAGTGCAGCAGGTCAGGCAGCATCAAAGGAACAGGAGAATCGACGTTTCGGGCATAAGCCCTTCTTCAGGAACATCGATTCTCCTTCTCCTTTGATGCTGCCTGACCTGCTGCACCTTTCCAGCTACACATTTTTAGGCTCTGATCTCCAGCATCTGCAGACCTCACTTTCTCCTAGTCACTTAAATGTCCCCAATGACTCTGCTTCACCATCACTGCTGGCAACGTATTCCATGCATTCACAACTCTCTGCGTAAAGAACCTACCTCTGATGTCTCCTCTATACCTTCCTCCTCATACCTTAAAACGATGACCCCTCGTGCCAGTCATAGAGTCATAGAGATGTATAGTACGGAAACAGACCCGTCGGTCCAACCTGTCCATGCCGACCAGATATCCCAACCTAATCTAGTCCCTCCTGCCAGCACCTGGCCCATATCCCTCCAAACCCTTCCTATTCATATAGCCATACAGTTGCCTTTTAAATGTTACAATTGTACCAGCCTCCACCACTTCCTCTGGCAACTCATTCCATAAACGTACCACCTTCTGAGTGAAAAGGTGTCTCTTAGGGCTCTTTTATATCTTTCCCCTCTCACCCTAAACTTATGCCCTCTAGTTCTGGACTTCCCCACCAGGGTAGGGAAAAGACTTTGTCTATTTATCCTATCCATGCCTCTCATGATTTAATAAGTCTTAATAAGGTCTTTCCTCAGCCTCCGATACTCCAGGGAAATCAGCCCCAGACTATTCAACCTCTCTCTATAGCTCAAATCCTCCAACCCTGGCAACATCCTTGTAAATCCTTTCTGAACCCTTTCAAGTTTCACAACATCTTTCTGATAGGAAGGAGACAAGAATTGCATGCAATATTCCAACAGTGGCCTCACCAATGTCCTGTACAGCCACAACATGACCTCCCAACTCCTGTACTCAATACTCTGGCCAATAAAGGAAAGCATAGCAAGCACCTTCTTCACTATCCTATCCATCTGTGACTCCACTTTCAAGGAGTTATGAACCTGCACTCCAAGGTCTCTTTTTTCAGCAATGCTCCCTAGGACCTTAACATTGAGTGTATAATTCCTGCTAAGATTTGCTTTCCCAAAATGCAGCACCTCACATTTATCTAAATTCAACTCCATATGCCACTTCTCAGCCCATTGGCCCATCTGATTAAGATCCCATTGTAATCTGAGGTAATCTTGTTCGCTGTCCACTACACCTCCAATTTTGGTGTCATCTGCAAATTCACTAACTATACCTCTTATGCTCACATCCAAATCATTTATACAAATGATGAAAAGTAGTGGACCCAGCACCGATCCTTGTGGCACTCTACTGGTCACAGGCCTCCAGTGTGAACAACAACCCTCCACCACCACCCTCTGTCTTCTACCTTTGAGTCAGTTCTGTATCCAAATGGCTAGCTCTCCATGTATTCCATGAGATCTAATCTTGCTCACCAGTCTCCCATGGGAAACCATGTCGAAAGCCTTATTGAAGTCCATATAGATCACATTTACTGTTCTGCCCTCTTTGTTACTTCTTCAAAAAAACTCAATCAAGTTTGTGAGACATGATTTCCCATGCATAAAGCCATGTTGACTATCCCTAATCAGTCCTTGCCTTTCCAAATACATGTACATCCTGTCCCTCAGGATTCCCTCCCACACCTTGCCCACCAGCAACATCAGGCCCACTGGTCTATAGTTCCCTGGCTTGTCTTTACCACTCTTCTTAAACAGTGGCACCATGTTAGCCAACCTCCAATCTTCTGGCACCTCACCTGTGAATATCGATGATACAAATATCTCAGTAAGAGGCCCAGGAATCACTTTCCTAGCTTCCCACAGAGTTCCATGGTACAGCTGATCAGGTCCTGGGGATTTATCCACTTTTATGGGTTTCAAGACATTCAGCACTTCCTCGTCTGTAATATGGATATTTTTCAAGATGTCACCATCTATTTCCCTACATTCTATATTAGATTAGATTAGATTAGATTACTTACAGTGTGGAAACAGGCCCTTCAGCCCAACAAGTCCACACCGCCCCGCCGAAGCGCAACCCATCCATACCCCTACATTTACCCCTTACCTAACACTACGGGCAATTTAACATGGCCAATTCACCTAACCTGCACATCTTTGGACTGTGAGAGGAAACCGGAGCACCCGGAGGAAACCCACGCAGACACGGGGAGAACGTGCAAACTCCACACAGTTGGTGGCCTGAGGCGGGAATTGAACCCGGGTCTCTGGCGCTATGAGGCAGCAGTGCTAACCACTGTGCCACCGTGCCGCCCACATATCTTCCATGTCCTTTCCACAGTAAATACTGATGCAAAATACTCATTTAGTATCTGCCCCATCTCCTGCGGCTCCACGCAAAGGCTGCCTTGCTGATCTTTGAGGTGCCCTATTCTCTCCTCAGTTACCCTTTTGTCCTTAATGTATTTGTAAAAACCCTTTGCATTCTCCTTAACTCTATTTGCTAAAGCTATCTCCTGTCCCCTTTTTGCCCTCCTGGTTTCTCTCTTAAGTATACTCCTACTGCCTTTATACTCTTCTAAGGATTGACTCAATCTATCCTGTCTATACCTGACATATGCTTCCTTCTTTTTCTGAACCAAATCCTCAATTTCTTTAGTCATCCAGCATTCCCTATACTTACCAGCTTTTCATTTCACGCTAACAGGAATATACTTTCTCTGGACTCTTGCTATCTCATTTCTGAAGGCTTCCCATTTTCCAGCCGTCCCTTTACCTGCAAATATCTGCCCCCAATCAGCTTTCGAAAGTTCTTGCCTAATACAGTCAAAATTGGCCTTCCTCCAATTTAGAACTTCAACTTTTAGATCTGGTTTATCTTTTTCCATCATTATTTTAAAACTAATAGAATTATGCTCACTGGCCCCAAAGTGCTCCACCACTGACACCTCAGTCACCTGCCCTGCATTATTTCCCAAGAATAGGTCAAGTTTTGCACCTTTTCATACTGAATCAGAAAATTTTCTTGTACACACTTAACAAATTCCTCTCCATCTAAACTCTTAGCATTATGGCAGTCCCAGTCTATGTTTGGAAAGTTATCCCCTACCATAACCATCCTATTATTCTTACAGATAACTCTGATCTCCTTACAAATTTGCTTCCCAATTTCCCTTTGACTATTAGGGTGTCTATAATACAATCCCAATAAGGAGATCATCCCTTTCTTATTTTTCAGTTCCACACAAATAACTTCCCTGGGTGTATTTCCAGGAATATACTCCCTAAGTACAGCTGTAATGCTATCCCTTATCAAAAACGGCACTCCCCCTACTCTCTTGCCTCCCTTTCTGTCCTTCCTATAGCATTTGTATCCTGGAACATTAAGCTGCCAGTCCTGTCAATCCCCAAACCACATTTCTGTAATTGCTATGACATCCCAGTCCCATGTTCCTAACCATACCCTGAGTTCATCTCCCTTCCCTGTTAGGCCTCTTGCATTGAAGTAAACACAGTTTAATTTATCAGTCAGATCTTGTTCTCTGCTTTGTCCCTATCTGCCCTGACTCTTTGACTTGCCTTTGTTCTCAACTGTACCAGTCTCAGATTGAAATCTTTCCACACTATCTCCCGGGGTCCCACCACCACCAACCTCCCCCCCCTCCCCCCGCCCACCCCCCCCCCCCCCCCCCTCACCACCACCCCCAACCTTACTAGTTTAATTCCTCCCAAACAGCTCTCGCAAATCTCCCTGCCAGTATATTAGACCCTTCCAATTTAGGTGCAATCCATCCTTCTTGTACCCCTTCTACCCCAAAACAGCTTCCAATGATCCAAAAATGTGAATCCTTCTCCCATACACCAGCTCCTCAGCCATGCATTCATTTGCTCTATCCTCCTATTCTTGCCCTCACTAGCTCGTAGCACTGGGAGTAATCCAGGTATTACTACTCTCGAGGACCTCCTTTTTAAATTCCTGCCTAACTCTCTGTAATCTCCTTTCAGAATCTCACACTTTTCCCTTCCTATGTTGTTGGTTCCAAAGTGTACAATGACCTCCTGCTAGCCCCTCTTCCTTTTGAGAACATTCTGCATCCTGTCTGAAACATCCTTGATCCTGGCACCAGGGAAGCAACACACCATTCTGATTTTTTGCTGCTGGCCACAGAAACATCCATCTGTACCTCGGACTAGAGAGTCCCTAACACAATCGATCACTTGGAACCTGATGTACCTCTCATTACATTAGAGCCAGTCTCAATACCAGAAACTTGGCTGTTCATGCTACATTCCCCTGAGAATCCATCACCCCTTACAAATTTGTTTCCCAATTTCCCTTTGACTATTAGGGTGTCTATAATACAATCCCAATAAGGAGATCATCCCTTTCTTATTTTTCAGTTCCACACAAATAACTTCCCTGGGTGTATTTCCAGGAATATACTCCCTATTTTCCAAAACAGCATACTTGTTTGAAATGGGGATAGCACAGAAGACTCCTGCACTACCTGCCTACCTCTCTTACCTTTCCTGGAGTTAACCCATCAATGTGATAGTATCTGAGACTTTTCCCCCTTCTTATATCTGCCATCGATCACATCCCCTTGCTCTTGTAAATTCCTCGCTGCCTCTTCAACCAATCTATTCACAACCAACAGCATTTATTGCAGATATAATCTGTAGTAACCCGTAAACTCTCCCGAAACTCCCACATATGACAAGAAGAGCATACCATTCTCCTAAGAGCCATTTTTGCTTCTTTCAATCTACAGAGCCCGAAAATAGCACTGCCTTATTCCTCTACAAAACACTGCTCCAGGTTAAATTAATATTTATGGCTTATATTTTAAGTTTACTCAAGACACATAACTCGATAAAACATATAATCAAGAAAGAACCCACTCTACTCACTTCTGCAGACTTACTGTAAGGCCACACTTAAAATCCACTTATCTGCTTCTGTGCTGTGACCACTCCCAGACAGATTCGTCCAAGATCAGTTGTGAAGTTCACTGTTATTTCAATTTTCCCAGACACACTCCAATGTCCAGCGATACATGAATTCAACAGCAAAGGCAGTAACTGCTAACTCTGTCAGTTAGCAATGTGGGTTTCTTTCTCTCTCTCTCTCTCTCTCTCTCTCTCCCCTGCAATGACCTCACCATGTGCTTCCTTTGTCTGTTCTTCTTCCTTTTAAAAGTGATGTTATTTTGACTTTTCTTTTCTCCAAAGTTCCAAAACAATGCAACAGCATATACAACTGAAATTGCTGCTCCTTGAATTCGAGGAAATCACCTCCAAAACCTAAAATACCTCAAAAAAGGAGCACCTGTTACAGTCAGAAATTATTCCTGTCCTCCATCTTGGATTACCCAGAATCTAGGGCAATCCTGGGGAAAATTCTCTGGCTATTGACTCTATCCATGCCTCTCATTACCTTGTATATCTCGATCAGGTCACCTCTCTTCCTTCTTTGCTCCAGAGAGAAAACTCTCTTCATAAGACAAGCCCTCCAGTCCAGGCAGCATCCTGGTAAACCTTCTTTACACCTTCTCCAAAGTCTCCGCATCTTTCCTATAATAGGGCAACCAGACCTGGATTCAATATTCCAAGTGTGGTCTCACCAGGGTCTTGTAGAGCTGCAGCAAAACCTCGCACTCTTAAACTCAATCCCCCTGTTAATGAAAGCCAAAACACCATATTCTTTCTTAAGAACCCTATCCACACTTGGGTGGCAACTTTGAGGGATCTATGCACTTGAACACCTTCTGTTCCTCCACATTGCCAAGAGTCCTGTCTTTAATCCTATATTCAGCATTCAAGTTCGACCTTCCAAAATGCATCACTTCGCATTTAAGCAGGTTGAACTCCATCTGCCATTTCTCAGCCCAGCTCTGCATCCTGTCTATGTCGTGCTGCAACCTTCAATAGCCCTCGATACTATCAACGGCACCTCCAACCTTTGTGTCATTGGCAAATTTACTAACTGACCTTCAACCTCCTCATCCAAGTCATTTATAAAAAAACTCCAAAGAGCAGAAACCCAAGAACAGAGCCCTGCAGGACACCGCTCACCACTGACCAACAGGCAGAATACTTTCCATCTGCAACCACTCTCTGCCTTCTGTCAGCCAACCAATTCTGAATCTAGACAGCCAAATCTCCCTGTTTCCCATATCTCCTGACTTTATGAATGAGCCTACCATAGGGAATTTTATCAAGTGCCTTGCTGAAGTCCATATATACCACATCCACTGCTCAGCCTTCATCGACCTATGTCATCACCTCCTCAAAGAACTCAATTAGATTTGTGAGGCATGACCTGCCCCTCACAAAGCCATGCTGACTGCCTTTAATCACACTATGCTTTTCCAAATAGTCATAAATCCTATCCTCAGAATTCTTTCCAAACGCTTGCTGAGCACAGACTGGTCTGTAATTGTCAAGGATTTCCCTATTCCCCTTCTTGAAAAGAGAAACAACATTTGCCTCCATCCAATCCTCCAGTACGACTCCAGTGGAGAGTGAGGAAGCAAAGATCTTCACCAGCGGCTTAGCAACCTCCTTTCTTGCTTCCCAGGACAACCTAGGATAAATCTGGTCTGGCCCTGGGGACTTATCAATCTTAATATTTGCCAAAATTTCCAGCACATCAACATCATCATTGTTGCTCTGTTCAAGCCTGTTTCCAGGCTCCTCAAAATTCTCATTCACAACACTAATTGTTCTCATTCACAATTAGTGAAAATCAAAGCAAAAAAAAAATTATTTAGGGCTTCCCCTATCTGCTCAGACACTACGCACAAGTTCCCTACTCTACCCCTGACCAGCCCTACCTTCTCCCTGATCATTCTTTTATTCCTTTAGGATTAGGTTCTCCCTAATCCTTCCTGCCAAGCCTTTTTCATGCCCCATCCTGGCTCTCCTCAGTACATTTCTGACATCCCTTCTAGTAAGCCTGTAATCCTCTAAAGCTGTGCTAGATCCTTGCTTCCTCCACCTTACGTAAGCTGCCTTCTTCCTTTTGACAAGAAGCTTCTCTGTTCTCGCCATCCAAGGCTCCTTAATCTTACCCCTTCCTGCCTGTCTTAGAGGAACAACTGCTCCTTAAACAGTCTCCACATGTCTGTTGTGCTCTTTCAGTGGAACAATTGCTCCCAATCTGTACTTCCCAACTCCTGTCTGTTTGCATCATAATTTCCTTTTCCCCAATTAAATGTCTTGCCTTGGTAACTGCTCCTTTCCCTCTCCAAGGCTATGGTAAATGTGAGGCAGTTGTGGTCACTGTCACTGAAGTGTTCTCCCACCATGAGATCTGACACCTGCCTGGCTCATTGCTGAGCACCAAATCCAAAATGGCATCTCGTCTCTTCAGGAGTAAGGAAACCCTCCTGAACTCTCCTGACAAAAATTGCTCCATCCAAACCATCTGCACTAAGGTGGTTCCAGTCAATGTTGGGAAAGTTGAAGTCACCCATAACAACAACCCTGCCACATCTGCATTTTCCAAAAGCTGCCGGCCTAAGAGTTCTTCAATCTCCCTACTGCTATTAGGGGATCTGTAGAAAACCCGCAGTGAGCTAGCTGCTCCCTTCCTGTTCCTAACTTCCATCCATACTGACTCAGTAGACAAACCTTCCTCAATAACCTTTATTTCTGTAGCCGAGATACACTTTCTGATTAGCAATGCTTCACCCCCTCCTCTTTTTGCCCCTCCCTGCTCTTTACAAATGTTCTAAACCCTGGAACATTTAGCAACCATTCCTGCACCTGTGAAACCCATCGTCTCCATAATGGCCACAACATCATATTCCCAAGTACTGATCCATACTCTAAGTTCATTAGTCTTATTTTTGACACTCCTTGCATTAAAGCAGACACACTTTAACCGATCCCTTTGTTTCATCACACGAGAAACCTTCCCAATAGATTCACTACATCCTGTCACTGTCCCATGTACAACTACCCCCCTCTCAGATATGTAGCTCTGGTTCCCAATCCCTTGCAAACTAATTTAAACCCTCCTGAACCACACAAACAAATCTCCCACTCAGGACATTTGTGCCCCTCCAGTTCAGGTGCAACCCGTCCTTCATGTACTGGTCCAGCCATCCCCAGAAGGCATCCCAATAGTCTAGGTATCTGAAGCCTTCTCTCCTACACCAGCCTCGCAGTCATGTGTTAAGCTGCATTCACTGCCTGTTCCTCAATTCACTGTCTCGTGGCACTGGTAACAAACCCGAGATCGCTACTCTATTCGTCTTGCTCTTCAGCTTCCAACCTAGCGCTCAGTAGTCACTTTTCAGATCCTCAGTCCCTTTCCTGGCCATATCATTGGTGCCAATATGTACAACGATTTCTGGCTGCTCACCCTGCCCCTTCAGAATCCTGTAAACCCAATCAGCGACATCCCGGATCCTGGCACCGGGCAGGTAACACACCTTCCAGGAGCCCCGTTCCTGACCACAAAATCTCCTGTCAATTCGTCTAACTATTGAGTTCCCTACCACTAGCACTTTTCCATTCTCCCCCCTTCCCTTCTGAGGCACAGTGCCAGGCTCAGTGCCAGAGACCTGACAACTATGGCTTTCCCCTGGTAGGCCGTCCCATCAGTAGTATCCAAAATGGTATACCTTTTGCTGAGGGGAATGGTCACAGGGGATCCCTGCTCTATCTGTTGGTTCCCTTTCCTCCCCCCACTGTAACTAGCTGTCCTTATCCTGTGTCTGAGGAGTGACCACCTCAGACAATTGAGTGTACATCCTCTCAATTTCTCCCTCAGCCTCCTGGATAATCCATTGTTCATCCAGCTCCAGCTCCTTGAAAACCAAGTTAGGGAACTGGAGCTGGAACTGGAGCTGGATGAACTATGGAATATCTGGGAGGCTGCAGGAGAAATTGAGAGAATGTACACTCAATTGTCTGAGGTGGTCACTCCTCAGACAGAGGATAAGGACAGCTAGGTTACTGTCGGAGGAGATCTCACCCACTTAAAACCTTCCCAGCAGCCCTCGCTTCTCTCCGCCCTCTCTCCTCGCTGCTCTGTTCGAAATGCTTGGAAAATTGAAGTACAACACTGTCTTTTCCTCAATATTTTGCATTTTTTTGGACCTTCATAATGAAGGAGGCAGCATGCTGATATTTTGTGATTGCCAGTCACATTAGATGCAAGTATGACAACTAGAACAGAAACATATTCATTGAAAGACTCAAAGCATTAAGAAACATCAGATTGGTTACTTTATGTAAAGGGCACCGTTTTCACACAGAGGGTGGTACGTGTATGGAATGAGCTGCAAGAGGAACTGGTGGAGGCTGGTACAATTACAACATTTAAGAGGCATCTGGATGGGTATATAAATAGGAAGGGTTTAGAGGGATATGGGCTGAGTGCTGACAAATGGAACTAGATTAATTTAGGATATGTGGTCATCATGGATGAGTTGGACCAAAGGGTCTGTTTCCATGAAGTACATTTCTATGACTCTATGTAGTGAAACACTTAATAGATATTTAGAAATTTATTTTATTGATTTTCTGCATCGTTCATGAAATTTGTCCATAGTGGATATTAGAGGATGTAAGGGAAGGGGAAGTTGAGGGAGGAGAAATATGAGTTGGCACTAAATTGCAACAGGGAATATAAGGAACCGTGGGATAAGTTGATAGGTAAGGGTTGGTTTGAACTGACACTAAGTTGGAAGAAAGTCTGTAAGGGGTCATATAAGTGGCTAGCGGTATAGGTGGGGGGGGGGGGGGGGGGGGGCGGGATATGGGGTGAAAGAGTTGAGGGTCAGTCTTGAAGAAAGAAAACTCTGAAAAAATCCCAGAGAACAAAGGCACACTGATAAACCACCCTGTCTTCGAACTCAATAGGTCCCATGGCAGCATTCAGTCTGTGGTTAAGGGCAGCACGACGACCTCCATTCACCCCACCAAGCAGTTCCAGTGTAATTTGGGCACTTTATCTCAGTTGGATATGGCAAGCCTGGAGATATGATGGTCTGTGCAGCCACTTTGAGAACAAAAATCCAGGCCATAAACACTATAGCAAATGGAATTAGTAGCAAAACTGAGAGCACATAAGAACTATGAGGAGAGGTAGACTATTCAGCCCATGAGATCTGCCCTGTCATTCTATTCAATCATGGATGATCGCATGCCTCAACTCCCCTTTCATGCCAGCTGCTAATCGTCCCTAACTCCTCGATATTTTAACAATCTATCTACCTCCTTTTTAAATACTTCCAGTGATCCAGACCCCACAAGTCTCTGGGATAGAGAATTCTAGACATTCATTGTTTTCTGAGAGAAGAAAGTCCTTTATATCTTAGTTTTAAACATGTGTCCCCTTATTCTGTATCTAGTTCGATATTCCCCATTAGTATAAAACAAATTCTACATCTACCCTGTAAAGCTCCTCAGAATCTTGCATATTTCATTTAGATCACCCTTTTTTCCAATTTCTAATGAATAAAGACCTAGTCTGCTTAGCTGTCCTTGATAAACCAACCCTTTCATCCCAGGAATCACCTTAATTAATCTCTTTTGAACCATCCCCACAGCCAGTATATCCTTTCCTAAATATGACAGAGATGAAAATTGTTCACAATACTCCAGGGGCAGCCTCACCAACACCCTATATAGTTATAACTAGACTTGAACCACCTACCCTCTAGCAATAAATACCAAAATTCCATTTGCCTTCTTAATTTTTGCTGTACCTGCATATGAACCTTTTGAGTTTCATGCACAAAAACACCCACATTTTTGGATTCTCTCCCATTTAAATAATAGGCTGCCTTATGATTCTTCCTACCAAAGTGCAACACTTACTACATTAAATGCCATTTGCCAAGTTTCTGTCCACTCACTTAACCCATCTATATTCTCTTGCGGATTCCTTATGTCCTCATCATAACATGCCTCCCATTAATTTTTGTATCATCAGTGAATTTGCATATATTATACGTGCCAACTCCTCCAAGTAATTCTATGGATGGCAAATAATCAAAGTCTGAGGATTGAACCTTGCGATACTCCACTAGGCATGCATTTCCAACCTGAAAATGACCAATTAATCTTAACTCTGTCTTCAGTGCATTCACCGATCCTCAATTCATGCTAATATATTATAGTGGCATGAGCCTCTATCTTGGCCAGTAACCTTTTATCGAAATGCACTAAATCTACTAGTTCCCTTTTATCAATTCTACTTGTTCAAGAACTATCCCTGAGCTGGGTGGATTGGCCATGCTAAATTACCCAGGGATGTGTAGGCTTCAGAGGATTAACCATGGAAAATGCAGGGTTACAGGGATAGGATGAGGGTAAGTTTGGGTAGGATACTCTTTGGAGAGTTGGTCTGGACTTGATAAGCTGAATGACCTGCTTCCACACTGTAAGGATTCTAAGAACTCTCAGACATTTGTTAAACACGATTTCTTTCACAAAACCATATAGACTTTCTTTGATCAAGCTTTTTTAATGACCTGTTATTTTTTTCTGTAATAATGGGCTCTAACATTGTACCAACAACAGATGTTAAACTGACTAATGAATAGTTTGCTGCTTTCTGTCTTTCCTCCCCTCGAACAAAAATCACATTAGCCTTTTTTCAGTTCACTGGAACCCTCCCAGAATCCAGTCAGTTCTGGAATATTTGACCAATGCCTCCACTATCTCTGCAATCAGTTCTTATTATCGGTTATTCATCCTTCTTATCGAGTCAATTTTTAGGCCAGAAAGTAGTTTTGTTAAGCATTATGAACTAATTGCTAAATGTTTATCACTACTCTTCCACTAACATTCCTCTTGGGCTATTTTTGCAGCCAGCTTTAGATAACTCTTACTTCATATGTCTGTAATTGTCCTTATTTGGGTTGAGGATATTGGTATGAGACTCAAGTTGACTCCTTCAAACTGAATTTGAAATTCTACCCGTTTGTGATCTCTACCCCTAGCGGATCCTCAACTATGAGATCTTTAATTAATCTTACTTTATTATATATTACTAAATCTAAAGAAACCTGTTCTTAGGTAGGTTCTGAAACATACTTTTCTAAGAAATAATCCTTGATGCATTCTTTTGTCTTCAGTGTTACTCTTGCCCATCTAATGTGTCCAGTCAGTATACAGATTAAAAACAACTACAGTGCTTTTTTAAACATTTTCCATTATGTTCTAGCTCATACTTGATTCAGCAGTGATGCAAATCTTCAGGGCCAATAGATAGCTCCTACTAATGGTGTCTTTCCTTTGTTCTTCCTTATTTCTATACAAACTGATTCCATATCACAAGCACCTATATCACTACTCACCATCACACCAAAAGCTTCCTTTATTAATAGTGATAACCCACCTCATTTTCCCTTTTGTGTATTCCTCCAGAATGTTGAACATTCTTGGATATTAAATTCTTAGTCTTGTGACCGTAATAGCAGTCACGTCAGGTTAATCATCTATCCATGTCGAATGCTCCATGAAGTCAGGTGCTCTGGTTTTCTCCCACATTCCAAAGATGTGCAGACTTGGTGACTAGAGATATATAGGCAAGGTGCACTAGCCATGGTAAATGTGGGGGTTCCTGGAGTAGGGTAGGAGAGTGGGTCTAGGTAGGTTGTTCTTCGGAGGGGGGGGGGGGTTGGTGCAGACTTGATGGGCTAAATGGCCTCTTTCCACACTGTAGAGATTCTATGACTCTATGAATTCTGATTTTAAAAATCCTCATGTTATGACTTATTACCATTATTATTTAAACTGGTTCTAATTTATACTGTATTTTTCTGCTTATATTTTCTGTCCCTTCCCATCACATTTTGATTATCATTTGCCTGTTCTCAACCCCACACCTCTGCTATCCCTCATTTCTTTTTCATTATTTAAACATCCATTCAATCCCTATGTAAAACCTTAGCTATATTACTATTTGCCAGATATTCAAATGAAACTTGTCTCTGTGGAATGCCTCTTCCTCTCCCCAGTACCTGTACCAAGGTCCTATAAAATTGAAATTATTTTTCCCTTACCAATCTCTGAGCCACATATTTACCTCTAGTTTTATTTACCCCGTGTCAATTAGATGTGATTCAGGTCATAATCCAGAGATTATTACCTTTGTGATTCTGCTTTTTAATTTAAAGCCAGGCTGCTCGGAATCTCTCTGCAGAACCTCTTTCCTAGTTTTACCTGTAACATTCATAATTATATGAACAATGAAAATTGGATCTTTCCCCTCACACTTTATATTTCACTCCAGTCCAGAAGATTTATCCTGAACTTTGGTATCAGGTAGGCAACATAGCCTTTGGGTCTTTGCTGCAGAGAGCAGTATTCCCAAAACTATGCTATTCCCCATTACTACTGCATTTCTCTTTTCTGCTCTCACTTGAATGATGGTTTGTACCACAGTGGTTTCAGCAGTTCACTCACCCTCCCTGCAGACTGTGCCCTCAACCACACTAGGAGCAAGAATTTCAGTGAAACACAGTATCCAGGTATCTTTGCCCCATCCCTGATGTGTCACAGCATCCACATTTCACATTTCAGCTCACCAACTCTGAGTCAAAGTTTCTCGAATAGCCAATACTTATTGTAGATGTGGATCGCACCAGTGTGCACCAGCTCTGACATACTACAGCTGCAATACCAAGCCTGCCCAGCCACCTCTATTCTATTTAGTTAATTAATTTAGATGTCCAATATTTTAAAAGTGAATTTCTGAACTCTACTTTTCAGCTTTAATGTCTTCTGATTTAAATTTCTTTGCCAATCAAAAAAAGACAAAAAAAACCACACCAATTAGCTACCTGTTTTCTTGTGACATAAGATGTAACCTCTGACAGATATAAGCAGGTTGGAAAGGCTCTTGGCCACCTTTTCTGTCCTTATCATTTCCAGTATCCCTGTCTGCTCCACAATGGCACTGACTTACTGCATAATTCTCTCAGTCTGCTGAGACACTCAGTTTTTCTCTCTACAGATGCTGCCAGACCTGTTGTGTTTGTTTCATATTCCTAGCACTTGCAGTATTTTGCTATAATTCAAATGCTTCACAGTGATGTGGACCTGCTGCACACTGTTTCTGGTTCTCTGCTTCACTTTATCTTGCAAATATAGGTAAACACAGTCAAGTGACACCATCATGTTTCAGTGGTCTACATCTTCCTCAATACAAGATTTGTTAATGAAATGTCAGAGCGACACTAGTTTCAGGACTTTTTTTTGATAATATTGCTCCAGAAGTAAACAATTAGTGCATAGGGCTCCACCATCTAGTATTCACTTATTCTGTGTTTAATTATTAGATGCTCACTGTGCACTTAGAAAAAGCTGAAAGCCAGACTTTCAGCATGGTGTAGACATTTTAGTACACTGAATAAAACTTATTTGTCATCCCTGCACATCTTTAAGATATGAAAAATACAACATATGATATTTCTTGCATTCTAAGTTCAAATAATGTTAAATAATAATTTCTTGGTATCCCTTGAGGAAGATAACAGCAGGCTTTTGGTATTCATGTACCAATAACCCTATAAAAGTCATAACTTTGAAAAAGGTGGGAATAAATAACAAAAAAAAGCATAAAAATAAACATTGTGAACATGGATTTTCTGTCACATATATCATGACTATAATTCATAGTCCTGAAGTTATGGATATTTTGAATTTTTAAGTACATGTGTTTTGTTTTAAAGGAAGATTAGATTAGATTACAGTGTGGAAACAGGCCCTTCGGCCCAACAAGTCCACACCGACCCGCCGAAGCGAAACCCACTCATACCCCTACATTTACCCCTTACCTGACACTACGGGCAATTTAGTACGGCCAATTCACCTGACCCTGCACATCTTTGGACTGTGGGAGGAAACCGGAGCATCCGGAGGAAACCCACGCAGACACGGGGAGAACGTGCAAACTCCACACAGTCAGTCGCCTGAGGTGGGAATTGAACCCGGGTCTCTGGCGCTGTGAGGCAGCAGTGCTAACCACTGTGCCACCGTGCCGCCCACCATGTACAAGCCTAGAGATTGTTGAGCATATAAATTCATTAGTGACTAAAATGATGTGTAGGTCACACTGAGAAGAATGATGAAATATCACAATGAACAGTGTCAAGGGAACATCAGACAGCAACCTTCAAAGGGAGAGATGGCAGTCAAAAAACTGAACTGTGATCTTCTTTTGGGTTGTTTCCCATTCTTCAGACCTGATTCTGAGTTGAAAGAAATGTAGTTCTGGCTTAAAGACATTTGTATTTTACCTACCAGGAATACACAAGAAAGAAGGTTAAAAACAAACTGCAGTCCCTGGTCTTTGTGTAGTAGTGTGCTAGAGAGTTGGTATGCTAGTGTGCGAGCTCGTGGTTCACATTTTAACTGCACTAAAGTATACTGTGAAGATAGGATATGATCATAGATGATTTGCACTTGATGGAATGGAATGCTTTTTTACTGATGAATGCTGCTGCTTATGATATGGGCCTCTCAACATGACATGTACACAATCAATAGATTATAATAGAATAGAAATAATAATGCCCTGCACCTGGGAGAAGCCAACTATTTTCCTAAGCCTTACTGCTCAAGCTGCAGCACTGACCTCAACATGGAGAAATGAGATGAAGTGTTGTGGTTTAGTTAAAGTAGATTTGTAAGTTCTATTCCAACAATTGGCATAGTTCAATGGCAGTGTCCCAGGACATTTCCAACCTGTGACGACACTGTGTCTTGCTCATCTGGAGGAAATGGCATTGAACACAATGGCCATCCTGTATCTCCTGCACATCTTGAAAATCTCTTCAGATGCAATCTCTTCATGTCAAGACTGTTCAGTGTCTACTGTAGATTGTTGCTGGTACTTGTCTAGCTGATGATGCTGCCTGAATTGCTGTGCTCTTCCAGCACCACTGATCCAGAATCTGGTTTCCAGCATCTGCAGTCATTGTTTTTACCTTGCTGCTACATCTCTCTATTTCTCTAAGTCTTCATTGCATCACAACTGAGAGGATAACATCCTGTGGCTGGCTCTATCAGTGACACCAGCAATGAATCTACATGGGGAGCATAAGAAATTGAACAGATCCTTTGTCATGAGAGAATGCAGCATTTACATCATTCATAAATAACAGTTTACAAACTCCTCTATTCAGAGGAAGATGGAGTTTTCTGACAGAGGCGATCATAGAATATCTCTACACAACACTGCACCTTAGTCTGATGAGTGAGCACCAGTCATGTCACAAAGAGACAGTAAGAGATTGCAAGTGCAGCATATGTACTGAGACTATGTGCTCCCCAGCCCCACATAACCCAGAATGACATCATTGCATGTTGCATTATACTTACAGTTCAAGGTGGTAGAAAATTGCTTCCTATGCAGCCTTTGATATCTTGCATTAACTTTGTGCTTTGGGCCCGCAGGAGTCATTTTTAAAGTTGCCTGGGGTTACCTCTGCTTCACAGAGATGTCTATCTTCAATCTGCAATGACTAATGACATAATCAAGATTGCTAGTAACCAGCATTTGCACTCGACACAATTTTACATAGCATACATTTCACATGCACAATAATAAGACTGCAAGTGATTTCAAGCTTTACTCTGAAAGTGCATGGTTGATGCAAATGCCACTCGAAGGACACCCATCCATCAGGAGTGAAGCCAATGTGCACTGACTCCAACCATTCCAGGTGTTGTTGCAGCCTTTTTCCATTCATAGTTTATATTTAATAATCCTGAGAACAAAGAAAGCATTGTGAATTGCAAGTTCACCCTGGTCACCATGGGGTCCCTCTGAACCTCAATGACTCTTTCTACCTGACACTCCTGGAGAGTCCCTCAGTACTGATCCCACCACCACCTGCAGTTATGACTGCAATTCTCATCCTTACCCCTGAGTCCCATCCCTACAGTTTAATCCAATTCATCATTGTGATGCACACTGCCAGTCTCAAGGCCACTGTCTGTGATGGTGACCATTGATAACACCTCTGTTATAGTATCCCATGTCTTCCTATGTTATATATCACTTTTCCTTCACAAAGGTTGCGTCTTTTGCATTCCAAGTTGCTGTCTCCAGTCCCAAATTTGAGGTCCCCCACTTCCCTGCAATAGCAGTGCAAAGAAGCCCTTTTGAGCTTCATTCTATTGATCCCCAGGATTGATTGTGGCCCAACTGCTGATCAACTTGGACAGATAGCCCACAACTGATGACTGACCAGCCTCTTGACTAGTCTCAATCCTGACTGACAAACTGTGAATCCTCTGTTTGCACTGCTGGACAGACCTGCCCTATTCCCCAGAATGGAATGTGATGGACCCCATGACTCTGACCCCTGAAATAGAGAACTGACCATCCCCAAGCCCCTGGACTGATCGCAGACACTGCCCTTGACTGACTATACTGGGACCCCTGACTGACAGTACCGCCCTGACTGACTGCTCCCCTTCAACTTTGTGACATTACCATCCAGTTGAACCATATGCAAAGTGTTTGCTATACAGACTGCTGGCACATGATATAGGTGTAACATTGACATTGGTCTGTTGCCATACAGCAACATGTCCACCCTGTTGACTGATGACTGTTTACAACCAAGACAAGCTACCTAGGTTTGTCTCTGCACTAAACCACAAGGCAAGATAGACGTACTGTGAGCCTTTCAGGTGTGGTCAAATGGGAAAAGTGCCAAAAGACAAGACAAGGCAGAAATGCTGTGAACATCAAAGTAGGGGCAAGGTGAGTGAGCACTAAGAGGGTGAGCAAGCAGCCCTAAGATGCACTCTGATGCACTATGCAAAAGCATTGCAACAAAAGGTGCTGGTGCACTCCAAAATGTAGCATTGCAGTGGAGAATTATACTGCAATTCAATTGGAGATGTGCCATGATGAAGCAGAGAGGCTGGTATATTTTGGATACCAATGTTCCTGGATAAGGGATGTGTGTGGCTGTTTGTTACATACAAGCCAAAGCTTTATTTGTATTTTTTAAAGTTTACTTTTTGGATTCACCTCTCATTTCTTGTCTGTTTGTATGTGTGCCACATTTTATCATCTTTCCTCATATTTTAGGAGCTAGGTTCACTATCATTTTCATACTTAGGAAAGCCTGGTTAAATTGGCTCCTTTTAAAATAAAGTTGGGTTATGAAAAGCTATCCTTTTTAAAAAAGGATTATTTAAAAAATTTTTTTTGTGACCCAACTCAGAGAGGGGTTGAGTAAAGAGGGAAGCCAGTTTACCACTCCTACCCAGGATATTATGCATTTGGGGTACCCTATCTGGAACTGAAATGAATTAGGGGACTTTGGCCAGTGACTAATCATAACAGAAAATAGAAGGCTACATATAATCTGTTGTTTCTGATTTGTCGCCAATGCATTGGAATATAAATTAGATGAATTCCACAGCATTTGCAACTACATATTTTAGGCTATAATACAGGTAATAAATGCTTTCCTGTAGGTGATGCCATTCATGTAAATCAGTCGCTAAAGAAGTAATGGTTTTCAGTCCCCAGTTAATGTGTTCAGAGCACAGCATGTTACAGCTAGCCTTGAAAGATAAATGCTGAGTCAGGATTGAAAGGTGGTGTTTTTGCCCATTTTAATAGAAAGATCAAAATTACAATTGACAATTAAGTGAATCAACTCAATCAAAAAGATGGCTTAAAGTTGTTGAATAACTGGGTGGCAAGTTACATACATTGTTTGGCAAGGCTTTAAATAGTGTTTAGAGGCTTTTGTAAAGTTATTTATTTAGTTTCAGTCCAGTCTATATTTACTGAATCATTTACTGAACAAGCAGTTAATTGGGATCGGGAAACAGTTGGAGGAATCTGACACAATAATGCTACAGCCATCTGTAGTGAATTCTTCATCCATGGAAGGCACAGCCACATGAATGGAGCATTAAATAAGACAATTGTAGAAATTCATGCAGGCTTTCACCAAATTATCAGTGCCATATTTAACAGGATGAATGGAATCCTTGCCCCAGGTTTTCATTGCCAGACAGATCTACAGCAAAGTCCTTTCCTGCTCATTGCTTGCAGGGAGGTATAACTGGATCATAAGTAGTGTGATAATGAAAGGGAATGTGAAAATGGATCTTGGTTTAAACTGGGCTCACTTCCACTTTTCAGCCATTATCACAACTTCAGTTCATGCGTCACCAGCAAGTTTGGATCGGTTTATAGTGGGGCCTCCATTGGCTTCAAAGACCAGAGGACAGTGATCAAGAATATCACAGCAATCAGAGAATGAGCAACCCACCCCCACTGGCATTAAAGGTATAGGGGCTCCACCACATAGAGGTAGGAAGAGAAACAATAAAGATTTGTCATTGAACAAAAGTGTTTTGGATTAAGATTCTGTTTTATTACAAAGCCATTGATTTTTAAAAAAAATTGCTTTCCACCTTATCTACTTTTAGTTGCTGTCTAATGATTGACCATTTCACTTGTCTTGATTGACAAAATAATTTGTAATGGAGCTGAAAATGTGTTGCTGGAAAAGCGCAGCAGGTCAGGCAGCATCCAGGGAATAGGAGAATCGACGTTTCGGGTATAAGCCCTTCTTCAGGAATGAGGAAAGTTTGTCCAGCAGGCTAAGATAAAAGATAGGGAGGAGGGACTTGGGGGAGGGGCATCGGAAATGTGATAGGTGGAAAGAGGTCAAGGTGAGGGTGATAGGTCAGACTGGGGTGGGGGCGGAGAGGTCAGGAAGATGATTGCAGGTTAGGAGGGCAGTGCTGAATTCGATGGATTTGACTGAGACAAGGTGGGGGGAGGGGAAATGAGGAAACTGGTGAAATCCGAGTTCATCCCTTGTGGTCGGAGGGTTCCTAGGTGGAAGATGAGGCGCTCTTCCTCCAACCGTCGTGTTGTTGTGGTCTGGTGATGGAGGAGTCCAAAGACCTGCATATCCTTGGTGGAGTGGGAGGGGGAGTTGGGTTGGTTGGTCCGGGTGTCCCAGAGGTGTTCCCTGAAACGCTCCGCAAGTAGGCGGCCTGTCTCCCCAATATAGAGGAGGCCACATCGGGTGCAGAGGATGCAATAGATGATGTGTGTGGAGGTGCAGGTGAATCTGTGGCGGATATGGAAGTTTCCTTTGGGGCCTTGGAGGGAGGTGATGGGGGAGGTGTGGGCGCAAGTCTTGCACCTCCTGCGGTTGCAGGGGAAGGTGCCGGGCGTGTAGGTTGGGTTGGTTGGGGGTGTGGATCTCATGAGGGAGTCACGGAGGGAGTGGTCTTTATGGAATGCTGATAGGGGAGGGGAGGGAAATATATCCTTGGTGGTGGGGTCCGTTTGGAGGTGGCGGAAATGACGGCGGATGATACGCTGTACATGGAGATTGGTGGGGTGGTAGGTGAGGACCAGTGGGGTTCTGTCCAGGTGGCAGTTGGAGGGGCGAGGCTCAAGGGCGGAGGAGCGGGAAGTGGAAGAGATGCGGTGGAGGGCATCGTCGACCACGTCGGGGGGGAAATTGCGGTCCTTGAAGAAGGAGGCCATCTGGGTTGTACGTTTTTGGAACTGGTCCTCCTGGGAGCAGATGCAGCAGAGACGAAGGAATTAGGAGAATGGGATGCCGTTTTTACAGGGGGCAGGGTGGGAGGAGGTGCAGTCCAGGTAGCTGTGGGAGTCGGTCGGTTTGTAGTAGATGTCCGTGTTGATTCGGTCGCCTGAGATAGAAATAGAAAGGTTGAGGAAGGGGAGGGAGGAATCTGAGACTGTCCAGGTGAATTTGAGGTCGGGGTGGAAGGTGTTGGTGAAGTGGATGAACTGTTCAACCTCCTCGTGGGAGCACGAGACGGCGCCGATACAGTCATCGATGTAGCGGAGGAAAAGGTGGGGGGTGGGGCCAGTGTAGTTGCGGAAGATGGACTGTTCCACATATCCTACGGAGAGGCAGGCATAGCTGGGGCCCATGCGGGTGCCCATGGCTACTCCTTTCGTTTGGAGGAAGTGGGAGGATTGGAAAGAGAAGTTGTTCAGGGTGACGACCAGTTCAGTCAGTCGAAGGAGGGTGTCAGTGGAAGGGTACTGGTTGGTACGGCGGGAAAGGAAGAAGCGGAGGGCTTTGAGTCCTTCATGATGGGGGATGGAGGTGTACAGAGACTGGATGTCCATGGTGAAAATAAGGCGTTGGGGACCAGGGAAGCGAAAATCATGGAGCAGGTGGAGGGCATGGGTGGTGTCCCGAACATAGGTGGGGAGTTCTTGGACTAAGGGGGACAAGACGGTGTCAAGGTATGCGGAGATGAGTTCGCAAGCAATGGTTGACTGTGAAAAAGACATTTTATTGACTGCAGGAATGCTTTGTGTTGGGGAAGGATGAAGGAGAGTGAGTAGGTAGTTTTAGCAATTGGCTGCCATGTGAGGAAATAGTGGAAACTAACTGAATATTGTGTTATGAGAGCACCTCAGGCATTAATGTGTGCCATACCCACGTCACCTTCCTAATCTCTTATCCTGATTAGATTAGATTAGATTAGATTAGATTAGATTAGATTAGATTAGATTACTTACAGTGTGGAAACAGGCCCTTCGGCCCAACAAGTCCACACCGACCCGCCGAAGCGTAACCCACCCATGGAAAAGGGTCCATTCCCCGCACCTTGCTTCTTCTGAAGATTAAATTTAATCTTCAGAAGAAGCAAGGTGTGGGGGATATGCTGTATCATGCAGAGAACTGTATACCACAGCCATTCTAGAAACTCTAACTGGTGTGTGCTGACCATGTCTCTAATAACGTTAAACCACCTGAAACGCATCTTTAGTATGCCAAACGCGTATCTAATAATGTAAATGTTGATCACAATGTTTTCATTGTAAAACTTGGGGCATTATTGCTTGGATTATTCATGTGTATCATTGGCTGCTTTTTAAGTGGCTAGCTTTTGTCTCCAAACATTAATTAAAGACCCTATAATGGAATTAAATCAAACTCTCAGAACGATTATTAGATGCAAAAGCCTTTCAAGACAATTAAGCATAAAAGTGGATGTGAATTTCTGTATTTAAAGAAATTTGCTGCCTCTCATTTTTTTCAACTGCCTAATTTATCACTGTTCACTTACCTTGCATTTGCTGCCAAGTTCCAGAAACCTCATTCTCCCATGTTAATTGCAAAACCCCTGCTAAGATTGTGCTTTATGAGCTGTTGACATCTAGAAATTGCCAACCCACCTCTCTCTAGGGCATATCTTGCATGCAGAGTAACACACTGTAGTTAAATGTGGAAGTTGGCAGGTGGGAACTAACTTCTTTGACCTGTTGTCAATTTCAGCACTTTTAAACCCTCACCCACTCCTAAGTGCACTCACTCTGGGATCTTAAAACTTTGCCAACAATGAGTTTTAAACTAAGATGACTGTAGAGGGAAAAAAAGACCAAAGGTGGCATTCATGTTGCAGAAGTTGATTATGAAGTGGTATTCAGTATACTGACATAGTAGTGAAGAAGAGAATGTAGGAGAATTGTAGCTTAGGAACACAGATATATGAATTGGTTGAGCTAATGTCCTTTTCTGTGTAGTAAATCCTATGTCATTCTATGCAAAGTGTGCAATGCTATGAAGAATGGTGACCACAGTATTATTGATAAAATAAATATCAAAACATTTGAAACATGGAAATAAAACAAATATGTGCCATTTGGATACCCATCAAGTCTGCTTTTACTTTTCATTTACTTGAATTGGGCAATGAGCATTTTCCTGTAAAGGAATGCTGGCAATGATGTAAACAGAGTCTCCTCAGATAGGAAAGTTCATGATTAGGTAGGAATTGTTCTTTAGACTTAGATTGGAGATGTTGATGGAAAATGCATTGGCTACCAAAGAGAAAGCCAGAGCTATTGGAGGCAGCCTGTGCAATGGACAAATTAAGAGTGTTTCATTTGAGGACGTGCTGGGACCAAGAATTTTGTCAGATGGAGGACCGAGGATGGAGCTAATAATGAAGTTAAAAGCTGCCAGGGTTTACAGCTTAGTCATTGTCCCAGTGATAGTGAATCAGATGGATACTTTTATCCTGGAGATTGGGCCAGAGCCAGATGCACAGTTGAGTAGAAAGTCGGTATAGCTCGGTCACAAAGACTAGCGTTTTGGCTGATCAGGAGAGACATGGTAAATCTTCTTTTGAATATGACAGAAACAAAGATTAGGCATTGAAAACACACAGAAATTGAAGGTGAAATTATTTAGTTCTTATATTTTAAGAGGTCTGAATGTTTATTTGCATGGAGAGCATATTTGAGGAATTTAATCGAAAGTTAACCGACGTTAACATAACTTTAAAAATTATGACATAGAATTGAAAATATTATAACATGTGACCTGTGGGGGAATGAGGAAGATAACAATTATTATTTTTTCCAAAAATTGCTTTAATGTAAAAAACAGAATATTATTAATCTTGCAGTCACATTGAACAGAATAATGAAATGAAGGATTTGTAATATGAGAGAGTATCTGAACAATACTATAAAAATATTCTCATGAGTTCTCATTCTCATCTTGTGCTGGATTTACCCATATTACAAATGCTAGCATTTTATATTATGTACAAAAATTTTATTCAGTTTATATTACTAACATAATTATTTATTTTGATGCCAGTTAAAACTGAGAGCTGAATGTTAACACAAGCAGTTCATTCATTGTTTCTTTGTTGTGTTTTATGAAGAAATAATGGCTACTCATACCAGGTTGCTAAGGAAATTATGTCACAATTGCACATTTCTGAATATAATTTAACAGCTGCACCAATGAATAGAAGAAACTTAAAGTAAGGATTTTGAAAGTTTTCCTCCTTTGATTTCAGAATTAGCTTAATCTTGAGCTTTGCTTCTGTTAAAGGGTCAGGCAAGTAATTGGAGAAGATTTTTGACAGCATTGCTATGAAAAACATCTTTAGGTCTTCTAAGCCATTGTTTGCACTGCTCAAATAACTTCTTTTCTCCAGAGCTTTTCCTCTGCCAACTCAGTTATACTGGAGTTGCCTCCATTCCTGAACTTGGCCATGTTAGACTCAGCCAGCTTTCCAAATTACACTGAGAGATTGCTGCATTATTGGAGATACCGCAATGCAAGCAGCCTGTGGTTCAAGTAGATATTCGTATCTCTACATTTTTAATTTAATTGTAGCATATATCGTGATTAATGTTCCCACCTCAACTAAATCCACCAAAAACAGATTGACTAGGCGTATAGTTCGGTTTATAAGATCTTCTGTCAACAAAATCAGACTACTGTATTAGTCTTTGAGGAGAAAGTGAGGTCTGCAGATGCTGGAGATCAGAGATGGAAATGCGTTGCTGGAAAAGCGCAGCAGGTCAGGCAGCATCTAGGGAACAGGAGAATCGACGTTTCGGGCATTAGCCCTTCTTCAGGAATGAGGAAAGTTGGTCCAGCAGGCTAAGATAAAAGATAGGGAGGAGGGACTTGGGGGAGGGGCGTCGGAAATGTGATAGGTGGAAAGAGGTCAAGGTGAGGGTGATAGGTCAGACTGGGGTGGGGGCGGAGAGGTCGGGAAGAAGATTGCAGGTTAGGAAGGCGGTGCTGAATTTGATGGATTTGACTGAGACAGGCTGGGGGGAGGGGAAATGAGGAAACTGGTGAAATCCGAGTTCATCCCTTGTGGTTGGAGGGTTCCTAGCCGGAAGATGAGGCGTTCTTCCTCCAACCGTCGTTTCGCTGTGGTCTGACGATGGAGGAGTCCAAAGACCTGCATATCCTTGGTGGAGTGGGAGGGGGATTTGAAATGTTGAGCTACAGGGTGGTTGGGTTGGTTGGTCCGGGTGTCCCAGAGGTGTTCCCTGAAACGCTCCGCAAGTAGGCGGCCCGTCTCCCCAATATAGAGGAGGCCACATCGGGTACAAAGGATGCAATAGATGATATGTGTGGAGGTACAGGTGAATCTGTGGCGGATATGGAAGTTTCCTTTGGGGCCTTGGAGGGAGGTGAGGGGGGAGGTGTGGGCGCAAGTCTTGCACCTCCTGCGGTTGCAGGGGAAGGTGCCGGGAGTGGAGGTTGGGTTGGTGGGGGGTGTGGATCTGACGAGGGAGTCACGGAGGGAGTGGTCTTTATGGAATGCTGATAGGGGAGGGGATAGAATCATTGAATCATACAGCACAGAAACAGACCATTCATTCCAATTCATCCATGCCAACCACGTTTCCCAAACTAAACTCAATCCATTTGCCCGCAACTGGCTCATATCGCTCTAAAACCTTTTTAAATGTTGTAACTCTACCTGCATTTATCACTTCACTGGCAGTTTTTCCACATATGAACCACTGTTCATGTGAAAAAGTTGCCCCTTTTGAAATCTTTCTCCTCTCACCCTAAAAATATGCCCTCTCATTTTGAACTCCCCTCTCCTAGGGAAAAAAAGACATTTGCTATCCAACTTTTCTAAGCCCTTCATAATTTTATAAATCACTATAAGGTTACCTTAACACCAAAATACTCCAGTGAAAAAAGTCCCAGATTATCCAGCCTTTCCTCATAACTCAAATTAGTGGGCGGCACGGTGGCACAGTGGTTTGCACTGCTGCTTCACAGCGCCAGAGACCCGGGTTCAATTCCTGCCTCAGGCGGCTGACTGTGTGGAATTTGCACGTTCTCCCCGTGTCTGCGTGGGTTTCCTCCGGGTACTCCGGTTTCCTCCCACAGTCCAAAGATGTGCAGGCCAGGTGAATTGGCCATGCTAAATTGTCCATAGTGTTAGGTAAGGGGTATGGGTGGGTTGCACTTCGGCGGGTTGGTGTGGACTTGTTGGGCCGAAGGGCCTGTTTCCACACTGTAATGTAATCTAACCTAATCTAATCAAGTAATCTAAAAAACCCTCTAGTCCCATTAACATCCTTGTAAATCTTCTGTACCTTCTCCAATTTAATAATTTCTACCAGAAGTGGGATGAGGAATGCAAGATTTGCTTCTTTTTCTTTTGTTTTCTTTCTCATCACTTTGGATTCGAAAAGTCAACTCTAATTTTCTTCCCTGCAGTTGCTACCACACCTGTTGCATATTTCCAATGATGGTTTTATTTTGATTTTGCAGGGGCTTTGCCTGAATGGTTGTGGAGATAGCTCCAAGGACATTAGATTTTGTTTGACTATCCTCCTATTTATCTGGAGTGAAGGCATTGCTAACAGAATTTCTCTCTCATGCTTATGCTGACATACAGTGTGTAGACTGGTATTATTACTGTTTCTGGGACGAGGGTCCCAGTTATGAAGCAATGTAAGGAGAGATATTCTGGTTCCCTTCTTTATTCAACTCCTCCCTCGGTTGGTCAGGTTATCATATCAGAAACATTTTGAAAAGCTTCTGACAGACATAATAAGACATTGTATAAGCGTAGATCTTTTTGTCAGAGGCATGGTGGATTCAAATTCAAAGGTTTCATAACTCCTTAATAGTGATAACACTATAATCTGCATTTTGTTCTATTATGCTGATGTACTTACGAAAGATATGATTTGTCTGGTTGGCACACAATACAATATTTTTCACTGTATCTCAGTACATGTGACAGTAATAAATCAAAACAAATCAGATTAAGTCTTTGGTTAAGTGGCCATGTGTAAACCGATATCAGCAGAGTAAAGTGTGGTGAGCAACACTGTTCAACTCATTCCTGACTTCATCTGATTGTAATAATTAGTTATCAAAGTACTCGAGAAAAGGACACCCTGTTAATTGCTGCTCATTTCTCCATTCTTAGGGAAGGAGTCAAATTGCAACACTGAAGCCACTGTAATGCTGCATCTGATGTTAACTAAGAGAAAGTGAGGACTGCAGATGCTGGAGATCAGACCTGAAAAATGTGTTGCTGGAAAAGCGCAGCAGGTCAGGCAGCATCCAAGGAGCAGGAGAATCGACGTTTCGGGCATAAGCCCTTCTTCAGGAATCCTGATTCCTGAAGAAGGGCTTATGCCCGATACGTCGATTCTCCTGCTCCTTGGATGCTGCCTGACCTGCTGCGCTTTTCCTGCAACACATTTTTCAGCTCTGATATTAACTAACTCAACAAGGAACAGAAACTAAAAAGAGACTTTTCTTGTTGCTATGGCTTGGATTACAAGATGTATCTGCATATTAAACAAGTCGTTAAAATTACAACTACTGGCCTCAACCAAGGCAGGCACAGTAGCTGAGATAGTTATAGACTTGTGCCTACATAGTAGAAAGTAGCAGAAAACAAAAGATCAGCAAAGATTTCTGTATTAGTGTTTGATTTCTAGTGGTTCATACAGGAAACATATCTGTGTAAAATGTATGGGAGGAGACAGCATTCAGCTCAGCTATGAATCACAGTGCTGTTGGGAAGGGAATTCCAGGATTTTGACCCCATGACAGTTAGGGGCTATTGATATGGTCCCCAGTTCAAGGAGGTGTGTGACTTAGAGGGAAACTTGCACGTGGTAATATTCTTATACAATTGCTCCCCTTGTCTTTTAAGGTGGTAGAGGAGCCCTGGTGATCTACTGCAGTACGTCTTGTGAATGGTACATATTGTCACTGGTGTTGAAGGGAGTGAACCTAAATCCTAACATATTAGGTTGTGAAATTGAATTGAACAAATCTGAAAATTAGGAAAAGTCAAATTTTAAAAACAAATAGTTCACTCTCTAATGTCCATCCTTAATGAGCACCACTTATCTCATTCTGATCTTGTATACATGTGACTCCAGTCCAACAATATATGGTTAACACTTATATTCTTCAATGTAGCTAAGGATGGGTGTAAACTACCCACCAACAGAGCCATCCATGTCTCCACAAAAAACACTGCTCTTCTAATCTGCTCTATGAGTGTGTGCATTGCCTGTATGAATTCACTATCCACCCAGCCTTAAGGGCAGCACTGTGATTAAAAAAAACAAGGATTAAAAATGTCAGTATCTTTAATTATGTAGGAATAAAAAGCCTCCCTATGCAAAACCCTGCTTATACTTGGTCTTCACTTTATATTTTCTACAGTAAACAGCAACAGCCCAGTACACTATTTCATTGTCTACAATGCAACATTCTAGCTCAGGAATGTGGATTTATTCTGTATTCGCAAGCAACATAGATCAGTATTAAGCCAGAATGAAATTGCAAATGTAAAGTTGCTGACATTGATTTGTGAACAAATGTTCATTACAGCAGACTGCTTCACTTTGGTCAGCAGGTTTTATCAGAATCAATCCTGAAATGTCGGCTGAATTTTGTCATTTTGAGTGGAAATGTTTGGCTGAATGAGATGCATGGTGCCCAGTCTGCTCTGGCTCAACGTGACGTCTCTCACATAATCTTCTACTCTTGAACTTATTAGTTATGCAACCATGCTCCACAGCACCCCCTCTTTGGAATCACATGAAAGTGCTCATAACTGCAGACACCTTCCAGTATTCACTCCACTGGCGGGAGGTGCCATGGTTTAAAGTCCAGCTGTACACCAATTCGTCAGGTCAGGAGCTACCCTTCCCACTGTGACAACACTCTAAGGATATGGTCCAGGAAAGGAAGCTGGCACCCTGCTTTGCCAACAAGGACCTGGAGGTGCTGTGAATAAGGTGATGGAGGAAACAAGTGTTGTGCGCCACAGGTCTAAACAAATACACAGTAGTACAGGAAGAAGGTGAATGATGTTCTGTATACTGCAACAGTAAGTACCACCATCTTCTCTCTGCTAGTTCACACACACAGGACCACTTCTCAGTCTAATCTGCCACTGCATACACATCTCACCGAGGTTTACAGACTACAACTCCCAGTATTGCATTCATCATCTCGACTCAAAAGCTCTCACATGCCACATCCTCTTCCGTACCACATCCTCCCAAACTAAAAACCCTTTCTGCCCTCTGTGCTTCCTATTCACTACTGGGGACACCTCACAACCTCTCTGCTCCTGTATTATTACTAACAGTGCTTCTGTTCACTTCCATCAGACTTAATCCCTTCCTTTGTGATCTTGCAGGTAGAATTGACTTCAAGTGGCTTGAGAGAGCCAAGCCCAGTAGTGCTGTTGGATACGGGGGTATGCAGGGAAAGGGGTAATGGTGGTGACCTATGGTTCATCACTTCATATGATTAGAAAATTCTTGATCTGATCAAAAAGTGTGACCATTCATGGGAACAGGAAGACTGCAACAGACAACCAGCCCAGTATGCTTCTCTGTGTGGTATTGCAGAGCTCTTCAATTACCACAAATGCTTATTCATTCTAACCTGCACTAGATTTTACAGCTCTTGGACAAATGATTCCTCCTCTTCTCTTACACAAACACTACAGGCATCCAGCAAACCTCCACCCTGAAGCAGTCAGTGTGAATTCCCTCAGCTCTGTCTCCCCCTCTAAAGAGGAGTTGTCCTGAAATCTCAGAGAATGAACCAGAAAAGCTTTTACTGGCACACTCTACAGTTTCAGACTCCACCATGGCGTGCTTTCAAGATTATAATCAGGACCTAGATCTGATGAGCATTTTACTGACATACCTCTGTCGTTGGTTGAAAAACAAGTGCCCCAGGTCTTGACACTCAGCATCCAGCATAAAATGGTCCCATGATCTCAGCCATTATGGCTTTGTCAAAATGCACAGGTAGGCACAGGAACAGTAGGCAAGTTTGTCAGAGGTAGTCGGTAGACTGGATCAGAGAATAATGGAGTTGCCAATGTAATCAAACCATACTGACTCCAACATTCTAGCATCTGGCTGCCTCTCTGGACATGTTGATGACTGCCATGGAGAGGAAGGTCCAGCACACTCACTGTCACTGAGTGGAGGAGAATTAGTGTTCAAGGACACCAATACAGGTCATTTTGGTGAAAACAAAATCAGATGAAAACTGGGAGAAGCAATCAGTGAGCTGCAACCATCAGATACCGCTCTGACTTTCATGTCAGGAATTTGTGGTGTATCGTTTCTTGGGGAAGGAGAGAACAGGAAGTGGCATTGAAATGAGATGATTTACATTATTAATGAGGTGAAAATGTATACACATAGTAAAATACAACTCTTTAATATTTTCAAACTCTGAATTCCTTCTCTTTAAATATTTTCTGTGATCTAGCCTGGCGTAGAGAACTCCAAACAGTCAGTACCCTTGGAGATAAGAAATTCCTTCAAATCTGACTGTTAAATGAGTATCCTCTTATTCTGTACCCATCTGCCCTCGTTTGAGATTTCCTCACCAGTGGAACCATCTTCTCAGTTGATACCCTGTTAAGCCCTGTCAGAATCACGTATGTTTCAATAAGATCATCCCTCATTCTTTTAAACTCTAATAAATAAAGGTTGGAGCTGTTCAGGTATTCTTGATATACCAATTCTGTTATCCCACGAATCAGCTCGTGGACCTTTTTTGATCGCCTCCAATATTAGTCCAGCCGTTCTTTAGTACGTGGATACAAACTTTTCCCATTACTGCAGGTGCTGCCTCAACACTGTGTACAATTGCAACAAGATTTTCCTATTTTTAAATTCCAATCTCCCAACTGAATGCCAGATAATATAGTTAGCCAAGTATCGGGACCTTGCAGTCTTGTTTGGATAATCTGAAATTCGGTTAATCAAATGCCAGATAATCAAGGTTCCTCTTGTATACTACTACATCTGCTGGTTCCCTTTTTCCATGTTATTTTTAATTTTCTTGTGTGATATGTGGTTAGCTGGTCAGCATTTGTTGCCTATTCCTAGTTGGTCTTGAGAAGGTGCTGGTGTAACGCCTTCTTGAAATGCAGCAAACCACATACTGTAGGTAGACCAACAATGCCATTCAAGAGGGATTTCAGGGATTTTGATCCAATGATACTGAAGGCACTGTGATATATTTCCAAGTCAGGATGGTGAGTATCTTGGAGGGGAACTTGTAGGTGGTAGTATTCTCATGTAACTGCTGCCCTAGGCCTTTTAGGCAGTGCACCTTAAAGGTTGTACACACTGATGCTACTGAGCATCAGTGGTGGTAGCTTGTAAATGTGGTGCCAGTCAAGTGGATTGCTTTGTTCTGGATGGTGTCAAGTTTCTTTAGTGTTATTGGAGTTGCACCCACTCAGGCAAGTAGGGAACATTCCATTAAACTCCTGACTTCTGTCTTGTAGATGATGGACAGGCTCTGGGGAGTCAGGAAGTGAGTTGTTTGTTGCAGTATTACTAGATTCTGACAGTTCACGACTGGATGTGGAAAGACTGCAAAGCTTAGCTCTGATTCATTGCTTGTGGTTTTGCTTAGTTCTGTCTATGCTGTTTGGCATGAAAGTAGTCCTGTTTGAGAGTTTCACCAGGCTGATACCTCATTTTTAAGTATGTGTGGTGCTGCTCCCAGTATGCTCTCCTGCACCCTCATTGAATTAGGATTGATTCCTAGCTTGATGGTAATGGTTGAATGGAGGATATGTTGGGCCATGAGGTTGCAAGTTGTGCTGGAGTACAATTCTGCTGTTGTTTACTATTCTGCTGATCCACAGCACCTCATGGATGTCCAGTCTTGAGTTGATATATCTGTTTGAAGTCTGTTCCATTTAGCATGGTGACAGTGCCACACAACACAATGGAGATTATTCTCAATGTGAAGGCCAGACGTGTCTTCCACAGGAACTGTGTGGTGATTGCTCTTACCAATACCATTATGGATAGGTGCATCTGCAACCAGCAGATTGGTCAGGATGAGGTCAACTGTGTTTTCCCTCTTGTTGGTTCTTTCACAATCTGCTGCTAGTAGCTATATTCTTTAGGAGCCAATCAGGTTGATCAGTAATGCTGGTGCCAAGCCACTCTTGCTGATGGACATTGAAATCCCCCTCCCAGAGTACATTTTGTCTTGCCAACTTCAGTGTTTCCTCCAAGTGTTAATCAACATGGAGTACTGATTCATCAGCTAAGGGAAGACTGTACATAATAATCAGCAGGAGGTTTCCTTTTCCATGTTTAAATTGAAACCATGAGACTTCATGGGGTCTGCAATCAATGTTGAAGACTCCCAAGCAACTCACGACTGTATACCACTGTGCTGTCACCTGTGCTGGGTCTTTTTTGCTGATGGGACAGAATGTATCCAGAGATGGTGATGGTGACACATTATCTGACTCCATGAGTAGAACTACATCATCAGACTGTTGCTTGACTAGTTTGTGAGATAGCTCCCCCAATTTTAGCACCAGCCCCCATATGTCAGTAAGGACGGCCTTATAGGGTTGACAAGGCTGTTTCTGCCATTGTCTGTTCTGGTGCCTAGGTTAATGCTGGGTGGGCTGTCTGGTTTCATTTCTTTGTTGAGACTTTGTAGCAATTGTTACAACTGAATGGCTTGCTCAGCTATTTCAGAGGGCAGTTGAGAGTCAACCAGGTTGCTGTGACTCAATTCTACTAGTTATTTCCTCAAAGAACTCATGTGGATTTGTCAAACATTATTTCCCTTTCACACAACCATGATGACTCTGATCATTTGTGTTTAGCTTTTCTAAATGTCACGCCATTTCTTCCATGACAAACAGGACTACTTTCATGCCAAACAGCATTTTCCCAAAGCCAAATCTTAGAGTGTCCACTCAGGTTTACATGTCAGGAATTCTCGGCATCTGGTTTCTCTCTGTCCCATGATATCTTAAAAAGGTCCATATTAATGAATCAAAATTTGCAGTTAATGAGGTTGATATGAAGCAAAAGTCCATGATAACAGGTGTCTTGCTGCTCTGTAGCGTGAATCTGATTTCAATGTCCGGAACACTGTTGAAAAATGCAACTAATTGCTCTCAAGATCTAGAAGCATTGAGCTGGACTTGACACAATTCTCCCCGATTTCTGGTCATATTCCATGTTATTCAGAGCTCCACAAGATTCTGCCCTGCGTCTTCACCCTAATGGAATGGATATGGATTACAAAACAAGGAAAATTGCAACCTTTTTTTGAATTATAACTAATGTTCTTAATTCAGTTAAAAACTATTTTTAAGGAAATCGAAGGTTTGATGAATTTAGAAAATTTGTTTTTGACACAGCATATCTTTGCACCCACAGGCTTAAACATGGACTGAGCCCACTTTATAAATATGCACTTAATAATTTTACAAAAATTATATACAGAGAGATATCAGTATTGGATAAATGCTTAGATTTTCAATAGTGATTTTGCTGAAACCCTAAAACATAACCTATTGCAAAGAAAATATAAACTGTTTGATATGAGATGAACTCCATTTGTTGTGTGTTTGGCTTGTGTTAACCTAAGTGAAATATATTTCTGGATGCCTTCTGTCCAATTCATTATTATTAATTAATATATTAAAATTAATATTATAACTTAGACAAGCAGTCAACTCCAGGACCTCCCAAGTGGTAAATTACAATAATAGGTACTCTTGGGAGGGGCACATTTTAATTAACTACACTGCAAGTAATGACTCTTCAATTAAAATCTCTGCAGGCTACATTTGATCTAGGAATCAACAAAAGCAATTTCTGTACGTACTTGTAGAAACAACACAACTATTAACCTTTCATGGTGACTGTTTTCATGCATCACAGTCGAATAATATAGTGCATATGGGCAGCTATTATCAACACAAAATGAGATCACAAGTTAAATAAAGGCAGTCATAAATCGCATATATACATGATTTCATTTAATAGACTTTTCTATTAGCAGCTTGTTTTTCTTCTTCATTCCTTGTACAACTAATGATGATTTGTGGTGACAATTGATTGTTATCAACTCTTCCTGCAGATCACCAAAAAGTAGGAGCAAACATCAGGTGTTCAGCCCCTCACACCAGTCCACTATTTAGGATACCCTGGCTGATCTAATTGTGCCCTTAAATGAACTTAACTGTCTGTTTTGCCATAACTCTTGATTCTCTTACAGATCAAAAATATGTCTAACACAGCCTGACTACTCTCTGAGGAAGAGAATTCTGAAATCTAACAACCCTGCTAGATCTAATTCCTCCTCATCTCTATCTTAAATGGGAGACCTCTTAATTTTAACCCGTCTCCTTTGTTTGGAGTCCTCTCAGCCTTCACCCTGTCAAATCTCCTCAGAACGCTCTACATTTCAGTAAGAATGTCTCTCATTCTTCTAAATGCCAATGAGCAAAGGTATAACTCGCACAATATTTCCTCATAGGGCAAATCCTTCATCCCTGGTATCAGTCAAGAAAACCATCTATGAACTGCTTCCAATGTTTTTCACCTTAAGTAAGTGGATCCATATTGAGCATAATACTCCAGATTTAATTTCACTATGTCCCTGTACAGCTGTAACAACATTACCCTACTTTTTTACTCCCTTGCAATAAAGGCTGACATTTCATTTGTCTTGCCAATTACTTGCTATACCTGCATTCTAACTTCTTGTGATTTATGTACTGGACACCCAACTCCCTCTGTACCATACATTTCTGCAGTCTCTCCATTTAAATAATATCCTGGTATTCTTCCTGACAAAGGAGACAAGCATACACTTCCCACTCCATCTCTCAATTCTTTCGCCCACTCACTTAATCTCTCATTATGCTTTTGTGGACTCTTTGGTCTGAGGTTTCAAAGAGACAATATAAATGATACAGGCACATGTCTGGAGGTGCTGCTCCCAAGCACATATTATTTCTTAAGGGAGTTGGAATGGTGTGAGTTCTAATTTGAATATCATGGTTCATGGATGCAGCTGCACTTGTTAAATTGAGATGCTAGATCTATGTCCAAAACAAAGCTTATGCACATTAGAGCTGGTAGATAAAGATCTAATAAAATCAAGTTATTGCAGATGCCAGAAATCTGAAACAAACACAGAGAATGATGAAGAAACTCACCAGGTCTAGCAGCATTATGGACAGAGAAACAGTGTTAACATTTCAAGTCTAGTATAAATCTTCTTCAGAACAGGTGAAGATCTGAAGCTGCCAGTATTCTTTGGTGAGGTAAGGTACCCTTTTGGGTATAGTCCTGGAACACCTGGGAGTACAGGTGCTATTTGAAGGAGTTAGGATGTACTTTTATAGAGGTCAAGGGTCCTTTTACATTGTTAGATGCAAATATGACTTTCTGTAAAAGGTGCATGAACTCATTGAAATTAGCAAACACTTTGGAACTGTCAAGAGTACTGTCAAGATAGTTGACACAAGAACTACCAAAAAGATATAAAGAGGACTATCAAGATAGTTGTTAAATGGAGATGTCAAGCTACTAAACCATTTAAAAATCTTGCCCTTTAAACATTTAAAACACTGTTAAGCAAATCAGCATATGCTATTTCACTGTGTCTGTTGACAAAGCCTGAAATTTATCATCACATGATTAATGCTGCACAACTAATTTTACACCCTTTCATTACCATAGTGGGATCCCTGATAGATCCAATTGATCTTTAATCCTTTGACATTGAACTACAAATTCCAATGATTGTGGTTTGTTTTTAATAAGGGATGACAGGAAGTTGCATATAGTGAATGCCTTTTTTATGAAGCAAAGTGTTTTTCAAAAACAGAGACCTAAGAACTTTGTTTAAGATCAGCTTGGATCTTGAGGTTTGTTAATGTTGGACACTGGATGAGATGAGGTGATGGGATATGGTTATTGGAAAAGGGCAAAACTTGACATGGGGCTATAAAGAGTTGTGGGACATACAGGCTATAGGTTGGCATTGAAGGTACAAGTGGCCACAGGGAAGCATGGTGGCATGAGTTGGCATATATAGGTCATGGGGTGTATGGGGAGGGAGGGTGATATGAAGAGTGAGGGATGGAGAGTTGCTTTTGTTATTTTTTGAAAATCTTCAGCAAAGTGCACTGTGGTTGGCTTTCAGCTCAATTCACTTCCACAACTGGAACTTCCCACACAATTCCCGTAAAAACTATCCCCGTGAATGAAGGTCAGACCTTCTGGAGCACTGGTTCCTGGTAATCCTAACAGTCACTGGCTATGCACTCCTCGCCAGAGAGCAAAAGTACAGGCCTTTATGTCCTTTTACAATTTGATTTCTTACCAATATTTGTGTTATCAACATATCTATCTGGACTCAGTCCCTTCATTCAAAATTAATATAGATTGCAAAAAGTTGAAACCTCAGTACAGATCATGATGGCATCCACTAATTAGTTTGCCAACACCACAAAGGACTATACACCTCAATTCTTTGCTTCCTGTCATCCACCTTGCTTGTTCATACTTCAGAAGTTATTGCATGTGGAGCAGACTCCCATCAATTGTAATCGTAGTATTTATAAATCCTTCAATAGATGGTTGGATAAATATTTAAATAGACCCAACAATGAAGGGATATGCGCAGATGAAGATGATCAATTAACTTCTCAGCTCTGATGGCTTCTGTGTTCTAAGGAGGAGGGAAGAAGAAAGGTTGTGTCTATGACCAAGTAGACCAAAGGTGAATAGTGGAAAGAATGAAAATGCAATCATTTTGGAGATCCATTCAATACCGAGAGTTACAGATGTAAACTTGTCATCAATAGATGAAATAAATAGAGCAAAGACTATGTTCAGCAAAATTAGTATCGAAGAGAAATATAGTTATGCTGGAACGTACAAATTCTGCTACTAACTACCATAGTCCTGGGGCCATGGCATCATTTTCTAAATTGTGACATCATTTTCTGAAACAAAATTTAAAGTGGGCATTACTTATTCTTTAGTATCGTGGTAAGACTCAGAAGGAGTAATTTGCCCTAGTGTGGAATGTGTTGTCAGTGTATTGCAGCAGAGAAAAAAATTGATCTCTTTGTAACCCAGGATAAATATCACAGATGGAAACAACAGCTCAAGAGCTCCACATGCATAACTTACTGGTCTCTTATCATTAGTTTTACCGTTTTCATATACTAAATAATTAACCTAAGCATAACTAACTCCAATTTCACTGCCTAATCCAGTTTCCATGTTTTATGGAACTATAAAAAGCAGTAAATATGTGTCATACTATTAACAAAGTTACCAGGACATTCTGTACCAGGGCAGGTTCAACAGTGTCAGAGTTATACACGCATGGAAAACAAAATATTTTAAAACGAATGGTGATGTACTTCGTTTCTATTTTCTTTTTCTTTCTATGTGTTAAAGTAATCAGTCAATGTGAATACTTATAAAATATAAAAAAAATTAGCACATCAGGAGACGATCTTGTGGATCCATTTTTAAAAGGTGAAAGAATTGACCTTTTAAAATTGGTCTGTGGCACCATGCTTCCCTGTGGCCACTGAAATGGCAATATTGTAAAGGAGAAACTCTTAGTGAAAGGTCATGCTATTGAAGGCTATCCTCTCACAGATGGGGAGAAGTGAATTTTGGCAGAGAGCAGAATAAGACTTGTGTGTGATACATATTTGATTGAAAGGTGTCTTCACATTCAATGTGGGTAATTACAACCTAGTCTGTCCAGGACGACATTGATGAAATCAGATCAGCTCCTGTTTTGCAACCCACCCAATTTTACTTTCCATCGTAGTCATGACGTGTGTTTGTGTGTAGTGGGGGGTGGAGGTGGGGTTAACATGGGAGAAGGTTAAGTTAATATTAATCTCACTCTCATAACTCAGATATGTCAAGCAGCCATTTGGATGAGATTACCAGCAGACTGGCAATTTGGCAAGAAATCTGTATGACCAGCCAGTTTACTCAAGCTTGAACACATTTCCTGTCACACAAGCATCTGTGGAACTGTATATCAGCAAGAATCAGGCTTTCAGATGAGGAGAAAACTGCTGGAAAAAAAAATCAGAATTGCAATTTCTTACAAAATGCAATGTTTTAAATATTGGGTGAATGTTACAAAATTAACATTTAATGATCATATATTGTACAATTCTTAAATTGCTGTGTCAAGTAAGATGCAATTAATAGCACTAAATGCAGGTGATGATTCAAAGTTTTTGAAGTTACAGTCACAGAACAAAACTTTATCATTCACCACAGCGTGTGCAGGAAATAGGCAATGGTGCAGCGTTCACCCTGAGGGACAGAGGAAAAGATCAACGATATTCAATTCTTCAGCTTGTTACACCCCCACAAAATTCTTAGTTACTGCTTCAAGATGACTAAGTGTCAGCCAGGACTCAGTTGGTAGCATTCTCACTTCTGAGTCAGAACGTTATGGGATTTAGCACAAAATATAGGTTGAGATTGCCAATGCGGTGCCATCTTTAAGATGGGATGTTAAACCAAAGATGCTGTATACCCTCTAAAGTGGATGTGAAAGATCCCAGGCACTATTCCAAGAAGAGAAAATGGAGCTTTTTTGAAATCTTGACAATATTTATCCATCAATAAGCATAATTAAATTAGACTAAGTGATCATCATCACATTGGTTGCTGCTTATTTCCAATGTTACGTAAGAACACAAAAAGTAGGTTGTGGAATAAATCTCATGGTCCATTGAGCCAGATTCATCATTTAGTACATTCATGTCTGAACCTCCATCAATTCCACTTCCACCCCCTTCCACAAAATCCCATGTCCCTTGATTGCCTGAGAGACAAAAAGTGTGTTTATCTCAACCTAACATACATATAACAATGAAACACCCACAACTCTCTAGAAGATATTTACAAATATTCACAAACACTTTACAGAAGGAATTTTCCCTCAAAATGATTGGCTCCTTTTCCTGAGCTATGCACCAGGCTTTAGATTCCAAGGAAAATAACTTATTAACTATCTTCTCTTCAGAGATATTAACCTAAAATGTGTTGGGTTAGCCAAAACTAAATTAAACAAAATGAGAAAGGAGAAAACATATGAAGTTCTGGTGATGATCTAATGATTAGAAAGGTCACTGGCTGTAAAGTCCTTCTGCGTTTTGCTGAAGGAATATGCATTTGTTTACATCAATCATTGTAATTCAGCAGTAATGAATTGAACTGTCAGAGCAACTCTGGAAGGGTTGAAGTCTTGTTTAAACAGACACAGTGAAATGTGGATAATGTGGATATTTATTAGTTGAATTTGTGGTTATCATAGAATTTTGTTGTGAACATAAAAATGGTGAACAATGAGCACAACGTAAAGTTTTTTATGTCAAAGTTCATTAAAAGCAAGTGATAACTTTCTTTCTGAGGAGACCCATCCAAATATTAATGAGTTAATTGATCAAACCAAGCCCGAGGAATAATCACAGGAATAACTTGAAACGTTAATGCTGCTTTATTCCCACAGATGATGCCAGACCTGCTGAATTTCGCCAGCAATTTCTATTTTTGTGTTGAAAATAAAACAAGTTTCTAATATTTACCAATGGTGAAACTGATCATTTGCTGGAGACTGGATAGTGCCAAGATTTGATTGCACAGTTTCTTCATATGGAAAGAGTATTAAAAAAGCCTTGCCTCACTGCAAAATTAGTTAGCTGAGGATGTAATTTGATCAAAAGCCAGAAGTTGTGACAGAGCAGGCTGATCATCTGTTTTGGTCTGATCTTTGTCAAGTCCATGTAAAAGGGCTTCACTTGTGATTGTAAGCATTGTATTGGTGAGTTTTTTTGCAGTGTTTTTTGTGGTGTAATTTGGTTTTAATAATGTTCAAGAAAATTCTCTTTACTAATATGTAGATGTGCCCACTAGAACAGAGCTAAACTCAACCTTCTCTTGGGAAATAAGGCACTGCAAGTGACTGAGGTGTTAGTGGAGGAGCACTTTGTGACCAGTGACTGTAAGTCCAGTGGTTTTAAAATAACTATGGAAAGGGATAGGCCTTGTATAAAAGTTAAAGTTCTAAATTGGAATAAGGCCAGTTTTGACAGTATTAGACAGGGACTTTCAAAACTTGATTGGGGAAGGCTGTTTGCAGCTAAAAGGATGACTAGCAAGTGGAAGGCTTTAAAAAGTGAGATAATGAGAATACAGAGATAATATGTTCCTGCTAATGTGAAGGGCAAGGCTGGTAGGAGTGGATAACTAGCCATATTGAGACGCTGGTCAAGAAAAAGAAAGAGGCATACGTCAGGTGTACTCATCTGGGATCAAATGAATCTCTCAAGGAGTGTAAGGGGAGTAGGGGAATACTTAAGAAGGAAGTCAGAAGGGTAAAAGGGGAAAATGAGATAGCTTTGGCAGGCAATGTTAAGGAGAATGCAAAGAGATTCTACAAGTACATTAAGGGAAAAATAGCAACCGAAGAGAGAATAGCTCTCCTTAAAGAAGAGCTATGTGTCGAAACGTAGGAGATGGGTGAGATACGAAATGAATAATATGCACCAGTATTTACTGTGGAGAAAGGCATGGAAGCTAGGGAACTTGGAAAAACTAAATAGTAACATCTTGAAAATAGTCCACATTACAGAAGAGGAGGTGCTAGAGCTCGTAAAACCTATAAAGATTAATAAATCATTTGATCAAGTCATTCCTAGGATGTTGTGGAAGCTAGAAATTGTGGGGCGCCTAGCAGAGATATTTTTATCACTTACAGCCATGGGTGAGTTGTCAGAAGACTGGAGGGAGGCTATTATTGTGCCCTTAAAAAATTCTGCAAAGAAAAGCCAGGGAACTAGAGACTGGTGAGTCTGACTCTATGACTGTATGACTTTAAATTCTGTTGCTAGAACTACCTTGAGTTATTGATGTTTGTAGTTATCCTGATGGATGAAGGAACACAGGAATAAAAGCCTACACCTATCATTTCCCTGCAATCTGTTTCAATAAGATCCTCATAAGTAGTTACTTTAGTAAACCTTTATAAGGTCACTGATGACAATGTAGATTATATCTTTCTATATGGTTGTAGTGATGACTAGACCCAAAGAACTGGAGGAAAGTAGCAGGAAGAGTGCAGAATGAAACCCAGCAACAGCATATTGTTATAGATAAACCACAAGGCCATAATCGAAACATGTCTGAACCACTGAACTGGATTCAACCTGTTATAGTCACCTTTGGGTAACTGGTTAATAAGAGCTGCTGAGAGCAGATCATATGATGAGCCAACCAAATCTCTTCTTTGTGTTTAATAAACTGCTTTGATTGAAAACATGGAACAGAAGGAGAGACAGCAAAGTACAAGACCCCTGAGTAGGGGCACACTCTCTCTCCATTCACCATGTAATTTTAACACTGCCTGTTGTTTGACAATCTACACAACACAAGTAGTGTTTAATGAATCAATGTGGCAACTGCTTTCTCAAGGAAAAATAACAAACCATCTAATGATATCTTTAAATTATATCAATGCTGTATCCTGAGACCATCCAACCCAGCCTGAATATTATCAATCCATTAGATTCACAAACCATTAACTCTTACTGGACTTTAGAAACTGCTTCAGCACACTCATCACTCTTCATGAAAGACATTGAAGGTCCCCACACAGAGTACATTCTGTGTTTTTTTCCTATCTTCAGTGCTTCCTTGGAGAAGTAATGATTCATCAAGAGAGGAGGATGAAAATCAGCAAGCAGTTTTCTTATTCCTGAATCATCTGATGTCATATGGGGTCTAGAGAAAATGTTGAGAACTCCTAGACGACCTCTTTCTGAACAACATATCACAGTTCCAATGCTTTTCCTGAATCCATTCTGCCAATGACTCAGGTCACACTGAAGGATGGGACAAGCTCCCAAATATTAGTTGGAATGACTTTGCTGGACAAGGATCGACCCAGGGCTCGGTTTCCCATTGGCATTTCTGGTGCCTGAGCCAATGTCATATTATCCGAGTTTTATTCCTTTTAACTTTTTGTAGCAGTTTGAAATCACAACGAGCGCACTTAAGAGTCAGCCACATTGCCGTCTCTCTGAAATCACATTTTGGCCACACCAGATAATCAAAGCAGATTTCCTCCTTGAAAGAACATTAGGGCACTGGAAATATTTTTACGACAATCAATGTTAAAGTAATTGTAACATCATTGAGATGAAGTTTCAGTTCCAGATTTATTTCTGTTAAGAGATTGAATTATTATTTAAATTTAAATTCTGCCAACTATGGTGAGACTTGAACCCATGCTATTACCTGGGTCTCTGGATTATTAAATTAGCAACATTAACTTAAGACCACAGCCTCTATTTCTACCAGGTGTTAGGGTAATAGGCCAGAACCCCTAAATACTTTGGATATTTTTAATTCCAGAATGTGTTTTTTAAAAGTGGGCTGATACACAGATGTAAATTAACTGTGGCTATCTGAAGAGAGTTTGGAATTTAACTTCTAAAGTGTTGAAGAGATTTCAAACTGAATTCTGATCTCTTGTGGATAAAAGGACACTGAACATTAAGCCATCCCGCTGTGGATTATGTCCCAAATTGCAGACGCGTTTTGAGTTTTTTAGTTTGAAGACAAATATTAAAAAGCCTGTTTCAACACTACTAGAATGCTCTAATGGGACAGAATGATCTTGTGTGGAATTAAAATTTAAATAATAATTGAATCTCTTAATAAAATAAATCTAGTTCAAGTATTAGCCTGCTGTGAAGAGTACAGTCGAAGAATTATCCTCTAGTCACCCTGTGTTTCAGGTAAAGGGACTCCAACTCTGAGTCCAGCAAGCCTGAAGAACTGAAGGATGCTCTCTCACTCGGAATGCTGGGATTGAATCACAGTTAAACAAGATCAGAACTACAGAATCACAAACAATTCAGAAAATTAAGGATCATGAAAACCCACTGTTCAACTACCAATGTCTCTGTATTGGAACCTTCCACTGTAATGACCGTACATTTTAACTCCCCGTCCTTAGTGAGCATTCAGAGAAGGATACATATTTTTCCAAACTTTTAAATTTTTACATTCACTTCTTATCTATAATCTGTGTATATGTACATTGCATTAGTATTTCTTCACATGTCATGATTCATAAACTCGCTCTTATTGTTAACTCAAAAAACCTGTTCAAATTGGCTCCTTTGAAAAGCTAAGTTCATTTAAATCAGGTAAATAATCTGTTTTCAAATTAATCATGCTGTAGCCAATTAAAGAGAGATGGGTGGTGAATAAAGAAGGGGAGTCTCCTCATCCAGAGGCTTAACAGCTTGGAGTATCCCATCTGGAATCATAATGAACTGGGGAACCTCATCCAGGCTCTGGTGATAACACATGATACAGAAGAAAGACAGTGGGTCATCTACAAGCTGAATTGCCTTAAACTAAAAAGAGAAATTATTTTTTAAAAATGAGCTCCAAAGCTATTTTTGAATAAATGTCAAATCCAAAGGTTTGGTCATGAAGACTGAACTCAACAAAAAAACAAGCTTTCCTTGTTTTGAGATGGCATGAATACAAGCCACATGGATCCAAGTTTTCTTGTGGCATTGAATGGAAGGAGAAACAGAAATTTCATTAGGTCTAATCAAGGTTTGGCTCTGTTGTTTTTGGCAATGTTCAGATGAGACTGTGCAGAGAGAGTTCCTTATTATTTAAGATTATTAGAAAGGTGTTCTATAATTCTTATTTATTCTCTTTCTCCTCACCCCTCATGCAAACACTGAGTCATGTTTGGACATGGCCCCATGGTTAACAATTTCATCTGGCTGACCAGGTTCCATGTGAGTAACCAAACAGTTAGTGGCAGCAGGTGTTTTAACAGTAGTGACAGGAAGGAGCAAGTGAGGCAATAAGATCACAGCTAAGGCTGGTCTTCATCCAAAAACCACATATATCTGCTTTCCAGCAGAGGTCCTTGGATAGGAATAGGGAAAAGCAAGCCTGGTTACTTTATTGCCTCATGTGGCATTGCAACAACCTAACTGCCATCTCAGCTGAGAGAAACAGACAATCTGAATCCCAGATCGTTGTGGTCTGAATGGCTCACTGTTACTCTCTGCAATTACGTCCATCCAATAAGCCATCAGTGCACTGCCAATTAAATTAGACAGTTTTCAAGTTTTCCATTTTTGGCTGTGATACATTCTGCTAGTTGTCAGAAACTAGACTAGAGTTACTGCCCAGTAGTGCATTGACAATGAGAAAGTTGGCAAGTTAAGCCTCAAGACAGCCTGCCACTTCAATCTATCTCCTATAGCTGACCAATTGCCAAGGTCTTAACAGCATAAAGATATACCAGAATTTTCTTCAAACCAAAGTGGTTGATGTTTCTCTCTTCTATGCATATTTTCCCAGAAGTATACCACATTTTATTTTGGGAATCAACTGGATCAAATTTAACTTTTTGTGATCAGCAGGAAAGGATTTGGATGAAGCAATTGAAATAGATTAGCTCCATTTTGTATTCTGTGTGAGAAACAAAGGAGATGCAAGGATTGAAGGTGCACACCTCAATTGTTGGCAAGTTTTTTTTTTAGATTACATTACAGTGTGGAAACAGGCCCTTCGGCCCAACAAGTCCACACCGACCCGCCGAAGCGAAACCCACCCATACCCCTACATTTACCCCTTACCTAACACTACGGGCAATTTAGCATGGCCAATTCACCTGACCCTGCACATCTTTGGACTGTGGGAGGAAACCAGAGCACCCGGAGGAAACCCACGCAGACACGGGGAGAACGTGCAAACTCCACACAGTCAGTCGCCTGAGGCGGGAAGTGAACCCGGGTCTCAGGCGCTGTGAGGCAGCAGTGCTAACCACTGTGCCACCGTGCCGCCCTGCACGGTGTAAGGCTGGAGGATGTTACTGTGTTAGAAAAAGGCAAGGCCATACAGAACTTTCAACATGCGGATGAGAATTTATAAATTCAATGCAATGCTGGACCATGAGTTAATTAGCATCAAGTAGAATTTGTCAGAGCAGTGAATCTGGACTTCTCAAATTAATACAGTGAAGGACAGAACTTTGAAGTAAATTTGAAGACGATGTAGGGACTATAGGGATAGATGCGAACACTGTCTACAGGCAGTCATGAATGACAACAACATTAATTATTAATGGATTCTCTCCTGACCCTTCCACCTGCTTCCAAAATGGAGGATTTGGATGATTTGAAAATCCTTACCAAATGTTTTTTAACATCTTGGACACAGATTAACTCATAAAAACAATTATTTGGAGAAAGTAAAAGCCACACTGCAAATTAGTTTCTTCTTATCAGAGATTCAAATATCAGGATTTAAAGTTTACAGGGTACAGTGGAGTTTCCACTGAGATCAGGTTTTACAATTATAATAACACTGATCTAATGTTCTAGATAGAACACTTTGAGAATGCTAACCTCAGGCACTTTACTGTGAAGATGAGACACTGGGCCAAAGCTGAAATATATTGTTGGCAGTATTGGCCTAAAACCAGAGTTGTTTGAATTCTATTTTATGAAATCTGTCAACACATTGACAATTTATAATGTTAGAGAATACACATTGTCCTTAGGGGAGATGGGCTGAGGAGCCAGTGCAATTATGGTATATTAAGAAAAAAACAAATGAAGCTGTTATTTTATTTTCACATTATATCGGAACATCAAAGATAAAAGCTGACTTGCAAGGCTGTCATAAGTTTGTGTTTTAACTACAGGCAGGATTTTAACTCCACTCATTATCAAGAATAGTGTATGGGAGGTGTTAGCATTTGGGAAACTACAAGCATGTAGCTCCAACCAATGGCATTCCAGGTCACTGATCCTAGTGTTTCAGGAGGAACCCTACAAGGAGTAGCATTGATTCCCTGATCTCGCCCCCACCAGCTCCTAATCATGTGGACCCCACCACTGATTACCACCCTTCCCCTGCACCATAAAATGCCCCCTCTTTCATCTGATCACTGTGAACCTTGCTCCTTGCTCCTTTTGAATGGAAATGTTTTCTATTTGACAATCCTGTATTGAAGCAGATCTGTCAGAATATGGCAAAGACTGTTACTGTGTGTTTGTATTTCTAAAGAGAAGAGAGATGAAGTCAGGCAGAGCAATGGATTATGGATTAGAGAAGATCCGCTATTTCGGTATTGTCAGAGTCCAACTAAAGGAGTTCAGATACTGGCACCTTTGGGGACTCCGTCACTTCAGAACTGTGATGACTTGAGTGAGAGAGTATTCACAGATATTCATTTTATCTGTGGCAAACAGATCCAAGAGCTTCACTAGCATGTGGCTATGACAAGGAATGAAATGGTTGAGTGAGAAATAATGGATCCTCAAAGAGAAAGCAGGGTTTGAAAGACAGTGAAATTACACTTGATGCCACAATTGTGCAGGAAGTAATGTATGTGTTCTTTTTAACAGTATGAGGGATATCTTTGTTAATACAACTCTTTAAAGATATTTTTAATTTGAAAATTCCTTTGCCTGTTAACTAATATTTAAATTATGTTAATTTCAGAAAATTTGTCTCAGTAGTGTGTTCAAAACGTAAATCCAGCCCATCAATTTTCTGTCCATTCCTGATGAAGGGCTTATGCCTGAAACATTAATTCTCCTGCTCCTTAGATGTTGCCTGACTCTCTGTGCTTTTTCAGTGCCACCCTTTTGACTCTGACTCTCCAGCATCTGCAGTCCTCCCATTCTCCCATCAATTTTCTTCTCAATCAATGTGGAAAGTCCCTCTGGTATTCCACCCAGTCACTGTGCAACTGTCTCTACATCCCCAACAGCTGGCGAATGTGAAACTTCCCTCTATTACCCATCTTATTACCATAATATCTCCAACCCCAGCACCCTATCACTGGCAGCATAGATTGTTCTCATCAGGCACTCACTCTGGCTCCAGTCACCAATTACAGGGTATATTTGTGAATCTGGCTAAACACCAAGTGGGATTCCAGTAATAAAAGAAATATAAGAAGGAGTAGTCCATTCTGCTGTTCAGTTTTCTTTGCCATTCAACTAATTTACAGCTGATCTTCCACCTCAAATACCATTTTGCTGCACTAGCTGCATATTCTTTGATTTCTTCAATATCTTGAAATCTATTAATTCCTGGTTGAGCATGGAGAGCCTCTGGAGTTGAGAATTCTGAAAGTCCACTGACTGAAGAAGCTTTGACAAAGGGTCAGTTAGACTCGAAATGTCAGCTCTTTTCTCTCCTCACAGATGCTGCCTGACCTGCTGAGATTTTCCAGCATTTTCTCTTTTGGTTTCAAGTTCCTAAATAGCCTATTTATTATTCTGGATCCACAGGTTCAATACTTTCAGCCCATAAGCCAGAGCAAATATCCTTTCTGTATCCACCTTGTCCAACCCTTTTAAAAAAAGTTTTAAGTTTCAACAAGATCACCTCTCATTCTTCTAAATTCTAAAGAATACAGGTCCACTCTCTTCAATTGTTCCTCTTAAGATAGTCCCTCTAACCCAAGAATTAATCTGTTGAACCTCCACTGCACTCACTTTCTGGAAAGCATATTCTTCCTTAGGTAAGGGGATAAAAACAACACATGGTACTCCAGCAACAGGCTCATCAAAGTTCTGTACAATTGCAGCAAGCCATCTCAACTCCTGTACTGAAATGTCATGAAATAAAGGCCAACATACCACTTGTCTTCCTAATCTGCATGTTAGCTTTTATTAACTAATAAATAAGGAGACATGGGTCCCTTTCAACATCAACACTTCCCAACTTCTCACCAATTAAGAAAATCTCAACTCATCATTCCTCTTAACAAATTGGATAATCTCAAATTTATTCAAATTATATTGTATGATATTCTTTCCCACTCATTCAACCTGTCCAAATCCCCTTGAAGTCTCTTTAAATTATTTTCATAACATACATTTCCACCTAATTTTGAATAATAACACATCCTGCGTGTTCCTGCATCCACTTTGTCCAGAATACTGCAGCTTTGGCTTAAACAGTGATTTCTAAACTTTTGGAATTTCTCTTTTATTTTTTAAGCTATTCACATGTTCAAATAATCCATATGGAGTTTAAATCATCTTTTCAATTTGTCATGCTACTCTTAACTTATCTGTGGTCACAAGGATTCTCCAATCATCTAACCTTTGAAATTGCTTAAATTCTGCCCATATTAGCTCTTGCACTGTTATCAGTTCACAGTTCTCTGGATTGAACTCCAATTCTTCACTTCAGTGTGCCAGAAGTCTTTAATTATCCTCTTTAACTACTACTTTTCTACTTTCATATCATCTGTAAACTTAATAACACTACTCCATACTGTTGAATCCAGTTTGTTCATAAAAATGGAAAAGAACAATGAATCAAAATTGAATGCTTGAAGAACATTTCTGCAATCCATTTCTCCATTGGAGAAAAGAAGGTTTAGGGGTGACTTGATAGAGGTGTACAAGATGATTAGGGGTTTAGATAGGGTCGACAGTGAGAATCTTTTTCCACGTATGGAGTCAGCTATTACAAGGGGGCATAGCTTTAAATTAAGGGGGGGGGGTAGGTATAGGACAGATGTTAGGGGTAGGTTCTTTACTCAGCGAGTCGTGAGTTCATGGAATGCCCTGCCAGTAGCAGTGGTGGACTCTCCCTCATTATGGACATTTAAGCGGGCATTGGATAGGCATATGGAGGATAGTAGGCTAGTGTAGGTTAGGTGGGCTTGGATCGGTGCAACATCGAGGGCCGAAGGGCCTGTACTGCGCTGTATTCTTCTTCTATGTTCTATGTTCTCAGAATCACCCTTGCTTCTTGTCAAATTCATATATCCTGCACGTTTCCCTTTATTTCAACGGGTTTCTACTTTTTTTTAATAGCCTTCCCATGTGATGCTTTGTTGAATGTCAGGAGTCCCTATCTACAAAACCTACTGCAGTACATTCATCAACCTTCTGTGTTACCTCAACAAAGAATTCAACCAAGTTAGTCAGACAACATTTGCCTTTAAAAAAATCCATTCTTGCTCTTCTTGGTTAATCCTTAACTATCCTAATGAAATATTGTTTTTTTTCTGATAATGATCTGTAATAACTTCCCCAGCAACAAGGTTTATTTATCTCCCTTTCTTTAAATAGTAGTGGAACATCAGCAATCTTCCAAACCTTTGGCATTGCTCCTCTATCCAATAAATATAGAAAAGATTGTAACCAATGCCTCTGCTATTTCTACCTTTGTTTCTTCCAGGAAGATGAATGTATTTCACCCAGCAAATTTCAATTTTGTTAAATCTTATAGTATGCTTTCATTATTACAAACTGTTGCTTAACTTCCCTCTCCTCTATTATTGTGCATTGTCCGCTTCCTTTGTAAAACAAGGAAGCAAAGTATTCGCTTAACACTTTAACCAAGACCCGTGACTCTCAATGAAGATTTTCCCTTTTCAGATCTTAATAAAAAGGAATTACTTGCAATTATATAGCAATTTTCATGAACACCAGACATCTTAAAGCATTTTACAGTCAGTTAAGTACTGCTGAAAACACCAGCTAATTTCCACTCAATAAACTCCCAAAAACCGCAATGAGCAGATAATTTGTTTTTTTGGGTAATGTTAATTGAGGGATAACAGTAGTGACTCCCTGCAGTTCATCAAAATCGGACCATGGAATATTTTACCTCAAACCAAGCATCCTTAATTTACAGCTCATCCAAGAAAACATTGCCTTTGACAGTCTGGCAGTAAAGTGTCAATCTTGGTTTTTCTGCTCAAGTCCTGCAGTGAAACTTGAACCCTGAGAATCACAGGCCAATGCAAACTGATTCATAGCTGAATATTGTCAATAGGCTGAAACAAATGGAAGAATGCTGAAGAAACACAGTAGATCTGACAGTTTTTGTGGACAGAGAAACCGAGTTAATGTTTCGAGTCCAGTGTGACTCTTCTTCAGAAATGAAATATATTGGAAAATACATTTTTGTTTTTCATAGATTCTTTTTCAGATAAAACAGCTTAAAGGTAACAATGGCAAGAACCTATTTTCCAACACCTTTCAGTTCTGGAGAAGAGCCAAACCATTCTCAAAACATTAATTTTGTTTCTTTCTCTTCAAATGCTGTCATACCTGTTGAGTTTCTCCAGCAGTTTTTCTTTTTGATTCAGATTTCCAGCATCCAAAATATTTTGCTTTTATTCGACTGTCAATAGGTCCATCTTTTCCCCAGCTAATTGGTTATGCTTTACGAGTTTACAGGAATGTTTTAGGGTCAGATTTAATGTCATTCGCTAGTCTCTTCTTTGAACAGTTCTTTGTCTCCCATATCAAATTTTGTCAATTCCCACATTCACTTTCTCAAACAAAAGCAGAAGTTGCTGGAAAAGCTCAGCAGGTCTGGCAGCACTTGAGAAAATAAATCATAGTTAACGTTTCAGGTCTGGTGACCCTTCCTCAGAACTGATGTACTTTCTCAAATCTTGTTTATTAACTGAATCTTGCTCCTGAAAGTTGTCACAGCCTTTTCTTTCTGTTTATTTTAATTTCTATTTCCTTTGTCACTAGGGTACATCAAATTTAAATGCCTCACTGTTTCCCTTCTAAAGGATTATGCATAGTTTGCAGCTACCTGTCTCTTATTTGAATGTCCTCAGTTGCATTGTTACTATAAAATAATGCATACAAGATCAATGTGAGTGATCTCTAGCAACGCTGCTAAATTAATTAAAGTCCAAATAGACACGTTGTCAAAAATCTAACAAACTGCCAATGTGATGTTACAGGCAGGATTAAAGTTAGTGCCTAAAAACTGCAAAGGATATGGAAATATACATTCTGTGTCTTTCTAATTATGCTATTATTGTGACACATTTGTTTTTCTGCAGCCATTTTATTTCATTGTTTGTCAAGCTTTTTATAGGCTTTTCAATGTGCCTGTCAGAAAATAGTGTTTTTCTTTACATACAACAGTGAGTAGTCACACCAGCAAAACTGTGTTTGAAGATTTGCCAGTGGGAAAGGTAACACGTTCTGCTCGCTGTCACACAGCTGCTGGTGGGCTTGTGTTGGCCAACAACGACAATATAATCCTTGGCAGCATATACTCAAATTTTGTATTATCAATAACACTGTCATAATATGATATGAAATAGCACTAACAAGGTACTCCTTGTCAACTAGCAATAGTTGGCTTTAGGGGACCAATTACGCAAATAGGTTTTTGCTATTCATGCAACCATCAAAATCTTATGGCCAAATGCCTTTGTATATTTTTGAGATTTCAAAAGGATTTATACTCAGTTCATTCATTTTAAGAACTCTCAAAAACAGATCATCAGGTCAGTTATCTTATGAGACATTTCATGAGATGGTTGTACATCTTGGCTGCCACGTTTTCCATATTTCAAAAGAAATTCACCTAGTATAAAGCATTTTCAGATGTCATAGAGCATTGAAAGAACTATGTGAATACAACGTCTTCTCAGCAACTTTCTGTGAAAATACTTTCAAACATTATATGGTTTATTTCTGAAGAGTACTATGAGATAGCTATAGCAACACAACATAAAACCATACAGTGAAATGGGGGAAAGTATATGAACATGTCTGAAGAGTAATATGTCACAAAAACAAAGATTTTTATCTTTGCCATCCCCATTTCACATAATCGCTTTTTATTCACATGTCCCCTCAAAGCAATCTAATGAATTATTGGAAAATTCTATTTCACCATTTACCATCCTGTATATCCCCATGATACTTTCAATCAGAATTATTGATTAATCAAAGTAATCAATCAATGAATGGCATTAACCATGACATGAGGAAAAGCTCATACACTAATTTTGCTGGGCAAGGCATCGTCAGTTACTTTTTCCTTTATGTGTATGCCTAGATTGTGAATGACAGCTTACAGATGATGAGAAGCATTGGATCCAAGCCAGATTCAGTTTTTAATCAACGTTCACAGTGCATATGCACACACAAGAATTTTCTGCTTGTTGTCTTTGGGTAATGATAATAAGGCAAGAATCTTGGCTGACGTTATGCATCTGTGGCCTAGAAGCACTGGACACTGAGATCAGTTGTTACATCCATGCAGACCTCCTGGACAAGACTAACGAATGAAATCTACTTCTCCTTGGACTACAAGGCTCAAAACTAGACAAACTTCACAGAGACGTATATGACGAGATGATGAGGGGTGACTTCCTGACTCAGCAGGAAGCCAACTTCCTTGGGTTATGTCTCAAACTTCAAACTTTTTTCTATTTTACTCTTCAAGTAAAAAGGGGGCTTAAAAACCAACTGTAACTCCTGCTCTGTGTGTTTTATGGCTTATCTGCAGGTGCAAACTCATGTTTTATGAAGATTACAGCTTGAAGACAGCCATTAGAAACCTCTGCACAACAAATAAAAATAAGACTTTCTTTATCTCTCTCTCTCTGATTGCTGAAATCAGGCAAATCAGTGAAGTTATTGTCATGAAGGAAGCAGGACAAAATTCTATCAGCTAACTGTGGAGCCAAGAATCTTGAAAACAACAGCTCCATGACAGACATCAGCATTACTGGTATTGTCTAGTTTAGTGGCTACAATGTTGCATTATTCATTATTAACAGAATTTAGAGACTGATTCATATGTCGTTTAATTGTCACCTTATTACTAAATTGAAATTTCCAATCTACACCATTTTTATTTTCTGTGTTTGGTAGCTAATATACTCAGACTTTCTTTAATTCAAGAAATCAAAGTTAGTTTGGCTCCTTTTAACATTCAGATACATTTGGATTGGGAAAAGGTGCACAAAGTAAAAACTGTGGACTGCAGATGCTGAAGATCAGAGTCGAGTGTGATGCTGGAAAAGCACAGCAGGTCAGGCAGCATCTGAGGAGCAGGAGAATTGACGTTTTAAGCTCATTCCTGATGAAGGGCTTATGCCCAAAATGTCTATTCTCCTGCTCCTCGGATGCTGCCTGATCTGCTGTGCTTTTCCAGCACCACAGTCTCGGCAAAAGGTGCACTATGCAAAGGATCCTTTTTAAGTTAGTCTTGCTGTGACAACCTAGGGATGGTGTGAATTAAAAAGTGGAACTAATTCATTCCTTTCCACCTGGGGGCATAAACATTTGAGATATCTCGCACAAAATCACAAAAAATTGGGGAACAAGTGTTCATTTTGAATATCCAAAACTTGTTGTTAAAGTTGCAGAACTCCTCTGCAAGATTCACAAACAGAATCTTGCCATCTCCATCACCATTGAAATGGGTATTGGATGTCATGAAACTGCTGCATCAGGGTGATAGGTATGAACTAATCTCATTGCAGATTTAAGCCAATGACTAAATAGTGTAAAGATAATCTTGGTGGCATGATACTTGTTAGTTATTACCAATCAAACTTTTCGGCTCTGTGGTTTTGAATGTTGATGGGAGATTTTATGAATATCTAATTTTAAATGTGAGATGTCTTACATTTCCTTTCTGTCTTTATTTCTCTCCTTCTCTTCATTCAATCCTTCTTACCCTATTCTTTTCCCTTATATGATGTTAAATTCACTCCTTTAATTCATTTTCCTTCCCAATCTTTAAATCTCATCAAAGAGAAATTCACTATTATCCTGTTCACTCAAATCCAGACAGCTACGTCTCACTTTGCATCGTTATCAGCTCATATTTTAGCAATTCCACGGGCAAACGTTTTTTGAGCTGAAGGGTGCAAAGGCAAGACTATTCAATGGCAGGCATCATTAGGTGTCCTGCTACAACAAATTCTGGCCCACTATTTGTGCCTTTAAAATACTGGAATGTACTCATTTGCAGCTCTAACAGACAATTATAAGATTCATGCAATGCCCGTAATGATCTTTACATATTGTTTGTGAAAAGCAAAAACAGTCTCTCTACTTGCAATTAAAACATCCAATTGTAAAGCAATTTTCCTTTACCTAAATCTTGAAATAACAAGGTATGAGACCAACATTGCAACCAACATTGTCAGTGCATATATATTTTATCATTTTGTAATATTATACTTAGATTCAACATCTGTATTTAGAATGTCTGTATGAGAAAAGCCAACCTGTCAGGACTGTAAAGCTGCAGGCCAAGTGTCAACAGAATGTCAAAATAAATCATTGTTAAAATTTTACAAACCTATTATGTGCTTGCAACAAAATCTCTGCTGAGATGCAATGAAATATATATGTTGTAAGGTCTTTAATAAATCATTTTTTTTCAAAGTCTAAGTAATCATAAGCTATTTAAATTATTTTCTCTCCCCAAACAGGATCATGTAAATTTTTAAGATTGATGGATTTACTAGTTATGTTTTCAAAGGATTGGAACTTTTTTCAGATATTTAGTTTCCTTTTCTATTTCCCACCTCATTCCATTCTTTAGACTCATCCTAATTCATTGGAGAAATTATCCTCAATTTTATGTTTGGAGATAGTGGGCTAGGTTTTGGGGATGATGGGGAGGGAATTAGAAAACTGCTAACATATATGTAACTCAATGTGTTCCAGCATTTTCCCACGTCAGCCAGGCAGGAGTGAATGTACTGGCAGCCACCTGCCCAACAGCATTCAATTGAATCACTTAGAAAGCCAATACATAAGGATTTTCCCAGAGAATTTCTGTTTACCAATACGTGGAAAAGTCTCACACTGTGAGACTTCCATGGTGTGAAGAAGCTGAGAGCACAGTGGGAGGTACAGGCTCAGTGATAGAATCTGTATTCAGTTGCACTCATTAGCCGTAGAAACAGGGCAGGCTGTGAGGTTGCCTTGTAGAGCACATGTTCTGTTGTTACTGAATGCTGTTATTGCTTGGCCAATGTGTGCCAACTGGCTGAAAAGACAATACACTTGACCAAAACCTCACCCTCACACAGTTACATTTTCCTTCAGACTGGCACAGGCGCAGCTTTTTTCGCTGCAGCATCCCTTTCCACTGAAGAATAGGGTGGAGAACTTTCCACTGTAACAGTATTCACAGCAGGCCCAACTAACTTTTGTGCAGCCACATGTTCCCCTATAAGGAGAGGGTATGGAATTGGAGATGTAGTGAAAGGTGGTCTAAAAGCAATGGACCAACTATCCTGAGATATAACATCACTTCTCTTGAGTCTCAGGCTGTGACAGCAACTGGGTGCAAACATCTGCAGCTTTATGATGCCTGACCATATTTACAGTGCAACATATGGCAACGTATTGCCAGGGTTCAATAGGATGACTGTCATGGAGGCACATCCCCCTTGCCTACTCCAACCTTCTATCCCGAACTCCTGCAGGAGAGAAAGCACTCGAGATGTATGTTGGAATGCAAATATTGGAGTTCAAAAGAGTGGAGATACTCCCTGGGTCGGCATGAGTGTAAGTGGGCAATTGATACAGCGAGTCCAAGTTTTAGCAGTTCAGTGGGTTTTTTTAATGTGCACTTTGCCTTTAAGAAACTTCATCTTTGAGGACTCCAGGTGCTGTGTGCATACCTTGTTGTGACCGCCATCAGTTCAATCTGGCTGGATTGTATAGGTTGCGCTTGAAGAAATCAGCTGTTATGTGGTAATGCCTGTTTTATAACTTTTAATGCATTTTGTTGTTTTAAATGTACAAAGCCATGGAGTTCACCAGTGATTGACTATTGGATCAACAGTAATAACATGCCAGTGAGCATGTGAGCTGCATGGAAAGAGAGGAGTGAGTGGAATTAGTTGGAGGAGTCTTGTGTAGGAGAAGCAGGAGGATCAGCATTGGCACCTGACAGTATTGTGCCACACACTTGCTATATCCTCATGAGGTCCTGCATCCTTTTGGTCCATGATCTCCTGCACAGCCACTTCTATCCATGTCTGCTTGGCTGTTTTTCAGACAGCATCCCATTGCAGAGTTCCAGCTCCATCACTGAACCTCTGATTGTGGAAGTTCAAGGGACTGGGCTTCCCAGGTTCTTATCACCATTCTTGCAGTTGTTGCAACTTAAAAAGTCCAAGTGCTGGTGAACTTCTCCAAAGTATGTTATGATCCCTTCAATTAGAAACCATTCCTCTGACAAATGGCTGCATTATCCCTTCTGCCCTTCTGAATTGATTGGGAAGCTCAGAGGCAGGCTCTTGATTGGGATGTTCTGGTAAGGATGTGGAGACCTGCTGTTCCAAAGATTGGGATCCTGACCTGGAAATGGTCCTGATATCTGGGAAGAACGCGACAGTGATGAGGTTCTACCCATTGTTTTGATTATAAAATAGTTAAGAGGGCAATAGTCAATTCAGTTTTGGAGAGAGCAAGTCTCAATTCTTTGTACTATCAGTTAATGTTGACCAAAGGCTCTATCATATTAATGCTGCAAAAAGGAAAAGATTTCCACTTCAGACAGAGAATATCTAACAGTGCTGCTATTGTACTCCAACAATATTTCTTAGCCTTCTGAAAGAAAAACACATCCTAAAACATATATCGGGTGCATAATGGCCTGGTATGGAAACTGCTCTACACAGGACTATAACAAACTACACAAGGTCGTGTGCTTAGCCCACTCCATCATGGAAGCCACCCTTCCATCCATGGACTCCTTTCACACAGCTTGCTGCTGTGGAAAGGCTGCCAATATCAGCAAAGACCCTGTAATGATCTCCTACAATCTTCTGTCAGGCAGAAGATACAGAAGCTGGAATACACGCACCAGCAGGTTCAGGAACAGCTTCTTCCCAGCCATAATTAGTCTCAAATAATGCTGACCTTGCTAACATTGATCTAGCCTCGCACACACTCTGCGCAATGTAACCTGTATGCCTTTGTCTAAGTCTTTTTACAACTTCTGATCTGTACATCCCTGCTTACTATGATCTGCCTGTGTTGCTCCTAAACAAAGCTTTTCACTGTCCTTCAGTACACATGACAATAAATCAATCAATAAATTTCAGTATGATGTGGAGGTGCCAGTGTTGGACTAAGGTGGACAGAGACAGAAGTCACATGACACTAAGTTATAGTCTAACAGGTTTATTTGAAATCACAAGCTTTCAGAACACTGCTCTTTTGTCAGGTGTGGTGATGCATTATTTACCATATTCAATATCCGTCTGTGACTTTTCTAAATTATAACAAAATGTCAAGGTTCTTTCTTTGCCTTCTTCCGTTTTCAAACTTCCATAAATTTAAGCTCACCAAATTCCTGCTTCTCATATGATGATTAAGTCACAAGAATGTTCAGTTTCCCTATAAGTCATGGAATCATAAAGTCATACAGCATGGAAACAGACCCTTCAGTCCAACTCATCAAAGCCAAGCAAGTTTCCTAAACTAAACTAGTCCTATTTGCTTGCATTTGGCCCATATCTCTCTAAACCTTTCCTATTCATTTATCTGTCCAACTGTCTTTCAAATATTGTAATTGTACCTGCATCTATCACTTCCTCTAGCAGTTCATTCCACATACAAACTACCTCTGGGTGAAAAAGTTGCCCCTCAGGTCCCTTTTAAATCTTTCTCCTCTTACCCTAAAAATATGTCCTCTAGTTTTGAACTCGCCTCCCCTAGGGAAAAGACCGTTGCTATTCATGTTAGTTATGCCTCTCACAATTTTATACACCTTTATAAGTGCAACCTTCAATCTCCTAAACGCCAGTGAAAGAAGTCCCAGATTATCCAGCCTCTCCTCAAAACTCAAACCCCCCAAGCACCACAACATCCTTGTAAATCTTTTCTGAACCCTCTCCAATTTAACAATATCCTTCCTATATCAGGGTGACCTGAACTGTACACAGTATTCCAAAAGTGGCCTCACCAACATCCTTTACAATTGCAACATGATGCCCCAACACCTATACACAACATTCTAAGCAATGAAGACAAGCAGGCTAAACACCTTCTTCACCACACTGTCTACCTGTGACACAGTTTTCAATGAGTTATGCACCTGAACTTCTAGGTCTCTCTGTTCAATAACACTACTGAGAGTCTTACCATTAACTGTATAAGTCCTGCCCTTGTTCGTCCTGTAAAAACTGCAAAACCTCGCATTTATCCAAATTAAACCTCCATCTGCCACTCCTCAGCCCATTGGTCCAAATTAATCAAGAATCCCTTTGTAATCTTAGGTAATCTTCCTCAATGTCCACAATCCCAACAATTTTGGTGTCATCAGCAAACTTATTAACCTTATTTTAAAAACTCTCACCCAAATCATTTATATAAATGATAAACAACAGTGGTGGTCACAGGCTTCCAGTCCGACAAAACCAACTTTCACCACCACCCTCTGCCTCCTACCTTCAAGCCAATTCTGTAAGTTGGCAAGCTCTCCCTGAATCCCACGTGATCTAACTTTACTACCGATTAATGATGCAGAATCTTGTCAAATATCTACTATTTTGCCCTCATCTATCTTTTTGGTCACTTTCTCAAAAAACTCCGTCATGTTTGTGAGACATGATTTCTCATGCAGAAAGCCATGTTGACACTCCCTAATCAGTTAGTGCCTCTCCAAATGCATAGAAATCCTATCTGTCAGGATCCCTTCCAACAACTTAGTCACCATTGATTTCAGACTCACTAGTCTACAGTTCCTGGGCTTCTCCTTACAGCCTTTCTTCAGTAAATGCAAAAAAATTAGCCACCCTTCAGTCGTCGGGCACCTCACCCATGGCTATACATGACACAAATATCTCTGCTAGGGGCCCCGCAATATCTTCCCTAGCTTCTCACAACATCTTGGGATACACTTGATCAGGTCTTGGAGATTTATCCACTTTTGTGTTTTTAAGAACCCCACAGATTTCCAAATCACGAATGCTACAACTTTAAAATTTGCGTATGTTCAAATCCCAAAGTGACATTGGCTCAACATATCTCTGCAGTCTTGCAATAGTCTGAAAATCTGCTGTGCCTTCAATTCAGGCCTCTTGTATATCCTTATAACTTTCATTCCACCACTGGGGGCTGTTCCTTCGCTGCTTTTAGACACTAAGCTCTGGTAATTTCCTCCCTAAACCTCTTTACCTCTCTTTCCTCCTTTAAAAATAGAAGGAGGAGAAGGCGATTCGGCCCATGGAGCTTGCTTCATAATTCACCAGGATCATGGCTGATCCTCTTTCTCAGTGCCATACCTCTGCTCTCTCCTCATACTCCTGGACAGGTTTAGCCTCTAGGAATCTATTTCTTTCTTAAATATCTTCAGTGCCACAGTCTTCTGTGGTAGAGAATTTCATTAGCTCAACACTCTTTGAAACTATGACCCTTGTTTTGTAGCGCCAGCCAAGACAAACAGGGAATGCAGATCTAATTGATCCAATCACCCCTCATACAGCAATCCAAGAATCCTAGGAATTGGACAAGTGAACCTTCACTGCTTTCTATCTATGAAAATGTGAGGACTGCAGCTGCTGGAGATCAGAATTGAGAGTGCAGTGCTGGAAAACACAGCAGGTCAGGCAGCATCCTAGATGGAGAGTCGACGTTTCGGGCATAAGCCCTTCATCAGGAATGAGGCCTGATAAATAGGAGGGGGGCTGGGGTTGGGGGAAATGTAGCTGAGAACATGATAGATTGATGAAGATGGGGGGAGAAGGTAATAGGTCGGATAGGAGGGTGGAGTGGATAGATGGGAAAGGTGATGGACAGGTCAGGATGGCAATGCCAAGTTGGAGGCTTTGGACTGGGATAAGGTGGGAGGGGAGGAGAAATGTGGAAACTAGTGACATCCACATTGATCCCACGTGTGCAGGGTCCTAAGATGGAATATGAGGCGTTCTTCCTCCAGGTATTAGGTGATAAGGATTTGCGATGGAGGAGGCCAGGATATGCATGCCTATGGCGGAGTGGGAATGGGACTTGAAGTTTAGTTATGGGGCGGTGTGGTTGGTCGGTGCGATTGTCCCAGAGATGTTGTCTAAAATGATCTGCAAGCTGGCATCCTATCTCCCCGATGTAGAGACCACGTCGGGTGCAACGGACACAGTAGATGACGTGAGTGGAAGTACAGGTAAATTTCTATTAGATATCGAAGGATCCTTTGGGGCCTTGGATGGAGGTGAGGGTGGAGGTGTGGGTGCAGGTTTTGCACTTCCGGCGGTGGCAGGGGAAGATGCCAGGAGTAGCGTGTAGGATGGTGGGGGGTCGTGGATCTGATCAGGGAGACACGGAGGGAATGGTCCCTCTGGAATGCTGTTAGGGGTGGGGAGGGAAATATATCTCTGGTGGTGGGATCCGTTTGTAGGTGGCTGAAATGGCGGAGGATGATGCAATGTATACGGAGGTTAGTGGGGTGAAAGGTGAGTACCGGGCGTTTCTGTCCTTGTTGCGTTGGGAAGGGTGGGGTTCAAGGGCAGAGGTGCGGGAAGTGGAGGAGATGTGCTGGAGGGCATCGTCGACCATGTGGGAAGGGAAATTGTGATTTAGGAAGAAGGAGGCCATCTGGGATTTTCTGAGGTGGAATTGGTAATCCTGGTATCAGATGCAGCAGAGGCAGAGGAATTGAGAATAAGGGATGGCATTTTTACAGGAGGTAGTGTGGGAAGAGGTGTAGTCTAGATAGCTGTGGAAGTTTGTGGGCTTGTAGTAGATGTTCTTGGTTAGTCGGTTGCCGGAGATGGAGATGGAGAGGTCCAGGAAGGGGAGGGAGGTGTCCGAGATGGTCCAGGTGAATTTGATGTTGGGATGAAAGGTGTTAGTGAAGTTGATGAACAGTTCAACCTCCTCATGGGAACACAAGGTAACATTGATATAGCGGAGGAACAGATGGGGGGGGGGGTGGCAGTGTAACTGCGGAAGGTGGACTGTTCCACATACCCGATAAAGAGGCAAGCATAGCTGGGTCCCTTCAAGTTTCACATAATCCTTCCAATAGGAGGGAGACCAGAATTGCACATAATATTCCAAAAGTGGCCTAACCAACATCCTGTACAGCTGCAACATGACCTCCCAACTCCTACACTCAATACACTGACCAATAAAGGAAAGCATACCAAACATCTTCTTCACTATCCTATCTAGGTGCGACTCTACTTTCAAAGAATTATGAACCTGCACTCCAAGGTCTGTTTGTTCAGCAACATTCCCCAGGACCTTACCATTAAGTGCATAAGTCCTGCTAAGATTTACTTTCCCAAAATGCAACACCTTGCATTTATCTAAATTAAATTCCATCTGCCACTTCTCAGCACATTGGCCCATCTGATCAAGATCCTGTTGTACTCTTAAGTAATCTTCTTCACAATCCACTATACCTCCAATTTTGGTGTCATCTGCAAACTTACTAACTATACCTCCTATGTTTTCATCCAAACATTTATATAAATGACAAGAAGCAGTGGGCCCAGCACTGATCCTTGTGGCACTCCACTGGTCACAGGCTTCCAGTCTGAAAACAACTCTCCACCACCACTCTCTGTCTTCTACCTTTGAGCCAGTTCTGTATCCAAATGGCTTGTTCTCCGTGTGTTCCATGAAATCTAATCTTGCTAACCAGTCTCCCATGGGGAACTTGTTGTACGTCTTCCTGAAGTCCATACAGATCACGGTATTGCTAACCTCTGTTCCTTGCCTTCTAAATCATTCTTGATCCATGCCCATATATAATCAAGAATCCCATGTCCTTTGATTTTGCGCAGTAATCTCTTGTATATGACTTCATCAAAAACTCTCTTAAAATCCAAATAAATTACATCCACTGGTTCTGCTTCATCGATTCTACTAGTTGTGTCATGAAAAATTTCCTGTACATTATAAAAATCAATTTTCTTTTCATTCATCCATGTTCACTTTGTGCAATCCCATCGATAAAGTCTAAGTGACCTGTTATCACTTCCATTATAATAAACTACAGCTTTTTCCCTACTACTGATGTTAGGTTAATTGATTGATACTCATGTTTCCTTTCTTTTTAAACAAAAAGATTACATTTGCTGCATTCCAGTACACTAAGATTGTTATAGAATCAACAAAACTTTGGAAGGTGCTAACCAACCCCTCCACTATTTCCATGGTCACCCTTTTCGGTACTTTGGAATATAAATTAGCAGGCCCTGGAAACATCAATCTCATCTGATACTGCCTGAGGTTCAGGTAAATTAAGTGTTTCCTGAGGACCTCATCATTCTGTGAAAAACTTCTCTGCTTTGCTGGCTCTACTGCACGTCACACTCCAGTTGAAGACACACTGTAACTGTATACTCATGACTGAGTGTAAGTGTTCAGTTCAGTAGACTGTCCAATTCACAATTTCCAAAGTTCCATTATTGACCCAAAGAATAAATGTCACCTTCTTCAGAATATACAGTGTTAGAACTCTGCAGTAGCAAAAAATGTCAAAAACACATCATCTGAAATGTATTTGCATTGATGGAAGGTGGTCCTTCATGCTAGCTTCAATTGTGCATGTTTAAAAGAACATTAATAGTGCTTATGAGGTCCAAAAAGGCAGATCTGGTGCCAAATTAGCTGATTGCTTGATGCTATTATTTGATGCTGACTGACACTATGCTATACCCTGACTTCCTGCCAGCAGAAACCTCCACTGCCTTCTTCCTTCAATTCTCTTCCCTCTTACTAATTCAATCATGTTGACATCTTACCAATTCAATCATACAGCCTACACTATAATGCCCAAAGGGATTCAACAATTGAGCCTTATCTGATCTTCAACAAGATCTGTACAGATATTTCTGATTTGAAGTAACTGAGTAATGATGAGGGTGAGAGATAGCTCAGAAAATTCAGAATAGATCATGGTTGCATCTTGGTACTTCACTGGTAAAACTTGTTCAGAATGAAATCAAGCAATATATTTATCAATAGAGGTAGCTCGTGTTCTGTGGAAACATCCTTTCTTTTCTGTTGTTATTTTTCTTATATAATGTCCAGTATCAGCTAATGGAAAACATATATGTATATTAAACCTGAGTGAAAGAAATTGCAATTGAATATGTAAACACCAGCTTTCTGCTTGGACGATGCATTTCGTTTTGCAGTAAATGCCATATATCTTGTTTATGGACGGATTACTTTTCCAGAAGTATATAGTCTTTGCATGTCATGAGTACATTGATAATATTCTGTCACCATGATTCTTGTTGAAAAAATGATTTAATAATTTTATTCCACTACCCACCAAAGGACAGAGCTTATTTAAATATTTCTTCAGCTAGTGTACAACCTGAAGAATTGAATATTTTTCATTTCATACTCTGAATATTTGCATCAAGCATTGCTTGGTCATGTACTGCACAATGCATAGAACAGTTTCAGTAATGCTTCATCAATCTCAGGAGAGAATGCTTGTATATACCAATGTGTCATATTTCATTTCCCGTACGCTGTAGTCACTTCTTTTCTCTCTCTATCTTTCTTGTACTTGACATCATCCTCGCATGACCACATAAATCATTAGAGCTTTGTTCTAAGGAGCTTATATCATTATCTAATACTCCTGAAGGACATTATTAGAGTGCTGTAATTCTCTCACTCGCAGAGGTGATGTCTGACAGCAAATTCTTTACTTGCTGCAGGCTGCTAGAGGTTTTAGTTCTCTGTGGGTTAAGGTTGTAGCATAAATAGTGTTTCACATTGTTCTGTTTTACCACTTTTTATTCCCTTGATTTAGCTTTCACCAGAAAGAGATTAAAGAATGTCGGTAATGGTGTTAGCAATAGATGGATGATTTCCCTGCAGTCACAAGTCTTCCCATGCAATGAGCTCTTCCAGTTTCAAGCTTTTCTGCTTATCAGTCTGATGCAATGTTTCAGGCTGTGCTGCAATGCTTTATAAATTGCAAAGATATATTAGTATCTGCTGTCAGTTGGAACAGCTTTTACTCATGTCTTTTTTGTACATTTATTAAATCTTATTATCCAAATATGCATATTAGTCTGGTAAATGGCTAGATATGTAAAATCCATTAGAGTGACAGAAGGCTTGGTAATTTTGTTCCCCTTCCAATTTATTGCTGGTCATATTTTCCCTTCCTTCCTCTCATGGAGGCAATTTCCCCACTACTAACTTAAATTGGCTGAGACCATTTGTGATAACTTCTGAAATCATATAACTGGGAACAGGTCAGGAAGTAAATTTGAGCCTTGCCTCCTAAACAAAAAAGTTAACTCCTTGTTGGATAAACTGCTTGGGTATAAATCCACCTTAGACCTCCGTGCATTAATTCTTCATATACATTGTCTGAATTTTCTTTTCATCATTATTATCCAAAATGAATTTATGTCCTATAAATGAGTAAACAATGGGCATTACTTATTCATGTAGGAATTTTCTGTTTGTGGCTGTAATTTGTACAAGCATCAATTCTCCTTTTGCAAACTCTTTTGATTTGCCAACATTGCTATGCTTATCTCAATCACATATCTGTTTGTGCAACTGCTCTTTATATCAGATATCAATGTGTTGGCATATGTTGTGTAGGCGAATGCGTAGGGATCTATCTATGAGCGATGTGCATAGAAATTTCCTTGTAACAGAGTGACTAGTGATTTTATAGATAAACAAGAACATTTCCACCCTAGTTTACATTGATCGATTTTCCAGATTAGCTGGTCTCAACACCTGCTTCAACATTTGAACAAAACTCTCTGTTTTCCCATTTGTGGTAATATGGCATGCTGAACTGGTGCTTTATATTGTCATGCGCATGAACTGTTGAAATTCTTCAGATATAAATTGACAAGGCGTTCAACAAAGTAACTCACAAGAGGTTAGGTCATAAGAGCCTATGATGTTGGAGGTGGTACATTTACATGGGGAGAGAATTGGCTCATGGACAAGAAACAGCAAGTGGGGATAATGGGTTCTTTTTCAGGTTGGTGACTCACGACCAGTGGGGTTCACAGGGATCACTTGGAGGAAAGAAGCAAATGCACTAAGAGGATGTTTCCCCTCATGGGAATGTCTAGAAAAGTCTCAGAATAATGGGACACCGAATTAAGATAAATGAAGTGGAATCACTTCTCTCAAAGTGTTGTGAGTTTTTAGAACTCTCTGCCACAGAGTGCTATGTGGGCAGAGTCTTTTTGTATATTTAAGGTTGCGATAGATAGATTCATGATCAGTAGTGGAATCAAAGGAAAGGGCAGGGAAGTAGATGAGAAGGAATGTCAGATCACCTCTGATCCTATTGAGTGGCAAGCAGGCTCAAAGGGCCAAACGGTCAACTCTGATCCTATTTCCTTTGGTCCTTTGATCTCATGGAATACTGTTATCAGGCAGTAACATTTGATGTAATCTATGTCTGCCAAACAATGTAACAACCATCTATTCTAATTTTAAACCTTTCATGGAAACATTTCTGGGCCACTTCACAAAACCATTCATTAGTATCATGCAAATGCACCTTCAAATGAATTTGTAAAACTAACATAGATTTGTTTGGAAGCAGGTGTGCAACAGTGTAAGGATTCCTTCTGATTGTTTTGTTTGAGTTGACTTGATCCATTTGCATTAGGGCATAGCTCAATCTGGCAATCGGCCTAGGACTATCAGACAGAACATCTTGCATTCGATTTTATCTTCAGAACTCCCAGATCATATAGTTTTGTTGGAACTGCACTACACAGCTTGCATGGAATCAATATTCTCATTCCCCATACGAGAACTCCATGCTTATTTGGGATCACTACCTAATGATTGTGGAAGGGTTTCAAGTTCCTTTCTTCTTCTTCTGAAATCCCGTTTAGCCATCCATTCAAAGCACACCCCATGAGTTTAAAGAGAATGGTGTTTTTACATGTTTGATTGTGAATTTCTCCTCCAGTGGATGGCAAAACACTAACAGGACATTCACGACATTTGATTCACATGTCCCTGGATCTGTATTCATATCAGGCAATGCTAACATGCAACCTGCTTTGAACTCTAATAATCAAAATCAATTCCTGCAGAGTACATTGCCCTCTCTGCATTCTCTGAGTTACAAGTACTAATAACACTTTGTGATAATCCAGCAAAGCAGTAGAACAGTTTATTATCTGTAATAAGTGTGAACTTGCATCTGTATACATGCCGACAAAACATTTGCAGCATTATTACAATAGAGTCATAGAGTTACAGAGCAGTACAGCATGGAAACAGCCCCTTCAGTCCGACTCATCCATGCCAACTAGCTACCCTAAATTAATCTAATCCCATTTGCCTGCATTTGGCCCATAGCCCTCTAAACCCTTTCTACTCATATACTCACCCTGCTGCCTTTTAAATGTCATAATTGAACCAGCCTCAATCACTTCCTCTGGCAGATCATTCCATACACACAGCACCCTCTGTATGAAAAAGTCCCTGAGGTCCCTTTTAAATTTTTACTCTCTCACCTTAAACCTATGCCTTCTATTTTTGGATTACCCCACCCTGAGGAAAAGACCCTGGCTATCCACGCTCCTCACAACTCCATAAACCTCTACAACGTCACCCCTCAGCCTCTGGCACTCCAGGGAAAATAGCCCCAAACTATTCAGCCTCTCCCATAGCTCAAAACACTCAACGCTGACAACATCCCTACATTTAATGTCATAATCAATTCCTGCTGAGTACATTGCTGTCTCTGCATTCCCTGAGCAGCAAGTGCTGATAACCCTTTGTGGTAGTCCAGCAAAGCAGTGGAACAGTTTATTATCAGTAATAAGTGTGAGCTTGCATCTGTATACATGCCTAAAAAACATTTGCAGCATTATTACAATAGACAAAGCTTCACATTCTATCTATGGATCCACCTCTGTCCTTGATAATGTTCTTGATACATACTGTATCAGCTTTTCATTTCCATTCAGCCAATGACCTTCACCTGACGAAGGAGCAGCGCTCTGAAAGCATGTGATTTTTAATAAACCTGTTGGACTATAATCTGGTGTCATGTGACTTCTGACTTTGCCCACCCCATTCCAAGACCGGCATCTCCACATCATGACAATTTAACAGAGTATGGCATCAAGGGGCTATCGCAAAACTGAAGTTAATGGGAATGGTGGGGGTGGGATTGTGACCAAAGCACACCACTAGTTGAAATTGTACTTAATAAAAAAAGATTTTTGCCATTGGTGAAGGCCAACTATCTAAACCAGATATACCAAGAAGGTATCCTTAGCATGAAGCTAGAGATGTAGTCTCCATAAGAACTGTGCAAACTGATGCCATGAGACTTCATGAGATCTGGCATCACCATTGAGGAGTCCTAGAGCTGCTTTCTCTCAAGTCTACCTGCTAACATGATATACCTAAGAAGAGTCTGGGACACTGATTTTTAAAAAATACATGCTGTTCTTTTAGCAGATAAAGCTAGTAACTCAGGAACATTCTGTTTAAATTATTCTGCTCTGTTAAAGACCTTTTTGAACATCTCCCACCAATCTTCTGTCCTGGTACTCATGAGAAGACTTCACTGTGAGAATGGTTTATATTTTTGATGGTTATAATTGTTTATTCATGTTAATAATGATCATTTGCACAAAATTGATACATGGACATAGATCATTATCTACTCCAAGAAATATTGATAGTTATCTACATGTTGTAATAACAACCATTAGATACTCAATGCATAATGACTTACATAGGATTTGGGTACTGCAAGATGTTTAAATGAGTTGCCATTATCCTGCCCCAGCACACACATGAGCATGTTAATGATTACATTATTAAAACTTGGCTGAGTTACATAGAGGCTCCTTGATTAGATGACTGATAATCTTCCTTGCTAAAAGCCTGTGAGTCAAGAGCTAGCTGATTTATAAGACAATAAACATTAAAAGCTGAAATAAATATTCTACTTAGAGTCATAGAGATGTACAGCATGGAAACAGACCCTTCAGTCCAACCCGTGCATGCCGACCCAGATATCCCAACGCAATCTAATCCCACCTGCCAGCACCCGGCCCGTATCCCTCCAAACCCTTCCTATTCATACACCCATCCAGATGCCTTTTAAATGTTGCAATTGTACTAGCCTCCATGACTTCCTCTGGCAGCTCATTCCATACACGCATCACCCTCTGTGTGAAAACGTAGCCCCTTAGGTCTTTTTTTATATCTTTCCCCTTTCACCCTAAACCTATGCCCTCTAGTTCTGGACTCCCCCACTGCAGGGAAAAGACTTTGTCAATTTATCCTATCTATGCCCCTCATGAATTTATAAACCTCGATAAGGCCACCCCTCAACCTCCGATGCTCCAGGGAAAACAGCGCCAACCTGTTCAGCCTCTCCCTATAGCTCAAATCCTCCAACCCTGGCAACATTCTTGTAAATCTCTTCTGAACCCTTTCAAGTTTCACAACATCTTTCCGATAGGAAGGAGCCAGAATTACATGCAATATTCCAACAGTGGCCTAACCAATGTCCTGTACAGCCGCAACATGACCTCCCAACTCCTGTACTCAATACTCTGAGCTATAAAAAAAAATTCCAAACACTTTCTTCACTATCCTATCTACCTGCAACTCCACTTTCAAGGAGCTATTAAACTGCACTCCAAGGTCTCTTTGTTCAGCAACATTTCCTAGGACCTTACCATTAAGTGTATAAGTCCTGCTAAGATTTGCTTACCCAAAATGCAGCACCTCGCATTTATCTGAATTAACCTCCATCTGCCAATTCTCAGCCCATTGGCCTATCTGCTCCAGATACTGTTGTAATCTGAGGTCACCTTCTTCCCTGTCCCACATTCCCAACTGTTAACACTTAAAAGAGCAATGGTAAGATTCTTATTTATTTACACAGGTGTAAATGTATTTACACCATGAACTATCCACAAGGAGCCGGAATCCAAGTCTCTTGATGTTTGATGGGCTGGTAGAGTTTGAGTCAGGTAAAGCTTTAGCCAATAGTGTCTTATAAATCACTGTAGCTGTTGTCATATCTGTTAGTGAGTGCAGTCAGTAACAAGCTGAAAATGTGTTGCTGGAAAAGCGCAGCAGGTCAGGCAGCATCCAAGGAGCAGGAGAATTGACGTTCGGGCATGAGCCCTTCTTCAGGAATGAGGAAAATGCGTCCAGCAGGCTAAGATATAAGGTAGGTAGGAGGGACTTGGGGGATGGGCGTTGGAAATGCGAGAGGTAGAAGGAGGTCAAGGTGAGGGTGATAGGCCGGAGTGGGGGTGGGGGCAGAGAGGTCAGGAAGAAGATTGCAGGTTAGAAAGGCGGTGCTGAGTTCGAGGGATTTGACTGAGACAAGGTGGGGGGAGGGGAAATGAGGAAACTGGAGAAATCCAAGCTCATCCCTTTTGGTTGGAGAGTTCCCAGGCGGAAGATAAGGCATTCTTCCTCCAACCAACCCCCGCCCCTCCAATCGCCACCAGGAAACCCCACCCCTTCAATCGCCACCAGAAAGCCCCACCCCTCCAATCGCCACCAGGAAACCCCGCCCCTCCAATCGCCACCAGGAAAACCCGCCCCTCCAATCGCCACCAGGAAACCCCATCCCTCCAATTGCCACCAGGAAACTTCGTAGGATATATGGAACAGTCCATCTTCCGCAGCTACATTGGCACCACCCCCCACCTTTTCCTGCGCTACATTGATGACTGTATCGGCGCTGCCTCGTGCTCCCACGAGGAGGTTGAACAGTTCATCCACTTTACCAACACCTTCCATCCCGACCTCAAATTCACCTCCTCCCTCCCCTTCCTAGAACTTTCCATTTCTATCTCGGGCGACCGAATCAACATGGACATTTACTATAAACCGACCGACTCCCACAGCTACCTAGACTAGATTTAGATTAGATTACAATGTGGAAACAGGCCCTTCGGCCCAACAAGTCCACACCAAGCCGCCGAAGCGAAACCCACCCATATCCCTATATTTACCCCTTACATAACACTACGGGCAATTTAGTATGGCCAATTCACCTGACCCTGCGCATCTTTGGACTGTGGGAGGAAACCGGAGCACCCGGAGGAAACCCACGCAGACACGGGGAGAACGTGCAAACTCCACACAGTCAGTCGCCTGAGGCGGGAATTGAACCCGGGTCTCTGGCGCTGTGAGGCAGCAGTGCTAACCACTGTGCCACCGTGCCGCCCCTACACCTCCTCGCACCCTGCCCCCTGTAAAAACACCATCCCATATTCCTAATTCCTTCGTCTCCACTGTATCTGCTCCCAGGAGGACCAGTTCCAATACCGTACAACCCAGATGGTCTCCTTCTTCAAAGACCACAATTTCCCCCCGACATGATCAACGATCTCTCCACCGCATCTCCTCCACTTCCTGCTCCTCCGCCCTTGAGCCCCGCCCCTCCAGTCGCCACCAGGACAGAACCCCACTGGTCCTCACCTAGCACCCCACCAACCTCCATATACATCGTATCATCCGTCGTCCTTTCTGCCACCTCCAAACAGACCCCACCACCAGGGATATATATCCCTCCCTTCCCCTATCAGCATTCCGAAAAGACCACTCCCTCCGTGACTGACCCGTCAGGTCCACAACCCCCACCAACTCAACCTCCACTCCCGGCACCTTCCCCTGCATCCGCAAGAAATGCAAAACTTGTGCTCACACCTCCCCCCTTACTTCCCTCCAAGGCCCCAAGGGATCCTTCCATATCCGCCACAAATTCACCTGCACCTCCACACACATCATTTACTGCATCCGCTGCACCCGATGTGGCCTCCTCTATATTGGGGAGACAGGCCGCCTACTTGCGGAACGTTTCAGAGAACACCTCTGGGACACCCGGACCAACCAACCCAACCACCCCGTGGCTCAACACTTCAACTCCCCCTCCCACTCCACCAAGGACTTGCAGGTCCTTGGACTCCTCCATTGCCAGACCATAGCAACACGACGGTTGGAGGAAGAGCACCTCATCTTCCTCCTGCGCTTTTCCAGCAACACATTTTCAGCTCTGATCTCCAGCATATGCAGTCCTCACTTTCCCCTCAGTCAGTAACAAAACTCATAATAGCTTTAGACCTTCAAACATGTGATATGTGTTCATCAGTCATTTCAAGAATTGCACTCAGCTGTTAATAACACCAATATTTTCAGGTCAGGGGAATTTTCTGGGTGCTTTCTGCAATTAACTTTGCATATCAAGTTGCATCAATTCTGAAACAACAATGGTGGAATGAAACTGAAAAAGTCTTTGGAATTGCATTGTAACTAATCAGCAATCTATAAAGGAAAAAGACAAATAAATGATCCTGGCCAGCTGTTGGATAATAGAATCATGACATAAATACTAATATGGTCCCTTTTATTAAAATAATTGTTGGTATTTACACAGTATTTACACATTTTGTAATTCAGTCAATTGGTTTAAACATAATTGCCTCCAATTATCCTACCAAAGTCAGAACTCTTTTCTCCCCCATCTCCAGCATTTTTTATGATTAACAAATGGAAAAGTTCAAAGAAAATGAGCAAAAATATCCCCAATGATTTTTCTTCTGTGTTAATCATAGAAGTGTCCAAGAAACTACATTTAAATTCCTGCAGTTTTTACAACTAATTTGGAGTTGGAAACCAAGTTGCTCTTTTATAATTATTGCCTCCAGGACTGGGCAGATGGCGTGACCACCTTAAAGATTTGAAAGACCTCAAGGATATTTGCAAGAATTCATTAAATGGACAACAATATGCCAGTTTGGATATTCCTTCAAATTTACCTTCATCACTCCTTCCTCAGAAAAAAACCCATCACTTCTCTGTCTTTGAAAACCAGCACCCATTTCTGTACAAGATACTTGAATGTGCTATCATTCCCATCCTTCCCAAAGCACCATACTTGAATCTTTCCAAATGAGTTTCTGCCTTTGCAACAGTAGCAAAATGTCTCCAATTAAAGTTTCAAACATTATCCTGTGTAACACTGATAAAGATAAACCACCCCTCTTTATCCTCCTTAACCTGTCTTTGGTTTTGACATAGTTGACTACACCGTCCTCATCCATGCCTCCTCACCACCAGCCAGCTACACTGAACTGAACATGCCTGGTTTTAGTCATCATTGTCTATTCATGGTCAGTGAATCACCTCCAAGGGATTTTCTTTCTGTTTTAGTACTGTTATCCTTCAAGGATCTATCCTTGACCCTCTCATTTGCTCTGAAACAAGTGTACCTTTGATGACATTGGCTATCATAGTCATGTGATTCATCAAAGAAATTTGATAGGGAAAAGCACACTACTTTTAACAAAACAGCACAAAATATATTGATGATTTACCCTGTCAAAATGGACTCCAGAGGGTTTCCATCACTATGTTCCCTGGCCAACATCAAGAACATAGAACAGAAACGTACAGCACAGAACAGGCCCTTAGGCCATGATGTTGTGCTGAGACTTAATCCTAATGTAAAGTATAGTAACTTAACCTACGCACCCCTCAACTCACTGCTATTCATGTGCACGTCCAGCAGTCGCTTAAATATCCCCAATGACTTCACTTCCACCACTTCAGCTGGCAACACATTCCATGCATTCACAACTCTCTGCATAAAGAACCTACCTCTAATGTCTCCTTTATACCTTCCTCCTAATATCTTCAAATTATGACTTCTTGTACCAGTCAATCCTGCCCTGGGGAAAAGTCTCTGGCTCTTGACTCTATATGTTCCTCTCATTATTTTGTACACCTCAATCAGGTCTCCTCTCTTCCTCCCTTTCTCCAGAGAGAAAAATCCGAGCTTATTCAACCTTTCTTCATAAGGCAAGCCCTCCAGTCCAGGCAGCATCCTGGTAAACCTTCTTTGCACCCTCTCCAAAGCCTCTGTATCTTTCCTAGAGTAGGGCGACCAGAACTGGACACAATATTCCAAGTGTGGTCTCACCAGGGACTTGTAGAGCTGTAGCAAAACCTCGCTGCTCTTAAACTTGATACCCCTGTTAATGAAAGCCAAAACACCATATGCTTTCTTAACAACCCTATCCACTTGGGTGGCAACTTTGAGGGATCTATGTACTTGCACACCAAGATCCCTCTGTTCCTCCACACTGCCAAGAATCCTGTCTTTAATCCTATATTCGGCATTCGAGTTCGACCTTCCAAAATGCATCACTTCGCATTTATTCAGGTTGAACACCTTCTGCCATTTCTCAGCCCAGCTCTGCATCCTGTCTATGTTACACTGCAGCCTGCAGTAGCCCTCTATACTATCGATGACACCTCCAACCTTTGTGTCATCTGCAAATATACTAACCCACCCCTCAACCTCCTCATCCAAGTCAGTTATAAAAACTACAAAGAGCAGAGGCCCAAGAACAGATCCCTGCAGGACCCCAGTCAACACTGTCTTCCAGGCAGAATTCTTTCCATCTACAACCATTCTCTGCCTTCTGTCAGCCAGCCAATCCTGAATCCAGATAGCCAAATCTCCCTGTATCCCATACTTCATGACTTTATGAATGAGCCTACCATGGGGAACCCTATCAAATGGGAGAGGAGAAAGTGAGGTCTGCAGATGCTGGAGATCAAAGTTGAAACTTTATTGCTGGAACAGCACAGCAGGTCAGGCAGCATCCAGGGAACAGGAGATTCGACGTTTCGGGCACAGGCCTGAAGAAGGGCCTGTGCCCGAAACGTCGAATCTCCTGTTCCCTGGATGCTGCCGAACCCTATCAAATGTCTTGCTGAAATCCATATACACCACATCCACTTCTTGACCATCGTTGACCTGTCTTGACACCTCGTCAAAGAACTCAATAAGATTTGTGAGGCATGACCTGCCCCTCACAAAGCCATGCTGACTGCCTTTAATCGCACTATGCTTTGCCAAATAGTCGTAAATCCTAATCCTCAGAATTCTTTTCACAACTTTGCTGACCACAGACGTGAGACTGACAGGTCTGTAATTGCCAGGGATTTCCCTATTACCCTTCTTGAAAAGTGGAACAACATTCGCCTCCTTCCAATCCTCCGGCATGATTCCTGTGGAGAGTGAGGAGGCAAATATCCTCGCCAGCGGCTTAGCAACCTCCTTTCTTGCTTCCCGGAGCAGCCTTGGATAAATCTGGTCTGGCCCTCGGGACTTATCAATCTTAATGTTCTCCAAAATTTCTAGCACATCATCTTCATCAATCTTGATCTGGTCAAGACTGTATCCCAGCTCCTCTAAGTTTTCATTTACAACAAGTTCCCTTTCCTTGGTGAAAACCGAAGCAAAACACTCATTTAGGGCGTCCCCTATCTGCTCAGACTCCATGCAAAAGTTCCCTCCGCTATCCCTGATTGGCTCTACCTTCTCCCTGATCATTCTCTTATTCCTCACGTATGAGTAAAACGCCTTTGGGTTCTCCCTAATCCTTCTTGTTAAGCCTTTTTTGTGCCCCCTCCTGGCTCTCCTCAGTCTATTTCTGAGCTCCTTTCTAGCAAGCCTGTAATCCTCTAAAGCTGTGCTAGATCTCTCTTTCAGACCTGCTACAGTGCTCCAGGCAGGCTCAGTGCAAGCTGGAAAAATGTCATCTTATCTTACCCTTGGGAACTCTGCAGCCTTCGGGACTCAATATTTAGTTCAATAATTTTAGAATCTGAACACTTCCTTCTATGTCCTTTACCTACTCTCAAAGCTCAGATTCTGTCATAATAAGAGTTGTTTTCAGCACAATCAACCCATTTCGACTCCATAATGGACACTTGTGAGTTATAAGTTAGCCAGGAAAGACCTAAAGAGAGAGCTAAGAAGATCCAGGAGGGAACATAAGTAGTTGTTTGTAGATAGAATCAAGGAAAACCTTAAAGCTTTCTATAGGTATGTCAGGAATAAATGAATGACTAGAGAAAGATTACGGCCAATCAAGGGTAATAGTGGGAAGCTGTGCATGGAATCCAAGGAGATGGGGAAGCGCTAAATGAATATTTTTTGTCAATATTCATGCTGAAAAAAGACAATATTGTTGAGGAGAATACTGAGATACAGGCTAATAGACAATATGGGATTGAGGTTCACAAGGAGAAAGTGTTAGCAATTGTGGAAAGTGTGAAAATAGATAAGTCCCCTAGGCCAGAAGGGATTAATCCTAGGATTCTCTAGGAAGCCAGGCAGGAGATTGCAGAGCCTTTGGCTTTGATCTTTATGTCATCATTGTCTACAGGAATAGTGCCAGAAGACTGGAGGATACCAAATGTTGTCCCCTTGTTCAAGAAGGGGAGGAGAGACAACCCTGGTAATTATAAACCAGTGAACCTTACTTTGGTTGTGGGTAAAGTGTTGAAAAAGGTTATAAGAGTTATGATTTATAATCATCTAGAGAAAAATAAGTTGATTAGGGATAGTCAACATTTTTTTTGTACAGGGTAGATCGTGTCTCACACGTTCTTTGAGATGGTGACCAAACAGGTGGATGAGGATAAAGTGATTGATGTTGTGTATAGGGATTTCAGTAAGGTGCTTGATAAGGTTCCCCACGGTAGGTTATTGCACAAAATAAGGAAGCATGGGACAGAGGGAGATTTAGCAATTTGAATCAGAAATTGGCTAGCTAAAAGAAGACAGAGGGTGGTGGTTGGTAGGAAATGTTCATCCTGGAGTTCAGTTACAAGTGGTGAACCGCAAGGATCTGTTTTGGGGCCACTGCTGTTTGGCATTCTTATAAATGACCTGGATGAGGGCGTAGAAGGATGGGTTAGTAAATTTGTGGATGACACTAAGGTCAGTTGAGTTGTGGATAGTGCTGAAGGATGTTGCAGGTTTCAGAGGGACATAGATAAGCTGCAGAGCTGGGCTGAGAGATGGCAAATGGAGTTTAATGTGGAAAAGTATGAGGTGATCCACTTTGGAAGGAGCAACAAGAATAAAGAGATGAGCAGAGTCCATGTCCATGTACATACATCCCTACAAGTTGTCACCCAGATTGATAGGATTGTTAAGATGGCGTACAGTGTGTTAGCTTTTAATGGTAGAGGGGTTGAGTTTCAGAGCCATGAGGTCATGCTGCAGCTGTACAAAGCTCTGGTGCGGCTGCACTTGGAGTATTTCATACAGTTCTGGTCACTGCATTATAGGAAGGATGTGGAAACTTTGGAAAGGGTTCAGAAGAGATTTGATAGAATGTTGCGTGGAATGCAGGGAAGGTTTTATGAGGAAACGCTGAGGGACTTGAGGCTGTTTTCTTTAGAGAGAATAAGGTTGAGAGGTGACTTAATTGAAACATATAAGATAATCAGAGGGTCAGATAGAGTGGACAGTGAGAACCGTTTTCCATGGAAGGTGATGGCTAGCACATGGGGACTTAGCTTTAAATTGAGAGGTGATAGATATAGGACAGATGTCAGACATAATTTCTTTACTCAAAGAGAAGTAGGGGCGTGGAACGCCCTGCCTGCAACAGTAGTAGACTCGCCAACTTTAAGGGCATTTAAATGATCATTGGATAAACATATGGATGAAAATGGAATAGTGTAGGATAGATGGGCTTCAGCTTGGTTCCACAGGGTTGACACAACATCGAGGGCTGAAGGGACTGTGTTGTGCTGTAATGTTCTATGTTCTAATGGTCTCCATAATCAGATTTTCTTCCTTTTCTGAATTACTTTTGTCTGGCTAACTTGCTTTCTCTCTTTCTAGGTTCCATCTCTAACAATCTGCTCCCACCAACAATCTCAATCTCACCCTCTGTCATCAGCACATATACCTCATTTTCCCAGCTACTATCAGTGTTGAAGAAGGGTCAATGGACTCAAAATGTTAACACTGCTTTCTCTGCACTGATAATCCCAGACCTGCTGTGTTTCTCCAGCAATTTTGGTTTTTGTTTCAGATTTTCAGCATCCGCAGTTCTTTGTTTCATCTTCCTTTGTGCTAGGCTGAACTGCAACCAATGGAGAATTTTTCCAATGATAACCATTAACTGAAGTTTTGCTTGGGATCCTTGATGTCACATTCAGTCAAATCCTGTCTTGACATCAAAAGTGGCTACTCTCACCTCACCTCTGGAATTTAGCTTTTTTGCCCATGTTTGAACCAAGGCTGTAATGAAGTCAGGAGCTGAGTGGGACTTTCAGAACCCAAACTGAGTATCAACGAACAGATTATTGTTAAGCAAATGCTACTTGATAGCATGGATCCAATTTCTTTGCTGATGATCAAGAGTAGACTAATGAATCAGTAATTGGCCAGATTTGATCTATCCTGCTTCTTGTTGAAAGGACATGCCTGGCAATATTCCACATTAAAGGTAGATACCAGTGTTATAGCTTCACTGGAATAGCCTTGCTACAGACAAACAAGGTTCTGAAGTACAAGTTTGCATATCATTGCTGGAATGTTATCAGAGCTGATAGTCTTTACAGTATCCAGTGGCTTTAGTTATTTATTGATATCATATATTAATGCTGGGTATGCTGCTGACATGTGTAATGCTGGAAAAGCACAGCAGGTCAGGCAGCATCAAAGGAGCAGGATGTATCATCCACTCCTGGTAGAAGATAGGTGCAAATGTTTCAGCTTTATCTTTTGCACCAATGTGCTAGCTCCCCATATCATTGAGGATGGGGATACCTGTGGAGACTCGTCCATGGTGAGTTGGTTAACTGTCCAACATCATTCATGACCAGATGTCCAGGACTGCAAAGTTTAGATCATCTGTTGGATGTGGAATTATTACATCCTGGTTATTGCACATAGTTTTCACTGATTGGCATGGAAATACTCCTGTGCCCTTTATTTGCTATGGCTGGTGCAGCTCTGCCCTGTTCATTGAACCAGGAGTGATCACCCAGCTTGCTGTTAATGGTAGACATTGGAATTTGTTGGATAGATTTTGCTCGATCTATTTGAAGTCCATTCCATTTATCACTGTGGCAGTGCCACACAACTGAAGATATCCTCAATGTGAAGACAGGACTTCATCTTCATGATGACGTTTCAGGTCACTTCCACCACCAATGGAAATTAAGACACAGGAAGTGAAATTTTAAAGGATGTCGAGTTTCCAGAGGTTAGAATGATGAAGATCATTCAGGAGTGGATTGGAATAGTCAGGTTTAGGGTTAAAGAAGATCTAATGAGGATTTCAGACAGCAAATGAGCTGAGACAGGGATAAAGTTGAGCAATGTTTCAAAAATAGAAATAAGAAGTTTTAACAATGAGGTAAATATGTGATCAGAAATTCATCTTAGGGTCAGTTCTGAGGAAGGGTTACCGGATCTGAAACGTTAACTCTGACTTCTCTTCACAGATCTGCCCGACTTGCTGAAGTGGACTCGAATTGCTGAGGCTGCAACAATATGAAATGGAAATGTAGACCTGGGAAAACTGTTCTTCACTGTTACCAGAATGTCTTGTTGTGAGATTTGAGGTGCTGCAATAAGGTGAGCTCTCCAAAGGAAAAGAGAAAGAGACCAGCCACTCATGCATGGTTGTTCATCTAATGATGATGACCACCTGCAATGCAACCTTAGTCCGAAGGCTGCAGATGTCAGCAGTGACCTGCCTTGACAGTCTCAGCCTTCTAAGACTCTGGTGCTCACACGTATCATGAGAGCTACCCCTCTACCTTGAGAGATGTGTTTTGTGCTTTGTCTCCTTCAAGCTATATCTCTGTGTCCCTCTCTTCTGTCCTGTGAAATGACAAGTGACTGAATAGGGACAATTGTTGCTGTTGCTTCTGATGTTGTTTGTGTTGGTGGATTTCTTTCTCTTTCTCCTCATCAGAAGATAGGCTACATAAGCTGCTCCTATGCTATAGTGAAGGCTGAACAGAGGAAAGTGTGAATCAAGTTACGTGAAATGATAGTCAGGTGAAGTGACTTCCAAGAGGTTTGCATTTACCTGTCAAGCAGTGAATACACTTTCTGGAAAGGAGTACTGTGAGCAGCAGTCTCTCAGTTGGCAATGGCTAGAGCTTTTCAATTTCACTGATCAAAGCCTTGTCGGTTTCACTCTCCAAGTACAACAACAGCACTCCACTTTCTCCAGCACTTTCTGTTTTTACCCCAGGTTGAACTTGACATGTTGCTACACCTCATGAAATAGTTGTATTTGCTGTTACACCCAGTATATCTGGTTAAAACAGCTATTAATAGGTCTCCCATATGATAATGACTTACCAAGAGATTTCCTCACTTATTCTCAAACCTGGCCCAGGGAATCCTGGAAGTAAATGGAATGATGCTGGGATCATGACTTAGTGACACATTAGATAGTTGGATAAAATTTGGGAGAAGATTTGTAGCTCGGGTGCTCATTGTTATGGTTCTGTGATCACTACAAAATGCCGGAGGAAACATCACAGAAGCGCTTCACAGGAGGCTCGCAAGCACTGAGGATGTCACCTAGACAAGTTGGATAAAATGGTTAAGGTACATGGAATATTGCTTTTATTAATTGAGGCATAGAGTTTAAGAGCAGGGAGATGGTGATGGAACTGTATAAAACCTTGGTTAGGACTCAGCTGGAATATTGTGTGAAGTTTTGGAATCCACATGATAGGAGGGATATGATAGTACAGAGAGGGTACAGATGAGATTTACAGGATCATGCCTGGGCTGGAAAGTTACAGTATGAAGACAGATGAGACAGAATGGGTGTTTTTTTTTCCACAGAGCAGAGAAAATTGAGATGGGACATGATTGAGACATGTACAATTATGAGAGTAGACAGGGAGAGCTAAATGACAAAGGGGAATAAATTTAAGGTAAAACACAGCAGGTTTTGAGGATTGTGAGAAAAAAATCTTTTTCACCCATTTGGTGGTGGGAATCTGGAACTCACTGCCTGTAAAGGTGGTAGAGGCTGACATTTAAGAAGAATTTAGATGTACGTTTGCAATGCAAAGGCAAACAAGACAATTGGCCAAGTGCCAGAAAATGGGATTGGGATAGTTAGGTGGTTGTTTTTGAACAGTGTGGATGTAATGGCTGGAGAGTATTTTTCTGTGCTGTAGATACCTACGGCTCTATGACATTTGGAAGATTAAGACCCACATCTGGCCACACCAGCCTTCCCTTGGGAATTAAAATTCTGCCTATAAGTCTGTTGAGAAGAAATGGAAAGGAATTTGGTACTAAAGGAATTTGGTTCTTGGCTGTTGGAACTTTGACATCTGCAGTTTTATTGCTGGCTTTCATCCTCTGCAATAATACTGGGATATTCACTAATATCTGCCTCCTTGGTGGCATGGCATAAAACTTACAAGTTCTATTTTATTGCATAGTTTGGCAACACCTTTTTTCTTCCCTCCTTCTTCTGGTAGGTGCCCAAAATATATCCACATTGAAATGGGCCCACAGTGAAGTGGAAATAAAAAATGAGAGAATGTCAATTTGACTTCAAGGATGTTGACGGGTTCAAGAGTTAAATTCCAAAGTACCTGCTTTGCTGTACTAGAAAATGCTGAAATTTTAATTTAGTTTGCAGTTAAAGGGAGAAATTAATTGGAATCTGTAATCCAGGAATCATTCAACAGAGACTGAGATCAAAAATATTTTTAATAGTATCATGGATTATGTCTAACTCTATAAATCTGAAGAGTACTCAAAGCTAAATTTGAAAATGCCAAGCTCTGCAAAAGTTGTCACGCAAAAGCAGCTCCTACAGTCTGAACTTGCCCTGACCACCAACATTTCAAAATGCAAATGTTTTAGAGAAGATTGCAGGAACATCCTGCTCTAAAAACTCATCATTGCACTGACAACGCCCATCTAACTGAGGCATCAAACACAGTGTACAACATATAAATCCTGTGCAGAGACAATGTTTCTTTCATTGAAAGGCAATCCAAAACATCTCCCTGCAATTTGCCATTGATGCAATAACTTGTCTTGTGCCAAATGTAAAACTCCTATAAAATAGGTTTATTAATGATGCGCAAGTTGAACTAAACTTTTAATCAAACCCGACTGACCTGTATTGAATACAGTAACAGCAATTTTGGATTAACTGATAGTAGTTTTAAAAATGTTTTATGTTTGAGTTGTATTATTATCATGTAGTTTGTTGGGAACAAATCATTTAAAAATCTGAAAAAAATACTTTTAAGAAAATCAGTTATTATTTATTTATTTATGCAAATGCAAATCTCTGAAGCCAAATGGTAGCCTGTATGTTTGCTCAGTTTAAGATGATTAGTCTGTCACTACAGGGAACACTTCTTGCAGCATTAAATCTGTCCTTCTGCAAGATTCACTCCATGAGATGTTTGAACCGATGCCTCTGAGACGGGGTTTGGCTGCACAGGAACTCTGGCTTGTTCTGAAGGTGTTCAGCAAGGACCACTCTTGCTGTTGCAGTTCAAAGCCGCTGTTTGATAGGTAGAGTTTGTCTCAAGAAGCTTGTTAATAATTTATTGTGTTTCCTAACTGTTGATCCAAAGGATGGGTGCTGGTAGACCTTGCTGAGGAATATTACTCCATACGGAATGCCGAGATAGGAGGCGGGCTTGAACAGGTTCCCATTGAGTGATTGTGGAGCCATTATCAGTGAGGTCCAGTACAGTTACTTTCAAGTGAGTGAAGTTTGTGAGGACAGAAGGCAGAGGACAGGTGTTGATTGGAGGGAATCAGTAAAAATTAGTGATGAGGAATGTTTTAAAAGAAGAAGCAGAATGGGGGATATTATTTGTACTATTCTTCATTGTTCCCCACTTGGAAACCTGAATTAATCATGAAGCATTCCCCAATAACGTAATCATGACTTTACTGAGCCAAACCTTAAGAATACAAGAAAAATATAATTAACTTCAAACCATCTGCACATTTGTAAAAGTACTACTCAATTATTTACTTAGAAAGAGGATTGATGTCTCAGTGATTAATGAATGCTGGTGGATATTTTGATATGGTTATTAACCTAAGTCTGCTGATGGGGTTTTAGGCACAGTCAAAAAGCTGAAATTTAAATCAAATGTTAAATTATAAAGAGCTTTTTCTATTTTGATGCTGACAAATGCTTGGAAGGTAATTGTTCCAAGACCATAAAATTACATAAGTAATGCAACTATTCACAGAAGATGAGCGTTTAGTATTCAGGACATTACTGTATCTTACTTCACATTGATGTGATTCATTAATGAAATGGATGTAAAGTGAAATGTTTTATTAGTGTCTTCCTTAACCTTTATCTAAAAGACAATGCAAGTAGCTGACAGCCTGTTCTCATTGCATTAGGAGCCCTTGAATGAAAAACCTCGAAAGACTGCAAGTTATTACAGATTGTGAAAATGTTTCTTCAAAGTCTCTTAAGTTAGCCATCAAGAAGAATTTATGTGACAGTGGATTTTATCTACGTTATAAAAATCCATGTGAACATGGGGTAGAAGTAGAATTACAATAAGTCCTTCATAAAGAATACTCAAGCAACATTAGTGTTTAACTCCACCCCATGAATAATATTAATTTGGACAAGGGTATGAGAAGCACTTGTCACAACAGAACTGAATCCCAGCCAGAATTAATATCTTCTTAAGAGGGAATGGAATAGGAGACATTGACATATGATTTATACCAAGAATCCAGTTCATCTGAAACTCCCACACTAAACTCTGATATGCCATTCATTGTCTGCTTTTAAAGCCGACTCAATATCTTATTTTGTTAATCATGATTAGATTTTTCTCGCATTTTTTTACTATCACATGTTCATTTCCTTCTTATGTGAAATACTTTAATCATGTTATTATTCTATAGCCATTGTATTGGCACATATGTATTATAACCTCAGAGCACCTTTATACATATTGAACTTTTAATTATAACACAAGTTCTTTTTAAAGGTCACACAGCCAAAATATAATGGCAGATGTAAAGTCAGTGGCTGTCTAGAGGGAGAGAGATCCTGCAATGTCGCATCTAAAAGAAAATAAATCAAAGGGTTGACTTGAAAGGGGAGAAATTCATGACAAACTGAAGTGTGATAACAAGTGCACAGTCAGGGTTCTACTATATACTTGGTTGTGTGAGTATACCCTGTGACTAGTAATTCTGGTGAGTTCCAGGATTTTGACACAGTGAAACAGAAGGAACAACAGTTTATTTCCAAGTTCGGATGGTGAAAGAAACTTGCAGGTGGTGGTGTTCCCAGGTCTTTGCTGCCCTTGTCCTTCTAGACTATTGTGAGTTTGGAAGGTATTATCTAAGGAGCTTTGGTGAATTTCTGCAGTGTATTTTGTAGGTGGTACACACAGTTGTCTCAGATTACAGAACTGAGGTTGAAAAGACAGCAGTGTGGGCAAGAGATAAGTCTTGTGTCTTACCTTTTGAAGAATATACAAGAAAAAGTGTTAAAAGCCAGTTAAATCCTAGTCTTTACATGTTAGTGAGCTAAGTGAATTCAGTGTGCCAGTAGGCAGTTAAGAATCAACCATACCTCTGTGGTCTGAAGTTATATGTAAGCCAGGCCAGGTAAGGATGTCAGATTTCATCCTCTAAATAATATTGAACCAGATGGGCTTTTATACTGAGCAATATTGGTTACATGATCAGCATTGGGTAAACTCTTTATTGTATTCAAATTCCACTGTCATGGTGGGATCTGATCCTTATCCCCAGAGCATTGACCTGGTGTTCTGTATTGTTGGTCCAGTGACATTACCAGTAAGCCACTGTTTTCCCAGTTAATTGTCTGAGCTCCTGCTGTCTGTGCCTTTGGGGGAATTATATCCTATCGTCACAAGCTACTGGTTAATCAGAGGTTTGGCAGTACTCCTCAAGTGTTAACCATTGCTGGCACTGCAATATTTCCCTAAACAGGAGTGTCATTGGAGACTGGAATTCAAAGTAAGAGGGGAAAAACCTTTCCTAGTCTATCAGACAGACCCGAACAAGGTGTGTGGTTTGGGAGAGTATGCAGTCTCAGAAGGCTTTGGGAAGATTGGGAATCATAGAGCTCACCCTTTCCAATGGGTGTGGCTCTCCGCAGGGTACATGGTGGCTGAATATGAGGGATTCTCCCAAGTGCACAGTCAGGGTTCCACTATATACTTCGTTGTGTGAGTACACCCTGGCACTAGTAATGGTGAGTTCCAGGATTTTGACCCAGTGAAACTGAAGGAACAACAGTTTATTTCCAAGTTTGGATGGTGAGTCATATGGAAGGAAACTTACAGGTGATGGTGTGCCCAGGTCTTTGCTTCCCTTGTCCTTCTAATTATTGTGAGTTTGGAAGGTATTATCTGAGGAGCCTTGGTGAATTTCTGCAGTGCATTTTGTAGGTGGTACAGACAATTGCTACTAAAAGTCAATGGTGAAGGAAGTGAAATATTCTTTCTGTGGACCCGAACAAGCAGGCTGCTTTGTCCTAGAAAATAAAAACCAAAAGAACTGTGGATACTATAAATCAGAAGTTGCTGGAAAAGCTCAACAGGTCTTGCAGCATCTGTGCAGAGAAATCAAAGTTAATGTTTCAGGGCCAGTGACTCTTCCTCAGAACTCCAGTTTTGAGGAAGGGTCACCAGACCTGAAACGTTAACTCTGATTTCTCTTTACAGAAGCTGCCAGACCCGCCGAGCTTTTCCAGCAACTTCTGTTTTTGTCACTTTGTCCTACAGATTGTGTCAAGCATTGTGAGTGTGTTTGGAGCTACAGTCATCCAGCAAATGGGGAGTATTCTCTTGCATTATTGATTTGTACCATGTAGATGGTATGTCAGGTTTTGGAGAGCCCCCATTACCTATAATTAAGATTGATCCAAAGATCTTGGCAAAACAGATCTTGTTCATGTATACCATTAGACAATAGGTACTGAAAAGCAATTTGACTATGGGTGAGGATTAATACTATCCAAAAGTTTAACACATGTACCATTTAACACTGATAACTAAAAGCCCATTTGATTCCTCTTCCCCATCATAGTGGAGACAAATTGTGGTGCATCTTTGGCAGCCACAGCCAAAATCAGTTAACTCATCATTGCTGAAGGAGCAACTTATTTTTCAGTTATGTGTTATTCAGTTCAATATTTTATCTGCTACCATTCGTATTAGAGAGTGCTGGAACTAAAGCAGTGCATTATGATTCTTTGTATTTGAACCATGTCAGCTTTTGTTCAGTTAGTACAAAGACACTCTTGCCTCTGAGTTAAAGGGTTCTGGGCACATGTCCCACTCCAGGCCTTGAAAAAAACATCAAGGCTAATCAAGGAAAATAAAAATCAGTGCAGCACTTCTGTCTTTTGAATAAACCAAGGCCATATCTGCTTGCCTGGGTGGATGTAAATGATCTGACTGGACTATGTCAAAGAAGAGATAGGGTGTTAGCTCCAGTGGCCTCACCAATACATATATCCCTTGATCTATATCAAAAATATAAATTGCCTTGTCGTTATCACAATACCCTTTGTGGAGTTTGCTGTATGCAAGTTTTCTGCGTCAAACAACATTGAATACATTTCAAACTCATGGCTCTAGAGCTCTTTGAATGGTCAGAAAACGTGCAATGAATGTGCAAATTCTTCATTTTTTACTGACCTGAAAAAAACCCACCAGATTTTCTTTTCAAAGATTCAATTTTATTTATCCAAGTACTGGAAGAACTTTAATGTAGGTTGGAAGATAATGACTTTTTAAGAAGGGTTTCTACAAATAGATTAAGGACAAAAGAGTAACTAGGGAGAGAATAGGGTCCATCAAAGATTAGCAAGGCAGCCTTTGTGTGGAGCCACAGAAAATGGGGGAGATACTAAATGACTATTTTGCATCAGTATTTACTGTGGAAAAGGATATGGAAGATATAGACTGTAGGGAAATAGATGGTGCCATCTTGCAAAATGTCCAGATTACAGAGGAGGACGTATTGGATGTCTTGAAACGGGTAAAGGTGGATAAATCCCCAGGACCTGATCAGGTGTACCTTAGAACTCTGTGGGAAGCTAGAGAAGTGATTGTTGGGCCTCTTGCTGAGATATTTGTATCATTGATAGTCACAGGTGAGGTGCCAGAAGACTGGAGGTTGGCAAACATTGTGCCACTGTTTAAGAAGGGTGGTAAGGACAATCCAGGGAACTATAGACCAGTGAGCCTGACCTCAGTGGTGGGCAAGTTGTTGGAGGGAATCCTGAGGGACAGGATGTACATGTATTTGGAAAGGCAAGGACTGATTAGGGATAGTCAACATGACTTTGTGCGTGGGAAATCATATCTCACAAACTTGATTGAGTTTTTTGAAGAAGTAACAAAGAGGATTGATGAGTGGTAGATATGATCTATAGGGACTTCAGTAAGGCATTCAACAAGATTCTCCACGGGATACTGGTTAGCAAAGTTAGATCTCATGGAATACAGGGAGAACTAGCCATTTGGATACAGAACTGGCTCAAAAGTAGAAGATAGAGGGTGGTGCTGGAGGGTTGTTTTTCAGACTGGAGGCCTGTGGCCAGTGGAGTGCCACAAGAATTGATGCTGGGTCCTCAACGTTTTGTCATTTACATAACTTATTTGGATGCTCGCATAAAAGATACAGTTAATAAGTTTGCAGATGACACCATAATTGGAGGTGTAGTGGACAGCGAAGAGGGTTGCCTCAGATTACAACAGGATCTTGACCAGATGGGCCAATGGGCTGAGAAGTGGCAGATGGAGGTTAATTCAAATAAATGCGAGGTGCTGCATTTTGGGAAAGCAAATCTTAGCAGGATTTATATACTTAATGGTAAGGTCCTAGGGATTGTTGCTGAACAAAGAGACCTTGGAGTGCAGGTTCATAACTCCTTGAAAGTGGAATCGCAGGTAAATAGGATAGTGAAGAAGGCATTTGGTATGCTTTCTTTTATTGGTCAGAGTACTGAGTACAGGAGTTGGGAGGTCATGTTGCAGCTGTACAGGGCATTGGTTACACCACTGTTGGAATATTGCATGCAATTCTGGTCTCCTTCCTATCAGAAAGATGTTGTGAAACTTGAAAGGGTTCAGAAAAGATTTACAAGGATGTTGCCAGGGTTGGAGAATTTGAGCTAGAGGGAGAGGCTGAACAGGCTGGGGCAGTTTTCCCTGGAGCGTTGGATGCTGAGGGGTGACTTTAGAGAGGTTTACAAAATTATGAGGGGCATGGATAGAGTAAAAAGGCAAAGCCTTTTCCCTGAGGTTGGGGAGTCCAGAACTAGAGGGCATAGGTTTAGGGTGAGAGGGGAAAGATACAAAAGAGACCTAAGGGGCAACTTTTTCACACAGAGGGTGGTACGGATATGGAATGAGCTGCCAGAAGAAGTGGTGGAGGCTGGTACAATTGCAACATTTAAGAGGCATTTGGATGGGTATATGAATAGGAAAGGTTTGGAGGGATATGGGCAGGGTGCTGGCAGGTGGGACTAGATTGGGTTGGGATATCTGGTTGGCATTGATGGGTTGGACCGAAGGGTCTGTATCCATGCTGTACATCTCTATGACTCTATGACTTTATGACCTCTTATTAAGTGATGAGTGACATTTAATTCTCCAGTCTGTTTTAACATTCAAGTTCACTCTGAGTGATGTATTTGACCAATCAAGAATCTTCAAATGCATAGTGTTAAAATTATAATACCTTCTAGTCTTCTTTTCCATTTTCACCATACTGGAAGACATCAGTTTCATAATACTGGAATAACTCATGCATTGGATGAACTACGGATCATTCGGGAGGCTGAGGGGGTAATTGAGAGGAGTTACCGGGAGTTGGTCACTCCTAAGGCTCAGGACAAGGATAGATGGGTTACAGTTAGGGGGAGGAAAGGGGACAAACAGACATTGCAGTGATCCCCTGTGGACATTCCCCTCAGCAATAAGTATACCATTTTGGATACTACTGGGGGGGGGATGACCTACCAGAGGAAAGCCATAGTAGCAGTTCTCTGGCACTGAGCCTGACACTGTGGCAAAGAAGGGAAGGGGGCAGAATAGAAAAGTACTCGTGGTAGGGGAATCGACAGGAGATTTTGTGGTCAGGATCGGGATTCCCGGAAGATATGTTGCCTCCCTGGTGCCAGGGTCCGGGACGTCTCCAATCGGATGTATAAGGTTCTAAAAGGGGAGGGCGAACAGCCAGAAATCATGTTACATATTGGCACTAATGATATAGCCAGTAAAAGGATTGAGGATATAAAAAGTGATTTCAGGGAGTTAGGTTGGAACTGCAAAGCAGGACGAACAGAGTAGTGTTCTCTAGTTTACTACCGGTACCATGGGATAGCAAGGCGAGGAACAGGGACTGGGCACAACTTAACACGTGGCTGCGCAGCTGGTGTAGGAGGGAGGGCTTCAGATATGTAGATAATTGGGATGCCTTCTGGGGAAGTTGGGACCTGTACAAGAAGGACAGGTTGCATCTGAACTGGAAGGGACCAATGTCCTGGGTGGAAGGTTTGCTCGAGTAGTTCGAGAGGGTTTAAGCTAGTATGGCAGAGGTGTGGGAACCTGAGCTGTATACCGGAGGTGAGAGTTGATGCAAATGAGGCAATAGCAAGAGGTAGACCAGCAAGTGGGAAGGATTTTCCTGGGAAGAAACCAAGGGATCAGTTAAAGTGTGTTTGCTTAACGCAAGGTGTATCAGGAATAAAAGTGATGAACTTAGAGCATGGATCAGTACCTGGTGCTATGATGTTGTGGCCATAACAGAGACATGGGTTTCTCAGGGGCAGGAATGGTTGCTGGATGTTCCAGGATTTAGAGCATTTAAAAAGAATAGGGAGGGGGGAACAAGAGGAGGGGGTGTAGCACTACTAATCAGAGAGGGTATCACAGCTACAGAAGCTTCTATTGTCGAGGAAGATCTGCCTACCGAGTCAGTATGGGTGGAAATTAGGAACAGCAAGGGAGCAGTCACCTCGTTAGGGGTTTACTATAGGCCCCCCAATAGCAGCAGTAAGATGGAAGAAAGCATAGGTCGGCAGATTTTGGAAAAGTGTGGATGTGGTAGGGTTGTTGCAATGGGTGACTTTAACTTTCCCAATATTGATTGGAACCTCCTTCGAGCAGAAGATTTGAATGGAGCTGTTTTTGTAAGGTGTGTTCAGGAGGGTTTCCTAACTCAGTACGTTGACAGGCCAACGAGGGGAGAGGCCATTCTAGACTTGGTGCTCAGAAACGAGCCAGGGCAGGTATCAGATCTTGTGGTGGGACAGCATTTTGGTGATAGTGACCACAACTGCCTCACATTCTACATAGCTATGGAGAAGGAGAGGATTAGGCAAAATGGGAGGATATTTAATTGGGGAAGAGGAAACTATGATGCGATTAGACATGAGTTAGGAAGCATGGACTGGGAGCAATTGTTCCATGGTAAAGGCACTATAGACATGAGGAGACTGTTTAAGGAACAGTTGTTGCGAGTGATGAATAAATATGTCCCTTTGAGATAGGCAAGAAGGGGTAAGATAAAGGAACGTTGGATGACGAGAGTGGTGGAGCTTCTCGTCAAAAGAAGAAGGTAGCTTACATAAGGTGGAGGAAGCTAGGGTCAAGCTCAGCTCTAGAGGATTACAGGCAGGCTAGGAAGGAGCTCAAAAATGGTCTGAGGAGAGCCAGGAGGGGGCACAAGAAAGGCTTGGCTGAACGGATTAGGGAGAACACAAAGGCATTTTACACTTACGTGAGGAATAAGAGAATGGTCAAAGAAAGAGTAGGGCTGATCAGGGATAGCACAGGGAACTTGTGTATGGAGTCTGAGGAGGTAGTGGAAGCCCTAAATGAGTTTTTTGCTTCTGTCTTTATGAAAGAAACAAACTTTGTAGTGAATGAAACCTTTGAAGAGCAGGTGTGCATGCTGGAATGGATAGAGATAGAGGAAGCTGATGTGCTGAAAATTTTATCAAACATTAAGATTGACAAGTCGCCAGGCCTGGACCAGATTTGTCCTCGGCTGCTTTGGGAAACGAGAAATGCAATTGCTTCGCCACTTGCGAAGATCTTTGCATCCTTGCTCTCCACTGGAGTCATACCTGAGGACTGGAGAGAGGCAAATGTAACTCCTCTCTTCAAGAAAGGAAATAGGGAAATCCCCGGCAATTACAGACCAGTAAGTCTCATGTCTGTCGTCTGCAAGATGTTAGAAACGATTCTAAGGGATAGGATTTATGACCATCTGGAAGAGCATGGCTTGATTAAATGCAATCAACATGGCTTTGTGAGGGGCAGGTCATGCCTCACACACCTTATCGAGTTCTTTGAGGATGAGACTAGAAAACTTGATGAGGGTCAAGCTGTGGATGTAGTGTACATGGACTTCAGCAAGGCATTTGAAAAGGTTCCCCATGGTAGGCTTATTCAGAAGGTCAGGAGGAATGGATACAGAATTGGCTGGCCAACAGAAGACAGCGAGTGGTAGTAGAAGGAAAATATTCTGCCTGGAAGTCAGTGGTGAGTGGTGTTCCACAATGCTCTGTCCTTGGGCCTCTACTTTTTGTAATTTTTATTAATGACTTGGAAGAGGGGATTGAAGGATGGGTCAGCAAGTTTGCAGACGACACAAAGATTGGAGGTGTCATTGACAGTATAGAGGGCTGTTGTAGGCTGCAGCGGGACATTGACAGGATGCAGAGATGGGCTTTGAGGTGGCAGATTGAGTTCAACCTGGATAAATGTGAGGTGATGCATTTTGGAAAGTCGAATTTGAAAGCTGAGTACAGGATTAAGGATAGGATTCTTGGCAGTGTGGAGGAACAGAGGGATCTTGGTGTGCAGGTACATAGATCCCTTAAAATGGCCACCCAAGTGGACAGGGTTGTTAAGAAAGTGGTGTTTTGGCTTTCATTAACAGGGGGATTGAGTTTAAGAGTCGTGAGATCTTGTTGCAGCTCTATAAAACCTTGGTTAGACCGGACTTGGAGTACTGCGTCCAGTTCTGGTCACCCTATTATAGGAAAGATGTGGATGCTTTGGAGAGGGTTCAGAGGAGGTTTACCAGGATGCTGCCTGGATTGGAGGGCTTATCTTATGAAGAGAGGTTGACTGAGCTCGGACTTTTTTCATTGGAGAAAAGGAGGAGGAGAGGGGACCTAATTGAGGTATACAAGATAATGAGAGGCATAGATAGAGTTGATAGCCAGAGACTATTTCCCTGGGCAGAAATGGCTAACACGACGGGTCATAGTTTTTAAGCTGGTTGGAAGAAAGTATAGAGGGGATGTCAGAGGCGAGTTCTTTACACAGGGAGTTGTGAGAGCAAGGAATGCGTTGCCAGCAGCAGTTGTGGAAGCAAGGTCATTGGGGACATTTAAGAGACTGCTGGACATACATATGGTCACAGAAATTTGAGGGTGCATACATGAGGATCAATGGTCGACACAACATCGTGGGCTGAAGGGCCTGTTCTGTGCTGTACTGTTCTATGTTCTATTTTGAATGTAGTACAAATAAATGTGTCCTCTCACCTACACCTTCCAAAGTGAAATGGAGTCACAAGGTGAAATTTTAGACTCATAAGCTTCAAGGCAGCAATGGGTGTTGTGGAACTCTGGCGAGTTCAAATGGCTGTAACTTTAACTGGACCTTGCTCTCGTAGTCCTCAATGACGATATTCAAACCTTGTATGTGAACCTTAGGAAATACTTTGGGAAAAACTGATCTAGACTCTGCGCACACTTTATCTTTCTCTCTAATTGTTATGACCTGACTCTCCTCAGTTTGCAGTCACTTTCTACAGTCAACGATCATGTGGGATTTTTATTCTGTACTTTCCAATCTGCAAGTCTATTTTCTCACTACATCTTCATCATGCTAACAGCATTCCACAGAATCTTTTATTTTAAAGGTTTTAACTTTCTCCGTGGATTGAAATCCAAACTACACTTTCAGATGATTATCCACTTTCAAACCATTTAACATTTAATTTGCTTTGATTTATTCATTGTCACATGTTTCTCGTTACAAAACACAGTAAGAACTATTATATAGTGTTGCCACTCTTCGGTGCTATCTTAAAAAATGGAATATAAAGGCAGAAAAATGAAGAAATTAAGAAAGTTTACAGCCCTTGTTAAGTGCTCTGTCATGTGTCATGGGCCTGGTGGCCAGGCACAAATCCCTTTCACCCACCACTACCACTGGAATGAAAGTTGCCACTCTTTGGTGCCATCTAACCTCCACCAGTGCTCTCGCCAATATGAGTTCTTGCTGGACCTTGCCAATGCAGAAGCCACTGATGCTGCCAGTACCGCACCAGTCTGAACTTGCATTGGGCCTACCTTGTCAATGTAACCGCTGCTGATGCTGCTGGGCCCAAACTCACCTCCACCACTGCCTCCATGAATCTGTGCTGCACACAGATGCTGCCAGGAACCCAAACTCGGTTCTGCAGCAGCAGCCACGAGTTGGCATTAGCACAGCCTCGACAATGCAGAAGCTGCCAGAACCCAAACCCATCTCCGATGCCACTGCCACAAGTCCACACTGCTGGGTCTCCTTCAGTACTGCTGGGCCCACCCGCTGCCACCAATGCTGTCACCATGACCAAGGGGTAAGTAAAATAAAGTAAAAGAGAAAAAGAAGTGAGAGGAGAGAGAAAAAAAGAAAAGAAATGAAAAGAAAGCGGACTGAGTGGATGAGCCCCGGGCTCGGAAGCCCTACTCCACTATCATCTTACCAGAACATCAGGTTTGTAATAATAACTGGCTCCTGAGTAGAGCACCTGCCACAGGCTCCTGGTTCAGTGAAATGGTGAACACTCAATGGATTATCTGCCAGATAAATTTGAAAATTGTCTTTGTGAAGTCTGGAGGAACAAGAGGCTATGCAAACATTTTAGGCTGATGGCCTACAAAACATTCCCAACTTTTCATCCCTCAAATAATTTACCTGCCTGTGGGCTGCCTGATTGTTTTAGGTTGCAAGTCACAGAGCTGCCATTGGATTGGACTAAGTCAGCTGGCTGATGGAATATTAAAAGTCAAAGTGGACCAAGTGTCCAACTATAGCTTCCAAGAGGTAGAGTCCACATTCTGCAAGTCTTGCCTAGGTGCTAAAATTCTCCTGGAAGTAATTTTTAACAAAACCTTAAAGTTGTTGATATTTTAAAATCTCCTTCATAATTCTTTTCTCCCATTTCCCTTAAACCATTAATATTCAAACATGGTATTGTTTAATCACAACTTTTTTTTTTGCACGCCTTGATAATATAAAAAATACTAAATGGATGTACTATGCACAATTCCCTCCCCTGAGGTGAGTTTGGTGGTGGGGAGATTTAATCAGGCAGGACAGGAGTAGGCTGTGAGATTCCCATCTGTGATCCAATTAAGACCAGGTCGTGAAAGATTGTGGGTAGCCTTCTTGCATTGTTGCCCATTGAATCTTTTGAATGACCAACTAATGCCATTTTAAGGATCTTATCTCACCTCCTCGGGTATTCATCTAAGGTGAGGGTCATGCCATATGGGAAGCCTGAAAGAATAAAACTTTTGTTGTCTATCCCCTCCTCCATCCCACAATTACCATCTGGCCATCACTGGCCTGAGGCTTGGACGAATAACTGACCTTGAGTTTTGGCTGTGCCTCTGATCGGCTGTCAGAACTTAGCAGGCACTGTATTACTCCCTAAAGGATGATTTTTTTAAACCTATGTTTTCATGAGATGTGGCCATTGCTGGCTAGGTCAATAATTATTGCATAGCCCTTGGCTAGTTTGAATGTTACTTGTCACTTATCTACGCAAGTCTCAACATTGTCCAGGTCTACCTACATCTATACATGGATTGTTTCGTATCTGAGAAGTTGCTAAGGGTGCTGAATATTGTGTAATCATCTAAGAGCATCCCTATTTCTCACATTATGATGGAGGGAAGTTCATTAATGATGCAACTGAAGATGATAGGCCTAAAACTCTACCTTAAGCTACACTTGCAGCGATATTCCACAACTGAGATGATTGACCTCAAACAACCAGAACCATCTTCCTTGGGCTCAGTATGAATCCAGCCAGTGGAAAGTTCCCCCACTTATTCTCAATTACTCCAATTTTTCTAGGGTTACTTGATGCTTGATCAAGTGCTATTTAAATATGAAGTCTTTGATACCAGAGAAAGTTCACCAACATCAAATTAAGAATATGACAATGATTTTGGCTCTGAACCTGGTTTGATGTTAGGTGAAAATCCATACAACCAACCAGCAGTAGAATCACATTGCTGGTGTCATCATGAGGCCTTGACTCTTCACCAAACTTTTGTTTTCCAACTAAATAAATCCTGCTTAGATATCCCATTTGGCTTAAATCTCTAATAAAAGATCCTTCATAACTCTACTAGAAGCATTTAATTACATCTAAGTGAATAAATAAAAACTTATCCCAAATCTCTAGTGTTAAAAATTCACCACAAATTAATTGATGCTTTTTTTTAAAAAAAGTCTTATTTACTGTTTCTAACTTTAGTTATACAATCACATGCTTTTATCTCGGTTCATCCATCTGTTGTAGTGTCTGATGTGATAATTTCGACTTTCTAATATGATTGCCTTGGCTTACAGTTCCAGCAAAATTAATAAGAATTCAAATTTCCAATTACTCTTAGTGAAAGTGATGATTTTCAATGTTGTATCTGCTCATCCAAACAAGTGAAAATGTGTTTGTGTTGATTACACAGTTGCATGAGATAAATTACAGACAAGCGCAATGTTTGGATTGTACCTCACTAGCTGAGCCATGTTGATATGTCAATATACTTATCTGTGACAGGCAGATTAATGAGTCTGTATTAACACCCACAGTACAATCCAAATTGGCAGAAGCAATTAAAATACTTGTCATACTTCAGCAGCAAAAGTATCTTGTACAAGAAAACAATAATCACGGTTTTCAGATGACTTTATCAGCCACAAAAAATACATTCTCCTATTGATACTTGTTTTAAAAACAACTTTGATTTGTAATTATGGTACTTAGAAACACCTTGTGATTTACTGGTACAGATTTTGCTCTGTGATCATGTGATATTATCAACTCTAGATCATAATCTGAGCAAGGTCTTTTTTACACTATTAGCCACATTACAATAGAAAGTGATTGCAATTATTCTTTTATATTAAACTACTGACATTTTGCTTTTTTTATATATCATGCTAGTTTATTTTTGTTCAGCTTTCCTGAATTACAAAACAATCCTTGTCTGAGATGACTAACAACATCATCCAAACTCTCAACAAGTGCAGCTCCTGATTATATGAAAAATGAGTTATGGAGGACTGGTGGAATTTGCTGATTGTGACTCCTTTCCTGTGTGTAAGTATATAGTTTTTCTTCACTTGCAAGGAATATTAGAGCATCACCTTGTGATAATTACTTTTGGCACTATACAAACTCACTTTTCTTCAGTTTAAGATATTGAAGCTTTGGTATTTAAGACCATCCAATGTAATGTGTTGTTGACAATAACTACATATTTACAACAAGTTAACATCTTTATATAAAATTAATGCTAATTAAGGGAAATGGAATGTGAAGTATACTGTCTATTCATGTCAGGAATTAAATTCCAATCCAGTTCAGACTTATGTCAGCACAGTTTCTCTGTTTGTTGACTATAAATATTTTATATTAAAGTGTTTGAACTCTCCTAATCCAAATCTGAGTATGTATCATCTACACAATAACCTTTGTTATGACACAAATTTGTCAATTTGATTTGCAGAGGACATGACACGAAGGTTACTACAATTACTACTAATTTGAAGTTGAACTGAAGCATATTTTCTGGGTCAGAAAGAGACTGAAACTTCCCAGCAGCTGGGTGATAAGCTTGGAGGCCTGCTAGAGGAAGGGATCTGGATTTGGCACAGGTCCCCGATTCAGTAATTTACCAGAGAAATTTCCTGACCATGGAATTTAATTCCATGGGCTGGATTTATTGGGATGTCATGGTATTCACCCCATCTCTGGCTAAGAAATCAGCTGGGTGTTAATCAACCTGAGGCAAGACTTCTGTCTCTCAGCAACTGGAACATAGATACATACAACACAGTGCAGACACAATGGGCAAAATGAATCTTTCTTCACTGTAACAGTTCTGTGATTTTGTGAACATGTGTGTGTTTGTTCCTATTGCTGGGGGCAAACCAGTACTATTGCTGATACTGCAAAAAGGTTTACAGGAAGATGTGCTATGTTGGAACCGGCATCAGAGACAAGTCTGTAGATCTTGCCAAAAATAGGTTGACTTGCCGAGTGAGGGAGTGGTTGGCGGGGGAGGGGGGTGGTGGCTGTCAGTGTGGATGGTCTATGGTGTAAAGGGAACCTGGAGTTGTTAGACCTGCAGTAAGCTAAGGGATGCCAGTCAGGATTCCTCTCTGTCGTGCCACCAGCTCACACAGGGAAAGCTTACATTCTCTCCACTGCTATTAATGACAGGATGAGCTCGTGAAGAGGGCATCAATTGGCTCAGTGAAAGCTGGGATGTTCTCTCCAATGCTGGTAAAATTCCAGTGGGGACAGCCATGGGCAGGTACGTGACGGACAGAGCACCCACGGGATTTTATGTGTCCCCTCTTATAAACTCATCATTGGCTGTTTTATTATTATATTAATCCAATCTGATTTAGGAAACATATGTTTAATCTTGTGTACAGATAAGTGTGCAGAATATCTGCACTCACCTCTGAACTATTTTGTCAGACTACTGAACAACAATGCATTCCATCATGCTCCAGTACTTATTATTTAAAACTTTGGAAATCACAATATACAATATGGTGGTTCCAGGTGCCTGTGTACAAAAGTCATGCCTTGAAATTAATGCTAATGCCCCAAGAGGTTTTATTTGGAATAGACAAGCTTGCAGTAAAAAGCATAACAGAAACATGAAGCCAATAATAGACAGATTAAGACTCTGACTATTCAAACACCTAGCCTTCAGTCAAGGAACAGAAAAAAGGCTAGTGCAGGGAAAATCAACAAAACAATGCATGCCAGAAAGAGAGAAAGATACGAGAGAGAGAGTACACGCATTGGCAAACAGATGGAAATGTTCTGCTTACAATAAGAGTGCAGAACTTGTAGAAAAGATATGCAATGTGCAGACCAAAGGAAAAAGATGATAAAAAGTTACAAGAGGCAAAACAATAGGGATATTAAGAAAGGAAAGAAAGCAAAACATTCATACCCTGGAAAATGGCAATGCATTTGAGGATACAATCAAAGTCAGAACAATACAACTGCATGAAATGTTAAAATGCACCGTTCAATCCAGGAGAAATAAGTCCACAACCATAAATATGATGCTGAAGCTTAATACTGGTTATAGAGTTACATTATGCTATACAGACTTTACCAAATGATGTTTCCTGAAAATCTGAAAGAAAATATCTTCCCAAAGAAAAATGTTCTGAAACCAAGCAAGGTCATGCTGCTGGCATGTGAGAGAATTGAGTTTTGACAACTAGGACTGAGCTGCAGCTGATCTGAGTAAACAATGAGACCGTGGAGGCATCACCAAGGATTGAAGATACTACCATTGATAAACATCCTCCAGCCATTAGCTGGAAAACTCTTTTTTAAATGTACCCAGAGTGAATGATAAGAATGCTGGATGCTTTAAAGATATTGAGTGCCACACCTCCATTGATCCAGAGAAGAAAGTGATTCATCTACCATTGATAAAACTAAAAGCAAAACTGAAAAGAGAGCTCTAGAATTGGAAGAAAAGAAAATTATTCCAAGATTCGTAGAGATCCCAGAATTCCGTAGTTGAGAGGAAGAAGCCAAATGGACAACTGGAAATTACCTTGGACACTACAGGTCTTATCAAATTGCTGTATATCAGAGATAAACTTGTCACTCAAAGTAGATGTTTCGACAGAAGAACCAGGAGTAGTTCTGGTACAAAACAGAAAGCCATTATCATTTGTATGCAAAGCTCCATTATCAGTTGAGACCACATGTGTCAATACAGAAAGAAAGTTTTTGCTAATGGTGTATGGATGTAAGATTCCATACATATCTCTTTAGGAAAAAATGTATAGTGGAGAATGATCATCATTTGCTGAAGCAAATCTACAAGAAAAATCTGTGTAATGTATCAAAGACTGCAAAGGCTTTAGAGTTAAAATTTCACTTTGAAATGCAAGCCAGGCTGAGAAATATCATTGACAGATGATGTTGCCCATCTGTTTTGCATGGAAACACAAAATGAAAGGCACAAGGATCCGTCATCTAGTGAACATGACACCACCTGAATCAAATCAGACTTGAGACCAGTAAAGATAAAGAGTTAGTGTGCTCTCTCAGCAGGTGATCCAGAATGGCTTGATAACATAGTGCAAATACAGACAGAAATCAAAGAAGACATCTTACAGGTGTTCTGCTAGCCCAATTCAGAATAATCTGAACCAAAACGATGCAGACCAAATGTCTTTAGAAGATAAATGAAAGCCAGGTGGGAATGGAGAAGTGCAAGCACAATACCAGACTATTAAAACTACAGGTGACCCCCATTGCACTAGATTTACACACAGGCACTCCTACATCGCTCCCCACCCCACCCCCAAAACACACACACACAGGCACTCCTACACACACACACATAAACACACAGGCACTCCCACACACACACACACACATACTCCTACAGACACACACACTCCCACACTCACACATGCACCCTCTCACAGACTTAGACCCCTTTACACTCAGTCACACACACACATATATTCTCTCTCACAGACACTCACAACCCCCATTCCCCCACCCCACACATACACACAAAACCCACATGCACACATTCACATATATGTTTGTGGGATGAATTTGTACTTGTAGAGTTACATTGTACTTTGCTCAAGAATTGCATGACTCCATGTAAGAATCTGTTAATTCATTTTTTAGATTAGAATCAGTCTAAACATTATGGCACAGACAGCAGCACACGGGGGGCTAATATCTTCAATACATTATCTGGGTTGACACAATTGTTAAATTAATTGAGAATGTAACTTTTAAAAAAAATGTTTTGCAATTTACATATGAAAGAAGTGAAACTAACATGGTCATCCTAACGATGAGATAGACAAACAATCAAGGTATTTTTCAATGTATAATTTCAGTTACATCACACTGTAAACTTTTGCTATAAATTCTGTCTTACAATTGTGTACTCCACAACCACCTAATGAAGGAGCAGCGCTCCAAAAGCTAGTGCTTCCAATTAAACCTGTTGGACTATAACCTGGTGTTGTACTTTTAGCTTTGTACACCCGAGTCCAACACCAGCATCTCCAAATCATGGTTAGGCATCTACAAAAACAATGAAAAATGAGGAATTTATAGCTACTAGATTAAAAGGACTGAATTGTTTGATTGAAACTTCAGAAGTGCAGGGTTCAGTTGTGAAAACCAGGAACCATCAATAGATATTGAAAGCTGAGACTCCAAGATCATGCAATACTGAAACCAGTCAGCAAGTGAGAAGGAACTGAGAAACCTAGCTCTGAGTTCTAAGCAGACTATAGCATACTATAAGAGCTAATTTATTCACACACAATCAAGGATGGGACATTAGAGGAAACTATCTTTGTATTCAAAAGATACGAGCTTTGAAATCTATAACAATCATTGCAACATTGTAAGTTCTGTTCACGGAATCCTGAAAGAATAATATGTCATAATAGACCCAAATTCATCTCCAGAATGCTTAAGAAATTAGTTGAAAGGTATGAATACAATCCCATCACCACGTTACCAGAGAAAGGCACATCCAACCAGGCAAGCAAACCCTCATGAAATGCCAAGAGACAAAGGAGAACCTAAATTTTGCCTTGTTATCTGAGTTGTACCTGTGATAAATGACATGAAATTGCCTGCAGAGCTAGATAGCGACAAAAAATTATAAGACAATTTTGTAAAGAAAGTTACACCCTAAAAATAACCAGAAGAAATAACACAGCAACTCAATGAAGTACAGTTGAAAGAAGTCTCAACTTCAAAAAGCATGCCAAATCCTTGCCTAAACTGTAAAGATGAAAAACTGTATGTTTGCAAGCTCCGTCAAAAAATGAAATCAACAATCATTGGTGAAGTTGAGACTCCAAGGCGGTACATCATCAAGATGAAAAGGAACAGAATCCATATTTGACCTTCACCTGACCTGGCAAAGTGGAAAAGATATTCAACGGTACCAGCAATATCAGTCATACGTGAGACAGCAAGAACAGTTTCACCAAGTGATGCAACATCAGTAATAGCAAGAACATTGATGTTTGAGATTCATTTAAGCTGAATAGTTAACCCATGTAAAATTAAACGATTAAGAACCCATTCTAACTCCTGGGTAACTAATAAACTGAAACCCCAACTTACCGCTGATGCCAACTGCACACCGTCCTGACCCATGATACACCATCCCCTAACCTAACATTGTCAGACAAATGTTAAATCTTCCTCTGCAAAGTTGAAAAGCAGAAATGTATTGTCTGATGTCTGCCGAAGCATATATTTCCATTGTTCTTTCTCTTAACAGTAAAATATAAATTGTCAAGCCCTATATAAAAATTAATATGATGACAGTGTCATGCACTAAACTTAACATTGTACTATCTTCAAAAACTGGATTTCAGAAAGAAACTTAATTAGATTACTTATAGTGTGGAAACAGGCCCTTCGGCCCAACAAATCCCACGGACCCTCCGAAGAGCAACCCACCCACGCCCATTCCCTGACATTTACCTCTTCACCTAACGCTATGGGCAACTTAGCATAGCCAATTCACCTAACCTGCACATTTTTGGACTGTGGCAGGAAACCGGAGCAAACCCATGCAGACACGGGGAGAATGTGCAAACTCCAGGCAGACAGTTGCCTGAGGCAGGAATTGAACCTGGGTCTCTGGCGCTGTGAGGCAGCAGTGCTAACCACTGTGCCAGTTCTTTTTCAACGATAAAGTTTGCAGTCCAGGAAACTTGTACAAACATACACAGGCCAGCAAGGCCTATCTGACTCAGTCCAACGGCAGCTGTTAAGTGCTCATGTTTTGTGTGAAGGCGCCATCTCGGCTCCATCCCACGTTTCTTTTGAAATGCGCAGGTTAGGGGAGTACAGAATTGATCAGAGATGCGACATTTGCTGATTTCAATAGCGTTTAAAAAGATACGTTAAGCCTCTCCACCATTCTCTCCCACGTCACATACTGACGCCAATGCAACGCCCCAACACCAGCCCAATTCCGAGTTCAACCCTTAAGCTGCAGACCCAGCTGGTCTGATCATTCAGAACTGTAGACTGTGTTCAAGTTCCAGGGTCAGTCCCATCCTCAGTTTATTTTCAGCACCAGCTTAATCCAGCTCAATTTGAGACTGAATAAATCCTAGTTTCAGCCCAGTTCTGGTTTGAGGAACCAACTCATGCCCAACCCAAACTCCACTCCAATCCCAATACCAGCTCACTTCCAGCCCCAGTTCAGTCTGAAGTCCAATAATTCCCGACTCCACCTCAGTTTTCAACTACGAGTAGCTCATGCTCAGCTCCAACCTGAATCTCATATTGATGCTCGACAAAATGCAATCCATGGACAGTATGCCAGACACAGGAAAACTGTGTCTCACTGTCTGCAAAGGCCAAAGAAAGTTGCAGCAGTGAAGTTCATCATAGTTCAACATATGAACAGCATCTGACTACCAAGTTATGAAGGTTGTGTAGACAATAATGATGATGATCTAAAGATGCCACATAAAACAAAGTCACGTATTGGCTTCTACTAGGGTCCAAATAGTGACAACATTAAGCTACATCACACTTTCAGTCCCAACATTTTAATAATAGAGTAATGTCCTTATATATTTTTCTTTGGAAACATTGATCAGATTCCACCCCTTTCTATTTTTATCTTGAGCTAACTTAGCACAGATAGAGCTACTTGTAACTGTAAAAAGTGCAATTTGGAATTGAACCAAACCATCAGAACCTTTCAATTGAGTTGTTTTTAATGGAATTGCAGTCTGCCACTTGCTATTCTTTTAAAGAAAACTATTACTTTGTTACAAAACTGCAGCACACATTATGGCAGTTGTTAGAGGCCTCATTTCCTGATGAGTTTGAACACGTTAATTAGCTTTGAGAACAAAGGTAAGTGAGGGCAGCATGTGTAAATTATTCTGCAATATGCTTTAACTGATCATTTATTATTCCATACAGGTTTCAAGGACAAGTAGAAGCTGGGAGCAAAGCCAACCCAAAGCAATAAGATACTTTTACCTGGATTAATTTTTAATTTTAAAAAGTCATTTATTTCCTGGAAACTTCCATAGAAAAACTGCTGTTTCATTTAAATGGCTTTCATTTACAGAAAAGTTATCTCCATTGTCATTTCCTGCATTTGTAACAACAATGGTATTCCAGAATCTGATTAAGCCAGCCATAAATCTTTCTAATAAAGACTTGAGAACACCACTCGATTTGTTTTGTCTGGATGATCGCAGAAAAGAAAGGTCAGTGATTTTCAACTTTGTCACCTTGTTGGTAACTCAATAGAGTGACTTACTCACCCATGATGAAATGAGGAGAAAGTGTGGTCTGCAGATGCTGGAGGTCAGAGCTGAAAATATGTTGCTGGAAAAGCGCAGCAGGTCAGGCAGCATCCAGGGAACAGGAGAATCGACGTTTCGGGCATAAGCCCTTCTTCAAGAATGAGGAAAGTTTGTCCAGCAGGCTAAGATAAAAGGTAGGGAGGAGGGACTTGGGGGAGGGGTGTCGGAAATGTGATAGGTGGAAAGAGGTCAAGGTGAGGGTGATAGGTCAGACTGGGGTGGGGGCGGAGAGGTCGGGAAGAAGATTGCAGGTTAGGAAGGCGGTGCTGAATTCGATGGATTTGACTGAGACAAGGTGGGGGGAGGGGAAATGAGGAAACTGGTGAAATCCGAGTTCATCCCTTGTGGTTGGAGGGTTCCTAGGCGGAAGATGAGGCGCTCTTCCTCCAACCGTCGTTTTGTTGTGGTCTGGCGATGGAGGAGTCCAAAGACCTGCATATCTTTGGTGGAGTGGGAGGGGGAATTGAAATGTTGAGCCACAAGGTGGTTGGGTTGGTTGGTCCGGGTGTCCCAGGGGTGTTCTCTGAAACGCTCCACAAGTAGCCGGCCTGTCTCCCCAATATAGAGGAGGCCACATCGGGTGAAGAGGATGCAATAGATGATGTGTGTGGAGGTGCAGGTGAATCTGTGGCGGATATGGAAGTTTCCTTTGGGGCCTTGGAGGGAGTTGAGGGGGGTGGTGTGGTTGCAAGTCTTGCACCTCCTGCGGTTGCAGGGGAAGGTGCCAGGAGTGGAGGTTGGGTTGGTGGGGGGGTGTGGATCTGACGAGGGAGTCACGGAGGGAGTGGTCTTTACGGAATGCTGATAGGGGAGGGGAGGGAAATATATCCTTGGTGGTGGGGTCCGTTTGGAGGTGGCGGAAATGACGGCGGATGATGCGCTGTACATGGAGATTGGTGGGGTGGTAGGTGAGGACCAGTGGGGTTCTGTCCTGGTGGCTGTTGGAGGGGCGGGGCTCAAGGGCGGAGGAGCGGGAAGTGGAAGAGATGCGGTGGAGGGCATCGTCGACCACGTCGGGGGGGAGATTGTGGTCCTTGAAGAAAGAGGCCATCTGGGTTGTGCGTTTTTGGAACTGGTCCTCCTGGGAGCAGATGCGGCGGAGTCGAAGGAATTGGGAGAATGGGATGGCGTTTTTACAGGGGGCAGGATGGGAGGAGGTGTAGTCCAGGTAGCTGTGGGAGTCGGTCGGTTTGTAGTAGATGTCCGTGTTGATTCGGTCGCCTGAGATAGAAATAGAAAGGTCGAGGAAGGGGAGGGAGGAATCTGAGACTGTCCAGGTGAATTTGAGGTCGGGGTGGAAGGTGTTGGTGAAGTGGATGAACTGTTCAACCTCCTCGTGGGAGCACGAGGCAGAGCCGATACAGTCATCGATGTAGCGGAGGAAAAGGTGGGGGGTGGGGCCAGTGTAGTTGCGGAAGATGGATTGTTCCACATATCCTACGAAGAGGCAGGCATAGCTGGGGCCCATGCGGGTGCCCATGGCTACTCCTTTCGTTTGGAGGAAGTGGGAGGATTGGAAAGAGAAGTTGTTCAGGGTGAGGACCAGTTCAGTCAGTCGAAGGAGGGTGTCAGTGGAAGGGTACTGGTCGGTACGGCGGGAAAGAAAGAAGCGGAGGGCTTTGAGTCCTTCGTGATGGGGGATGGAGGTGTACAGGAACTGGATGTCCATGGTGAAAATAAGGCGTTGGGGACCGGGGAAGCGAAAATCATGGAGCAGGTGGAGGGCATGGGTGGTGTCCCGAACGTAGATGGGGAGTTCTTGGACTAAGGGGGACAGGACAGTGTCAAGGTATGCGGAGATGAGCTCGGTGGGGCAGGAGCAGGCGGAGACAATGGGTCGGCCGGGGCAGTCAGGTTTGTGGATTTTGGGCAGGAGGTAGAAGCGGGCGGTGCGGGGTTGTGGGACTATGAGGTTGGAGGCGGTGGATGGGAGATCCCCCGAGGTGATGAGGTTATGGGCCGTCTGGGAGATGATGGTTTGGTGGTGGGGGATGGGGTCATGGTCAAGGGGGCAGTCGGAGGAGGTATCTGCGAGCTGGCGTTTGGCCTCAGCAGTGTAGAGGTCGGTGCGCCAAACTACTACCGCGCCTCCCTTGTCTGCTGGTTTGATAGTGAGGTTGGGGTTGCAACGGAGGGAGTGGAGGGCTGCGTGTTCCGAGGGTGAGAGGTTGGAGTGGGTGAGAGGGGTGGGGGAGTTCAGGTGACGGTTAATATCGCGACAGCAGTTGGCTATGAAGAGGTCGAGGCAGATAGGAGTCCAGCACGGGGTGTCCAGGTGGATGGGGTGTGTTGGAGGTGGGAGAAGGGGTCATCAGAGGGTGGGCGGGAGTCTTGGTTAAAGAAGTAGGCACGGAGGCGAAGGCGGCGGAAGAATTGTTCGATGTCACGCCGCGTGTTGAACTCATTAATCCGAGAGCGTAGGGGAATGAAGGTGAGGCCTCTGCTGAGGACTGATCTTTCATCCTCAGAGAGGGGTATGTCTGGAGGGATAGTGAAAACACGGCAGGGCTGGGAGCTAGGACCTCGTGTGGGGCTGGAGCTGGGTGTGGGGGCAGGGTTAGGTCTGGGGGCGGGGATGGGGATCGGCGTGGGGGCGGGATTGGGCGTGGTGATGTCGATAGGCGAAGGGGGCGGGGTTAGACATGGTGACGGAAATAGGCGTGGGGGCGGGGTTAGGCATGCAGTCGGAGATTGGCGAAGGGGCGGGGTTAGGCGTGGTGACGGAACTCGCCGGGGGGCGGGGTTAGGCGTGGAGATCGGCGTGGGGGCGGAGACACATGTGGCGTTGTGGGCGTGTAGGTTAGTGACGTCACAATCCATCTTCCGCAACTACACTGGCCCCACCCCCCACCTTTTCCTCCGCTACATCGATGACTGTATCGGCTCCGCCTCGTGCTCCCACGAGGAGGTTGAACACTTCATCCACTTCACCAACACCTTCCACCCCGACCTCAAATACACCTGGACAGTCTCAGATTCCTCCCTCCCCTTCCTCGACCTTTCTATTTCTATCTCAGGCGACCGAATCAACACGGACATCTACTACAAACCGACCGACTCCCACAGCTACCTGGACTACACCTCCTCCCATCCTGCCCCCTGTAAAAACGCCATCCCATTCTCCCAATTCCTTCGACTCCGCCGCATCTGCTCCCAGGAGGACCAGTTCCAAAAACGCACAACCCAGATGGCCTCCTTCTTCAAGGACCGCAATTTCCCCCCCCGACGTGGTTGACGATGCCCTCCACCGCATCTCTTCCACTTCCCGCTCCTCTGCCCTTGAGCCCCGCCCCTCCAACCGCCACCAGGACAGAACCCCACTGGTCCTCACCTACCACCCCACCAATCTCCATGTAAGCGCATCATCCGCCGCCATTTCCGCCACCTCCAAACGGACCCCACCACCAAGGATATATTTCCCTCCCATCCCCTATCAGCATTCCGTAAAGACCACTCCCTCTGTGACTCCCTCGTCAGATCCACACCCCCCACCAACCCAACCTTCACTCTTGGCACCTTCCCCTGCAACCGCAGGAGGTGCAAGACTTGCGCCCACACCTCCCCACTCACCTCCCTCCAAGGCCCCAAAGGAAACTTCCATATCCACCACAGATTCACCTGCACCTCCACACACATTATCTATTGCATCCTCTGCACCCGATGTTGCCTCCTCTATATTGGGGAGACAGAACGGCTACTTGCGGAGCGTTTCAGAGAACACCTCTGGGACACCCAGACCAACCAACCCAACCACCCTGTGGCTCAACATTTCAATTCCCCCTCCCACTCCACCAAGGATATGCAGGTCTTTGGACTCCTCCATCGCCAGACCACAACAAAACGACGGTTGGAGGAAGAGCGCCTCATCTTCCGCCTAGGAACCCTCCAACCACAAGGGATGAACTCGGATTTCACCAGTTTCCTCATTTCCCATCCCCCCACCTTGTCTCAGTCAAATCCATCGAATTCAGCACCGCCTTCCTAACCTGCAATCTTCTTCCCGACCTCTCCGCCCCCACCCCAGTCTGACCTATCACCCTCACCTTGACCTCTTTCTACCTATCACATTTCCGACGCCCCTCCCCCAAGTCCCTCCTCCCTACCTTTTATCTTAGCCTGCTGGACAAACTTTCCTCATTCCTGAAGAAGGGCTTATGCCCGAAACGTCGATTCCCCTGTTCCCTGGATACTGCCTGACCATGATGAAATGAATCAATTACAATTTGTTGGGGCAATCCGGCAGGTTCTAAATGGACAGGTGATGCACCTATCAGAAAAATTGAACAGATCAGATGAAAGCAAAGTGCTGTGGATGATGGAAGTCTAAATCAAAAATGATAAAATACTAGAAGTAGTCAGCAGATCTGGCAACATATATGGAAGATTAAACAGAGACTGGAAAGACCTTTCGAGGGGCAGAATGTGAGGTGGGAAGGCTGCCAAAGTAGTATAAGAAGTCATTGATGGAGAGGCCAACATCTTCCTGCTACCACGCCATTTTTCTAGAAGCCAAATGTTTGCAGATTAGCCAAAAATGGTGAGGCCAATTGAGCCATGTGAGGGACCAATTAAAAGCCTTACAAAAGGACACCCACTATCACATAGTGAGATCACCCAGAGACTTCCCAGCAGGTAAAGGGGAAGGCAACCTTATTTTGGAGACAATCTATGGCCCCTCAGAAGGATGCCCTGATATCAAAGGCTGCCCTGCGCCAATGGAACTGCAATGTATTGGAACCTGCCTGATCACCAGGGCCATCCTGCCTTACCCAATTACCTTCTTTAAAGGGACCCAGCATCAATGAAACTCCCTTGCCCTAAAGCAATATCCACAGCTGAGACTGCATAGCTGACAGCCCACTGATTGCACCAACAGCTCTTAAAGGTAGGTTTCCACTCTTTATTGGATAATACCTCTAAGAAAGTCACTTATTTGGCTGCCACTGACAATATGCTCCCTATCTTCTGCCATTGAATGAAGTGGGGCCACCTCTGGCAGTGGGACCTCTGCCATTCCAATAAAACTGACCTGACACGTTCTGAGTATTTCCAGATCTGTTCATCTATATGGAGAATTGTCAGTATTCACAGTATTTTGCTTGCAAATTTATATTTAATTCACTGCTATCTCTCTCCCAGGAAAGCAACTTTGAAAATTTATACACATCTCCAATAGATTTTAAATTTGTCACTTTTATTTTGTTCAGCATCATTACTTTCCAGTTGTTTTCTCATATTTGATCAGAATTTCTGTCAAAACTTTCACATTCATACTGTCTCACTCTCTGATGTATTCCATGAGGATTTGAATTGAAATTCTACCCGTTGTGTTTCTGGTTCACTTGTGATTCCCTCCTAGACAGTTAGTATTGCTCAAAGTACTATTTTTGCAGTATGCTGAGATCCAGAGTTATCACAATGCACCATTACATGCATGCACTAAATCTCTCTCAGCAGTACAGACTCACTTTATCTCAGCGCCATTCTGGCCCATGGTTTCATTTAATCCTCTACTGATCCAACACTTTAAGCAAAAACTTTTTTTCCCCCTCATTTAAGTACAAAATAGCTGCCAAAAAATTATTGTAGACCTGAAATATTAATGTGCTTCTCTTTCCACGGATGCTGCCAGATTTACTGAGTATTTCCAGCATTATTTGTTTCTCCTTTTGAGCAAATCTTTTGTCTAGAAAAGTCTGAGGGTTACTTAAAATAGTTATTTATGTTTATGAAAGTGCTTTCTAAGCCAGATATAGAGAAAATAAGCTAAATTGGTCTTTGAATAATTTTGGCAGTCGGGCCCATTTTCAGTTCTTGACATGATTGACAAGAGTGACTTTGCAGAAGTCAACCAATAAACACATCACCTGCAGGATTACTGTCAACAGGTGAGCCTGTTGTGGAAGGTGAACAGCATGTGAAACAGCAAGGCTGGTTGACAGCTTTCACTGTATATTTGGTCTGAGTCCGAAAGCAGGAGATTTAATTTATTGATCACAGCACTGACCGCCTGTTCTGACTTTGTTTCGCATCACCCAACAAGCAGCAGAGATCCTATCTGATACAGGTAATATCACAGGTGCACCAAAATGTTCCTGCTGATCTGTTGCTGATGAGCCTTAATTGGCTTCCTCCCCACCACTTGCTGTCATTTTTGGGAAAAGTGCTGGAAATAGGAACTGACTGGGAACCTGGCACAACTTCTTAGACCTGATTTTCGTGGCAATCTCACCTCTAAGTTTCTGGGAAAACATTAGTGTTTCCACTTCTGGGAAAGTAGAGGCCAAAAATAATAGATAATCACTACAGAATTCAATAAGAAGGTCAGTAGAAGCTTCAAACCCAAGGATTGATTAAATATGGAACTTGCTACTATAAGATGTAATTAAGACTAATAGGTGCAGTTCAGCAGAAGCTCACCTGAGAGAGAGAGAGAAAAGAGTAGACAATTATGATGTTAATGTTAGCTGTGGGGATAACACTGACCTGGACTGATGAGACTAAATAGCCTGTTTTTGTGCTGTACTCTCTGTGCAATCTGTGTACTTCTATTTTGTGCCAATATGGCCCAGTTAAAACTCTCTCTAAATATCACAGTACTATAATATATTATTCTTGCTTTCCCTAGATAGTAGCATCATGTTTCTGACTCAGAAAGACTTGTGTTTAAACTCCACTCCAATGAGTACTTGAATTAAGATATAATCTAATCTAATATTGTGTTTGGTATTAACTGAAATCTGTAGCTTAAGTTCTGAAGTTCCCCAGCCTTAAGCAAGATTTTAACAGAGTCTCCATGGAAGAGCAGTTAGGCTTAGTTAATTAAAGAAACAACTGAAACCAGTTCCTCTATAACTTGGTCAGCTATACCTTTTGTGTTAAGAGCAAAAAAACACAGCCAGACAAATCAGTTTGACCTGGGATTGAATGATGGTAGTTATTGGATAAGAGAGTCTTTTATACAAATCTAATTAGCATTTAACTGAAATGTACAATTTGAATTTTAAAGTTGAAAGCCATAAGCATGGTTCTAGTTTGTGGGTCACTGGCATCAGTGCTGGAATGTGGGATCAGTACTGTTGGCACAATTTCCACCTGAACTAGAGTCATAGAGATATACAGCATGGAAACAGACCCTACAGACCAACTCAGCCATGCCGACCAGACAAACCAATCTGACCTAGTCCCACTTGCCAGCATTTGGCCCATATCCCTCTAAACCCTTCCTATTCATATAACCACCCAAATGTCTTTAAAATGTGGTAACTATTCCAGCCTTCACCACTTCCTCTGGCAGCTCATTCCATACACGCATCACCCTCTGCATGAAAAGGTTGCCCCTTAGGTCCCTTTTATATCTTTCCCCTTTCATCTTAAACCTATGCCCTCTAATTTGTACTGTTCTGGAGCTGGTGTTTTTTCATGATGATGTGGTAAATCAAAGAGTAGAGACAAAGCAAAAAGGAAAGGTATTAATACAGGAAATGATCAATAGACCCTGGCAGGAAGGGATAGAGAATACAAATCTAAAAGTGAATCAACAAATAAGATTAAAGTTTACAAAAAGAAATGCTATTATGAAACTGAAGACTTTGGGCTAAACCTTACTGTTTTCGTTAAGTGCTAGGTGCGCCTATTTGTTTGGAACATTTCTAGCTGTGGGTCGAGGGAGAATTGTATTTTTAAAAATTGAAATGAGTGATTATGAGGACATGAAAGCCCAGCTGGCTGTAGTAAAATGGCAAACTTAGATAAAGTATCGGTCAGCAAGAAACAGTAAAAGACATTTAAGTCGATTTTGCAGAACATGCAGAATAGATATATTCCAATGACTAAAAAATATCCCAAGGGATGGATCTAACTTAGATGGTTAACTAGAAAATATAGGAGCTTAAAAATAGTTTCAAACTTAAGAGAAATCATATAATTATAATTAAAGAAATCATATAATTATAATTAAAGTCAGAAGATTGGACAGAATATGTAAAACAGCAAATAATATCTTGAAAGATAAAGAAGGGGAAAATTAGAGTATGAAAGAAAGTGAGCCAGTTATGTAAACATAGAAAGCAATAGTTTCTACAAGTATTTGAAACAAAAAGATTTAGCAAATCATTATTATTGTATAGACTGAAATTGATAATGAAAAATAAAGAGATATCAGAGACTACATGAAGAGGTACTGGATACTTGTGATAAAGGAACAACAACAATTACAGGTGGATTTTAATCTATATACAAACGGCAAAATTAACCTTAATAATAGTAGCCTTGATGGGGCTATTATGGACTAGGCCAAACCCCTCAAAAACCCTTTAAGCAGGTAGCCCAGACTGAAACTTTGCTATTTGTTTAGCTAGGTCTATAGTGCATATTCCCCATGTAAATTAGCTGGGTCAACTGCCAATTTTTAAACAAACAAACCTTACTTACAAAATTACGGAACGAAACACAAAGATCAGAAAATAGAATATCTGATAACTTATCCTATCCAAACCTGACTTAATAATGCTGTTCCAAAAACACACACATTCCTTAGCACAAACAGCAAAATATGGACAGGCAACTCACAGTTCGAAATCAGAAGGGCAGAAGGAGAGTCAGTACCCAGCATTTCTTTACACACACAACTGCTGAACTGACCCAAAAAAAACCTCAGCTGCCTGGGCTGGCCACTCCCCTTTCATTATACAAGTTATTTCTAAAACATGAAAGCCTTTGGCCAGAGGTATCATCTGTTTAAGTATAAACAAAAAGGGTCCCAATAAACCATTCATCTCTGCACCAACTCAGCTGTTTTGGAGCCTGGGCTGTTTTTACGGCTCCTCTGAAAAATATCAAGGACACAGCAACTTTGAGAAAAAGGACCAGCTTTGTGACAGGGAGCTCATAGAATGCTTTTGAGATAGTTTTTCATTGAGCAGCACATTCTGGAACAGACCAGACAGCATGTTATACTAGTCTTAGTATTGTGTAATGTGACAGGATTAATTAATAACTTAAAAGTAGAGACATCTCTAGAAAGTAGTGATCATAATATGATTGAATTGTGTGGGTCTAAGACTGTTTTTAACTTAAAAGGGCACCTAACGGCAGGAAAGCTGATTGAGCTGAAATGAACTCCATTTTTGATTGGCATATAAATCAATAGAGAAGGGGTCGTAAATATTTAAAAGAATTTTCAAAATATCAGACTGAGCACATTTCTTCTATAATAAAAATTCCAAGAGAAGGACCCACCAATGATGGTTAATGAAACAAACTAAGGAAAGCACCAAATTTAAGGAGAGATGATTGTTCTGAATTTAAAGAATGGCAAGTAATGACAATAAGGGTAACTGAAACTAATGAGTTAGAGAATCAAGATTGTTAGAAATATAAAAATAGAAAAAGGAAATGAATAGATAACATGAGTCTTAGTTCTTGAGATTATAAGAATGGGGAGTTAGAAGATAATAAAGAAATTTATAGACATAATAAATAAATAATTTGCTTCTGTTTTCACAAAGGATACAAAAAGTTCAGTAAAACCTGTAAATCTAGAGTTTGAAAGAAGAAAGGAATTTGGTTAAATTGGAGAATTCACTATCAAAATGGTATGTATCAAATTGATGGAGCTGTGGATTGGTATAATTCTGTGCCCTAATGAAGTTCATCGTTGACTCTTAAAAGAAGTAGATAATGAGAAAGCAGATATATTGGTATTCATTTTCCAAAATTCATTACTTTCTGGAAAGGTTCCATCAGACTGGAAAGCAGCAAGTATAACCCTTCTGTTCAAGAAGGGAGGGAAGCATAAAACAGGAAATTATAGGCCAGTTAGCTTAATATCCGCCATGGGATTATTGTAGGAACTGATCATTATGTAAGTTATAACCAGGTACTAGGAAAGACTCAAGATAATTGGGAATAGTCAGCATGGCTTTTTGAGAAAAATCCTGTTCAATCAATTTACTGGAATTCATTGAAGAAGTAGCATGCACTGTGGATAAAGGTAAGCCGATTAATATATTGGACTTGAATTTCTAGAATGCATTTGACAAGTTCACATAAAAGGATTTAGCAGAAAGTGGGAGATCATGATATAGGAAACAACACACTAGCATCATTAAATAATTGGCTGGCAGGCAGAAAGCAGAGACTATGAATATATGGGTCTGTTTTAGACTGGCAACATGTAATTAAGTGTTGTTCCCCGTGTTGGTGCTGGGTTCACAACCTTTTACACAAACGAAGCTGCATCAGCACATTATTCCAATGAACCACCACACACTGCAGCACAGAGGAACTACGCAGAGCAGAGGAAAATCACCTGTACAGTGTATTCAAAAAGAATAGGTACCCAATGAACACAGTCCGCAGATTTCTCAGCAACAAACCCAAACCAGCAGACAAAATATGTCCAGAATACCCTAGCCACTCTCCCCTACATCAAAGACATTTCGGTAGTGACTGCCAGACTACTCAGACCCCTTGGCATCATGGTAGCCCACAAACCCATCAATGCACTAAAACAGCAGCTAATAAACTTGAAAGACCCTATACAGACACAAGCAAACTAATGTCATTTACAAAATACCATGCAAGGACAGTAACAAACACTACATTAGACAAACAGGCAGAAAACTAACCACCAGGATACATGAACATCAACTAGCCACAATACGACATGATCCTCTCTCACAAGTATCCTTATATACAGATGAGGGAGGACACCACTTTGATTGGGACAACACAGCCATCCTAGGACAACCTAACAGAGACACGCACGAGAATTCCTAGAAGCATGGCATTCCAACTGGAACTCTATCAACAAAGACATTGACTTGGACCCGATTTACCACCCCCTGAGAAAAAGAACAAGAAATGACATCACCATAGGAAATGACATCACCACAGAAAACAACATCACCAACCCAAAGAAACCCAAACATATAAATAGAAGACAGGAATCATCAGCAGTGTTTTGTCTGGAGGCTCACTGAAGATGTTACTTAGTATGGTGACTAAACGTCTGAAAATGAACCTTTCAGCTCAGCGAGCAAACCTACATCCAGAAGCTCAACCTGAGTTCCAAATCTTCTCAAAACTCGCTAATCTTTTACAACTTATATCAATGTTTTAGATAAGGGTGTTGAGGGCACCATGACTAAGTTTACTGATGACACAAAGATAGGGAGGAAAGTGTTGAGAAGGTGATGTTTTCTCTTATGGGAGAACCTAAAACTAGGGTCACTGTTTAAAAATAAGGCATCGCCCATTAAAAACAGAGCTGAGGCAAAATGTTTCTCACATAGAGTTATACAACACAGAATCAGACTACATGTCATAAACTCTGGAATTCTCTTCCTGATTAGGTTATAGAAGCAAAGACTTTCTACATTTTTAAGGCAGAGGTGGACAGGTTCTTGGTAAGAAAGATGTTAAACTGAGATCCCTGTTGTGGTCATAATGATTCCATTGCACGATCTGAAGAAAGGTAATGTATTGCCCTAGCCAATATTTATCTGGCATCATCATTAACACAAATCATCTAGTCATTTATCTCACTGTTCTGCATGCTTGGCTATTGCATTTCTATGAAATTTTAGCAATATTTCAAATCCTAATTATTTTGTGATAATTTGTGAGTAGCTATGTACACAATTGATTTTGCAAGCTGCTCTGTTTTATAACTGTCATGCCGTTATTTTGATTTGATGCACGTTATGTTCACAATTCACTTATAATTCTAATCTGAACTCACAAACCTATTCCTTTTTATACCCACTGTAGATCTTACAGTATTATATATCACACAATAGCCTCTCATGGCCTATAATCAATTTAATCTTAGCTCTACTTTTAACAGTCATTAGCTTTTGTTTTCATTCTAGTAGGTCTACAGTATGTATTATTTCTAAAAAATGGCACTGACTGAAAGGATGTAATTTCACCGTTGTTCTCAGATGACATCCATAATCCAGTTGAGCTTTTCTCCCTTGATTTATGACATCGTCTGAGCCCCTTGAGTAAATTATAACCCTGATTACTCACTGAACCATACTAAATTAAATATGTATGGACAATCAGAATTTTTCTTTTTCTTTGATGTTTATATTACAATTCTGTTAACTGTGCCATTACCATATAGTAAATCACTGTCACAAGTAATTAAATGATTTCTTGGAGCACATAAGAATTTTTGTTCTATTTGTTTTACTTTATAAATGTGCAATAAAAATGTTAATGGTGTTTTGTTATGTATTTAATATCCTAATATGAATATTTGTGGTGGCTTGTGAATTTTATATTACTTAATGATTATGGTCCGTAAGTTTTGTTAGCTTATAGAGGTGATCTTAATGCACACTTCCTATCTAAATGCCTCATTTTTCATAATTTTAGCATTCATAGTCATTATTAGCGTTTAAGCAGTTAGTTCAGTTAAAAAGCTTACAGCACTTGTCATGATCTAATGCTTTAATTTACATAATTAGAACAATCTATTTCATAGCACGGTTGCCTGAAGCTGTACAAATTAAATAGGCAATGCTGGCTTAGATTTACCAGGATAAGCTCAGTTGTTGGTTGACGGATTGGTCTTGTAGCATTATTATTATGAAACCTTGTCTTTTGCAAGCATTGTACATCATTTAATGGAACCTGAGGTGGCAGATTTTGACAACTTCATTGTGCTTGAAAATTTTGGATTAGTTCTAAAGAATATATAAAGTTTTTACTTATACTATTCAGAATATTTGGAAATAAAACAATATACTGGGACAACACTGGTAGCAATATTTAGGGGTCCTACTGATTCTTGATAAAAGGAAAGAATTGAAGAGTATTCAGTACAATGTCATGGCAACAAATGGCTATATTCAGGAAATTACCTGTAAAAGTGGGAAAATTACTAAATGTTTGAAATATAATTGCGCTGTGCATACAAAGCAGACCAACATAGTCCATGCTGAGAAAAGACCAGTTTACAATTGAAATTGACATTCAGAGAAAGAGTATTAAACCTGAAACATTAATCTGTGTCTTCTTATTATCATTTGACATGTGCTTCCAGCATGTTACTATGTTCTTGGAAATTATATGATTTCTTTGAACAATTTCAACAGTAGCTGAGTTATTAGAAACCATCTTAGAAGCTAAGAGATGATTTGGTGAGGTAAAAAGATTAAATAATTCAATTGATTAGGGTGCAGGGAAGTTAGATGATATTAGGTTAACCAAAACCATTTCCAAGAGATGCTATGGATAAGAGATATGTACTTCAACATTTTTTAAAGATATTCAGACATCTGCTGAGGTCTTCCATAATATATTAACTGAAAATTAAGGGCATGTCATATTAGAGATAGTAGAAAACAGATAGATAATTAAAAGAATAGCTGGCAGAAGGATGAAATAACATGACCGATAATGCACTATATGTATCACAACTAGTCTCACTGCCCTTTCTAATTTACATTCAATCTGGCCTTCAAATAGATTATCAAAATTTATCCTCAGCGTTGAAAAGGTCTCCATTAGAAAGAAATCTATGGAAACCTTAGTGATTGGGCAGAGTTTGGAAAATTCACTTTGAATGAGAATAGACTCAGTTTTTTTACTAGGATCACAGGATTAAAATATTACAAATTTTCATTGACAAGTCATTGAAAATGCTTATCTTTCATAAGTTATTAAAAACTAGGCTTCAGTTTCAGAAAAATAGATGGTTGACAGAAAACTATAATTAATATTTCTTTTGAAGTAATTAAAATACTGGGTATGATATTTCCATTGAAGCACAGAGAGTTTAGAGGAGCTAAAAGGAGCCATAGAACCCAGCAAGACTGAAAATATAGAAGCTCAGACATATTTAACAGCAGGACTTAAGTATCATTCACTTATACATTTTCTGATCCTGTAGACAACAAAATCCACATGTTGATCAGTATGAATACCAACAGGAGCTGGAGATCCTTGAGCACAGTCTTTGGCAATTAGGAGATGGGTAAGTTGCAAACTGGAGCTTGGTAGAGGATGTGTGTGGGATGTGCTGATTATGAATCACAGTTGGTGAAATAGAGACAATGCATGGTAGAAAGAAGGCCAAAGGATCCTTGAGAGACTTTTCTCTTCCTGGTTCACAAAATGTGCATAAAATGTACTCACTATGCTGAGTCAACAGCTCCCTCCTCCACTTTGCTGCTGAATTCTCAAGCCTTGGGAAATCCACATGGCGGGTTGAAATCTTTGAGGAGAAAGTGAGGTCTGCAGATGCTGGAGATCAGAGCTGAAAATGTGTTGCTGGAAAAGCGCAACAGGTCAGGCAGCATCCAGGGAACAGGAGAATCGACGTTTCGGGAAGAAGGGCTTATGCCCGAAATGTCGATTCTCCTGTTCCCTGGATGCTGCCTGACCTGCTGCGCTTTTCCAGCAACACATTTTCAAATTCACATGGCAACAATTAAATTTAGATCAGGGTCCCAAATACACCTAGGTAGCTTGAGTTAAATATGCTAATCTAATGTCCTGCATTTGTTGATTTTGTATTATTTAGGCCAAAAGGTTAATCAATTTACATATAGATGGTACAAATTCCAAGCTTGGGGGTGACTGGTAATTAGAGCACAGGATTTTAAAAAAGCTAATTCCGCATGAAGACTGCATCAGCAGGCTTTCAGGATTTGCTTATGCATCCTTTTATCTCACTTTTCAAAAGGACTACAGCTGCAGGATCTAGCAGTAATAACAACTGATAGGGTAACAAAGGCATGGCAAAAGGAGCAGAAAAAAGTGTACTATATTTGAGAGAGAGTCCCTCAAACACTTCTGCTTAATATTATGTAAATGAGTTATAGCTTGTTTTACATAACACCTTTAACATAGAAGAATACTCTAAACTACTGCATTGAATGTAAAGCAATAATATAGATACCAAAAGAGAATGTCTCCGAGGGAGAGATCAAAAGTTTCTTGAAAGAAGTGAGTTTTAGGAAGGATAAAGGATGGGAGGTCTGATAAGAAAACATGATACAGCATGTGAAGTAAATGTCCATAATGGAGTGAAGAGACAACCCAATGATCTTCTCAGTTGTCCTCACTAGCCATTGTAAGGTCTTATGATCTGATACGGTGCAATTCCCAAACCAGGCAGTGATGCAGCAGCTCAGAGTACTCTCAATGAACCCTCTGTAGAATAAGGTGAGGATGGGGGGGGGTGGGAGGTGGACTTTCCTCCCCCTGTGCAAAAAGTAGAGACACTGCTGGGCTTTCTTAGCTACGGAGCTGGTGTTGAAGTTCCAGGTGAGATTCTCCGCCAGGTGTATGCCAAGAAACTTGGTGCTCTTCACGATCTCCACGGGAGAGCTATCGATGTCCAGCTGAGAGTGGTTGCTCTGTGCCCTCCTGAAGTCAACAACTATCTCTTTTATTTTGTCTATGTTCAGAGACAGATTGTTGGCTCTGCACCAGTCCGTTAGCCGCTGTACCTCCTCCCTGTACACTGACTAGTCATTCCTGCTGATGAGACCCACTACAGTTGTATCATCAGTGAACTTGATGATGTATTTGACCTTGGCTTCATTGCACAGTTGTGTGTCAGCAGGGTGAACAGCAGTGGACTGAGCACAAAGCCCGGGGGGCCCCCATACTCAGTGTGATGGTGTTGGAGATGCTGTTCCCGATCCAGATGACTGAGAACTCTCGGTCAGGAAGTCCAGGATCCAGTTACACAGGGAGGTATTTAGGCTCAGCAGACTCAGCTTTCCAATCAAGTGCTGAGGAATTATGGTGTTAAATGCAGAACTAAAGTCTATGAACAGTAGTCTGATGCAGGTGTTCTTTTCCAGGTGGGTGAGGGCCAGATGAAGGGTATCATCTTTTGAGTAGTTGGCTCGGTATGCAAACTGCAAGGTGTCCAGTCAGGGGTGCAGCAGGGTCTTAATATGCCTCATCAAAAGCCTCTCGAAGCATCCCATGATGATGGGTGTAAGGGCAATAGTACAGTAGTTGTTGAGGCATAATGCTGAAAATTTCTTTAGCCCAGGGACAATGGGGGTAACGGCCTCGAAGCACATTGGAACTATGGCACAGCTCAGGGAGATATTGAAGATGTCTACCATGGATGTTATCTGGTCCAGCAGCCTTACATGATGTTGTGAAACTTGAAAGGGTTCAGAAAAGATTTACAAGGATGTTGCCAGGGTTGGAGGATTTGAGCTATAAGGAGAGGCTGAATAGGCTGGGGCTATTTTCCCTGGAGTGTCAGAGGCTGAGAGGTGACCTTATAGAGGTTTACAAAATTATGAGGGGCATAGATAGGGTAAATAGGCAAAATCTTTTCCCTGGTGTGGGGGAGTCCAGAACTAGAGGGCATAGGTTTAGGGTGAGAGGGGAAAGATATAAAAGAGACCTAAGGGGCAACTTTTTCACACAGAGGGTGGTATGGGTAAGGAATGAGCTGCCAGAGGAAGTGGTGGAGGCTGGTACAATTGCAACATTTAAGAGGCATTTGGATGGGTATATGAATAGGAAGGGTTTGGAGGGATATTGGCTGGGTGCTGGCAGATGGGACTACATTGGGTTGGGATATCTGGTTGGCATGGATGGGTTGGACCGAAGGGTCTGTTTCCATGCTGTACATCTCTATGACTCTATGACTCTGCATAGTGTTTTCCTCACATCGGCCATGGTAAGACACAGCACCTGGTAATTAGGAGAGAGTGTGGGCTTCCTCACTGCCATGTCATTTTGTGCCTCAAGCCATGTGTAAAAGTTGTTCAATTCATCTGGGCGGGTAGACAGTAGATGGACAGAGGTAAAGGTGAAGACAGGTGATATTGAAAAGGAAAAATGGCTGTCATTCTGATATAGAGTATAAGGGGTTTAAACAACAGTCCATGGTTAGAAACAGCCTGATTCAGTTTGCATCAATGGCCAGGGAGAATAGTGGAGCTGAGGAGGCATTCTCCTTAGTTGGATATTGCAAGTTTTGGAGCTACAGTCCCATTGCTAACAATAGTCACTGAAGCACCACACATCTGGATCTAAGAAGCTCAGGAATGCAAAAAACAACTTCAGAAAACAATCAAACCTTACCTAATGTAAAACTCACCTAGATTAACAAACTGGCTATTAACTTTCTTCAAAGATGTTTCATTAGAGGAAAACATGCTTATTCCTCTCACCATCATAGTATGTCTTTATATATTTGGAGTATACTCGTTCTCTTATCTTCATCCAAAGGAGAGCTACTCCTTTCTCAGTGCATGAGAAGTGCAATTAAGAGAAGAGAGCTGTCACTCAAAACTAAGTTTGAAGAACTGGCACAGGCGAGGAGGTGAAGTGAGGGAGAGTGCTATTTCTTCAGTATTGAACAAAACTTCAGGCAAAGAGCCTAGCCACCCAAAAGAGCAATCGCTGGGAAGTATCAATCACATGTTGAGAGAGTATGCGTTCCACATATATGGTTAAATGATGGAAAACCACACAAAAGTCCACTACCCACACATGCAAAATATCACAATTTCCCACAGTCTGCAGCTCATTCCAAAAACAGCAAGAACCTGAGAGAAATCTGGATGCCAGATACAACTTCTATGTATTGGTGAAATCAAAAGTGGTAAGAAAACAATTCTTTGAATGATCTTATGAAGGTCAGCCTCAACATCAAAGTTGCATGTGGCTTCTAAGAACTACTTGGGACAATTTATTCTAATAATCACATCAATAGCATCTCTGAGACCAATGCCAGATATCTGAAAAGAGGGACCTCAGTTGCATTCCTCATGCAATAAAAATGAGAAAGCTTTCCTTTGAGGCTAGAAGAGTTATTGTGTGCCAAACAGTCTATAGAAGAGAAATGGACTTCCATTAGTTCTGAAAAGAAAAGATTGACAGATGGCTCTCTCAGAAAGTAGATTAACTGAGACAAGAATGAACCTTTAGATACAAAGGTTCATGAACTTAATATATTTGCCCCCATTATCAATGGTCACACATTACTTTGACCAATCATTAGATATTCCAAGGATGATGTAGTTTGTACTTTTTTCACTCTATCTGTGTCTGTATATCATTATTTACTTACTTTTGCAATAATGTAGAGCATGTCTTATCTAATCTGCTTCTAAGTTCTACTAAAGGGGAATGATGAAGTGTGGTGAGACATTAATGGCTCTCAGCGGTGATGAATGCAATGTTTCTTCTGGATCATTAGATGACCTTACCATGACTACTATTATCTAGATGTTAGCATTTCTTGACCACAGCTATTTCCTATATTACTCATCAGCCATCCTCTGAGGGATCCAATTTAGGGGGAAAGATGGTCCCTCATTCCTATCCATATTCCTTTCTTCTATGTGTTTTGTGGGGAGCCAGAAGTATGCGGGACCAGATCTCTGCCATTACCACTAAATAAAGCAAAGAATTTCTCTGGTTATTATGCCCAGCAGCTATGACTAGGATTGGGAGCCTCTTGTGAGCTGAAGTCTAAATTCTCAACAGCAGTAGACACAGTATGGGTGAGCATGAATATATTAGTTCTGAACACTCTAATTTTGGAAGCTTCTTGCAGGATACCCTCAAATTTCTCCTCATTGGATGGTTCCTCAAAGCTTCTATTATTGTTGCATAAGCAATGATCATGAAAGAGCTAATGAATGGGTCATGCTGAAGGTTCACACAGTCTGATAACATACAACATAAATATAATATATAACATAAACACTAGGCAGAGACTGGGGACGTTAGGAGTTTGTTGGAGTACAGCAAGATCTCCTGAGGAAGGCACACATATCTTACCTACTTCTTGTTCGCAAATATTTAATATGCCTAAAAATTCATGCAACTTTTTATTGTTACTGTTACATAATAAATCATATTTTAATATCAAGGACCAGAGCCTCTTCTCCTGAGACTCATTCATGGTTTGACCACCACCACAGATTACATTATGAACATTGCAAGTGGTTGGTACCCAGGCATCTCAACACTCTTATAATAGTATCTCGACACAAGAATGTGATAGCGCTACTATATACTTCTGGCCTATCTTTCCTGAGAGTTTTGGAGATAATCAAAAGACTATATGCAGACTTTCTGATGGTTCATAAGTTTTGGTGTATAATCCTCTGAGATATGGATCTCAGTACAGCTGTCTTTGAAGCCTTACCCTCTGTTACAACTCATTGGCTGCCACATCCATTTGTCCCTCCTCTCTGATGTTTGGTTTTCAAAGCAGTGACTGCCTCAGAGACAAGGTCCTGAACTGATTCTTACAGATGTGATAGTCCTTGATAAATGGTAAAATAGCGGGACTGTTTTTTCCATCTCTCTGGCATAAATTTCTTCATTTTGAAATACCCCTGTTTAATAGTTTTCAATTATTTTATGCCCTCGACATATGAAAATGATGTGTGATGTTTATGGTGCCATCTAACATCTCTGCTAGTCTTTGCTTATTCTAAGCTAAGTGACATGGAGCACTCAATGCAAGCTCTATCATAACAACCTTTCTGTCTGCATTAACTATAAAACTGCAGCAGCTCTTCTCAGTTTCTCAATGAGTGAGAACCTGCCTTGTCTATAGTATCTGCTTCAAATTGGTGGATTAAGGGTTCTATGAAAGTGATGTATGTAGACTTGAAACTGGCTCCAAAAACGATAATCTGGACATTAACAAATATCCACAGTATTCTACAGTATCAGGCACCAATACTTATCCTTACTACAGCAATTCCTGACAAGCAAACAACAAGCGGCAATAAGTTGAATTGAAGGAGGTCTGCCATCCTCCCTGAATTGCTGAAAGTTTAATATTTTATGTTGATAACAATTTCCAGTGTTAAATTATTCCAGGCAGTCCTTCGAGGACAGAAGGCCAACTTGAATTTTATAATGCACTTTTAAACAATCCTGGTTCAGCAGATATTGGCTAAAATTGCAATTGACCTCCCGCCTTAAAGGGACAGGGTTAAGATAGAGTTAATTTTTTCAGGTGCTTCAAATTAGTGGATTAAGGGTTCTATGAAAGTGATGTATGTAGACTTGAAACTGGCTCCAAAAACGATAATCTGGACATTAACAAATATCCACAGTATTCTACAGTATCAGGCACCAATACTTATCCTTACTACAGCAATTCCTGACAAGCAAACAACAAGCTTTATCTGCAGTAATACATTTTATAAATACTGAGTGTTAGTATGTAGCTACAAACAGCTCATGGTACTAGCAGAAAGTGTATGGATCAGTTTAGAGAAACTAATTACATCGGAACAAATCTTTATACAATATTACCATTCTTTCTAAAGTGTGCTGAAAACTTTTCATCTTTCTATATTTCAACTGTTTCAACCTGTTAGGGTATGGTAGATTAATTAGTTATGTTAGATTAGATGGGATTAAGGGTGAGCTTGCCAGCCGAATACAAACTTGACTTGAAGGTAAGAGACAGAGGGTGATGGTGGAGGGTTGTTTTTCGGACTGGAATCCTGTGACCAGCAGTGTTCCACAGGGATCGCTACTGGGTTCACTTTTGTTTGTCATTTAAATAATTGAATTGGGTGAAAATATATAGCAAGCATGGTTAGTAAGTTTGCAAATGATATCAAAATTGGTGGCATTGTGGATAGTGATATTATCTATAATCACAAAGAGATCTTGATAAATTGCGTCGATGAGCTGAGGAATGGCAGATGCAATGTAATTGGATAAATGTAAGGTATTGCATTTTAGTAATACAAACAAGGACAGGACTTAATTAATGGTAAGACCCTGGGAAGTGTTGGAGAACAGAGACACCTAAAGGTTCAGGTACATAATTCTTTGAAATTGTCATCGCAGGTAGAGATGGTGGTTACGATGGCATTTAGCATGCTTGCCTTCATTGCTCAGAACGTTGAGTATAGGGCCTTTTCTGGAGTAGTGTGTGTGGTTCTGGTTGCCCTGTTATAGGAAGGATATTATTAAATTGGAGAGGGTTCAGAAAAGGTTTACAAGGATATTGCCAGGAATAGAAGGTTTGAGATATAAAAAGAGACTGGAAAGGCTGTGACTTTTCTCACTGGAGAATAGGAGGTTGAGAGAGGCTTATAAAATCATGAGGAGCATAGACAAGTGAATGACAAGGGTCTTTTTCCTAGGATTGGAGTTCAAAACTAGGAGGCATATTTTGAAGATGAGAGGAGAAAGGAGGACATGAAGGGCAATTTTATTCCCACAGAGAGTGGTTTGTGAATGGAATGAACTGCCAGAGGCAGTGGTGGATGCAGGTACAGTTACAACATTTAAAAGCCATTTGGATAAGTACATGAATAGGAAAGGTTTAGAGGGACGTGAGCCAAGCACATGCAAGTGGGGCTAGTTTAGTTTAGGAACATGGTCAGAATGGACTAGATGGACTGAAAGGTCTGTTTCTATGCTGTATGACTGTATAAATGTTTAGCTTTCAATTCTGCATTGAATTGTCATAGAGCCCACAGATTTTGAGTTGGTGGTGCCAATGATTCCGATGAATGTCAATGTCAAACTGAATAAACAAACAGCTGAATGAAAGAACAGAGATCATCTTTCTCTGTTTATAGTGTTGGTGTATGGGACAGAAAGTTGGGACTTACTTTTTGACAACTTTATTGTGAAAATAAAATATCTCTGGAAACAAAATGTCCCTGATAAAATTGTAACTCCAAAGGCCATATACCCAAACCTGTGCCAATTATCTTTCCATCTTATTTTAAAATGCATTGATCAATTTCCTTTTAAACCCAGAGAACTGGCTTTGAATGAAATCTAACTGATACATTGAAATTCCTCTGATTGTAAGGGCTTCAAGTAAAATGACATTGGCAGCTCTCAAACTAATTTCTAAGAGAACCAGAAATCCAACACAAATTTCCTACCATTTGTTAATTTCACTTGGAGGCAGAAAACTGAAAACTTCAGATTCATGCAGGGCAAGTAGGTGGAGTTGTATTCTGCAACTGGCAACATTCACCTGAGATGATTGATGTTGACACTGGAAACTTAAAAGCAAAAAGAAATTTAATTTTACCAACACTGACATCCTTCTTAAATGTAAAAGAAAAGCATAGTACATATTTGTCTTCCATTGGAAAGCACTTATTGTTGTCACAAAATGCAATAGGAACAGTTCCAGAGAATTCACCCAATGGACCTCAAGCAGGAGAGTTAACTTAATATAATAGCGTATTTTTTCATTCTGTGGAATAAGTTGGTAACAGCAAAAAGCTTGAGCTACAAAAAAAGACTATAAAGGAAAAAGTCTATGATGAAACAAAATTAGACTACTTTTGTGATTAGTTTTAAAATTATGCGCATCAATAGGCTGACAATTTGGGAAGAAAAAAAGATAATGCTAAGTATACAAAGTAAAAATTCTTTTCTTAATTTATTATTTTAAAACAACTGTTCCCACTGTGCGGTAATAGCATCGGGTGAAAACAGAGTGCTCAAACTCCCAAAGGACTGACTGAGAGCTATGAAATAAATGAGATTTGCCAGAATTGCATTACCAGTAGTTCCACGCACCTGCTTTCCGCAAGATGAAGATAATGTGTAAATGCCTGAAAAGATTATACAAAAGCTGTATAGTAGCCAAGGTGATGCAATTAAGATTCATCTTCTGAAAATACCATTTGAACCCAAAGCTCCAGCCTAATAGAATTTATGTGGATTTTTGCTAAAACAAAATGGAAAAGCTATAAAGATTAATTAAGAAGACAGTCTCCTAATTTTTCATGTTTCACTTTAACAAAACATCCTGTAATTCTATTTAGTGTGCAAAAGCTTTAACATTGTTATTTGGAAACCTAAGCAGGCAACTGGGGGAGTAGAGCTGTCACTCAAGACTCATTTCAGGAGAAAATGTTTAATAACTGAGCAGAGAGGCCCAGTGTGGACAGTATTTGTCTGCTTGCTCTCTACGAGAAGATCCATGAGATGACTGTAGAGGATAGAGACTGCTCATGTGTTGATGCTGAGACCACAATATTTAGGAACCCAGTAAATTCTATTGCGATGCTACTCCCTCATTACCATATTTGTTCACTTATCTTTAAAGTGCTCAAGTTGCCATTACGTTTTGCACATCTAAGGGCATTTCTTTTCATATGCAGCATCAGTGACACTCACACACCTACTATCCAGATGAGGCCAGTCCTTCAGCTACTCCTTCAACTTTCAGGTAGAAGCCACACATCCCTCAAACAATGCTTTCACTGCACCCTCCACCAATTCATTGACATCTTGATGGGTTCTCTTTCTAGATTAGATTTAAGAGCACAACCTGGAAAGCCAGTTCCAGCAGAATGCTCAGTGGATGCCAGGAGTGCTTACAGACATGCACTCCATTGCTTTAGCCACTGGTTCTCAGCATCAGCAATGAGGTGAGAGGGGAAAGAAGAATCTCAACCTCACTCCAGGTACCTAGTCTTCTCAAAGAAACTGAGTGGTGCCAGCAGTCAGTCACTCAGATGGAGAAAGACTCATATACAATCCTCTCCAGATGTTTCAGCTCAGGACACTCCAAAGATCAGGCTCCTCCATCTACACCACGTGGAAGTTGCAGCAAAGGAGGGTGATCTTTCATCTTGGTAGCATATTGTCAGCACATCAGTCAGTCTTGGCACAAATGCTCCTGGTGTCACCTGTCCAAATTTAAAACCAGCAGCACAGAACAGATTTATCCCGTGCTGTAATCTGTGAAAATCTGATAGGCCAAGAACTAATTAAAGTAAAAATTAACAATTTTATTTCTTAAAGTATAACAGAGAATAATTAACTAACAAACATTTACAATTCCTTCCTCTAACTTATCTTTTACCTTCCCTTCTATAATAACAGTCTCATAAAACTCCCAATTAAGATTTATAAAAAAAAACTTCTGATCTCAAAACCAGGCACCTTTTGGTTCTTCTCTATATTCCTGTTTTCTTTTCTTCTTGGGGATTCTGCTTCACAGGTCGATAAAGGTACCTTTAAGAGAGCTATTTCTCAGACAGTCTCTACATGCTGGCTTGGCAATTCTCCTCCAAACTGTTCAATTTTCTCTGGTCTTATACCCCCAAAGCATCAGATTGTGTCATTGGCTTTTAAGATTGTCAATATACTAAATTCAAACTGGATTGAAGTTTGGTAGTTTTGGGGGGTATAATTTGAACCGATTGACCTAATTCAAACCTGTTTTTGTCTCTGGGCAACCAGTTACCCTAGCTACCCCAGTAGCTGGATCACATGTTTCATTGTATCTTATTCATAACAATTGGTGCTATCACTGCTAACTTTTAACTCTCCTTAAGTTACAGCACACCCACATCTTCATAACACCTCCCCTCTTAAGAAAAAATGAACCATCATAATGAAAAGATGGCTTCATTTTTTTCTATTTTTTTAAAAACACTTTGCCCTAACATACAGATAACTTTAATATAAGTTGACCTTAAAGTCTTCCCATATATAAAACATTAAATAAATACAAATCTCATCTAAACTCCATCAGCTAATGCATCTGTGATTACATTCTTATGACCCACAACATGTATGATTTTTAAATTAAAAGTCTGTAACATAAGACTCCAGTGAAATAGTCTCATATTCTTGTCTTTACAGCTTTCTAAGAATGTAACAGGATTCTGATTCGTGTACACAACTGTCTCTGACACATTTTTCATGACACACACATTAAACTGTTGTAAGGCCAGTACCAAACTCAATAGTTCCTTTCCGATTGTGGAGTATTTCCTCTGGTGGATATTGATCTTCGTCGAAATGTAACCAACTGGCAGTTCAATCCCATCCTCACCTTCCTGTAGGAGTACAGCTCCAACCCCTATGTCACTAGCATCGATGGCGATCTTAAAAATGTTTAGAAAAGTTTGGTGTAGCTTAAACTGTGTTGGTGGTTAATAAGGCTTTCAAATGGTCAAATGCCTCCTGGCATTGTTCTGTCCACCAAAACTTTGTGTTCTTCTTCAGCAAATTGGTTAACAGTGCTACTATGCTGCTGAAGTTTGGAACAAATTTCTGATAGAACCCGCTGAGTCCTAAGAATTGAAGCACCTCTTTCTTCGAGGTTGGTCATGGAAACTTCTCGATGGCCTTCATCTTTGAGTTCCGTGGGGTCAACCTTCCTTGACCGATATTATGTCCCAAAAATGTTACCTCTGCTTTTGTGAATTCAGTATTATTAAGTTTACCACCTGTTTTGCTTCTTGTAGTTGTTCAAAGAGCTCTGCCCTCTACCATGTGATCTTTCCAGGACTTACTAAAGATCACTACATCGTCCAAATAGATTGCACAGTTTGTTAACCCAGCTACAACTCTGTTCATGAATCTTTGGAATGTGGCAGGTGTGTTCTTCATTCCAAAGGGCATCACTTTAAACTGATATAGCTCATTTAGGGTTACAAACGCAGAAATTCCTTTTGCCGCCTCTGATAAAGGTATCTGGCAGTAACCATGCATTAGGTCCAACTTAGTGATTTAACTGGCTTGTCCAACTTTCTCAATACAGTCCTCCAATCTGGGAATTGGATTTGAGTCCGATTTTGTAATGGCATTGACCTTCCAATAATCCATGCAGAATTGTTGAGTCCTGTCCAGTTTAGGAACTAAAGCAATCGGCAAACTCCACTTGCTCTGGCTGGATCGATGATGTCCTCGTTGAACATGGCCTCCACCTTCATCTGGACCTGTCTGGCTTTGAAAGGATTAAGCCGAGAGGAGTATGGTTTTATCGGAGCAGTATTCCTATGTCTACCCAATGTACAATAGCATTAGTTCTCCCCATCTGATTCTTACATATGTCTTTGTACTGCAGTAACAAATCTTTCAACTGCATTCTATGCTCTTGAGACAGATAGCTTACTAACCTATCACACTCTTCAAGGACCTCTTCATTTTAAAATCTATTTTGAGGCACATCAAAATCCACATTATCTGGATTTGATTCCTCACTCTGTGGGGCAGTAACTAACACCTGCTTCTCCGGTTCTTTCTCTCTAGTATGATATGGTTTCAACATGTTCACATGGCATACCTGATACCTTTTTTTCTATCTAGCATCTTTACTAAATAGTTCACTGGACTCAACTTTTTCTCACTTTGATAGGGACCACTAAACCTGGCTTTGAAGGAATCTCTTATCAGTGGCAACATTACTAACATGTCATTCCCTCGGAAAAATGTCTGAGTCTCAGATTTTTTATCTGCCACCTGCTTCATTCTACACTGTGCCCTTTTTAGGTGCTGTTTAGCTAACTCACTTTATTTTAACTAGTTCTTGGCCTATCGAATTTTCACTGTTACAACATGGGGTAAACCCTCTGCTAATTTAAAACCAGCAACACAGAACAGATTTATCCCGTGCTGTAATCTGTGAAAATCTGATAGGCCAAGAGCTAATTAAAGTAAAAATTAACAACTTCATTTCTTAAAGTATAACAGAGAATAATTAACTAATAACTATTTACAACTCCTTCCTCTAACTTGTCTTTCACCTTCCTTTCTGTAATACTAGTCTGATAAAACTCCCGATTAAGATTTACAAAACAAAACTTCTGATTTCAAAACCAGGCAACTGTTGGTTCTTCTCTGTATTCCTGTTTTCTTTTCTTCTTCTTGGGGATTCTGCTTCACAGGTTACTGATCGCTAATGGTACTTTTAAAAGAGTTATTTCTCAGGCAGTGTCTATATGCTGCCTTGGCAGTTCTCCTCCAAACTGTTCAATTTTCCCCAGTTGCATACCCCCCCCCCCCCTCCCCCCACCCCACGGAGCATTAGATTATGTCATTGGCTTTTAAAATGGTCAATATATTAAATTCAAACTGGATTGGAGTTTGTTTTTGGGGGGATTTAACTTAAACTGATTGGCCTAATTCAAATCTGTTTCTTGTCTCCAGGCAACCAGTTACCCTAGCTACCCCAATAATTGGACCACATGTTACATTGTATCTTATTCAGAACACTTGGTGCTGTGTCAGGCAGTCCTGCTAGCTTTTACCTCTCTTAAAAGTACACCTCTCTTAACAGTACAATCATATCTTCATATCACTACTATAGAGAAGGCTCCCTCTGTCCCAACTGGGAAATCCAGGGTTGCAACAAAACATAATGAGAGGACAAAGGAAATAAAATTGCTCGGTGGACACATAGGTGTTACAAACTTACAGTTTATTTTACAGTTGTAAAGCAATATATGCACTTGACTTTTAATCATCATGTGTCTGTTCATCTGTTATATTAGCTGTAGAACTCGGTTACATGGCTATCCTGTCAGAGTTAAGCAGCTTTTTCACATATCCCCAGAAGTATAGAGGTTATATCAGCAAGACACTGCTCATCTCTGAAAATAATCCTGTAACAACAGATTTTAGGCATCCTTTATCCAATCCATTCATTAGTGCAACCAAGAACTAGAACTTTAATGAGGAGATCACTGAAGCTAAATGTAATTTGACAATGTCTTGTCATACTGTTTTGCCTCCAGTCAGCTTCCACACTTTTAGCCACCTGTGTGTATGACTATGTAATTATTCATGAGTGCACACTTCTCTGTAATCAAAGGGACATTTTGCCTATGTGCTTAACAAGCGGGCATAGTCATTGAAACATGGATGATGATCAATGCTCAACAATCATCCAAACTTGACATCATAGTGCAAACATATAATCTCTATGCCTGCAGATGAGAAGAAAAATGAAAACTGAAGTTTACTCCACCCACTATGAACATATCACCAGTACAGGAGTTGGGAGGTCATGTTGCGGCTGTACAGGACATTGGTTAGGCCACTTTTGGAATATTGCATGCAATTCTGGTCTCCTTCCTATCAGAAACATGCTGTGAATCTTGAAAGGGCTCAGAAAAGACTTACAAGGATGTTGCCAGGGTTAGAGAATTTGAACTATAGGGAGAGGCTAAATAGGCTGGGGCTGTTTTCCCTCGAGCGTCATAGGCTGAGGGGTGACCTTATAGTGGTTTATAAAATCATGAGGGGCATGGATAGGATAAATAGACAAAGTCTTTTCCCTGAGGTGGGGGAATGTCCAGAACTAGAGGGCATAGGTTTAGGGTGAGATGATAAAGATATAAAAGAGACTTAAGGGGCAACTTTTTCTCGCAGACGGTGGTATGTGTATGGAATGAGCTGCCAGAGGAAGTGGTGGAGGCTGGTACAATTACAACATTTAAAAGGCATTTGGATGGGTATATGAATAGGAAGGGTTTGGGGGATATGGCCGGCGGCTGGCAGGTGGAACTTGATTGGGTTGGGATATCTGGTTGGCATGGATGAGTCGGACTGAAGGGTCTGTTTCCATGCTGTACATCTCTATGACTCTATGACTGGCCATAGCCCATACCTCTGACTCACTTGTGAAAATAGACCTGATTGAGGATAACCAGTTTCATGACTGATGTTTCTACAATTCCCTGACTGACATACCAGTAAACCTGGACTGATTGAATTTGAGCTGGAAGATGGATCATCGCCCAATTCTTGGACTGCAAAGACATAGAACCTTTGAAACTAGTTGCACCAAGAGCCTGACTGACCATGGTCAATCCCTTACTCTAAAATCTGACAGAGACCCTGACAAAGTAGTGCTGCAGCCTATCTTCACTCCACCAAGGACCGCTCAACTTTGACTTTCACAGAACATAGAACGTAGAACATTACAGCGCATGTATAGGCCCTTCAGCCCTTGATGTTGCACTGACATGTGAACCAATCTGAAGCCTATCTATCCTACATTATTCCATTTTCATCCATATATTTATCCAATGACCAATTTAAATGCCCTTAAAGTTGGCGACTCTACTCCTGCTGCAAGCAGTATGTTCCACACCTCTACTCCTCTCTGAGTAAAGAAACTGACATCTGTCCTGTATCTATCACCTCTCAATTTAAAGCTATGTCCCCTCGTGCTAGCCATCACCATCTGAGGAAAAGGCCTCATTGTCCACCCTATCTAATCCTCTGATTATCTTATATGTCTCAATTAAGTCACCCCTCAATCTTCTCCCTGATGAAAACAGTTTCAAGTTCTTCAGTCTTTCCTCATAAGATCTTCCCTCTCTAGCAGGCAACATGTTAGTAAATCTCCTCTGAACCCTTTCCAAAGCATCCACATCCTTCCTATAACACTATGACCAGAACTATACACAGTACTCCAAGTGTGGCTGCACCAGAGCTTTGTACAGCTGCAGCATGACCATGTCGCTCCGAAACTCAATCCCTCTCCCAATAAAAGTTTACACACTGTATGCTTTCTTAACAACTCTATCTCCTGGGTGGCAACTTTCACGGATCTATGTATACGGACACCGAGATCTCTCTGCTCATCTACACTACCTAGAATCTTACCATTAGCCCAGTACTCTTTGTTCCTGTTGCTGCTTCCAAAGTGCATCACCTCACACTTTTCCACATTAAACTTCAATTGCGACCTCTCAACTCAGCTCTGCAGCTTATCTATGTCCCTCTGTAACCTGCAACATTCTTCAGCACTATCCACAACTCCACTGACCTTAGTGTCATCTGCCAATTTACTCACCCATCCTTCTACACTCTCATATAGGTCATTTTTAAAAATGGCATGGGCATTTGGTTGCAGCAAATGCAACATGTTTAGCATATGCTATAGGTGTGACATTGATACAGCATGGTGCTACATAGCAACATGTTCACCTCCCTTGACTGTTGAGCACTGGCAACAATATCAAGCTGCTGGCTTTTTTGTCTGTGCTATAATGCAAGTCAAACCATAGATGCTGAAAGCCTGTAGGTTCTGAGTGAAACAATAGTGTGCTTAAACAAAGCCAAAAAAAAGACAGATTCTGTGAATGCTCAAGTAAGCACAAAATTTTAACAGGGGAGACAATCGCTTAGTGGTATTATCACTAGACTATTGATGTCCTGGGAACTTGTATTCAAATCCTGCCACGGTGGGATTTGCTTTCATTTTAAAATATCTGGAATCAAGAATCTACTAATGAGCATGAAAGCATTGTCAATTATCAGAAAAACACATTTGATTACTCTTTAGGGAAGTAAATCTGCCATCCTCACCTGATCTGGCCTACATGTGACTCAGATCCACAGCAATGTGGTTAACTCTCAATTGCCCTCTGAAATGGCCTAGCAAGCCATTCAGATTGTGCCAATTGCTTCAAGTATCAAAGAAATAAAACCAGTCAGATCACCTGGCATCAGCCTAGATATTGGAAAAGACGACAGCAGAAATAGCCCTTTTAACCCTGCAAAGTCCTCCTGACTAACAGCTGGGGGCTAGTGCCAAAATTGGGAGAGCTGTCTCACAGCCTGATCAAGCAAAAGCCTGAGATAGTCATACACACAGAATCATACTTTACAGACAAAGTCCCAGACACCACCATCACCATCCCTAGATATTTCCTGTCCCAATCACAGACTGAGCAGAGGTGTCTGATCCTTTACAATAACACTCAAGGAGCTTCCTTGTGTTACTGAAAGCACAATCAGCTGAGAGGGACAAACTCAGGCATTCAGTGCACAGGCACAGACCAAAATTCAAAGACATGAGTCAAAGCTGCTGAAAGCACCTGTCTAAGATGGAGCACACATGGGACACACTGGAAAATGAACAACTGCCCGACACAAACCATTTCATTGTTTTTGGGCTTCACAATGCCAGCACTCAATACATTAGGGAGCCGAATTCTAAAGCCAGAGAAAGATACAGAGGATGTGGCACACTGATATAGTCAGGAGAGTGTTCCCTGGGAGTCCTTAACATTGACTCCAGTCTTGTGAATTCAGGTTAAACATGGGCAAGGAAACCTCCTGCTGATTACCACATACCTTTCCTCCTTGTTGAACAAAGTTTAGAGGAAGCACTGAGCTTGGCAAGGACCCAAAATGCACTCTGGGTGAGGGATTTCAATGTCCACCACAAAGCCTGGCTCAGCAAAAGTACTACTGATCAAGTTGGTCAGTTCCTAAAGGACGTAGCTGCTAAACTGGGTCTGCAGCAGGTGTTGAGAGAATCAACAAGTGGAAAAAATATACTAGAACTCATCCTTAACAATCTGCCTGCTGTAGATGCATCTGTCCATGACAGAATCAGAAAGAGTGAGGACCGCACAATCCTTGTGCGGACAAAATCCCACCTTCACATTGAGAATAACCTCCATCATGTTGTGTGGCACAATCAATGTGTTAAACAGATCTAGCAACCTAAGACTGGGCATCCAGGAGGTGCTGTAGGCCATCCAGAGCAGCAGATTTGCACTCCAGCCTGGCATATCTCCCACTCAATCGTTACCGTCAAGCTAAGGGATCAACCCTGGTTCAATGGAGAGTGCAGGAGAGCATGCCAGGGGCAACATGAGGCATACCTGAAAATGAGGTGCCAACCTGGTGAAGCCACCAAAAGGTACTTCTTACATGCCAAACAGAATAAGCAGTAAGTGATAAAAAGAGCTAATCAATACATCAGCCAATGGATCAGATCTAAGCTCTGCAATCCTGTCACACCCAGTCGTGAATGGTGGGGTGAACAATTAAATAACTCATTGGAGGGTTAGGTTCCACAAAAATCCCCATCCTCAAATATGGAAAAGCCCAGCACATTAGTGCAAAAGATAAGGCTGAAGCTTTCGCAGCAATCTTCAGCCAGAAGTGCCAAGTGGATGATCCATCTAGGCCTCCTCCAGTGTTTCCAGCATTACATATACCACGCTTCAGCCAATTCTATTCACTCCATGTGAAATCAAGAAATAGTTGGAGATACTGGATACTGCAAAGGCTATTGGCTGTAATAACATTCCGGCAATAGTATTGAAGGGTTGTGCTCCAGAATAAGCCACTCACTTAGCCAAGCTGTTCCAGTAGAGTTACAACATTGGCATTACCTGATAATGTGGGAAATTGCCCAGGTATGTCCTGTACATAAAAAGCAGGACAAATCCAACCTGGCCAATTACTGCCCCATCAGTCTACTCTTAATCATCAGTAAAGTGTTAGAAGGTGTCATCAACAGTGCTATCAAGCAGCATCTGCTCAGCAATAATCTGCTCAGTGTTACTAAGTTTGGGTTCTGCCAGGGCCACTCGGCTCCTGATATTATTACAGCCTTGGTTCAAACATGGACAAAACAGCTGAATTCCAGAGATGAGGTGAGAGTGGCAGCCCTTGACATCAAGGCTGCATTTGTCCTGAGTGTGGCATCAAGGATCCCTAGCAAAACTGGAATCAATGGGTATGGGGGGGTCAAACTCTCTGGTAATTGGAGTCATACCTGGCACAAAGGAAGATGATTGTGGTTGTTGGAGGTCAGTGATCTCAGCTCCAGGACATCTCTGCAGGAGTTCCTCAGGGTAGTGTCATTGGTCCAAACTTGGTTCAACTGCTTCCTCAATGACTCCATCATAAGGTCAGAAGTGGGGTTGTTTGCTATTGATTACACAATTTTCAGCACTATTCGCAACTCCTCAGATACTCAAATGCAACAAGATCTGGACAATATCCAGGCTTGAGCTGACAAGTGGGAAGTAACAATGTGCCACACAAATGCCAGGCTATGACCATCACCAATAAGAGACAATCTAACCACTGCCCCTTGACATTCAATGGTGTTACCATTACTGTATACCCCACTATCAATATCCTGGGGTTATCAACTGGACTTGCCACATAAACATAGTGGCTACAAGAGAGGTCAGAGGCTAAGAATACTGCAGAAAATAATCCATCTTCAGACTCCCCGAAGCCAGTCCACCATCTAAAAGACACAAGTCAGGATTACCCACTTGCTTGGATGAGTGCAGCTCTAGCTACACTCAAGAAGATTGACACCATCCAAGACAAAGAAACCCGAATGATTGGCACCACTTCCAGATTAGATTAGATTAGATTCCTACAGTGTGGAAAAAGGCCCTTCGACCCAATAAGATGGATCCATTCCCTCCACCACCGAAGCTCAGTAGCAGCAGTGTCTACTATCTAAAAGATACACTCCATAAATTAACCAAAGATCCTCAGACAGCACCTTCCAAGCCCACAACCACTTCCACCTAGAAGGACAAGGGCAGCAGTTACATAGGAACACTACCATCTTCAATATCCCCTCTAAGTCACTCACCATCCTGACTTGGAAATATATCGCCATTCTTTCACTGTTGCTGGGTCAAATTCATGGAATTCCCTCACTAATGGCATTTTGAACTAACCCACAACAGGTGGACTGCAGCAGTTCAAGAAGGTAGTTCACTGCCACCTTCTCAAGGACAACTAAGGATGGACAACTAAGGATAGACAGTAAATGCTGACCAGCCAGTGAGGCCAACATCACATAGAAGAATTAAAAAAAAGAAATTAAGCTAGCAGCCATGTGATGCATAAGATGGGTGTGTATTGCTGTGTATGGAGTGAGGAGACAAGAGCATTGCAGTGTAAAAATCTATTTTAGTTCCAAAGTGCAGTGATAGTGCTTCAGTGTATTATGAGCTTGTTCGAAATCAGACATTATGATGTGCTGAAGCTGGTGTATTCCCAATGCTGGCTTCTGTGGATGAAGGGTTGAGGCAGTTGCTGCCCATGTAGTGTACCAAGAGATATTGATGAATGGACCTGAACCTAGAGGTGCAGAGAAGCAAGCATCTGCCAGATAACCACTCTGACTTGAGTTGAGAATTGGCACTGTCTCGTTTCTCAGCTATGTCTGGGAAAATCGTGAACTGAACATAAATGACGAAAGATTAGTGAATAACAAGAAGGAAATGTATTGCAATAAGATGCTCGTAACTTAATAGCAAAAATTCTCATATAGCTGTTGAAACCTTAGGAGTAACTAAAATCTTTTCCTCAAAATTGAGATCAGATTTTTCTCATTCTTTCCATAATCTTCCACATTTCTTGCCATTGCCATGCTGTGCAAGGGCTATAAAATTCTGCCCTCTGTTTCTTTCCAAATACACTACCTGATTTGCTGAGCTTTTCAAGCTTTTTTTTTGGATCTTTCTTCAGATTTCCAGCATCTGCAGTGAAAGGTTTAAATACATTTAGAATTTATTGTAAAGTAAATGAAAGTAGATGGTAAAGAGCCAGACTTAGGATGGATTGATAGAACCAGGAATGCTGCCTAGATTGCCAATCAGCAGGATAAGGTTCTCTTTTGAGATAGATAGCAAAGGTAAAACCACATCTGGCTCTACCTTATTTGGATTTGATTCATAAGTGCATAGGTGACACCTTACTGAATTATACTCCAAACATCATAGTGAACCAAGATTGGAATACTACCTTTGATTTGGGGCATGAATATATTGAGGAGAAAGTGAGGTCTGCAGATGCTGGAGATCAGAGCTGGAAATGTGTTGCTGGAAAAGCGCAGCAGGTCAGGCAGCATCCAAGGAACAGGAGAATCGACGTTTCGGGCATAAGCCCTTCTACAGGATTCCTGAAGAAGGGCTTATGCCCGAAACGTCGATTCTCCTGTTCCCTGGATGCTGCCTGACCTGCTGCGCTTTTCCAGCAACACATTTCCAGGCATGAATATATTGTCAGCCATAGCCTCTTCCAGCTGGGCAATGTGGATTCCCTTCCATGGTCAATCTTATGACTAAGACCATCAGGAATTTGCATCACTATTGACTGATTTGTATTGGATCTGAGATCACAATTATTTGGGTTCATTGGAACATTGATTTCTGTTGCATCAAACCTAACAGACATTTGAGTAGCTGAGTGGTTTGTTGTTGTAAACCCTTTAAACTCTGCACCCATCAGAATGTCTCTGAACCTCTGGAAATATCTCACCTAAAAACTAAGTTCATGTTTCATACTGGAATAATTCTCCATATTCTCTTGCTCAGCTCAAGACTCTGACTGGTGTGAGTGATAACCCTTCTTTTCTGCTTTTGATTACTTCTCCTTGTCCAAGGAAATTGGTATTCATTTCCAGTATGAAAAGGAAGATGGAATTCTGGTAGCAAAGGACAGGTGATGAGATAAGAAGCCTTTACATGCTAGGGTCCAACTCCCTATAATGCCCAATGAAGCAACACTCCGAATACATACTTTTCTGTATGCTCCTTCAGAACGTCTTCCTCAGAAAATCACAGGGTGGGGTTACTAAAAAGTGGCCTTACACAAACTTCCTTTGGTAATCTGCTACACAAGGAATCCTTGCAGTTCCCTTCTTATCTTAGGCTGATCCCACTCCTCTACCACTTGGATCTTCCCATTGTCAAGAATAATGCCTTCCTTGGTAACAAAGTACCCACCATACCACACTTTAGTAGGAAAAGTTGACACTTTTCTGGTTTAAGTTTCAAGTTAAACTGCAACAGGCAAACCAAGATGGTGTCTACTCTTACAAGACTCTGATTGAATGTTGAGACAAATATGTGTATGTTGTTGAGATACATAGGAATGGACTGGAAATTATGCTCACCAAGAGTTTTAGCTATCATATGCATGAAGGTGGTTAAGCACTGCAGAGCCCAAATGATATTCTTGTATATCCAGAAAGACTCCCAATGCCTATTTAGAATGCTATCTTTAGAATCTCTTGTTCAGTGATGAATAGCAGATTATAATTGTAGACCAAACTGAAACTGCAGATGTACTTTGAAAACTTGCAATCCTTCCTGAACCCTCAGTAAAGGGAAGGATTGTGGAATCTTTATATTAAGTGCACTGTAATCAATATAGATCCTCAATTTTCTGTTTTTCGTATGGGGGGCATAAGGACTAGACAGCTCTTGGATGACACCTCACTTCTGCAAGTATTTCTGAATTTTCTCCCAGTGATGGGTGGGCTCTGGTTATAGTGAGTTGTAATTAAGTCATTTTTAGTCACAATCTTGTGACTTATCAGGTCACAGTATCCAATGTCATTAACATATTTACTGGATGACATACCTGACTTAATGAAAGTGGAAGCAAACAAGTTCCTCTGCCACTTCATCTTCCAACTTGCCAATGCCCATCTTTGAAATGTGGTTAGAGACTGACATCCAGTTAGTCCACCATCCATGACATCAAGGTATAGTTAAGGACACCTATATGTGTTCTTGGTTGGAGGCAAACATTCTTGTCACTGAAATTGGCAACCTACTCTTTTCTCCCACAGTGATGGTGGTGGCTCATATAGTCAATGGGTCTGCTACTTATAATACCTGATACTCTAACAAGGTTTGTTGTTGACCAGTTGGAGATGGCTAGCATGAGCCTTCAGCAACAGTGATGGTGCAAGCAGATAAAAGGACAGCCTGATTACTTGCTACTAAAACAGTTCTTAATATCTATACAGGCTAATATATCCTGAGCAAAGTCAAAGTCTCTTATGTCCCATCTGCTGACTTCATATTATACTGCTCAAAGCAGTCACCAGACACACTTTCCAAGAATACCTGATATGCGTTAAGATATTTGACCTCAAAACTATGAGTATCCTCAATTTCTTTACTTCCACTGGATGACTAGAAACCCCAGGCGATGAAAAGTGTGACTGAGGGTGGATAGGGAGAAATCAATGTTGCCATGCTACTGGATGTCTGAGCCTTGTGAAGTAGAGAGCCGGATGAAGGAAAAGATATCAATCAGTTCACATCCGCCATCAAGATATTCACAGAAAATTTGAGGTGTAATAGTTGACAACTCTTCTCCTGTCTCAATTAGGCAAATGCTTCTACCTTGCCAAGTTTCTATCCTCTACATAGGACAGAGACTGCTTCTGAAGAAACCTCACCACCATCACTGCTTAGATATTGGTGCATGGAATCTCTGCCTGCTGGTAGTTCTGGCCATGGTTGTTGAGGTCAATCTTGTTTGAAGTGCCCAGTCCTGGTACAATTGCAAGATTTCTTTGGAACATCCTTTGGGTAGGGTCAGCCGCAAGCCTTACCATGGAGATAGAACAACAAATCTGGATTTGTGCTTGCCGTACAAGTTTTTACATCTTCACCAACAGACACCTGCCTCATGGTAGCCTCATTCCTCATCTTAGGAATCCAGTCTTCCCCCATCTCCGCCCCCCACCCCCATCCAAGTGGATGATGTGATCTTGCACATTGAAGATTTATACCTTTTCTCTGTATTTCCTCATGGGCTTTCCCACAAAGACATTTCATCACGAACACCATCTGTTCACTTTTGTTGAGGCCCCAGCTGTGCATTCTCAATCCAGTGTTTAATCACTGGAGCAGTGTGGATTTCTGATGTTCCATCATATCTGTTCAGCTTCTTACTCATCAGCAGGTAGAGTATCTGACAAAGAGTACCATTTCCTATGTTGGGTGAAGGGAAGCCTTTGCCTTAGTTTGGTATAAAGTTCAGATTTCCCTTGTCAATACCTGAGCTTCCAATGATCGCGATGTAGATTCATCCTCTTTCATGGACATTTCAACTCCTCTTCTATCTGCTCCATCTTGGCCAGAGATATTTTGATCTCATCTATCTATGCTGTGGAGTCATACCAACCATGCCAAACACATAACATGAAATTTGAATATAGAGGAAGATCATAAAGATCATAAAACAATTTTATTTTATTTCACTGACATCAGGTTAAACGTGGGATGAGATCTGTGATTTACACAGCGCTGAAGAATCCTTTGTCCATCTACTCCTTTCCATGAGGCTTTCATTCCAAAAGACACACTTTGTTCACAAAAATGTCCATTTGATTGTTCTAGATATATTCCTAGTCAGCCTGCTCAAAGACGATATTATACACTTCTGGCGCAGTTGGGGCTTGAACTCAGGCCTCCTGGTTCAGAGATTGGGACAACACCATTGCACCACCACAGCCTTTCCATTTGATTGTTCTAGCTGCCTTCCCACACAGTCACCACTTGCTGTTGGAGGTCCGAGCGCAACCACTAAAGCTCTCCTACTCAGCACATTCCTCATCTATTGCCATCTACTGCTAGAGGTTTTGTTACATTTGGAAGAGAATATTATTGAATGAAGTGATCTGCAGGTAGGCAATACCATCACAAATAGGTAATAGAGAGAAAATTTGGAACCTTGACAGCACATTGAAATATACTTAGATTATCATAAAGTCATAGAGATGTATAGCATGGAAAGAGACCCTTCGGTCCAACCCGTCCATGCCAACCAGATAGCCCAACCCAATCTAGTCCCACCTGCCAGCACCCGGCCCATATCCCTCCAAAACCTTCCTATTCACATACCCATCCAAATGCCTCTTAAATGTTACAATTGTACCAAGCCTCCACCACTTCCTCTGACAGCTCATTACATATACGTACCACCCTCTGCGTGAAAACGTTGCCCCTTAGGTCTCTTTTATATCTTTCCCTTCTCACTCTAAACCTATGCCCTCTAGTTCTGGACTCCCCGACTTTGTCTATTTATTCTATCCATGCCCCTCATAAGTTTGTAAACCTCTATAAGGTCACCCCTCAGCCTCCGGTGCTCCAGGGAAAACAGCCTCTCCCTGTAGCTCAGATCCTCCAACCCTGGCAACATCCTTGTAAATCTTTTCTGAACCCTTTCAAGTTTCACAACATCCTTCCGATAGGAAGGAGACCAGAATTGCATGCAATATTCCAACAGTGGCCTAACCAATGTCTTGTACAGCCGTAACATGACTTCTCAACTCCTGTAGGAGAAAGTGAGGACTGCAGATGCTGGAGATCAGAGCTGAAAATGTTTTGCTGGAAAAGCGCAGCAGGTAAGGCAGCATCCAAGGAGCAGGAGAATTGACGTTTCGGGCATGCCCGAAACGTTGATTCTCCTGCTCCTTGGATGCTGACTAACCTGCTGCGCTTTTCCAGAAACACATTTTCAGCTCCCAACTCCTGTACTCAATACTCTGACCAATAAAGGAAAACATACCAAACACCTTTTTCACTATCCTATCTACCTGCGACTCCACTTTCAAGGAGCTATGAACCTGCACTGCAAGGTATCCGAGCCAGTTCTCCTATGTAATCCTACTGTTATGGCTACAGTTGCAAGGTTTAAAAAACATTTCAATAACTACATGAATAGAAAATGTTTGGAGGTATATGGGCCATGCACAGGCAGGTGAGTCTAGTTTAGTTTGGGATTATGATCAGCATGGACTGGTTGGACTGAAGTGTCTGACTCTATGAATGCTTTATAGGTATTTGAGATGAGACTCGGTGAGTGCACAGAACATAGCAGAACACTGCAGGAACCAGCTAGAATATTGGCTATAATATTGCTCAAATAGACATTGAAATAACTCCACTGAGGCCAGTATCCCATCATCAAATCACCCTATATTTACTTGTGGAGAGTCCTTGACACTGATCCAACTTTCTCGCAGCCAACTCTCAGAATGACCAGAACCTCTGACACTTTTGTTTATTTATTTATTTTATTCAAAGTGACACTGCTGTTTATAGCTATCAGGCAGGGCTCCCTAATTGGAACAGTCCTAATTAGGGAACTCATATTCTATGAAGTCCACCTGGCTGACCTCATTACAGTCACAACATCCCTCCCCCTCTGAGTCAGATGCCGGTTTTTTTTGCAGCTCCTCCTGGGTGCTTTAACATCTGGTCAGCTTTCTCCAATTCTACCTCTGATACAGGTGGCATGTAAGGTACAGCAGCTTGCCTTTTATGCCCGGAGCATCTTGGAAGAAATTCATTCTCTTCTTCAAGTGGCAAAACTGTCAAGTGGTGACATCAGCCATGTCCATCTCAGATTCAGAGTATCTTTGACGCTTGATGGAGAGGGAGAACCCACGGGTCCCAAAACAGTTGGAAGGCAGTTGAGGAGCCAGGCACATTTTGCTACATTACTGTTTGCAAGGTTGCAGTTTTCATTTGATCCATGTGCTTGTTCAGGACTGTCGCACCTACCTGAACTTTATATGTCACTGGACCTTGCGTAAACCATGCCTCTTACCCATGCACGGCCATTCTCATGTTTACTACACCAAACTTCATTCTCTGAAGTAAACTGTGTCTTTTGCTTAGTACAGTGTGTTCAGCATTGGAGTTCTTGAAGCCATTTCAACCTCTGCCTCCCCCTCCCAAATCCAGGAAGATCAGATTTAACCTGGTGCACAGCCTTCTCCCAGTTAGGAAATCTGCTGGAGCTATCTCTGTAGTTGCATGAGAGGTGGTCATATAATCAATAATAACTGGGACAATTTAATACCTTGTGAAGTTGTAAGCTGTTTCTTTAAGCCTGCTTTCAAACTTTGGCCTGCTCTTTCTGCTAGATCATCCGATGATGGATGGTATAGACCTGTCCTTATATGAAGAATACTATTCGACTTCAGGAAATACTCAAATTCCCTGATGGTAAACAATGTTCCATTATCTGTAACCAACACTTCCGGAAGTCCATGTATTTTAAAAGAAATGTGCAGTTTTTCTATTGTCTTCCTCATGTTTGACAAATGAACTCTATGCATGTGCAACCGTTTCGAATGTGCATGAATAAAATCTTTGAGCCCATGAAAGGACCTGCATAGTCAACGTGTAACCAAGTACAGGGTTTACCTAATCATTCTCACAAATGTGGGGGAGCTGTTAGCAGTAACCTTTGTCCTTACTGCCACTATGGTCACTGCCCTATCAATGCAACTATGGCACTAGACATATCTTCCTGCCAAGATCTTTATTTTGGAAACCCCTGGATAAGCCTGGTGGAGTTTAGTTCTATCTGATGGTGACCTTTGTTCAGGACAATAACTCTTGCTTCCCATAATAATATGCCGTCCTCTACTGTGATCTGGTCTCTCTGACTTCAAAAAGATTTCAATCCTGGATGTGACCGACCTTTGGTTTCCCTATCACTATCAGCTGTTTCAATTTTGCTAGGACTGGATTATACAGTATTCAAAGTCTGATATTGTCAGCTGTGACTGGAAGTGTATCCAGAAAATTTAAAACCATTGGTGGTGCATCTCCAGTGGGAGGCGGCTCAATACATCAACGTTTGCTGCTTGGCTTCCTGGATGGTGTTTCAACTTGTAATCATATGCACTTAGTATTAGAGCTTATTGCTGAATTTGGCCTGAAGCTATGAGTGGCATTGCCTTTTCCTCTTTAAGTAGACATGGCAGAGCTTTTGCGGACTGTTATTATTACAAATTCATGTCCATAAACATATTGGTGGAACTTCTTGACTCCAAATATGACTTTGAGAGAAATTGAGGGCTGTAGATGCTGAAGATCAGAGCTGAAAATGTGTTGCTGGAAAAGTGCAGCAGGTCAGGCAGCATCCAAGGAACAGGAGAATCGACGTTTCGGGCATAAGCCCTTCTTCAGGAGCCCTGAAGAAGGGCTTATGCCCGAAACGTCGATTCTCCTGTTCCTTGGATGCTGCCTGACCTGCTGCGCTTTTCCAGCAACACATTTTCAGCTCCAAATATGACTGCCAAATTTTCCTTCTCTAACTGGACATACTTTCATTCTGCATTAGCCAAAGTCTTGGACCCAAATGTTATTGGGCATTCCTCTCCACTGAATGACCTATGAGCTAATACCATTTGGGGAGGCATCACATTTCAACACAAGATCTCACTTAGGATGATGGTGTGCCAACACCTCAGAGGATGATAGCTGTTTCTTCACTTTGCTGAAAGCTGTGGCATAGCTATTTCCAAGGTTGACCCATTTGTCAAGAGTTGTTGTAAAGGGGACAAAATGGAGGCATGTTATATATGAACTTTCATTATGAAGATGTGGTTGTGTCGTTAAGAGAGTTAGAAGCAGCAAAACTACCAAACACAGCACCAAGTGTTCTCAATAAGTGTTCTCAATATGTAACACTGGGTTGAACAACTCGAGTAGTTCATTGCCTGGAGACAAAAACAAATTCGAAATCGACCAATCAGTTTAAATTATTCCCTGAACAGTTGAGAGGAGAACTGCCAAGTCTAACATGTGCCAGACTGCTTAAAAAAGCAGACTACTTTGCTAAGTTCTTGGCCACTTGAATTTTTAACTGTTACGATATGAGGTAAACTTTCTTGCTTAATTTAAAACCAGCAACAGAGAAAAGATTTATCCCGTGCAGTAATCTATAAAAATTTGAGTGGCCAATAACTATGCAAAGTAAAAAAAAAACTTTATTTCTTAAAGTATAACAAAGAATAATTAACTAATCACTATTTACAATTTCTTTCTCTAACCTATCTTCTACCTTCCCTTCTATAATACTAGTCTGATAAAATTCCCAATTAAGATTTATAAAACAACACTTTTTATCTCAAAACCAGGCAGCTGTAGGCTCTTGTCTTTGGATCTTCCTGTGTCTTCTTTTCTCCTTGTTAGGAATTTCTGCAATACAGGTTACTTATCGAAAAGGTACTTTTAAGAGAGAGGTTTTTTTCAAGCAGTCTGGTACATTTTAGGCTTGGCAGTTCTCCTCTCAACTGTTCAATTTCCCCCCAGTCTTATACCCCAGAGCATTGGATTGTGTCATTGGCTTTTAAGATTGTCAATATACTCAATTCAAACTTGATTGGAACTTGGTACTTTTTGGGGAATAATTTAAACTGATTGGCTAAATTCTAATTTGTTTTTGTCTCCAGGCAATGAACTATTCGAGTTGTTCACTCGAGTGTTATATACATTGTTGCCTTATTGAGAACACTTGGTGCTGTGTCTGGTAATTTTGCCACTTTTAACACTCTTAAAGGCACACCCACATCTTCATAACATCTTCCATAATAATTCACCAGCCCAAGGAAAGACTATGCTCTGGTGCAGACATGATCACCCTCATTTTATCTTCCAACAGGTGTAACCAATTTTGTTGACTCTGTAGCCCAAGCAGATCACTTGAGGTTTCTGAAACACACATTCCTTCCTTCTAAGGTATATGCCCACCTGGGAGAAACTTCTGAACACTATTTCCAAGTTCTCTAAGTCTTCCCTGTTATTAGCACAATCTGGGGTACAGCTTGTAAAATGTTCTGCATCAGCTGCTGAAAAATTGCACTGGTTGATGACACCCTAAGTGACAGTCTTGTATATTGGCATAAATCCTTATGGATATTAATTGTATTATGCTTCTGGGAATCCTTGAAATCCTTAACCACAATTGCAAGCATGAATGGCTCCCCCCCCCCCCCCCCCAAAGGCTAACCAATCCATCGAGTGTCACAATCAGTATGACTGGTCCTTTGCATTCGGGCAAAAGTGAGATCTGCAGATGCTGGAAACCAGAGTTTAGATCAGAGTGGTGCTGGAAAAGCACAGCAGGTCAAGCAGCATCCGAAGAGCAGGAAAATCAGTGTTTTGGGCAAAAGCCCTTCATCAGGAATACAGGCAGGAAGCCTCCAGGGTGGAGAGATAAATTTGGGGTGGGGGGAAACTGGGGAGAAGGTAGCAAAGAGTTCAATAGGTGAATGGGGCTGGGAATGGAGGTGATAGATCAGAGGGGAGGGTTGACCAGATAGGTGGGAAGGGAGATTGGCAGGTAGGAGAGGTCAAGAGGACAGTGCTGAGCTGGAAGGTTGGAACTGGGGTAAGGTGGGGGAAGGGGGAAATGAGGAAACTGGTGAAGGCCACATTGATGCCCTGGGGTTGAAGTGTTTTGCATTCCACAACTGGACTGGTTTGATGATTCCTGGGCATTCCAGCCTCCTGTGTTTTTTTTTTAAGATTCCCTACAGTGTGGAAACAGGCCCTTCGGCCCAACAAGTCCACACCGACCCTCCGAAAGCAACTCACCCTGATTAATGCACCTAACACAACAGGAAATTTGACATAGCCAATTCACCTAACCTGCACATCTTTGGACTGTGGGAGGAAACCAGAGTACCTGAAGGAAACCCACGCAGACACAGGTAGAATATGCAAACTCCACACAGACATTTCCTCCTCTACATTTGCCCTTAAAGCAAATGGCACTGGGTGGACTTTGCAGAATCATGGAATTGCTTCCTAAATAATGGCATTATGCCAGAAATGCTTACCTCAAGTCAAAGACGACTGTTGGTAGTGAAATTACTTCAGAACTACGCTTTTCTCTCATCATCTTTGAAATAGCTTCACAGAGGCTGCGATCCTGTATTCAAATCATTGTTTATTTACACATAAGGAGTCCTTGACACTGATCCAGCTTCCTTGGAACTGGCTTCGAATAGAATCTCTGACACTCTTATTTATATCTGTCACCTAAGGCTCCCTGATTGGACCAGATTAACAACACCAATCTAGGATCTCATATTCTATGAGAAATAAAAACAGAAGTTGCTGAAAATGTTTATCAGTTCTGGCAGCATCTATGAAGAAAAATCAAAGTTAATATTTTAGGTCCAGTGACTCTTTCTCAGCACTGATGGTAGCTAGGAAAATGCCAGTTCACTTGCAGAAGATAGTCTGGATGGAGGGGATAAGGAGTAATTAATAGGTGGGGATAGAGGCCAACAAGAGAGAACATTTGGACAAAGGAGTGGAAAACGATCTGGCTAGGAGAGTGAATAGCTGTTAATGGAGACTGTTGTGATTAACAATATGTAGTGTGTTATGGCAGACTATGTGATAACAAGGCCTGGTGTGTGGGGTTGGGGGGCGAGGACATGGGACAGTTTAGGCCCTAACATCATTGAACTCGATACTGAGTCCAGATGTCTGCAGGGTCCTCAAGCAGAAAATGAGGTGTTGTGCTGAGCTTTGCTGGAACACTGCAGAAAGCCTGAGATGTTGGCCAGGGAATAGGATGGTGTGTTAAAGTGGCAAGCAACTGGAAGCTCAGGGTCTTTTTTGGGAGCAGAACGTAGATGTTCTGTGAAGCAGTCACCTAGTCTACTCTTGTTTCCCGAATGTAGAGGAGACCACATTGTGAGCAACGAATGCAGTAGACTAGATTGTGTGAAGTGCAGGTAAAGTGGTGCTTCACTTGGAAAGTATGTTTGGGCCCTTGGATACTGAGGAAGGAGGAGGTAAATGGCAGGTGTTACACCTTTGGCAGTTGCGGGGAAAGTGCTGTGGAGGCTTAGGGAAGAGGTGCTGGGAATGAATGAAGACTGGACCAGGGTGTCCCAGAGGGAATGGTCCCTGCAGTAGGCAGACAAGTGAGGAGACGGGAGTATGTGTCTTGTGGTGGCATCTCGCTGAAGGTGGCAGAAATGCTGGCTGATGATCTTCTGGATGTGAATACTGGTGAGATGGTAGGTAAGGACAAGGGGTGCCCTATTTCTGTTGCAGGAGAGGAGGGGTGAGGGCAAATGTTTGGGAAATGGGTCAGACACAGCATATGAGGTCCACCTGGCTGACTGCATTAGACTTACTACAAATATCACTACCTGGTGGGAGAACCTGTGGAACTGGGGATAAACATACAAATAGACCCATGGATTTGGATAATTGCCCATATTGTGATTATTGCATAGTTGGTATTGTTTCCATTCTTAATCTCCATACATAATAGCTCATAACACCAAGAGGACACACAAAGATGACAAGGAGTATTCCATTCTGAGAATGCAGGCCCAAAACAAATGGGGTAAGAGCCTGTCTTTCTGGGCTAACCTGTAGAGATGGCATAAGCAAGTACCTTTACAATCCTAAATTTGATACCCAATCATTATACATAGGGGATGAAGTGTAAGGGAAAAGGACAATACAATTACGTTAACCACCTTGTGCCAGGTCAATGTCCAAAATGAGGGAGGCCACAGTTTTGCATTTGTTTTATTTTCCTCATGTAAAAAAAAATCAGTTTCCCCTTTGGATTTGTATTATTGTGAAATATTCACATGACTGGAGTACAAAGAATTTCAATAAATTTGTCCTTTCAGCAATACTCACTACCAAATGGCTATATAATCAGAAATTAGTCATTTGGTACATAGTGGCATTAACACTCCAAACCTGCCAAAAAATGCTGGGAGATTGCGGCTGAAAAGGGTGAAGTCACTTGAAGCATAGACACTGTCTTTTTTGGTGCACACTCCCTAGATGTACACTTCATTAGCCTTGTTTGCCGACTCTAATTAATATAGTAACACATGACCAGACCAGCTTCATTATGGTACCAGGACTTTGCATGTTCTCTTCTGTATTAGTGGTACTCCTTGCAGACTTAATTTTGAACTGCTATTCATAAGGTTTTATTGCCCACTTCAAAAGGGTTGTGCAAAAAAAGGCAAGTTTGCTCTACATGCTATCTGTTGGAAGATACCAGGAAAAGGAACATCAACATTGTCCTAAAATTTAGAAAGGAGGCCTTGATACTAGGATAACTATATTTACTTATGAATTTTCCTGAAGCAAATCCTAGACTCCTACGATTCAACCTGTTGCACTGGAGTCCTTCAACACCAAAATTCCTATGCTCCTTTCTTGACTTTGCAGCAAAATGTCAAAAGAAACTGTGCTTTGTTCTCCACTATCATCCCAATGCTTTTGCAAGTATATTGGATCAGCCATGATTCTATTGAACGGTTGAGAAGGCTTGAGGGGCCAAATAGCATACTCCTATTTCTTAAGGTCTTGTACCTCCTCATAGCTGAAAGACTCCTTCACAGTAAAGTCTAAAGGAAAAATACAATTTTCCATTCAATTCTGAGCATAAGCCTTTTAATATATACATTTTCCCCCTAATTCTGGGGCCCAAATAATTGCGCCTCTGTGCACTTTATCGATGTTTGATGAGTACATAGAAGGAATAGGTTACAAAAACAAAGAAAAACTGGAAAAACTCAACAGGCCTGGCAACATCTCTGCAGAGAAATCAGAGTTAACATTTCGAGTGCAGTGAACCTTCTTCAAGACACAAAAAGTTAAATCTGATTTCTCTCCACAGACATTGCCAGATCTGCTGAAATTTTCCAGAAAATTGTTTGTGCTTTAGTTTCTGATTTCCAGCATCTGCTGTTTATTCAATTTTTTGTTCAGTGAAGTGATTCGTTATGTTGCTTTATGAATTTTGCAAGCTGTAGATGTGCCATCCTGGGAAAGCATAGTGCCAATTTAGCAATCTAGCTTAAATGTGTTACATGAGATGAAACATATCAATCTAATGTAATATGGTGCCAGAGAGAGCTTCACCTCCACACCTTTGAAAGTTCACTTACCCATGTACTCAACCAGTCTGGCGTAATATTAGTATAATGTGATGCATTTGGGATTTTAGGAGCTTGTAATAAAACTGACAAAGTCTGCATTACTATCTTTCAAGGGGGAAAAAAATCTTTATTCATCATATTAACCTTCTGCAGATTAAAGTAGTATTTCTGCAACCAAATGAAAAATATAACAAGATTAAGACTCATACATTTTGAAAGCATTTAAGGAGGTGACAAAATACATAAAACAAATGTGTTCAGCCTGAAGGAATGGCAACATAAAATAGTTCAGTCTGGGCAAAGTTCAAGTGTATGTGCAGAATACTGAAATTATAATGCAGGATATTTGATCAATTCTGAGAAAATCTGCATTATTTCCCAGACCACTATTAATCACCTCAGTAATAAAAGTAAACTGCAATAAAAGTAAAATGAAAGTTCACAATATAATTTTAGACTAAATTTGTAACACTACTTTGTCATTTTGCAGAATATCCAAGGCTATAAATCAGGTCGCATTCTCAATCATTAATTAACAGGTTTTTACAAGTCTTGTTGAATTTGTATCAATTTCTTTTTAAAAACTAAGAACTTGCTTCATGTGCTTATAGTTGCAATTGAGGGTGTAACTTTTTTTTAAAAGAGTAATTTTTTTCCTTACTCTCTATCTCTCTCAGAAAAAAATATGATAATTGATTTTGATAAGTAACCTCTTTAACATTGTCCATTCTTTTATGTAATTCTCCCTTTCAACATCTGAAAATAGTGTTAAATATTTATTGGATATTTACTGTATAGTGCAATAGCAATTGTTTCAAATTGTGTGGAATATGTCAACTTGAATAAAATAATTGTCTTCCAACTTTGGAAAATTAGTCAAATGTTTGTGGCCACTTTCTAAGGCAGTGTTTTTCATTGCATGGCCACCCAGAATTGGTACAGGGATTTATATTTAAATATCATGTCGTAGAATGTCCTAATGTGGTTTACTGCTGGAGACATCTTTTTACATTTTGGCACAGGTGTGGTTTGGCAAACATTAGAGCCAATTTGCATTAAAAATTCCCATAAGCAGCAGTGTGATAACGATTAGGAAATCTGTTTCTTTTTGGGTTGTTGATCGATCAATAAATATCGGCCAGGGCACCAACAATAACTGAAACCTCTAACAGTGCAAAACACCAATCTTACTGCATTGGAACATCAGTCCCAATTTTTGGGTTTGCCTCCAGGGGCTGAATTTCCTCAAAGATTGTTAAAGCACCAAACTTGGCAAGTTTCATGGAAGATTTCCCTTAAGTTCTAGTGAATAATTTAGTACAACTCTCTGATGCTCATCTTATAACAGAGGCATCATTTCACTATACATGCTGTGCTAACTTGTGCTGACTACTTTTGATACCTTCCAAGGCTTCCTCTGCTACTTCTGTTTTTGTGACAAGTAATACCTGCTGTGGCTAGATCCATTGTTAATAATACCAATGAGCCCGTGTGGGGAATATAAGAAGAGGAATATTTCTTTGGTAATGTGAATAGTCAGTTGTCATATGGCACAATAATGACAGTTTAACATAGACCACAATGCAGTGGAACATGGAGGACTCCAACAAGGAGGGTCATGGAATGCCTGTACATGGACCTTTCACATAGTAGACCTTATTCTAATGTGTGCAGTACAAGCTAAACTGCACAAATGCAGACAGAATTGATAAAATTACTGAAACTTTGTCCCCATGCATCCAAGAAAGATCACATTGCATTTGAGAGATTTTAAATTTTACAATTTAAATTGACAGGAAAGTAGCTCCTCATGCAAGCTATGAGCTTTTAGATTACCTTTGTGAATTGTGACCTGCAGGTGATACTTTAAACGTCCCGATTGACCAATTTGGCTTCAAAGAGAACATGATTCAAAGGTAGAAGTCAGAGGGTGGTGGTGGAGGGTTGTTTTTCAGATTGGAGGCCTGTGACCAGTGGAGTGCCACAAGGATTGGTGCTGAGTCCACGACTTTTCATCATTTATATAAATGAGTTGAATGTAAGAATAAGAGGTATAGTTAGTAAGTTTGCAGGTGACACCAAAATTGGAGGTGTAGTGGACAGTGAAGAAGGTTACTCAGATTACAATAGGATCTGGATCAGATGGACCAATGGGCTGCGGAGTGGCAGATGAAGTTTAATTTAGATAAATGCGAGGTGCTGAATTTTGGGAAAGCAAACCTTAGCAGGACTTATACACTTAATGGTAAGGTCCTAGGGAGTGTTGCTGAACAAAGAGACCTTGGAATACTGGTTCATAGCTTCTTGAAAGTGGAGTCGCGGGTAGACAGGCGTTTGGTATGCTTTTCTTTATTGGTCAGAATATTGAATACAGGAGTTGGAATGTCACATTGCGACTGTACAAGACATTGGTTAGGCCACTTTTGGAATATTGTATGCAATTCTGGTCTCGTTCCTATAGGAAGGATGTTGTGAAACATGAAAGGGTTCAGAAAAGATTTACAAAGATGTTGCCAGGGTTGGAGGATTTGAGCTATAGGGAGAGGTTAAATAGACTAGGGCAGTTTTCCCTGGAGTGTCAGAGGTTGACAGGTGACTTTATAGAGGTTTATAAAATCATGAGGGGCATGGATAGGCTAATTAGACAATGTCTTTTCCCTGGGGTGGAAGAGTTCAGAACTAGAGGGCATAGGTTTAGGGTGAGAGGGGAAAGATATGAAAGAGACATAAGGGGCAACTTTTTCACGCAGATGGTGGTGCATCTGTGGAATGGGCTGCCAGAGGTAGTCGTGGAGGCTGGTACAGTTGCAACACTTAAAAGGCATCAGGATGGGTATATGAATAGGAAGGGTTTGGAGGGATATGGGCCAGATGCTTGCAGGTGGAACTAGATTGGGTTGGGATATCTGGTCGGCATGGACGAGTTGGACCGAAGAGTCTGTTTCTGTGGTGTACATCTCTATAACATAAGCAATTTATAATGGTCAACATTGCTTGTTACTAGGATTTGTATTTGGAATTGTTGGTCACTTCGTGCAAAATTCTCTGATTATAGATGACATTAACCTGAACTATGCAAGTGCCTGATTAATGTAAGTGCCCTTTAAAGCACCCCACAGTATTGACATTTAAAGCCTGCTTACTCAATAGAAAGGTTACTTGTGGTGTATCTGGATTTCCAAAAGGCATTTGATAAAGTGCCGGACAAAAGTCTGCTACATAACATGGTGATGGAATGCGTTATGGGCAATGTATTAGCACGGATAGAGGATTGGTTAACCAGTAGGAAGCAAAGAGTTGGGATAAATAAGTGTTTTTCTGGTTGGAGATCAGTGACTAGTGGTTGCTTCAGGGATCAGTGTTGGGACCACAATTATTCACAATTTATAGAGATAATTTGGAGTTGGGGACCACATGTAGTATGTCAACCTTTGCAGATGATACTAAGATGAGTGGCACAGAAAAGTGCAGAGGTCTGTGAAACTTTGCAAAGGGACGTGGATAGTTTAAGTGACCACACAAAGGTCTGGCAGATGGAATACAATGTTAATAAATGTGAAGTCATCCATTTTCATAGGTGTAATTTGAAAAAGGATTATTATTTGAAAGGTAAAAAATTGCAACATGTTGCTATGCAGAGGGACCTGGATGCCCTTGTGCATGAATCACAGAATAGTGGTCTGCAGGTGCAACAGGTAAATAAGAAAGCAAATGGAATTTTGTCCTTTATAGCTACAGGGATTGATTTTAAAGGCAGGGTTATATTGCAGCTGTATAGGGTGTTGGTGAGGCCACACCTGGAGTCCTGTGTGCAGTTTTGGTCTCTTGAGAAAGAATATACTAGCACGAGAGAAGATGCAGAGGAGGTTCACTAGGTTGATTTTGGAGTTGAGGGTTGGCTTGTGAGGAGAGACTGAGTAAACTTGGATTATATTCACTGGAATTTAGAAGGGGGGGGGGGGAATCATATCGAAACATATACAATTATGAAGTGCATAGGGAGGATAGAAGTAGAGAGGATGTTTCCACTGTTAGGTGAAACTAGGACAAGAAGGCATAGCCTCAAAATTAGAGGGGTGCAGATTTAGGACTGAATTGAGAAGCAATTTCTTCACCCAGAGGGTTGAGAATCTGTGGAATTCCATGCTCAGTGAAGTAATTGATGCTTCATCATTGCATATTTTTAAAGGTAAGATTGATAATGTTTTGAACAGTAAAGGAATTAACGGTTATGATGAATAATTGGAGCTGAGGTCACAAAAAGATCAGCATGATCTTATTGAATGGCAGAGCAGGCTTGAAGGCCTACTCCTGCTCCTATTTCTTATGTTGTTTGCTCACTCTGGGTGTCATTACAACTTTTAAAAAAATTTCAGTGCATTCTTATAATTCAAACAAAAATGGAAGGAAACACAGATTGAGTCGCAGGCTCAGACTGTGAAACTAAGTGACCCAAACCTTCATGTTCTTTTCTTTTCCTTGCACTCAATGTCAACACCATTAGGTTTGGTTTTCCTGACAGTTTCACCCAATTCTTTTGTTGAAGTCTTCATCTCCCCATTTTATCCCCAGAGCCCCAAGCCTACTATTTCTTTAAGGAGAAAGTGAGGACTGCAGATGCTGGAGATCAGAGCTGAAAATGTGTTGCTGGAAAAGCGCAGGCCAGGGAGCATCCAAGGAGCAGGAGAATCGACGTTTGGGCATGAGCCCTTCTTCAGGAATGAGGTGAGTATGCCAAGCAGGCTAAGATAAAAGATAGGGAGGAGGGACTTGGGGGAGGGGCGTTGGAAATGCGATAGATGGAAAGAGGTTAAGGTGAGGGTGATAGGCCAGAGTGGGGGTGGGCGGAGAGAGGTCAGAAAGAAGATTGCAGGTTAGGAAGGTGGTGCTGGGTTCGAGGGTTGGGACTGAGACAAGGTGGGGGGGGAAGGGAAATGAGGAAACTGGAGAAACCTGAGTTCATCCCTTGTTGGAGGGTTCCTAGGCAGAAGATGAGGCGCTCTTCCTGCAGCTGTCGTGTTGCTATGGCCTGGCGATGGAGGAGTCCAAGGATTTGCATGGCCTTGGTGGAGTGGGAGGGGGAGTTGAAGTGTTGAGCCACGGGGTGGTTGGGTTGGTTGGTCCGGGTATCCCAGAGGTGTTCTCTGAAACGTTCCGCAAGTAGGCGGCCTGTCTCCCCAATATAGAGAGGCCACATCGGGTGCAGCGGATGCAGTAAATGATGTGTGTGGAGGTGCAGGTGAATTTGTGGCGGATATGGAAGGATCCCTTGGGGCCTTGGAGGGAAGTAAGGGGGGAGGTGTGGGCACAAGTTTTGCATTTCTTGCGGTTGCAGGGGAAGGTGCCGGGAGTGGAGGTTGGGTTGGTGGGGAGTGTGGACCTGACGGGTCAGTCACGGAGGGAGTGGTCTTTTCGGAATGCTGATAGGGGAGGGGAGGGAAATATATCCCTGGTGGTGGGGTCCGTTTGGAGTTGGCGGAAATGATGATGGATGATATGATGTATATGGAGGTTGGTGGGGTGGTAGGTGAGGACCATTGGGGTTCTGTCCTGGTGGCGACTGGAGGGGCAGGGCTCAAGGGCGGAAGAGCAGGAAGTGGAGGAGATGCGTTGGAGAGCATCGTCGATCACGTCTGGGGAGAAATTGCGGTCTTTGAAGAAAGAGGCCATCTGGGTTGTTTGGTATTGGAACTGGTCCTCCTGGGAGCAGATGCGGCAGAGACAAAGTAATTGGGAATATGGGATGGTGTTTTCACAGGGGGCAGGGTGGGAAGAGGTGTAGTCTAGGTAGCTGTGGGAGTCGGTCAGTTTATAGTCAGGGGATCTACCATCCACCGCCTCCAACCTCATAGTACATAGATTACACCTCCTCCCACCCTGCCCCCTGTAAAAACGCCAACCCATATTCCCAATTCCTTCATCACTGCCGCATCTGCTCCCAGGAGGACCAGTTCCAATACCGAACAACCCAGATGGCCTCCTTCTTCAAAGACCGCAATTTCCCCCCAGACGTGATCGACGATGTTCTCCAACGCATCTCCTCCACTTCCTGCTCCTCCGCCCTTGAGCCCCGCCCCTCCAATCGCCACCAGGACAGAACCCCAATGGTCCTCATCTTCCACCCCACCAACCTCCAGATACATCATATCATCCGTCATCATTTCCGTCACCTCCAAACGGGCCCCACCACCAGGGATACATTTCCCTCCCCTCCCCTATCAGCATTCCGAAAAGACCACTCACTCCATGACTCCCTTGTCAGGTCCACACCCCCACCAACCCAACCTCCACTCCCAGCACCTTCCCCTGCAACCGCAAGAAATGCAAAACTTGCGCCCACACCTCCCCCCTTACTTCCCTCCAAGGCCCCAAGGGATCCTTCCATATCCGCCACAAATTCACCTGCACCTCCACACACATCATTTACTGCATCCACTGCACCCGATGTGGCCTCCTCTATATTGGGGAGACAGGCCGCCTACTTGCGGAACGTTTCAGAGAACACCTCTAGGACACCCGGACCAACCAACCCAACCACCCTGTGGCTCAACACTTCAACTCCACCTCCCACTCCACCAAGTACATGCAGGTCCTTGGACTCCTCCATCGCCAGATCATAGCAACATGACAGCTGCAGGAAGAGCGCCTCATCTTCTGTCTAGGAACCCTCCAACAAGAGATGAACTCAGGTTTCTCCAGTTTCCTCATTTCCCTTCCCCCCACCTTGTCTCAGTCCCAACCCTCGAACTCAGCACCACCTTCCTAACCTGCAATCTTCTTCCTGACCTCTCCGCCCCCACCCCCACTCCGGCCTATCACCCTCACCTTGACCTCCTTCTACCTATCGCATTTCCAACGCCCGTCCCCCAAATCCCTCCTCCCTACCTTTTATCTTAGCCTGCTTGGCACACTCTCTCCTCATTCCTGAAGAAGGGCTCATGCCCGAAATGTCGATTCTCCTGCTCCTTGGATGCTGCCTGACCTGCTGCGCTTTTCCAGCAACACATTTTCAGCTACTATTTCTTTAGCCAAGCATCGCAGTGCATATTAAAGCTCGGATTTTGTTGACTATCAATGACCCCTACTCTTGGTAACTTGTATCTTCAAATTTTCCATTGTTTCCAACCTTAATATATTATATGCACAACAACACCTCTTCTTCCTCAGGCAGCTCAGGAAATTCGGCATGTCCATTGTTTTACAGATGCACCACAGAAAGCATTCAATCCGGGAGTATAAAGGCCTGGTATGGCAACTGCTCTACTCAGGACAGTTAAGAAATTACAGAAGGTTGTGTGCACAGCCCACATATCATGGAAGCCAACTTGCCTCCATTTACACTTCTCGTTACCACAGAAAGGCTGTCAACATCATAAAAGGCCCTCCCACTCTGGTAATACTCTCCTATAACCTCTTCCATCAGGCAAAAGATACAGAAGCTTGAATACACACATAAACAAGTTCAAGCACAGCTTCTTCCCTGCTATTATTAGACTGATGAATGGACTCACTAATTTCAAATAATGTTGATTTTGCTAATGTTGATCTTGCTTTACATACCTCCTATGCAGTGTAACCTGTAGGACTCACTCTAATCACCCTTTGATCTCTATGTCCTCGTTTGCTATGATCTGCCTGTACTGCTCACAAAACAAAGCTTTTCATTGTACCTAGGTATGTACTACAATAGATCAAAATCAATGCCAAATATGTTGAGTTGACCCCTTCACAGTTTGTTGTCTCCTCTGCATCCGAGCATGATGCCTCCAAACTCTACAATTAACTTTTCCAACATCCTCATCAATATAGTGACCCCGATAAGTTGACCCCCTCCCCCGTCTTGACTTTCAGTGAACTGCCCTCCAGGACTGACTGTGTCCAATCCCTTTGACGAAGCTGGAAGGCCAGACATAATCAGACACATGACTGATCTCTGGGAAGTTCCCTAACTGATTAATTAATAATAACTAGAATGCTTGCATTTGACCTTCACTCCCTGACAAGGAGAATAAATGGATAAGACACAGACAAACTGAAACCACCAGCGTGATGCTAACTGAGCCACAAATCAAATGGCTAATTGAATTTCTGATTCGTAACTGATTCATTATCATAACTGATGATAATGTTGAATATATGTGCTGAATACCTGTTCATGTGATGTTTACATGTGCATTTTAATTATTAAAAAAATGAAAAAATATAAATGAAAGTACTCTTCAATTCTTGCAAATGCCATATTTTAGTTGTTACTGAATATTTGTAATAAGATGCAAACAAATTACACTTACCTCTATTATGAAAGCATGTGAAAGGCAATTTTATTTTAATTCAGAAAGTTTAAAATTGTATTAGCTACACTTTGTGAGTAATCAGCATTTTCTATTAGACATTGCTAGAAGGCCAAGTGGATCAGGACCCCTACACGCCTCACAGAATACATACAATGCTCTCAAAAATTCCGAGTTTAACACATCAGTTGAAATCAAAAATCAGTTTAGAACTTTCAACTACAGATTTCTATCTTTTATTGTGACTTACCATTGCTGAAAAAATGCACTTTAAAAATACTTCCATTAGGAGCAGATAAAGGCACATTAACACACCAGCTGCATATAACAGTGGGAAGGGGAGCTGGAAGAAATTCCTGGAAAATCAGTCACCCTGCCAGTCCAGCATCTTTCCATGATGTCAATGTAAAAGGGAGTGGACATGAGAAGCATATGACTTCAATTCCGTAACATTTTCCAGTATGGAATAAGAGGGGTGAAACAAAAGAGTGCAGGGATTTATTCACTCAAATTGCAGAAGCATTACACTTCAAAGTGGAGGAATTTTGGCTAATATTACAAATTTTGGATGTAAGATTTGCATGACCCCTTTCTATTTCATACATTTGTAGATGAAAGGTGCAGAATAGTTTCCAGCACTTTTAAGAATATTCTCATTTCAATACATGCAGGTTAATCTTCTTTGGATCCCTGAACAACATGACTGAGCTAATTTTGTATTGTTACCCTCAAATGAATGATAACAGTAAAGTTAATTCCTGCTAATTGAGGAAACAACAATTTGCTCAGAAATCTGCTATTTACAAATGTTCATTTAGACAGAATGAAAAAGTACATTTCTATTCCTTGTGACAGATTGTGTGTTACTTCTGAAAGATAAATATGCAAGAACAGTCTGCATTCAGGTCTTCGAAACATACCACAAAGAATCAAAACGAATACTCAAGCTTTATGCTTTGTCACAAGTTAGGTTATTTGGAATTAACACAAAATAACCTATAAATGATAATCAATATTTGTATTTGAGCATGGATTTGTAATCTTGCAATCAATGACCTTGACCATCGTGCTGATCCTAAAATCCCAGGATTCAAATAAAAAAATCCAAGACTATTTTCAATTATAGAAGTAATATTACAATAATAACAATGTTCAAATAATCACCAGAATGAATGCAGTTAGAGTTATGCTAGGTGACTGGATGAAATGCAGCTAGATGCAGATGAGAGCACAGAAACAGCCGACCTATGAAGTCACAACAGAAAAGAACAGGTAGGAAAGCAAGAGATAGGAACTCAGCCAGAACTGGAGAAGATGCTGGAGAATGAAAATAATGAAGAGCCACCGAAACAATATGAACACTTCCACAGTTGGGGGAGATTTTAAAGTATTGGTAATGTTACTGGACTAGCAATCTAGAAGCCCAACCTAATGCCCTATGGGCATGAATTCAATTCCCATCAGAGTTGATTCTGGCAGTTATTTAATAAAATTTGGAACTGCAAGCTCAGCTTAGTGATGGTAGTCATGAAATTATCATCAATTGTTCAAACATATCTGATTCAGTAATGTCCTTTATTTGTCCTCGGTATCCAGTCTGGCTTACATATAACTCTGGAAAGACAGAAATCTGAATGACTTTTAACTGGTTCGGAAATGGCCCAGCAAATCAATCACTTCAAGGGCAATTATAGATGTAAAACAATTGCTGGCCTTGTCAGTGACATACGTATCTCATGGAAGAATGTTCAAACAAAAAAATCTGAATAAGGCAGTGTTCAGGCAGCAACGTATTCACGAGCTTGAAGTGCAAAACAAATAATAGAGAAGTGCTGATAATTGACAAATTGTAGTGGCTTGATATTATTGGGCACAGATACCTGATAAACATTAATATTTTGTGAAGTTTTAAGTAAAAACTGACAAAGGCATAGAACCTGTCTGACAGCAGTATAGCTGAATGGAAAATACAAATACAAATTTGACATGAGATTTGAAATGTAATCCTAAAATCTGGAATTACAGTCAAACTCCATGACTGTAAATTCCCCCTCTGACTATTATATAACATGAGATTTGAACACAGGGATACTCCAAAGATTGTTAAGCAGGGTTTCTTTATTCTGCTGATATCTAGTCATCACAGACATAAAGGGAAATGAAAGATCTATAAGGAAGATATACAATTTACATGAATTAAATATGTGGTTTATGTCTGGTCAAAGAAATTATTTGTCTCTCTGAACTTTCTGCTTTGAAGGTCTAATTCTCCCAAGACACCCCTTCCTCCAGTGATGGTCTGTTTAACTGCTTCAGCTGCCCTGCTCGGTGCCCTGCCAGTGGAGATTCCGTTACACACTTCCTTGCTTAGGACTTCTGATCCCTTCAACTAAGTACAGCACACATCAACCATTTGCTAAGCAGTTGCATGATTTGCTAAATTGCACTATGATGGCTATAGTGTTTGAGTCCACACAAGTGACAGCATTCTCTTCATGCACCACCAATCTGGGCCTATGGTATGATAATCAATATTTCCTCATGAAAACCTTCTCAGCTTCTTATCTGTTGTAGGACCTCCCAAGGGCTCAGGCTCTGTGGCAGATTCCCCAAATTTGAGGCATTTATTTGCTGTCTCCCATTAGGTCATCCCTGTACCATTTTCCAGGGTGAGCATAGGCCTCCCTACATTGGATTCAACCCCTACATTCATAAGACATAGGCCACTCCAGAATTCTTCATCATTATCTGATACCACTCAAGCCATCATTCACCAGCACTTTAGGTTCTGCAATACCACTGAGTTTGCTGCTTGCCCCTTCAAGTGATCCATAAGACTTCTACTGCCCTCAGTGAACCATGTTCTGAAGTTGCACTCTAGCTATCAGATCAACAACATAAATGCAGCCATCTGAGCTCATATCCTGTATTTTATCCTGAAAACCGATATTCTGATTTTGGGTGAACACACTTGCATCGATTCGAAAATCAGTCTTGTCCACCTTGCAATTGTTCAATGTTTTGCTTCCCAACATTCCTCTCTCAGATCTCCAGGACAGCATCTTGAATGCTTGGTTCAAACCCATGTGATGCTCAGCTATTCACTCATTGATCTAGCTCTTTACATCAGGTGGTATGGTGAGCTGAGAGCTGTTCCACTGGAATGACTGGGTCTTGTCCAAAGAGGAGAATAGAATGTGTGACAGTGTTATAACTGTAAAGCAGCCTGGAATGCACCCTGGCCACTTTCATTTACTCTCAGGGGGAAATATGCACAGACAGCCATGCAGAGCACAGTTGCATTTCCAACTTGATGCCAGAGCATGACAAGCTGTCTCCAGCAGATTATCTCCTCACATCTTTTATAATCTTTCTACTCTTTAAATCACAATCGTGTGTCAGAATTACTAAAAATGTTCTCTTAAGTTTACTTATAGATCTGGTGATATACTGATCTTCAGAAACAACCATACAATCCAACTCAACTGGATCTAATCTAATGAAATACAGGAGCTCACCGAGCCCTTGACTTCATGAACTGACGGAGTCTGCGCTGCTGGAATGATGACCATGACAACGGAGAGACCAACCACTCACTGGCTTCTTGAAGGCCCGACCCAAACACCAATTGGAGATCCTACCCATCTGGACCTCATGAAGAATTGAGAGACTGCAGTGTGCTCTGATTTACAGAGACATGGCTCACTCCTGCTTCAACTGACAATGCCTGACAACCTGACAGCTTCTCAATCCATGGCATTTTCTGGCAAGACAAAGGGTTGAGGGATCTGCCTCCTAATCAATACCCCTTAGGTGCAAGGACATGAAGACTCTGGTAAGTTACTGCTCCCTGGACCTAGAATATCTCACACTGACATATTGTACTGACTACCTGCTGTGACAGTTCACTTCTGCTGTCTTAACAGCAATTTACATCCCATCCATGTGGAAGTGAAGGATGTTGTTGATTAAATATTCATCGCCAGAAACAGCCTCGGGAAGGAATACTCTGAGACCTTGATTATCATATAGCTAGTGACTTCAAACAGGTCAACTACAAGAATGTGCTAAGAAGATACCATCAACATATCTTCCATCCTAGCAGAGGCCCACTTCTTTCATGTGTAAATCACAAAACCTTTTTTTTTAAAAGTTGCATTCTCAGGTTAGCTGTAACAATGGGTGTTAGCTAGACAATATAACATATAGTTTAGCTAATGCCCATTGTTACAGCTAACCTGAGAATGCAACTTTTTAAAAAGATTTTGTGATTTACACATGAAAGAAGTGAAACTATCATGGTACTCGAACAGGTGAAAGACTCAACAGACAATCAAGATATTTTTCAATGTATAATTTCAGTTACATCACACTGTAAATTTTTGCTATAAATTCTGTGCCTTAGAATTGTGTCCTCCACTATCATCTGATGAAGGAGCGGTGCTCCGAAAGCTAGTGTGCTTCCAATTAAACCTGTTGGACTATAACCTGGTGTTGTGTGATTTTTAACTTTGTACACCCCAGTCCAACACCGGCCTCTCCAAATCAATGTAGAGGAGACAGCATTGGGAGCAACAGATACAGTAAATGACATATGTGGAAATGCGGTGAAACTTTGTTGGATGTGGAAGGCTCCTTTGGGGCCTTGAGGTGAGGGCAAAGGTGTGGGCGCAGATTTTGCGATTCCTGTGGGGGCAGGGGAAGGTGCCTGGAGGGGAGGGTGGGCTGTCAGGGGTGTGGACCTGACCAGGTAGTCGTGGAGGGAATGGTCTTTACAGAAAGTGGATGGGTGCGGAGGGAAAGATACCTCTGGTGGTGGGGTCTGTTTGTAGGTGAAAGAAATGTCATCGCCAGAGATATATCTGACCAGGTCCACGCCACCCTAACAGTTCACCCTCCCTCCCAGCACTTTCCCTTGCCACTGCAGGAATTGCAAAACCCGTGCCCACACCTCCCCCCTCACCTCCATCCAAGGCCCCAAAGGAGCCTTCCACATCCATCAAAGCTTCACCTTCCCATCCACACATCATTTACTGTATCCATTGCTCCCGATGCTGTCTCCTCTACATTGGGGAGATCGGCCGCCTACTCGCAGAGCGCTTCAGAGAACATCTTCAGGACTCCCTGAACAATCAAACCCACCGCGCCATAGTCGAACACTTCAACTCCTCCTCCCACTCTGCCAAGGACATGCAGGTCCTGGGACTCCTCCATCACCACTCCCTCACCACCCGTTACCTGGAGGAAGAACACTTCATCTTCTGCCTTGGAACCCTTCAACCCCATTGCATCAATGCGGACTTCACCAGCTTCCTTGATTCCCCACCCCTCCACCTTACCCCAGTTCCAACCTTCTACCTCAGCACTGTCCTCATGATCTGTTCCATCTGTCAATCTTCTTTCCTACCTATCCAATCAACCTCCTCTCCCACCTATCACCTTCACCCCCACCTCCATCCATCTATTGTACTCTCAGCTACCTCCTCCCGCCCCCAGCCCCCACTCCCTGTCTCATTTATCCCTCCACCCGAGCTCCTAGCCTCATTCCTGATGAACAGCTTTTGCCCGAAACGTCGATTTTCCTGCTCCTCGGATGCTCCTTTGAGTCAGTGGACTGGTTCATATTCAAGAACTCAGTAGCCAACCTAAACAGGTATACCACTATCGTCACAGACTTCATCAATAGGTGTGTAGAGAACTGCATGTCAAAGAAGTTAATCCAAGTGTTTTGCAATTGGAAACAATGGGTGAACCAGGAGATCCATTCATTACTGAAGTCCAGGACTGAGATATTCAAGTCAGGTGACCCTGACCTATACAGGAAATCTATGTATAATCTTCACAAAGCCATCAGAGATGCCAAGAGATAATAACAGATTAAACAAGAATGCCAGACTAATCACTTGAACACACTGTGGCAAGGCTTAAATTACAATGGGCTACTAAGTTGAGTAGAATCGCTGGCAACAATGCATCTCTCCCCAATGACTTCACTGCATTCTATACTGGTTTTTAACAAAAGTTCAATGAAATGATGTCACTTGCCTCGACAGCTTCAAGTGCGCCTGTAGTTGCAGTTGCTAGCGCAGACAACAGATCAGCCTTCTTGAGAACGTACCCATGAAAAGCAACTGGCCTGAAGGACTCCCTGGCCATGCAGTCAGAACCTGCGCGGAGCAGCTGGTGGGAGTATTTGCAGTCAGCTTTATCTTCTCCTTACTTTGATGTGAAGTTCCCACCTGCTTCAAGGAGATCACTCTCATCAGTATTAGCTCAAGAAAACCTTCTCAGCTTGTCTGTTCTTGTACCTCCCAAGGGCCCAGGCTTTAAGAAGACCACTCTCACCCCACTGCCAACTTAGGCAATGTGTCTTAATGGCTCTGACATTCATTGCTTTGAGAGGTTTGCAATTGCATACTGATTAGATTAGATTCATACATCATTCATACTTAAGGCTCCCAGTCTGCTTTGATTCCTTGCAATTCACCTACCATTGTTAACAGGTCCAAGGCAGCCATCTCCCTGACCCTTCACTCATCCCTGGAACATCTGGATAACAAGGATACCTACATCAGGCTCCTACTTATTAACTACAACCCCACCTTCAACACAATAATTCCATCCAAATTAATCTCCAAACTTCAAGACCTGTGCCTCAGTTCTGCCCACTGTAATTGGATCATTGCAGTCTGTGGGTCAGGAAGTCAGTGAGAACAGGCAACAACACCTCTTCTACCATAATCCTCAACACCGGTGCAAAACAAGGTTGCATACTCAGCCCCATACTATACTCCTTTTACACTCATTACTGTGTGGCCAAATTGAGCTCTAACGCCATTTACAAACTTGATGACCCCACCATAGTGGGTCAGATTGCAGAAAATGATAAGACAACATACAGGAAAGAGATAGAGAGCTTAGTTGCATGGAGTAAAGACAAATGTTCCCACAATGTCAACAAAATGAAGGATCTGGTCATCGACTGCAGGATGCGGAGTGGAGAACATGGCCCTGTGTGTATCAACAGTGCTGAGGTTGAGAGCTACAAATTCCTAGAAGTAAATATCACCAAAGATGTCTCTTAGTCCGTCCATATTGATGTTACAATCAAGAAAGAACACCAATGCCTCTACTTCCTCAGAAGGCTACAGAAATTCACATGCCCACAATGACTCTAAATAATTTTTTATAGATGCACTATAGAAAGCATCCTATCTGGATGCATCATAGCTTGACATGGCAACTGCTTTGTCCAAGACCGCAAGAAATTACAGTCGCGAACACAGCCCAGTCCATCATGCAAACCAGCCTTTCTTCCATCAACTGTCTTCCAGCTGGGAGAACAGGCAACATAATCAAAGACCCCTTGCACCCCAGTTATATTCTCTTCCATCGGGCAAGATAAAAAAGTTTGACAACATGTGCCAACAAATTCATGAATAGATTATTCAGCGCTGTTATCAGACTTATGAACAGACCTCTCATATAATAGAGTTGATCTTTCTCTGCAGCTCTGCTGTAGCTGTAGCACTATAGTCTGTTCTATACCATGATCTACTTATGAAAAGTAAAGTTTACCTGGGTAGTACATAGACCAAGAAACAGTGAAAAATCTTGTTTTATGTGACAATAATAAATCAAATCAAATTGCTTGCACAGAAATATAGAAGATAGAAGCAGCAGAAGACCATTTGGCCTTTTGAGCCTGCTCTGCCATTCATCATGATCATGGCTGATTGTCCAACTCAATAGTTGAAACTTTATTGCTGGAACAGCACAGCAGGTCAGGCAGCATCCAGGGAACAGGAGATTCGACGTTTCGGGCACAGGCCCTTCTTCAGGAATGAGCAGAGAGTGTTCAGCAGGAGAAGATAAAAGGTAGGGAGGAGGGACTTGGAGGAGGGGAGTTGGAAATGTGATAGGTGGAAAGAGGTCAAGGTGAGGGTGATAGGTCGGAGTAGGGTGGAGGCGGAGAGGTCAAGAAGAAGACTGCAGGTCAGGAAGGCGGTGCCGGGCTGGAAGGATCCGGCTGAGACAAGGTGGGGGGAGGGGGGATGAAGAAACTGGTGAAGTCCAAGTTCATCCCCTGCGGTTGGAGGGTTCCCAGTCGGAAGATAAGACGCTCCTCCTCCGACCGTCGCGATTCAGAGAGCACCTCTGGGCCACCCGGACGAACCAACCCAACCAACCTGTGGCACAGCATTTCAACTCCCCCTCCCACTCCACCGAGGATATGCAGGTCATTGGACTCATCCACCGCCAAACCACAACAACCCGACGGTCGGAGGAGGAGCGTCTTATCTTCCGACTGGGAACCCTCCAACCGCAGGGGATGAACTTGGACTTCACCAGTTTCTTCATCCCCCCTCCCCCCACCTTGTCTCAGCCGGATCCTTCCAGCCCGGCACCGCCTTCCTGACCTGCAGTCTTCTTCTTGACCTCTCCGCCTCCACCCTACTCCGACCTATCACCCTCACCTTGACCTCTTTCCACCTATCACATTTCCAACTCCCCTCCTCCAAGTCCCTCCTCCCTACCTTTTATCTTCTCCTGCTGAACACTCTCTGCTCATTCCTGAAGAAGGGCCTGTGCCCGAAACGTCGAATCTCCTGTTCCCTGGATGCTGCCTGACCTGCTGTGCTGTTCCAGCAATAAAGTTTCAACTTTGATCTCCAGCATCTGCAGACCTCACTTTCTCCTGTCCAACTCAATAGCCTAATCATGCTTTCTTTCCATAACCCTGATCCCATTCACCCGAAGTGCTACATCTGGCTGCATCTTGAATACATTCCCAATGTTTTGGCATGAACTACTTCCTGTGGTAATGAATTCTACAGATTCACCAATCTTTGGGTGAAGAAATGTCTTCTCATCTCCATCGTAAATGGTCCATTCAAATCCTCAGACTATGGCCCTTGGTTCTGGATGCGCCCGCCATCAGGAACATTCTTGTGCATCTACCCTGTCTAGTCCTGTTAGAATTTTATAAGTCTCTGTGAGATGCACCCTCACTTTTCTGAACTCCAGTGAGAAAATAATCCTAACCTAGTCAGTCAATCTATCCTCATACGGCAGTTCTACATTCCAGGAATCAGCCTGATAAACTTTAGCTGCACTCCTGAGAGCATGAGCATCCTTCCTCAGAAAAGGAGACCAAAACTGCACATAATATTCTAGGTGTGGCCTCACTAAGGCCCTGTATAACTGCAGCACATCCCCCACTCCTGTACTCAAAACCTCTCGCAATGAAGGTCAACATTCCATTGGCCTTCTTTACCGCCTACTGCCCCTGGATGCCTCCCTTCAGCGGCTGGTGCACAAGGACACCTAGTTCCTGCCGCATATTCCCCTCTCCCAATTTACGGCCATTCAGGTAGTAATCTGCCTCTTTGTTTTTGCTACCAAAGTTAAATATCTCATATTTATCCAAATTATACTGCATCTGCCATTGATTTGCCCACTCACCCAACCTGTCCAGACCATGCTGAAGAACTTCAGCATCCTCATCACAGTTCTTCACCCTCCCCCGCTCAACTTGGCATCATCTGTACACTTTGAGATGTTACATTTTTTTCCCTCATCCAAATCAGTAATATATATTGTGAATAGCTGGGGTCCTAATACCAATCCCTGTGATACCTCACTAATTACTAACTGCCAATTTGAAAAGGACCCATTAATTCCTACCCTTTGTTTCCTCTCTGCCAACCAGTCTTATATGTATCCGAATACACTTTCCCCAAACTAATGCACTTTAATCTTGCACAGTAATCTCTCTTAGGCGGAACTTTATCAAATGTTTTCTGAAAGTTCAAATATACAACATCGATTGACTCCCCCTTGTCAACTCTACCAGTTACATCTTCATAGAATTCCAAAAGATTTGTCAAGCATGATTTCTCCTTGATTAATTCATGCTAGCTGTCTGATTCTGCCACTGGTTTCTAAATACTGTGCTATAAAGTCCTTGATAACGGATTTGAGAATTTTCCCCAGCATCTTGGACTCGGTCAACAGCTGACAGAGTTGGTGAATGTTGGGTCTTCCAGTAGTGATACAATCTACTAAAGCTTATATTAATGGGGTGACATGGTGGCTCAGTGGTTAGCACTGCTGCCTCACAGACCCAGGGTCCTAGGTTCAATTCCAGCCTCAGGCGACTGTCTATTCTTCCTGTGTCTGCATGGGTTTCCTCCCACAGTGCAAAGATGTGCAGGTCAGATGAATTGGCAATGCTAAATTGCCCATAGTGCTAAGTGCATTACTCAGAGGGAAATGGGTCTGGTGGGTTACTCTTTGGAGGGTCGATTTGGGCTGAAGGGCCTGTTTCCACACTGTAGGGAACCTAATCTTAATCAACTGAAGCTGCCTAAGGTCCTCTTTTGTGACAGATGCCAAAGGTGAAACTATATTTGGCTCTATCTATCTGGACTTTCTTTGGATCTCACTCATAAGTACAGTGGTGGTGCACTACTGAATTGTTGTCCAAATGTCACAGGGAAGTAGGGTCAGAGTAATGCCTTTGGCTTTAAGTATGGACATTGCATCAGTTATATCCATCGACAATCAGGCAAGGACATGTGTTCTCCTGTTGTCAGCTTCTGACCAACAGTGTCAGTTTTTGCATTACTTTTGTTTGATCTAGAATTAAAATTGAGTGAGCTCAGCAGCCCATTGGATCTCTGTTAATCCAAGCTTGGTGCATAGCTGAGAGTAGTTGAATGGGTTGTTATCTGTAAATACTACAAACTTTGTAATAATCATAATACTTCCGAACTTCTGGGAAATAGACCACCTCAATGATCACAGTTCTAGCTTCCATTTGTTAAGCTTGAGACTATGTATGCAATAACCACTCTTTTCTGACCTTTACCTGTGACAGCACTTCTCCTAAGTCAAAGAAACTGCTGTTGATTTTCAGTATACAAAGGAGATGGAAATCTAAGTGACAAAAGACAAATGATGAGAAAATGCAAAATGAATCTTCAAATGCTGGGGTACAACTCCTGTAAATCTTTGTGAAGCATATTCTTCAGCAAATTGAGGAATGTGGCCAACTGTTCATAGCCTTGTAAAAATCTCCTATATTAACCAGCAAGACCAAGAAAGCTATGCAGTTCTCTCCCCTGCTTAGGCTTCATCCACCACACACATGAAGATGGTGGGGGCATTTCAGTACCCAAATGGCACATTCATATATTCCAAGGTGCAAAATGCATTGAGAGCTTTGGTTGGTCCAATGTCAGGATTCTTCTGTCAACTTCCACAGTTGTGTTCAAAGGAATACAAAGAACAATGTTTGATGCTTGTTTCGGTTGTAGGAGTTGCTGGAACTTTGACATATTTATACATTCATCCCCATTTGGCTTTGACTCTAGACCTTTTGCCATGGTTTACTTCCTGAGCCTTCAACTTTTCCAAGGTATCCACAAAACAGTGGTATTTTGTGCATATAGGTTGGGTGTTTGGTACATGGTACATCACATATCTATTGTCCAGACTTTTTCTGAGTTCCTCTGAAGCATTAATCTAAGGCTGCGGGACCCATTGTCTGTGTGCTGCTATAAAGAGGTACAATGGAGGATTTGCTAATGGAAAATCTCTGCACAGACAGAAATCAACTTACAAATTTGGCTTTCTTTTTCGTATTGCTACTAGACGGTCATGCAAGTTGAAAATAAAAAGCAAACTAGTACACAAAAGTGGAAAGCATGTTAATGATCTTCCACATACGTGATAAGTCAAATCCAGCTGGTGGATGCACCAGGCAATGTAATGTGAAAATCTGAGATTATGCTGTTGAAAAACAGTGAGACCATTGGCATCAGTATTATTTATGCATAAATGGTAAAGAAACTTCAAGGGAGAAGCAAGTATGGTGTAGGAGATTAACACTGGTAATGATACTCAGTTAATGAGCTGGTGCAGGCATTATGAATTGAATGATCGCTTGCAATGTAACAATTCTGTGATTCAGTGAAGTAATATCATTTCACTGCAGACTTCATGAAAATGTCATCTAAATGCCTATCTCACTGTGAAAATCCACTGAATTATGAAGTTGCTGTATATGCACATCAGATAGGAATTAAACTCACCACAAAAGCTTAAGGTATGCCATTACAAGTGCAAGTAACCTTTTAATGATATGTTGTGTTAATTACAGATAATCAACCCCTCTGGTATGGAAAATTAACAACTTAAAGTCAAAACTTAATTGCAAATTTTTAAAATGCAAATATTACAAAAAAACATCTTATTTAATAACATGAGAAATAGATCATATGGGCTATTGAGCCTGCTCCAGCATTTAATATGATGATAGTTGATACTTAGATTTCAACTCCACTTTTGTGACATTTCATACATCCTGATTCCCTGACAGACCAAAAAAAACTCTCACAGCCTTAAACATATCCAGTGTGGACTTTGTGGTGGAGGCAAGTAAAGCCAGTGTGGAGCTTGTGGTGGTGGCAAGTGGGCCCCTATTTATGTTTTCTGGGTGAGCACGTGCTCTGGCATTGGAATCGGCGGCTGCTACATTGGTGGAAGTGACATCAGTGAGATAGGTGAAAGCTGGTACCTAGGGATCGGATACTTGGTCACTGGTTGGGTCCAGCGCTGGCGATGACAAAGCAGTGGCAAAAAAAGCATCACAGCAACGAGGTTAGATTAGAGTAGATTACTTTACAGTGTGGAAACAAGCCCTTCGGCCCAACAAGTCCACACTGACCCGCCAAAGCGCAACCCACCCATACATTTGCCCCTTACCTAACACTACGAGCAATTTAGCATGGCCAATTCACCTGACCTGCACATTTTTGGACTATGGGAGGAAACCGGAGCACCCGGAGGAAACCCACGCAGACACGGGGAGAACGTGCAAACTCCACACAGTCAGTCGCCTGAGGCGGGAACTGAACCCGGGTCTCTGGCGCTGTGAGGCAGCAGTGCTAACCACTGTGCCACCGTGCCGCCCAGTTGGGCTGGACAGCAAAAGATGCAACTCTGATGCTGGTGGGTTTGGCACAGGTGGTGGCAGAGGAGAATCTGCCCAATAGCAAAAGATGGCACCTGGAGAGTAGTGACTTCAACACTGGTTGGGTCTGGTGCAGACAGTGGCAAGGCAGTGGAAGAGGGATGGTGACGCAGGCATCATTTATGATAAATTGCATCAGGACTGATGGGTTCTCTTTTAGCCATATCTTTCTATTTTGTTCTTGTTCTTGTTCTTGTTCTTAAAACTATTCAAAAATAATCTTGAATGGTTCAATGAGATTACTGCTTCTTCTTCGGAGGTCCACAGAATGAGATCCAATTAATTCAGCATTTCATCAAAGAATAACCCCTAATCCCAGGAAACCCATGCAGTGAATCCTTGCTGTACTGCCTCCAACGTACATTGATCCTTTCTTCAATGTGCAGACCAAAACTACACATAATATTTCAGGTCTGGTCACAGCAAAATCCCATAAAATTGTAGCAATATTTCTTTACTGTATGCTCCAATTCTTTTGCAACAAAGTTCTACAGCCATTTGATTTCCTAATTGCTTGCTGTACCTTCATGCTAACATTTAGATTCCCTACAGTGTGGAAAAAGGCCCTTCAGCCCAACCAGTCTACACCGACCCTCCGAAGAGTAACCAATCCAGACCTATTTCCCTCTGACTAACGCACCTAACCTATGGGCAATTTAGCATGGCCAATTCATCTGACCTGCACTTCTGTGGGCTGTGGGAGGAAACTGGAGCACCCAGAGGAAACCCACGCAGACACGGGGAGAATGTGTAAACTCCACACAGACAGTCACCCGAGGCTGGAATTGAACCTGGGACCCTGGTGCTGTGAGGCAGCAGTGCTAACCACTGTGCCACCATGCCGCCTAACATGGATCTGGATTTATGAGTGTTGCATCTTTCATTTAAAAAATTGCTTTTCTACTCTTATTACCTCACTCTTCCTCACATTATATTTCATCTGCCACAGTGTTGCCAACTCATTTAACTGGTCTATAAATGTAGCCTCTTTATATCCTCCTCACAACTTGAATTCCAATCCAATTTTATATTGTTAATCATCACTGTATTTTCACATAAATTCATCAATATAGATTGTAAACACTCAAGGTCCCAACAGTGATCTTTGTGGCACTGCACTAGTAACAGCTTGCCAATGCCCATTTATCTTTACTTTCTCATTTTTGTCAATCAATATACATAAAACAAATAATGGAGTGGCCAATCGTGTCTTATTTAAGCAATATTATTACATTATACAACCGCATCTGTTTTTTCCAGTACTATTATTGTACACTACTAAAACACAAAAAGATTCCTGGAAAAGGAGGCCATTTAGTTAATTGTGTTTCAGTCAGGTAAAGTGTTACCGAGCCTAACCCCATCTTCCAGCTCTTGGTCTGTAACTCTGTACATAAACTAATCTTAACAAGTTTTGAGAAGATTTGTAGCTCAGGTCGAGGTTACAACCTACATCCATAAACTAATCTATTAATTTTCATTGTGTTTTCCAAATACAGTGAAGGTTTAATAGCTTATTCAGGTCTTACTAAATATACATTAAAATTATTGTTAAAAAGCAGATGTTGTAACTCTGAAATCAAAATCTAAATGGCCGAAATTAATATAGTAAGAAACAGTCCACATCTTGGGTGCTCATCTTTCACTAAAACTAGAAACTCAAAGAAAGCCCCTTAACAGAAAAAGACAACTTTTTATGTTCTTGAGTTGCTCAAAGCACTCTATGAAGCATTGTAAATATTTAATTCATATTCTTATTAAACACACCTTGTCCACCTCCCCAAAACCTCTCCACGATGTACACTGCACAAGTCAGGAATGTAATGGAAATCTTAACCCTTTCCTGGATAATGTCATTCCTACACTCAAGACATTTAGTACCATCAAGGACAAGCAAACAACTTGATTGGCACCGCATCCACAAATATTCAGCCTTTATAGCACTGACACATAATAGCATCATCTGCAGGATGCACTATAGAAGTTAACAAGGCTCTTCACTCAGCAACTTCCAAATCCAAAGATCTAGAAGGACAAGAGCAGCAGATATACCTAGAAACACCACAATCTAAGCTAGAGACCCAAACTAACCATACGGACACTAGCCAGTTGTGGCAAGACCTATATTACATTTTGGACGACAAAGTAAAGAACAGAATAGCAGACAAAGATACATCCCTGCCTGATGCATTCAATGCATTCTACACACGTTTCGAACAGGTCAGTGAAACGGTCTCATTTGCCCTGGCAGGCTCGCATACACTGGTTCTCTCAGTCATTGCCACAGACATAGAGTCATAGAGAAGTACAGCATGGAAACAGACCCTTCGGTCTAATTCATCCATGTCGACAGGATAGCGCAACCCAATCTGGTCCCATCTGCCAGCACCCGGCCTATATCCCTCCAAATTCTTCCTATTCAGATACCCATCCAGATGCCTTTTACATGTTGTAATTGTGCCAGCCTCCACCACTTCCTCTGGCAGCTCATTCTATACAGTTACCACCTTCTGTGTGAAAAAGTTGGTCCTTAGGTCTCTTTGAAATCTTCCCCCTCTCACCCTAAACCGATGCCCTCTAGTTCATGACTCCTCCACCCTAGGGAAAAGACCTTGTCTCTTTACCAGATCCATGCCCCTCATGATTTTACAAACCTCTATAAGATCACCCCTCAGCCTCTGATGCTCCAGGGAAAATAGCCCCAGCCTATTCAACGTCTCCATATTGCTCAAATCCTCCAACACTGGCAACATCTTGGTAAATCTTTTCTGAACTCTTGCAAGTTTCACAACATCCTTCCGATAGGAAGGAGACTAGAACTGCATGCAATATTCAAAAAGTGGCCTAACCAATGACCTGCACAACCGCAACATGACCTCCCAACTCCTGTACTGAATACTCTGACCAATAAAAGAAAGCATACCAAACACCTTCTTCACTATCCTATCTACCTGCACTCCAAGGTCTCTTTGTTCAGCAACACTCCCGAGCACCTTACCATTAAGTGGAACAGTCCTGTGAAGATTTGCTTTCCCAAAATGCAGCATCTTGTATTTATCTTAATTAAACACCATCTGACTCTCTTCAGCACATTGGCTCATCTGATCAAGATCCCATTGTAATCCAAGGTAACCTTCTTTGCTGTCCACTATACCTCTAATTTTGGTATCATATGCAAACTTACTAACTAAAGCTCTTATGCTCACATCCAAATCTTTTATATAAATGATGAAAAGTAGAGGACCCAGCACCAATCCTTGTGGGACTCCATTGGCTACAGGCCTCCAATCTGAAAACAACCCTCCACCACCACCCTCTGTCTTCTACCTTTGAGCCAGTTCTGTATCCAAATGGCTAGTTCTCCCTGTATTCCATGAGATCTAACCTTGCTAACCAATCTCCCATGGGGAACCTTGTCGAACGCCTTACTGAAGTCCATACAGATCACGTCCACTGCTCTGCCCTCATCATTCCTCTTTGTTACTTCTTCAAAAAACTCAACCAAGTTTGTGAGACATGATTTCCCACGCACAGACATGTCGACTATCCCTAATCAGTCCTTGCCTTTCCAAATACATGTACATCCTGTCCCTCAGGACTACCTCCAACAACTTGCCCACCACCGAAGTCAGGCTCACTGGTCTAACGTTCCCTGGCTTGTCCTTACCACCTTTCTTAAATAGTGGCCGTGTTCGCCAAACTCCAGTCTTCTGGCACCTCACCTATGACTATCGATGATACAAATGTCTCAGCAAGAGGCCCAGCAATCACTTCCCTAGCTTCCCACAGAGTGCTAGGGTACACCTGATCAGGTCTTGGGGATTTATCCACTTTTATGCATTTCAAGACATCCAGTACTTCCTTCTCTGTAGTGTGCACATTTTTCAAGATGTCATCATCTATTTCCCTATATTCTATATCTTCCATGTCCTTTTCTAGAGTAAACACTGGTGCAAAATACTTATTTAGTATCGCCCCCACCTCCTGCAGCTCCACTCAAAGGCCACCTTGCTGATCTTTGAGGGGCCCGATTCTCTCCCTAGTTACACTTTTGTCCTTAACGTATTTGTAAAAACCCTCTGGATTCTCCTTAACTCTATTTGCCAAACTCTATCTCATGTCCCCTTTTTGCCCTCCTGATTGCCCTCTTAAGTATACTCCTACTGCCTTCATACTCTAAGGATTCACTTGATCTATCCTGTCTATACTGACATGTGTTTATTTCTTTTTCTTAACCAAACCCTCAATTTATTTCATCATCCGGCATTCTCTAAACCTATCAAGCTTTCCTCTCACCTTAACAAGAATATACAGTCTCTGGACTCTCGTTATCACATTTCTGAAGGTTTCCCATTTTCCAGCCATCCCTTTGCCTGCGAACATCTGCACCCAATCAGCTTTTGAAAGTTCTTGCCTAATACCGTCAAAATTGACATTCTCCAATTTTGAAATTCAACTTTTAGATCTGGTCTATCTTTTTCCATCACTATTTTAAAACTAATAGAATTATGGTCGCTGGCCCCAAAATGCACTCCACTGACACCTCAGTCGCCTGCCCTGTCTTATTTCCCAAGAGTAGGTCAAGTTTTGCACCTTCTCTAGTAGGTACATCCACATACTGATTCAAAAAAATTTCTTGCACATGCTTAACAAATTCCTCTCCATCTAAACCCTTAACACAATGACAATCCCAGTCTATGTTTGGAAAGTTAAAATTCCCTCAGTACAGCTGTAATGCTATCCCTTATCAAAAACACCACTCCCCCTCCTCTCTTGCCTCCCTTTCTGTCCTTCCTGTAGCATTTGTCTCCTGGAACATTAAGCTTCCAGTCCTGACCAGCCCTGAGCCATGTTTCTGTAAATGCTATGATATCCCAGTCCCATGTTCCTGTCCATGCCTTGAGTTCATCTGCCTTCCCTGTTAGGCCCCTTGCATTGAAACGAATGCAGTTTATCAGTCCTACTTTGTTCTCTGCTTTGTCCCTTCCTGCTCTGACTGTTTGGCTCACTTCTTTTCTCAACTGTACCAGTCTTAGAGTGATCTCTTTCCTCATTATCTCCCATCAGATCGATCTTATAGAGAGTAAATCCACAGAAAGTGACTGGCCCAGATGAGAGTCCCCGGCTGTGCACTCAGATCCTGCGTATACCGAGCAGGTGGAGTATTCGCAGAAATCTTTAACCACTCTTTACTGTGATCTGAAGCCCCCATCTGCTTCAAGAAGACAAACACAATTCCAGTGCCAAAGTAAAATCATGCAGTATGCCTCAATGACTACTGCCCAGTGGCTCTACCCTCCATAATTATGAAGTGCTTTGAGAGGTTATTCATGGCTCATATCAACTTCAGCCTCTCAAGTCTGGCTTGATCCCTTACAATTTGCCTACCATCGCAACAGGTCCAAAGCAGATGCCATCCTCCTGGCCCTACACTTATCCTCGAACATCTGGATAACAAGGATGCCTACGTCAGTCTCCTACGTATTGACTACAGCTCCACCTTCAACACTATAATTCCAAACAAACTAATGTCTAAACCTCGAGACATGGGTTTCTGCTTTGCCCTCTGCATCTAGATCAATTTCCTGACCCATAAACCGCTGTGAGAATAGGTAACACCTCTTCCACCTCAACATCAGTGCCCTGCAAGGCTGCGTACTCAGCCCCTTACTATACTCCCTACACACTCATGGCTGTGTGGCCAAATTTCATTCTAACTCCATCTACAAGTTTGTTGATGACACCACCATTATAGGCTAGATCTCAAACAATGACAAGACAGAATATAAGAAAGAGATAGAGTGCTTGGTGATGTGCTGTCAGCCAAATGCAAGAGATGATCATTGACTTCAGGAATAATGGTGGAGGGCATGCCCCTGTCTACATCAATGGTGCTGAGGTGGACAGAGTTGAGTATTTCAAGTTCCTAGGAGTGATGATCACCAATAATCTGCACTGGTGCACCCACACTGATGTCAAGAAAGCACAACAATGTCTTTCCTTTCTCAGGAGGCTGAGGATATTCATCCATAAAGACTCCTATCAACTTTTACGGAAGCACCATAGGAAGCATTCTATCTCAATGCATTACGGTTTGGATTGGCAACTGCTGTAGCCAGGACTGTAAGAAACTACAGTGTTGTGAACACAGCTCAGTCCATCATAAAAGCAAACCTTCCATCCATTGATTCCATTAATACTTCTCACTGCCTTGGCAAGACAGCCAACATAATTAAACCCCTCCTCCTCATCCCGGTTATAATCTCTTCCAATCTCTTTCATTGGGCTGAAGACACAAAAGCTTAAACATATGTATCAACAGATTCAAGAACAACCTTTTCTCCCTGTTATTTGTCTTCTGAATGGACATCTCAAATTTTAAATTTAATGTTAATCTCATTCTTGTGCACCATCTCTGCAGTTGTCACATTGTACTCCTCGCTCTGTTCTATTACCCCTATGCACTTTGTATGGTAAGATCTGCTTGTACTACATGCAAAACAAAATTGATAATTGGTACATGTGTTAATACTTAATTAAACTAAATCAAATCAAAACCTGCAAATTCCTCTCTAAGCCAATCACATCCTAACTTGGAAATACATTACCATTTTTTCACTGCCCCTGGGTCAAAAATCCTAGAACACCCTCCTTAACAGCATTGTGGGTGTCCCTACATCAAATGAACTACAGCAATTCAAAAGTGCAAATCAACATCACCTTCTGAAGCACTATTAGTGATGGGCAGCAATGAATGCTGGCTAGCCAACAATCCCACAATCCCTGAAGAAATAAAAAATGTGCAATCATCTCTTAAGTTGTTGATCCGAACAAATCATGCTGGTTTGAATTATGATTTTTTGGCCAATGAGGGCACACTCCCAGAATAGTTATTTCCAAACGTTTGCAAAATTCAACATCAAAACATTGTCCAATCAGCATATACTGGCAAAAATGACAGTATTATCTAGACTTTGTGCAATGGTTATAGGGCACAATTCCATATATGGCTCAAAGGAGGTCATTTGGTTTACAGAACTTACAAAATCAATGGAAAAACTGTTGAAGTTAACTGCCAATGGTCAAGAATATGCCATCATTTTGGTTAATGGGTTTCATTCCTAAATCTATTTTCTTTTTAATAGATAGAAAGAAGTGAAAGTCAAACTAATCTTGGTAACACAACAAGAAAAAAAAGAGAATCAAAAAGATAAGACGTCTAAGTGGCATGTTAGGTAGTATAGGCCACATAGCCTTCCAAACTTTTGAATCAGAACAACAGTGGGTGACGTCATTGTTGAAGCTCTGGTTAAGCCAGTCTCAGCCATCCAGCCAACTGAGCTAATCCAAGCAAGGTCGGTTGGCTGGATGGCTGGTTTGCAATGCAAAGTGACACCAACAGTGTGGGTTCAATTTCCATATTGGGTGAAGTCAGTGTGAAGGTCCTACCTTCTCAACAACATCCCTTGCCGGAGGTGTGGTGATCTTCAGATTAAACTCTCAACTAGTCATCTCTCTATATTGAAGGACCAGATGATGACTCTCTTGGAATAATTGTAGACTTTACCTCTACCTAGTCTTGAATGGTGTCCAGTTTTTTCATTTACTCTCAGTCTCTTGCTCTTCTTCTGTTGATAATTTGGATGATTAGGGACTCCAATCCCATTTGTTTATCTTTAGTACCCTTATAAAATGAGGTAAGACTATGAAAAGACATGGGAAGTTAAATACATACTATTATTTAAAAGAATGAGACAACAGTTTGTTTAAACGCTTCCACAAGAGTGAAAGAGCTAAACATACTCTGTATGTTTCCCTTTTCATACTTTCAAAATTGATTAATGCATGTAGTTTTCTCATTCGTATCCAATCTTTCAAAATATTTGTAATGAAATGGATGGAGAAAATGGTCAGGAAACGGAGAGAAAGACATCATCTAAGATCTGAACTTGTGATGTAGACAAAAAGGTCATACTGAGTTAGTCTGATAAAGTTTTGATTTCAAAGGAAGAATAACACAGCAGGAATTGTAGAAGATATGTTAAAACACAGGTACATCAATATCTCGCAGGTGAAACATTAAACAATAAATATTAAGCTAAATCTGCATATTAAATATTCTGGCCTTATGTCAAGGAACCCTAGATTTTTCCCATTCTTATATTTTAGATATTTTTATTGGTAAAGGAAACTCATTATAACTTTTGAGTTTCTATACTTGCCATGTGAATCTAATGGTAACGCACAAATAATTATGAACCCAGCTATGAATTACCTTTAGGTATTGGACTCTTCAAAAGTATAGCCTTACATGAGATCTTCTGGTTAGATTCTATACACTATGGACAAGCAAATAATGCAACACTGACACATTATAAAGGCTCTCATGCTACTCTTTGAGTAGACATAGTAAGGATTATAGTCTAATATTAAGCAGCTTGTTTTAGGACAACTTTCAATTATGAACTGAACAGTTTTATTTTATACAAACATTCCCCTCTATGAACGTATTTATTTTTTCCTGTGAAGTTTTCAACTGGCTTGGTTATGTTATGAGAACTTAATTGAATGAAAACACTCTGCCACTTAAATATTCTTTCACTGATTTGCATGAGCTTTTTAGATTTTAATAACTGTTGGCATGAAAATAATGACCTGTCACACATTCATAGAACAAATTATGCTATGTATATTTGCTCAAAGTTGGCTTGGTTCTGAGCATACAGCTTAAAAGCCAGTTTGAACTGACCTAGTGATGTGTATCAAAATAAGTTTGGTATAGGGAGCTGAACAGGTGTTACATATGCTGTGGTTGCATGAGATATTTCCAGGGGAAGGGCAGCCAGAAGTCAGGGTGAGATAAGAATGAGAAGGATATTCTCAGTAGAAAGATCTCTTTGGAGGGCACAGTGTGAGGGGAAAATGTGCTGGATAGTAAAATGATATTGCAGGTGTGGAAAATGATGAAAGATGATCTTAAATCCTGCTTGTTTCCACATTTTTAAGATCAGAACAAGGGAGGTCATTATGTTACATTGAAAATGGGTAGAAATAATCAAGATGCACAAGATCACAACTAAGGGAGAACAACTGGTCATACTTTTGTTCATTTGCAATATTGTGAACACAATAATGTAAACTGTAATATTCTTTGATCATCATTTTCAGAGAAAGTAATAAGATGACAAATATTGAACACGGTGGCCAGTGTCCGATACAAATCCATGATAATGGGGCTGACAAAGAATGAAACAATAGTCTGTTTTAAATGTTTCCATAACAGTGAAATAGCGAAACATACTCTGTATGTTTCTCTTGTCATACTTTCAAAATTGATTAATGAATGTAGTTTTCTCATTAGTATCCAATCTTTGAAAATATTTGTAATTTTAAAGACTTCTATTGGTTATACTATTAGAATTCATTCGATAAGGAAAAATTGAAGCTGTTATTTTTCACAAATACAATTCATACTTTTAACTATTTCATGTTCATTCTACACCACACAAGAGTTATTTTGTGTCAGACACTTTAGTTTCAACTACAAACCTAAAAAAAACCCTATAATACTTAGCTGTATTTATTTTCCTGACAATGGGAAAATGCAGTTCCATTCAAATTTGAAAAGGGGAAATCTAACTATGGAGAAATAAATTATGATAGAGATAGAAATGTGTACTTTCCATATTTCACAAATATTGTGGAAATGAAAAATGTGTTCTAAATAATAACATACAACTACCAAAAAGAAATTGGTTCTGAATAGAAATAGTAGCTGCTTACTCAAGGCACAAAAGCCGAAATACAGAAGAGATAGCAGAAATTTGACAATTGTTTAATCCTCAAATATTCAAACTGTGCTTTGAATTGGGATATAGCCAGCATTACAATTCCATTTACGAAAGATAATCAGATAATTATAGACTAGTTAGTTTAATGTCAGCTCTGGGCGAATTCATAGATCCAAATCAATGTAAAAGTTAATAAACATGTAGAAATGCATTGATTAATTGAGGGCAGTGAGTACAGTTCATTGAAGGTACACTTGAAAATGCTATAGCTTTTTCTGAAAAACTTAACAGTTATATAAGCAAGAATAGATGTGCCTGTAGACGTTCAGAAGGTATTTGAAGTCTCATGAAAAGCTTGCGGCACGATCAGGGATCAGTGCTGAGTGCACTTTTAATCTCAGTAAATATAGATCACTTGGTTCTGGGACTAAGGAGTGCAGTCTTGAAACTTACTGATGATTCATCAGTTGGACATTTGGCAAACAACATAGGCTGCAAAAGACTTCAGGAAAGAAAGGACAGGTTAGTGAAATGAACACACGGGCTGGTGTAATTCAAATGTGGAAAAATGTGAAAATAATCAATTTAGGAATAAAAACAAAAACATGATATTACACATGATTAAAAATTCCTAAAGAATGTGGATGTACAAAAAGACATGGGGACAATTATTTTGAGGAAAATGTGTATAAATATTTGAAGTACAGTCTGTTCTTCTATAACGCGATAGTTACACATCCATGTGATCTTGTGTTACGGAAAATCATGCAATATAAATAATGGCGCCTATGGGAAAAATAGAGTAATGGGCAAACAACCAAAAATATCAGTAAAAATTGCAAGAAAAATAGTAGTTAGTTTAACACAAACGATAGCACAGTTTAAGTAAACGTTAAAGTCAATATTTTAATAAAATAATACAATAAATTTAACACTTTAAAGAGTTTCTGAGCTACAGTATTGCAATAAGACATGGGCTGAGGGTCATCATTAGCATCATCATTACTTTCAGGTGCAGTTCTGGGTACAGGGTTACAACCAAAGGAAATATTTAGTCCAGAAGTGGATGGCTTGATGACTAATTGTCCTCAGACTGTTTCTGAGGGGTTGGCTTTAAAAAGCCATCTAGTTTTTGCTGTCTAGCCATCTTTCTTCTTTCATGAAGAAACTGTTCATAAGATGCCAGATACGATTTTATGCCACAAATGGTTATCCTGTTGCATTCTGCATTGTAGTCTCTGTCTTCTCAGAGCTGCAACTGCTTCTCAACTTCCCTCAGGATAGAACACAAAAGAGGTGGAAAGTTCTCTTGGTGCTATATCCTGGACTTCTTCATCTTCATCTTGAGCTTCAAATTCCCATACGGGGCGGCAAGGTGGCTCAGTGCCTCATAGCGCCAAGGACCCAGGTTCGATTCCCACCTCGGGTGCCTGTGGAGTTTGCACATTCTCCCTGTCCCTGCGTGGGTTTCCTCCAGGTGCTCTGGTTTCATCCCAGAATGCAAAGATGTGCAGGCTAGGTGAATTGGTCATGCTAAATTTCGCATAGTCAGGGGTAAATGTAGGGAAAGGGAATGGTCTGGGTGGGTTACTCTTCAGAGGGTCAGTGTGGACTTGTTGGGCCGAAGGGCCTGTTTCCATACTGTAGGTAATCTAATCAAACAAGTTGTTGTAGATCAGCTGTGGAGAGGTCTTCCCAATGAGACTCAAGCAGCTCCTTAACATCTTCAGTGTCCACTTCTTCAAATCCAATGTTCTTTGAGTGCTGGCAGCTCTTCTGACGGTTCAACACCTTCAAAATCATGAAGAAAATCTGGGAGCAGCTTCTGACAAACTGCATGCAAGCAATCCTTACTGACATAATCCCAGGCCTCCACAATGATGTCAATAGCATTCTTAATGTTAAAGCTCTTCCAAAATTGAACAACACTGTCCTCATTAACCCCCTCATTAGCTGCAATCAGCTTCTTGAATGCATGCCTTAAAAAAATCTTTAAAAATTGCGATTGCATCCTGCTTCATGGGTTGATGGAGATAGGTTGTGCTTGGAGGTAGGAATAGTTCTTTGATGTTTTCAGAAAGCTCACCAATGGTGGGAGGATGGCTTGGAGAATCTTGAAATTCAAATTTTTCTTCCTGCAATAAATTCTAAAAACATCCTCAAAAACATCAACAATAAGCTTAGAAAAATCTGTCTTATCTGCCCTTTCTTGCTTGATCTGAAATAAACAACAAAAGTGGATTTAAGGCAACCTTTCAAGGCTTGCAGCTTGGCAACAACTCCAACACAGGCTTTAAGTCTCCATTAGCATTGGCACTCAACAATACAACTCAGCACTGTCCTCATGACATGTCCTATCTGCCCATCTCCCTTCCCATCTATTCACTCCACCCTCCCCCTCTGACCTATCACCTTCATCCCCACCCCCATTCATCCAACTGTACTCTTAGCCATCTTCCCCAACTCTCCTCTCTGACCTATCACCTCCATCCCCACCCCCATTCACCTATTGTACACCTTACTACCTTCTCTCTAGCCCCACTTCCCAATTTATCTCTCCATCCTGGAGGCTCCCTGCCTCCATTCCTGATGAAGGGTTTTTGCCCGAAACGTCGATTTTCCTGTTCCTTGGATGCTGCCTAACCTGCTGTGCTTTTCCAACATCACTCTGATCTACACTCTGGCTTCCAGTATCTGCAGTCCTCACTTTTGCCCACTCAACAATACAGTCATACGATCCTTTGCGGCCTTATAACCAGGAGCGTGAGCTTCATTCTTAGAAATGTTGGTTCTGAATGGCATTCGCTTCCAACTTAAACCTGTATCACCCAAATTGAAGATTTGATCTAAGGTGTAGCCTGCTTCCTCAATCAATTTTCTTCAGCATGGGAGGAAATGAAAGCGTACATTCCTCAACTGCACTGGTAGCTGTGCCACACAACTTTATGTTACGAAAAGCAAAACAGTTCTTAACTCCAGCAAACCAGCCACTACCAGCACTGAAGGCACATCTACAGGATTTTCAACTTTTTTCCTGAGGTCCTCATAAATTGTTTTAGTGAGAAAGGTGGTCCCAGACTGCTTTTTCAATTGATCTTCTATCCACACATTTAGAAGCTGCGCCATCTCCTCATGCTCCTTTGTTCGTGATCTCACAGACTTGCTAGCATTCAGACCTGTTCCAGAAACGCAGCTTGCTTTAATTCTTTCTGCATTGTCTCTCATGGCGTGGAGTGTAGTCTCCTGTATTCCTGTTGTACGAACAATATCACATGTCCTTTCATTGTGCTCAAAACATTTAACAACATCTAGCTTCTTTTCAAGTCTTACAGCTTTTCTTTTATGGTCAGCACCCATGATTTTTTCACCTGTTGACATTCTTGCAACATTGTCCTTTCATATTCATGGAAAACACAGCAAGATTTGCAAAAAACACAACAGGGCCTAAAATGACTGAGTACAGCACTGCATCTTCCAAGAAGCACTTCAGAAAGCTTGCAAACCAACTGACCATGAAGTTCTCCTCTGCACACCGCGACACCTTGTCCCGGGTGTAATAGCCAACAGGAGTTTGAGCTGTAGAAAACCCGTTCACAAATTCACTAATTGTGTTATAGTCAAATTGCGTTGACAAAATGCACATTATAGCAGAACAACCTGTAGTTGAAGATATGAAGCTATAAGGAATAGCAGGCAGAACTAATTTTGGATTACAACAACAGTGTGGACAAATGGCCTCCCTCCACATTTTAACCTACTGCGAATCCTCTTACAAGGATGCCTTCCTTGAAGAAGTTCTCTTCCTCCCTCTACAAGGATTTCAGTGAGTCCCTCTCTCACTGCACACCCCAGGTCAACTCAGTTAAATCCCTCAGCACCGCCTTCCTAACCTGTAATCTTCTTCCTGACCTCTCCACCCCCACCCCACTCCGGCCTATCACCCTCACCTTGACCTCCTTCCACCTATCGCATTTCTAACGCCCCTCCCCCAAGTCCCTCCTCCCTACCTTTTATCTTAGCCTGCTGGACACACTTTCCTCATTCCTGAAGAAGGGCTCATGCCCAAAACGTCGATTCTCCTGGTTCTTGGATGCTGCCTGACCTGCTGCGCTTTTCCAGCAACACATTTTCAGCTCCCCTCACACTATACAAATAGTGCAGATCTATAGTCACAGATCAATATGCTTCAAGGTCTGTTGGAATTGGCTCAGTAGTATCACAGCTGACTGAGATGGTTGAATCCTGACTTGGTTTCTGACAAGTCTGAGAGAGCCAATTCAAAGAAAAACTACATATCCTTACCAATCAACCTATTACATTGTCCTTGGAAGGCAGCACCAGGCATACCTGAAAATGAGATGCCAATCCGGTGAGCCAACACACCACTATATGCATGTTAAGCAGTCGAGCAGCATGCTACAGGTAGATTCTGCAAGCAAAGGATCAGGGAATAGTTTTACAGTCGTTCCACAGAGCTTCCTGACATTAACCTTTAAGCAATTTGATCCACCCATTGTGATGGCCATTCCAATTCCAAAGGCCATAAGTAATTTTAATCAACCGGTGCAATCATGTTATGACACATCTCTGGTGTATGTGGGACTGGAACCTAGACCTTCTGATTTAGATGTAGGGATACTACCACTGCGTTTACAAGAATCTCAGAGATCAGCTACTCAGGAGAACTGAATCCTGTTTCTACTGTGTGACTTCCTCAGCAATGGCTATAATCTGACAATATCCTGTTGTAGTTGAAATAATTCCATGAGGCTGGTATCCTGTCCCCAAGTCTCCCTTAATTTACATGTGCATAATACGTGTCACTGACTCAGCCAGCACAGAGCCAGCTCTTGGAATTAGAAGAACCGCATGGCACTCCTGTTTATATATCAAACAGGACGCCCTGATTAGGGCTGTTAACTTGGTCCAATCTCATATTCTGGTTGACATCGTTCCAATCACTACATCCCTCTCCAACTAAGACCTGGGACGTAGGCCTGTTCTTTATCCTGCTGTTTCTCCTGGGGCAATTTTGCCAGTTCCTCAGACTCTGCCTCAGATACTAGCAGCATTTACCCGTCTGTTGCCCACATCTTGCACTGGACTGTCTTGGCCAATACTCGGCCAGAACAGTGTCAAGGTCATGTCATCCGTAGAGGTTTCTTCAACGCTAGACAGAGGAGGAGAATCTACGGGTTCTGACAGCCTTGCCAGATATGTTTTGCTTTTGATCTGCTTGAGAGGTTGCAGCTTTCAGGTCCACTTGCTTGTTCAGGACCGCCTCATCTACCCGAACTTTGGACATCACAGTACCTGAGCTTAGGTCGACCATGTCTTTTACCCATACAGGGCCGCTCCTGTGATTTCGATACCAAACCCTGATGTAAACTGCCTCTTGCTTACAGCAGTCTTGCGTTCTCTATTGGTGTCTCTAATGTCGTATAACCCAATACCCTCCCTGCCCCCAGGTCCGATAAGATCAGATTTGAACTGGTGCACAGTCTTCTCCCCATTAGCAACTCTGCTGGAGCTGCCCTGTAGTTGCATGACAGATAGTCCTATAATCAAACAGAAACCGGGATAGTTTGGTATCGAATGAAGCTCCCTCAAAGCTTTGACTGTTCTTTCTGGCAGACCACTCAATAATGAATGGTATGGATCTACCCTTACATGCTGAATACTACTCAACTTTAGCAAATCCTCAAATTCCTTGATAGTAAATGATGGCTCATTGTCTGTGACCAATATCTGCAGGAGTCCATGTATTGCAAAAGATGCTCACAACTTTTCAATCATTGTCCTAATAGAACAAAGAACAAGAACAATGAAAATTATAGAACAGGAACAGGGCCTTTGGCCCTCGAAGCCTGCGCCAATCTAGATCTTTGATCTAAACCTGTTGCCTATTTTCCAAGGATCAGTATCGCTCTGCTCCCTGCCCATTCTTGTATCTGTCCGATACATCTTAAATGATGTAATCATGCCCACCTCTACCACCTCCACTGGCAACGCGTTCCAGGTACCCCACCACCCTCTGCATAAAGAACTTTCCATGCATATTTTTCCTTAAACTTTTCGCCCTCACCTTGAACTAGTGACCTCTAGCAATTGAGTCCCCAGTCTTGGAAAAAGCCTCTTGCTATCTATCCTGTCTATACTTCTCATGATTTTGTAGACCTCAATCAGGTCTCCTTTCAACCTCCATCTTTCTAACAAAAGTAATCCTAATCTACTCAACCTCTCTTCATAGCCAGCACCCTCCATACCAGGCAACATCCTGATAAACCTTCTCTGCCCCTTCTCCAAAGCATCCACATCCTTTTGGTAATGTGGCAACCAGAACTGGATGCAATATTCGAGGTGTGGTCGAACCAAAGTCTTAACATGACGTGCCAACTCTTGTATTCAATATCCCATCTGATGAAGGAAAGCATGCTGTATGCCTTCTTGACCATTCTATTGACCTGTGTTGCCACCTTCACGTTTGACAAATGAACTTGATGCATATACAACCCCTTTGAATGGGCTTCCATGATGACTAAAATCATACTGCCCATGAAAGGATCAGCATCGTGAGTGTGAGTCCAGAGTTTGCCCAGCCATTCTCATGCATGTGGGGGAGCTGCTGGTGGTAATTTTTGTCCTTATTGGCACTTTGGGCACTGCCCTAACAACACGGCTATGTCAGCATACATCCTGACCACCAGACATAACCTCTTGCTAACATCTTCGTTTTGGAAACTCCCAGATGACCTTGGTGTAGTTCAGCCATTAACTAGCAGCAATCTTTGCTAGGGACAATCATTCTTGCTCCCCATAATAATATGCTGTCCTCTACGGTATCTGGTCTAGCTGGGTTCAGAAAGGTTTCAATGCTGGTTGTGATGCCTTTTTGCTTCCCCTATCACTACCAGCTATTTTAGTTTTGCCAGGATGGGATCTTTTTGCGTCCACAGTTGGATATTGTCAGCAGTGACTGGAAGGGTGTCCAGAATATTTAAACCTGGAAGGACTCTTCAAGTGTCTGCGTCACTGGTGGTGCATCCGCCAGTGGGAGGAGGCTCAAGGCACCTGCATTTGCCACTTGGTCTCCTGGATGGCATTCCAACTTTTAATTGTTTGCACTTAGAATAAGAGCCCACGGTTGAAGTTGAAGCTATGAGTGGCACTGCCCTTGCAGTGTTTGTGATATATTACCATTACAACTTTACATCTGTAAAGGTATTGGTGGAACTTCCTCATAACAAGATGACCACCAAACCTTCCTTTTTGATCTGAGTATATCTTCGTTTGGCATCAGCCAAAGTCTGGGAAGCATATGCTATCGGGTGTTCCTCTCCTGTGTGCCCACAGTACCCTTATATGGAGAGGCATCACATGTCAGCACCATGTCTCGCTTGTGATTGTAGTGTGCCAACATCTTGGATGACAATTGCAGCTTCTTCACTTCCCTAAAGGTTACATCTTAGCTATGAGACAATTTCCCTTTTCAGTAGCAAACTTAAAAGGTGTCAGGATGGAGGCAATGTTACATATCAATTTTTCGTAATAATTTGCCAATCCAAGGAAAGATCTAAGTTTTGATAAAGACATGGGAGCCAGGGCACCTTTGATCACCCTCACTTTATTGTCCAATGAGTGTAACCCTATTTTGTTGACTCTACAGCCCAGATAGATTATTTGGGATACCTGGAATACACATTTTCCCCCACCTTGAAGAAATATTTAAGCACCATGTCCAAGTTTTCTATATGATCTTCATTGGTCTTCCGTTATTAGCAATTCATTCAGATAAATGGTGACCTGGAGTAGACCTTGCAAAATGATCTCCATCTTCTGCTAGAAAATGGAAGACACTGATGATAACCCAAAAGGCAGTTTCATATATTGGTACAAACCCTTCTGGATATTAATTGGAGCAAACCTCTGGGAATCCTCAACTAATCGCATTTGCAGGTATGCGTAGCTCATGTACAGATTTGTGAAAGACAGCAACCCCTCCTGCCTGCACCAGTTTTGCTTCCAAGTTCTTCAAGCGTGGAATTGTTTTTTATCCAGCTGCAAAAAGCAGTTCACCATTCGTCTGAAATCCCCACAGAGGCGAACCGACACATTGGTCTTCACAATCAGTACGAATGGTGCTGCCCATTCCAGAAACTGGACTCGTTTGATGATTCTTTTGCTTTCCAGTCTCTGGATTTCTGTCCCTACTTGTGCATGCACTGCACATGCCTTGCAGAATTGCTTAATGGCCCCTTTGGCAGTTCGTACAGTTATGGAAAAACTTCCAGGTACTTAATCATGACTTCACTTAGGCAGCCATTTTCTAATCAAAAGATGTTGAGCCATACAAGGTGAAACATTCTTGACCAATTTCACCCCATTAAGCTTCAGCACAAGCCTTTTACTACAATCAGTGGTAACTGAACAGGCTGTTCTCATGAGAGATCAGAACTTAAGTTATACTCTTAATCTATAGGTTCGCAGGCTGGCTGGGATCTTGCACAAGCGTAAGGGCTGGAGTCCAGAGCAAAGTTTGCTAAAGACTTGTTCTGCAATCAATGTTACAGCTGCACCAGTATCGACCCACATTAGAACTGGGTAATCATTTAACCAGGCACTTATTTTGATTGGTTCTGATTTGGATGTTGCTAAGCAATTTAACAGCTCCAAACCTGCCGTAGTTGGATTTTCTAGGGTGGGCACTATCCTGGATATTGACCTATGAGTTATTTTACTTATTTCAGGCCTAGTGGAACTCATTTTGCTATCCCGAGTCTACTTACTTGCAGTGATTTCAATGGCCTGCCGGCCTAGATCCTTGAGAAAATGTTAACTGTTTGGCTAGGCTTGGATTCATTTTGGGGTTTTGTTCTGGAGTGAACTAGGGTCCCTCTCTCCAGCATATGCCATGAGTGAGGCTACACAATTACCTTCACTCAAGTGGTGTTTTCCACACTCAATCGAACTGACAAGGGTGAGCACTTTCATCGGTATACCTTGTAACTTATAAGCTTCACTTGCTGCATTTTCTAATGACAAGGCCAGTTTTAGTGCCTGTTTGAAATCGAGATACGCTTAAGCTAGTTGGCGCTTTTGCATGGTCACATCATTAATCCCACATATCAAATGGTCTCTTCTAAGCATCTCCCTTATGGTTAAATCAAAATCACATGCCTCTGCCAGTTGTCTTAACCCTTGTCAAAAATCCTGGTATGGATTCCCCAGCTCACACTGTCAAGTGAAACCAATTGCATGTCAGAATTAGAGGAGAGTTGGAGTCATAACTTTCCTTAGTTAAAACCATCAACTCCTGAAAGCTTTTTGAATCCAGTGCCTCTGGGATAGTTAGGCTCCTAATAACTGAAAAAGCTGCGGGTCCACTGCTGTCAAGAGAATTACATATTGCTTTTCATCTGCCCCAACACCATTGCCTTGAAAAAATAATGTATTCTTTCCACATACTGGGCCCAGTCTTCGATGGGAAGATTGAACGAGTCAAGCTTACCAAATAGTGGCATGATGTCAGCAACGTTTACCCAAATTCAAAGATGACTGTTGTGAGCGAATCTCTTCATAGGAATATTTTTCTCTTGTTGCCAGTGAAATAACTCCACGAAGGCTGTTATCCCATCACTAAATCACCCTTTATTACATGTGTATGGTAAATGACACAGACCCAGCTAGCACAGAGTCGGCTCCTAGAATGAGCAGAACCCCTGAAACTCCTTGATTGGGCCAGTTTAACAGCCTTAATCAGGGAACTCATATTTCACCTGGCTGACAGCATTCCACCTACTACAATAGTGAAGACATATGCTCCTAAACTAGCTGTATCTCAAATCAAGCTGTTCCAGTATATTTATACAATTAACAAAACAGAACTTTATTCAGATACATCCTGCTCATAAAAAGCAGGACAAGTCTGATCCCTTTATCATCAACAGGGAATGAAAGACATTGCACAGCTATCTATTCTTTAACCTGCTCAACATGCTCAGTTTGGATTCTGACAAGAGTACCATGATCCATTCCTTCTATCCATCCAAGCATCAATAAGAGTTTTAGATTTTAGATCTTGATATCAAGGCATAAGTAGACTAAGTGTGGTAGCAAGGGTATCAAGATCAGCAAAATCAAAGTCAACGGTGAAAACTCACAAAGCTGGTCCTTTTTCTCAAAGTTATTATGTCCTTCATTTTTTTCAGAGGGGTCATAAAAACAGCCCAAACTCCAAAACGGCTGAGTTGGTGCAGAGATGAATGGTTTATTAGGACCCTTTTTCTTTACCCCTAAACAGATGATACCTCAAGTTGAAGACTTTCATGTTTTAGAAATAACTTGCACCATGAAAGAGGAGTGGCCAATCCTGGCAGCCGAGGTTTTTTAGGTTCAGCTGCAGCAGGAGATGTTTGCAACAGGTTACTGACTTTTCTCTCTCTCCTTGCAAACAGTAAGCTGCCTATGCCATGTTTTACTGTTTCTGTGCGTGTATTGGGACTGTTGCATGTATTTTTGGACTGTTGCATGTATTTTTGGAACAGCAAAATCGGGTTTGGGTAGGATAGGTTATCGTGTATTCTATTATCTGTTCTTGGTGTTTCATTCTGTAATTATGTGAATAAATTTTGTTTGTTTAAACCTTTGCAGTCGACCAGGCTAATTTACACCGCAAACATCCACTATACACCTAGCTAAATGAATAGCGAAGTTACAGACTGGGCTACCTGCTTAAAGAGGTTTTGAGGGCTTTGGCCCATCCATAACAGATTGGGGGCTCTTTTCGGGATTTAAACAGTGAGTGGTAGGTGTTAATGTCTTTTATTTCAGGTGTTGATTTGGTGGTTTAAACAGCGCTCGGATAACAATGGCACTTTCAGTCACCAAGGAGGTTCTGGAAGTGGAAGAAGTGATCTTGGGGGTTTGTACAAAAGGCAAATAAGACTAAGCTGTGGGAATTAACATACAAGCTGGGGATGAATTTACTTCCTAATGTGAGGAAAGATTTCAGCAGTAGCTCAGTATTTAAATTTGCTGGAAACACTGGGATGTGTAGAAATGGCAAGAATTCAACTGAAAATGAAGCAGCTTCAGTTTGAGGTGAGAGAGAATGAAAGGCAGCAGAAATGAATCAGTTAGTGTTATGATTAGAATCAGGAGAGAGAGAAAAAGAGAACAAAGGGGTCTATCAGACGAGTAAGAAAGAAAGAGTTTAAACTTCAGAAATTGACACTTAAAAAGGGAAGTCAGCATAAAAGAATGGAAGATGAAGGCTGAAGTTAGGCTTAGTGAGGATGAGCAAACCCCTGGTAGTCAAAAGCCTGGTGAGAAGCTATTTAAGTATATTCAAGCATTCCCTAAATTTGATGAGAAGCATGTGGAAGTCTTTTTCATCTCATTTGAAAAAGTGGCTAAACAAATGGAGTGGCCAGTGACCATGTGGGTTTTGTGGATCCAAACCAAATTTGTAGATAGAACTATCACTATCAGAGGAGGTATCTGGGGAGTATGAAGAGATGAAAAAAGCTACCTTAAGTGCATATGAGCTCGCACCAGGAACCTATAGACAATGTTTCAAGAATCTAAGATTGGGATCCTGGTCAAACCTATAATGAGTTTGAAAGAATCAAAGTAATTTTGATAGGTGGATAAGAGTTTTAGAAATAGAGCAAACTTATGATGCCCTTAGAGAGACAATTATGTTGGAGGAGTTCAAAAAATTCACTGCCCGACATCGTGCAAACTCATATGGAAGAGCAGAGAGTTAAAATGGCAAGGTTAGCAGTTGAAGTGGCTGATGACAATGAGTTGGCCCATAAGCCACAGTAGGGCTTCCCGAATCAATTTCAATCCGTTAGGGCAAAAAGTTGGGGAAAAGAGAAATCCTCACATGGAAAGGGAAAGGTAGATTTCAGTGAAGATCATAAGGAGAACTTACCACAGGGTAAAAAGGAAACCCCTTGAAGGGGTCAAAGAAGGTAAAAAGCTCCAGTGTTTTCATTGTGATAAAGTAGGGCACATGAAATCAGTGTAGGTGGGCTAGGAAAAGCACAGAAAAGCCAGACGAAGGAAAGCAAGATGAGCCTGGAAGTTTTGTTAGAGTGGTGACAAAAAGCACAGTGGAAGCTAGAAAGCTGTATCAGAGTGTACAAGCTGATCAAAGGTTGGTTAAAGAGGAAGTTTCGGATCTGCTTAGAAAATATACCTGCAAAGGTAAAGTTTATTCATATGGGCCAGGTGTAGCAGATAAAGAGGTTACAATATTAAGGGACAAGATCTTTTTAGCCTGTGATGCTGAAGCATGAGGATATATGTACTCCTGAAGGACTACTGCCAGAAAAGGTACTGGTAACAGGAATTCATGATGAGACAAAAAGCGCTCAATTATGTAAAGTGAGGCTAAAATGTCCAGAAAAGTGTAGAGAATTTGTGGTGGAAGTACTGGACAAACTCTCAGCTTCAGGAATACAATTTGCCTTTGCGAATTACCAGTAGGGGTGCTGCCTACTGTAGTTGAAAAGCCAGTAGAGACTCAAGCATGTGAAGTAATACAGGATTCTTATCTGGGAATCTTCCCTGATTGTGCAGTAAAGAGGTCACAGAGTGACCAGCTGAAGGAGAAGAGATCAAATGGTACAGATAAGGAAGCTGAAGTAGCATTAGCAGAGACTGTGTTCAATTAGTTGGTTGAGATAAAATAGGAGCAAATAAACGATCATGCAAATATCTTTACTTCAGCAAAACTCATTGAGTTGCAGACGAAAGATGAAAATTTAAAACAGTTGTATCAAAAGGCATGTGCAGAGAAAGAGTCTGAATGTATCCCTTTTGTTATTACCTGAAAAATGATGTCTTAATATGAGATTCATCAAATTGTATTGCCAGTGGGGTACAGAAGGGTGTTGTGAGTGGCGCATGAACTACCACTTGGAAGTCATTTAGGAGTGAGGAAAACACAGGTTAAAATACAAAGGCATTTTTATTGGCCTGGACTGCACAAGGATGTAGTTGAGTTTTGCCAGATGTGTCATACATGTCAGGCAATTGGAAAACCACAGGTGGTAATAAAACCTGCACCGTTAATACCTATTCCAGCATTTGAGGAACCTTTTACAAGAGTCTTATTTGATTGCCTTGGTCCTCTAACAAAAAGTGAGAATCTGTATTTGTTAACAATAATGGATGCATCAACAAGTTTTCCAGAGGCCATCCCATTACACAATATCATAGCTAAAAGGATTGTAGAGGAATAACTCAATTTTTTTAAACTAGATTCAGATTACCAATAGAGATCCAGTCAGATCAAGGGTCAAACTTCACATTAAAACTATTCAAGGAAGTTATGGACAGCCTTGGCATAAACAATTCAAATCTACTGCATACCATCCAGAAAGCACTAGAAAGATGGCATAAAACACTAAAGACCATGTTGGGGGCTTATAGTCAGGATTATCCAGATGACTGGGATAAAAGGATTCCGTTTGCACTTTTTGCGATCAGAGATGCATGAAATTAATCGACCAAATTCAATCCATTTGAATTAGTTTTTAGGCATGAAGTGAGAGGACCATTAAAATCGATTAAGGAAAAATTAGTAAGTCAGAATTCAGAGACCATACATTTGGACTGTGTGTTAAATTTTAGAGAACGACTAAATAGTGCTGAGGAGTTGGCTAGACAGCATTTAAAAGTATTGCAGCATGTAATGAAACAGAAAGCGGACAAGAAATCAAAAATTCTCAATTTTGCTATTAGGAATAAGGTATTAGTGTTACTTCCGGTAACAGGTGAACCTTTAAAAGCATGGTTTAGTGGACCTTATCAAATCGAAAGGAAATTGAGTGAGGTGAACTACTTGATAGGGACTCCAGATTGGAAGAAATCTCAGAGTGTGCCACGTGAATATGCTCAGAAGGTGTTTTGACCGGAAAGGAAAGCAAGAGAAGGTGTTAATGATTACAGCACAGAAGGAAGAACCAAAGTTCAGAGGATTCTGAACAGGACATGCCTCAAATCAAATTGGACGAGGAAATTAACAAAAATTGGGATAAATTATTGGGTTACCTTCCTGAGAAAAATCAAAATGATCTGAAAGACTTAGTACTATCACATGGAGAGATATGCGGATATAAACTAGGAAGTACTAACCTAATTGTGCATGATGTAGATATAGGAGATGCTGTTCCAATTAAACAACATCCTTATATGCATATCCCTCTAAAGTTGGCACAGGTTCAGAAGGAGATTGAATACATCCTCCAAGATGACATAATCAAAGTGAATTACAGTGATTGGAGCTCACCCACAGTAATGGTGTCAAAGCCAGATGGTACCTAGTGGTTATGTGTAGACTTTTGCAAAGTCAATGCAGTTACAAAACCTGATGCACATCCAATTCCTTGGTTGGAAGGCTCATTAAAAAGGTGAGACAAGCAACTTATGTTTCTAAATTCGACTTGCTTAGAGGCTACTGGCAGGTACCCCTGTCAGAAAGAGCAAAGGCAATTTCGGCTTTCCTAACACCAAATGGATTATATGAGTTCAAAGTCATGCCAGTTGGTATGAAAAACACTCCAGACACATTTCAGAGACCAACTAATAAGGTCATTGCTGGATTACCCAACTGTGTTATGTACATCGATGACCTGGTGATTTTTAGTCACTCATGGAAGCAACATGTACAACATTTATCGGACTTGTTCGATTGACTTCGGAAGATAGGCTTGGTGGTAAACCTAGCGAAAAACCTAGCCAAAGCCCAAGGCATTCTGGGCCAGGTTATTGGACATGGACAAATGGCTCCACAGGATGCGAAAACAAAAGTTATTGGGGAATTTCCCACACCATCGACAAAAAGAGCTGTAGTACGATGCCTAGGATTGAGTGGATTTTATTGAAAGTTTGTGTGGAATTTTAACAGTGTGGCAGCTCCACTCATTGAATTACTTAAAAATGGCAAGTTGTAGCGGACACTGACTGTCAGAAGGTGTTTGATAGCCTGAAAATTGTGTTAACCACAGCCCCAGTATTAGCCACACCTAGGTACACAAAGCCTTTCAAGGTGGCTACCAATGCCAGCAATGTGAGTGTCAGTGCTGTGCTCCTGCAGGACGATGCTAAGAAGATAGAAAGACCTATTGGGTATTTCTCCAGGAAACTGTTCATCAGCAGAAATATGCAACAGTTGTGAAAGGGAGTTTAAGCATGGTGTTGGCACTACAACATCTCAGTGTTTATATTACCAGCAATGCACCTGAGATGATTGTATACATTGATCACAATACATTGAAATTTGTGCAGAAATTTAAGGGCAAAAATGCCAGACTGGAATTAGAGCTTGTTGTTGCAACGATTCAATTTGACAATTGTGCATGTGGCATGTCGAGAAAACATGATTGTCGTGGCCTTGTTGAGACTCGAATGAGACATGGGGGGGGGTTCGGTGGTGGGAGTACCACAGACTAAACTGAATGTAGTTCTGCATGTGTATAGTCAGTGTAATGTATATGTGCGTTTTAGAATACTAACCAATTTTTTTTAAGGGGTTTTAAAAATGAAGCCATCTTTGGGTATTTATGGTTCATTTTTTTAAGGAGGTAGGTGTCACAAAGCTGGTCCTTTTTCTAAAATTTACTGCTTCCTTGATTTTTTTTCAGAGGGCTTGTAAAACAGCCCAGGCTCCGAAAGAGCAGAGTTGATGTAGAGATGAATGGTTTATTGAGGTGAATTTGTTTACCCCTAAACAGATGATACCTCAGCCAAAGGCTCTCATGTTTTAGAAATAACTTGCATAATGAAAGGGGAGTGGCCGATCCTGGCAGCAGAGATTTTTAGGTTCAGTTGCAGCAGGGGATGTGTGAAACATGTTGCTGACTTCTCTCTCGCCTTGCAAACTGTAAGTTGCCTGTGCTATGTTTTACTGTTTCTGCTAAGGGATGTTTTTATTGGGACTGTCGCATGTTTCTTCGGAACAGCATCATTTAGTCGGGTTTAATAGGATAGGTTATCGAACATTCTATTTTCTGTTCTTTGTGTTTCATTTCATAATTTATAAATAAAAACAGTCGATCCAGCTAATTAACATTATGAATACTCCCCCCGATGGGCTACATCCTAGAGGTCTGAGGGAGGTGGCTGAAGAAATAGCGGAGGCGTTGGTTGTAATCTTTCAAAAGTCACTGGAGTCAGGGAAAGTCCCAGATGGTTGGAAAATTGCTGTTGTAACCCCCTTGTTCAAGAAAGGATCTAGACAAAAGATGGAAAACTATAGGCCGATTAACCTAGCCTCAGTTGTAGGTAAAATTCTCGAATCCGTTGATAAGGATGAGATTTCTAAATTCTTGGAAGTGCAGGGTCAGATTAGAACAAGTCAGCATGGATTTAGTAAGGGGAGGTCGTGTCTGACAAACCTATTAGAATTCTTTGAAGAGGTAACAAATAGGTTAGACCAGGGAAACCCAGTGGATGTTATCTACCTAGACTTCCAAAAGGACTTTGATAAGGTGCCTCATTGGAGACTGCTGAGTAAGACGAGGGCCCATGGTGTTCAAGGTGGGCTACTGGTATGGATTGAGGATTGGCTGCCTGACAAAAGGCAGAAAGTTGGGATAAAAGGCTTTTTTTCAGAATGGCAGCTAGTGACAAGTGGTGTCCCGCAGGGTTCAGTGTTTGCGTTGAGGCTGTTCACTTTATATATTAATGACCTGATGAAGGGACTGGGGGCATTCTGGCAAAGTTTGCCGATGATATAAAATTAGGCGAACAGGGAGGTAGTTCTGACGAGGTGGGGAGGCTGTAGAAAGATTTAGACAGTTTAGGAGAGTGGTCCAAGAAATGGCTGATGAAATTCAATGTGAACAAATGCGAGGTCTTGTACTTTGGGAAAAAAAGAATACAGGCAGGAACTATTTTCTAAACGGTGAGAAAATTCATAAAGCCGAAGTACAAAGGGATCTGGGAGTGCTAGTCTAGGATTCTCTAAAGGTTGACTTGCAGGTCGAGTCCGTGGTTAAAAAAGCAAATGTAATGTTGTCATTTATCAAAAGAAATTTGGAATCTATCACCCTGATGAAGAGCGGCGCATCGAAAGCTAGTGTGCTTCCAATTAAACCTGTTGGACTATAACCTGGTGTTGTGTGATTTTTAACTTGGAATTTAAAAGCAGTGATGTGCTACTGAGACTTTATAAAGCTCCAGTTAGGCCCCATTTGGAATATTGTGTCCAGTTGTGGGCCTCACACCTCTAGAAGGACATACCGGCACTGGAACGTGTCCAACGGAGATTCACACGGATGATCCCTGAAATGGCAGGCCTAATGTACGACGAACGGCTGAGAACCCTGGGATTGTATTCATTAGAGTTTCAAAGGTTATGGGGAGATTTAATAGAAATTTACAAGATAATGCATTGCTTAGAAAGAGGGGATGCTGGGAATTTGGTACAGTCAGGCGGTGATACTGAGACCTGTGGGCACAGCCTTAGAATTAGAGGGTGTCAATTTAGAACTGAAATGAGGAGACATTTCTTCAACCAGACAGTGGTGGGCCTGTAGAATTCATTGCCATGGAGTGGTGGAGGCTGGGACGATAAATATCTTCAAGGCAAAGATTGATAAATTCTTAATCTTACAAGGAATTAAGGGATACGGGGAAAGCGCAGATAAGTTGAACTGAAATGCCCATCAGCCATGATTGAATGGCGGAGTGGACTCGATGGGCCGAATGGCCTTACTTCCACTCCTATGTCTTCTGGTCGTAATAGCCACTATGCACCTAGCTAAACAAACAGCAAAGTTATTGTCTGGGCTATCTGCTTAATGAGGTTTTGAGGGGTCTGGCCCAGTCCATAACGAAACTCTCCACTGGTTGGAGTTGTACTTACCAATAAAGGAAGATGAAGGCGACTTCTGGAATCTGAAGATCTAATTTCCAGAATATTTATGTAGTATTCCCTTCGGGACTGTATAAGACTTAACTATCGTTTGCTGTTCCTTCAATTACTTTCCCTCTATCAAAAAGAAGTAGGGATGTTTGCTGATAATTTCATGATATTCAGTCCAATTGTTGGATACTGTAGCAGTTCACAACTGCATGCAAGAAGATCTAGATAATATGCAGGCTTGAACTTGTTACATTCATGCTAAACAATTGCCGAGCAATACACCTCTCTAGACTAAACATGTCTAACTACATCGCCATGACATTCACTGGCATTGCATTATCAAAGCCCTACCATTTATATACTGCAGATTAACATTAACCAGAAATGTAGCTGGGTTGGCCACAGATACACTGTCTACAATAGCAGGTCAGAGGTTCAGTGTTGCACAGCTAGTAAGCAAACTTCTGACTGGCCAAAGGCTTTCCATCAATTAAAGTTCCAAATGAAGAGTATGAGAGAATACTTGCCAATTTCATGTATTTGAGCAACTCAACCACACTTGAGAAACTCAACACTGCATGGATCACAACGGTCTACTTGATCAGCACTGTCATCCATCTTAAACGTTCACACCTCCATCACCTGCGCAACATGCACCATCTCAAAGCACAGCATCAAATCACCAAAGGTTTTTTTAAAAAAAACATCAGCTCCACTTACCTTTCAAATTCATGTCACCATCTTGGCTTGGAAATATATTTTGTTTATTTATTGTGTTGTCAAAATTTTAAAATTCTATACTTAGCAACACTGTAGGCACCACCACTTTCTCAAGGGCACTATAGATTGGACCTTTCTAGTGATATCTACATCTCACAAATGGACACATTTTAAAAATCCTTAGTATATTTTTCAAAGCATAAAATTGTTCATTTTGTCAAATTGACAGAAAGGCTACAAAGACTATCTCAGTGGGACCTCAGCAATGTTGGGGTGGCATGGTGGTTCAGTGGTTAGCACTATTACCTCACAGTGCCAATTCCCAGCTTGGGCAACTGTCTGTGTGGAATTTGCACATTCTCCCCATGTCTGTGTGGGTTTCATCCCACAATCCAACAGATGTGCAGGTGAGGTGAAATGGCCATGTTAAATTGCCCATAGTGTTAGGTGCATTAGTCAGCAGTAGATGTAGGGGGATGGTTCTGGGTAGGTTACTCTTTGGAGGGTTGGTATGGACTTGTTGGGCTGAAGGGCCTATTTCCACACTGTAGGGGATCTAATCTAAAAATCAGCCAGAACACTATTTATATTGCTTCACACCAACTGGAAAGCAAAATACTCAAGACCCAATCAGAAGATGCTTGAATGCCAAACAACTTTCTCCTAACATGTAAAATATGAAGAGAAATTTTCACAGAAAATGACTTTTTCTCAGAGTTCTCTCTATAACGTTTCTCAGGTTTGCACATGTCAGTGTGCTGGCGAGTAACCTTCAATTCGAATCTCCAGCTCAATCCGGGAAGGCCAGCAACCTGAGCAACACACAGGGTTCTGGGCTCACCGAAGGCAGGAGAGTCCCAAGTGTGAGTGTTGGTCCGATTCCAATTGAACAGTGTTTGACACAGGAGAGTGAGTAGGCGCTCAGGCCGCTTCAAGTCCCCATCCACAGTAACCGGTTAAACCGCGGGCTGTCGCATCGGAAGCACGATTCCTCCGCACAGCTTAGACTTCGGGACAAAATCAGAAACTATGGGGAGGGGAGGCAAAAGTAAATATCATTTGATTTTTTTTTGCAGCGTAAGTAGGACAAATCTTAACTTTCGATATTTCAAAGAGAAATCCGTGGGAAGCACAGAAACACTTCACCACCCTCACACGGGCACACACCACAGAAGTTTAAAAAACAAAGTGCACTTGGATCCATCCGCTCTCCGTAGTTGTGGCGCACCGAGGTTACATAGCGGAGGCAGAGCACGGCCGAGCGGGTAGGTTCACATCAATTACACCAATCATCATCATCATCGTCGTCTTAGACTGTTCAGAAAACCAACACTCCCTACTTCCCTTCCTGTTGGCACCTTACTGATAAACTGGTTGCAAACCGAGGCGAGTACGGCACCGCCCGCTCTTCCACTCTCCGAAGTGGTCATTGTGAGCTCGGGCCCGCCAACAGTCTTCATCCCTTCCCCCCCCCACCCCTTCCTGTCTCCATGGCGACAGCCGCCGTGCACCCTGGGAGAGGGAGTCCCAGGTATGCTCTGTATTCACTGTCAAAAACATGAGGCGCAAAAGTCATATATCCAAATACAGCGCTGTACAAAACCCAAGAAAAAAATACACAAGCCGGCGGCTCCTGACTTCAATGGCGGCACTTGTTTATCTCGCCATGTCGCCTTCAGTCTCCTTTTCTTAGGAGAGACGGAAACCGGTCAGCTGGGCCAATGGGTGCTGTTGCTGATTCGTCGGCAAACAAGATTATCCATTAGTTCCCCTTTCAACAGAGTTTTCACTGTTGGAAAAAATTGCGTCTTGCGTGTTTCAGGGGAAAAAATACTGTTGATGCCAAAATTTTGAACCACAAGGTTGGCACTGTTGGGCATTCAGTGGGTCAGGTTAGCATTCAATTCAAGAGGGCTAGAATACAAGAGCAGAAATATACTGCTGAGCCTGTGTAACACTCAGATCAGGCCGCATTTGGAATATTGTGAGCAGTTTTGGCTCCCATTGCTAAGAAAAGAGCTGGCGTTGGAAGGAGCCCTGAGAAGGTTTAAAGTAATGATCCCAGGGATGAAGGGACTGTCATGAGGAGCGGTTGAGGACTCCAGGTCTTACAGGAGAATCGACGTTTTAGGCATACGCCCTTCTTCAGTTCTCCTGCTCCTGCCTGACCTGCTGTGCTTTTCCAGCAACACATTTTTCAGCATACAGACATGTGGCCTAGTGACTAACACTGCTGCCTCATAGTGCCAGGGACCTGGGTTTGATCCCTGCCTTGGGTACTCTGTAGATTTTGCACCTTCTCCCAATGTCTGCGTGGTTTCTGCCAGTGCTCCAGTTTCCTCCATGGTCCAAAAATGTGCAGGATAGGTGGATTGGCCATGCTAAATTGCCTTATGGTGTCCATGGATGCGCAGGCTAGACAGATTAGCCATGGTAAATGCAGGGTTACAGGGATATGGAAGGTCTGGGTGGGATGCTCGACAGAGGTTTGGTGCAGTCAGCATGGACCGAATGGCCTCATTCTGTACTGGAGGCATTCTATGATTCAGTGACAGTACTTCAGTACCTGAACTGTCACAAACAGTACTAAACATTGCAGAACTATCAGCAAACATCGCCACTTCTAACCTTATGATGAAAGGAAGGTCATTGATGAAGCAGCTAAAAATAACTGAACCTGGGACACTAATTTGGGCTCTTGTGGTGTAGTGCTAGCATCCCTATCTTTGATCCAGAAGCCTGAGTTTAAGTCCCAGATATGTTGTTACATATCTGAACGGGTTTGTCAAAAATATAGATCTGAACAACGTTCAGACTTGGGCTGAGAAGTCACAAGTACCGTGTGCACCACACAATTGTCAGGAGTCAACTACCTCTAACAAGATTGTCTCTTAACCAAATCTCCTTTATTTATTAGCATTACCTTCATTCACTCCCCGTCTGTTAACATCCTAGGGATTGCTATTGATCAGAAACTGAACCAGACCGATCGGATAAATACTGTGTTACAACAGCAGGTCAGAGGCTGGGAATTGAAGGCCATCCTGTGAAGGGTGATGCACCTCCTAACTAGCCAAATGCTGTTCATTATTTTTTACAAGACACAGGTCAAGAGTGCGATGGAAGACTCTCCGGATAAGTACAGCTCCAACAACACTCAAAGTGCTTGATGCTACCCAGGAGAAAGCAGCCTTCTTGATCGGTACCCCATCTTAAATATTAATTCCATCTGCCAGCAGCACATTGTGATAGTCACGTGCACCATCTGTGCAAAATACATTGCAACAAGGTGGCACAGTGGTTAGCACTGCTGTCTCACAGCACCAGGGTCCCAGGTTCGATTCCAGCCTCCAGCGACTGTGTGGAGTTTGCACATTCTCCCCGTGTCTGCGTGGGTTTCCTCCGGATGCTCCGGTTTCCTCACACAGTCCAAAGATGTACAGGTCAGGTGAATTGGCCATACTGAATTGCCCATAGCGTTAGGTGCATTAGTCAGAGGGAAATGGGTCTGGGTGGGCAACTCTTCGGAGGGTCGGTGTGGACTTGTTAGGCCGAAGGGCCTGTTTCCATACTGTGGGGAGTCTAATCTAATTTACCACATCTCCTTCAGCAGCACCTTCTAAATTCTCATCCTCTGCCATCTAGAAGGACAAGGGCAGTTTGCACTTGGTTACCCCATTGCCTGCAAGTTCCTCTCCAAGCTACACAATAACCTGATTTGGAACAATATAACCATTCCTTCACTGTTGCCGCATCACAATCTTGGAACTCCTTAACAATGTTTTAAAAGGAATCAAACCAGATAGGCTGTCGTACTTCATGAAGGCTACATACTACCATTGAGATTAGGGATAGGCAATACAGTATATGCTGGCCAAATCAGTGATGCCTATATCCCATAAAACAATTTTAAAAATGAGGAGGGAGTAACAGTTGGCATTTATATACTGTTTTTAATGTAGTAAAATATCCAAAACTACAACTTGCATTATAAAACGCTTTTATTATACAGTTGCCTGGAAGACACTTCAGACAAAATTTGAAAGTTTGTCACATAAGAGAAATTAGGAATCACAGTCTAAAGTTTAGTTTAAAAAGATGTGGATTTCAGGGAGCATTCGTAAATGCAGAGCAAAAAGTACAGAGGCAGAGAGGCTTAGAGAGATAATTCCAGAGCTTAGGTTTGAATTCTGTAAAGGAAAGAAGGCACTGTGCCATGGCCAAAATTGCACTGAAACTCCTTTTCCAGAAGTCCTGTCACCTCAATGCGGCACGGTGGCACAGTGGTTAGCACTGCTGCCTCGCAGCGCCAGAGACCCGGGTTCAATTCCCGCCTCAGGCGACTGACTGTGTGGAGTTTGCACATTCTCCCCGTGTCTGCTTGGGTTTCCTCCGGGAGCTCCGGTTTCCTCCCACAGTCACAAAGATGTGCAGGTTAGGTGAATTGGCCATGTTAAATTGTCCGTAATGTTAGGTAAGGGGTAAATGTAGGGGTATGGGTGGTTTGCGCTTCGGCGGGTCGGTGTGGACTTGTTGGGCCGAAGGGCCTGTTTCCACACTGTAAAGTAATCTAATCTAATCTAATCTAATCTATCATTTTATTGCTGGGTGTTGTTACAGGGGATGAACATATTTCATATGTGGTTTATCAAGGTAGGGCTGCAATTGAAAATGAAACTGTCTTCAAACAGAAGCAATTTTTATTACTGGGATTCCCAAAACACAATTTGTGGGCTTTGGACTTTGGAGGAAAAGGTTTGAACTGAGGAAAGTTATTTGAAGAGTTAGGTAGACTTTTGGGATTCTTTAGAATAGATATAAATGTGCTTGAAAACTGGATAAGTTGTGTGCGGTTGTCAAATTGTCATGTTAATTAAACCAAGCTTTTAAAGTTTTTGAAAAAATTCAGATGCAAGTGAAAGAAATTGGCGCTAGCTGTTTCCTTCGTTGACATAGCGATTATTGCTACTTCACAGTTTGCATTGCCTATCGTTATCACTGTGTGGGCCTGTATGTTCACAGTTTGATTGACAGCTCCAAGTAGTTATAAGAATGTTAACATTGTGGAGATATGAATAAAATTATTTGTGTTAACATGAATGGAAACATTGAAGGAAATGTTTGTTTTTGTCAGGATTAAGAATTATGAGATTTATAAATGTATTGTAAGAGCTTTTGTCAATTATTGTTTTTTTCAATTAAGTCTGTAATAGACACATAGAATGTTATCACCATGGCTAACTATGCCTGTTCAATAGTAGGTACTGGCTGAGTTGGCATAGAGTATCCAAGAGTAAATGGTAGTGGGTGGGAGGTATGCATAGACCTGAGGTGGCATTAAGTTTGTCTGGGGTTTTAAATGGCTATGAGGATAAGTGGGGGAACGGTATCAGGATTATATGAATTGGCACTAAGTTGGCATAGGGGCTTTAATACATAGACGTAGGAAATAGGAGCAGGAGTATGCCATTTGGTCTATTAAATCTTCCCCTCTGAGTGAAGAAATTCCTCTTTATCTCGGATGTAAACGTTCTACTTCTCAGTATGAGACTGTGTCTCTTGATTCTTGAACTCCCAGCAAGCTGAAACATCCTTCTTGCTTCAACCTTATCAAGCCTGAGAAAAGTTTTGTATACTTCAACGAATATATAGGTCCAGGTTCACTCTCCTCATTCTCTTCTTGTAGGACAATCCCGCCATTGCAGGAATCAACTTATTCTTTGGCACGGTGGCACAGTGGTTAGCACTGCTGCCTCACAGCGCCTGAGACCTGGGTTCAATTCCCGCCTCAGGCGACTGACTGTGTGGAGTTTGCACGTTCTCCCCGTGTCTGCGTGGGTTTCCTCCGGGTGCTCCGGTTTCCTCCCACAGTCCAAAGATGTGCAGGTTAGGTGAATTGGCCATGCTAAATTGCCCGTAGTGTTAGGTAAGGGGTAAATGTAGGGGTATGGGTGGGTTTCGCTTCGGCGGGTCGGTGTGGACTTGTTGGGCCGAAGGACCTGTTTCCACACTGTAATGTAATCTAAAAAAAGTATATCTTTCTTCAGGTAAAGAGACCAAATTGTGCATTACACCAAAAAACTATATAAATGAATCGAATCATGTGTTGGTATAAGTTAAAACTAAGTTGATATGTGGGATCTGAGGGAGACATGGGGTGGAAAGGCAATGGTCAAGGAGGATGTAAAGGTCCACGGGTATGGCATGCAGGGCAGGTGATGAGTGCGTCTGAGGGCTTGAATACTGTTGTTGCTTTTCTTTTTTGAACAGCTTGGGCAAAGTCCCAGAGCAATGGTGCGAGCCCTTTTAGCATCCCACCTCTGCATATGACAATGCCTGCATTAGCCTTTGAATTCTTTCCATGAGTAGTAGGTCTGACTCCAGCTAGCACTTGCAACTCTGGAATGAAATCCAGTTATTTCAAGCATGTTTTCCTGAGTCAGTTTGCAGAATTATGAATTTTCCTGATGCCAATTGTGTTAGAAATGAAAATTTGGTCCTTAGTTTCTCAAGGCACCACTACCACAAATGGAGCAAAAAAATGGATCACATATGTGACTTGAGTTAGAGGAGGGTGGAGATCTTTGAAGATTGTAGGACTGGAGACAGTTGCAGTGCTAAAAAGGAAGAGGCCATGGAGCAATTTTTAATTCGTTCATAGTATGTCGGCTTCTCAGATAAGGCCAGTATTTAAGACAAATTTACTCTTGAAAAGCAGGTGGTGAGTTTGCTGGCTTGAATCACTGTGGTTGACATGGTGTAGTTATTCCATGGTGTTATCAGGTTTCAGTATTTTTACCTAGCAATGATGAACAAACTGCTAGATATTTCCAAATCAGGATAGTGTGTAACTTGGTGGGGTGCTTGCAAGTGGTGCTTCCCACTTCCCTTGGTTATAGAGATCACAGATTTGTGAAGTGCTTCTGAAGTAGTCAGTGAAATGCAGCAGTTCATACTATAATATTCCAGCACCCTGCTGTCTTGTTCACCTGGAGGCTGGAAAGGCTTTTGGGAATCAGGAGATGAGTCATTCACACAGAACGCCAAACCTGTGACCTGCTTTTGTTGACACAGTATTGACGTGTCTATTCCAGTTAAATTTCTGGTTAGGCTAACTCCCAGGGGATTGATGGTGGGACATTTTGCTGAATATAATGACACTGAGTGTGAAGCAGATATGATTAAGTATTTTGGAGATGGCCCTTGTCAGGCATCTGAGTAATGTGAATGTCACCTGCCATTTACCAGTTCAAGCCTAAATGCTCTCTAGATTTCTCACATAATGAAGCTTTCCAAGTTTGTGGAGAGAACAGTCAGCTTCATTATCTAAGGATTGCAAATAAAGCCTGAATATCAATCCCATTTATAATGGAAAGAAAGTCATTGATGAAGTAGCTGAAGATGTTGGGCTGAGGATACTGCACTGAGGAGCTGATAGACAAAACAGGCATGCCAGTGTTAACAGAGAGCATGAAGGGGAGTAAAATCTGCCTCTGACAGATGATGAATTGTTTGAACATAGTGTTTCTGTGAATTGGGTCAGGAGAGATTAGTGAGCTGATCTGTTAAAAAGCCAATTGCTACCTTTTGCCCTTTTTAGATTATAAGTCTGTTTATTGTGAAGCATGAAAATTTAAAAAAATTATCTGAACAATTTATTTTTAATGTAAAAATTCCAAACCTGATCCTTTGGAATTTCTCCTTCAGGCTTTATATGCTTATGTCTTCGGTGCCAACACAAGTGAATGAATGTTTTGTGTACCTATTATTTAAGGTACAAAGCCCATGTAACGACTTGTTTTTGCATGCTTGAACTGTTCTTGAGTCAACAACTTTTTGCGAGCTGTGTCAGGTTTTTCTTTAAAGTTGTCAAACACCTTTTGCTAACTTTCTGAAGGCATGTGTATTCTCATCTCTGTTTTTCAAGATGTACCATGAAGGTGCTTTTTTGACTCATACCAAATGCTCCATTTCCAAATTTAAGCCAATCTTTAATTTGACAGTCCAAAAAATCAAATATGTCACAAATGGAATCTTGCCATTTGAAATTTTAATCCATTCTGTTGAGTAGATAGCAAGGACATTCACCCAAAGCTGACTAAGCACATTAGGTCTTACTGGTGTTCCCATATGTTCTGTGTGCAGTCTCTTGCCACCAGCTTATCATTTCCATCCTTGTGGTAGTTAATTTAAATATGCATTTAAGGAAAGCTGCAGTCTTTATTAAAAGTGATCCTACTGTTTGGATTGATAGGCCTTTATGTTTTTGGTTAGAGTGGTGCTGGAAAAGCACATCTGGTCAGGCAGCATCTGAGGAGTAAGAAAATCCACGTTTCGGGCAAAAGCGCTTCATCAGGAAAGGCCCTGATGAAGGGCTTTTGTCCGAAACGTCGATTTTCTTACTCCTCAGATGCTGCCTGAACAGCTGTGCTTTTCCAGCACCACTCTAATCTTGACTCTAATCTCAGCATCTGCAGTACCCACTTCTGCCTTTATGTTCCTGGTCTTGCTGGTCACATTTCATTCGACCAGGCACCTTTGCATTTCCTTTCCTCTTCCCCCAATTACAAATTGAAAGTGAAATGTGGGAGATTTTGTACAAAAGGGAGATGGAAAGATTTAGAGTTGATATTGACCACTCCATGAAAGTTTTGAGTTCATGTGAAATGGCTAGCAAACCAATGCTGTGTTCTGTATATAGCTGATGAATTTACTGTTGATATTGATGCTTCTGCTCAGGAATCCCATAGAGAAAGGTAAAAATAAGTGGGAAGGCCAGCTTTGGTTCATGTCCATTGACTAAACCAAAGTTTTCAACACTGTACAGCTCAATTTTATTGACTTTCATGCACCCAAATTCAATGTGGCCATTATAGGAGCTATACAAAAATGTTTTCAGAGTGTTCAAAGTTAGTGAGCGACATAGAAACCAATTCCAGTTTGGGAAAAAGGTTAGGCTGGTGTATCACCCATTCTAGCAAATTTTGAGATGATTTGTAGCTCAGGTTGAGGTTCTGGATGTAGTTTTCTGGCTGAGCTGGAAGGTTCATTTTCATGAAACAAAACTTTGTTTCAGCAAACCTACATCCATCACCCATTCTTTTTAATGTGTTGGGAGAGATAATGAGGCTGTGCAAGAATTGTTACCAAAAAGATGTGACTGCATACTCGGAGGGCATGGCTGATGAAATTTCAGGTGTACAGATTGCCCCACATTCATAGCCAGATCAAAGGAAAAGCTAGAGATTATCACAGACTTAGTCAAAAGGTACAGAGTTTTTGAACTGAACATAAAAGAGACAAAGACCAAAAGAGGCAATGGTCTAGATTGGCCTAACACAGAGATAGTGAATAAATTCAACTATGTGTGTTCAGTGATAAACACAAAAACTATGTCCAATAATATGTAATAGAGGGGTTAATTCAAACTGTGTAATATGCTAATAGGATAGAATGCACATCCTCAGGAAGTGATATATTGTAAGACAACCTTACTGAATCTTGTATAACACTGTAAAAATGCTAATATAGTAAAAGGTATTCCAATAGAAGTTAACATTTTCCGAACAGAATTTTTTATTGCAGTCTGGATGTAACTATGTCTGACTAATTGTAGTTGAGAGGTGATTTAACCTTAACAAAGCTAATTCAACTGAGCATACCAGCTGAGGTTAGGAGGCAAAATCAATTAGTGATTTGAGATGGCAGAAAAAAACTATATCCCAAAAAATGAATGACTCGGTGGAGTATGGTAAATTTAAAAGCAGAGGAGCGGCTTAACAAAAGCAGAAGAATTAGGAGGCATATCCACCAACAGCTCCAGCTAACTGATCGGTGAGGGAAGAGAAAATATTGGTGTAAAAATTGATCTATCAATGACTAATGCCATTTTTGCAAGAAAAATGGTCACTTTCAGGTTGTACATTGCAGGAAGAAACCTGTGCAGAATAAGCCTTTGAAAGTTAGCAAGATTTGTGAAAGAGAAAATATCAATGATATTGAGCTGACTTTCCTTGGAAGGATTCATGAACCAAGCAGAAACTACTGGAGTGCTGAAATCTTAGTTGATGAAAACATGATTTGCTTTAAGTTAGACACAGTCTTGCTTCTTTCTGATGCTGAACAAGGTTGGAGAAAGGTTCTCTTCAGCCATCACAAAACCTCAAATGGGCTAGGAAGGGTAGAACTCAAGTTCATAGGATAATGGAATGCAACCCTCCAATCTAGAAAAGGCAAAATTACTGAAATCTTGTTAGATTAGATTAAATTACTTACAGCGTGGAAACAGGCCCTTCGGCCCAACAAGTCCACACCGACGCGCAACCCACCCAGACCCATTCCCCTACATTTTACCCCTGCCCCTTACACTACGGGCAATTTAGCATGGTCAATTCACCTTACCTGCACATTTTTGGACTGCGGGAGGAAACCGGAGCAACCGGAGGAAACCCACGCGGACACGGGGAGAATGTGCAAACTCCACACAGTCAGTCGCCTGAGGCAGGAATTGAACCCAGGTCTCTGGCGCTGTGAGGCTGTAGTGCTAACCACTGTGCTACTGTGCCACCCATTGTGTGTGATTCTGAATTAAAATTGCTCAGTCTAATGTAGGCAAGCCTGCATGGACTTATAATTCATTTACGGAGAAGATTTGGAAAACCAAGTAGCCAAAAATAATTCAGAGCTGAATTTCTATAGCTGTTCAGAGTACGAGGAAACCTGAAGACAGCATTTCATATCACTCTACACAAAAGCCTGTTTGACTGTTTACACCCAGAAAAAATAATTACCAACTCTTGCCTAAGGCGAAGAATAAAATTGATTATACGTTGAAAGGAGCAACAAACTGTGTTTGAGGATGATCCCAGCGCCAAAGCCCAATCTATCAGAACCTGTGTAGTTTCTACACAGCTGACCAATGCAGTTGAATCTGGAAAGAATCCTGTGTTGTCTGTGGATGATAGCTTGGTGCAATTGGAAACAAGTTTAATCTTCATGAAGTTGGATGCAAAGAATGTTTTTTCGTAACTATCACTCGCTGAAGATTCTAAGTTGCTCATAACATTCATGACACCATGCGAGAGGTTTTTGTTTCAATGGATTACCCTTGGGCATCACATCAGCATCAGACATCTTCCAAAAGACAATATCAAGTGTTCTTCAAAGACAGGGTGGAGCCATATGTTACAGGAATAATGTTCTGATCCAAGGATTCATTCAAACAGAACATGACACGAGAATGCAAGATGTGCAATAATGCCGAGGAGGACTCTGACGCAACAAATGTGGGTTTTCAGAGGCAGCTGTCAAATTCTTTGGGTGTAACTGGTGATTATCTTTGCATCCTCACTCTCCATGGGAGTAGTACCAGCTGATTGGAGGGAGATGAATGTTGTTCCCCTGTTCAAGAAAGGGAATAGTGAAATCCCTGGAAATTATAGACCAGTCAGTCTTATGACTGTGGTAAGCAAGGTACTGGAAAGGAATTTGAGAAGTAGGATTTCTAACAATTTGGAAAAATGTAGTTTGATTGAAGATAGTCAGTATGACTTTGTGAGGGGCAGGTCATGCCTCACAAGCCTTATTGCGTTCTTTGAGGACATGACGAAGGTCGAATGGTGGATGTGGTGAATATGGATTTCAGTTTTATAAGGTTTCCAATGGTAGGCTCATTCAGAAAGTTAGGAGATATGGGATACAGGGACATTTGGCTGTCTGAATACAGAATTGGCTGGCCGAAAGAAGACATCGAGTGGTAGACGCCTGGAGGTCAGTGACCAGTGGTGTCCCACAGGGGTCTATTCTTGGGCCTCTGTTCTTTGTAGTTTTTATAAATGACTTGAGTGAGCGAGTGGAAGGGTGGGTTAGCAAGTTTGTCAATGACACAAAGGTCAGTGGTGTTGTAGATAGAGTGGAGGGCTGTTGCAGGCTACAACATGACATTGACAGGATGCAAAGCCGAGCTGAGAAGTGGCAAATGGAGTTCAACCTGGACAAATGTGAAGTGATTCAGTTTGGAAGGTCGAAGTTGAATGCTGAACACAGGGTTAAAGACAGGATTCTTGGCACTGTGGAGGAACAGTGGGATCTTGGGGTCCCATATACATAGATCCCTCAAAGTTGCTACCCAAGTTGGTAGGGTTGTTAAGAAGGCTTATGGTATTTTGGCTTTCATTAACAGAGTGATTGAGTTTAAGAGTTGAGAAGTTTTGCTGCAGCTCAATAAAACCCTGGTTAGACCATACTTGGAATATTGTGTCCAGTTCTGGTCGCCTCATTACAGGAAGAAGGTAGATGCTTTAGAGAGGGTACAGAGGCGGTTTACCAGGATGCTATCTGGATTAGAGGGCATGTCTCATGAAGAAAGATTCAGTGAGCTAGGGCTGGAGAGAAGAAGGAAGAGAGGTGACTTGGTGGAAGTGTTCAAGGTAATGAGAGGCATTGATAGAGTAGATATCCAGAGACTTTTCCGCAGGGCAGAAATAGCTATCACGAGAGGTCATTGTTTTAAGGTGATTAGAGGAAGTGATTGGGAGATGTCAGACGTCGGCTGTCAGAGAGTGGTGGGTGCATGGAATGCACTGTACTGGTGGTGGTAGAGTTAGAGACATTAGGGACATTTAAGCGACTGCTGGACAAGCACATGGATGGCAGTAAATTGAAGGGTGTGTAGGTTAGGTTGATCTTAGATTAAGGTAATGCTTGACACAACACCTTGGGCCGAAAGGCCTGTACTGTTCAATGTTCTATGTATTGTAAATGCATCCAATGTCAAGGTTTATCCACAGAAGACAAGGGCATGCAAAGGGCTTCCAGATCCTCGAAACATAACAACACCATAGCTTTAAGGTTTCGTGGGCATGGTAAAGCAAGTTGGGAAGTTCTTGCCCAACTTGGCTGTTGTCAGTGAACCACAGGACAATATGTGGTGCTGGGAGGAAGCACAACAGATGTCATTGGAAGATCAAACAGATATTGGTATCACCTGATGTCTCACTATGATCCAGAGAGACCTATTGTCATTGCTGCAAATGGGTCTTCTTCAGGGGCTTGTATTCTTCCAGATCTATATAGATGGAAAATTTAGAAAAATTAGTTATTAATCCTGTTCACTGACAAAGTTCAAACAGTGAAAAAACATTAGCTGCTAACTAAACTTTTGAAAATTTGCAGATTATGTTCCCAGTCTTCAATTCAAAATAAAGACAGACAACAAAGCCTTTGTGACATTCCTAAATTCTAAGGAGTTAGAAAAAGTACCTCATGAGTATAATGATTCGCAGAAAGGATTATGAGATTAGATGCAAAGGTGGAGTATGTGCCATGAAAACAATAGACTATAGCAGATGCTGTGAATTAGAAATTCTAAGAAGAAAAGGTCACTAATTGGTGTTGTCTATAGGACACCAAATAATAACATCTCATTGGCTGGCAATAAACAAAGAAATAACCATTGCCTATAAAAATGGTATGGCAATTATGGGGGATTTTAATTCACATGTCGATTTGTCGAATCAGCTCTATCAGGTAGCCTTGTGGAGTTCATTGAGTATATCTGTGATAGTTTTCTTGAACAGTATGTAATGGAACCGATGAGGGAGCAAGCTGTCCTAGATCTGGTCCTGTGTAATGAGATAGCAATAATTAATGACTTCATGGTTCGGGATCCTCTTGGAGGGTGCAATCACAGTATGATTGAATTTGAACACAAATGGAGAGTGTGAAGATAAAATCCAATACCAGGGTCCTGTGCTTAAACAAGGGAGACTACGTTAGGATGAGGGAGGAATTGGCTAACGTAGACTGGAAACAAAGACGTCTGGTAGGACAGTTGACTAGCAATTTTTTAAAGTGCTCAGCAAAACTTTATACCAGTGAAAAGGAAGGACTGTAGGAAAAGGGTTAATCTGTCATGGGTGTCTCAGGAAATAAGGGAGGCTATCAAATTAAAAGAGAAGGCATACAAAGTGGCCAAGATCAGTGGGAAACTAGAAGGTTGAAAAAGCTTTAAAGGTCAACAGAAAGCCACAAAAAGAGCTATAAAGAAAAGTAAGAGAACATGTGAAAAAAACTAGCTCAGAATATAAAGATAGATAACAAAAGTTTATATAAATGTATAAAATGGAAAAGAGTGACTAAAGTAAGCATTGGTCCTTTAGGGGAAGAGAAGAAGGATTTAGTCGTGGGATATGAGTAAACTGCTGAGACATTGAACAGGTATTTTGTCTTGGTCTTCACAGTGGACGACACGAATAACATGCCAGTCATTGACAAAGAGACAAAGGTAAGTGAGGACCTGGAAGCAAACATTATCACAGAAGAAGATAGTGTTAGTCAAGATAATGGAGCTAAGGATAGACAAGCCCTGATGGAATATATCCCAAGGTACCATAAGAGAAGGTGGGAGAAAAAGCAAGTGCACTTGGGGTAATTTTACAAAATTTGCTGAATTCTGGGGCTGTTCCACCAGATTGGAAAACAGCAAATGTGTTGCCACTGTTGAAAAAGGGAGGTAGTCAAAAGGTGGGGAATTATAGACCAGTTAGCTTAACTTCTGTAGTGGGGAAGATGCTTGAGTCTATTATCAAGGAAGGAATAGCAAGGCATCTGGATAGAAATTATCCCTTTAGGCAGAGACAGCATTGGTTCATGAAGGACAGGTCATGCTTAACTAATCTTTTGGAATTCCATGAAGACATTACGAACACAGTGAAGAATGGGGACCCAGTAGATATGGTGTACCTGGATTTCCAAAAGGCCTTTGACAAGGTGCCACACAAAAAGCTGCTGCTTAAGATCAAGATGTGTGGTGTTATGAGTAACGTATTAGCAAGATAGAGGATTGGTTGACTAACAGGAGGCAAAGTGTGGGGATAAATGAGTTGTATACTGGTTGGCAATCAGTGACTAGTGGTGTGCCTCAGAGATCAGTGTTGGGATCAATTATTCGCAATTTACATAGATGATTTGGAGTTAGGGACCATGTGTAGTGTGTCAAAGTTTGCGGATGACACTTAAAATGAGTGGTAGAGTAAAGCATGCAGAGGATTGCGAAACTTTGCAAAGGGACATAGATAGTTTAAGTGAGCGCGCAAAGGTCTGGCAGATGGAGTACAATGTTAATAATTTGAAGTCATCCCTTTCAGTGGGAATAACAGTAAAAAGGACTGTTACTTGAATGGTAAAATGTTGCAGCATGCTGCTGTGCAGAGGGACCTGGGTGTTCTTGTGCATGAGTCACAGAGGGTTGGTCTGAAGGTACAACAAGTAATTAGGAAGGCGAATGGAATTTTGTCCTTTATTGCTAAATGGTTGAGTTTAAAAGCAGGGAGGTCATGTTGTAGCTGTAGAGGGTGTTGGTGAGGCCACAGTTAGAGCGGCACGGTATGGGCGGCACGGTGGCACAGTGGTTAGCACTGTTGCCTCACAGCGCCAGAGACCCGGGTTCACTTCCCGCCTCAGGCGACTGACTGTGTGCAGTTTGCACGTTCTCCCCGTGTCTGTGTGGGTTTCCTCCGGGTGCTCCGGTTTCCTCCCACAGTCCAAAGATGTGCAGGGTCAGGTGAATTGGCCGTACTAAATTGCCCGTAGTGTTAGGTAAGGGGTAAATGTAGGGGTATGGGTGGGTGGGTTCGCTTCGGCGGGTCGGTGTGGACTTGTTGGGCCTAAGGGCCTGTTTCCACACTGTAATGTAATCTAATCTACTGCGTGTAGTTTTAATCTCCTTACTTGAGAAAGGATGTACTGACACTAGAAGGGTGCAGTGGAGGTTGACTAAGTTAGTTCCAGAGCTGAGGGGTTGACTGATGAGAAGAGACTGAGTGGACTGGGATTATATTCAGTAGAAATTAGAAGAATTGCGGGGGGGGGGGGGTGCATCTTATAGAAACACATAAAATTATGAAGGGATAGTTAAGATAGGTGTAGAAAGGATGTTTCCACTAGCAGGTAAAACTAGGACAAGAGGACATGGCCTCAAAATTAGGAGGAGCAGATTTAGGACTGAATTGAGAGGAACTTTCAATTCAGTTGAAAGGGTTGTGAATCTTTGGAACTCCCTGCCCAGTGAAATAGTTGGTGCTAATTCAGTAAATGTTTTTAAGGCTAAGACATTTTTTTGATATATAAAGGAATTAAGGGTTACGGTGAGAGGGCAGGTATGTAGAGCTGAGGCCACAAAAAGATCAGCCATGATCTTATTGAATGGCGGAGCAGGCTCAAAGGGCCAGGTGGCCTACTCCTGCTCCTCATTCTTATGTTCTCATGTTCTTTGTCCTGGATCTCAGTGGCGGGGCCTGAACAAGATAATGTAGTCTTGTTGAAGAGTTGAAACCTTTGCTTCGACAAAAACCACAATTGTATCAGCAGCACAAAATTAATCCCAGCTAATAGCAGTACTGGACAAGTCTATTCCCACTGTGAAACGTAGTATGATAGACCATAGATCCATAGATATTATTTTTCTTTTTGTTTACTGAGCTGGTCCATCACTAAACAGTCACAAGTGGTTGCCAATATGCTTGGAACAAAAAACACAAAAGTTGATTATGCAATAGCACAAAAGAACAGATTGTATTACACTATACAAATATTTTGAAATGTTTACTTACAAACATCAGAAAGAAAGATTTATCCAGTCTATCAAAGGAATACCCAAACATACACTCAAACCTCAGTGAAGGGTCACCTTGATCTCTACACTAAAGCTTCTAGCTCAGCTAGCATGATTGTAATCTGTTTCCTTTCAGAAAATTTCTGCATTTTTGCTGTATTTTTCAGTAATGTTTCTCCCTGAGATCCAAAAATAAACTACAATTTTTTAATGTGAGTTCTGCAAACTCACGTGGTCAATTACCTCGTAGAATCTGGATGTAGGTTTGCTCACTGAGCTGGAAGGTTCATTTCAGACATTTCATCACCATATTAGTGAGCCACATGAACATCAACTAGCCACAAAATAACATGACCCACTCTCACTGGTATCCTTACATACAGATAAGGAAGGATACCATTTCGACTGGGACAACACATCCATCCTCGGACAAGCCAAACAGAGACATGCAAGAGAATTCCTAGAAGCATGGCATTCCAACCGGAACTCTATCAGCAAATACATTGATTTGGACCCCATTTACCACCCCCTTGAGAAAAGGAACAGGAAATGACAGGAAATGACCACAGGAAATGACATCACCAACCATCACCAAACATATACATACAAAGCAGGAATCATCAGCAGTGCTTCGTCCAGAGGCTCACTGAAGATGTTACCTAGTATGGTGATGAAACATCTGAAAATGAACCTTCCAGCTCAGCGAACAAACCTACATCCTGAACCTCAACCTGAGCTACAAATCTTCTCAAAACTCGCTTACCTTGTAGAAGATCTTGCTGTCTCACATCCCCACCGTATTCTGCTTTTAGGTCTTTATTCTCACTGAACCTAAGCATCTCAAGACTTCTCCATAGCCCTGACTGCTTGGAGTATTATTCATAATAGTAGCTCTGCAGTTATGGACCTCTTCCCATCTATTAACCTGCTCTTTCTCACCCTTTTTTCTCTTTTTCCTTGGTGGTTTTAAAACTTAAGACACCAAACACCTTTGCAATTATTTCCAATACTTTCAGATATTACAATAAAAGTTAGTGTTTCCTTTAGCTGACCATAGAAGGGTTCATGCCCGAAACGTCGATTCTCCTGCTCCTTGGATGCTGCCTGACCTGCGCTTTTCCAGCAACACATTTTCAGCTCTGATCTCCAGCATCTGCAGTCCTCACTTTCTCCCATATTTTATAGATGTTCTGTATTAGCACAACAAGACCTTGAATATTATAGAATGTAACATGGGTTTGGTTAGCTACTGCAAGAAGTGTGACCGCGGACATAAGTAGCATCTGCAAGTCCAAATGCATCTGTATGAGTAACTTACAGTGAGTTACTAGTGTCTTGTGATGCACTTCATGGAAGCAAGGCTTGGACTTGGGGAAAAAAAGATAGCAGCTTTTAAAATGTGTTGATGACAGAAGATGTTCAAGAATCAAGGTATGCAGGAAGAAAAATGAATGGGTTAAATCTGAAGTAAAATTCAAACGTTTGACTAAGTACAGTCGAAGAAACAGAGCTAAATATGGACATTGGAAACAAAGACCTGACGGGTTTGTCCTTGAAGTGGTTGAAGGAGGAATTGAGGATAGAAGTAGTAGAAAAAGAAGAAAAGTTAGGTGGGTGGATTACCTGAGACACAGGACAAAGAGAGTTGAAGGAACTCAGAGAAGATACAAACCAATGACCTTACTAAAGCTACAGTGACAATGGATGAATAATTGATTGAGAGGAGTCACAATTGTAAGACCATTTAAAAAATCACCTGAGTGAGAAAAAGCTATTTAGCTGAGGGCAGCTTTGCGTGATTGCTTCATCATAGAATTTTTTGACACTTTACCTTTGTTCATGGGAGATATTGGTAGCTGGCAAGGTTGCATTTTTTGCCCCAATGTTAGTTTTTCCAAGGACTTAGAGCCCTTTAAAGATTAGCGAGGTTGTCTTTGCGTTGAACCTCAGATGATGGGAGAGATATTAAATGAATATTTCACATCAGTTTTTACTGTGGAGAAAGAAATGGATTCTAGAGAACTCAGAGAAATAATTATTAATGTTTTGAAAATGGTTCACATTACAGAAGAGGAAGTGCTGGAGGTCTTAGAAAACATAAAGTGGATAAATCTCTGGGACCTGATCAAGTGTATCCCAGGATATTATGGGAAGTTATGGAGGAATTTGTGGAGCCCCCAGCAGGAATATTTATATCATCTATAACCATGGATAAGGTGCTGGAGGCCTTGAGGCAGGCTAATGTTTTGCCTTTATTTAAGAAAGGCTGGAATAAGAAGCCTGGGAACTACATATCTGTGAGTCTGACATCAGTGTTGGGGAAGTTGTTGGAGGTGATTTTGAAAGAAAAGATTTACATGGATTTGGAGAAGCTAGGAATGATTAGGGATAGTCAGCGTGGTTTTGTGTAAGGAAAATTGTGTCTTACAAACGTGATTAAGTTATTTGAGGAAGTAACCAAAAAGATTGAAGAAAGCAGCGTGGTCAGCCTTTGATAAGGTTCCGCATGCTAGACTAATTACTAAAATTGGATTACATGGGATTTCAGAGTGAGCTTGCCAATTGGACACAAAATTGATTTGACGGTAGGAGACAGAGGATGGTTATGGGGTGGTATTTTTTGGACTGGAGGCTGTGACCAGCTGTATTCCACAGGGATTGGTTCTGGGTCCTCTGTTGTTTTTCATTTATATAAACATTTTGGATGAGAATATAGATGGTATGGTTAGTAAGTTGCAGATGACACCAAAATTGGTGGTATAGTGGACAGTGAAAAAGGTTATCTAAGATTTCAAAGAGATCTTGATCATTTGGACCAATGATTTGAGGAGTGGCAAATGATTTTAATTTGGATAAATGTGAGATATTGCATTTTGGTAAAACAAACCAGAGCAGGTCTTATATAATTAATGGTAGGCCCGGGGTAGCATTATCGAAGAGAGAGACCTGAGGGTTCAGGGACATAATTCTTTGAAATTTGCACCACGGGTAAACAGGGTACTTAAGAAGGTATTTGTCATGCTGGGTCTTTATTGCTCAGACATAAGAGTGTAGAAATTGGTGAGGCCTTTTCTGGGGTAGTATGTGAAGTTCTGGTCATCTTGTTATTGGAAGAATATTATTAAATTAGAGAGGGTTCAGAAAGGATTTACCAGGATGTTGCTGGGAATGGAAGGTTTGCGATGTAAGTATAGGCTGGGACTTTTTTCACTGGTGCTTAGGAGGTTAAGGGGTGACCTTATAAAGATATATAAAATCATGACGGGCGTCAATAAAATGAATAGCAAAGGACTTTTCCCAAGGTGTGGGAGACATATTTTTAAGGTAAGAGGAGAAAGATTTCAAAAGGACATAAGGGCAACTTTTTTACACAGAGAGTGGATAGTGTCTGTATTACGTAGGGATATCACAATGCTATTACTTAGGGATTTCCCAGATGGGGAACTGACTGCCTGTAAGGATGCAAGAGGCAGAAGCCCTCATAACTTGTAAAAAGTATTTAGATGTAGACTTGTGATGCCAAGATATTCACCACGATGGGTCAAGTGCTGGAAAATGGGATCACAATATCTAGGTGGTTGTTTTTGACAAGCACAGACTCGATGAGCCAAGGGGCTTTATTTTGTGCTGTAAACTTCTATGACTCTACATTGACTTAACAACATGATTTTTGTCCACATCAAATATGTGACTCAGAGAGAAATGTGGACAGTGCTCCCATGACACTACTTTTCATGTATTTCTCAATGTTGAGATTTTGGAATTGAGAGATAGTTTTGAAGTAAACTTGTCTGAGTTACTGCACTTAATTCATTTTTGAAACTCTCTAAAAAAACCGAGTAATTTTGTGATTATCTTTTCAATTGAATTATCCTCAAAAATTGTTTTTATTAAAAAGTCCTATTTGACCTCAAATAGAGTATATTTTTGAGATGTGATTCTGCATACTTAGGTGTGAAACAAAACAGTTTTTGAAATCTCTAATCTTGCCCAAGGATGGTTAATGATATCAAATAAGTGGCTTGAGGCAAGCAAATGGAAACATCATTCTCCTTAGGAAATGTCACTTCATTAGAAACTTTAACTTGCATTATTCCAATTTTATATATTTTGCTTAGATGTTATGTTGAATGAAAGATCCTCCCTACGATATTTTCATTCTCTTCAAAAGTCAGGCACCTTACGAATTGGAATATTGGTAATTGAATATGCTATGTTGTAGAATTTAGGATGAAAGGTACTAAATTCTGAGTAAGCGGCAGTTTATTTTAATGGTCACAATAAAAAGCAGTGATCGAAGTGATGAAAATGGGAGTTAAAACCAGCAGAGAGACAGAAGGAAAATAAGAACTTTTAGGATGATGCATATTCAGTAAAAAGAAAGATAAAATAAATAACTGACTACCTGATGTTTGGTGAGTTTATCCAGTGAGTAGCTGAGTCATACTGACCAGAAATATCTCAAGATTTGATCTCCAACCTGCTGTGAGGAGTCTGTGAGGAGTCTGTGAGTTGCCTCACTACTGATGGAGGGAGGAGAACACATTAGGCTTCATACCATACACTGGGGTTCAGTAACCCCAGTGTAAATTGCATATGTATTATCAGGAAAGAATTGGATTAGAGACTATTGTAACTTACCAAGGCTTGGAAATCCTTATCAAGATTTCCATGCATGAAAAATAGTCATTTAGGCAAGTTACTAATATTTGACTCACTTCTGCAGGAATATCTGAAAGGAAATCAACACTTTCAACATGGAAATGGAAGAAGCAAAAGATTGGCAAGAAGATTAATAAAAAGACACATATAAGATTGATAGCAAAAATATTCACTGTGATGAATAGTAAGAGATAGGAACAGAAAAGCTATAGCCATAGAAATTAATGACTAAACAGAAAAGGAAGTACAACTCTTGATAGAGAATTGAAGTATACTAAAAGAATAGTTCGAACACAACCAACCAGAAACATAATGAGATGATAGGGTAGGAGGAAAATGACAGCATAAATCAGGGGCTAATTAATGTAATTTGTTAAAAATAAATGCTTAAAGAAAATGTTAATGCAGCTAATTAAGCCTATCCATTCATTTGGTTAAGTAAAAAAAGAATTGTGATACTTGAAAAATTTATTCAGATGAATTCCTGATGAAGGGCTTATGCCCGAAACGCCGATTCTCCTGCTCCTCGGATGCTGCCTGACCTGCTATGCTTTTCCAGCGCCACACTCTCGACTTTGATCTCCAGTATCTGCAGTCCTAACTTTCTACAAATTTATTCAGATGGAAAGTATTATGGAAAAGTTATTGGCCAAGAAATTCGGATACATAGCATTTGTTTTTGAGGCACAACACAGCATTCCCCAATGATTGGCAAAAACAGCACAAACATTTCCAGCTAGAAGGACACAGCTGCCATATTGATTAGGAAGAAGAAGCAGCATTCTTACCCTTGTGTCAAGCAGGTAGAGGTTGTCTTTTCATGTGCAAACAATGGACTGAATGCCTGCTTAAAGACCATTTCTGTTTTTGTTTCTCATTTCCAGCATTGTTTTTTCCTTGGAAATGACCAGTACCTGCATTCAAGGATAACAGCAGAAAGTAAAAACAGAAATTGCAGGAAAAACACAGTTTAAATTACGCACCAGTTATGTCCCACTGCATTCATACTTGACCTCAAATCACATTTAGTAGAGCCTGTATGGTGGTAGAATGTGCTAGCAAAACGCATAAAGCCACTTTTGAGTCTGTAGGTGAAGGGATTTGCTGTCAAAGGGATCAGGAGCAATCTGGAGGCTTCTTCACTAAGGGTTGAGCTAAGCAGTCCTGCACCTCCCAGCTCTACATTGCAGGTTCTTGCTAACTTACTTTAGTGTTCCTGAAGAAAAATCATATGGAGCTTGAAACCTTAACTTTGTTCTTTCTCCACAGTGACTACTGGACCTAAAATGTTAACTCTGCTTTCTCTCCACAGATTATGCCAGATCTGCTGAGTTTCTCCAGCAATTTCTGTTTTTGTTTTTGATTTCCAGCATCTTACAGTTCTTTGGGTTTTTTTTTGTTTAGTAACAGAAAGTGTTTGAGAAACCCAGCAACATCTGTGGCGAGAAGAATGAAGTTAATGTTTTAAGTTCCATATGCCTTTTCTTCAGAATTCCTAATACAATAGTACAGCCCTATGGAATATCTGCACCAAAGTAAGCATTCAAGTACCTGCATGTAGAGCTGGGAGGAGCAGGATCAGTTATCCTACTTATAGTAAAGAAGCCTTCACATTGCTCCTGATTCCTTTGACATCAAAGCCATGCATCTACTGACTCAGAGTGGCTTTATGTCTTTTTGCTGGCACATTCTACCACCATAATGGCTGTACTAGATCATTGCAGTGGGACATAATTGGGGCATAATTTTAACTGTAGGGCAATGAAAGAAAGTACTTTTATAGAAAAAAATCCTAAATTACTTAAGAACAGCAATGGTGAATATGAACATTAATGCTGAACCTGAGTGCTGATGATGTTATATTTCTATCTTGGGGCAGAAGGTTTTCATATTGATACAGTTTTGCACATTTTTCACTACGTTGGAGCCAGTACAGTTCTGCTTTTCACTCTTCATTCCAAGTCAAACCATTTTTCCTAATAATATCAGAAAGATCTGAAGTGTGAAAATAAAATTACCTGCATCATAATATAAGAACTAGGAGCAGGATTAGGCCATCTGGCCCTTTGAGCCATTCAATAAGATCATGGCTGATAAGTTCCACTAATCCACCCTCTCACTATAACCATTAATCCTTTTCTATTCAAAAAAATTATCTATCTTAGCTTTAAAAACATGTACTGAGGAAACCTCAACCACTTCACTGGGCAGGGATTTGCTGATCTTTTTGTGGCCTCAGCTCGACTTACCAGCCAGCTCATCATAACCCTTAATTCCTTTACTGTTCAAAACATTATCAATCTTAGCTTTAAAAATATTCAATGAGGAAGCACCAGCTACTTCACTGGGCATTGAATTCCACAGATTCACAACCCTCTGGATGAAGAAGTTCTTTCTCAATTCAGTCCTAAATCTGCTCCTTCTAATTTTGAGGCTCTGCCCTCTTGTCCTAGTTTCACCCTCCAGCGGAACCATCCTCTCTACTTCTATCTCATCTATTCCCTTCATAATTTTATATGTTTCTATAAGATCTCCCCCCTCCCCTATTCTTATGAATTCCACTGAATATAATTCCAGTCCACTCAGTCTCCCAACATAAGCCAACCCTCTCAACTCTGGAGTCAACCTAGTGAACCTCCTCTGCACTCCTTCTAGTGCCAGTACATCCTTTCATAAGTAATGAGACCAAAACTGCACGCAGTACTCCAAGTATAACCTCACCAGCATCCTATACAGCTCTCTGCTTTTAAACTCAATCCCTTTAGCAAGGAAGGACAAAATTCCATTTGCCCTCCTAATTACCTGTTGCACCTGCAGACAACCTTCTGTGATTCATGCACTAGGACACCAGGTCCCTCTGCACAGCAGCATGCTGCAGTTTCTTACCGTTCAAACAATAGTCCTTTGTACTGTTGTTCCTACTGAAAGGATGAGTTCACATTTATTAACATTGTAGTCCCATCTGCCAGATCTTTGCCAACTCAACTAAACTATCTATGTCCCTTTGCAAAGTTTCACAGTCCTCTGCATACTTTGCTCTACCACTCATCTTCGTGCCATCCAGAAACTTTGACACACTACACTTCAAATCATCTATGTAAATTGTGAATAACTGTGGTCCCAACACTGATCCCTGAGGCACACCACTGATTGCCAACCAGAATAGCACTCATTTATCCCCACACTTTGCTTCCTGTTGGTGAACCAATCCTCTATCCATGCTAGTACATTACCCGCAATGCCTTGCATCTTGATCTTATGCAGCAGCCTTTTGTGCGGCACCTTGTTAAAGGCCTTTTGGAAATCTAGATACACCATATCTATTGGGTCCCTGTTGTCCGTGTTCGTAATGTCTTCATAGAATTCCAAAAGATTAATTAAGCATGACCTGCCCTTCATGAATCCATGCTGGGTCTGCCCAATGGGAAAATTTCTATCTAGATACCTTGCTATTTCTTCCTTGATAATAGATTCAAGCATCTTTCCCACTACATAAATTAAACTGGTTTATAATTCCATATCTTTTGTCTACCTCCCTTTTTAAATAATGGTACCACATCTGGTGGAACTGACCTAATCTGGTGGAACTGACCCAGAGTCCAGTGAATTTTGGAAAATTACCACAAGTGCATTTGCTATTTCTCTCTCCATTACTTTTAGTACCCTGTGAAGATGACATAAAATACATATTCAATGCCTTGGCCATTTCCTCATATCCCATTACTGAATCCCCCTTCTCACCCTGTAAAGGACCAGTGTTTACTTTAACCACTCTTTTTTGTTTCATATGTTTATTGAAACTTTTCCTATCTGTCTTTATATTATGAGCTTATTTTTCTCATAATCGATCTTACTTTTCTTTATAGCTCTTTTTGTGGCTTTCTGTTGACCTTTAAAGCTTTCCCAATCTTCTAGTTTCCTGCTGATCTTGTCCACTTTGTATGCTTTCCTTTCAATTTAATAGCCTCCCTTATTTCCTTACACCCATGACAGATTACCCCTTTTCCTACAGTCCTTCCTTTTCACTGGTATATATCTTTGCTGAGCACTTTGAAAAAATATTTTGAAAGTCCTCCACTGTTAATCAATTGTCCCACCATAAAGTCTTTGCTTCCAGCCTATATTAGCCAACTCCTCCCTCATCCTATTGTAGTCTCCCTTGTCTAAGCACAGGATCCTGGTACTGGAGTTTATCTTTGCACCTTCATTCTGTGTTCTAAAATCAACCCTACTGTCAGCGTTTTTTGAGAAAATTTGAAATTCACGTTAATGGTAATCTCAGTGTGAGTCTCCAGTGAAGCGCTGGTGGTATATGCCATCTCTCTATTTATCAGTTTTGATTTCTTAAGGTGGGTGACATCACTGATGTTACCTAGTCATGGTGACGAAAAGTCTGAAAACAAACCTTCCAGCTCAACGAGCTAACTTACATACTCAACCACACTGTGATCACTATTTCCAAGAGAATGCCTAACTGTAATATCATTAATTATTCCTGTTTCATTACCCCGGACCAGATCTATGATAGGTTGCTCCCTCATCGGTTCCATTATGTACTGTTCAAGAAAACTGTCATGGATAGACACAATGAACTCCTCCTCAAGGCTACCCTGACCGACCTGGTTCGATGAATCAACATGTGGATTAAAATCCCCTGTGATAATTGCCGTACCATTTTTATGGGCATAAGTTATTTCTTTGTTTGTTGCCTGCCCCAATGTGGTATTATTATTTGGTAGCCTATAGATTACATCTATCAGTGACTTTTTCTTCTTAGACCTAAATGAATTCAACCAGATTCTCCGTAGAACCTGTATTATCTCTCACACCATCCCCTCCGATATTGTCTTTAAGTATCAACTTTAGTAGAACTCCACAAGTAAATTAAATGATGTAGTTAAAATATTGCAGACTCATTTAAACAACTGTATTAAACATTCATGAAACAAACACAGGAAAATACTGGAGAAAGTCAGCAGGTCTTGCAGCATCTGTGGAGAGAGAAGCAGAATTAGTGTTTCAAGTCTGGCTTGAGTTTTGCCAGTATTCATTGTGTTTATTTCATTTTTCAGCACTTACAGTATTTTGTCTTGATTATCCAATGAACATTCATCTTTTGTTAAATTAAACAATATTTTCTCTATCCATACCAAGGCTTATTTCCTTTTGATGAAAATAAATACATGTACTCTGTAGTCATCTAAAAAGGTATAGAGACATGCCAATTTCCAAAAAATAGATTGGATGAATTTTAGTCTTGAAGGAAAAGTCCTGCCATCAAGACTGAAAACAGGAGCCAACCCTCTTTCAGCCAGTACTGGAACCTGAGGTGACATATTGCTGATGTCAACCAATTAAAAAGCCACAAGCAGGCAGCCAATCAATTCAGTGGGGTCAGTTCTGAGGACTGACAACACAGCATGCATCATTGGTTTGGACTTCAGGGAAAGCATGGCATTGAAGACAGATGAATTAGATTGAGGGACACCAGAGTCAGGCCTCACTGGTGGGAAGGGCCTCTTAAGTACTAGTAGCATCAGTACTTCTGGAAAGACCCACTGACATGGGAGCTCTCTGTAGGTCCTGCTGCAGAATCCATCTGAACGCTATGATATTTCACCTGGTGGTCTCCTCAAATGTGGCAGCTTTTCCATTGCAACCATAATTCCTCTGGAGATGGGAAATATTTCTTAATTGGTTATTTAAGTGCCTCAATTGACCTGTCAGCAATATGGCAAGTGGCAACAACAGAAGGGGCTCCCTTCTGACTACATTCTCTCTCTCCCTGCACACTCGCCTCTCCCCCAAACCCCCCATTATTTTGCCAGCCCTCTTACTTCCCAACCCATTGCTAGTGGTCAGGGTAATTCAGTCCAAAGATGAACTTCCTGTTTTTGTGCATATTGGGTGGCAGGTGTTTGTACTATAGTTAATTATTGAGATCACTTCTCACACTCGCACATAGACATCCTCTGCCATTATGTAAGTGGCAATAAAAGGATCTCTACAGGGTGTTCATAAGCAAACTGCTAAGTATTGTACATAACCAGACACTGTGGCTTACACAAATAACCAAATGTCTTTGTCCACATAGCCTAGCTGCATACTGTAGCAAAAATCTAAATATAAGAATCTAATTGTAATTAATTTAGTTTAAGGAAATTTCATTTTCATTGAAGATTAGCCCATCGTTTCCGAACATAGAAGATAACCCTTCTGAGAAGTGTTCTCTGTAAAACAAAGCAATGACTGGAGCTAGTACAGAGAAAAATGAACCTTCATAAGACATTCACCAAAAATTCTCAAGACAAATTGCATATTGTCAGAGCTTAGTTTTAGCAACCCCATAACATTGAATAAAAACGTACTGAACCCTCAAAAAAATATTTGGTCACTTCAAAACTTTGCTGGCGCAGCTAATACTGGCCATACAAATTAGTGCCAAAGGCTTACCATCCAATTGATTTGATAAATTCTGACAGCTTTCATTTGTGCCTTCAGATTGGTTTGATTGGTAAGTATTAAAATTCTCCAGTCAGAGTGAAAAAAAAGCTTTTCCTTGTATAACAGTGACAAGCTGACACATGAATTGAAACATTGATTGTTAGTATAGCAAGCTGATTGTTGGCAAGCTGATTGTTGGCAAAATTACTTAATAATTATATTTTAAATAAGTAGGGCATTGGGCCTTTACAGACTATAGAATCACATGGCTACAGCACAGCAGAAACCATTCAATCCCTCATGTCCATGTCAGTACTCTACAATCAGGAAGCTAGAAGAACACAGCAAGCCAGGCAGCATCAGGAGGTGGAGAAAGTCAGTACTGAAAAGGGTTATACCCGAAATGTTGACTTCTCCACCTCCTGGTGTTGCCTGGCTTGCTATGTTCTTCCAGCCTCCTGCTTACCTACTTTGAATTCCAGCATCTGCAGTTATTTTGTCTCTAGCACATTACAATGGCAATTCAGCTAGTTCTACTTGCCTGCCCTTTTCCTCTAGTACTGCATGTTCCCTCTGTTTGCATGCTTATCCAATTATCCAATTTTTAATGACCCAAATGTGTTGTGCTGTACCACACTCCAATGCAGTACAAATCTTGCTCATTAACAGTGTAAAATAGTCTTTTCACTTGAAACTGTTTTTTCCCTTTGCCAATCACGTAATATCAGTATCCTCTGGTTCTTGAACCATCCACTAAAGAGAGCAGTTTCTCTCAAAATTTGTCTTGACTTCTTATATCTTTGACTACTTCCATTTCCAATTAAATACATCAGTTCAAAGTTTGTGAGAAGATATGTAGCTCGGGTGCTCGTTGTTGTGGTTCTGTTCGCCGAGCTGAGAATTTGTGTTGCAGACGTTTCGTCCCCTGTCTAGGTGACATCCGCAGTGCTTGGGAGCCTCCTGTGAAGCACTTCTGTGATGTTTCCTCCGGCATTTATAGTGGTTTGTCTCTGCCGCTTCCGGTTGTCAGTTCCAGCTGTCCGTTGCAGTGGTCGGTATATTGGGTCCAGGTCGATGTGCTTATTGATTGAATCTGTGGATGAGTGCCATGCCTCTAGGAATTCCCTGGCAGTTCTCTGTTTGGCTTGTCCTATAATAGTAGTGTTGTCCCAGTCGAACTCATGTTGCTTGTCATCTGCGTGTGTGGCTACTAAAGATAGCTGGCGTGTCGTTTCGTGGCTAGTTAGTGTTCATGGATGCGGATCGTTAGCTGTCTTCCTGTTTGTCCTATGTAGTATTTTGTGCACTCCTTGCATGGGATTTTGTACACGATATTGGTTTTGCTCATGTTGGGTGTCGGGTCCTTCGTTCTGGTGAGTTCAGACAACAACTCACCAGAACGAAGGACCCGATACCCAGCATGAGCAAAACCAATGTAGTGTACAAAATCCCATGCAAGGACTGCACAAAACACCACATAGGACAAACAGGAAGACAGCTAACAATCCGCATCCATGAACACCAACTAGCCACGAAACGACAAGACCAGCTATCCTTAGTAGCCACACACACAGGTGACAAGCAACATGAGTCCGACTGGGACAACACTACTATTATAGGACAAGAGAAAATGAGGTCAGCAGATGCTGGAGATCAGAGATGGAAATGTGTTGCTGGAGAAGCGCAGCAGGTCAGGCAACATCTAGGGAACAGGAGAATCGACGTTTCGGGCATTAGCCCTCCTGAAGAAGGGCTAATGCCCGAAACGTCGATTCTCCTGTTCCCTAGATGCTGCCTGACCTGCTGCGCTTCTCCAGCAACACATTTCCATCTATTATAGGACAAGCCAAACAGAGAACAGCCAGGGAATTCCTAGAGGCATGGCACTCAGCCACAGGTTCAATCAATAAGCACATCGACCTGGACCCAATATACCGACCACTGTAACGGACAGCTGGAACTGACAACCGGAAGCGGCAGAGACAAACCACTATAAATGCTGGAGGAAAGATCACAGAAGCGCTTCACAGGAGACTCCCAAGCACTGAGGATGTCACCTAGACAGGGAACGAAACGTCTGCAACACAAATTCCCAGCTTGGCGAACAGAACCACAATAAATACATCAGTACTAATGTTGGGACACTTGAGTTGTTTACACAGCCTGCATTGTCAATTGATGTACAACAATGTCTAAGCTTTCCTTAAAATAAAATAAGCTGTAACATAAATATAGTCTGGCAGTCGTCCTGCTGTTTCAATTTTCAATCTATGACCCTATTCTTGATGATATTCTGGTGAATTTGAATAGAGATTAATGTTGTAACTTATAATGCACCTTAGTCTATGTTAAAAAGATGACACTTACTGAAAAACAACGTAATACAAAAATGCATTCTACTTTGTATAGTACAAACTCAAAAATCTTGGAAAAATAATTTCAAAATAAAAGTTTTAATCAGGGATGAAAATATTTGATTTGTTCCTGTTAGTTCACGCTGTGGGGTGGATGTTCACTTTGATCCTGACAATGAGCTCCTGAAGAAAGACATCCAAATACTGGAGAACTGGATCTTCAACTTCTTTGAGACATTGATCAAAACACTATCATGTAAAAAGTAATAAGTATAATTAATAATAATGACAAACAACACAAACCAGAAATGGCAACTGCATTTTACTTTCTGGCTTCATACCTTGCTGTTCTCTCTCACGGAGCTATTTAGCTTTCTTCAGACCTCTTTCTCCTTCAGCAGAAGAAATCACAATCCTATCTTCATACTGCCCAGTCTTTCAGATTTATCACATAAATAAGGCAATTGTTTAAGTTCCTGTGAGAGGATGGTTTTGCCAAACTGGTACACTTAGGGCCGTAATAGAGAGTTTGTGTGGTCAAAGGTTGCAGTAAATCCTCAGAATAAGATAAGACTGCAGTTCATTTATTTGCATCATGTTTAAAATACTATAAACTCTGGAAATCAGAAATTACAGCACTGATTCAGAATTTTCAGTCTCCAGGAGAGGCTGTGATTTTCCTTTGAATTATTAGGTAATATAATTCTCCAGTTAGCAGGCAAGAAGTGAATAAGGTTATATTTCTTCATGCTGCTGAGAATAATAGAATTATCTCTGTGAAATGTCTCAAATGCAAAGTTACTGAGTACCTTCTGTCACTGGGGAGCATTGCTTGCTAGCTCCTCCTATTTAGAAATCTTGGGATGCATGGTCCATTGTGGAACAAAAGTTTTTTTTTTGCTGGCATTGTTTGTGCTAATTCCTGATAGATATCCCCAACAGATAAGGCTACCTACTGGCAGTATAAGATCAAATAATCAGCTTGATTAGGTAATAGTATGTAATTATGTATTAACTTGTAGCATTTTATTTATTGAACTGCAAACCTTCAGCTCTTTTTATTCAAGCTTGGTATAATTCTGTGCTTCATAAATGTTGACAAGGTTTCCTGAATGAAGAATAACATGTACTTTGAACTTAAAATGTATCCTTTCTAGGAGGTTATATAACTGAAGGGAGTGGGATGTATTTAGTCATGATACTCCAGACATGAGCATGGGGCAGGCCTCTTGAACAGCCTGGTCTTTTCCTGACATTTGATTTAAAATGTTTCTGTGTAAGTGGAACTTTCTCATCTTTGGAATAATGTCTGCTGAGCATGAAGGCTCCAATTTTAATGCTGTGAATATTAGAAATTCACCACTCCTTCTGAAATCAGGCCCAATTTATTTTAGCTTCTACTCTTCTTTTACATGCCACCTCTTATGTGGGAAGTTGGGAGGAAGTGTATAAAATCATGTGACCCTCAGGCTGTGTTCTGATATTGAAAGGTGATGCCGTCTGCTGCCAGGACTGTCTTTTGGGCATTCTGCCTTTAGGAAGGACAAAGTGACAGCACACATTAAAGGAAGCCTAAGCATTTCTCGAGGAACCTGGAGGCTCATTCCTGCACCTTCTGGTTTCGCACTGAATGTGTAAATACATAGTAATGTGGTTCTCAGCTTCCTGTCCCTTTTCTCACCTGGTTGAAAAGCTACCTTGGCTACTCACTCAGGCCATTGACTTTGAACTGCTATTGAGCTCCAATGATGCCGTGGAACCCATGCTGATGTGAAAAAGCACTCATGTTTATTTGGCAGCTGCACCAACATATCTTCTGTAGGCCATATGTGTGACCAGAAACCATGCAATAAATTTTTGTTGTTTATAGTGGTGGAATACAGAATTCTGGATAGTTTTTTATATCAACTGCCAGTAAAATTCATGCTTGAAATTCACTGCACTCTTTTCACATGAGCAAAATAATAGAAAAGGCCTTTCAGATGAGCAGTTATATTCTTTTCAACAGACCATTAAACAGCTAACGTCACAATAAGCAGCCCCATTCTTACAGAAATATTATTTTATGAAATCATATACTTTAATTATGCAAAAGCCAGAAAACCTTTCAAGCCAGGTCTAGCTTGGTTCTTTTCTGGAAGGGAAAAAATAACTTTCAGATATTCACTTATTTTCACAACTTGGGTCTGGAACATTTTGCTTAATTGTTAATTTCATGTTAATTTGTTTACTGCTATAATCAATCTACATTCTTAGTTCTAAATTATGGTGTACCAAACTTAAATCATAGTACAAATGTGAAATCTGTTTTTGGTGAGTGAACAGGCCATGAGTGGATTGTTATAAGTCCAGGGAAGGATAATCAGTACCAATATTCTTCTGCAGAGGTCTTGGCTGTGGATATCAATGCAGTGACAAACAGGAAAGGGCTCATGAACATGCAACTCAAGATGCTTGTTCATTGGTTGGCTTGCCACAGGACCTGCTTTCATCACCAAGAGGAATGAAGGAAACCGGGATAAACTTGGCATATATAGACGAGGTTAGATTCCCTACAGTATGGAAACAGGCCATTCAGCCCAACAGGTCCCGACCCTCCGAAGAGTAACCCACCCATACCCATTCCCTTGCATTTACCCCTGACTAATGCACCTTAAATTTTGGGCAATTTAGCATAGCCAATTCACCTAACCTGCACATCTTTAGACTGGGAGGAAACTGGAGCAAACATGCAGACACGGGGAGAATGTGCAAACTCCACACAGACAGACGCCTGAGGTTGGAATCGAACCCTGGTCCCTGATGGTGTGAGGCTTGAAGTGCTAGCCACTCATCCACCGTGCTGCCTCGTATTTGTGGAGAACTAGCATGGAATTGGTTGCCATCTCCATGAGAACACTTGTGAACTTGTGGTGGCATTTAGTCTAGAAGCAGTATAGTAAGGGAAATTTATGGTTTCTTTATAGTGTCTGTGGAATTTATAATTGCTTCTAAGAAAGTTTGAAAAGGACTTTTAAATGTTTAATGTATAGCAAGTAAACAGGAAAGCTAATAGAATATTTTGTTTTATTGCGAGGGGAATTGAACGCCATAATAGGGAGGTTATGCTTTAGTTATCCAGGGTGTGGATAAGACTGCATCTGGAGTATGTGTACAGTACTGGTCACTGTACTTGGAGGAGGATGTTAATGCATTGGAAGCTGTTCAGAGAAGGTTTACTAGACTCATACCTGGAATGATCAGATTGCCTCACAAGGAAATGATAGAGAGACTTGGCTTGTATCCTCTGGAGTTAGAAAAGTCAGAGGTGATTTAATTAAGACATTTAGGTTCCTGATGGGAGTTGATTGGGTGGATGTGGAAAGGATGTTTCTCTTGGGAGGATTTAGAACTAAGAGTCAAACTTGAACATAATGGGTTACTATTTAAGCAGTGATGAGGAAATGTTTTTTCTTTCAGAGAGTTATGAACCTTTGAAATTCACTTCCTCAAAAAGCAGTGGATGTAGAAACTTTAAATATATTTATGGCAGAGTCAGATAGTTTTTTTTTCAATTACCTAGGGTATGAAATAATGTCAGCCATATGCAGAATTGAGTTTAAATTCAAGTCATGATTTAAAATCAAATCATGATCTATTGAATGGTGGAGCAGGCTCGAAGGACTAAATAGTCTACTCTTGTTCATTGTTTGTATGTTGGAAAAAGTTTGGTTCTGCTGCTGGGTATTTTCCTAGAAGTGGCCAAATCAAGAATTAAGATGTTATTGTTTGTTCGATTGAAAAGAAAATCTAGAAAATAACACCACCAGGAGTGTTATAACCCGAGAGATAGAGAACATGTAGAATTATGCTTTGGTAATGATAATTGTGAAAGCAATTAACAGATAATACACTTGACTTCACTGCATGAATAAAGAGCAGCACAGTGTTGGGGATTGTTTTTGTTTGTCTACAATATATCTTTGTCACATTGACTATTTAACATTCAATTTACCTTTTCATTTGAAATATCATTTGCCTAAATTAATATCATTCATTAATAATTTTCATTGTCAAAAGGAAAAGGAAAGCATACATAAGGTTTAGGAAACTGATGCTCTTGAGGAATACAAAGGAAACAAAAAAAGAACTTAAACAAGAACTTAGGATGGCTAGAATGGGGCACAAAATGTTCTTGGTAAGAAGGATTAAAGAGAATTCCAAAGGAATTTTATACTTAGCCCAGGAGCAAGTATTAAGAACAGGGTAGGTTTGCTCAACGACAGAGACTAGGGAGGTCTAGGTTTGAAGGGTTTTTGATTATAACAAAGAAAAAAGCTTTCAAGTTTAAAAAAAAAACTTGTACAAGAAAGGGGACTGGCCACTTCTCAGAGCTTAGCTTTTCTCTGGTTTGGTCTGGTTTGGTTTGGTTTTAGCAGTCTGGCTGTTCACTGAAAGCAGAGTTTGAAGTGGCTGTACCCAAAGAAGCAGGTCCATGCTGATCCTTCCTCTCTCTGACTCTCTCCTGTAAGACCCTGTGTTTGATTTTACCGTTTTGTGCCCAAGGGTGTTTATGGAGATTGTTGCAAATAGTCGAACAGCATCATTAAGTTGGGATAATCTTTGGGTTTTCAGATAGGTTAGGTTGTTCTGTATTTTGTTCTCTTTTGTTTGTGTTTTATTTGCTAATCTTGCAAATAAATTCTATTTTGTTTAAAATTAAGTGGTTGGGCAAGCTGCATCACTGTTGGAATATTCACTATACACCTGCTTAAAACAGCTAGCAAAGTTATGGTCTGGGCTACTTTCTTGAAATTTTTGAAGGTGTCTAGCCTGGTCCATAAGTGGTGAGGTCCTTAATGAGTACTTTGCATCAGCATTCATTGAGAAGAAGGATATGGATGATAGTAAGATTAGGGAGGGGTATGTTGATATTCCGGACATATTGATATTAAGAAGAAGGAGGTGTTGAGTGTTTTTAAAAACATTAAGGTAGATAAGTCCCCTTGGCCTGATGGGATCTATCCCAGGAAACAAGGGAGTCAAGGGAGGAAATTGCTGGAGCCTTGACAAAAATCTTTGTATCTTCTCGAACCACAGGTAAGGTCCAAGAATACTAGAGAATAGCCAATGTTGTTTCTTTGTTGAAAAAGGTCAACAGGAATAATCCAGGAAATTCTAGGTCTATGAGCCTTACATCAGTTGGAGGGAAATTATTTGAGAAGATTCTTAGGGAATAGATTTACTCACATTTGGAAAAGAATAGGCTTATTCGGGTTAGTCAACATGGCTTATGTGGGGGAAGTATTGTCTTCTAAATTTGACTAAGTTTCTTGAGGAAGTGACGAAGATGATTGATGAGGGTAGGACAGTGCATTTAGTCTACATGGACTTCATAAAAACATTTGCCAAGGACCCTCATGGTAGGCTGGTCCAGAAGATTAAATTGCATGGCTTTGTGGTAGGTTGGCAAATCTGATACAAAATTAGTTTGGTCATAAGAGGTAGAGGGTAGTAGTGGATAATTGTGCGTCTGACTGGAGATCTGTGACCAGTGTTGTTCTACAAGGATCAGTGCTGGGATCTCTGTTGTTTGTAATATTCATAAATGATTTAGATGAAAATATAGGTAGTCTGATTAATAAGTTTGTAAACAGCATGACAATTGATGGAGTTATAGGTAGTGAGGAAGGTTATCATATGATGCAGCAGGAACAAGTCAGTTGGAAAATTGGGTGGAAAATGGCAAATGGAATTAAATTTGGGTATGAGATAATGCATTTTTGGGGGTCAAATGCAATAGGAAAGTATACAGTTCATGGTAGGACATTGAGGAGTATTGATTCAAAGAGGGACCTTGATGTCCAGGTCCACTGCTTCCTGGAAGTGGTAACACAAGTGAATAAGTGGTAAAGAAGCCATATAGCATGCTTGCCTTCATCAGTCAGGGTATTGAATAGTTGGCAAGTCATGCTGCAGATGTATAAGACTTTTGTTAGGTCACATTAAGAGATACGTATACAGTTCTGGTTGTCACACTACAGGAAGGATGTGGAGACTTTGAAAAGGGTGCAAAAGAAATTTACAAATACATTACCTGGATTGGAGTGTATTAGCTATAAGGAGAGGTTGGATAAATTATTGCTTGAGCGTTGGAGGCTGAGGGCTGACCTGATTGAAGTATATAAAATTTGAAAGGCATGAATAGGGTGGATAGTTGGAATTTTTTTCCCAGGGTGTAACTGTGAAATGCTAGGAGGCATAGGTTGAAGGTGAGAAGAGAAAAGTTTAAGGGCAATGTGTAAGGAAATAATTCTGTGCAGACGGTAGAGGTTGCCTGGAATGCACTGCTAGGAGAGGTGGTAGAAGCAGATTTTAAGAGAACAAAGTTTAAGCGGCATTTAGACAGCATATGAACAGGCAGCAATAAAGGGATATAGACCATGTGCAAGTAGGTGGGATTAGTTTATAATGGCATCATGGTTGACACAGACATGGTTGGCCAAAGGGCCTGTTCCTGTGCTATACTATTTTATGTTCTATTGGATCCAAGTTTGTATTAAATTATAGGGCTATAAAAAGTGGAATCTTATTTGTAATGTATTCATTTTGGGGCTGTTTGATAAACTTGGTTATTTTGGTTTATAGTTTCCCCACAAAAATTGTACAGAATTGGCAGAAGAATTGAATAGCTTTTGCATCGGTCTTCATTAGACAGGATACAAGTAACGTTCCAGAAATAACTGTAATCAGGAATTGAAAGGGAAGGAGGAACTCGAAAATTACAATTAGCGGGAAGTAGTACTGAGTAAATTGTTGGAACTAAGAGTTTACAAGTGCCCAGATTCTGCTGGATTTCATCCAAATATCTTACCCAATGAAGTAGTTGATGCATTGATTTTAATTTACCTAAACTCCAATAAATTTATTAAACATAATTTTGCTTTGACAAAACAATGTTGACTCTGCCTGATTACCATGAACTTATGCAACTGCCTTGTTACATCGTCTTTAATGATAGCTTTGAACATTCTCCTTATAACAGATGATCATCTAACTGGCTTATAGTTTCCTGCTTTCTGCCTCCCTCCCTTCTTTGAATAAAGAAGTTACAGTAGCTATTTTCCAATCTGAAGGAACCTTATATTGGAATTGAAGATCTAAGGGAAGGGAGGAAGAGAGGGAAACAGAAACTCTGTTCCTTGAAGAATTGATCTAATACCTGAAATATGAGAGGATGAAAAGCAAAAAGAAGTTGAAAAGAATTTGTGTTTTGAATAAAGAGTATCTTGCTTCCTTACTGGAAAATCATCATGACTTGAACAAAGTCCTTAAAGCAACTGAAGGGGATTTTACTTGATGGAAGAATGAATTGCTTACATAAAAGGAATTGATATTAAATCTGAATATCCTTGGAAAGAAACCTGAAGGATTAAATCATAGAACATAGCTCAGGACAGCATAATATAGGCTGAACCTTTATCCTACTCTAAGATCAAACTAACCTACATACCCTTCAATTTACTATCATCAATGTGCCTATCCAAGAGTTGCTTAGATGTCCCTAATGTATCTGCCTCTACTACCATCACTGGTAGTTCATTTCATGCACCCACCACTCAGTACAGAATTGACCTTTGACATCCCCCCTAAACCTTCCTCCAGTCACCTTAAAATTACGCTCCTTCATGATAGCCATTTCTGCCCTGGGAAAAAGTCTCTGACTATCCACTCTATGCCTCTCATCGTCTTGTGCACCTCTATCAAGTCGCCTCTCACCTTTCTTTGCTCCAGTGAGAAAACCCTTATCTCCTGCAACCTTTCTTCAGAAGACATGCCCTCCAGTCCAGGCAGCATCCTGGTAAATCTCCCCTGCATCCTCTCTAAAGCTTCCACATTCTTCCTATAATGAGGTGATCAGGACTGAACACAATATTCTTTGGCAAATAGAGTTAAAGAGAATACAAAGGGTTTTTACAAATACGTTAAGGACAAAAGGGTAACTAGGGAGAGAATAGAGCCCCTCAAAGATCAGCAAGGCGGCCTTTGTGTGGAGTCACAGAAAATGGGGAGATACTAAATGAGTATTTTGCATCAGTATTTACTGTGGAAAAGGATATGGAAGATATAGAATGTAGTGAAATAAATGGTGACACCTTGCAAAATATCTATATAACAGAGGAGGAAGTGCTGGATGTCTTGAAACGGGTAAAGGTGGATAAATCCCCAGGACCTGATCAGGTGTACCTTAGAACTCTGTGGGAAGCTAAAGAAGTGATTGCTAAGATATTTCTATCTTAGCCTCTTGCTAAGATATTTGAATCATCGATTGTCACAGTTGAGGTGCTGGAAAACTGCAGGTTGGCTAACATGGTCCCACTATTTAAGAAGGGTGGTAAGGACAAGTCAGGGAACTATAGACCAGTGAGCCTGACGTCGGTGGTGGGCAAGGTTTGGAGGGAATCCTGAGAGACAGGATGTGCATGCATTTGGAAAGGCAAGGACTGATTAGGGATAGTCAACATGGCTTTGTGAGTGGGAAATCATGTTTCACAAATTTGATTGAGTTTTTTGAAGAAGTAACAAAGAAGATTGATGAGGGCAGAGTGGGAGATGGGATCTATATGGACATCAATAAGGCAAGCAACAAGGTTCCCCATGGGAGACTGGTTAGCAAGGTTAGATCTCATGGAATACAGGGAAAACTAGCCATTTGGATACAGAATTGGCTCAAAGGTAGAGGACAGAGGGTGGTGGTGGAGGGTTGCTTTTCAGACTGGAGGCCTGTGACCAGTGGAGTGCCACAAGGGTCGGTGCTGGATCCTCTACTTTTTGTCATTTACATAAATGATTTGGATGTGAGCATAAGAGGTACAGTTAGTAACTTTGCAGATGACACCAAAATTGGAGGTGTCATGGACAGCGAAGAAGGTTACCTCAGATTACGACGGGATCTTGATCAGGTGGGCCAAGGGGCTGAGAAGTGGCAGATGGAGTTTAATTCAGATAAATGCGAGGTGCTACATTTTGGGAAAGCAAATCTTAGCAGGACTTATACACTTAATGGTAAGGTCCTAGGGAGTGTTGCTGAACAAAGAGACTTTGGAGTACAGGTTCATAGCTTCTTGAAAGTGGAGTCGCAGATAGTGAAGAAGGCGTTTGGTATGCTTTCTTTTATTGGTCAGAATATTGAGTACAGGAGTTGGGAGGTCATGTTACGGCTGTACAGGACATTTGTGAGGCCACTGTTGGAATATTGCATGTAATTCTGGTCTCCTTCCTATCGGAAAGATGTTGTGAAACTTGAAAGGGTTCAGAAAAGATTTACAGGGATGTTGCCAGGGTTGGAGGATTTGAGCTATGGGGAGAGGCTGAACAGGCTGGGGCTGTTTTCCCTGGAGCGTCGGAGGCTTTGGGGTGACCTTATAGAGGTTTACAAAATTATGAGGGGCATGGATAGGATAAATAGACAACGTCTTTTCCCTGGGGTTGGGGAGTCCAGAACTAGAAGGCAGAGGTTTTGGGTGAGAGGGGAAAGATATAAAAGAGACCTAAGGGGCAACTCTTTCACACAGAGGGTGGTACGGGTAAGGAATGAGCTGCCAGAGGAAGTGGTGGAGGCTGGTACAATTGCAACATTTAAGAGGCATTTGGATGGGTATATGAATAGGAAGGGTTTGGAGGGATATGGGCCGGGTGCTGGCAGGTGGGACTTGATTGGGTTGGGATATCTGGTCAGCATGGACAGGTTGGACTGAATGGTCTGTTTCCATGCTGTACATGACTCTCAGTGTGGAATAACTAAGGCTCTGTAGAGCTTCAGCACAACTTGGCTGCTCTTAAAGTCAATCCCCCTGCTAATGAAAGCCAACACACCATACGCCTTCCTAATAACTCTATCAACTTGACTGGCAACTTTGATAGATCTTTTGGCATGGACCCCAAGATCCATATGTTCCTCCACACTGCCAAGAATCCTGCCTTTAACCCTGTGATCTGCATTCAAATTTGACCATCCAAAATGATTCACTTCATACTTTTCCAGGTTGAACTTCATCTGCCACTTTTCAGCCCAGCTCTGCATACTATCAATGTCCTGTTGCAATCTGCAACAGCCCTCCACACTATTCACAACTGCACCAACCTTTGTGTCATCAGCCAACTTACTAACCCACCCTTCCACATCCTCATCCAAGCCACTTCGAGAAATCACAAAGGGCAGAGGTCCCAGAACAGATGCCTGCGAAAAACTACCAGTCACCGAGCTCCAGACTGAATACTTTCCATCCATTACCACTCTCTGTCTTCTATGGTTCAGCCAATTCTGTCTCCAGACAGCTAAATTCCCCTATATCACATGCCTCCTTACTTTCTGAATGAGCCTACCAAGGGAACCTTATCAAAGGCCTTGCTAAAATCCATGTACTCCACATTCACTATTCTACCTTCATCAATGTGGTTTGTCACATCCTCAAATAATTCAGTGAGGCTTGTGAAACATGACCTGTCCCTCACAAAGCCATACTGACCATCTCTAATCAAACTAATAGTTTCCAAGTAACCATTAAACCTGTTTTCTAATAATTTGCCGATCACAGATGTAAGACTGACTGGTCCGCAATTCCTAGGGTTATCCCTTTTCCTTTTCTTGATCAAAGGATTAACACTTGCCACCGTCCAATCATCTGGCACTACTCCATTGGACATTGAGGACGCAAAGATCATCATTAAAAACCCAGCAATCTCTTCCCTTGCTTCCTGTAGTAATCTTAGGAATATCCTGTCTGGCCCAGCAGACTTATCTATCCTTGTGTTTTCCAAAATTTCCAGCACATCTTCCTTCTTCACATCAACCTGTACAAGCATATCAGCCTGTTTCATGCTGTCCCTACAAATGACAAGGTCCCTCTCAGTACTGAATAGTGAAGCAAAGTATTCATTCAGGACCTCCCCTACATCCTCCAACTCCAGGCACAAGTTCCCTCCACTATCTCTGATTGGCCTTACCCTCACTCTGGCCATCCTCTTGTTTCTCACATAAGTGTAGAATGCCTCGGGGTTTTCCTTAATCCTACCCGCTGAAGCTTTTTCATGACTTCTTCTAGCTCTCCTTAGTCCATTCTTCACTTCCTTCCTGGCTGCCTTGTAATCTTCTAGAGCCTTGCCTGATCCTTGCCTTCTCAACTTTAAGTAAGCTTCCTTCTTCCTCTTGACTAGATGATTTACATCCCTTGTCACCCAAGATTCCTTTGCCCTATCGACAAATGAACTTAAAAGTTAAAAATGATCCCGAATTTAAACACAATGAGGTGAATTCCATTGTTATGAAGAGCAACTCAATTTCTTGGCTGGTACAAACTAGTCTAAGACTTGGACATTAAAAAGCTTGCAAATCTGGGATAAAATGAAGATCAGGTGTTAAAACCTCAACAAAGTGATTCACAGTCTATTTTAAAAAATGAAAATCCTGCTGAGAATTTAATATCTTGCATTAAAAAAGATCAAAGAGGGTTGCTGAATGCAGAGGGTAAGAAAGAAACTACATTGAAAGATTTCTCTTTTGATTCCAATTCATAGGTATCAGTACTCAAATGGCTGCTAGTGATCAGTAATGCAGAGGTAGAAAAGTACACTAAGGAAACTTTGTGACTTTTCAAAACTACCTTTGCAATGTGCAATTGACTTTAAGGTTGTTTGAAATGACTTGTAAGTGATTGCAACAACTGTAAAGGGATCTGTTAAACCTTACTTTGATAATAAGGTGCAAGGCAGAAAGTTTAGAATTTCTGCTGGATGTTTATTCGCATCAGTTTTTGCTGTGGAGAAAGAAATGGTGGCCAGAGAATGCAGAGAAATACATTTTGATATTTTAAAAGCAATTCATATTACAGAAGAGGAAGTTCAGGACATTTTAGAGAATACAAATGTGGATAAATCTCAGGGAACTCATCTAATGTATTCCAGAATGTTGTGGGAAGGGAGAAAATTGAAAGACTTCTTGCAGAAATATTTGCACCATCTATAACCACAGTGAAGTGCCTGATGACTCGAGCTAATGTTATACCTTTGTTTAAGAAAGATTGTAAGAAGAAACAGGGAACTTTAGATTTGTGAGTCTGACTTCAATAGTGGGTAAATTGTTGGAGGTGATTATAAAAGAGAAGATTTATGGATATTTAGAGAGGCAAAAATATATTAGGGATAGTCAGCATGGTTTTGTGTCTCTCAAACTTGATTGAGTTTTTTGAGGAAGTTACCAAAAAGATTGATGAGGGCAAAATGTTAGACATTGTTTACTTGGACTTTAATAAAGCTTTTGACAATGTCCTCTTTTATTTGTCATCTAAATAAGTGATTTGGATGAGAATATAGAAGGTATGGTTAGTTAGTTTGTGGACGACACCAAAATTGGTGGTATAGTGGACAGTGAAGAAGGTTTTCTATGATTACAAAGTGATCTTGATCAAATGCGTCAATGGGCTAAAAAATGACAGATGGAATTCAATCTAGGTAAATGCGAGGTATTGCATTTTCGTACAACAAATGACGGTAGGGCTTATACAATCAGTGGTTGAGCCTTGGGCAGTGTTGTAGAACAGAGGGACCCAGGCATGTAGGACGAGTTTAATTGGGATTATGTTCAGCATGGACGAGTTAGACTGAAAGGTCTGTTTCCATGCTGTATGACTCTAGCCGAACTGTGAACTTGGTGGGTCAATTGAAAATTAACTCTGGAAAGCAATACCTCAGGACTGTTATGAGAAAAGGGAGAGAGGGCTCATAGAAATGATAATTGTATCCATAATAAAATTAAAGAAGTTGTGCGCTAGGACACCTGGCCCACATTATGTAAATTAAGAATAGCATATTGTGGAACGATATAGCTCCATAGTGCCATGCACGCTGAATAGTGTGTAACATGTATCTTCATTGACTAAAGTATAATTTACCTTTTAATTTGAAGTATCATATATCTGTTAATTCATGTTTAATTGGCATTGATTCCAAGTTACGTTAAAAACGTGGTATATTTTTGGTAATATTTTTCACTTGGGAGTTGTTTGATAAATTTAAGTATTTTGGTTTATGGTTTCCCTGTTGGAATTGAAGTAGACTCAGCCATGAGACAGGGTCTGTTAGTTAATGTCTCAGCTTCTATTACAACAAATACAGGAAGCACCTAATTTCTGAGTACTGCAGTTAACTTTCAGACGATGGTATGAACCCAGCTTGGTGCCATGCTGACTCAGACTGCTGCCATCATGGCTGTGGACACCAGTAGTCAAATGGGCTTTCAGGAACTCAAAATTGCCTTATATCCTGCTATCCAGTAGATGAGTAGTATGGCTGAGGTTAAATGCCAGGGAGTGGCAGAGGTAATACTGTGCATTAACATATTATCTTTCATCAGTACTTCCACTTCCACCATTGCCAATCTGTTGTGTCCTTTCCACAATCAAAATGGTTACAGTACAAAGTAGGCTAATCAGTCCATTATTGAAAAGTATGGTGCTGGAAAAAGCACAGGAATTGCCTGAAGTGTTGATTCTCCTCCTCAGATGCTGCCTGACTGGCTGTGCGTTTTCCAGAGCCACTCTTTTTGACTCTGGCTTTCCAGCATCTGCAGTCCTCACTTTCTTCTAATCAGTCCATTGTGTCCATTCTGGGTTTTTGTGTGAGCAATGTAGTCCTACTCCCCTGATTTTTTTTTCCATAAGTCCTACAAGTCTTTTGATCCAGTTTTGTTTTGGATAGTCCGAGACTGGATGAACCCTGACAGATCAATGTCAGGAGCATCCCAGACGTTCCAGTGCAGTGACAACATGGCAATCATCCGTCGGACATTTAAACAGTCTGGTATCCTCCAAAACAGGCTCCAAATTATAGTTACAGCTAGAGACTTGGGAGGATTCTGACTCACTCACCTAGATAGTTACATAGAAAGGTTGGAGGATTAAAACCTGGTCAATTTCCTGGGTGACTATAAAAGTGCCTCCCTCAAACTCCTGTCTAGACTCCTCAGTCACATAAACTAATCCTGTTATGATCAGTTCCTAGGTTATTGCTGCAGCTCCTAAGTGCAACCCCGCCCCCCACCACCACCACCCACATCCCCCACACTCTCAGCTTCAGTTAGTCACAGCAAGGATCCTTTCCCTTGTGGACATCTTTCTCTGAGCCCCAAATGAAGTTATGTTTAACATAAGCAGACTTTCCTGAACAAACAAAAGATGAGTTTATTAATTACTGAACACAAAAAAATGTAATAAACACAACACACACACAGAAACATTAGAAATAAGAGGTGTGCCCTAAAAGGATAAAAGGCCAAATAACAAGATATGGATCAGTCTCTGAATTGTTCATGAAGAGCAGATAGTTAAACATTGTGGCTTTTGCAGTGGGTGTTGCAGATAGCATTGACATTTCTTGTCGAAGGGACAAATGAGATTCTTGGCTTTTAGGCTAATTTAAATGCCTTTGTCCTGATTCCTTTCAATATTTACTTTATTGGCAGCACTCAGTATAAGGATAAGCTTTGTTCTTAACTTTATCTGCAGTCAGAGGTGTCTAAATGTCTGATGCAGTGTTGTGAGCCTCACTGCACACTAGTCACACACTGGGACATCAGGCCACTATGCACAGACCAGGTTTGAAGTTCACTTTTGATCCCTGTCCATGTGCATTCTGAAAAAAGGGAAATGCACAAACATGTCTCTCACTCAGACTACTGTCTATGTTCACATGTTCACAGTTTGAAATATGCCTGTGGGATTACAAACTCAGTTTTACAAGTGCATTTGCTCCATTTGAAATGCCTTTAACATCTTACCACATGTGACCTTCCAGAGTCTGACTCTCCAGATGGCCACTGAATATACATATGCAGTCAACTTTTGGCTGTATGTCCCTTTTGAAAGAAAATCTTTTAATAAAGCTTGATACATCAAGGAGGTGATTTTACTTTCTGATCTGTAGTCATGAGAATCTCCATTCTGTCCACCATCCACCATCGATCCCACCCCATTTCCAGACACACAGCACCCTGCCCCATTCTCTACATTCATTTGTTCCACCCCACACCAGACACCTGACCCCCCTGCTGAAAACCCCAGTCACCAGATTACTCTAGCACTTCACTCACGTGCTACCTTACCCCTCAACAATGTGCCACCCAACCCCCTCATCCCCTGTCACCATACCCCCTTCCTTATATATTTATTTGATTTTCTTCTAGCAGCTAGTCATAGAGATTTTAGGACCTTTAAATTTTGTTTATTTATTTGGGTATGGTAAGGACTGCTTTGAAAAGGTGGTCTTCAATGATGCTTCTACACTGGGCTCTGACAGGATGGCTGCAGTGCCTGAGTTGGGACAGATCTTTCATTAAAAACTGTCAGGAGGCAAATAGGTAACATTTTGTCTGATATAGGTTGGAAATGGGGATTCCAACTCAGATCAGAGAACGTTTGCCTTTCAGCTAGTACAGTTGCAACATTTGAAAGGCATCTGGATAGGTATATGAATAGGAAGGATTTGGAGGGATATGGGCCGGGTGCTGGCAGGTGGGACAAGATTGGATTGGGACAGCTGGTCGGCATGGATGAGTTGGACTGAATGCTGTTTCCATGCTGTACATCTCTATGACTGTATTTCAGTTAATAATCTAACACAATGAAAATAGTGCAATGTTACAAATTGTAGGCAAAAGGAATAGTTAATCATTCATGTAATTGACTTACCTTGGAAAGCACAAGCTACAGGCTGAGAAAAAAGACAGATAGATGAATTCAAACTGCAAATTTGTATACCCAAGTCATTACATAATTTTGTTCAAGTGATAGACTTTCTGCAGGTCATGAAGTTAATCATTTATCTCGTCCCAAGATGGTTGGTTGCTGTGGGAGTGAACTCAAAAGAGCAGCAGGCTTGGAGACCTTATGATGGAACAGTTTCCAATTATTAAAGCATGTGTGTGCTTCCATTTCTCATGCTGCTGTATTTCTCTGCAGATAGTACTTAAAAGATTAACCAGAAACCAGTATGGCCGCTCCGTATTATCTGATTCCATAAATCCCTTTTTCCACTTTTCCAAATGTTTGGCTAAGTTGGTTAAGTTACTTCTTCAGCAGCGTCTTCCAAATAAGTGACTTCTAACTATTTAGACGGAAAGGGCAACAGACTCATCGGAATCTTCAAATTCACATCTTCCTGACTTGGAACTGTATTATCAGTTTCTTCACTGTTGTTGGATCAAAATCCTTGAACTGTTCCTAAAAAAAAGAACTGTGAATGCTGAAAATCATAAACAAAGAAGAGATATCATTGGATCCAAAACACTAACTCTGATTTCTCTCCACAGGTGCTGCCAGACCTGCTGAGATTTTCCAGCAATTTCTGTTTTGTCTCTGTTCCTAAAAGGACTGTTGGTGTACCTACAACTCAAGGACTGGATGTAGGTTTGCTCGTTGAGCTGGAAGGTTCGTTGTCAGATGTTTTGTTACCATACTAGGCAACATCATCAGTGAGCCTCTGGATGGAGCGCTGGTGGCATGGCCCGCTTTCTATTTATGTGTTTAGGTTTCCTTGGGTTGGTGATGTTATTTCCTGTGATTACATCATTTCTGGTTCCTTTTCTCAGGGGGTGGTAAATGGGATCCAAATCAATGTGTTTGTTGATAGAGTCCTGAAGAAGGGCCTGTGCCCGAAACGTCGAATCTCCTGTTCCCTGGATGCTGCCTGACCTGCTGTGCTGTTCCAGCAATAAAGTTTCAACTTCCGGTTGGAATGCCCCGCTTCTAGGAATCCTCATGCATGTCTCTGTTTGGCTTGTCCGAGGATGGATGTGTTGTCCCAGTCGAAATGGTGTCCTTCCTCATCTGTATGTAAAGTTACTAGTGAGAGTGGATCATGTCTTTTTGTGGCTAGTTGATGTTCATGTACCCTGGTGGCTAGGTTTCTGCCTGTTAGTCCAATGTACTATTCTTGCAAGGTATTTTGTAAATGACATCAGTTGCCTGCAGAGTCTTTCAAATTCATTAGCTGCTGATTTAGTGTGTTGCTGGTAAACTACATTGAGAAAGCCAACGCACTACTTGCAGATACCAACACTTACCAACAAGTGGCGATAGACCCGACTCCACAACTGGAGAACCAAATCACAGCCTTAGTCAAAAACACTTCAGAAATCTGGAGAAATAAATAAGACCGACTTCCAGAAAATGAAACCAGATGGATCCAACACACCATGCTTCTACGGATTACCCAAAATTCACAAACCAGGAGCCCTCCTCAGACCCATAGTCTTGCTACCTAGAACAGCAACTTACAGATTGGTTCAGGTGCTACACCAAAGACTAAAACTTAAGTAATAAACTAAAGACTTAGTAGAAGACTCATGCCACTCCATCTACTCGACCCAAGAATTCCTGAAGACCATCAAAGACATCAAGATAGTAGAGGATGAAATAATGTCTCCTTTGACATAACAGCCCTGTTCACATCCATCAACATCAACCTGACCAAGGAAACACTGACTACATGATTAGAAGAACCAAAAGACACATACACCAAACACCACTAACTTCATCAGCAAAGATAATATTATAAAACCAGTGGACCTATGCCTTACCACACACTTCACCTTCAACAACAAAACCTACAGACAAATCAACGAACAGCCGTGGGATCTCTGATATCAGGGTTCTTAGCAGAGGCAATAATGCAGAGATTCAAACAAACAGCTCTGCCAACCATCCAACCCAAACTTTGGATCTGCTATGTGGATGACACCTTCATCATCACTAAACAAAACAAATTAGAGAAAACCTTCAAGAGCATCCCTTACTGGCATAAAATGCACTGAAGAGGAGGAAAACAACAACAAACTGCCATTCCTAGATGTCGCAGTAGAGCAAACAGCCAACGCAAAACTTCAAACCAGCGTCTGCAGAAAAACAACACATGCAGACCAAATACTGAACTGCAGAAGCAACCATCCCAACACCCACAAATAATGCTGCATTAGAACAATATTTCAATGAGCCAACACACACTGCAGTACAGAGGAACTACGCAGAGCAGAGGAAAATCACCTGTACAGTGTATTCAAAAAGAACGGGTACCCAATGAACTCAGATTTCTCAGCAACAAACACCAAAAAACAGACAAAACCTGTCCAGAAACCCTAGCCACTCTCCCCTACATCATCTCAGAAATGACCACCAGACTACTCAGACCCCTTGGCATCATGGTAGCCCACAAACCCACCAACACACTAAAACAGCAGTTAATAAGCTTGAAAGACCCTATACAGACAACAAACAAAACTAATGTCATTTGCAAAATACCTTGCAAGAACTGTAACAAACACTACATTAGACAAACAGGCAAAAAATTAGCCACCAGGATACATGAACATCAACTAGCCACTAAAAGACATGACCCACTCTCACTAGTAACTTTACATACAGATGAGGAAGGACACTTTGACTGGGACAAAACTTCCATCCTAGAATAAGCCAAACAAAGACATGCATGAGAATTCCTAGAAGCATGACATTCCAACTGGAACTTTATCAACAAACACATTGATTTGGATCCCATTTACCACTCCCCTGAGAAAAAGAACCGGTAATGACATCACCACAATAAATGTCGTCACCACAGGAAGTGACATCACCATGGGAAATTACATCACCAACCCAAGGAAACCTAAACACATGAATAGAAAGCAGGCCATGCCACCAGCACTTCATCCAGAGGTTCACTGATGATGTTACCTAGTATGGTGATGAAATGAACCTTCCAGTTCAGCGAGCAAACCGACATCCAGAACCTCAACCTGAGCTACAAATCTTCTCAAAACCCATTAACCCAATGACTGTAGTAGTACAAAAGAGCAGCTCACCACTACCTTGTCAAGGACAGTTAGGTATTGGCAAGAAAAGCTGGCTTAGGTAATGACATCCATATCCCATGAACAAATAAAGAAATAACTTGGGCTTTTGTTTTATAGATATTTACCCTGAGCTTTTGAGAAATTTAAGTCAAGAAATTACTTTTCGCTGGTTTTGGGGGTTGGTAGTGGCACCTCTAATCTGGACCTCGCGAAGAAAGTGAATCCACAGATAAGGTTTGATGCGACCAATCCTTTGAATCATTTTAATATCCATTTTTAAAAGAAGTGTTAGTCCCGAGAGATTCCACATTAGTTATAGTTTATACTTTATAAAGTTATGAATATGACAAGCCTTTTCTGGGCATGACTTTCTCTGAAATGCCTAGGGGAGTAAGGTTTTCTGTTGAGAATCCTCCTTTGTTTGGAAAAAGCTTCTCTCTTCTGTATCTTGTTCCACGTGCATTTCATGGTGAAGTCCAAGAGAAGGACTTCAATGTACAGGTAGACTGTAAAGTGAGATTGGTAGTGGACCTCATGAATATGAATTCATGGAATGTCAATGAGATAGTGTTTTGGAGCAGCTTGTGGTTCAGCCCACGTAGGAACGGGAAATTCTGGATGTGATGTGATGATGTGTAATATGGCAGACTTGTTTAGGGAGCTTAAGATGAAGGAACCCTGAGGGGGCAATGACCATAATATATTCAAATTCACTGTGCATTTTGAGATGGAGTAGCTGGAATCAGATGTAACGGTAGTACAGTTGAGTAAAGGTAACTGCAAAAATATGAGGTTGAGCTGATTGAAAGGGGAAAGTGAGGACTGTAGCTGCTGGAGATCAGAGTCGAGAGTGGGGTGCTGGAAAAGCACAGCAGGTCAGGCAGCATCCAAGGAGCGGGAGGATCGACGTTTTGGGCAAGAGCCTTTCATCAGGAAGCGGGTGGATCAGCAATAGCAGTAGTTTCTAAGGGTAATTTGGGAAGCGCAACAGAAATTCATCCCAAAGAAGAAGAAACATACTGAGGGGAGGACAAGGCAACCATGGCTGACAAGTAAAGTCAGGGATAGCATAAAAGCAAAGAAAAAACAATCAAAGTAGTGAAGATTCATGGCAAGCCAGAAAAATTGGAAGCTTTAAAAAAACCAGCAGAGGAGAATTTGAAAAGTAATAAGGGGTCAGAAGATGAAATATGAGAGTAAGCTAGCTAGTAATATAAAAAGATTGCAAGAGTTCTTTAGATATACAAAAGGTAGAAGAGAAGCAAGAGTGGTCATCAGTTTTCAGAGTGGAACACATCAGCAACATACCAGGACTTCAAGACAGTCAGGGCAGAGGTGAGTGTAGTGACCATCATTAAGGAGAGGGTGCTGGGGAAACTGAAAGGTCTCATGGTGAATAAATCACCTGTACCAGATGGACTGTACCGCAAAGTTTTGAAGGAGATAGCTCAGGAGATTGTAGAAGCATTGTTGGTGATCTTTCAGGAATCATTGGAGTCAGGACAGGTGACGGAGGACTGGAAAATGATTAAGGTATTACCCCTGTTTAAGAAGGGAGGGAGGCAGAAGACAGGAAACACTTAGCCAGTTAGTTTAACCTTGATCATTGATAAGATTTTAGAGTCTAGTATTAAGGATGAGATTGCAGAGTACTTGGAATTGCATTGTAAAATAAGGCTGAGTCGGCATGGATTCTTCAAGGCGAAGCTATGCCTGACAAATGTATTAGAATTCTTTGAGGAGATAATGAGCAAGTCAGACAAGTTAGTGGACATGATTTATTTGGATTTCCAGAAAACCTTTGACAAAATGCCACACACAAGACTATTAGATAACATAAGAGCCCATAGTGTTAGGGTCAACGTATTGACATGGATTGAGGATTGGCTGACTGAAAGAAAGCAGAGAGTAGTGATAAAGGGATCATTTCAGGATGGTAACCAGTGACTAGTGGAGTTCTACAGGGCTGGAAAATGTGTTGCTGGAAAAGCGCAGCAGGTCAGGCAGCATCCAAGGAGCAGGAGAATCGACGTTTCGGGCATAAGCCCTTCTTCAGGAGTTCTACAGGGGTCAGTGTTACACATTAAGGATCTGGACTAAGGAACTGAGGGCATTGTTGCTAAGTTTGCAGATGACATAAAGATAGCTGGAGGGCAGGTAGTGTTAAGGAAGCAAGGAAGCTGTAGAAGGACTTGAACAGACTAGGAGAGTGGACAAAGAAGTCCCAGATGGAATACAATGTGGGAAAGTGTGTGGTTATTCATTTTTGTCGGAAGAATAGAGGTATAGACTATTTTCTATTTGTGGAAAGGCTTCTGAAATCAGAAACACAAAAGCGACTTAGGACTCCAAGTTCAGAATGCTTTTAATGTTAACCTGCAGGTTCATTTTACAGTTAGGAAGGCAAACAGAATGTTAGCATTCATTTCATGAGGGCTAGAATACAAGAAGGGCTTGTCATAAGAGGAACGGTTGAGGACTCTTGGTCTGTACTCGAAGGATAAAAGGGAATCTCATTGAAACTTACAGAATAGTGAAATATCTGGATAGAGTGGATGTGGTGACAATATTTCTGGAGTAGGAGAGAGGGCATAACCCTCAGAGTGAAGGAACGGCTCTTTAGAACTGCGATGAAGGGAAATTTCTTTAGGCAGAGGGTGGTTAATCCATGGAACTTATTGCCTTGGAAGGCTGTGGAGGCCAAGTCATTGATTGTCTTTAAGACAGAGGTAGAAAGGGTCTTGATTAGAAGAGGATCAAGGATTAGGGGTAAAGGCAAGAGAATGAGGTTGAGAAGGGCCGAGTATCTTAATTCTGCTCCTATAACTTATGGTTTTATCTTATCGGTCAAGTGATCCGCTAAGTATCATTCGTTTCAGTTCATTTGTTTCTGTTATTCGATAGAACATCATGAATAGTTCACATGAAACATTAAAATAATGTTAAGTGACATTTTGCTGTAAAGTAAGGCACGTCATATGGACTTTTGGAATACCTTTTGATCAGTCAAAAATCAAAAGTAACAAGAAAATGAGAGAATTGCTATGTCATCTCTTTATTACTTTATTACAGATTGAGCTGTAAGATCTTCTTTGTTTGAAACTTAGTAAATGATTGATGAACTTCATGGATGGAACACTACATTGGACAGTTCATAATAAAATGTCCTTTCTTTAATTTACAGACTGACCCAACATGAAATACTTCATGGGGATCGATGTGGGAACTGCAAGTGTACGAGCAGCACTTGTAGACAACCATGGCAAAGTGCTAGTTCAGGCTGAACAACCAATCCAAATTTGGAAGCCACAGCCTGACTACTATGAGCAATCTTCTACTGATATATGGGAAGCGTGCTGTACTGTTTCAAAGGTATAATTATAAGATGATATATGTGACAATATTGAACAAAACAACTATTCACAGACCAGACTATATTTCTGTAACATAGGAATCCTGTACCTTGTCCGCTACTGGCACTTATGCCAAATACAAAGAACTACAGTTTAAACCACTGAAATGTAACATTGTAGTTTTCTGTCAACTCTCACTGCATTTATAAAAAATAATGAAAATATTGCAACAATAACCATAGTCGTTATGCCATTTGGCATGAGAACTGTGATTACTAATGCAGCATTTCTATCATGCTCTTAGTGAATAATTGGCAAAAGGTTTTCCCCATAAAACCAATATTTCCTGGCATAAGATTGGAGTCATTATTATATTTGTTCTAGATGGACTGGATGATGAGCCATTGGCAAATATCACTGTTGTGCTTGGAAAAGGAAAAGCCAATTGCTGCAGACACAGTCATTTAGTTTAATAATTTTCTGTAACTGCCTTGTATTTTTCTATGTTGTACTTCTACATTATATTTAACTGTTTTTCAACAGCCTGAAATTTAATCTGTGACTAAGAATAAGCTGTTTACTCTAAGAGATCCAAGAGTAGAGTGGCAGCTGCAGTAAATACAAAATTTCATACAGTGGCTTATTATTATTTCAGTAACTTACATGTAAAGCAAATATTTTCTGCTATCATCTTGGACTCAGGCTCTTATTTTAATTGGATATTGAGCAAAAATAAGTCCCCTTTGGATTGTCAAAAACCTAATTGACTTTATAAGTGACTGTGTGTCTGAATTGGAGAGTACATCAAGTGCCAACATATGAAAATTCTGTGGCATTTTTGATCTGCTTGGTACTTTTAGGGGTGGGGATGGGGGTTAGGGATGGTGGGGGTACGAGACAAGCAAAGATCAAGTTTGCCACTGGGAATAATTTGATAAGTAGCAACTTTTTGAGATTTTTGCATGTCACCCTGTTATCTGATCAGATTGATCTGGTGATGCCTAAGAAGATGGTTTTTGAATTATGTTTTAAATCCATTTATGACAATGTTTTCAAATTCACTGTTCTCTCCCCACAAATAATCATCAGAGTGTAGTATAAAGACACCGGAAAGCTCATCCACATAGTACCAATAAAACATAGCAGTGTTTCCTCTCAACTAGAGATAGCCCAGTTTTAATAATGATGTGGAGGTGCTGGTGATTAAGGTGGACAAAGTTCAGAAAGCTTGTACTTTCAAGTGAACCTGTTGGACTATAAACTGGTGTTGTGTCAGTTTTAATAAGGCAGACTACTTAGAAGTACCAACTTCTGAAAGCAACATATCGGCCATATTCACATTAATTCCAGGGTGTCCCTTACGTTTGAATGGTAAAGAAGCACTTTCCTTTTGAGCTGATCTCCCTCAGCAATGCTTTAATATTAGTTGATATACATTCCCAAGTGTTTGTTGCAAACAATGCGAAGAAAATCTTCAAAATTGCCTTTCATGCACAAGGTGAACCTACCATTATATCTTGTGCCACAAGCATCTCTGTAGCATTTTAAGCCCTTTACTGAGGGTTCTTTTCCCTCAGCTATGAGATAGGACTGGCCTTTCCTGATCTGGCAGCTTTGTGTATATACCAGATTCTCTCCAGCCTTACAATTCTTGCTGTTCATTAACTTTTATTTATGATTTTGCCTTCTGTTTAATTTATAGCCACTCAGACTTCCCAGTCAGATCTGCTCCTGCTGGAATTCCTGGTCTTCTTTTTTGCCTTCGCTCTGCTTTTGGAATGATGTTCCTTTCCTATTAATAGGATTTCTTTCAACAGTTTGCTCTCAGTATCATGATTTGATTTTAACCAACTTTGTAAAATGCATTTTTGTACTTCCCGCTCCCAATCCATGGCTTAACCTGCTGTCTTTCGTCTTGTATATTCAACCAGTTATATTTTCTCGTTGCCTTCCCTGTGTTACTCAAAATAGTCGTTTATCTTCAATGACTAGCCCCTTCTGATAAATATTTGATTATAGTACCCTGTGATGAAAGATGTATGATTTTTATATGTTAAAAAGATTCTTAAAGAATTTGGACTTTAAACAAATGACATATGGGTTTTGGTTCATTTTGTGTGAAGGGGTTAAATAGGTTAATCTTTCTGGAACCATGATTTTAATCCAATACATGTCTTCTAGAGTTTAATAGAATTTTTCTTATGGTGTGGGAGTTATGACTGGAGAGGAAACATATTAAGCCATCAGCTTAGCAGAATTTAGGATGAGCAGTTTTTAAAGAAATTAGTTCAAATGCTTTTCAATTCTGTTCAAAGGAGACCTGACCAAAATCAGGTGCAAGTATAGTCTCTCCAGAAAAAGAGATTGTTCAGAGCAGTTAAAGTATTAAGTTGCCCCAGTGTAATGGTTGTAGTTTGAGAAAATTTCCCATCAGGAGTACTGGTTAGAACTCTGCAAATTATTCAGACCAGAGAAGAACTAAAATCTCAGTTCCTTGAATATTCAAGGGGAAGGATTCTTAGCTCACAGAACAGGAATTGAGAAGATGCAGTTTTGTCAAACCAACAAATTTAACAGCGTAAGAAAGGTTTTCTGGATTTTGAGTAAGTGATGGTATTGGAGAGTAGGTGGGATTTTACTTTGCTGTGTCTTTTGAAATATTTCCAGCTATGTTATATTCGGAGAGCTTGGTGTGGTTTGTTATATTTTTATTTCCTTTATGTAATAAATTCATTTTATTATTAAAATCTACAGCCCATCTGCCTATATTTCAGTGAAAGACTTCCACTTTAATCTTTTAAAAGCCGAATAGTATCTATCAAGCCAGATTTCACTCTGGAACCTGACTTGTCTAGTTGTAATAGTAACAGAGATCATAAGAAATTTTGGTCATTGTCTTTAGGAGTTGATGGCCTCATTTTGATCATCAGGGCTGACCTATTTTCCTTCTACAAGCTGTTGATTGTGACAGTCTGATCCTCATAGTTCTGCAACATATTGTAATGGGAGGTACCTGGTTTCTTGTTACTTTCTATAACTCCTCTAGAATCTGCAAATCGGTATTCCATATCCAACAATCTGAAAGTCTGGTCCTCATGCTGTACAATTATTGTTTTTCTGCCTTCACCAATAACATTTCTGAGGCCTCTCCACTATTTAAACTGCTTTCTTTTATAATTTAGAATATCTAATTTATAATTGAAACTGGTTTTCAATGGCCATATTTTATGTCTTAAGGCTTGCTGAATTCTTTCTGAGACTACCGCATTTATGAAAACCTTTCTGCCTGCATATAGTGCATTCAAATTGTTTTTAGTTTCAGTAATCTTGGCGGCACAGTGGCTCAGTATTTAACACTGCTGCCTCACAGCACCAGGGTCCCAGGTTCGATTCCAGCCTTGGGTGACTGTCTGTGTGGAGTTTGCACATTCTCCCTGTGTCAACATGGGTTTCCTCTGGGTGCTCCGGTTTCCTCCCACAGTCCAAAGATGTGCAGGTCAGGTGAATGAGCCATGCTAAATTGCCCATAGTGTTAGGTGCATTAGTCAGAGGGAAATGGGTTTGGGTGGGTTACTCTTCAGAAGATCGGTTTGGACTTGTTGGGCCGAAGGGCCTGTTTTCACACTGTAGGGAATCTAATCTAATCTAATCTAATCTTTCTGAAGCAAATCTCTGTTAATGTTAAATAGCAGAGGTTAAATACTGGCTAGACAGTGTCTGCAAAAATACTTTTCCAGTCACAGTTTTCTTTCTATTCACATGCTGCCATCTCCAATGCCACTTGTTCCTGATATTTATATATACACCCAGTCAAGAGCTCCCCGTATTCCTTAATTAAAATATAGCTGTTAACTCCTTTCTAATTCAGTTTTGTCTCTTGGGCACAAACAGAAATTGCTGGAGAAACTCTAGTAGCATCTGACGAGATAAAGCAGAGTTAACATTTCAAGTCCAGTGACCTTTCTTCAGGCACTTCTTCTGAAGAAGGGTCACTGGACTTGAAATGTTAACTCTGTTTTCTCTCCATAGATGCTGCCAGACCTGCTGAATTTCTCCAGCAATTTCTGTTTTTGTTTCAGGTTTCCAGCATCCACAGTTCTTTGCTTTATTTTGGTCTTGAAAAGCCCGGCCAGGCTTACCAAATACACGAAGAAGAGAAATTATGAAGGAAAAGGGAGGAAAACATTACAAGTAAAGAAGTTTTACATTGTGAATGGTTTCTCCCCAACTCTGAAACTTGAAAGGTCAAATGAAGAGCTGGTGGGAACCAAAGGAAACAGCTCATCAGTGTTTATGCAAAAATGAAGGTTATAAGATAAAAGCGAACAACTAATTTTATTCTTGCATATTTTTCCTTTATCATATAGAGAATAGCTCAAGTAGCGAATCTGTGCTATCTCCGAGGAATTGGCTTTGATGCTACCTGTTCTCTTGTTGTACTTGATGAAAGATTTGAGCCTGTAGCAGTTAATGCAGAAGGTAAGGCTTCACACATTCCTATCACAAATATATACATATATATTTGTTATGCATTAATTATTTCATGGTTAAAGCATTTTTAAACATTGTAACAATAATTTCACTAGTATCAATAGTTGTGCACAGGCATAATCAGACATGACAATATCATGTGTTGTCATATTATATAAAATAATTTAACGTGGTCATCTAGTTAGTAAATGGAATCTATACAAAAGGATATTTAAGACAGTAAATACCTCATTCCTTCAAGGAATAATGAAGTCAGGATTTTGACTAGCATTCTGAAATATGGGAAAGCTTTCTGACCACCTTCACCAAAGGTCAGAGGTATAATGTAGTACAATACAAGATTAAATAAGGATCAAAAGTATCATTTGTATTGTCAAACAACCATTCATAACATGAACTAAATATAAAGCTTAAGAAAATAGTTACACAAATACCACAACACTCAGAAAAATCAGGAAAACAACAAGAAAGCAGAGGGAAAATATTAAGAATTGCAAAAATTCAGTAATATGACAGTGCAGGTCCCATCTGTCCTATTTTGCAGACCACAACAAAAAACTTTACTGGAAAATAGAAGATGAAGTTCAATTACCAACACTAAAAACAATGTAAAGAGAAATGATATATGTATTGCAGCAAAATAATATTCCAAATTTGTCAAAATATAGGTTTTGGGATGGAAGAACAAGGTACATATATCTTCAGAAATTTTAATAGATGAATAAAAGTATGACATATACAATTCTCTGTCTTTCAGTATTTGCAAGGTGGTTATTTTTCTGGTTTATTCATTCTTCAAATATGCAAATGTTGTTTTTTTATTGTGTCATGGCATTTTGTACGACAACAGCATATTTTTGGAACAAATTTTATCCCTAAAATTTATCCACTTTTTTGTTTGATGATGCTTGGAACTTCACTGCTAGGTGTACAGACCTTAATTTCTCATTGTAGAATTTGGCCACAACTTGGTCTCCAACCCAATGCAGTGCATTATTGCTATCAAACTGTTAGGCAGGAGTCACAAGATAGTAACAAACTTTGCTGGACATCCAAGCCTGTGGATGGCTTGATGGCTGATAGAGTCAAAGGCCATTAATAGATCAATAACAGTCATGAAGAACTCTTTGCGTTGTTATGTACATGTTTTATGAATTTAGGGTGCAACTAGAATCACATCTGTAGTTTCCCTGAATGACCAGGAACCTCACTGGGTCTCCGGAAAGATGCCTTTGTTGACAGTATAATGAGCAGGCGAGGAAGGGGTACTCAGCTTCCCTCTCTTCAACCTGCCCAGTTGGCGCAACGAAGATTTAGATTATTTTAGTGTCTCTCTCTTTCCCCAGTTGAAATATTTTCATCAAAAACCAAGAGGGACCAATGACAAGGTTTTCTTTATGAAATGAAGAGCAATTTTATTAACTGCTAATCCTGAGAAAAGTAATGATGTCAAGCACATCGTTGCTTCTCTCTTACTCTTTCTGTCTGTTTGTCTCTCTCTCTCACACATACTCACTCACCTCACTCTCTCAAATCAAACCTTTTGCTGTGTTTTTCTCCCCAGAGACACTGTCAGATCTGCAGTATTTTACTTTATTTGAAGAGAATCCTCAGTGTTGGTGCTGCATCCTTACTTTCAATTTCTATCACTGCCAAAAGTGTCTCCTTGAAATATAAAATTATTTGTGGATTCCATGTTTTTAGGTTTGTTAATTTTAGATGAAGTTCCATCTCCAACATGTGAGCATTCTCATTCATATATAAATCAAAGTAGAAGATTCATGAATCCTCTCTGGATCTGGTTCCATCTGACTATAAGGCCATAAGATATAAGAGCGGAATTAGGCCATTCAGCCCATCAGGTTTGCTCCACCATTTGATCATGGCCGTATGTTTCTCAACCCCATTCTCAATATTCTGACCAATAAAGGAAAACATACCAAACGCCTTCTTCACTATCCTATCTACCTGCAACTCCACTTTCAAGGAGCTATGAACCTGCACTCCAAGGTCTCTTTGTTCAGCAACGTTCCTTAGGACCTTACCATTAAATGTATAAGTCCTGCTAAGATTTGCCTTCTCAAATTGCAGCGCCTCGCATTTATCTGAATTAAACATCATCTGCCACTTCCCGGCCCAATGGCCTATCTGATCAAGATCCTGTTGTAATCTGAGACATCCCTCTTCACTGTTCACGACACCTCCAATTTTGCTATCATATGCAAACTTACTAACTGTACCTCTTATGCTCACATCCAAATCATTCATGTAAATGACAAAAAGTAGAGGACCCAGCACTGATCCTTGTGGCACTCTACTGGTCACAGGCCTCTAGTCTGAAAAACAATCCTCCACCACCACCCTCTGTCTTCTACCTTTGAACCAGTTCTATATCCAAATGGCTAGTTCTCCCTGTATTCCGTGAGATCTAACCTTGCTAATCAGTCTCCCATGGGGAACCTTGTTGAACGCATTACTGAAGTCCACATAGATCACATCTACCACTTTGCCTTCATCAATCCTCTTTGTTATTTCTTCAAAAAACTCAATCAAGTTTGTGAAACATGATTTCCCATGCACAAAGCCATGTTGACTATCCAGTCCTTGCCTTTTCAAATACATGTACATCCTGTCCCTCAGGATTCCCTCCAGCAACTTGCCCACCACCGAGGTCAGGCTCACTGGTCTGTAGTTCCCTGGCTTGTCCTTACCACCCTTCTTAAACAGTGGCACCACGTTAGCCAACCTCCAGTCTTCCGATACTTCACCTGTGACTATTGATGATACAAATATCTCAGCAAGAGGCCCAGCAAACACTTCTCTAGCTTCCCACAGAGTTCTCTGGTACACCTGATCAGATCCTGGGGATTTATCCCCCTTTATGTGTTCCAAGACATCCAGCACTTCCTCCTCTGTAACATGGACAGTTTGCAAGGTGTCACCATCTATTTCCCTACAGTCTATATCTTCCATATCCTTTTCCACTGTAAATACTGATGCAAAATACTCATTTAGTATCTCCCCCCTTTTCTGTGGCTCCACACAAAGGCCACACTGATGATCTTAGAGGGGCCCTATTCTCCCCCTAGTTGCCCTTTTGTCCTTAATGTATTTGGATTCTCCTTAATTCTATTTGCCAAAGCTATCTCATGTCCCCTTTTTGCCCTCCTGATTTCCCTCTTAAGTATACTCCTGCTGCTTTTATACTCTTCTAAGGATTCACTCGATCTATCCTGTCTATATCTTAATATGCTTCCTTTTTCTTAACGAAACCCTTAATTTCTTTAGTCATTCCCTATACCTACCAGCCTTTCCTTTCATCCTAACAGGAATATACTTTCTCTGGATTTTCGTTATCTAATTTCTGAAGGCTTCCCATTTTCCAGCCGTCCCTTTACCTGCAAACATCTGCCCCCAATCAGCTTTTGAAAGTTCTTGCCTAACACTGTCAAAATTGGCTTTTCTCCAATTTAGAACTTCAACTTTTAGATCTGTTCTATCCTTTTCCATCACTATTTTAAATCTAATAGAATTATGGTTGCTGGCCGCAAAGTACTTCCCCCACTGACACCTCAGTCACCTGCCCTGCCTTAGTTCCCAATAGAAGGTCATGTTTTGCACCTTCTCTCGTAGATACATCCACATACTAAATCAGAAACTTTTCTTGGACACACTTAACAAATTACTCTCCATTTAATCCCTTAACACTATGGAAGTCCCAGTCTATGTTTGAAAAGTTAAAATCCCCTACCATAACCACCCTATTATTCTTAGATAGCTGAAATCTCCTTACGAGTTTGTTTCTCAATTTCCCTCTGACTATTAGGAGGTCTATAGTACAATCTCAATAAGGTGATCATCTCTTTCTTATTTCTCAGTTCCACCCAAGTAACTTCCCTGATGTATTTCCAGGAATATCCTCCCACAGCATCGCTGTAATGCTATCACTTATGAAGAAAGCCACTCCCCCTCCTCCACTGCCTCCCTTTCTATCCTTCATGTAGCATTTGTATCCTGTCAATTGCCAGGATTAAGCTGCCAATCCTGCCCATCCTTGAGCCATGTTTCTGTAATTGCTATGATATCCCAGTCCAATGTTCCTAACCATGCTCTGATTTCACCTGCCTTCCCAGTTAGGCCCTTGCATTGAAATAAATGCAGTTTAATTTATTAGTGCAACCTTGTCCCTGCCTGCCCTGACTGTTTGACTCGCTTCTGTTCTCAACTGTACCAGTCTCAGAATGACCTCTTTCCTCACTATCTCCCTGGGTACCACCTCCCCCCACCCCCACAGCTGTAATCTTCCCGAGCAGCTCTAGCAAATCTCCCTGTCAGTATATTAGTCCCCTTCCAATTTAGGTGCAATCCGTCCTTCTTGTACAGGTCACTTCTACCCCAAAAGAGATTCCAATGATCCAAAAATGTGAATCCTTCTCCCATACACCAGCTCCTCAGCCATGCATTCATCTGTTCTATCCTCCTATTCCTGCCCTCACTAGTTCATAGCACCGGGAGTAATCCAGATATTAGTATTCTCGAGCACCTCCTTTTTAAATTCCTGCCTTATTCTCTGTATCTTCCCTTCAGAATCTCAACCTTTCCCTTTCCAATGTCATAGATTCCAATGTGGACAATGACCTCTTGCTAGCCTCTCTCCCCCATGAGAACATTCTGCACCCTCTCTGAAAAATTCTTGATCCTGGCACCAGGGAAGCAACACACCATTCTGTTTTTTTCGCTGGTGGTTACAGAAACGTATGTCTGTACCTCGGACTAGAGAATCCCCTAACACAATTGATCTCTCAGAACCTGACATACCCCTCGTTGCATTAGAGCCAGTCTCAATACCAGAAACTTGGCTGTTCGTGCTGGTCTCCCCTTAGAACCCATCATCCCCCTAAATTTTCTAAAACAGCATACCTGTTTGAAATGGGTATAGCCACAAAAGATACTTGCATTAGCTGCCTATCTCTCTTACCTTTCCTGGAGTTGATCCATCTATGTGACTGTATCTGAGACTTTTCCCCTTCCTATAACTGCCATCCATCACATACTGTTGCTGTAGCAAATTTCTCATTGCTTCTAACTGTCTCTCCAACCGATCCACTCGATTTGATAAGATTCACAATCAACAGCATTTATGGCACATATATTCCACAATAACCCTTAAACTCTCTTTAAACTTGCACATCTGACAAGAAGCGCTTATCACTCTCCTAAAGGCCATTTTTGCTCCTTCACAATCTACAGATCCAGAAAATATCACCATCTTATTCCTCTACAAACACTACCCCAGGTTAAATTAATAATTATGGCTGATATTTTAAGTTTAATCAAGAGACATATCTCCCAAAACATATAATTAAGAAAGATTTCTCTCTACTCACTACTGCAGACTTTCTGTAGTTTACTTAAACAATTAACTTATCTGATTCTGTGCTGTGAACTTCGCCCAACAGTTAAACTTTCTCCCGAGGGCAAAATATTTAAACCTGATACAGTTATAAGCCTGGATTATTTATGTTGGTGGTCTGAGGGCCATAATGATGGATGTTCCCTCATTTTGTTGTTAGTACATTGCATTGATACTGAATTGCAGCTAAGTGCAGGATAATTGGCTTAGACATTGTTCATTGGCAGAAGATCTGAAAAGGAGTAGGCATAAGATGGTGAAGCCATGAACAAGTAATATCCGTTTTTCACAATTATTCAACACCATGTTTTATCTTGAGGATTTCTGACTGCTGATTTTTGATGCTGGTTATTACTGCTGCTGTGGGCAGGTAGGAGCAGGAGGATTTATGCTGTTATTTCTGCAAGGCATGTGCCCAGGATTTGTCAAACCAATTTAAATGATTGGAATCCATTAATGTAGGCACATTCTTGTCCAGTCAGGTGTATGCACTTGAAATTAAATGGTCTGGGGTCTGCCTGGCGGAATTAAGGTTTATGTTTCTAATTTCTGGTTGGTTTGATGGAAATCTTTTCCTCTGTGAGAGATGATGGGTTGCAGCCTCAGAATTTTGTTGAGGTCAGATGAAATCATCTGCATTTCTTCTAATGGCTCAAGATGCCAATTCTGGAAAGGGGAAATCTGTCACACATGAAATTATCCCTTGCCAGTAATGTGGGATGAAGCAGGGCTGGCATCTGCTTGGAGCTTCTGAAACCACATGTCATGGTGGCAAACTGCTGACCACAGCTGGTGTTGCATTGTGCATCACTCATCAGCCAGAATTTCCTCACTTGTGATTTATAAGTAGGGTTTTTATGCTTCTTCTCAAAGTAGAAGAATTAGAAATTGGAATTAAATTAGAAATTTGGGTTCCCTGCTGCTCTTGTGTCAAGGATAGCCAGCTGTTTCACATATCCATGAGGATGCAAATGTCTTTTGTCTTGTGTATATGCCTCAGCTAGCAAAGTTGTCTTTGTTTAATTGATGCTAAACTATTGTATTTCCCTTACCTGAAAAGATAGGCTGGCGTTGTTTGAAGACCACCAATGGTTTTGTGTGAAGGCCGTAAGAGTTATCTAAGAGTGACTTGAGAAGAACATCTTCAGCCTCCCTGTGGAGAAGTGTTTAGTCCCTCCAGGCACCTACAAAAAGAAAAGGCAGGAAAAGGATGGTGATTACACATCTTTGTGTAGTTTTTGTTTTCTAGAATCACTTCTGATTAATGTTAAAAGACTCTGCCATGAAATAGATGAGACAAAAAACTTTTAAATTAGGCACTATTAAGTTGATGACATGTGGCAGAAAAATCTGACTTGAAACTTTCCTTCATAACAACCTCCTGTGTCCTGGCTATTAAATTATACCAAAACAAAAGATTGTTAGGTGGCAAAGAAAAGTTGTAAGTTAAGCTGCAGGCAAAATAATTTAAGAAGTTTCACCGACAGCAAATTTCTAGGTGAATTTTGATTTTTAAAAAATATTTTTCTCAATGTTGACAGGTGCTTTATCATCTATCCTTATGTTTTCTGCAGTGGACCTCCCAGACCACTGCTTTCTAAGTAAATCACAGCATGCTTCCTTTCATGAATATTCTACATTTTTGTGTTTCTTGAGGGTGAAGAGATGCAAAATTGGAAGGCTAGCCTGGTAAGGCAGCACAGATGCCTTACTCGCCATCATCCATGCCAGAAAGTATTGAGCGAAGTCCCAGTTAACTGATTGTGGAGACTGTTCATCACAATAAATTTATTCGCTTAAGTGGGAGAGTTGATCTACCTTCACATGGTCATCCAGCAGCAGTATGAGTGGCCACCATGGTTTTATTGATTGGCAGGAATCTCCAAGATGTAAGAAGTGATAGAATGCATAAATGTAATCATGCATCTTTCTTCGATTAATTTGTGACCATTGCATGATGAAAATGCTTTTTGGTAGCAGTCTGAATAACTTCATTTTAAGACATCACGTGCTGTGAAAATTCTTCAACCGAGAAAGTCAGGTTTCTTGATGATGTCTGGAAAGTCATAAGCATCAATCACAGTGGTAAAAGATGTCTCTGGTTTTTCAGCACATTACTGGTCAGTATAATGATGAACAATATTTTCCTCTCAGACATATTTATCATGGAAAACATAACTAGAATTTAAAAGTGCATTTCAAGTTCATAAGCTGAATTGATGAGTGAAGGTGTGACTCTTCAAAAGAGTCCAGCTGGAGCTTTACAAATGTGCTAATGTGTTACCTTTACTAAAATGTTAACCTCGCAACACAACCTTACCACTAAGGTTTCCGAGGACTCACGGGCAACCGAGAGACCAACAGCTTGCAGAGGATATGGAAGGCACTTCATTGCCAGTTGCAAAATACTTCTGCGCCACTTTGATACAGAGGATCTTCATTTCACCACCACCTCTGGTCACTACCTTTATGACCATCATCTATGTTAGCTGCTTGAAACATCTCAAATAATATAATCCCATTCATTTTGAATGAAGCTATTTCCAAATATTCTGGCAATAATGTATACATGCACAATATAAGTTGTATGAAGATTATGTTTGTATTCAGTGTTTTTTTTTACTATTGTGCTTCCCTTTGATTCAATGCATCACATGAATTTTTACCGTCTAAGGTAATGCTTCTTCAATGGCTGAAATATGAGAGATGTGACTGGATGCTGTGTGTTAAGAGAGATTGAGGTAATAATCATCTTCAGTAGTTGATGAATCTTTTGCAGGATAAACCTTTTATAACATTTCATGAATAATTTCACCATATTCTTCCTGACAAAAAATCTGATGATAGAAGAAGTAATATGAGGTCAATTTGAAAGAAAAGTTGCCCAGGACTTGGAAAAAAACTTCTGAAGGACAGGATTAATTGATACCTGGAAGGCAGGAATTGATCATTGATAATCAGCACGGAGTTGTTAGAGGGAGATCTTGTCTGACTAATTTAATGGAGATTTTTGAAAATGTGGTTGATGTGGTTTACATGGACAAGAGTAAGGCCTTTGACAAGGTCCCACATGGAAGGCTAGTTCAAAGGGTAAGACTCCATTGGATCCAAGACAAGTTGGCAGGCTAGATCCAAAATTGGCTTTAAAAAAAGGAGGCAAAGAATGATGATGGAAGGTTGTTTTGTAATTGGAAGCCTTTGTTTTGTAATTGGAAGTCTATGACCAGTGTTGTCCAACAGAGATCAGTGTGGGGACCTTTGCTGTTGATTACTTACATTAATGTTTGGTTTTGAATGCAAAAGGTTTAATTATTAAGTTTGCAGATAACATGAAAATTAGTGGTATTGTTGATACTGGGGGGATTGTGTCGGGCTACAGTCTGATATCAGTCAGCTGGTAGACTAGGCAGAGCAATGGCAGATGGAATTTAATCCTGAAACGTGCGAGGTGATGTATTTTTGGAGGTCTATTAAGGGCAGTATGTACACAATGATTGGTAGTTCCTAGGGAGTAGTGACAAACAAAGGAACTTTGGTGTACAAGTCAATAGATCCCTAAAGGTATCAGCACATGTAGACAGAGTGGTGAAGAAGGCTTACTAGATGTTTTCCTGCATTAGCTGAGGTGTAGTATATTGGAGCAAGGAAGCTTCTTCAATGGCAGAAATATGTGAGATGTGACTGGATGCTGTGTGTGAAGGGAGACTGAGGTAGTCCTCATCTTCAGTAGTTAATTAACCTTTTGCAGGATAAACCTTTTATAACATTCCATGAGTAACTTATACTATATTCTTCCTAACAAAAAAAATCTGATGATGGAAGCACTAATATGAGGTCAATTCGAAAAAATTGTCCAGGACAGTTGCCCAAAAATATCAGCTGTTTTGTTGTTGCTCCAGGGCATGATGTTAACTATTTGAGGAAATAGAATATAGACCAGTAAAGCACAGTACAGGCCCTTTGGCCCACCGAGCATTTACCTACAACCTAGCCTACACACCCCTCAATTTACTGCCGTCCATGTGCTTGTCCAGCAGTCGTTTAAATGTCCCTAATTTCTTTGTCTCTATTACCACCGCTGGCAGTGCATTCCACACACCCACCACACTCTGCGTAAAGAACCTACCTCTGACATCTCCCCTATACCTTCCTCCAATCACCTTAAAATTATGACCCCTCCATAACAACCATTTCTGCCCAGGGGAAAAGTCTCTGGCTATCTACTCTATCTATGCCTCTCATTACCTTGTACACCTCTATCAAGCCACCTCTCTTTTTTCTTCTCTCCAGTGTGAAAAGCTCTAGCTCACTCAACCTCTCTTCATAAGACATGCTGTCCAATCCAGGCAGCATCCTGGTAAATCTCTGCACTCTCCCTAAAACATCTATATCTTTCCTATAATGAGGCAACCAGACTGGACACAATATTCCAAGTGTCGTCTAACCAGGGTTTTATAGAGCTGCAGCAAAACCTCGTGGCTCTTAAACTCAATCCCCCTGCTCATGAAAGCTAAAACACCATACGCCTTCTTTACAGCCCGATCAACTTGGGTGGCAACTTTAAGGGATCTATGTACGTGGAACTCAAGATCTGGCTGTTCCTCCACACTGCCAGAATCCTGTACCTACTGTTAGGATCTTTGTCATGGCGACCTTGCTGAAAGGAGGAACATATATGGGTGTTGTTGGGAGATGGAATCTTCAATACTAGCTTGGCATTTTTCACAGTTGAGACTGTATTGTTTGGAGATAAATTTATCGATCTTGTCCTTCCATTTAAGAGGCCACAAACATTGAATCAGATTTAATACAGCAACTCCTGCTCTGAGCCCAGTTCCCTGTTGAGACTGAGTGACTAGTAAACTTTGTCATTTATGTGTTTCCTTTATTATCTTGGGGGAGCATGTTATTAAAGGAAATTAGAGCACTCCTTTACTACGTCAATCAGAATCAGCATTTCCAAGAGATTTCTACTGAAATAGTGAATTGGTATAATGATCTCTACTTTTCACATCAGTGACTTGCTAATTTTTTGTGTTTTTTTATATTTCCATGAATTAGTTTGCAGCTGATATCCGAATTTAGCACCAATAAGACGTAAGAAATTATCAGACAGATCTCACATAGGACTCTTGTAGTTAGTAAATAAAATTTCTTTGGCAGTTAAAGACATCCTCCACTCTCAGTGCCTTAAAATACTGGGCAAGGGATCTTGTGACATAGTTGCACTGTCTGTATCTCTGAGCTGTGTGGCCTGGATTCAAGTCCCATGTGCTCCAGAATTACTGTGCGCAATGACAGCTCTGAATGAGTTGATTAGGAAATATATAGAACATTGGGCACTGATAGGCAGACTAGAATATGAAGGCCATTTTTGAAAGGGCACGAAATGGTGGGAAGGAAATCGCTGATGATTGGCACATCAATAGGGGGAGTCCTGTGCACCCTATTTACATATTCCCCCACCCATCTATCACCATGTTGCACAGCACGTGCACCTATCCAGTCTGTCATTTAAAAAGCATATGCAATATGATTAATTGGATCAAAAAGGTAACATAGATTGTTACTCAAATGCTATTTTGTAAATGTTACTGATTTCAAAATATAGTTACCTTAAGTTTACGGAAAAATATTGTTAAGTTAAACTTGCTATTACTGTGTATAAAAATAAGTTCACTGTTATTTGTGTACAGGTGGCATGCATGCTAGTGCATGTTTAATCTGTGTTTTCAGACTGATTATTAAAGAACAGATTCAGAATCAAACTTCATCTTTCAAAAGTCTATTTTGTAATATGGTATTTCCATTTTAAACATATATTGTTGCCAATTTTGCCTAACAAAACTCAAAAAACGCGAAGTGCAGGTTTCCCTGGTTTTGCTTTGCTCGATTATAGATGTGGCTGTATTCATCTATGTTATTCAAAATATGGTTTTGGATTTGCTTTTCTAAGGCAGGGATGAAATGATTGGAAAGTTAGTTTCATTGCCAAAAAATAATTGCTACTCGACAATGTGTCGTGATATTTGGAATGCAGCTTCTGTTTCTTGACATATTGTGGGAATCATGTTATTGAAAGTTGTGTTATGCTGTGGTTTTGATGATTTTCTGCTTCACATAATGCAGGCATAAACAACAGGAATGTTATCATGTGGATGGATCACAGAGCAGTTGATCAAGCAGACCGCATAAATCAAACAAAACACCATGTGCTAAAGTATGAAGGTGGAGTAATGTCTCCAGAAATGCAGCCACCTAAACTTATGTGGTTAAAAGAAGTAAGTCTTTTTTTAAATCTCTTTACTACAAATAAGAGGTATTGAAAGCAATGCTAAGCAGAAAAAAAATTTGCAAGTGTATCTGTTTTTGCATTTTTATCTTCTTTACAACTGTTATTAAAGAAATATCCCAGGAGAATATGGAACTGAGGTTATTACTCTATATCAGCACTATGTAAGTTAATGTATAAGTATAATTTTCAACTAAACGTCGAATGGAATAAATCTGGCAAAAAGGCGAATTCTACAGGAATATAAAACAGAGTGCCGACATCTACAAGTGTGCTTCACAGAGAAAGCTTATGAGGCTGATTTGGAGTTAACAGATTAAAATTCTCCAAACATCATCTTATTGTGTGAGCTCGATAGCTATATGCCTTTCTATCTAAAATCACTATTGTTATATTTGTCTTTTGTGCTGAAATCAAAACTATTTTCAGTTCCAGACATTTGTGTCAAAGCCCAAACTTCACTCCCAAGATAAAAGATGGGTGTGGAAAATCTGACAAAGGTGGGATACCTGATGAGACACAAGGTCACTGGTTCATGTTTCTAATTCCAGTTACTGGAAATTTGCAAAATGGGTTGGTTGAGGACAGAAAATTCCCATAATAGGAAGTTCCTTATCCCAAGCCTCTAATACACCTTCAAAATAGGTATAAGCCTGAATCTGGCTCACAAATCAATGGAGCGGCAAAAGAGAGGCACACTTAGTGGTTTAAGCCTAGGTTCTGGCTTCAAGTCTACATTGTAAAGCTGATAGATTGACAACTAATCACTCATTTGCAGATGAAGCTAATTGTACAGGAAAGACCATTTTTCAGTAAGTAAATGACCAACTCATGTCACTTTTCCCATTGCCTACATTTGGCAAAAGCTCAAGATACCTACATTCTCATGTGGGCACTCACATGTGGCTCTGAACTGAGATATCACTGTAGAATCTGGAGTAGAAGACCCTTGATCATCACACCATGAAGTGGGGTTGATAATATTGTTCCTATTCCAGACAGTAGGACAGCTGAGGACTCCCAAAAACACTATGATTTCAAATAGAAATTGGTTTAATTAGCCTCGTGGTACAATTTTGGTACAGTTTTTCTTATAGGTTTATAAATTGTTCCAAAAAAAAGGCTAAGAGGAGAAGTGGGACTGATTATGGACCAAAAAGAGGATTTATGTTTGAAAGCAAGGGGTGTGGATGAGGTAATAAATTAATACTCTTTTTAAAAATCTGTCTTTTACAAAGGAAGAAAATACGGCCAACTCATGGTGAAAGAAGAGGTCTGTCAGACTATTGGAGGATTTAAGGTTGATAAGGAAATAGACTATATATACTAAAAGTTAATAATGGACAAGGACCATTATTATGCAGCCAAAGTCACTTTTTTCTTTTTTTTCTTCTTGGGATATGGGCATCATTGGCTAGCACAGCATTTATTGTCTATCTCAAATGGCTGTGGAGAAGCTCATGGTGAACAAAGTGAGAGTGGAAATTGCTTGGCATTGTCCATATTTTTCTAATCATCCTTTAACTCAGGACTGGTGTAAATACAAATAATTGAGTCTTGTTCAGAACAAGGGTGTCAGACCAACTGCTTTAAGCCAGTCAGATTAACTTGGATGGTGGGGAACACTTTGGAAAAAATAATTCAGGACAAAAGCAAGTTAATGAAAGAAGGCCAGCTTGAATTTGTTAATGAAAAAAAATGTTTCACAAACATCTTGAGGTTTTAAATAAGATAGAGAAGGTTGATTAGGGCAATGGTGTTGATATGGTGAATATGAAAATCCAAACATCTGATAAAAAGATTTTGAGTAATGTTAAAGCTCTTGGAATAAAAGAGACAGTAGCAAAATAGATACAAGATTGGCTGAATGGCAGGAAGCAAGGAGTAGTGGTGAATATTGCTTATCAGACTAAAGGACAGTGCAAAGTAGAGATCCCCAGGAATGAGTGTTAGGACCCCTCTTTCCTGATATATGCTAATAATCTAGATCTTGATATACAGGGCAAAACTTCAAAATATGTGGGTGATACAAAACTTGGAAGTATTATGAACCATGAGGAGTATACTTTAGAACTTCAAAGAACATTAATAGCTGGTGGAATGAATAAAAGGTTGATGAAATTTATTGTGGAGGAGTGTGAAGTGATACATTTTGGCAGAGAGAATGCACAGGGATAATATAGAATGAAGTGTACAAATTTAAATCAACGGTCTGAGTCTATATACAGTAAATCCTCTTTATCCAAAAATCAAGACTTGCCAATTTGACTATCTGTGCCAAAAAATGAAAACAAAATTCAACATCTGAGGACAAAACTCACTTATCTGCAATTTATAACCTATTTTTAACCTAATTTGAAACGAGGTCAGCACTCACGAATTTCATCACTCACGGGGTTTCTCAGGAATGAAACCCTTGGGGTTATGCAGGAATGATTATATGCATAAATCATTGAAGATGACAAAACTTTGGGACTTTGATCAGATGGGACAATGGGCCGAGGAGTTAATTTAGATAAATGTGAGATATTGCATCTTGGTAAGGCAAACCAGAGTATGAATTATACAATTAATGATGGGGCACTGGGAATTGTTGCCGATCAAAGAGATAGAGTGCAGATGTATAGTTCCTTAAAAGTGGAATTGCAGGTAGACAGGATGGTGAAGAAGGCATTTGACATGCTTGCCTTCATTGGTCAGAACATTGAGTATAGGAGTTGTAGGAGTTGGGGTGTCATGTTGCAACTGTACGGGACTTTGGTGAGGCCACGTTTAGAATACTACGTACAACTCTGGCCGGCTTTGCATAGGAAAGCTGTTGTTAAAATTGAGAAAGTGAAGATAAGGTTTTGAAGACTGTTGCTAGGACTTGAGGGTTTGAGTTTTAGGGAGAGGCTGAATATGCTAGGGATTTTTTTTCTGGAGTGTTGGAGGCTGAGGGGTGACCTTATAGAGGTTTATTAAATCATGAGCGGCATGGATAGGGTGAATAGCCAATTAGCCAATGTTTTGTTCCTAGAGTGGGACAGTCCAAAACTAGAGGGCTTAGGTTTAAGGTGAGAGGGGAAAAATTTAAAAAGGACCTGAGGAGTAACTGAGGGTGGTGTGTGTATCGAACAAGCTGCCAGAAGAAGTAGGGGAGGCAGGTATAATTAAAACATTTAAAAGGCATATGGGTGGGTACATGAAATGAAAGGGTTTCGAGGGACATGGGCCAAATGCTGACAAATTGGACTAGGTCAGTTGGACTGAAGGTCTGTTTCCTTATGGTATGACTCTAAGTTGATTGAATAATTAATTGACTGTACACATCCTGGGATTTAGTAAAAGAAGCATAGAGTAAAAAAGCAATAAAATTATGTTAAACCTATGTAAAATATTAGTTCTGGACATCACACATTGGAAAGTTAATGCTTTCACAAGATTGATTTCAGAGATGAATAACTTTAGTTGTATGGAAATATAAGAGATATTGGCTTGTTCTTCTGGAGTGGAGAAGCTTGAGAGGAAATTTGATAGAGATATTCAAAATCATGAGGCTCCTTGATGGAAAGATCAAGAATCATACGGCACATATTTAACATTCTGTAGATGGCAACATATAAATCAATTTGATGTATATGATGACCCCATTTTCCAGCTCTGAGAATTGTGTTTGTGCATTTATTGGGAGCATAGGTCTTCCAACCTAGACATGCTAGACTTGGATTCATATTCAACCTCAGTTTTTCTATCTATAAATGCACGTTTTATTTACAATATAACTGTGCAGAAGGGCTGGAGCAGGGATATGCGTTACGAAGATGCATGAGAGTTTAAGACATAGCTACATCGAAAAGACTGCATGGTAAGCAACAAACAGAGCTTGTCTGCTTCTTTCAAGAGCAAATTAAGTAAGAAGCTGGATTCAAGTTAAAAGTTGGAACATTTGTTAACTTGTCAAACAACAATACTGTAGTGAGGAAATCTTATGTTTGTGACAAACTAATGTTAGAATGAAAGATGTTCAAAATGCACCATGGTCTGAACTTAAATGATTCCTGGAAAATTGTCAGAATGGTTTCATTGTCTTAATCATAATACAGTGTCATAATACAGAAATGCAATGTGTTTAAGTGCATTTAAGTAGATCAAATGAAATGCTGAATCCAGCAAAGCTTTCAGATCAATAGCTATTTGGTATAGCTGCCTAAGGAAAAGAATTCTAATGTTGTGGCAGAACAAGAATGCTCAGAGTCCATGATAAGATGCCAGTGACAAAATGACTACTTTCCAGCAGTTCATTGACAGAGAGCAGCAAAACCGTGAGCACCATTATATCGTAATATCAAATGTCCATGAATTTCAATATAATCAGCATCCAGGTTGTGGAGAAGAAATATTCAAAAACAATTCTAATGAAAGTTATATAACCTGAGAAGATAGGTTCACAGTGGTTCTAATCTGTCTGGCTGGTGGAACAAGCTCAAAATATTTTGTAATTTCCAAACATTAAACAAAGTTGAATGTCAAAATCCCTTGGGTAGTTGTTTGTCCAAGTTCATGGCACTGGTTGAATGGATGAGGATAGAGTGAAGTTATAAGGTGGTAATGTGTGGAATAGTTATCTTGGCTATGTGAAGAATGCAGCTTATTAGTGTGGGATATTTTCAGATACTGTGACTGACTAAATCAAGAGATGCCTGCAGATAAATTGCAGCAAAGTTGTAGTTACAAGATTGTGTCTGAAAAATGTGTTGCTGGAAAAGCGCAGCAGGTCAGGCAGCATCCAAGGAGCAGGAGAATTGACGTTTCGGGCATAAGCCCTTCTTCAGCTTATGCCCGAAACGTCGATTCTCCTTCTCCTTGGCTGCTGCCTGACCTGCTGCACTTTTCCAGCAACACATTTTTCAGCTCTGATCTCCAGCATCTGCAGTCCTCACTTTCTCCTAGTTACAAGATTGTGTCTCAACCTTGGCTGTGTGACTCAACTAGCTGTTCATTGAATATGTTCACACTGAATAGAGTATGTGGATGGTTAACAGTGGAAGAAAAAGATGGAAAAAGGAAATCTGTGCTTTCCAAATTGATGTGTTATGTGATTTTGTCATCAAGTCATTGAATGCAATTAAGATAAAAACAATGAGATTATTCAAAATTGCAGACAATCTAATTCATTGAGATGGAGAGAAAGATGTTATATTGTTGAGAGATGATTCTGAAACTGAAAAAAGACTTAACTGATCAAGAGTAAGTTCCTTAAGATGATGCCATTGTTATCTTATGTGTGAGAATGAATTCAATTAAATCCAAAAATAATTAATTTCTTAGGTTTAAAACTTCTTTTTATCAATAATGGTATGTTTTGTATAATTAATTTATTCAATTAATAGTCCTACATTAATTTATACGAATTACTCATTCTTGCCTTTGTTATTGCTCAACTTGACTATTGCAATGAAATCTTGGTCAGCTTCCCTGCAACTTTGCTGTCCATATCCTTGCACCAAGTCTCATGCACTTACCACCCTGTGTTTACTAATCTATAACCCTGTGTTCACTAGCTTACATTGAGCCTTGGTCAAACATTTTCCTACTTTTAAAATTCTTATTCTTCTTTTCAAATCCTTCCTTGACTTCACAACCTCCGTCTCTGTAATCAGCAGCCCCAACATCTTCTAACATATTTGCGCTCCTCTAATCCTGGACTCTTGAGCATCCCTGGTTTTATTCACTCCACAATTACTTGCCATACTTTGAACTGCTCAGACACTTAGCTCTGTAGTTCCCTTTCAGTATCAACCTAAACCACTCTGTCTCTTTATCTTTTTGCTCCTTTTAAGATGCTTCTTGAAGTCACTCTTTTTAACCAAGCATTTGGCCATCTGCCCTGTTTACCATCTTACTTGGCGCAGATTCTAATTTTACTTTGTAATGCTAATGTAAAGTCTGACAACTTCAATCCAGAAGTAGTCCAGCAAGTAACATCTGCAATCTCTTTAAAATACATATTTTTTTAAAGAATGTTTGAAGAAGATTTTTAAAAATTTGCATCAATTGTAAAGGGATCACTTGTAATGTTCTTGGATAATGTGAAATACTGATCCATATCACCTGGTGAATCTCTACCTGGAAGCATTACCAACTGGAAGGAGGTAACATAGGAAAGAACATGTGGCTGGCAGACGCAAAGGAGACCTGGAGTTAGAAGGTGATCAGCACAAAGATGCAGCAGTTCTATGAGCCACTGAGTGAGCAGATTAATAAGTTCTAAACCTGGAAGGCTGTGTGAATAGCTCAGAGATATTAAAGAGCTGTATGTTTTACCAGAAATGACCAAACTATGAAATGGTCTGTTAATGGTTGATATAAAAAGCTACACCATCGGCACTCTTATGACCCAAGGGAGAAAGAGTTTATAGAAATGTGCACTATTGATGATAATTGTCATAAAAATATGAAGATTTTTGTCAGATATGACTCCCTACCTACCAATCACAAATAAAGAATAGCTTGTTCTGGAATTGTGCAGCTATGTAATGCCATACATGCTGAAGGGGAATGCTTGTGCTTGTGTAAGATGTATCTTTGTTATATTGAACAATTTGAAGCAAAATTTACTCTTTTTTTTATTCAAAGTTTAATTGTCTGTTAACTAATGTTTGGTTTACTGATTCATGTAAAAGTAAAAGTTATAAAATGTGAAATCTTGCTGGTACATTTTCATTTGCATGTCATTCAGTAAATTTGGTTATTTTGGTTTATGGCTTCTCCCTAAGGTTATAATGAAAGTACGCTAAGATATTAAAAGTGATACCTAAGAACAAAGAAAATTTACAGCTCAGGAATAGGCCCTTCGGCCCTCCAATCCTGAGCCGATCCAAACCTACTGTCTAAACGTGTCGGTCAATTCCTAAGCATCTGTATCCCTCTGTTCCCCACCTACTCATGCATCTGTTCAGACGCATCTTAAATGAATTTACCGTGCCTGTCTCTACCAACTCTGCTGGCAATGCGTTCCAGGCACCCACCACCCTCTGAGTCAAGTACTTGCCGCGTGTATCCCCTTTAAACTTTTCACCTCTCATCTTGAAAGCTTGACCTCTCGTTATTGAATCCTTCACCCTGGGATAAAGCTTATCTCTATCTACCCTGTCTATATCCTTCATGATTTTGTAAATCTCCATCAGGTCCTCCCTCAATCTCCTTTTTTATAATAAAAACAAACCTAACCTACTCAACTTCTCTTCATAGCTAGCACCTTCCATACCAGGCAACATCCTTGTAAACATTCTCTGCACCCTCTCCAAAGCGTCCACCCTCCTTTTGGTAATGTGGCGACCAGAACTGTACACAGTATTCTAAATGTGGTCGAACCAATGTCTTGTACAATTTTAGCATGACATGCCAGCTGTTATACTCAATACTCTGTCTGATGAAGGCAAGCATACCGTATGCCTTCTTGACCACTCTATCCACCTATGCAGCAATCTTCAGGTTACAATGGACCTGCACGCCCAGATCTCTCTGCTAATCAACTTTTCCCAAGGCTCTTACTTTTACAGTATAATTCGCTCTCGAATTAGTCTTGCCTAAATGCATCAACTCACATTTGTCTGGATTGAAAACCATCTGCCACTTTTCCGCCCAACTCTCCAGTCTATCTATATTCTCCTGTATTCTCTGATAGTCACTTATGCATTCTGCTACTCCACCAATCCTCGTGTCATCTGCAAACTTGCTGATCATACCAATAGTGCCCTCTTCCAGATCATTTATGTATATCACAAACAACAGTGGCCCCAGCACTGATCCCTGTGGAACACCACTGGTCACCCTTCTCCATTTCGAGAAACTCCCTTCAACTCCTCCTCTCTGTCTCCTGTTTCTCAACCAGTTCTTTATCCACCTAGCGAGAACACCCTACACACTATGTGACTTCACTTTCTCTATTAGTTTACCATGGGGAACTTTATCAAATACTTTACTAAAGTCCATGTATATGACATCAACATTTCTTCATCTATCAACTTGGTCTCTTCCTCAAAGAACTCTATTAAGTTGGTAAGGCACGATCTCCCTCACACAAAACCATGTTGCCTATCACTGATAAGCCCATTATTTTCTAAATATAAATAGATCCTATCCCTCAGTACCTTCTTCAGCAACTTTCTCACCACTGGCGATAGGCTCGCTGGTCTGTAGTTATCCGAAATATTCCTACTACCCTTCTTATATAGGGGGACAACATGAGACAACCTTCCAGTCCTCTGGCACCATATCTGTGTTTAAGGATGACACAAAGATATCTGTCAGGGCCCCAGCTATTTCCTCTCTCGCCTCCCTCAGCAACCTGGTATAGATTCCATCCAGTCGTGGGGATTTGTCCATCTTAATAACCTCTAGCCTACCCAACATATCTTCCCTACTTATGTCAACGTGATCCAGACTAATCAAACGTCTATCTCTAATCTCAACATTCACCATGTTCCTCTCCTCAGTGAACACTCATTTCAGCCTATGAAGTCTGCTTCGCTCTGCTTTCAGTATTAGAGAGGAAGAGAACAGAAATTTGGGTCACATATAGACAGGGTGGTTAAAAAGACATTTAGCATGGATGCCTTCCTTGCTCAGTCCTTTGAGTATAGGAGTTGGGAAGTCATGTTGAAGTTGTATAGAATATCGGTGAGACCTCTTCTGGGGTGTGTCCAGTTCTGGTCCCCAGTTGTCGGAAAAATATTATTAAGTTGAAGAGGGTTCAGAAGAGATTTACCTGAATGTGGCCAGGTACAGAAGGTTTGAATTGCAAAGAAGGACTGGTTAGTCTGGGTCTTTTTTCACTGGAGCGTAGGAGATTGAGAGGCAACGTTAAAGATATTTATAACATAATGGTGTTTACTGATACAGTTAATGTTAGGTGTCATTTCCCTAAAATGGGGGATTGCAAGACTAGGGGCACAATTGTAAGGTGAGAGGAATGATTTTAAAAAAGACACGAGGGACATTTTTTTTAACCCGAGGGTGGTTTGTTTGTGGATTTGATACAATTACAATATTTAAAAGACATTTGGATAAATACATGAATAGGAACTGTTTGTAAGGATATGGGCCAGAGGCAGGCAGTTGGGATGAGTTTAGTTTGGAATTTTGCTCAGCATGGACTGATTGCAGTGAAGGATCTGTTTCCATGTTGTATGACTGTATGACTGAATAAATAAAGCGATAGAAGAAGAAAGGACAACCTGAAAGAAGAAGAGAAATAAAGAAATGGGGAGAAATAAACAAATAATAACAATAGCAAAAAGGCATATTCGTTATGGCAGAGCACATGAAAGGTAATCAGTCATGTATATATCAGTCTTGAAAACTGTAGAGTTTTGTTTAGTTGAAGGTAAGGGCAGAGGGGTCAGAGGAAACCAGAACGTTCCAGAGCTTTCATTGAGTTTTCATTATACTTTCATCGAATTATCTATTTGTACATTAATTTACTACCATGGAGGTGGAGGAAAAGGAATCCATAGAATCCCTACAGTGTGGAAACAGGCCCTTCGGCCCAACAAGTTCACATCGACCCTCTGAAGGGTAACCCACATAGACAGATTTCCCTACATTTAACTCCTGACTAATGCATCCATCCTACACATCCCTGAGTATTGTCGACAATTTAGCACAGCCAGTTTATCTAACCTGCACGCCTTTGAGATTGTGGGAGGAAACCCACGCAGACACGGGGAGAATGTGCAAACTCCACACTGTCGCCCCAGGAACCTAGGTCCCTGGTGCTGTGAGGCACAGTGCTGTCCGAGGGATAAATTGCTGTATTGTTTATGTGGGGGAATATTGTAGTACAGAACATCATCGGATTTGGAACTGCAGTTGAATAGAAAGAGTACTGTAATGATGAAAATGCTTTTCAAGAAACTATTGAGAGAGCTTTTAAGAGAGGGTCTTTCTTCCACAGTTGTGGCTGGTTATTCCATGTGGTTGGTGATTTGGAGTACTTCCTGAAGGATTCAGACTGCTGATGTTACATGTGTGTTTATCATCAAGCTTATTGTCATGTGAGTCGAGAGTATGGTGCTGGAAAAGCACAGCAGTTCAGGTAGCATCTGAGGAGCAGCAGAATCAATATTTTGGGCAAAAGCCCTTCATCAGGAATTCCTGATGAAGGATTTTTGCCTGAAATGTCGATTCTGCTGCTCCTCGGATGCTGCCTGACCTGCTGTACTTTTCCAGCACCATACTCTCGAATTCCTGATGAAAGAGTTTTGCCTGAAATGTCGATTCTGCTGCTCCTCAGATGCTGCCTGACCAGCTGTGCTTTTCCAGCACCACACTCTTGACTGTAATCTCCAGCATCTGCAGTCCTCACTTTCGCCTTAGTGTCATATGAGATTGGAGTTTGTATCATTTATTCAATATCCTTAAATATCTTCCATCAGTAGCATAGGATAACTGTTCCATTTTGCTGTTTTAAGACTTTATCTGTGTACAGTTAATGTATAACAAAGATTAGTTTTTTTGTTTAATGTCTCAAAATTGATGCTATGATTGAGGATGCAATGATTTCTATTTTCTCTATATGAATGCTGTCAGACCTGCTGAGTTTCAGCAGCATTTTCTGTTTTTATTCAGATCTCCAGCATCCACATGTTTTGCTTTTATCTATGAATGAGGATCCTGGTTAGGAGGAGTTACTGAATGTAATGATTCTGCTCATCCACAGAGCATAAACAATGTTACAATCAATGCTCTAGAAAAGGAAATAAAAACAAAAAATGCTGAAAATCACAGCAGGTCAGGCAGCATCCATGAAGGGAGAGAGCAAGCCAATGTTTCCAGTCGAGATGACTCTAGAGCTATTGTGAAGTGTGGAGAGGGCAGCATTCATGTAATAGTGGCAGATGGGGGTGGAGTGCTGGAGGAGTGCGGCTACTAATAGCGCTGATTAAGTGATTGGAATGTAAGAATGGCTGAACCAGGGTGTGTCTAACTGCCAAACAGGGAAGATCAGATAGTCTCACTGGGTTGGGGGGTGGGGAGAGAGGACTCCACACCTCATCAGCTCTGATGAAGAGTCATCACGACTCAAAATGTTAGCTTGGCCTCTCTCCATGGATGCTGCCTGACTTGCTGTAATTTCCAGCATTTTATGTTTTCACCACAAGTTTCAGCATCTGCAGTAATTTGGTCCTCCAGAAAAGGGAACATGGAGAGAATAGCTTATTGAGAAAGAATGGAAAAGAAGGGAAGATAGTAATCCTTTGCCTGTGCATGTTTATTCAGTTTCCTTAACAATGCTATTCTCTCCAATTAAGTCTTTGTTGATTTCTGTTTAAGTAAAACATTCAAAAGTAGTGAAATAGAAAGCATGATAATGACTTAGAAATGGTTAAACTTTTGAAAAGTCTGTTCTAGTTACATTTACTTTTATATCTGCACATTCAAGAAACACAGGATAGACCTACTGGCAAAGACTATGGTTACAGTAATTTATTTAGAAATATGAATCAAGTAGAAACAAGTCTTCCATTTGTTGTTCTGATTTGTACATTCTTGCTAAATTCAGTCATGCAATACTTTATTAACTGCATGCTCTGTGGCATCACTGACCATGTCTATTGCTTTCAACAATATTACTAGACAGTGTATAACAAGAGATTATGAAAAAGCAGGTGGAAGGGCAGCTAACTGTCGCTTCTTTAAATTCATTTTCATTTGCAAGTTCCATGTGAGATGTGTTAAATTTTACAATAATTCCCACAAATGATTTAAGTAAGTATACACTACAGAAACACCTTGTTCAAATTGTATTCATAAATGTAATGAAAGGTTTTAATTTTGTCAAATATATTGCTTGACTGGAAAGACTGTTTCTGGGAATTAGCAAAATATAATAATTAGAAAATTTAATAACATGTTTATATTTAAACTTTGGAGTTAATTGATACCATACCAGAAACAGTATATCTTGTCTTTCAAGTTGACATATGGCTTGTAAATGTTTGTCAGATGCAAGTTAGAATTTGTTTTTTTTTGTTCCTTCCTGCCATATCCAGAATAAGTTTTGCTTTCCTCATCTGGTCCTAATAATGCCAGCTGCTGAGCTAATGACTGCCAAATGTGAATTGTTTTCTGTCTGCTTTGAGCAGCTGGAGCCTTCTAACTTTATAACTGTAAAAGAAAAGCTAATGAGGTTCAAGCAGTGGAAGTTCAACAAAGCTAAGGGACTAATGTACATGAGAGTTGGTTAATGCCAGTTGGGCCATGAGTAAATGTATTTTCTAGTTCAGTACTGATTTGTGCAGACCAGAAAGGTTCCAGGTTCACTCTTCAATCTGTGATGCTGTCAGCCAAACAGCATTTAATATTACTGTTGGCCTAATATTCCTGCTATTAAGCAACCATATCTGACAGGACCAAGGGACGTACTTTTGCAATGGCTTCGAAAGTCACCAAAGCACAGAATGTCTTTGCTCCTTAAAGTTTGATACAGTTTGAGGATGAATAGAATAGAAGAAAACAAAAGAAGAAAAAATACTTGTGTTAGAATAACATAAGTCAGTGGAATACAGGATGGATTAAGTCACAGAAGCATAGGGTGTACTTCACATATTATAGTGTTCTTCGCAGAATAATCAGCATGAGTAATATAAAATTGTTAGTGTAGAAATTAACTGTTTTCCTATAGATGATAGACTTTTTGATGAAGGTTGTATTGCTTAACTTTCAGAGTTTAAAAATTTAAAAATAGCAAAGTCAGAGTACTGTGAATACAAAGAGATAATGTAGAAAATTCTAAGTTGGGGAGAAATCTAAAGATAGGCACTTTAATGGCTTGGTGCATGCAGCTTGGACTTGAGACACAACTGCAAGTTACAGTTTGATCCAGTAAGCTGACTTGGTGCAAGTTACATGAATGGGTCAGACTTATATAGTTATTATGACTGATGTGTCAATGTAAGATAGAATCTTAATTTTGTATGCTATAATAAAGCATTCCTGACATCCAAAATTGAGATTCTATCTTATATTGACAAGATCCTGACAAGATATTTTCATTACCAGATAAGCTTGTGTGATTACAAACTGATGCAGCATGTGTCACCCGCATCTCCAGAGCACTGATATTCCGTTTACCAGATTTAACAAGTATGCTACTTTCCATATTGACCTCAAGAGCCATTAATAGAGGGCTTGAGGATTCACAGAAGTGGTTGGCTTCTCTCGTAATCAGGCTATTATTAATCAAACCCATTTTGTCATTTGGACACCAGAACACCAGCTGGAATACTCTAATTTATGAGTAGGAAAAGCTTTTACTCCAATAATGTCCACTGATCTCCAATCAGTGAAGCGGATCCTATCAATTTATGCACAATACGCAGGCAGGGTTCATCCTCCATAATTCAGTTATTTCCCTAATGTTCAATTGAGTGCAGAGTATGACAGGTTGTCTCATGCACATTCCCACAAAAACCAACCTGAACTGAAATATAATAACACTTGTGGTGTTTAGTCAGATCTGGAAGCTGTGCTTTGCATATTCCTGTATGATGTACAACTTTGCCGAACAATGAGGCTTTGGAGAAGGCTTGGTAAAGAAGAACTTTTCTTTAGATGAATACCAGGATGGAGGTGAGGGAGTGCAGAAGTAAAGAGCAGGATCAGATGAGCAGGCGTCCCCACGTTTCAGGTTGGAACCTTTCATCAGCCCTGAATAAAGGTCCTGACCTAAAATGTCGACTCTCCTGCTCCTCTGATGCTGCTTGACCAGCTGTGCTTTTTCCAGTTCCACATTTATCGACTCTAACTTTCCAGCTTCTGCAGTCTTCACTACCTCCAAGTGCAGATGTAAAGGACCATCTCAATGCCTGGTAGCAAGAGATGCAAAGACTAAGTTAATTGCAGAATAATTAGGCTGGGGCTGTTTTCCCTGGAGCGTCGGAGGCTGAGAGGTGACCTTGTAGAGGTTTACAAAATTATGAGGGGCATGGATAGGATAAATAGGCAAAGTCTTTTCCCTGGGGTCAGGGAGTCCAGAACTAGAGGGCATAGGTTTAGGGTGAGAGGGGAAAGATATAAAAGAGACCTCAGGGGCAACTTTTTCACCCAGAGGGTGGTACGTGTATTGAATGAGCTGCAAGAGGAAGTGGTGGAGGCTGGTACAATTGCAACATTTAAGAGACATTTGGATGGGTATATGAATAGGTAGGGTTTGGAGGGATATGGTCCAGATACTGGCAGGAGGGACTAGATTGGGTTGGGATATCTGGTCAGCATGGACGGGTTGGACCGAAGGGTCTGTTTCCATGCTGTACATCTATGACCTGTTTGTTCACCTGCCCTGAAATCTTGCACAAAATCCCTCTGCAGTGACAGTTCTTGTTATATCCCCTCCCTTTATCCTATATAAAAGAACATTGAAACAATTCAGTCAGTTTCTATATCAATGACATACTGACAATGGAGACTCAGAAGCTGCTATAAAACCACACTGTAGACCACATTGCCAAATGCGGTTAAGATGATGAATTTAACTCCTAACACAAAACTTGCCTTCAATTAATTTCTCACTCAGTATTAAGCTATTCTGTCTTTGATATAAGAAAGTTTCCTCAGTCAACTACTATGAAATGTGCATCTCGTGTTTTTAGTAAGGATGCTGGAAAATTTTGTTTGTTCGTGTTGAGGGTCTAAAAAAGCTTATGCTTGGCAACTTCTCGGTATTTAAGTCTGCATGTGCCTGGTATAAACTGTTGCACCCTAGCTACTACCAGAAAATTGTTCCAGTTGATTTCATGGCTTCATGTGGGAGATGACAGCACACATGTTCAAATTAAACTCCTCCGTACATAATACTTTAAACATAATACTGAAATTATTTGGCAAGTTCTCAGCATTACAGTACTGTGATGAAGCTAACTAATGGGTTTCCCTGCTATCATTTGTTGATGACATGCATTGGCTATTTCACTACCTTCTGCTGCACAGTTTGTCAATATCTATGTTGTTGCTTGGTAGGGATGGAGAGTATGATAATATGTAGAGTCATAGAATTGTACAGCGCAGAAACAGACCCTTTGGTCCAATTTGTCCATGGCGGCCAGTTATCCCAACCCAATCTAGTCCCACCTGCCAGCACCTGGCCCATATCCCTTCAAACCCTTCCTATTCATATACCCATCCAAATGCCTTTTAAATGTTGCAATTGTACAAGCCACCACCATTTCCTCTGGCAGCTCATTCAATACACATACCACCCTCTGCGTGAAAAAAGTTGCCCCTTAGGTCTCCTTTATATCTTTCCCCTCTCACCCTAAACCTATGCCCTCTAGTCTGGACTCCCCCATCCCAGGGAAAAGACTATGTCTATTTATCCTATCCATGCCCCTCATAATTTTGTAAACCTCTATAAGGTCACCCCTCAGCCTCTGACGCTCCAGGGAAAACAGCCCCAGCCTGTTCAGCCTTTCCCTATAGCTCATATCCTCATGTACCTCTCTGCTTTCTTCTTCAGCGGGTTCCAAATGCTGAGTAAATGCTACAGGGAAGAAGGAATATTAAGATGGTACTGAGATGTTGGACAGTAAATGACAAGCTTCAAAATGCACTTATGAAGCTTACAGAACATTTGCTGATGTGATTGAAGGACTGTAAGTAACAGTAGCCTCACTACTGTGAATGCTTATAGTTTTTTTCTGGTTGACTAATCTGCAGGGCTTCTTGCTGGGTGAAGATTATTGTATCAGGTAAACTTCCCTGATCTTGATCCTCTCCCTAGCATGCTTCACTACCCAGCTTTGCAGAACAGAGGGTGAAATTTAGTGAGTTCCTGTTGAAAGATACATGGAGATGTGTACAATTTATACATTTGTTGCAACGTTTGAGAGAAGGAGAAGGGGTATGATAGAAGTGAGCATTTGACAGTGATCAATTAGAAAGTAAAATGAGCAAAAATAAGAAGTGAGGAGGGATCTGTGGAGTTGCTGGTCTGAAAAGTGCTAGAATGTGAGAAGACAATGCTGTTGATGTGCGGTATAAAGCAGCAACGAAAATGATTAGGTTGTTTAGAATGAGAAAGAGAGTTGTTGCAGTGAGTCCTTGTGATAATTGAATAAGTAATTGAAGGAAAAAAGAATTGATTGGAGTGGCGGAGAAGCTGAAAGAAGCATTGTCAAGTGTGGTTGACTTGGATGAAGAGATAAATCACCATTGGTACTCTTGTAAGATCATTGACCCTCTTTTTACAAAGGACTTTTGTAATTTTCTTCTGATGTGCACGGCTCTGTTTCACATGGAACCTTTGCACTGCATAGGCCTTCCAAGGTTGCTGTTTAGCAGCATATACATATACAGGACTCTATGTTGTACATGGCTGGTGGTTTTGTGCAGAGAAAATTCCCAGATGGCCTATTTCTTGAGTCAATGAAATGTATGTGCAGCTGTTAACCATATTAAAACAAAACCCCAATGTTAAAATCATCCCAGCTTCATTGATAGTGAGGTAATAGGGGTTTACTGCTCAGCTTGATTCTCTATCTGCCAAATAACTAGTCTGAGTTAAAATTAGGATTATTATTCAAGTGCACAATGAAGAGTGGTGCTTGATTGAGATATTGTAGGCTAAATAATATCTTTTGAAGTGATTCTTTCTAATGAAGGGAGAATCAGCATAGAATGAAATGGTAAAAGGAACTTGGAAATGTGAATTAACTATTATAATTTAGCAACAAAATAAATGGCAGTGCAATTGCAGAAGCCACTAAAAAGACAAATGGATTCCTGATTGGTAAATCTAGAAGCAGACAATTCAAAGGTTTGGTGTAAAAATTTATTTAAGCATTGTTCCTTATTTAGATTACAGTTGGAGAATCATTTTCAATTTTGGAGTGACTACAATTCAAGAAATAATACCAAAGTAATGACATTTCGCTTCAGGTTCACTTGGATACTACCAAGATTTATTAGGATGCTGCCAAAGATGAATGTTTTTAGTTTTGAAATGAGGTGTGAGAATTTAGTACACCTTTTGCAAGACTAGAGGGGTGAAGTGATTAGAATCTTCAACATCATAAGAAGTATTAAAATAAGTCCTTGGAGAAGATTTAAAAATTAATAAACACTTCAGTTGGCTGATGAGATGGTAATGTAAGGACTCAAATGGAAGTTGAGTAAAAAACAATTTAGAGGGTAGTTATGAAAATCTTAGCTATAAACAATGATTGAAGCTGAGTCTATAATTACTTTCAAAAAAGAAACTTGATGACTGTTGGAAGAAGAATAAAGCAAGGTATAGGACCAAGAGGGAGAGTAAGATAAGCCGATAGTTGGTTCTGCTATAACGTATGTTTCTTCAACACAAATTGGATTTAACGTGATTGAAGAATTTAGTCTGTTATTTGTAGAATATAACGCGATTCCGGCACTATTAGATTAAATGGCGTGGTTATTGTTCGATTTTCTTATAATGTAAGATCACACGAGAATGGAACTATCACGTTATATCAGAACCAACTGTATATCATTTGTCTTCAGGCTTAAGCTGATGAGTGGGAAGTGTGTTTTCTTCCAACAAGTGCCAAGCAAATTCTCCAGTTCTCCAGCTTTTCGATTCTGGAGGTTGCCATTGATCAGAAACTGAATTAGATTAGATGTCACAGTTGTTGAAGTAGGTCAGAGCAAGTTATTGTGCACCAGGTAGCTCACTTTTGATCATCACTGCTTTCCCCAGTACAGGACTGAAACAGAGAACTCTTCACTTGTTTTAACTGATGCAATTAAATCAATATTCAATAACCCAAATACCATCCAGGTGAAACCAGTCCATTTGATCTATTCCCTCTCAGCTGCTGAACCATGGTTATGGTCTGTACAAATTCCAGGAGACACAGCAGCAATACACCAAAGTTTCTTTGGTGTCTCCAAAAGCTGCAGCCTCTACCTCTGAGAGAAGGTTAAAAATCACAGAAGTTCTTTTAAGTCACATTCTCGAGATAACTTAAGATTTTATTGAAAAAGGTGACATCTCAGCTCAAACAATGTATTAAAGGTGTGAGGTTAGAGTCTGTCTGTATCCCAATCTTGAGTCGGACTAGTTCTATTTCCAAAGTAGGAATTTATAAAATGTTATATGGATTGATTGCCTGCAGTTTGTATGCTTTTGGAGCAAAAATAGAACGTAATTGCAAATACAATTAACCGAAACTTGCAACCCATTCAAACAAGATGAAAGACTTAACAGCAATCTAGGTTTATTCAATAAATTGTTTTAAGTAGAGTCATAGAGTTATAGAGATGTACAGCATGGGTCCAACTTGTCCATGCTGACCAGATATTCCACCCAATCTAGTCCTAACTGCCAGCACCCAGCCCATATCCCTCCAACCCCTTCCTATTCATATTCCTATACCCATCCAAATGCCTCTTAAATGTTGCAATTATACTAGCCTCCATCATTTCCTGTGGCAGCTCATTCCATACATGTACCACCCTCTGCGTGAAAAAGTTGCCCCTTTGGTCTCTTTTATATCTTTCCCCTTTCACCCTAAACCTATGCCCTCTAGTTCTGGCTTCTTCGCCCACCCCCTCTTCCTCCCAGGGCAGGGAAAAGACTTTGTCTATTTATCCTATCCATGCCCCTCATGATTTTATAAGTCTCTCTAAGGTCACCTCTCAGCCTCCGACACTCCAGGGAAAACAGCCCTAGCTTATTCAACCTCTTCCTGTAACTCAAATCCTCCAACCATGGCAACATCCTTGTAAATCTTTTCTGAACCCTTTCAAGTTTCACAACGTCCTTCTGATAAGAAGGAGACCAGAATTGCATGCAGGATTCCAACAGTGGCCTAACCAATGTCCTGTACAGCCTCAACATCACCTCCCAACTCCTGTACTCAATACTCTGACCAATAAAGGAAAGCATACCAAATGCCTTCTTCACTATCCTATCTATCTGCGACTCCACTTTCAAGGAGCTATGAACCTGCACTCCAAGGTCTCTTTGTTCAGCAACACTCCCTGGGACCTTACCATTAAGTGTGTAAGTCCTGCTAAGATTTATTTTCCCAAAATGCAGCACCTCACATTTATCTAAATTAAACTCTATCTGCCACTCCTCGGCCCATTGGTCCATCTGATCAAGATCCTATCATAATCTGAGGTAACCTTCTTCGTTGTCCACTACACCTCCAATTTCGGTGTCATCTGCAAACTTATTAACTGTACCTCTTTTGTTCACATCCAAATCATTTATGTAAATGACATAAAGTAGTGGACCCAGCACCAATCCTTATGGCACTCCACTGGTCACAGGCCTCCAGTCTGAAAAACAACCCTCCACCACCACCCTCTGTCTTCTACCTTTGAGCCAGTTCTGTATCCAAATGGCTAGTTCTCCCTGTATTCCATGAGATCTAATCTTGCAAACTAGTCTCCCATGAGGAACCTTGTCCAATGCCTGACTGAAGTCCATCTACCACTCTACCCTCATCCATCCTCTTTGTTACTTTCTCAAAAAACTCAATCAAGTTTGTGAGACATGATTTCCCATGCACAATCCCTAATCCACCCTTGCCTTTCCAATTATATGTACATCCTGCACCTCAGGATTCCCTCCAGCAACTTGCCCACCATCGATTTCAGGCTCACTGGTCGATAGTTCCTTGGCTTGTCCTTACCACCTTTCTTAAAAGGTGGCACCACGTTAGCCAACCTCCAGTATTCCAGCACCTCACCTGTGACAATTGATGATACAAATATCTCAGTAAGAGGCCCAGCAATCACTTCCCTAGCTTCCCACAGTGCTCTAGGGTATACCTGATTCAGGTCCTGGGGATTTATCCACTTTTATGCATTTCAAGACATCCAACACTTCCTCCTGTGTAATATGTACATTTTTCAAGATATCACCATCAATTTCGCTACATTCTATATCTTCCATGTCCTTTTCCACAGTAAATACAATGCAAAATACTTGTTTAGTATCGTCAACATCTCCTGTGGCTCCACACAAAGGCCACCTTGCTGATCTTTGAAGGGCCCTATTCTCTCCCTAGTTACCCTTTTGTCCTTAGTGTATTTGTAAAAACCTTTTGGATTCTCCTTAACTCTATTTGCCAAAGCTATTTCATGTCCCCTTTTTGCCCTCCTGATTTCCCTCTTAAGTATACTCCTACTGCCACTAAAGATTCACTCTTCTAAAGATTCACTCGATCTATCCTGTCTATACCTGACATATGCTTCCTTCTCTTTCTTAACCAAAACCTCAATTTCTTTAGTCATCCAGCATTCCCTATACCTACCAGCCTTTCCTTTCACACTAACAGGAATATACTATCTTGGACTCTCGTTATCTCATTTCTGAAGGCTTCCCATTTTCCTGCCGTCCCTTTACCTGCTAACATTTGCCCACAATCAGCTTTTGAAAGTTCTTGCCTAATACTGTCAAAATTGGCCTTTCTCCAATTTAGAACTTCAACTTTTAGATCTGGTCTATCCTTTTCCATCACTATTTTAAAACTAGTAGAATTATGGTCGCTTGCCCCGAAGTGCTCCCCCAGTGACACCTCTTGTACCTGCCCTGCCTTATTTCCCAAGAGTAGGTTGGTTTTTGCACCTTCTCTCGTATGTACATCCACATACTGAATCAGAAAATTTTCTTTACACACTTAACAAATTCCTCTCAATCTAAACCCTTAACACTTTGCATAAAACTGTGATCTTTTGCTATAAATTCTGCATCTTATGATCCTGCCCCACTCTGAAAGCTAGTACTTCCAAATAAACCTGTTGGACTATAACCTGGTGTTGTGTGATTTTTAACTTTGTCCACCCAGTCCAACACCGCCAACACCACACTCTGAGACAAACATGAGCTTGGAGGTGCATGGATACATTGTCACTTCAAGTTACCCTTGAAGTCACATTTCATCCAGACTCAGACATATACAAAAAAAACAAATTAAACAAAAACAGAAATTATGGAAACATTCAGCAGGTTTCTCGATGACTGTGAAATCGAATTACCAGGGGCATGTTGTGCAGTTTCCCTGCAGAACTTCACACCTACCGTTGTTTGCATTTTATGAAAAAAAGACATGAACAAAAAAGAACTAGATGTCCTGATTCCTGAAATTTTCAGAAATGATGGCCCACTGACACTTATTATGCAAAAAGTAGCATTGAGGACCCTTTTCTCCTTCAGTGACATCTTGGTAGCTTTGAAATGGAAGATTGAAGCTCAATTGTTGATATGGATTGTTGTCTTTTTGTGTCAGTAGCCAACTATTGCAGATTGAAATTCCACCTGAGAAGAGCTAACATTATTCGGTTGTCTGTTTGAAACATTGAGGAGAGCCTGCAGAATGCAACAATAAGATCAGATCATCTTGCTGAATGTAAAATCACATCTCTCTCATTCTGCAATTCTTAAAGTTTGGATCTTATCACTGTTACATTTTGGAATACTTCATAGAGACTTCTAATCAAAAGGAACTTTGAGCACCATTTAATCCACTCAGGAAAAACAATGGATTACAGTTTAAAAGACGAGTATCTCCAGACGCTTAACCAATTTGTAACAACTGCAAAGCCACTGGATTTTCAGCATTACTGAAGGAGTATACATATCTTGTTTACCCTTTTACGGTGTTTAAATTTTTTCAGTAAACTCCACCTCCCTCAACCTCCACTTTGTTCTGTTTATGCATGCTTGTATGTGTGCTGCATTTAGTGAAATTTTAAGCTGAGTTTTTATCTTTTTAACAAGACTTTTATAATAAAACTAACATTTTATTTTCAATAACTCAAGATGTAGCATGCTGATTTCTTCATGTAAATTTACATTTTCAACTGTGTACTAAATTTAAATTTGCATCTCTGTGAAATTAACTGATCTGAAGATTGAAATCTATTCACATCTTTATATTCAATTGCAACAATCTATGAAAACAAAATTGATTGCTGGGCTTAGATTTAAGATAATTTTAATCTGATTTTATATATAATCTTTCCATCAGTTTAAGAAGTATTGCAATAAAAATTGTGTGGCATCTGTGGTGAGTTGGCAAGTTGGGTATAAAATCAACTAGGAGAAAGTGAGGACTGCAGATGCTGGAGATCAGAGCTTAAAAATGTGTTGCTGGAAAAGTGCAGCAGATCAGGCAGCATCAAAGGAGAAGGAGAATCGACATTTCGGGCATAAGCCCTTCCTGAAGAAGGGCTTATGCCCGAAATGTCGATTCTCCTTCTCCTTTGATGATGCCTGATCTGCTCCACTTTTCCAGCAACACATTTTTAAGTTGGGTATAACTTTGGTTTGGCTATAGAAGACAGAGGGTTGTTGTAGAAGGGTGTTTTTCTGACTGGAAGTGTATGACCAGTGGCTTCCTGCAAAGATCAGTACTGGGACCTCTTACATTTAAATGGTTTGAATGAAAAATGTTGGTAGACTGATTACTAAGTTTGCAGAGGACAGGAAAATTGGTGGAGTTGTGGATAGCAAGAAGGAATATCAAAGGACATGGCAAGATATTGATCAGCTGGAAGGTTGGGTGGAGTTTAAGCTGGACAAGTGTGAGATGATGCATTTTGGGAGGTCAATGCCAGAGGAAAATATACTGTAAATGGCCGGATTCTTCAGAGTGGTGATATATAAAGGAATCTTAGGGTGCAAGTCCATAGCTCCCTGAAAGTTGCAATAAAAATGGCTAAGGTGATAACAATGGCATACAAATGCTTGCCTTCATTGGTTGGGGCATTGAATATAAAAGTTGGCAAGTCATTTTGCAACTCTATAAGACTTTGGTCAGTCCACGTTTGGAATATTGTGTGCAGTTCTGTTTGTTGCACTGCAGGAAGATTGTAGAGGCTTTGGAGAGAGTGCAGACGAAGTTTACCAGGATATTACCTAGATTAAAATGTACCAGTTACAAGAAGAGGTTGGTCAAACTTGGATTGTTTTCACTAGAGTGTGAGAGGCTGAGGGGTGACCTGATAGAAGCAATTACAACTATGAGGGACATGGATAGGCTGGATAGTTGGGGTCTCTATCCCAAAGAGGAAATGTTAAATATTAAGCTAAGCCGCCAGACCTGCTGAATTTTTCCAGTTATTTCTCTTTGTGGGTGTAATGAACTGATGTTATTCTCAACAGGTCGGTTGGATTGGGAGAGATAGTAATGTAAATTCAAACATGGCCTTTTTATCTTTCAGTTAAGATCAGAAACATTGCTAAGGAAAGGTTTGCCCCTAAAAACTGAGACGTGAAATGTGCCATTTATTTGCACCTGTGCAAAGTAATGTTAGTAGTATATAATATGCAATGAGTAGTTAGGATATAGATGCACTGCCTTGAAGTATGGTGGAAGTAAATTCAATTGAGACATTGAAGGGGTCATTCAATGATTATTTAAATACAAATAATGTATAGATTACAGGGAAAATACCTGCCAAGTACAAATACTCAGAGAGGCAGTGCCAACACAATGGGCTCACTGGTCTTCTTTTGCTTTGTAACAATCCCATGATCCTATAAACTTTATGCTGTCTGCTAATTAAAATGACAATAGTATGCAATCCAGTTCAAAACATACTGCTGGGTAACTGCATACCTCAGGAGGAAATCCAGGCAGCTGTTTAAATAGGCAAGCACTATTTAAAGGTGGAGTTGATAAAATGTAGAGCTGGAAAAAGTACAGTAGGTCAAGCAGCATCAGAGGAACAGGGAAGTTGACGTTTCAGGTTGGAACCTTTCATCACTACTATTTAAAGGTAGCTTTCATTATGTAAAGGCAGACTGCCATCTTTAAAGGTGATTTGTATTCCAACTGCATCAGGTACTTGATTTGGATGTGGAAGAGTTTGAGTAGGAAGAGGATTCAGAAATGTGCATTTGGCTAGAAGGTATTCCCAGGGTTCTCCATAGCAGCATTGGACAAAGAGAAGAGAGATCCTCTTGCCTTCAGACAGATATTGTAAAGGAAATGGGAGCAGATAGTCATTGTGGTCAATGCTAACAGTCTAGAATATTGTGCAGTACAGTTCAATGAATGGTTGAGGTCACAATGTATCATCAAAGGCTGCTTCCTTCTGAATGAATCAGTAGCCTCAGTCACTGCTCTATTCATCACATTTCCTTCACTCACCTACCCAGAGTCTCAAACAAACAAAGCTCAAATTAACATTAACACTTACATGTCTGAAAGCCTCATTTTCACATTGCACAACCTATATCATCAATTCTGCTTTAATAGGCATTTCACCTGAAAATGATAGACCACAGTTGCTAATGAAGTTTTCTTTTTCATGCAGAGCTGGGTGGCCCATAGTTGGAAGCAGCAGCAACTAACCAGTGGGAAGTGGAACCACTGATTCCCAACAGGCCCTGGGATAGGGCAGTACACAGGGGCCCAGAATTCATACCTAATTCAGCTACCTAATTCATACCTAATTCACTCACATATATTCCACTTTTCTCTCAATCCACAGTCTCCACAAGAACAGGCAAAAGTGCCCACAGGATAGGCACTAATGAAATATGTAGGAAGATTCATTGATTTTTAAAAATTAAATGGTCCATTCTGATGTATACATTTAATTTTGAATATTTGTTTTGTGTTTTTTTTTTATTTTTGCTATGCGGCCCAGCTGTTGTTCTGATGATCAGGAACAGAGGGGAGGTAAAGTAAGGTGTGTTCCCTGATATCATAATTGGATGACATTCAGAACATAATTGGATCACCGATGACCTGGCCAGAAAGGAGTATGATAATGGAAAAACAAAGCAGATCAGGCAATATCTGTGGAGAGAAGTCATTAGTGTTTAAGACAATGGCCTTTCATCACAAATAATGAAAGCTAGAAATGTGATGTTGGCTGTCTCCTCTCTTCCTTCTTTTTCCTCTAGCCCTCCACATCCTCCTTGCTCTGGTCACTGTATAGCTGGCAGCAAGGACTGTACTCTTATGATAGACCGGTTCTGTAGCCTTCAGCAGACCATCCTGAATCCTGGCACCTTTTCTTCTAAGTATTGAAGCACTCTTTCAGTATGGCCCAGGCAATATTGTTTGACGTCCCTAATGTTTGATTTGTTACATTTTCTATGACAGAATGACTTGTTGTATGCATGCTGTCCACATGTGCGTATGTTGCACACCCAAGCCAGGAGTCCACATCAAAGGGTGTATCTTGTCACCTAGTAACCACCATACAGTTTGTTGTTGTGGTTCAAGTGTAGATGGGATAGTAAACTGCTGTAGAATGAAGACACTGTAACTGCTGAATGGGTAGCAGGAACATGATATGATGCACATCATGCTGCATATCTTATCAGTTTAAAATTCAGTTGCCTAATGCAAGGTAATAAAGTACTTGACTCAGCTGACTGAGGGACAGTTGTCAGTCAAACACGTGAAGTCTGTCAAACACCTTACTCCTTAGCCGCGCCTTGCACCCTATCTGCTTATAAACTGAATTTTTTCCAGCCACAGTCAGTTCTGAGGAAGGGTCATTTGACCTGAAACGTTAACTCTGATTTGTCTCCACAATTGCTGCCAGACCTGCTGAGCTTTTTCAGCAATATCTATTTTTGTACATGAAGCCTGAATAGTATTAATGATAATAATTGTTATTATTACAATAAGAAGAAGAATAAGTGTTAATTACTACTGAAGCTTAGTAAGTATGAGTCATCAGCTCTATTTAAGGAAGTATATGACTAGTAAGGTTTGCATGGCCAGGAATGAGAGATACTGTCCAGAGTGAGCCAAGCCTAAGTGAGTATATAGTTCAGGGAATTTGGGGGCAGCATTGGAATTCAAAACAGAGTGGAATAAGTGTTTTTTTCTTGGATTTTTTTGGATCATAGTTTGGATTTTTAAGAAATGGGATAAATTGAAGTCAAGGATCGTGGACCCTGCACAAAAGAGTGACATTCTGGGAAAATCTTAAGTTCATTGGTTGGTGAAGCTATTAATTTGACTATTATAGATTACTTTTAGATTCAAGGTAAATGGGAAAATATTTACAGGCTACAAACTAAACGAGCAGTACAAAATCTTTAAATATCAAATTAAGAACTAATTAATTGAAATAGAGATGCCAGGTCAGGCAATGTGTTGTAACTGCATGATGTGGGAGCTGGTGGACCCCATTGTGATTCAGAGTGACCACATCAGTAGCAAGTGTTTGAAGAACTCTGGCTATAAGTTGATGAGCAAGTTATGAATACTGATACATTAGGGAGGGAGAGAGTTACCTGGACACTTGAGTTTCAAGTGCAGAGAGAAAAGAGAAATGTGTTTTTGATCAGGTATAGTATAGTCAAAGGAATAGACACTGTTCCTTGTGGCCATGATTGAGAGTCTCAAATGTCTGGTGCCCGGGTTCAGGATATCTCATTTGGGCTGCAGAGGAGCTTGAAGTGGGAGGAGAATGATCCAGTTGTGGTGGTCCACATAGATACCAACGATATAGGTAGAAAGTGCAAAGAATTTCCGATGAGGAAATAGGAGTAGCTAGGAACTAAATTAAAAAGCAGAACCAAAGTGATAATAATCTCTAAATATGTCCTGAACCACAAGCAAATTGGCACAGGGTCAACAAGTTTAAAGAGGAAAATGTGTGGCTCAAAGGTTGGTGTGTAAGAAATGGGTTTAAAATCATGGGACATTAGCATCAGAACTGGGCAAGAGGGAGCTGTTCCAATGGGACGGGCTCCACCTAAATCATGCTGGGAAAAAGAATCATGGTGTGTCATATAGTTAGGGTTGGGGCTAGGGCTTTAAACTAAATAGTGGGGGGTAGACTCAGTTGCATGGAAAATTATGGAAAAAGTGAAAAGGGGGAGTAGGGTTCAGCAAAGGTTATTTAATTTTCCAGAACACAGTGGGATAGAGAGTATGGAAAGGGTCAGGGATTTAATTTCAGGTATAGCACAAAAGAGGACAACAATGATAAGTGGGGCAGTCAACACAGGACTGAGTGTGTTGCAGGTAGCATACAAAACAAATAAATGAGCTTGTAGTGGGGGCAGATTGAAATTGGCAGGTATAATGTTGTGGGTCTCTTAGATTGGCTGCAATGGGATCAGGGCTGGGGACAAAATATCCAATGGTACACGTTCTATCGAAAGAATAAGCAGATGGGCAGAGGGGCTGGGGTTGCCCAGGTCTTTAGAAATTAAATTAAATCAATAGTAAGAAGTGATACAGAGTTGGAAGGTCTAGAATCTGTGTCAGTAGAGTTGAGAAACTGCAAAGGACGAAAATACCCTGATGAGAGTTGTGTGCATGCTTCCTAGTCAGGATGTGGGGAAGGGCATAAATCAGGAGATAGAAAACGCATGGAAGAAAGGCACCATTACAACATTGGGTGGGGGGAGGAGCCTTTAATATGCGAGTGGATTGGGAAAATCACATTGTTGGTGAACTTCAAGAAAAGGACTTCGTTGAATGTCTATGATTTTTTTTTAGAGCAGCTTGTGGTACAGCCCAGGAGGGAGCAGGTAATCCTGGATTTGGTGATGTGTCATGAAGCAGACTTGATTAGGGAGCTGAAGGTGGAGAAACTCCAAGGGAGTAGTGACCATAATATGATAGAATTCACCCTACAGTTTGAGAGGGAGTAGCTGGAATCAAATGTAATAGTTTTACACTTGAGTAAAGGTAACTATAAAGACATGAGTGAAGAGATGTCCAGAGTTGATTGGAAGGGGATTCTAGTAGGGAAGAGGGTAGATCAGCCATGGCGGGGTTTTGGGGATAATTCAGGAAGCACAGCAGAAATTCAACCCAAGGATGAAGAAACATTTTAAGGAGAGGATAAGACAACTATGACCAGAAAAGAGCAAATGCTGGAAAATCTCAGCAAGTCTGGCAGCATCTGTAAGGAGAGAAAAGAGTTGATGTTTTGAGTCTAACTGACCCTTTGTCAAAGGGTCAGTTAGACTCGAAATGTCAGTTCTTTTCTCTCTTTACAGATGCTGCCAGACTTGCTGAGATTTTTCAGCATTTTCTCTTTTTTGGTTTCAGATTCCAGCATCTGCAGTAATTTGCTTTTATTTTTAAGACAACTATGGTTGTCTTTAAGACAAGTTGATAAGACAACTATGGTTGACCAGGGAAGTCAGGGACAGCATAAAAGCAAAAGATAAAGCAAACAATGTTGTGAAGATTAGTGTCGAGCCAGAGGATAAAGTCAGAAGTCACATGACACCAGGTTATAGTCCAACAGGTTTATTTGAAATCACAAGCTTTCAGAGTGCTGCTCCCATGTCTGGTGACGTCCATTTCTTTGCACTCGTCCATTCTATCCTAGCTCCTCCTTTGCTGGTTTGATGATGATATTGCAATTGGTCTTGAGAGCATGGTTGGCATTGCGTTGTGCTTGGATGACATTCTCGCCTATCTTGTGAGTGCAGCTGATGAATCTGAAGTTGATGCATCTCCTGACGGCTTGACCACACATGTCGAGCCTAGGGCAGTGGCCTTCTGAAGGGGTCCAATTCAACTCTTTCTTTTTTGGTTTTTGCACTGAAGATCTGTCTTTCGACTATTTGTTAGTTGTCTCATTGGTCTTGTGGCTGACATCTTGGGGTTTGTGGAAGAATTTCCAGAGCCTCATTTGCCTTATGAATTCCTCTGCATCTGCTGTGAGACCAATGAGGTCCATTTTGGTAGTGGGGCAGAAATTGAGGCTTTGGCTGAGAACTTTGATTTCGTCTGGTTGAAGGGTGTGGTCAGACAAGTTGGCAAGGCTTTCCTGAGGTGGTACCAATTTCAACTGTGGAACTCCCTGGGGGAGGCTGGTTAATTCTGGTGGTGACACCAAGTTTCTCAAGTTTCTTCTTATTGGTGTGCATGTAAGTGGTGTAGTTCTGTTGCCTCATCTGTTTGGCAATGTCTCGTAGCTGGTCCACTGTGATCTGAGTACAAGCTGAGAATATGAACTCCATCTTGATTTCAAGGTTGCAGTGTCTGCTGTAGAGCTGGTGTATGAGATGATTGAGGAGTGTGCGAAAGTGCAACAGTAGAGTCTGTCAGCGTAATCTGTGTTATAGGTCGAATTTAGTAGACTTGTGATCACACATATCTTGGAGATCATGCATATCAAATTGATCACAATTTGTGGTGTCAGTGGCAGCCATGATTTGAAGGTCCTGGTGTTGGACAAAGTCAGAAGTCACATGTCACCAGGTTATAATCGAACAGGTTTATTGAAATCACAAGTGGTTGGAGCAGCCATTTCATGTGATGAAGGAGCAGTGCTCCGAAAGCTTGTGATTTCAAATAAACCCAAATTAAAAATCATACAACAACAGGTTATAGTCCAACAGGTTTATTTGGAAGCACTAGCTTTCGGAGCGCTGCTCCTTCATCAGACGGTTGTGAACTATAAGATCATAAGACACAGAATTTAAGGCAAAAGTTTACGGTGTGATGTAACTGAAATTATATATTGAAAAAGACCTGGATTGTTTGTTAAATCTCTCATCTTTTAGAATGAACATGTTACAAAGAGAACAAAGAAAATTTACAACCCAGGAACAGGCCCTTTGGCCCTCCAAGCCTGAGCCGATCCAAATGTACTGTCTAAGCCTGTTGGTAATTTCCTAAGCATCTGTATCCCTCTGTTCCCCACCTACTCATGCATCTGTCCAGACGCATCTTAAAATGAATCTACCGTGCCTGCTTCTACCAGCTCTGCTGGCAACGTGTTCCAAACGCCCACCACCCTCGGTGTGCCGCGTGTATCCCCCTTAAACGTTCCGCCTCTCACCTTGAAAGCGTGACCTCTCATTATTGAATCCTTCACCCTGTGAAAAAGCTTGTCACTATCCACCTTGTCTATACCCTTCATGATTTTGTAAACCTCAATCAGGTCCCCCCTCAATCTCCTATTTTCTAATGAAAATAAACCTAACCTACTCAAACTTTCTTCATAGCTAGCACCTTCCATACCAGGCAATATCCTTGTAAACCTTCTCTGCACCCTCTTCAAAGTGTCCACATCCTTTTGGTAATGTGGCAACTAGAACTGTACACAGTATTCTAATGCGGCCAAACCAATGTCTTGTACGATTTTTACATGACTTGCCAGCTCTTATACTCAATACCCTGTCCAATGAAGGCAAGCGTACTATATGCATTCTTGACCACTCTATCCATCTGTGCAGCAACCTTCAGGGTACAATGAACCTGCACTCCCAGCTTTCTCTGCCTCTCAACTTTTCCCAAGGCTCTTGGGAAACTCACTCTCGAATTAGACTTGCCTAAATGCATCACCTCACATTTGTCTGGATTGAAAACCATCTGCCACTTTTCCGCCCTCTCCAGTCTATCTATATTCTCCTGTATTCTTTGACAGTCCCTTATGCTTTCTGCTACTCCACCAATCCTCGTGTCATCTGCAAACTTGCTGATCATACAACAGTGCCCTCTTCCAGATCATTTATGTTTATCACAAACAACAGTGGCCCCAGCACTGATCCCTGCGGAACACCACTGGTCACCTTTCTCTATTTCGAGAAACTCCCTTCAACTACTACTCTCTGTCTCCTGTTGCTCAACCAGTTCTTTATCCACCTAATTAGAACATCCTGTATACCATGTGACTTCACTTTCTCCATTAGTCTATCATGGGGTACCTTATCAAATGCCTTACTAAAGTCCATGTATATGACATCAACAGCCCTTCCTTCATCTATCAACTTGGTCACTTCCTGAAAGAACTCTATTAAGTTGGTAAGGCACGATCTCCCCCGCACAAAACCACGTTGCCTATCACTGATAAGCCCATTCTTTTCTAAATATAAATAGGTCCTTTACCTCAGTACCTTCTTCAGCAGCTTTCCCACCACTGATGTCAGGCTCACTGGTCTGTAGTTACCCGGAATATCCCTACTACCCTTCTTGTACAGGGGACAACATGAACAACCTTCCAGTCCTCCAGCACCTCACCTGTATATAAGAATGCCACAAAGATATCTGTCAGGGCCCCAGCTATTTCCTCTCTCGCCTCCCTCAGCAACCTGGGATAGATCCCATCTGGCCCTGGGGATTTGTCCACCTTAATAACCTCTAGCCTACCCAACATATCTTCCCTACTTATGTCAACGTGATCCAGACTAATCAAACTTCTATCTCTAATCTCAACATTCATCATGTTCCTTTCCTCAGTGAACACTAATGCAAAGTAATCATTCAGAATCTCACCCATTCTCTCAGGTTCGATACACAGCTTTCCTTCGTTATCCTTTAGTGGACCAATCCTTTCTCTAGTTACCCGCTTGCTTCTTATATAAGGAAAAAATGCTTTGGGATTCTCCTTAATTCTGCTTGCTAAAGCTATTTCATGACCCCTTTTAGCCTGCTTGATTCCTCATTTAAGACTGGTCCTACTCTTCCAATATTCCTCCAGGGCCCGCTCTGTTCTTAGCTGCCTGGACCTTATGTATGCTTCCCTTTTCCTCCTGGCTAATCGTACAATTTCTCCTGTCATCCATGGTTCATGAATCTTGCCCTTCCTATCCTTTGCCTTCAACAGGACATGCCTATCCTGCACTATCTTTAACCTATTTTTGAAAGCCTCCCACATCTCAAATGTGGACATCCCTTCAAATAGCTGCATCCAATCAACATTTCTGAGCTCCTGCCTAATTTTGATATAATTGGCCTTGGCCCGGTTTAGTCCTCTTCCCTTAGGACCACTCTCTTCTTGATCTATGAGTAATCTAAAACTTACAGAATTGTGGTCACTGTTCCCAAAGAAATTCCCCATCGCAACTTCTACCACCTGTCTTGGCTCGTTCCCCAGTACTAGGTCCAATATGGCCCTACCCTCGTCGAACTATTGACATACTGCTCTAGAAAAATCTCCTGGATGCTTCTTACAAATTCTACCCCATCCAGACCTCTGACGTTAAGTGTATCCCAGTCAATGTTGGGAAAATTAAAATCTTCCATTACCACTACCCTATTGTCTCTACATCTTTCCATAATCTGTTTACCTATTTGTTCTTGTACCTCATGCTCACTGTTGGGAGGCATGTAATACAGCCCCAACAGTGTAACTGCTACCTTCTTATTCCTCAGCTCTACTCATAGTGCCTCACTACTCAAGACCTCCATAGTGTGCTCCTTCAGCACAGCCGTGATATCGTCCCTGACCAGCAACGCAACTCCACTGCCTCCCCCACCCCCCACTTTTACTTCCCTCCCTGTCCTGTCTGAAGTGTCTATGTCCTGGAACATTTAGTTGCCAATCATCATAACCTTCCTTCAACCAAGTCTCTGTGATTGCAATAACATCATACTCCCAGGCACCAATCCAAACCCTAAGTTCATCTGCCTTACTATACTTCTTGCATTAAAATAGATGCATTTCAGGCCACCAGTTTTTTTGCACTCATCTGCTCTCTGCCTACTCTTCCCTTTATTAATGCTATCTTCATAATTCTTACAGTCTCCAGTCTCCACCTCGCTGCGTATTTGTTTTCTCTTCTGGTTCCCAACCCCTGCCACATTAGTTTAAAACCTTCCCAACAGCAGTAGCAAAAACTCCCCCAAGGACATTGGTTCCAGTCTGGTTCAGATGTAGACCGTCCATTTTGTAATAGTTCCCCAGAACCAGTCCCAATGTCCAACAAATCTGAACCCCTTCCTCCTACATCATCTCTCAAGCCACGTGTTCATCCTGCCTATTTTTTCATTTCTACGCTGGCTAGCACGTGGCACTGGTAGTAATCCCAAGATCACTACCTTTGAGGTCCTCCTTTTTAACATCTCTCCTAGCTCCCCGAATTCTTGTTTCAGGACCTTATCTCGTTTTCTACTTCTATCGTTTGTGCCTATATGCACCAAGACAACTGGCTGTTCACCCAGTTGGTTTCAGTTCTTTCATGTGTAAATCGCAGAACATTTAGAAGTTACATTCTCAAGTAAACTGTGTCATGTCAGCCCAGATGATGCATTTAAGGTGTGAGCTGCCCTGTGTCACAAGATTAGAATCCTGACAGTGTGGAAACAGGCCATTTGGCCCAACAAGTCCACACTGACCCTCCAAAGAGTAACCCACCCAGACCCATTTCTCTACATTTACCCCTAACTAACTCTCCTAATACTATGGGCAACTTAGCATGGACAATTCACCTGACCTGAACATCTTTGGGTGCTTTGGTTTCCTCCTACAATCCAGAGGAAATCCACGCAGACACAGGGAGAATGTGCAAACTCCACACAGACAGTCACCTAAGGCCAGAATTGAACCCAGGACCCTGTGAGGCAGCTGTGCTAACCACTGAGCCATCATGCCATCCCTATGTGGTGACAATGATCAAACTGATTCTAATATAAAACATGGATTTACAGGATCTTACATGGATTCATGCAGTTTTTGAGCAAAGTAAAATGTAATTCTGCAAGTACAAATTCATCCCACAAATTTATATGTGTATGTGTGCATATGGATGTGTTGGGGTGGTGGTGGGCAGGGGTTATGAGTGTGTGAGAGAGAGTATGTGTATGTGTGTTTAGTGTAAACGGGTATAAGTCTGCGAGAGGGTGCGTATGAGAGTGTGGGAGTGTATGTGTGAGCCTATGAGAGAGGGTCTGCGTGTGTGTGTGGGTCTGTAGAAGAGAGTGTGTGTGTCGGAATGTGTGTGTGTGTGTAGTGCAATAGGGTCACCTGTAGTGTAGTATGAACCCAAGGGTACTGGTTGAGGCCATCCCCATGAGTACTGAACTTGGCTATCAGCCTCTTCTTGGCCACCTATTGTTGCTGCCTGTCCCGAAGTCTGACTTGGAGGACGGTCACCCGAAGGTCCAAGGTCAAATGCTCTGAACCACTGAAGTGTTCTCAGACTGGGAGGGAACATTCCTGTCTGTTGATTGTTGTGTGGTGTCCATTCATCCATTGCTGTAGCCTCTGCTTAGTCTAGCCAATGTACCATGCCTCAGATAGACCTCATACGCTACAGACAAGGATGCCCTTAGGCATGGTGCATTGGCGAGACCAAGCAGGGGCTACGGCAATGGATGAATGGGCACCGCACAACAATCAACAGACAGAAGTGTTCCCACCCAGTCGAAGAACACTTCAGCAGTCGAGGACATTTGACCTCGGACCTTTAGGTGACTGCCTCCAAGGCAGACCTGGGGACAGGCAATAACGAAAAGTGGCCGAGCAGAGGCTGAAAGCCAAGTTCGGTATACATGAGGATGGCCTCAACTGGGACCTCGGGTTCATGTCACACTACAGGCGACCCCATTGCACTATACACACACAGGCAGACACACACAAATAGACATTCCTTTACATACATACACACTCCTAACACATATGCACACACACACACACACTTCTATAGACACACACTCTCCTACAGACCTTTACACTCACGCAGACACTCTCTCATATGCTCACACATACACTCACACATGCACCCTCTCACAGACGTATACCCCTTTACACTCACACACATACACACACTTTCTCACAGACATCATAACCCCCGCACCCCCCACCCCACACACACTCACATGCACACATACACATATAAGTTTGTTGGGTGAATCTGTAGTTGCAGAATTACATTTTACTTTGCTCAAAAACTGCATGAATCCACGTTAGATTCTGTAAATTCATTTTTTAGTTTAGAATCAGTCTGACCATTGTGGCACAGAGAGCCTCACAGGGAGTTAACACCTTCAATACCTTATCTGGGCCGACATGACACCAATGGTTAAAGTTCACTTGAGAATGTAACTTTTAAATGTTCTGCGATTTACATTTGAAAGAACTGAAACCAACACGTTCATTCTAAAAGATGAGAGACTTAACAAACAATCCCGGTCTTTTTCAATATATAATTTCAGTTACATCACACTGTAAACGTTTGCTATAAATTCTGTGTCTTACGATTTTATACTTCACAACCATCTGATGAAGGAGCAGCGCTCTGAAAGCTAGTGCTTCCAAATAAACCTGTTGGACTACAACCTGGTGTTGTGATTTTTAACTTTGTACACCCGAGTCCAACATCGGCATTTCCAAATCAAATTAACTCGTTGGACTATAATTTGGTGTCATCTGACTTTGTCCACCTTAGTTCAACACCGGCACTGCCACAACTTGGCAGAGGATAGGGAAGCCTTTAAAAACCAGAGGTTAACAAAAAAAGGGGGTAAAAAGATGAAATATGAGAGAAAGCTAATAATTATCATAAAAGAAGATTGCAAGAGGTTTTTTGAATATCTGAAGGGTAAGAGAGAAGCAAGAGTGGACACTGGAGTGCTGAAAAATGAGGCTGAAGAAGTCATAATAGGGGAGCAAAGAGATGGAAGAGGAACTGAATAGGTACTTTGCATCAGTTTTCACAATGGAAGACACCAACAGCATACCAGAATTTCAAGCGAATCAGGGGCAGAGGTGAGTGCAGTTGCCATCACTAAGGAAAAGGTGCTGGGGAAGTTTTAAGGTCTCAAAATGGATCAATCACCCAGATCAGGTGGATTTCCAGAAGGCCTTTCAGAAAGTGCCGCATTGCAGGCTCCTAAATAAGGTAAGAGCCAATGATATTAGGGGCAAGGTACTGGCTTGGATAGAGGATTGGCTGACTGGCAGAAGGCAGAGTATAGGGATAATGGGGTCTTTTTCAGGATGGCAGCTGGTGACTAGTGATGGCAGCTGGTGGTTTTCTGTAGGGATCAGTGTTGGGATCACTACTATTCATGTTATACATTAATGATCTGGAAGAAGAAACTGAGGATATTGTTGCTACATTTGCAGATGACAGGAGGGATGGATAGTTTTGAGGAAGTAGGGAGGCTGCAGAAGGACTTGTACAGGCTAGGAAAGTGAAAGTGGGCAAAGCAGTGGCAGATGCAATACAGTATGGGAGAGTGTGAGGTTATGCACTATGATAAGAAGAATAGGGATTTAGACATTTTCTAAATGGGGAAAGGCTTCAGTAATCTGAAGCACAAAGGGATTTGGGGGTCTTTGTTCAGGATTGTCTTTAAGATTAACATGCAGGACGATTTGGGACTTAGGAAGGCAAATGTGATGTTAAGATTCATTTCAAAAAGGTTAGAATAAAAGAGCACAGATATACTGCTGATATAGTTATACAGCTATATTGGTCTGGTCAGACCGCATTTGGAATATTATGAGCAGCGTTGGGCTCTATAGCTAAGAAGGGATGTGCTGGCCTCCGTGGGGTCTCAGAGGAGGTTTACAAGAATGATCCTGCGGATGAAGGGCCTGACACGTGAAGAGCAGTTGAGAACTCTGGGTGTGCAGTTGATAGAGTTTAAAAGTGTATTGGGGAATTTGATTGATTGAATCTTACAGAATACAGAGAGGCTTGGATAGACTAAACGTGGAGAAGTTTCCATGAGTAGGAGAGAATAGGACCCAAGAGCTCTGCCTCAGACTGAAGGGAAAACTCTTTAGAACTGAGCTCAGGAGGAATTTCTTCCACCAAAGGGTGGTTAATCTGTTGAATTCATTGCTACAGGGTCTGTAGATGCCAAGTATATTTAAGGTAGAAATAGATTCTTGATTGGTAAGAGGATCAAGGGTTATGGGGAGAAGGCAGGAGAATGGGGTTGAGAAACAAATCATCCATGTTTGAATGGTGGAGCAGACTTGATAGGCTGAATGGCCAAGAAACATGTTTTGTTTGTAGTCCATTTCCTTTTGGCATATATGAAATCAGTAACTCCTTGCACAATAAGGAAGTCTGCAGTCCTCATCAAACTATTTGCTTTCTCCATCTGCTTCTCTCTGAAAAAAGAAATGTGTTCAGCACTTTTGGAATGTAGATCTAGTGTCCTTCCTTATACAACAGCCCACAGTAAACTGGAAAATGATGAACATGTTGAGTGTTTCTGACTTGAAAGAGCCAGCTTTATAAAGGTTTGTGGCTATGGTCATCTTCACAGCCACCACTCAAGAATGTATTCCTGTCTTGCTTTGAGGCTGCAGTTATGGTTGGAACTGGTAGCAGATATCGATGTTGACCTCCTTGTTGGTATGGGGATGTCTGACTCACTGTTCCTCATACATCTTCACTTGGTACAACCTTCTCCTTCTTATCCTCAATTCTGATCCAGCAATTATTCCTACTGTGAGCTGTCTGTACTCATCTCTCCCTGTCATGCTTTACAGCAAGCTGGATGCAAACTATTCTAAAAAAAAAGTCTGCAAGAGGTAGCTTTTTGCTGGAAGGGGGAAGATAACCAACCCCTTGATTGTCTCTGACAATGTTCTGAAGACAACCTATTTTGAAGAAAGGTTATTGGACCTGAAACATTAACTCTGCTTTCTGTCCAGCTGGCAGATCTGCAACTTCACTTTTTCTTCAAAGACTCTTTCTGTTCATCTTTCTCTCTGTTCGAAGTTTCCTTGACAGTTACAGGTTTAATATTCCATGGATCCCATATGGGACTTTGCTAGACACCCAGAATTTACATCAACAGTTTTTTTTTGTCTGCAGCAATCTACCTTTTGAAAAAACAGATGTAGATTTTAAAAAGTTAAAATATCTCCATAGTATATTGGGTTCTGATCCATCTTCATGACGTTGCAATAGTCAGTCAGAAACAAGTCTGAAAGTAATTGGTCATCTCTTTAAATAGCACTGCTCTTTAAATATATTTATTAAAAATAACATTTGTTTTGAAGTAATTTCATTTAAAATTTCCTCTCAACAAAATATGTATGATATTTCTGCTTCTCAAACATTCTTTCCTATTAGACAAGATGTTCAACATAATGATGTCAGCATTGCATTACAGCTAAAAAGTTAAAGCTCCCACTGGCGGATTTTAAATCAATAACTGCATTGTTACAATCCTGGACATTGAAACAGTGGATTCAGCTTCAGTTTCTGATCCACAGACATTTCTGTTGTGTTGCAGTATTTTAAGTTACCAGTTGTTGGAGCAAGGTGTAGTGTCATTGAATACTGAACTCTGGTACAACTTAGCATTTGCAGCATCCCAGCCCCAAGTGCTGGCATGGAAGCATGATAGATGCCAATCATTACATTTCTCTCCTGCTGTCTCCATCACTGTGCATGGGATAGAAACAAAAGAGACTAAGGAAAGGTCTGTAATTTGCCCTTTAAACTGGGAAAAATGTGTGGCACAAGGGTATTCAGAAAATTGTTGAGCAATAAAGGCTGATGCTAACCTCTCATAAATGAATAGAAAAATGAAAATTCTTCTGTTGTTGAGTGGTTCCATTTAGGATTGATCAAGGGTAGTCCACAATCCTGTAGTCCCCATTATGTTTTAAAATCACATCTGAATAGCATCACGGGAAAGCATAATGTTGCAGTGTAATTACAACATTGAAAAACATAACAAAAGCAAACAGAGTTTTTGTTTACAATGCATTCTTTGAAACTGAACATATTTTACGTACGAAGTGAGATGTATCAGCTTTAAATTTTAGATTATTAATTGTGACCTATTGTCAGAACAAATGACCACCATTTTAATATTTTTAAAGAACTGTGATAATCAGTTTTCCGTATTTTGTGCAGTTAAAATTAAATCAAAGAAACTATATATACCACACACGGAAAGGACATTTGCTTGTTATCAAGTAGTTACTTTTGTTTGTTGTTTGCATTTGCCAGAAACTGCAAAGCATTTGCTGGGATAAAGCTCATCATTTCTTTGATCTCGCTGATTTTCTATCTTGGAAAGCCACAGGTGCAACTACAAGGTATTTATTTATGTAAAGTCTGGTATTACTGCAATAAGGACTATTCATTACTACAGTGGGAGTCCTCTGGGAGAAGTAAACTATGCCGAAATGGTTGGGAAGGGGGTGGGTGGGTGGGTGAGGTAGTGGGGCAGAATGATGTTGCAGATGCAATTTTGGCAAATTTCCATTTAGAGCATCTGATACTTAGCCAGAAGATGAGATCATCTTGGAACTTAAGAGGACAAACTATTCTGGACAATATGTCTTAATTTTACAAAGTAAAGAATGTTTGCTGAGACACCCTTCATAAATTCTCTCATCGTGTGAGGGGTAGTGGTGGAGTTTGCAGGTGATATTGTGGATTAAACAAATAATATTAAAGAGAGTTGCTGTTTTCTTGGCTGACATTTGTTAACTCCCCCTTTCCACTGCCTGGCATGACTCAGTGTGTCTACACATAAGTAAAATAGTGGTTTAATGTGAAATATGAGAGACATATGTAGTTTTCTATTTCAAGAAAATGATCTCAAGGAGTGAATGTGTTTCTGTTAGCTGTTGTGCACAGACCCAGGATGAAGTGGTTTATTGAAGGTAGGATGAGTGCAAATACCGATAGTTATCACCATATGTAATGTTATCTTTTGAAAATGCTAAACAGTAACTGACACAAAAGACGATTGTGGATTTGAACAAAAGTAAAACAAACTATTTTAGATAGTCAGTGGTTCTATACAAGCACTGCATGAAGTATCGTTTGAATCAATTTTCAAAGCAAGAAACAGACATGATAGAACTCTTAATGAGATATCAGTAACAGAATACTTGAGTTCTTTGGTCTGCCAAAATCCATTATGGGTTTAGTACGATTGCTTAAAATGCATTAAATGTAGATTGACAATTCAGTCTGGTAGCAAGGGCCTGCTATCTGTCACAAGCATAATTTGTGGATGGGGCGTTAAAGCCTCAGTCCTCCAAAGGTGATGTCAAAGATCCCATTCCACTGTTTGAAAAAGAGCAGGTGAGTTCCCTGGTGTTGACTGTCTTCAGATTAGATTAGATTAGATTACATTACAGTGTGGAAACAGGCCCTTCGGCCCAACAAGTCCACACCGACCCGCCGAAGCGCAACCCACCCATACCCCTACATTTACCCCTTACCTAACACTACGGGCAATTTAGCATGGCCAATTCACCTGACCTGCACATCTTTGGACTGTGGGAGGAAACCGGAGCACCTGGAGGAAACCCACGCAGACACGGGGAGAACGTGCAAACTCCACACAGTCAGTCGCCTGAGGCGGGAATTGAACCCGGGTCTCAGGCGCTGTGAGGCAGCAGTGCTAACCACTGTGCCACCGTGCCGCCCACTACAGTATGAAGATGATGCTTGCTTATGTGCACATTCAGAGGCCAAGTTCTAAACTAGTAGTGATGTATTCACAAAGGCATGTGAGAGACCATATCTTAGGCTTAACATTTGATTGGCAAAAGCCCTTTACCATCCTGTTCCCACTGCACAACATTGTCCCTGAGCATCAAAATCCACAGTGAACTACTGAACAATGTGGATAAATTCCAGATCCTGGAAACCACCTCTCAACAAGTGCAAACTCGAGGTTGAATTTCAATATGGCTTTCAACATGCCAGCAGAGCATTTGGCCATCTGAAGAACAAAGTGTTTGATGATAAAGATTTCAAAGCTAACACCAACTTCATGGTCTACAGAGAACCAGTGTTACCAGCACTCATTAATTGAACCAGGGTTGATCCTTAGGCCTAATGATAATGATAGAGTGGTGTATATGCTGGGTCATAAGGATATGGATTATGTTGGAGTATGATTGTGCTGCTGCTGATGGCCCATAGATACCCAGTTTTGAGTTGCTAGATCTATTTGAATACCATCCCATTTAGCATTGGCCACACAACATGCTGGAGAGTATTTGAAATGTAAAGATGGGACTGCAGTGATCACTGTAACAAATACTGTTAGGAACATTGTTTGTAGAATATGAGTCATTGAGCGTAAGTGTTAGGCTGCTGATTGACGAGTCTCTGAGGTAGCCCTCTCAAATTTGGCATTAGCCATCATATTTTAGTGAAGTGGACTTTACTGGGTCCAGAAGGTTGTGTTTTCCATGGCATTTTCAGTGCCTTAGTCAATGTAAGCTAGACCATTCTGTTTCATTTGTTGTGACTTGTTCAGCCATTTTAAGAATCAATCACATTACTGTGGGGCTGGAGTCACATGAGGGCAGGTCAGGGTGGAATTTTTCCCCTTCCCTGAAGGACATTCATGAACCAGGTGGATTTTTATAATGATCAGCAATGATTTCATTGTCATTGTTAGACTTAATTCAAAATCTTTATTGCATTCAAATTCCATCATTTGCCATAGTGCATTCAAACTTTGGTCCCTGGAACATTTCCTGGATCTCTGGAACACTAGTCAGTGACCTTCCAGTGCCGCATTGTATCTTGTATTATCAAACAAAATGTTTGACATCGAAAATGTCAGGTCTTGTTCAAAGAAATTGCTTTTTAAGGAGTACCTTAAAAGAGGAAAGAGAGATAGCGATGTGAGGTTTTGGAGAGAAATTTAAAGTTTGACTGCTGAAGCCATGGTTGTCAATGATGGAATGATTGAAATCCAGAATGCTTAAGAGACCAAAATTGGAGGTATTGCATCAAAGTAAGCAGATCATGTGCAGTAATGTCACATTTGTGCTGATAATATTACACTTCCTAGGGAGTGTTGCTGAACAAAGAGACCTTGAAGTGCAGGTTCATAGTTCCTTGAAAGTGGAGTTGTAGGTAGATAGGATAGTGAAAAATATGCTTTTCTTCATTGGTCAGAGTATTGAGTACAGGAGTTGGGAAGTCATGTTGCGGCTGTACAGGACATTGGTTAGGCCACTGTTGGAATATTGCACGCAATTTTGGTCTCCTTCCTAATGGAAAGATGTTGTGAAACTTGAAAGGGTTCAGAAAAGATTTACAAGAATGTTGGAGGATTTGAGCTATGGGGAGAGGCTGAATAGGTTGGAGCTGTTTTCCCTGGAGCGTTGGAGGCTGAGGGGTGACCTTACAGAGGTTTATAAAATCATGAGGGGCATGGATAGGATAAATAGGCAAAGTCTTTTCCCTGGAGTGGGCGAGTCCAGAACTAGAGGGCATAGGTTTAGGGTGAGAGGGGAAGGATATAAAAGAGACCAAAGGGACAACTTCTTCATGGAGAGGGTGTATGAAATGAGCTGCCACAGAAAGTGGTGGAGGCTAGTACAATTGCAACATTTAAAAGGCATTTGGATGGGTATATGAATAAGAAGGTTTTGGAGGGATATGGGCTGGGTGCTGGCAGGTTGGATTAGATTGGGTTGGGTTATCTGGTCGGCATGGACAAGTTGGACCAAAGGGCTGTACACCTCTATGACTCTATATGTCATATTGTTGTTACTTTCTGGAAATGAATATTACAATCACTGAAGCAGAACATGCTGGTGGTTATGTCCATATTGAGACCATTAACAACCTCCTTTTGTGGCAAAGTAGTAGTGTCTCCACCACTGCACCGGAAGGTCCAGACACCCAAGTTCAAATCTCACCTCCTCCAGAGGTGTGTAATAACATCCCTGAACAGTTTGATAAGAAAAAAAGTAGACAGATACAGAAAATTCCTATGTGGTCCAGATTATGAATTCATCACTTAACAGAGGAGGCAGCATAGTGGTATATAATCAGGAGGGTCATACGTTGGCAAGGAAACTTAGTGCAAATTACCACTACCACAATCCCATTTGGAGAGATTACAGTATGTTATTTTCTTGATTTTCAAATCACTGAAAAAACTGCTTATGGTTCACTCTTGCAGCAACTATGCCATCTGTGCTCTTTTAGGTGAGATCTTTATGACCACTCATAGTTTTGTGCTTGAAAAAGTCTTTTGCAACAATATCAATATTGGCTTCTGAACTGTCCAGAGTTCATTCTCACTGATAATTGTACCTATTAAAGTATGGTTGCTTAATTATTGATTTGATGCAGAAGTTATACTTACAGAGTCGTAGAGTCGTGCAGCATGGAAACAGACTCTTCGGTCCAACCAGTCCATGCCGAACATAATCCCAACTAAACTAGTCCCACCTGCCTACTCCTGGTCCAAATCCCTCCAGACCTTTCCTATTCATGTACTTCTCCATTGTATCCTAGATATTGTAATTGTACACACATCTACCACTTCCTCAGGAAGTTCATTCCACACATGAATCACCTTCAGTGCCTTTTTTAAATCTCTTTCCTCTCACCTTAAAAATGTAGTCCCTAGTTTTGAAATTTCCCATCCTAGGGAAAAGACAACTACCATCAACTCTAAACCTCTCATTGCTTTATAAACTTCTATCTCGTCAGTTGTCAACCTCCTATGTTCCAGTGAAAGAATTTCCAGGCTATCCAGCCTTTCTTTATAACTCAAACCTTCCATACACAGCAACATCCTGGTAAATCTGTTCTGAACCCTCTCCAGCTTACTAATATCCTTACTGTAGTTGGGCGATTAGAACCGGACACAGTATTGCAGAAGAGCCTTCACCAATGTCCTGTACAACCTTATCATGAGTTCCCAAGTTTTACACTCAAAAGGATTGAGCAATGAAGGCAAGTGTTCCAGATGCCTTTTTACGCACCCTGTCTTTTTGTAATGCAAATTTCAAAGAATTACATATGTGCACCCCTCAGTCCCTCAGTTCTACAACACTACCTGAAGGCCGTACCATTAACTGTATAAGCCCTACCCTTGTTTTTTGTACTAAAATGCATTGTGTGGCCCATGCTAAATGGAATAGACTTCAAATAGTTCTATCAACTCAAAATTGGGCATCCATGAGACTTTATGTGCCATATGCAGCAGCACAGTTATACTCTAACACAATGATGAAGGGCTTTTGCCCGAAATGTCGATTTCGAAGCTCCTTGGATGCTGCCTGAACTGCTGTGCTCTTCCAGCACCACTAATCCACAATCCATAGCCTTTTGACCCAGCATATATACCACTCTATCATTATCATTAGGCTTGAGGATCAACCTGGTTCAGTGGAAAGAGGGAAAATCCTCATACTCCAAAAAAAATCAATAAAGTAGCTTAATTAATTTGCTTGCAACCTAAGTCTGGTCCTCATGTTCTCCATTCATTAAATATAATTGGGAACTGTTCTTTATTGTAATTTTTTTAAAAACTTAATTTGTAATCATTGCAAGGAGCTCTTGTTTACATCTCCAATTACCTTTTGAAACATGTGGAATTGCATTTAGAGAAACTGTTTTGGGATTTTGATATGGAATTATATCAGAATAACATCTGGACCTGATAGTTTGCATAATTTATGGCTGAATAAACATCTTTGTAGATTCCAAATACATCAGACACAGTAGGCATGCTCCAAGACAGTTGAAATATTTACATGCTGTATTGCAGTTGCTATACTCATTTTGAGTAAAACCTAAAAGTCATTGTTAAAGTGCTGTTCATGAGTTAATTGTGGTTACTAAAACCTTCTGGAAAAATAACTCCTATTTGTTTACTCAAGATAAAGCTGTTTGCAGTCTCCAAGGCAAAATGTGGTTTGCCTCTTCTACACTGTATCAACAAATGGTAATGAGCAACACAAATTACCTGCACCTAAATAAGCTGAATTGTACCCACAATCCTCCATGTGCAAAGTTACTTGCTTACTGATCAAAACCTCCAAAAACAGATTAACTAGTTATTGAAATTGTGGGATATTGTGTACAAACTGAGTGCTGTTTGCTGACAAAACTACAGCGAGTACACTTTAACAACTCTTCCTTTTAAGGCATTCTAAAAACTTGAAAATGCCATATCAGTAGAAGTTTGATACATCTGTTTGTCATTTGCTTTTGTTTATCATTGGGGCATAAATGTAACACACCCTAACTGTCTAGTTCAGCCTTTGGCCATCTTGATGGCAAACTTCCAACCTTCTAATTCAGTGGCATGAACTTTTATTTAACGTGAAGGTTTCCAGAGTGTTTCCAGGAAATTATGAATTGACCTGTAAGATTTAATGCTGCTGATCATATACATTGCTACACAGACATTTGCCCCAGGGTGGAAATGAATGCGAGTCCCTGGCGCTGTGAGGCAGCAGTGCTAATCACTGAGCCACCGTGCTGCCCCAAATGAGACAGTACAGGTAGTTCTTCGATATGACGATGGTTGCGTTTTTGAGCAACCCTGTGTTATAGAATAATTGTCCTTTAGAAACAAGGCTTAAAGTGTTGGTGGTGTAATTGCATTACAGCCAACACAGGTTTTAAATAAATGTTCGTGCTTTAGAAACAGTTTTTCCAATTCATTAATTTTGTTAAAATAAATTTGCATTAACAAAACTCGTATAGCAGAATGAACTGTAGTTGCATCTTCATCAAAACTAAATATCTGTGAATTCCATGTAAAATAGAATAATGGGACTTGAAGATATGCTACACATGCTACCAAAGATCTATTACTTCCTAGATACATGCTGGGTTACAACCTGACTCACTTGAATCATCATCTGTTTTTTGCTTTCACCTTGGTGATGTTAAAAGTGCTAATTAAATGCACTAATATCACTATCATCATGATGAAGTGCTGTTTTTCAAAAATGTTGAATGAAGTGGTTGAATATCATTCTGACAAGGATCTTTGTAACAATTACAAGTGAAGATGTTCCCCAGTGATTATTACAGATAAAGGTGTTTCCCTATTCATTGTAGAGACAACTGATTTGCCTTTGAAATCCTTGGAGATCTTTCCTAAGTAGCACACAGAGTGAAATAATTTGTTGGAAGCATTGGAGTAAGTTGTTACTGGTTTTGTATAAGTCAACTAGGATAGTAATAACATGACGCTGTCCCATTTCATAAAATGATTAAATCATACATCACAGGATGAGGTCATTTGGCCCACTATGTCAGCACTCATTCTGAAAGGATTGTCCACTTCATCTCAGTCCACTGATCTTTCCCCATGTCACTGCTTTTATGGACAGTGTAATGAGATTTACAATCTCTCGGGCAGTAGGCTATTGCAATGGCATCAATTTTAAACTCCTCACTGTGCCTGGAAAGGCTGAAGACCATTGTATCCTTACATGTAGTTATTTATTTGTTAGTGCCTTTCCCCTTTAAATGAAGCCTGCACATAAGGACCACTTTTGTTTGCACTGTGGACTAAAAATAGGAAAAAATACTGTTTTAAACCAAAGAAAGAAGATATTTGCTATTTTTAAAGTTGTTGTGGGCTCTCCAGAGCTCAGCATAGTTTCAACCTCTTATTTGGTGGATAGGTGGTTATGAACAATACAGCAGAAACATGCAGCCTGTAAAAATGGAAGCACCACCCTATCTTTCTCTCCTCTTCATGGAGATGTAAAAGAAAATCCCTCATAGTGAATTATTCTTCTTCACCTTTCCCCTGTATGTTTCTTTCTGCAAATTTCTGGTGCAAGGTTAAGGGAAAACTGTCTTCTGAGTAACTGAAAAGGCATATTCTCAACCAGTGAAAGGAAGGCTGAGAATCAGTATACCAACAACCTCATGTCATCAGCAAGGTGTTGAAGAAATCAAAAAGAAATTTTTAAAATTTAAAGAAAATATTTCATCTATGTCTTAGGCATGAACAACTGCTATTAAACTGTGTTTCTGATTTATTTCTTCGGACACCCATAATCATGTGTGTATGTTTGTAAGTGTAAATGGAAATTTTAAAAAGGGATAAAGTTTAAATTATGCAGTTATAGATTAGCAAGTCAACTTGTTGACTGTCCCCATTGGTTTAATACATCAAAAAAGTGCATCAGTCTTAAAGAGCACTTAAATAACTCTTAAGAGATATTGGAAGTGGAAGTGGATGGCACAGCTTTCTGCTGTATTGGAGAAAAAACTGATGCACTTATTTGGGTCCTCTACTTTTTGTCATTTACATAAATGATTTGGATGCGAGCATAAGAGGTGCAGTTAGTAAGTTTGCAGATGACGCCAAAATTGGAGGTGTAGTGGACAGCGAAGAGCGTTACCTCAGATTACAACAGGATCTGGACCAGATGGGCTGAGAAGTGGCAGATGGAGTTTAATTCAGATAAATGCGAGGTGCTGTATTTTGGAAATCTTAGCAGGACTTATAACTTAACGGTAAGGTCCTAGGGAGTGTTGCTGAACGAAGAGACCTTGGAGTGCAGGTTCATAGCTCCTTGAAAGTGGAGTCACAGGTAGATAGGATAGTGAAGAAGGCGTTTGGTATGCTATCCTTTATTGGTCAGATTATTGAGTAAAGAAGTTGGGAGGTCATGTTGCGGCTGCGCAGGACATTGGTTAGGACATTGTTAGAATATTGCATGCAGTTCTGGTCTCCTTCTTATCAGAAAGACGTTGTGAAACTTGGAAGGGTTCAGAAAAGATTTACAAGGATGTTGCCAGGGTTGGAGGATTTGAGATATGGGGAGAGGCTGAACAGGCTGGGGCTGTTTTCCCTTGAGCATCGGAGGCTTACAAATTTATGAAGGGCATGGATAGGATAAATAGGCAAAGTCTTTTCCCTGGGGTCGGGGTGTTCAGAACTAGAGGGCATAGGTTTAGGGTGAGAGGGGAAAGATATAAAAGAGACCTAAGGGGCAACTTTTTCACGCAGAGAGTAGTACGTGTATGGAATGAGCTGCCAGAGACAGTGGTGGAGGCTGGTACAATTGTAACATTTAAGAGGCATTTGAATGGGTATATGAATAGGAAGAGTTTGGAGGGATATGGTCCGGGTGCTGGCAGGTGGGACTAGATTGGGTTGGGATATCTGGTCGGCATGGACGGGTTGAACCGAAGGGTCTGTTTCCATGCTGTCCATCTCTATGATTCTATTCCTTTTAACCAGAATTAGAGTGAAGTAGAGTTGGGCAATTTGATGATTTAATCAAATTTTCACATTTGTGAAAATCCTGGAAATAATGATGCTTGATTTCCAGTGCAGTACATCAGTGCAACTAATTAAGTTTTGGATTTCCTGCCCATCCTCCTCTTGTACAGTTCCCAGTGCTTGATTCTGACCACAAGGGACTTGATTTGAATTGGAAATGAGGCCGGGCTCAAGAAGGAAAAGGTCAATGTCATTGTCTGTTGGCTGAATCTTACTCTTTATTTGGCTAAGTGCAAGTTACATCAGGTTTTTTGGAGGCGTTTTTGCCATGTGGCTGAGCATGTTTTCTCATAATATGTTATCAAACTTGTCTCATTAACAAACATGCCTCATGAACTACCTACCTACCTTTGTGGCAGCCCTCACGTCAGACTCCAGCCATATCTTACCATGCATCATTCCAGAACAACTCATCACTGTTGGAATATCCTCGAATTAACAAGCAGCCTTGCACACACCCTTTTAAAAGGCTTATGTGCACCGAGGCAAGCACTGTCAGTCTGCAGCTGTCCTCCAGAGTTCCTGACATTTAATGAGATGTGGGCTACTGGGATAACATAATTCTGTTTGTGGATAGACATTTGGAGGTCCTGTTGGATGGTTGGTGCAGAGACAGACGTTCTCTTCACCCAGGATGGTAATACAGGCCATGACACCAGTCCATGGCACCCAATTCCAATGTTGTCTCAGCAGTTTCAACAATCTGGAGGAATTCCTAATAATGAAGAAAGAAGGTCAATGCAGTCTCATCAGTCTAGAGGAAGGTTGAGCACTGTAGGATGAAGGTCAATATCCTTTCGCCACCATAAGTGCCACCATCTTCTCTCCGACACTTCACACTCACTCTTTCTCTGCCACTGACCAAAGCCCATGCTATAACTTTCTCACCACTACCTGTAACACTGGTTCACTCAATGTCACCCACCTCAACCTTGACATTGCTAACTCTGCATGTCTCTGCACTGCCTGTTTACTCATGTCGGACACCTTTCCGCTTGTACCAAACATAATAGCTGTACCACCCACTTTCATTTTCCTTTACACAGGCCTGTCTCTCATTCCAACTGGAAAACAACCCACAGGAGGATGGAAAGAGTCAAGATGGGTGATAGGCTACCTGACATTTGGTTGCCCACTGCTTTATCAGGAGAGAATTCTAACTCTGCCCACAGAGTTGGGGTGTCTCTGTGGCTGGGGTCCATAGAATGTGCCTGGGTCCAACATGAAGACTGTTTGGAGTAACTGGTAAGCTGAATTTGCCAGGCACCTGACCTGATGTTTCCATGTCGTTTTCTTGACATCAAATTGTTTAGCATATTTAGTAAGGTAGGAAGCAGAATGTAAATGAGGTGAGTTGAACTTTAGCAAGATATTTAATGAGCAATAATCCTCCCTTCAGTAGCAAGCAGTGAGAAAACCACCATACCTTTTGCCAAATACGGAAAAGTTGGAGCAAGGTGTTCCTGGTGTCAAGGCTTTGACAGACTTCTGGTCTGCTTCTGCCACAAATTTCATTATAGCTCAGACCCCTACAAGAATCCACCCTCTCGTTCTTGGGTATAGCACACTGAACAGCAAAATAAAACTGTGCATAATCACATGCTGTACCTTCAATCTTAAAGAAATTCCTGTAACTGTATCATTATTTTTATTTTCAACATCAACCTCCCTGAGAATAGCACCTAAAACCTGGCATTTTAAAATCACAGTCTGACCAATGAAATACTTCCAGCTGTTTGCTTCCCATAGTTTTCTATTTAATTATTAAAGGTGTAAGCGTCTGACCAATGAAACTCTGCATTAAAGCACCCTTGTACTCAATCAACTCTTTATGATTAAATTAATACAGAGTTTGTGCAATATTAAATACACAATATTAGAAGTATTATTGATAGAATTATATAGTAGTTTTGGGTTATGTGACAACATAAATCCATTGGGTTGCCTACTGGAAAGAAACTAGATTTACTGTGTTCTTCATCAATTTAGCAGCTATCCATATTTTGTTCAGGGCTGGCATGTTTTCTCCTGGGTGAGTCACTTTATCAAATACCTTTTAAAATGTCTACATGGATTATCTATGATTGTTCCTTTTATCAATGAGCTCAAAAAAGCCCATGAATTTTGTCAGGTATTTGTGGCTAGCAGATACAAGGGATTTAGGGTTAGCACTCCTGCTTCACAGCACCTGGGACCTAGGTTCAATTCTTATCTTGGGTGACTATTTGCATGTTCTCCCTGTGTCTATATGGTTTTCTGCTGGGTCCTCCGGTTTCCTCCCACAATCCAAAGGTGTGCAGCTTAGGTTGATTAGCCAAGGGAAAATGTGGGATTACAGGGATAGGGTGGGTTATTCTTTGGAGGATAAGTGCAACTTCGATGGACTGAATGGTCTTTTCTGCACTGTAGGGATCTGTGTTTCTATCATCTGGGCTGACTGAGAAATGGTGAAAAAATATTGCACTACTGTCATCATTATTCAGGTTTCAATATTTTGAAAATTCCCATCACTAGCTGGATATTCCAATTAAAACTGAGGTGATTAGCTATAAAAAGTTGAAAAGATTTAGTTTTATTTGCCCATTTAAAAAAAAGCTTGACCATTAATATTTGGAATGCATTCCTCGTCAAGAGGGAAATTGAGAATAACAATGTGTTCTCATTGAGGCCCATATTTCTTTGTGTTGGTAATTCTGGCAAAAAGAAAGACATTCAAAAGCTGGAAAATGAAGGCAGAAAACAGTAACAGACTTTTTATGTTTATCCTTCTGCTCTAAATCTGGTTTTCATCCTAAAAGATGTTTACATAAATGAGTGAAAACAAAAATGTTTAATTTGTTAAAGCCTGCTCAGTTTTCATCAAAAAGCATTTTGAAAATAAATTTATGCAAGATTACACTAGGATTTACAATCAACATCTGAGCTATTAAGTTCTGTAAAGAACTGACATTAGCTAAATTAAAGGGAAGATTTCTTAGTGCCACTACAACTTTGTACCAGTGGTAAAATGTTTATACAGTACAGGATTATTGTAAAATGCGTGATAAAATGTTAAAGAAATCCTCTGTACATTTACTGAAGGTCAGAAGCCCTAACTAACATAAACTAGAAAATTGCAGATAAATTGTCTTTTATATATCAATATTTTTTGTTGGGACCAGGGCGATATTATTGTAATGCACAATTTAGCTTTTTCCAATATTTCCAATGCAGTTCACAGAGTGCATTGTTGAGTGGCTGCATGTCTGACCAGGGGCTACAAAATTGAGAGAGGCTACTGTAGTTCAAATTAGCCTAACAACTTGAAACAAATCTCCTTCAGGAACAAATTTATGCGGGATTATGCAGGATATGCAATCAATTAAAGGGAAGATGCATTTTAGTTGGAGCAGATGTTAAAAGTCAATGTAGCAATCAGTTTAATCTTGGATAGACTTAAGAATGGCACAGCGTGGCTGACAGCAGATTTCAAGATTTGGAGATGCTGGTGTTGGACTGGGGTGTACAAAGTTAAAAGTCACACAACATCAGGTTATAGTCCAACAGGTTTAATTGGAAGCACACTAGCTTTTGAAGCACTGCTCCTTCATCAGGTGATTGTGGAGGGCACAAATCTAAGGCACAGAATTTATAGCAAAAATTTACAGTGTGATGTAACTGAAGTTATACATTGAAAAATACCTTTCACCTGTTCGAATACCATGATAGTTTCACTTCTTTCATGAGTAAATTACAACGGATGAATGGGCACCGCACAACAATCAACAGACAGGAGTGCTCCCTCTCAGTTGGGGAACACTTCAGTAGTCCAGGACATTCGACCATCCTCCAAAGCTAGTGTGCTTCCAATTAAACCTGTTGGACTATAACCTGGTGTTGTGTGATTTTTAACTTTGGAGACTTCAAGGTTTTCTCATGTTGTATTGGAAGTACTGAGACAGCACGGAGAAAACAGGAAAATGTAATTATTAGCAGAGACTCAGAAAGTCATCCAGGTAAATTTTGTGAAGGCAATGACATCAATAGCCATTGCAGTTGATGCCAGAATTTGAACATCAAGGACCTGGATGAAGTAGTCAAGAAATTCTATGACCTTGTTCAAATTATTCAATTTAGTTAATGTAACTTCAAATGTTGTATGCCATGAACTGCCCCACTAACCTCACACATTTCAATGGAGCACGCGTCATCATGATCTTTATTAACGATGACTCATGTTTAACTTGCTCAGTTTCACTCTCCTTCACACACTGAGAAATATTGCAAGCCTCAAACAAACATCTCATAATTTGTACACACTGTGAATATTCAACCATGACAGCCACATCACCAAGACATGGCGTCACATTCACTAACGCACACTCATGCTTTCTGGAAATCTAAGTTCAGTACATCCACCAGTTTCCCTTTATCTACAACACGTGGTACCTTCTCAAAGAACGCAATACATTGGTCGAGCATGCTTCCACATTCTCCAAGCCATGTTGACTCTGCCTTCTTACCTTGAATTTATTCAACAGCCTTACTTTAATGTCGTTAATAATGTCTTCTAATCTTTCTCTATGACAAACAATAATCTATTTGGCATGAAGTTCCTGCTGTCTATTTCCCTCCCTTTTTCAAGAAAAGAGTTATATTTGCTGTCTTATAAGACAATCTACAAATGAAAGGATTTTTAGAAAATTAAAACCAACATCTCACTCCCTACTTTTAAGATCCAGGGATAAGGTCCATGAGAACCCAGGCACTTATCAGTCCATAATTCCAACTTCTTACTCTCCAATTTCTCTGGTGATTGTGATTTTGCTGAGGTCTTCCAACAATTCTATTTCCTGATTCTGGGATGTTACTTATATTGTATGTAGTGAAGACGGGTGCAAAATACCAATTCAATTCATCTCCCATTTCCTGTTTTCCATTATTAATACCCCATTGCCATTTTTTGTAGATCACCCTCACTTGTTAACTCTTTTCATCTTCAAATATTAACAGAAAATCTTACTATTTGCTTTTACATTTCTGGCTAGCCTTCTCCCATACTTTAACTTTGCTATCTTCATTAATTTGTTGGTAATTCTTTGCTGTTTGTTATATTCCTTTCAATCTTCTGGCCTGCCACCTATGTCTACACAATTATGTACTTTTCCATTTTGATTCCTAGTATATTTAACATTTCTAGTTAACTACAGATAGTAGGTCTGTCCAGCTGTGCTGTCATGCCCTCATTTTCCTCTTACATAAGTTTTAATAAATAGCTTCCCTATCCTGATGATTGCAAGAAAAAAAGCTTCAATGATGCTTTTTTTAAGCAATATTCAGTTCCAAATATTATTTTAATCCTTGCTTGACGGTGAATCCCCAATGTTTGCCTATGATGTATGTTGGCTAAAGTTTCAAAAAATACAAAGTAGTTCTTGGTTTTTGAGTTTCCTTGTCTTTAAACTGTTGCTTCAATTCAGGATTAGTTGATCAGCATAGTTAAATGCATCGTTCACACCTTGTGAACTCTATTTGTTTATGTAAATTGATTTTCAGGCAGCATAGAACTAATTTTGAAGGACTCTGAATGGTTACAATGAAGATTTTTCTCTGAGTCTTCTTGCCTTTGGGAATTTTGAATTTGCCATGGAACTATCAAATAATACAGGTCTGTAAACCCTGCTGCAATTACTTGCGGATTTTGGAGAAGATGTCTCTTCCCCATGAATACTCCCTCATGAAAATATTCTTCCATTCAGGATTTATATCCTGATGTGTCACTTGGAAACAGTAGAAATGGAATTTAAGAGATGCTGGAAATAAAAGAACTAGATGCATGGTGATAGACATGTTCAATATATAGGCCATTCAGAGTGTCAGTAAGCAAGTGGGAATCTGTATCTAAGACATGATACAATAATGTAAGTGTGATTGTGGGAAAACTTTTAATTCTAGTTTACATCCTGAATATGTGTGTGCTTCGCGAGATGCAGTGTAAGTTTGTATGGGTGCATGGTATGGGTGAACAATAAATATAGTTGATAGACCAAAGTTCAAAGCTGTGTATCACTTACTTAGTACAGAGGAGCCTCGATTATCCAAATATCAATTATTCGAATATCGGATTATCCGAAGGAGATCTCGAGGTCCCGATAGAAACATTACATCAAAGACATGCTTCCAACACTGATCGTGTCTTTTGTTTACAATGATTAAAAGTGAACTTGGCTTACTGAAATGCTGCCAAGAACAGTCCTGGACATGGATGGGAGCCTAGGCACCATCTTCAAATGACTGATCTCCCGCCCTCTCTCTCTGTCTGTCCACATACTTCCCCTGGAGTTCTATACAGGCGTGTACCCTCAACCCCCATTCCCCAGATAATCACTCTAACATTGTCCTGTACAGGGCAAAGATGGAACTGTCAAAAAGTTGCAATAAAAATTTGTGTGTATTGCTATGTGTGCGCTTTTTGGAGACTCACCCCCTGACCCCCAAAAAAGGCAGCAGCAGCAGCAGCTGCAGTCTTGTTGTTGCTGTACAGTCCGGCTGCCCCGGAGAGGGGGCAGGGTGGGCGGAGTTGGGAGAGGTCAGGGACAGGGATGGGGGCAGACGTGTGGGCGGTGTTGGATGGGGTTTGGGGGGCAGGCAGGGGGTCAGGGGCTCGCGCACGGTGTGCTGCTGCCTAGTCTCCTGAACAGGGAGCAGATGTAACAGAAAACTCTGAGCCCCAGAGGAGAGGCACTGAATCAATTAACGGATTAATCAATTACCTGAATGAAATAGTGCCCGCCCATCTCATTTGGACAGTCAAGGTTTCTCTGTAATGTCCACCGATTTTGGAGTAAGATGTTTCCATTTGCATATATTTCCAGTTAATATGTATAGCAATGAACATGATCACCATTTACAGAACAGTGTTGTTCTCTGTGAATGATGCTCACAACTGTCAAAACAAGACGGCCCTCTTCGTCGTCTTGACCAACATAGGATCACCTTTGCTGGCAATGCAGCGGAGTGTTGGAGTGTCACTATCCACTATTGTTGCTTTCCCACAGACTTTGTCATGTGTCTTTAAGTTGGATTTCCTTTCATTTTGTTTTACCCAGATGTTCTGATGATTTTTCTAAAACCTGTCAAAAGATTTAAATGTATTTCGAGCCTTTCCAAAAGTGCTAATTTCTATGCACATAAACACACATGAGTTGTTTGCAGGGGTGCTATAGCAGAGTGGTCATTAGATTAGTAATCCAGAATCCCCAATATTCATTTCGCTTTCCACCATGTCAGATGTTGAAATTTAAGTTTTCTAATTTTAAAAAAATCTGGGATTAAAAGCTAGTCTAATGGCAACCATAGAGTCATAGAGATATACAGCATGGAAACGGACCCTTTGGTCCAACCTGTCTATGCCGACCAGTTATCCCAACCCAATCTAGTCCCACCTGCCAGCACCAAGCCCATATCCCTCCAAACCCTTCCCAATTCGTACTCCCACCCAAATGCCTTTTAAATGTTGCAGTTGTACCAGCCTCCACCACTTCCTCTGGTAGCTTATTCCATACACGTACCTCCCTCTGCGTGAAACCGGTGCCCCTTAGGTCCCTTTTATATCTTTCCCCTCTCACCCTAAACCTATGCCTTCTAGTTCTGGATTCCCCCAACCCAGGGAAAAGACTTTGTCTATTTATCCAACCATGCCCTTCACAATTTTATAAACCTCTATAAGGTCACCCATCAGCCTCTGATGCTCAAGGGAAAACAGTACAAGCCTGTTCAGCCTCTCCCTATAGCTCAAATCCTCCAACCCTGGCAACATCCTTGTAAATCTTTTCTGAACCCTTCCAAGTTTCACAACATTTTTCCGATAGGAAGGAGACCAGAATAGCACGCAATATTCCAACAGTGGCCTAATCAATGTCCTGTACAGCCACAACATGACCTCTCAACTCCTGTGCTCAATACTCTGACCAATAAAGGAAAGCATACCAATCGCCTTCTTCACTATCCTATCTATCTGCAACTCCACTTTCAAGGAGACAATTCTTGATTAAAAAGAATTCTGATTCTAATGAACTTTAGGGAAGGAATTCTACCATCCTTATCTGATCTGGCTTGCAAGAGACTCCATCTCCACAGCAATGTGGTTGACTGTTTGAAATGGGCCTAGCAAGCCATTCAATTCAATTGGCAATAAATGCTGGCACAGCCAGTAATACTCACATCCCAGGAATGAAAAAAAAAATCAGCTAATCCATGATGTCCTGTTTTATATAGTATGGTCCTCTGAGAAAGGGTGAAATTTCTTATGAGATGGAAAAATAAGTTCTGTTGTGTTCATTGTTCAATGTTTCAGAGTCCAATTATGTATGTCTGTTAACTGTTTTCTGTTTTGAGTGCTTATGTTCAAGTTAAAGCCAAATTACAGAGAAAGAAAAGCAGAAAGCAAGCTGGAAACTTATGATTTCAGATACTTTGAAATTATGCTTAATAAAGTCATGTTCTCACATAGAATCTAGCATATCATCCCTGAATATATCCAAAGTGTAAAACACAATAATTGTTGACAAAAGTGCAGAATATATTAAACTTATCATGATGGATGTTCCAGCAAATAAAGGAATATATGGGATCAATGGATATCAGGGTACAAGACCTATTCATTCATCATCAGTATGGATAATCACATGGAGGAGTGACCTACGAGAATGAATTCTGATCCATTTCCTCTGAACTGAAGGTCACTGGGTGTTCAAGAAGATGTGTAAGTCCTTTTGAAAAATACTTCTACCCAAAAAATGTGTGATGATTGAACAATATATATTCCACCAGAAAGACCAGGGAAATGATGAACCCATAATAGTAAAGTGGCGTGGTTATAGCAGTAGCTTCTTCATGTAAATGTAGCACACTAATCAACAGAATAAGTCATGACTAACTTAGAGAAAAAAACTTCAGATCCACAATTAGGCAACATTTACTCATGGAAGTTGATGATTTTAACTTTGTATAACGTCACAAACCTTGGCAGTCCAAATTGAATCCATCATGTCTGATTTGTAAAGATACTATAAGAGTGAAGCCTGAGACACAGGGTTGCAGACAAAGCTTACCCAACTAACTTGTACAATGTTTACAGAAAAATAGTCTGTAGCAATTTTATCAATGCTTCCCATCACAGTCAGATTCTCTCTAAAATGTGCCCAAATTGTGCAGGTACTCATTGAGTTTCAATACCATGTACAGCTCCAGTGAAACTCTGATGCAAAAATGAATCACTTTGCAAAGGTATAAAGGTCATTGAAGAAGGACATTCTAACAGTGCAACACAAAGAGTAATCTGCTCTGAAGAGTCAAGTGCAGCATATGTCTACCACCATGGATGGTAAATCATGAGTTCACAAAAGGATTACAAATTTGAGTTCACCAGCATTTCATTGTCTGTTGTCATCCACGTTAGCATGGAAGTCGTTATGGTGAGCAACAAACGCTTGTTATTTTTGACAACTTTCTCTCAATCCTATAGCTAATTCTCTTCACATTTATGATGGCTTATTTTTTCAAGTTTTGGGAACAGTCACAGTTCTGGTATAGTACAAAAATTTCAACCTAGATAAGTTTGTATTTTATGTGGCCAAAGACCAGACTTAAGGTATATGCTTGGGTTCAGACTTGAAGATCCCACTGGAACTAATGTGATCGATGACAACCATTATCTAAAACATTATCCTTCCTTTTTTACTGGAATTGAGGAGATTAAAGAGTGCGTTCAAGCTCCTCGCATGTCAATTCTGCTCGATCTGCAAAAATTAAGATGGTTGCCCTTTGTGTCACAAAAGCTGAAATAACTTGAGGTGGACAATATCATTGAACAAATCAACTCATTCAAATGCATAATGAACCTAGTCACTGCAAAGTTAACAAACCTAGGTTATGCACTGATTTTGGATAACTAATCCAATATTCCAGATAGGTTTCCACTTCCTAGGATCCAAGAACTATTGGCATTATATTAAGACTTCACAGTCTTCTGGAACAATGCAAACATCAGTTACCATTTGCACAGTGAAATCAATATCTTACAGATTTTGTCACTCCAAAAGGTGTGTTCTAACACTGCAACCTTAAATATGGACTACGCACACATTCCAAAAATAATTTCTTTAAGTCACCAAATGTTATGGGTACAAACCTACATTATGCCCTTGTGTGATCTGCAGAACACCTTGTATGATGCACATGTACTTTTAAGGGGATGCACATTATACTGCTGTCAACAACCAACACCTCAACACAGGATATAATATATTATCCCGTGAGAGTGTGATCAGAGGAGCAGCAGCTATAAAAGTCAGAAGCATAGCCTCTGAGTTAATATAATGTATCTGATTTAATTGAAAATACAGAAAAAAACCCACATCATTGTTTTACCAGTCTATGTTGAATGTTTATGACAAATAAAAGTTATCCTCCAAATCACACACCATTCTGACTTAGAACTATATCATTTTTCCTCCAATGTCCCCATGTCAAAATCCTACTGGAAGGTATGGTTTATTTTCAGAAACTGAATCTCTGTTACATTTGGTCATCAGACTCTAATGTTAGTAGTGGGCTGTCTATAGGATCTTGCTGTGCATAAGTTGACTACAAATGTTTTCAAAATTATAGTGGTGATATTTGATTATAAAGTGACTTAGGACATCCTGTGATTATGAAAGGCAATTTTAAAAGTCACATAGCCAGAACACCTAATAGTGTGGCAGCTGAGCACTGTCAAAGCCTTTTAGTTACAACCTGATGGCTAACAGCAACTGAGAGGATCAATGACACTAGCTTGTTCCAATGTTCTCAATGATCATCTCAGTAACACAATTTTCCGATACTATCTTCTTATTGCTGATGTTAATAGTATTTAGAAAGGCAGGAGAAATATCCTACTGACTCAAATTGCAGAGAATGAGAGCACCTGGTATGCCAGTAACCCAGACCAATCTGTAGAATCTGATGTGAACTCCTCTTCCTCCCATCCCACAAAACTGAAGAGAAACTTGATTTCAAGTTGGTCTATCGCCAGCTGATGCACTATTCAGTCCAAAAATAGCATTCAGGGTCCAATATATTTTAATAGGGTTATTGCCTGGCTTGTGGGCCATTCATACCAGTAATTGACATGAGGAAACATTGCCACGACCACAGTGCTGACATGGAAGAAAACTGTCATCATTTGTGATTATTTTACTGCTATGTTCCACCAGATAAGAGGCCTGAAATTTCACCTCAGTATTTCCTCCAGGGTGAAACTACAGACAGTACAGAACCTCCCCAGTACAATTGGAATGTCAGACTTGTTCATCTTAACATAAAGTCTTATTTGTGTCATTACTGCTTTGAAACATTCAACAGCAGATGAACTGAGGCAGGATCTGAGTTGGGTTATATTATGTAGGTAGAATTAAGCTGTCTTATTGATAGTGCAGTTGTTTTTGAATGCTCATTACTGTGTCTGAAATATAAAACCAAGGTCGTTAATTGTCTGGACTGGCTATACCTTAGTTACTGTGGAGGTCAATGGTGAAGTAATAGAGTTTATGGTGAAACTTTTAGAGTATCAACCACATAAGGACATGCATGTTGTTTTACTAATGCAATAATGAAATGACTAGCAAATTTGAAACTTAAGTCTAAAGGAGATTAACAGTCAAGATGAGAAACCTTGAGCATAGCAAAACTTGGATCACAACAATCCTGCAAGAAAAATTTGCAATCTTTATATTTTCAGTACTTGAGAGGCCAAAATTACAGTCATTGTAAGCATAGCTTTACCTTGCTTCAAATACAAGCTATGCTTGACTACAGCCTGCTAGTTGCGAAAAGGAATGGTAATTTGTAGAACTCATATGTTTGTCTGAAGGTATACCGTATTAATCGCCCCATCTCCTCACATAGGTACAAAATAAAACTGGTAAATGATAGTAATGGAACATCATAAACACCATTGTAATATAATATAACTTTCAAATTAAAAATACTAGTAGTAATGGTATAATTCATGAATGTTGGCAATATTTTAGGCCATGAAATATGTTTGATTTGCAGTATTTAATAAAGATTTCGGATGTTCTAAAGTGTTATTCAGGACATATGCCGCATTATATTGTCTCTTATTTGAAATCTGTACCAAATTAAATTTCACTGTGTCTGTCCTTCAAACCCCAATACCCTGCCGCTAGAGCCTCCTCCCATGTCCATCCTCACCTTTTTTCATTACAGATTTGTGGAAACGTAAAGCACAGAAACAGAGCCTTCGGTCCAATTCGTCATGCCGACCAGATTTCCTAAACTAATATAGTCCCGTTTGTCAGCACATCGCCCCTATCCCACGAAACCCTTCCTGTTCATATACCTATCCAGATGCCTTTTAAATGTTGTAATTGTACCAGCCTCCACCATTTCCTCTGACAGCTCATTCCATTCGTGCACCACCGCTGCATGAAAAGGTTGCCTCTTAGGTTTTTCCCCTCTCGCCCTACACCTATGCCCTCTAGTTCTGGACTCCCTCACCCCAGGGAAAATACCTTGTCTATTTATCCCAATCATGATTTTACAAACCTGTATAAGGTCACCCCTCAGTCTCTGAAACTCCAGAGAAAACAGTCTCAGCCTATTCAGCCTCTCCCTATAGCTCAAACCCTCCAACCCTGGCAACATCTTTGTAAATCTTTTCTGAACCTGTTCAAGTTTCACAACATCCTTTTGATAGAAGGGGGACCAGAATTGCGCATAATATTCTAAAAGTGGCCTAACGGAAGTCCTGTACAGCTGCAACATGACCTCCCAATTCCAATCTCTGACCAATAAAGGCAAGCATACCAAACACCATCTTCATTATCCTGCGACTCCACTTTCAAGGAACTATGAACCTGCACTCCAAGGTTTCTCTGTTCAGCAGCACTCCCTAGGACCTTACCATTAAGTGTATAAATCCAGACCTGATTTGCCTTTCCAAAATGTAGCACCTCACATTTATCTAAATTAAACTCCACCTGCTACTCCTTGGCCCATTGGCCCATCTGATCAAGATCCTGTTGTACTCTGAGGTAAACTTCTTCATTGTCCACTACACCTCCAATTTTGGTGTCATCTGCAAACGTACTAACTATTGTCACAAAGCTAGTCTCTTTTTTTCTAAAAGTTGTTCCTTGGCTCAAGGATACTCTGTCCATGATTTTTTTCAGAGGGATAATTAGCCAGGCTAGGCTCCAATCAGTCTCGTTTGCTACAGAGATTAAAGTGTATTGAGAGGCCTTTTTGTTTATATGTAAACAGATGAGACTTCTGGCCAAAGTGGTAATGTTTTAGAAGCGACCTGTAAAATGAAAAGGGAGTGGTCTGCTCTCTAGCTGAGCAGTTAGTTCAGTCCAGAATGAGTTGGGAGTTCAACAGTGAGCTGTATGAAACAAACTCTCTCTCTCTTTGTGCCCTTCTAACTTCAACCTGTAAGCATCTGTTCCATTTGTTTATACTGGTTTCTAAGGGGGTTTGCTTATCGGGACTGTTGTGTGCTTTTGGAGTTTAGATTAGATTAGATTACTGTGTGGAAACAGGCCCTTCGGCCCAACAAGTCCACACCGACCCGCCGAAGCGAAACCCACCCATACCCCTACATTTACCCCTTACCTAACACTACGGGCAATTTAGCATGGCCAATTCACCTGACCCTGCACATCTTTGGACTGTGGGAGGAAACCGGAGCACCCGGAGGAAACCCACGCAGACACGGGGAGAACGTGCAAACTCCACACAGTCAGTCGCCTGAGGGGGGAATTGAACCTGGGTCTCAGGCGCTGTGAGGCAGCAGTGCTAACCACTGTGCCACCGTGCCGCCCTCAATAGGGGTTCTATAGGGGTTCTTTATTCTGTTCTTCGTGTTTCATTGTGTAATTTTGTGAATAAACTTTTTGTCTGTTTTAAACCTGGTAGTCAACCTCACTAACTTAATCCAGGTAATTTTCACTGTACACTTACCAAAACAAATTGCAAAGTTATGGTCTGGGCTGCCTATTTAAGAACGTTTTGAGTGGTATACCTCCTATGTTCCCATCTAAATAATTGAAATAAATTACGAAAAACAGTGGACCGATCACCGATCCTTGTGACATATCACTGGTCACAGGCCTCCAGTCTGAAAGGCAACTCTCCACCACCACCCTTTGTCTTCTACCTTCGAGCTAGTTCTCCATGTGTTCCATGTGATTTAACTTTGCTAACCAGTCTGCCATGGGGAACCTTGTTGAACGAGTTATTGAAGTCCAAATAAATCACATCTTCTGCTCTGCCCTCATCAATCCTCTGTTACTTCTTCAAAAAAAACTCAATCAATTTGTTGTAACAAATTGCCAGAAGATTATCACAGATTAAAATCAAAGTAGGTGCTGCTTTTTCACTTATACACAGATGACAGTTTCCTTCTGAAAAACATTTTTCAAATTTAAATTTCACAATTGGGAATCCTGGTGCAACATCTCCTTTGCATACAGAATTACTTGACCAAAATCAGAGATTCTACTGAGGAATAAAGTTCTTTCCACACAAAAAGGAAATCATTTGTAACTCTAAAGGGTTAACAACATTTGTGTCAGTTATCGTTGGGTGGAAGATATAGCATTTAATAAAAATAACTGTCATTACAGCTGTTTTCCTTCATGTGAACTAGACATTTATTTCAAATGTACAAATCACCACAGCTTTGAAATGATGAAATGCTGGTTAAAAAAGAACTACCACATTCAAACAAAAAGCCATTGCTTGAGTTTTGTATTGCTAGTATGTTTAAATTTTTTGGGGATGCTAAATCTTTATGCAGTCTAATGAGTAAGTTTAGATGCTTATGCTGTTTTTCTTGCCACTTCAGCAGTTTGTGATTCATTGATGTAAAAATGATTTTAAAAAGGGTCTGTATATTAGTTCCATAAGAACTTAAAGAAATAGAAGCTGGAGAAAATCATTTGGCTGATCTTCCACCTCAGCTCACTTTCCTTCAAATTTTCCTGGATTCCATTAGTATTCAGAAATTTCTATCTATGTCTTAACTTTTCTTGATAACGGGACATCCACAGCTCTCTGGGATAGAGAATTCCAAAGGTTCACAACCATTTCAATGAAGAAAATTTGCATCATCACAATTATAAAAACGGAACCCCTTAATCTGAGACTGTTACCACTAGTTCTCGAATCCCCACGCAAAGGAAACAATCAATATTAACCTTTCCAAGCCCCTTACGAATTTTATGTGCTTCATTGAGACTTTTCTAATCTAAGATTGATTAGTCAGGTCTAATCTGTCCTCTTAGGTAAATACCTTCATTCCAGGAATCAGATGGTGAACCTCCATTTTAGTCCCTCTAAGGCAAGTATATCCTTCCTGAAGTAAGGTAACCACAGTAAAGTAACAACACTACAGGTGCAGTCTTACTAAGGCCTTAGATAATTTCAGTAAAACTTTTAAATATTTCTTCTTGTCTGGGATGTGGTATTGTTAAGGCTAGCATTTGTTGTCCCTTAGTGGTTACCCTTGAAATGATTAATTTTCTAGGCCATTTCAGGGGCACTTAAGCATCAACCATTTTACTGATCAAAATTCAATATGTCTGTTAATGCTACGGGGTTCTAATTCATTGTCATTATATGCTTTAATTTTTCTACCAACATATGTAACTCCACATTTTTCAATTGATGTCAGGTTGTGGCTCACTCAACCTATTGAAATCCTTTTTGTAGTCTCTTTGCATCCTCTTCATAGGTTACTTTCCTACCTAACTTTGTATTATTAATAAACTTGGATTCATTAGACTCACTTCCCTCATCTGTATAATTAACACAAGTCATAGATACCCAAAGTTTAATCACTGATCAGCATTTCACAAGTATAGCCCATCAAGTCCAAAATTACACATTTATTCCAATTCCTGTCTTGTCTTTTAGTTAGTCTTAACTCCATTTAATCTATTACCTTTAAGTCCAAAGACAGTGTATCTCTTCTCGTTCTCCGACTCCAATGTGTTAGTTAGAAAATCAAAAAAGCAATAAATCATGCTCGATCATGTTTTGAGTTTCTATATTGTATCAGACTAACTGATATGTCAATCTCTATGTCTTCCTTCTTCATTGTGTTTATTGCCTTCAATCTATGGAAACATTCTTCATGTAGATAATTAGAGATGATCAAAACCAATTCATCATCTACCTCTATAAGCACCATTTTTAAAATCTTTCAGTGAAGGCTAAAAGATCAAAGTATTGTCAAATTTTAGAATCTTTACTTCCTCCAATACTATCGTTTACTAATAATAATATATTTGTGTTCAATGGTTCCTGTTTCCACACTACTTCCAGAATGTTTTTGTGTCTTCTACCATGAAGACAATCATAGCATATTGGTTTAACATCACTGTCATTTCCTTATTCTCTATTATAATTTACTTTGTCTCTGTTTTCAAGAGACTTGAGTTTATTCTCATTAGTATCCTTTCACTAAGAAGCTGTTAAAATCGACTTCATGTCTCTCGCCTACTTATCCTCATGTCCTAATTTTCTTTATAAATTTATTGTCCATTCTTTGCTTAAGTATAAAATCCTCCAAAGTTTCAAATGCATACTCATTTCACAATATAACAAGCAAAGTTTGGAAATTCAGGTTTTAGCTTTAGTTTTTATATTTTTCCCCCTCATGTCACCCAGTCACTAATGCCTCCTTAATTTTGTTAAATGCTCGGTCTTTACATGACCCACTCTGCTTATTTTTACTCAAATCAAACTTTGAAGTACTTCAACATTTATCTTAAATAAAGGCAAAGTACTGCAGATGCTGGAAATCTGAACTGACAACGAAAAATGTTGGACAAATTCAGCGGATCTAGAAGCATCTGTGGAGAGAGAAACAGAGTTAATGTTTTGAGTTCAATTAACTGTTACCTCTTTTCACCACTGATGCTACTAGATCAGGTGAGTTTCACTAACACTTTTTTTTTGTTTTTACTGAAACACTTCTCTTATTGGTTTTAAATTTACACTTTCCTGACTCTTCCCACTTACCCCTGCCACCGACATTAGTCTGAAGTCCTACCTATCACCATAGTTATTTGATTTGTCAGAGAGCACAGTCCGATTTAAGTGAAGCCCACTCCAGTGGAACAATTCCCTCTTTCCCTAGTACTAACGCCAGTACACCATAATTCAAAACCTTTGTCTCCACACTACTTTCAGTGACACATTTCATCGTCTAATCGATTTATTTTAATACTAATTTGCCTGTAACACAAGTAATAAACTTGAGATTCTTACCTGTAAGGCTCTACATTTTCATTTCAACTTGGTCCTGAAACTCGCTCAGCAAAACCTCACTTCCATGAGCTGCCATGTCTTAAACTTACTTCCCTTCTATTAACTTTACTCAACTTTGAATTACTTACAGTAGTTTATATTGGCTCTGACTTTGTCTTATTTCTGGTGTCTCTCAGTGAAATCAAAGTATAGCACCTTTTTAAAAAAATACACTTCGCTAATGTGCAGTTTAAAGACAGTGCCTTCCAGCAGTTTCCTACCAACCAATGACCTAACAGTTGTTTCTCACATTCCTTTTAAATTCAGTGTGGGCCAATTGGAAGCAGCAGATGATATGCCTCTCTTACTCCCAGGTTAGCAGTGTAGGCCTGCAGACTGATCCACAATTTGTAGCCTTCCGTCTGAGCTGCTCCCTCACAATTGTGATCCCTCTCATCTCATATTGTCCTAGCTGCTGATTATCCTGATCCTCACTAATCTGCACTGGCTCAGTTCAAAATTTAATTTGTTCGTGGCCTTCGCTTCTTCAATTTCTCCACCAATATCATAATTTTGACTCTTATACATTTATTTTTAATGCAGTCATTTCAGGCAATGTCTCCATTTCTGGCAATGCCTTGTTGCCAGAATCTGAACTTCCCACCTTAAACTTTTCCATTTCTTCCTGTCCTCTTATTTTTTAAGGTTCTCTTTAAAACAGTTGAGTCCAAGCTTTTGCCCACGCCTTCTAATACTTTTGGCAGTTTTTTCGATTATAGCTTCATACATTGCCATAGGTTGTGGACTACGTTAAGAGTCAGCTCTGGCTCAGTTGGTAGCACACTTGCTCAAGTCAGAAAGTACTGGCTTCAGGTCCCAGAACTTAAACACAAAAATAAGACTGATAAACTGAGACACCATCTGCTTTCTCTTGAATAAACATAAAATATCTTGTGGCACCCTTTTGGGGAGTTATGCATTTTGGGGCCTTATTTATCCTCGAATCAACATCACAAAAATAGAGTATCTGGTCATTACCACATTTCTGTTTGTGGGAGTTTGCTGTGTGCTGTACGTTTCCTACATTACGGAAGTTTTAAAATTATTCATTGCAAAGGGCTTTTGGACAGCCTTTGGATGCCATGTAAATCTAAGTTTTAGAAAAGTACTTCATAAAAATAAAAACTACTGGAAAACAACAGTTAAATTTGAAACTATCTTAGATTTTTAAAAAAATCCTACACATCAGTATGAAACTTGCTTATAACTAATATTTTATAAATGGTGTAATCAGCCAGTATTATACAATTTTCAGAGTACCTCTACGTTTTCATATTTTCTCCATATATGAATGTATGCAGACTCTACAGTGCAAGTTTTTAAAATGTTAAGTATGTATTACATTCGCGCAGAGATTTTTGTTTATGTTGTATTGACTGTCAGATTAACAGAAACCAAAATTGTTAATAAATTGCATACTCAGTGGAATGCATCAAAACAGATGCAAAAAGTTTTAGTTAATTACACAATGTGTAGTTTAACTAAAACATTTTAATTCTTCTGTTTTATTTCCTACATGGTTTATTTTAAGATCATCTGAATTGCGCTGTTTGTTAATTTGAAGAATTAATCTATTTTTCACATTGTGGTCTTGAGGAGGCGGTAGAAAAGATCTTTCCAGATGTGGACTGGATAAGTTCCACTAACCTTCCAGGGATTAATGAAGTTCAGGCAATCCATGTTGTGTGGGCATAGTGGGTGGTTGGAGAGTTACTATATTTTCTCCACACTGTATGATGAACTTGATTCAGTAAACAACAAACATTACAAAAAGAATGTTGGTGGAATTACAGAGCACTGTATCTTGACAAATTTTCAAATTTTCAGATACTTGGCTAATTTTATTCACCTATAAATACCATTAGCTATTATCCCAAAATGTTATTGCTGCAGAACATCCTGAACCACAGTTAAATGTGCTTTACCTGGAGTGATTTGCACCAAGTGAAAGCATTGTGGTTGGATGTGACGAGAGCACTACTCATTGTAATAGACAATTCCAAAGACTAATGACTCTCAGAAAAGTAATTTCTCCTAATCTCCATCTTAAATTATTATTAAACTGTGCCCCTAAGTTCTAGACTCCCCCATAAGGAGAAACACCCTTACCTACCTTTTCAAGTGCTCCCCTCCAAGAGAATTTTGAATATTTTAATCAGATTGCCTTTCATTCTTCTAAAATCCAATATGTTTATGCAAAATCTCATCAAGATTTCTTCATAAGAAACTCTTGCATCCCAGGAATCAGCATAGTGAGCTTTCTCTGAACTTCTTCCAATTATATTTCTTAGACCAAGTGTTTACACAGTATTCTAGCTGTGATATCACAAATGTTCTGCAGCTCGAACAAGACTTCCTTACTTTTATACTCCATCTCCCTTGCAAGAAACACCAACATTCCATTTGCCTTCTTATTAATTTACTGTATCTGCATGCATTTTTATCATTCATGCACAGTTTTTATTATATCCTTCCTCCCTTGCATCTGTTTTTAAAGCACCAATAAATAAAACCTGTATTTGTGGGTGAGGAACTGAGGCTGACTGTTAGTGTGAATACATCGCGTCATGGTTGAAAACTGTTCTTGGGTTGCTTTTGTGTCTTGTATTTGTTCAAATGGCCTTCTAAGCTTTTACTGCCTGTGTTTATATTTCTTGTTGGATTTTTTTTCTCTTTATTGTTTTTAGTTGTCCTTTGCTAATTTTAAAATGTTCCCTATCTATTTCCCTCCCACTAATCTTTGAAGCATTGAACATCTTTTCTTTCAATTTGATATTCTTAGCTTCCCTAGTTAGCCATCCTTTCATAGAATCTTTCTTTCTTAATTTCAAAATCTTTAAGTATCTCCTTAAATATCTGTCACTGCTTCTGTACCATCTTAGCTATAAAGTATTTTTCCATTTCACTTTAGCTAACTCTCTCTTTATATTTTTGTAATTACCTTTGTTTATGTCTAAGATTCTAGCTTTAGACCCATGTTTCTCACCCACTGATTGAATTTGGAATTCTATCCCATTATGATCACTCTTATCAAAAAGATTTTTTGCTATGAGATCATGAATTAATCCTGTCCTATTAAGCATTACGGGATGTAAAATAGCCTGTTCTTTGTTTGGTTCAAGAGTGTATCTTTCTAGGAAACTACCTTGAATGTTCTTTGTTAACTCACTTTGATTTGCCCAATCCATATGAAGATTAAAATCACCCGTTTTTATTGCAGATCCTATGCCCACCAGTGACTTTTGTCATTCACTTTTTCTAAGCTCCACCTAAAATCATTCTGCATCTTGATGTTCTGAATCAAGATAGTTTCTTAATTCTGCATTGTATGTCTTTATACTGTTCCTTCTTGTCACACTGTAGATATCATTACACCTATTGGTATCATACTTTAATGGTCCCTCATATGAACCCAATTTCTTTCTCTCTCTCTCTTTCTTTCTCTCTCTCTTACTCTCACTCACTCTCTCTCTCTCTCTCACACACACACACACACCGTCTAAAGCCATGTATATATCATGTTAGCATGATTCATGTCAAAGTCATCATCATGTCAAAGTTCTTTACGCAGAGAGTTGTGAATGCATGGAATGCGTTGCCAGCTGAGGTGGTGGAAACGAAGTCATTGGGGACATTTCAGTGACTGCTGGACATACACATGGATAGCAGTGAGTTGAGGGGTGCGTAGGTTAAGTTACTATATTTTACATTAGGATTAAGTCTCAGCACAACATCATGGGCCTAAGGGCCTGTTCTGTGCTGTACTTTTCTTTGTTCTATGTTCATCCCAAAAGTAAATCTCTCTCTTTTCCCAATGCTGAACTTGTACTCCTTGAGTCAAGGTCAGAAGTCACACGCACCCAGTTATAGTCTGACAAGTTTCTGCTTTCCTTTGTTTAACCAATCCTCTATTCAAGTTAATAAATGGTCCCAAACACTATGTGCTCTTACCTTTTGTATAACCCCTTCTCAAAAGCTTTCTGGAAGTCCAGATGTGCTACATTTACAAGATACTCATTATCCACCTTGCTTGTTACATCTTCAAAGAACTCTAGCAAATTTAATTTTCTTAAAACTATGCTGACTCTGTTAGATTGCACTTTGACTTTCCAAATTTTCTGTTACTACTTCCTTGACAATGGATTCCAATAATTTCCCCAAATATTCCACTGTCTAATTTTATTTACCCTTTTCCAATTTGTCAGTTGTTCTGATAGTAATCTAGATAAGCTTTATGGTTCTATTTTTTATTTTTGCTCCTAGCTGCTCTTATTCCCTCAGCAGAACATTTTTTTTTAGTAATACATTCATCATTGGTACTGATGTGGACTGAAACATCTGGATCCTATCTCCCTCACTCCAAGTTCTTCTCCAGTCCTGAGGAGATATAGCATCTGCAAATCAGTAAGATTTGAGCACTTGTTGGTTTCTATTTGAAAACTGGAGGAAACATGTCTATCCTGAAGCAAACCTGAATGCTAATTACATGTGATTGAAATGGAGATCACAAGGGCTTGAGATTATTAATGGAAAGAAGAAGTAATTCTGTGATTGTACCCTTTCAGCACATGCTTTCATTCATGGGAAATGTGAGTCAGATTTTTCAGGCTTTGATCCTGTAACCTGAGCTACGACCCACATTCCTTCTAAGTATAATTTTCTTGATAGGAGTATGGGTGAGAATAAGCCTTAGCATTTTAATCCTGTATTTGCAAATTATTATGACATCTCTTACACTTGTTTGAAAGCAGTCCTTGGTGTATATTTTCTTATGAACTTGCACAGGGAATTGTTCTGGAAAATGCTCAAGGACAACAGGGAACATAGATAAAAATCTTAAATATAATGTTAATTATACAAAGTTTGCAGGGAATAGTGAAACAGGAATAGAAGTAAAGTAAGGTAATGCAATTAATGTTACAAAGCTAATTTACAGCATTTAAAAAATTAGATAAGAATGGCAAATTAAATTTAACACAAGCAAATGCACAATATTCAAACTTGTGTGAAAAATGAACAAGCATTCAATCAACAGAATTGAATTAGTGAAGGGTTGTGGTGGCAGGAACCTCGGAGTAGACTTATGTTCTTTCTTTGTCTAGACATGATGATGCCATCACTAATAAGGCTAATAAATTATGAGATTACTCAGCTTGAACAGCAGAATACAATTCTAGTGAGGTTATTATAATGCACAAATCAAATTAGACCCAGTTATGACAATGTTCAGTTATGATCATGTCAGAGAAAGGAAATACATATATTAGAAAAGGTGCAAAGAGAAACAAATACTATCTCACATGTTAAGAAAAGAAGCTTCATGAAAAAATAGCTAAGCTCACATCATGCAGTTCAGAAAGGTTTCATTGAAGTTTATAAAATTTTAACTGAGTAGATTATTCAAATACAGCAAATTACCTCAGGGCAGATCAGGATGGTAGCACTAAGCATTAATTTAAATAAGTATTAGATTTTTTTTTGCTCCATAGTGACTAACTGGAATAATCTAAAAAGGTCAATAATGACAATTCCATTAGGAAGGTATGAGATGAAAGTGGATGTTAGGCTATGAGAGTTAGGTGTTAAGGGACTAGAGGGACATACTAAAAGGGATAAATGATCTTTTCTCCTTTTTCATTGTCCTTATGTATTCTTAAACTTAAGTTACTGATTAAACAATATTCACATTCTAATTCAAAAATGATGTAATTAAAGAAAATAAGAGTAATTTTGTATTTGCTGACTAACTTTCAATCTTCATATCTTTCATCCCTTCAAAGTCCATTAAAACCAAACAAATAGTTTTCAAATATTCCCAGCCACTGGGAGACTCTGTGGCAGTCTATTGATAAAATTGTTTGGCCATCAGATACCACCTCCTGCATTTCCCTAACACTTTTCCATCATTGGGGGGGCAATTGATTGTATGGAGAGACTTCCATGTAAAATTCTGCAGTCTTCCAACAGGTTCTTTAAGGAAAACGCCATGGAAATTTAAAATTAGCTTAATGGGAATTTTGAGTACTTCACTCCGGAGACATGTTTTTTTCATCTCGAAGCTTCACCATTGGTCACCACCAGCTTTAATAGCTGGGGAGTTTCGAAACACAGTTATCATATAGTGCAGTCCTCAATTCAATTGTGGTTCTATTGACAATCCATTAATTGACTGGAGTTGGCAAAATGGCACTCCCTCATCTGTTTCCTGATGGCCTGTGGTTGGCTCCTGCTTTCACTCCCTAGAGTGAACTTCTGCATTGCAGACAAAATCTAGCCCAGTTTTGTATGCAAATACAACAACCATTTTGTGCACAGCAATAACAATGAGGTAAATGACCAGTTAATTTTTTTGTCTGTTTTTGATTTTAAGGATACATATTGTCCACAATCCAGAGTCAAGTCCCTGAGTTGTGATACAAGATTTTATCTGGAATTGTCTGCTTATGCGGAGTGCATACTCAGGTTTTTAAAAGCCTAGCACAGTAAAAACAATAAATAAGAATTTTGGCATTGGATGTATGTGTCTGTGGAATACCAGGTGAAAAAATGAGGCAGCAGGTCATAATGTCAAGACTCATTAATTTATTTTCAAATATCTGAAATGGGCTTTCATTTATTCATTTAATTTTAAGTTCTCTTTCAGTTTCAAGCATGAAATGGAAGGGCACATCTAATGTAGAGTATCAGTTTATATTTATACACACACCATTATAAAACAAAAGTAAGAACCTAGTTGGGCATTAGAGTTTATTATACCAATATATGTCTGCATATGCAAACATAGGTTTGTTAGTGGACACTTTAACAACTGGGTGTGGGTGAACTAAATGTGACTAAGTAGCCATTCTCCATTTAAGGATTGTAAGGGTGAGGTTTGATCTTGCAAAACAAAACTCTGCTTGACAGAAATAGAATATCTATTGTAATTTTCTTTCCTTCATTTTGTTGAAACAGTGGGTGGAACTTAAAATAGGAGGTGAAGCACCAGCTGCTAACTGAAAAACTGGTGAAAGTTCCACATCACCTCCTGTCATAGAGGCCCACAAGTGCCTATTAGGCACATAATTATGTGGTGTCTGCCCTTCCATAGGATCAAAGGCTAGTAGCTGTGTATTTTCTTGACCCCAAAACCAAAGCAACAGTGGCTGCTGGTAGTGATGGTAGTCAATCCACCCAAAGGTTTCTGGCCACAGGTGAGTGATGACAGGAGGAAGGTTTCACAGCTTTTTCCAGTGCCTCACTTTATCAGTTCCGACTCTCCAGCATCTTCAGTCCTTATTTTCTCTGAAGTGAATAATCAACAGCAAGAGTACAAAAGTGACTCTTGACTGCCCTGAACATCTTCGAGGAGAAAGTGAGGTCTGCAGATGCTGGAGATCAGAGCTGAAAATGTGTTGCTGGAACAGCGCAGCAGGTCAGACAGCATCCAGGGAACAGGAGAATCGACGTTTCGGGCATAAGCCCTTCTTCAGGAATGAGGAAAGTGTGTCCAGCAGGCTAAGATAAAAGATAAATGTTGGAAAAAATGCATGATTTTTGTACTTTGCATTTGTCTTGATCAGTACACATGAGATAAGCGCCCATTCCCTACCTTTTATCTTAGCCTGCTGGACACACTTTCCTCATTCCTGAAGAAGGGCTTATGCCCAAAACGTCGATTCTCCTGTTCCCTGGATGCTGTCTGACCTGCTGCGCTGTTCCAGCAACACATTTTCTGCCCTGAACATCACCCACTCTCACCACACCCAACACACACACACACACTCACACCTGACGCTAGATTTTCCAATCCATGCTGTGTCTGATAAAGGTGGGTGCACCTCTGAAAGCCCCAAAACAAACACAATAAGGTTTGCTTTTTAGGTATCCCCATATGGCAAGAGCCCTGCACACATTTGGTGAATATAAGTGAAAATGCCATAAAGTGCTTAATTAGGCATTAATTGCCCAATTCAGAGCTTTCAATGGCAGTGGTGTTGGATGCTGTTGATAAGTCTTCCTGCCCTGTGCAATCAGGGCAGATGTGGAAGGGGAGCAGATTTGCCACCTAACACCCTCCTGCCCAATGAAATACCCTTGGAGCATCAAATCACCCTGTTGAAGGCATTAAATTCCTGCCAGTAAGTGAGTATCTGGTTACTGACCTGAGACCTCTGGGACTGTAACTTTGTAATCACTGGAAATCCACATGACAATAAACCATATTGGACTGGCAAGAAATAAAATTGGAATACAAGTATAGAATTAAAATATCAAAAGCAAGTCAGCAAAATTCATATTTACCTTTAAGATCTCAGCATAAATGTTAGGCATTTTTGAAATCTGTAACAGTGATAGGAACCGTTGCCTGTTTGCCTGTGACAAATGGGTGCTTATCTCATGTGTACTGATCAAGACAAATGCAAAGTAGAAAAATCGTGCATTTTTTCCAACATTTATAAGCAATTTTGTTAAGGATGTGCCATATCAACTATCAGATTCCTCATTTTTGAAATGATAAATAATACCAATTGCATTACATTAATAATCAGGGTCTCAGTAACCACCCATTTAAGTAGCAGTGTTTAATGTGATACTGCAGAAGTGTCAATTCTATGTTGACAGTGTGAGGTGCTTCACTATATACTGTTATTGTGGCAAATCTGTCACCTCAGCATCAGACAAATAAAACACAATTGTTCTTGTTAAACATTAGTGATAACAGTATAAATGATAAATAGACTTACCCGTATTTAGGTTATTTATCTCTTCTGCTAATCATAATCAATAAAATTACTATAGTTATAGTTAGATCTAGAAGTATTTTGCTATTAATTGGAAAGCCTCTGTACCCATTGACAACAAAAAATTAGAAGACCAAAGCTTGTTGATGTGTAAGTGTAGACAAGATTGTAAGAAGTAAAATTCTGAAGCCCCTTCACTTCTACGTTTATCACCTGAAGTTATACTATTATGTCAAGACCTGACAATCTACCTTGTTGAAATGGAAAAGAGTATTTTTCTGAGATTAGACCATCCTGTAACTGAACTCTTCTCTGCTTGTAGTTTTGGGACACACAATCTCTCTTGGGTGTAAAAACATTTAAGACTAACCTACTAGTACCTGCATTTCCAACAATTCAGTCTACAAGCCTCCTTAAATGAGTGTAATAGATGGAGACATACTGTCATTACTTCAATAAGAACATGATCAGTTCGTGGGCAGTGTCAGCTTCATGCAAAATGGTCTTTAAATCATCGTGCAAGATCAGATTATATTTGATGTGACTTATTTTGAAATTTCCTTGTACTTTGCGCTGGATTAACAAACTATTTATTTTGTGCTGAAAGTACCAGTAGGATTTCAACCTCCAGAACTTTAAAATGTGAAACTTTAAAATGTGAAAGTTCAAACACTATATGGATGATTATCAAATCTGTTGCGAAATGCAGCAGACAACCAATGAGTAAAATGGGCCTAGATTTTCTAGAATTTGGAAGAATGGCAGAAAACACCTCTAAAATTCTTAATAGATTGAGGAGGTTTGATGCTGAGAGGCTATTTCCACTGGCCATATAGTATAGAAAAAGGGGTCACTGTGATGGGACAAAAGGACATTACATCGGAATAGTAGATTAACCATGTTGGACTCAGAGACTGAATTTTCAAAATCTTCTAATCGAGTGTCTGTCAATGTTTCATTAATCAATATATTCAAGAAGCAACCAATAAATTTGAGCAGTGAAGGAATCTTGAAATATGGGGATAGAACGGAAAGTGGATTTGTTGTAGAAATGCAGTCACACCCTTAATGAATGGCAAAGCAGACTCGAAGCCTATCACTGCTTTTCTAATTCATTTATGTCTCTATTCTAGTGCACAACAAACCCAACTTTACAATATTATAACAAACGTTAATAAAGTACTTGAATAAACTTCCATTTTAATATTATATTTGTACCAATTCAGTCACTGTGTCAACCATATGTCAGCCCACGATCACTTCCTGTTTTTCTCTTTGTCACGTAAGAAGCTATTTGATGACTGAGAAATGGACAACTGTATTTGGCTAATTAGCAAGAAGGCTCCTGCGAAAAGTACATTATGCATTCATTATTTATGAGGCCAAACTTAATAAAATGGCCCTTTACTTGCCTAATGGGGAATAGTGACAGATTCCTTGAAAACAGAGCTGACTTTGGCTTGAAGCCAAAGGACAGTATTTCCTTACTTATTTCCAGACAGACCATTTTGAAATGGTGAATAATTAAATCAACTAACTCCAGTCTTTAATGTGTGCACCCTGTTCATCAAACAGTCCCAGATATTTTAATAGCTTTGCTGTCATAAACTCGTACAACTTCAAAAAACAGAAAATATTATTTGATTAATTTCGTGCAATCAATCAGATTTCACAGCTGTCTGGAATTTAATACATCCTTCAACAAGACTGAAAAAGCTGTCAGTCCCAATGTGATATTTCTACATTTACTGTTTTTCACCTTTATTATAAGGCAAACATCAGAAGTCCAGTATCTATTATGTTAGACTAAATGATTTAATAATAACCTAAAACAGGTCATAAAATGAGTCATGACGTTCTGAAGTCTTGCTAATGTAATATTATAAAATGGTCATTTAGTAGCGCAGAATTCAAGTACTCATTTTGCACTCATGAGGGCAATTCGTAACAATACCACTTTCAAGGGAAAAACCAACATTTATATTCTGAAAAGAGAACACTGTTCGGTGGCAAACAGACACTGATTGGTCAATGCAGTCTCATGGAGAATATATCGGTTAATGATAATTAACAGTTAACTGCCAGTCCTTGCTTAAATTTTAAACGCAGACAAATTGACTCGGATTGGTCAAGGCATTGCTTTGAGAAATACACCAGTGATGCCTGTCACCTGTTTTGCTGAGGTGAAACAGACACAGTGCATGTACATGCTCTTTTTGTTTGTGAAAAATAGGGCCCTGTAAATTAAGATATGTAGTTTCCAGCACATGGATGTGCCCCACACTGACTGACAATCCTGAATTGGTTATCAACATAATTCTTTGCACACTTAGGATTATCACCATATGTTGTCCAATTGCAGAAAGAAAGTATCTCATATAATTAATAACCTTCAATAATTAGGTATCTGTGTAATGACTTATAAGAGACAGGGGATCTCTCTGCTTCACATCATTTTGTAAGGCCAGATATGATCTGGGGTATGCTGGGTATCTTTCATTAAATGTAAGAGTATGTTCACAATATAGCTCTTTTGCTACATGCTTTTAATACTACAATAATAACTGAAGCATTATACATCGCCTGATGAACACATCAGTGTTTCACGGGGAACAGTCATTTAGATCCTGATGAGTGGAGCTTATAATGACAGTTAACTCTTTCAGGAACTGACTGCCTTATAAACAATGGTTTTTCAAAAAGGCCTTTTTTAAGATGGATTTATAACTATATGATAAAAGTCAGAGAAAATGGAGTTAGTGGATAAGTAGCAAAATGGGCAGGAAAATGGCTACAAAAAGAGATAGACTGGGAGAAAATGGGAAGTATTGAATCACAAGGATTAGCTGGAACCACTTGATCAGAATTTACGTCAATGGTTTGTACTCGAATCCAAAGTATAATTTAAAAATTTGCTCGCAACCTCTGCTGCAGACTTAATACCGAGGAAGACTACAAAAATAAATATAAGGAAAAGTTAATAAAACTCCTAAAAGAGTGTGTGATTAGAAAACTAATTTCAGATTGGTTAAGTTGTAGAAAGGAGGCCACTTACTCCTTAAAGAAACAGATTGCAAAAAGGATAAAGGAGCAGAGGTTAGCTAGGGATGTATATTACTATGTTATTAAAAGTAGCATTGGGGTTTAATATAGCCAATAAAAAATTGTAACCTCGCCTCTGTAACTTCTTACTAGGAGATAAATGTTTGAAGGATGCAACCTTGGCCCTTCCCATGATAAGGTTTCTCTTCTGTATGGTGATCCTGAAGGATGTGTGCTCTCCACATTTTAACACACTAATGAAGTTTCTGAGGACTCCTCCATTTTGAAGCTCCCATTTTAGTGACCCACGTCTATTACAGTGATTCATGGTTGTAGATATTCACATTCTTCATACCACCTGATCCAGTTCACACACAGTCTCTTAATTGGCTGACAGCCAGAAGATTGTTAGATTCTGGGGGGTGTGATCACAGTTAACTAAGTATAGGCAGTCAACCGTTTGCAAGGAATTTTCAGATAATTTTTTGAGTTTCTTAAGAAATAGCAAATGAGATATTAAGTGTTAGTTAATTAGATCAGATGTTAAGCATATGATTGTGATAACTGAGGATGGTTCACTAATACCAGAGAACAACCAGATTGTTTGTGCAAAATGTGTCAGTTTCATTAAAGTTGTGAAAGCAGTATCCTGCTGTCTAACCGAAATGTTAGGGATCTCTTCCCTAGGTTTTCCACCTCCTCTTCTTGTCCATCTTTCATCCAGAGAAGTTAGCTCCCTGCTGAAGACAGCCACCCACAAAGACTGCCTGATGAGGACTGTCCCCTACCCCTGGGTACTTGTTGATATATCCTGCTTCTAGGGACTGGTTCAATATGCTGTGCCAAATAGGTGGAAGCTACTCATGATGCTGGAATAAATGTTGCGCAGCTTTATCTAAGGGTTAGTTTGTCATTCTTTCAAAGAACAGAAACTTATTTTCTCAAGCAATGCATTGATGATAATTACATATGGAGCCAGGTGAATTGTTGATGCTAGTTCAGTGGCCATCGTGACCTCAGTGATTGTTGTGACCTTTTCCTTTATTTTAATATGATTGAAATTCAGCAAGCTGATTACTGCAGTAACAGCAGTTAAATGAAATCTCATGCTACACATTAAATATTAGGAAAATTCAGTTTTAAATGGACCGTAATTTCCAACAGCCCCTCATTTCAGATGGAAATATCTTTCTTCACATCTCACAACTGATTCAAAACTATTTATTTTTAAAGTACAAGTTTAATTCTCTAATTTGTTGATCATGCATCACAGATAACATTCTGAAATTATTAAAACTGTTGATGTCAAACTTTGGGCAGCTATCAAACATAATTCCAACATCCTGACCAAGGGGTTGACAGATATTAGATCCTAGGTCATACGAAGTGCGCGATCCTTATTTTTGAATTTTTGTTCCATACTTTTGTTCCACTGGACCATTTTAACTAGAGGTTCTTCCGAGGCACAGGTCCTATCTTGGATTGATTTGAAGTATCAGGATAATGGGGAGATTGGGTGGCCAAATTGAGACATGACCTTAAAGGCCTTATTCTATATTGAGATATTTATTCTCTGTTATGTTATAAATTGACATGGTAACCAAAAGGTGACTTCTCATTATAATTTTTTTTTGGATTGGAAACAGAATGTAAGCTAGTCAATTATATAATATCATAACCATATTTTGTTGTTTTGGCTTCTTCATGCTGCAGCAGGTGCACATCTGGAGATATAAAAATTGTCCACTCTTCTCCCCCTCACTCCATTTTCAAACATTCTTAAGTAAATAGCTGCTCTTTCTAAGCAAAATTCAATATGACTGTGTCCTATTCCATATCTGACATCTTTATGGGCGTGGGTGATGACTAGACTACTTACTGACCCTTTATCCAATTGTTCAAGCCTTTTTTTTGGCTTTATCCCGTTTCCTGATTTCCTTTCTCTTTACATGAAGTTCTTGGATTTATCCCTCTTTTCTCTTGGTTCTGCATTAAAACTACAGTGCCAACCTTTGAGGACTATTGCTGATCCACAGACGGTTAGGGTACATTCAATAGAACAACAAATTATGTTTGGACTTAGAAGTTTCTCCACCTCCCCCATCACCTGTACCCATCTTATGGATGTTTATTATTAAGTATTTCCACCCCCTGCCTCAAGCTTTAGCCTTCAATTGTCCTTTACCAAAATTCATTTTAATTTCATTTTGAACTCTTCTCACTAATACCACTTTGATCATTAAAAAAAAAAATTCTTGCTTTTCAGGCCACAATAGCCATTTTGTCAAGGAGGTGTACATATCTGAGACCCATTCTTCAGTGTACTTGCACCGTGTATTCCCTCATTTTAGTTACTTCAGATGAAACAAATCACTTCTGCATGCTTACACTAGTATCCTAACATCATGCCACACATTCTTAACTTTTGTGTGATCTTATTAAAAGTTCATAAGTTGGATGGGTTGATTACTATTATATAATTATCCTGTCTGCTTGGTCCCCTGATGTTTCGGGCGATGATCAAATCATCTAAATCTGCTCTCTTTAAAAAAAAAAGGTTGAGTTTTAAAATGTCACCAATTTCCAACAAGATCCTATATTTTGATGTATTTCTAATCTTCGTGTGGTTGAGCCCGAGAGATGATCTTGATGCGGGGGTTCTGAGGATTTGATGGAATCCAGCCTCATGTTTCCATGAATGGGGAAGTCCAAGGTTAGAGGCTGGAAATACAATGTAATCATAAATAAGGAGGAATTTCTTTACTCAGCGTGATGATAGGATGGAAGTTGCTCCTATACAGATTGATTGAGCTGAATAATACTAACACTAACATAGTGCATAAAAAAAACAAATGAATAGAAGATGTTGATCCTATGGATGATGTAACTTGCATGGAAAGAGATTCATGTGGATCATGAAGACCAGAATAGACTGGTTGGGCTGAATGTCCTGTTCCTGTGCTGTAAATTCTATGTAATTCTATGTAATTGGTAGACTGGCATCAAAGCTAGCTTACCAACAATGACAAAAATAACATGCACTTAAAATTGTTTCATATTACGGGTTTGCATCCAGGAAGTGTACCACTGGAAGCAAGCATGCAATAAAACACCCAAACATTTCAGCAGTCAAATGTAGTAAATACATCCCGGAATTGTGGTTTTTGTCTTATTGAAGCTCCAGTTGAAGCTCTCCCCTGTGGGCAAACATAAAAAATACGTTATTTACTAGGAGGTGGGGAAGGTGTGGATGAGGCTCAAACAGCAAGGCAGAGGAAAGAAAGCTCTTACTGAATGGAAGGTTGCTGATTGGAACTGTACACTCTGAAGATCACCTTGAGGGTTGGAAGATCTTCCTCTTGTCTCACATGAAGTGCAGAAATGGGCACTTGATTTGTAGAGCTAGCTAGTCCCATCTGTTTTAAAGCCAACTTTCCATGCTGTTAAAAAAAAAAGCAATGGGTTTAGGATGTCTATGGAGTCTGCATGAGAGGGAAAGTTGAATGGGTGACAGATTTACACAGGAGCTGAGGTTCCAGTTCCCAGATAGCAGGATCAGATGCAGAGAGTTAAAAAAACAGTTTGTTTGTGGATGTAGGTTTGCTCGCTGAGCTGGAAGGTTTATTTCTAGTCACCCTACTAGGTAACGTCTTTAGTAGGCCTCCAGGTGAAGAACTGCTGATGATTCCTGCTTTCTATTTATATGTTTGGGTTTCTTTGGATTGGTGATGCCATTTCCTGTGGTGGTGTCATTTCCTGTGGTGATGTCATTTCCTATTTTTTTTCTCGGGGGTTGTAGATGGCGTCGAACTTGATGTGTTTGTTGTTAGAGTTCTGGTTGGAATGCCATACTTCTAGGAATTCTTGTGCATATCTCCGTTTGTCTTGTCCTAGGATGGACATGTTGTCCCAGTCAAAGTGGTGTCCTTCCTTATCTGTATGTAAGGATACTAATGAGAGAGGGTCATGTCGTTTTGTGGCTAGTTGATGTTCATGTATCCTGGTGGCTAGTTTGCTGCCAGTTTGTCCAGACAACAAGCAAAACTAATGTCATTTACAAAATACTGTGCAAGATCTGTAACAAACAGTACATTGGACAAACAGTTTGTTTGTAGCAGGCTAGGCCTCATCCTATCCTGAGGCACGTTCCCACTTAGAATATATTTGCCAATCATGCATGCTCATTAGTATAGAACTTCATGTAATTACATTTTCCTTCAAGATAATCAGTTCGCAAGAATGTCAATGTATTGCTCACATGCAAGTCGATCTCAGTGAGTTGGTGGTGTAGGATTTTGAATTCATCTACAACATTTCAAATATCTTCACTGATAGTGACATTGGACAATATCCTTTACACTAGGAGAAAGTGAGGACTGCAGATGCTGTGGATCAGAGTCGAGAGTGTGGTGCTGGAAAAGCACAGCAGGTCAGGCAGTATCCGAGGAGCAGGAGATTCGATGTTTCAGGCATTAGCTCTTCATCAGGAATGAGGCTTGTGGCCGGCGGGAGGCTGAGAGATTAATGGGAGAGAGGGTAGGATTGGGGGTAAGGTAGCTGAGAATGCGATTGGTAGATGAAGGTAGGGGAGAAGGTGATAGGTCGGAGAGGAGGGTGGAGTGGATAGATGGGAAAGGTGATGGACAGGTTGGGAGGGCGGTGCCAGGTTGGAGGCTTAGGACTGGGATAATGTGGAGGGAGGGGAAATTAGGAAATTGGTGAAATCCACATTGATCCCGTGTGGTTGCAGGGTCCCAAGGTGAAATATGAGGTGTTCTTCCTCCAGGTGTCGGGTGGTTAGGGAGTGGTGATGGAGGAGGCCCAGGACTTCCATATCCTTGATGGAGTGGGAGGGAGAGTTGAAGTGTTCAGCCATGGGTCGGTGGGGTTGGTTGGTTGGTGCGGGTGTCCCAGAGATGTTCTCTGAAATGATCTGCAAGTTGGCGTCCTGTCTCCCCGACATAGAGGAGACCACATTGGGTGCAACGGATACAGTAGGTGACATTGATGGAGGTACAGGTAAATTTCTGTCATATGTGGAAGGTTCCTTTGGGGCCTTTGACGGAGGTGAGGGGGCAAGTGTGGACACAGGTTTTGTACTTCTTGCGGTGGCAGGGGAAGGTGCTGGGAGTAGGGTGTGGGCTGGTGGGGTCTTGGATCTGACGAAGGAGTCGTGGAGGGAATGGCCTGTCCGGAATGTTGATAGGGATGGGGAGGGAAATATATCTCTGGTGGTGGGTCCTTTTGTAGATGACGGAAGTAGCGGAGGATGATGTAATGATTATGGAGATTGGTATGATGGAAGGTGAGGGTTCTGTCCTTGTTGTGTTTGGAGGGGTGGGGTTCAAGGGCAGAGATGTGGAAGTGGAGGAGATGTGCTAGAGGCCATCGTTGACCACATGGGAGGGGAAATTGAGATCTTGGAAGAAGAAGGCCATCTGGGATTTCCTAAGGTGAAATTGGTCATCCTGGAAATAGATGCGGTCGCGGAGGAGGAATTGGGAATTAGGGATGGTGTTTTTTACAGGAGGCAGACTACAGGAGGAGGAGTAGTCTGGGTAGCTGTGGGAGTTGGTGGGCTTGTAGTAGATGTCCGTGGTTAGTTGCTTGCCGGAATCGATTGCTCAATATCCTTTACATTGCAGAGCAGGGACAAACGAGTATACAATTCAATACCACCATGTCTTCTAGAATGGTAGGTAGACCAATACAAATGTAAACATTTAGCAAAGGAGGAATGCAAATGCTCTATGTTATTTAATCTGGAATAAAGAGATGTCTCAACTCCCTTGTATACATTAATGCACGCAAATCATAAACTGTCAATGCATTCACCCCTCTGACCGTGCTAGCCTCACTAGATAATGACATGGAGGTGCCACTGTTGGACTGGGGTGGACAAAGTTAAAAATCACACGACACCAGATTATAGGCTAACAGGTTTATTTGCAAGTACAAGCTTTCGGAATGCTGTTGCTTGGTCAGGGAGCTAATGGAGCAGGATCATAGGACACAACGTTTATACCAAAAGATCATAGTGCCATGCACTGATTCAATATATTGAACAAACCTAGATTGCTGTTAAGTCTTTCATCTTTTAGAATGGGTTGCAGGTTTTGATTCATTAATATGTAAGTCCGAGAACTTCTTTCAAGTCATATTCCGGAGATAGCTTAAGGTTTTATTAAGATAAAGGTAACATCTCAGCTCAGACAATGCATTAAAGGTGTGAGGTTAGAGTGTGTATGTATTCCAGTCTTGAGTCAGACTGGGCGTTCTAGTTCCAAAGTCGGAATTTATAAAATGTCACATGGATTATAAAAAATATTGACTGCCTACAGATTGGGTGCTATTTGAACAAAATAGAATGTATCTGCAAGTACAATTTTCAAATGCAAATTCCCCTCATACACTTGAAAGAAGTTCTGGGATTTACATATTAATGAATCAAATGCAACCCATTCTAAAAGATGGAAGATCTAACAGCAATATGGGTTTGTTCAATATATTGCATCAATGTATGACACTATGATCCTTTGCTATAAATTCTGTGTCCTATGATTCTACTCCATTAACTACCTCATGAAGGAGCTGTGCTCTGAAAGCTTGTACTACCAAATAAACTGTTGGACTATAACGTAGTGTCATGTGATTTTCACTAAATAATGACGATGCAAAAGTGAGTAAAGTGAAACCAAAAGTGAGTAAAGTAAAATACCTCCCCTATCAGAGACACACTTTTCCTGTCCAGTTCCACTGCCAATAACATAAGACCTAGCAAGTGCAAGAAAGTGTTCTCAAAGTTAAATTTCATTTGTAAATACTTAACGTTATTTACAAATGAAATTTACCTTTGAGAACACTTTTTTGCACTTGCTATGTATTATGTTATTGGCATTGGAACTGGATAGGAAAAGTGTGTCCCTGATAGGGGAGGTTATTTTACAGTCCGCCCTACCTGCTGCATTGCCATCTAATGGCAGGTTTCACCACTGAAACGGTTCCACTGTCATGTGATCATATGTGCCTTCTTTGCACGATGTTGGCACTTTAAATTTTAATTTTAATTGCAAGAGAGTGAAAATGATGCTACGAGAAAAAAAGCTCCTCAATGTGTGCATTAGTGACATCTTGGAGATATTTCCCCCTATTTATCTCTTTATCCCACCATGCCTTCCCTCCTCTACATTTTTGTCAAGAGTTGGAGTGGAATGATAATTTCCAAGGATATCAACTTGTGCCACCAAAAATGGGCATGGGTTTCAATATTTTATCGTCTTCCTATGGTAACTCATAAGTCATCTGTGCAGGTCAGTAATTCATTGGCATTTGACATTACTATTGTTTTTACATATTGATGTGCTGTGGCAACATTGCCATAATTGAATTGAGTAGGATAGCTGGGTGGCTTGGTGGCTCAGTGGTTGGCATGCAGCCTCACAACACCAAGTTCATTGAATTCAGTTCCAGCCTCCAGCGCCTGTCTGTGTGGAGTTTACACATTCTCCCTGTGTCTGCATGGCTTTCCTCCAGGTGCTCCAGCTTCTTCCCACAGTCCAAAGTTGTGCAGGTTAGGTGGATTGGTCATGCTTAATTGTCCATTGTACTTAGGGATGTGCAGGCTAAATGGAATAGCCATAGAAAATGCAGGCTTACAGGGATAGGGTGCAGGTGAGGGATTCTGGGTGGAATGCTCCTCAGAGGGTTGATGTGGTCTCAATGAGCTGAAGGGCGGGTTTCTACAATTCTATTTCATTGGGAGCAATTACTTTGCTAGGGTGTTTTAGGGCAGAATGATATGCTGGAGCAGGAAAAGGTCATTTTGTTTCCGGTCTTCGATTGCATTAATTTTTCTGCTGCTATCGTGTGGGGAGTGACACTATCATGACAGATGTGGGCGACTGCTAATGACTGTACTTACCCATTAAAAACTAAGCTGCATTTTGAAAATATATTTTGCCAGCTTTCAACTATAACATATTGTCAGCAAAGAAACTGCAATCTACAATTTACTAAACCATATGCAAAAACAAAACACAGCAATGCATTTGTCAGGAATAAGTTGTGCTGATTGCTGCAGAACCTTTTAACACACTTTATGAAGCATGTGTTGACTTGTCTGGAACATACATTTTTATAAAGAATAGCATTTTACTTTGCAGGTGCAACATATAGCACCTCAGTCTGTTTAAAATTAGGAAACAAATTATTGCAATTATTTGGCATTCCACTGTGCACTTCTGGTTTATTTTGGGAGCTGCTAACGCACTGATAGAAGAACTGACACTTTGCAAAAAATGGTGCTGGAATGTGATAACTTCCAGTCACAGCCAGAAATGGAATCTGATTACCCTTCTGTACTGACATAAAAATCCATGAAAATTACAAGTTTTCATTTCAGGATGTACAAATCTGTTTATCAATAAGCGTTGTTTACTTTCTGACCTTGACTCAGCTCGCACTAGTTACTGTTTACTGTTTCACAATTTGTTCTACAATAGTATTTTTTATTTTTTTCTCTTATCTTGATTCATTCTTCCACTCCCACCCACATTCTTCTCAGAGGAGTAAACCTGATGAGAGACCAAAAGAGGGATTTAAACATCGAGGCAAGGAGCATGACTGGGGGATGGTCAATGAATACTTTTCATTGTTACCTACAACGTAGATGATGCCCAGGCCATTTTAACAAAGCAGGAAACTCAGACACGAGAAAAAGTTTAAAATTGATGAGGAGGTGATATTGGATAAGCTGTTCGTCCTTAAAGTTAAGGCACCTGGACCAGATGCAATATATTCAAGGATATTGAAGGAAGTGAGAATGGCAACTGCTAAGGCATTACCAATACTCTATTTAACTTCACTGAATTAGTGGGTGGTGCTGAAGGATTGTTTTCTCTTGGAAGGGAAAAGAGGGGATTTGATAGGAATTTTCAAAATCATGATGGGTTTGAACACAGTGGTTTGGGAGAAACATTTCCCAATTGTAAATGGATCAAGAACCAAAGGGCTTAGTTTTAAAATGCTTTATGAAAGAAGTAAATGAGATGAGGTCCCGGAAGACTGGAGTGTAGCGAATGTTGTGCCACTATTCAAGAAGGGCTGCAAAGAAAAGCCCGGGAACTATAGATCAGTAAGCTTAACATCTGTGGTGGGTGATTCTGTGGTGAGAAGATTCTGAGAAAGGGTTTGATTAGAAGTAGTCAACATGGCTTTATGAGTGGGAGATCATGTTCAAGTTCTCTGACAAAGTGACCAGAAAGGTTGACAAGGACAGGTGGTGGATGTAATCGATATGGATTTCATTAAGGCCTTTGATAAGGTTCCACATGGTAGGCTGCTCTGGAAGGTTAGACCACATGGAATCCAGGGCGAGCTGGCAAACTGGATACAAAATGGACTTGTTTGTCGGAAGCAGAGGGAAGTATCCTTGTTGCACTGGAGGCCTGTGACTAGTGGGGTCCCTCAGGGGTTGGTGCTGTGCCCATTGCTGTTTGTTATCTATATCAGTGATTTGGATGAGAATGTACAAGGCATGATTAGTAAGTTTGCTAATTAAATTAAAATAGGCTGTATCATGGACAGTGAGGAAAGTTCTCAGAAATTGCAGCAGGACATTCATTAGCTGGGGAAGTGGGCTAAGAAATGGCAAATGGAGTTTAATATAGATAAGTGTGAGGGCTTGTATTTTGGAAAGTCAAATCAAGGTAGGGGTTTCATGGCGAGTGGGAGGGCCTTAAGGAGTGTAGTGGAACAGAGGGATCTTGGAATTCAGGTTCATAGTTCTCTGAAAGTGGAGTCACAGGTAGACAGGGCAGTGAAGAAGGCTTTTGGCACACTGGCCTTTATCAGTCAGGGCATTGAGTATAGAAGTTGGGAAGTTATGTTGCAGTTGTACAGGACATTGGTGAGGCCGTGCTTAGAGTATTGTGTTCCGTTTTGGTCACCTTGTTATAGGGAGGTTGTAATTAAACTGGAAAGAGTGCAGAAAAAATGTACAAGTATGTTGCCAGGACTCAAGGGTCTGAGTTATAGGGAGAGGTTGGACAATTTAGGACCTTTTCTTTAGAGTGTAAGAGACTGAGGGGGTCCTTATAGAAGTGTATAAGATGATGAATGTACTCTATCTTTTTCCCAGGGTTGGGGAATTGAGGACTAGTGGGCATCAGTTTGAGGTTAGTGGAAAAGAATAAAAGGGAACCTGCTAGGCAAGGTTTTTACACAGAGGGTGGTACGGATATGGAAAGAGCTGCCAGCGGAAGTGGTTGAGCCAGCTAGATTAACAACATTTAAAAGGCATTTGGACAAATACATGGATAGAAAAGGACTAGAAGGATATGGACCAAGTGCAGTGAAATGGGTTTAGCGTAGATGGACATTTTGGTCGGCATGGACCAGTTTGGGCCAAAGCGCCTGTCTCCATACTGTAGGATTCTATGACTCCATGACACAGTTTGAATCATCAAACATTCATCATATGAAATACAGAAAATAGTGCCAACTGATTGACGATAATAGCATTCACTCTCAAATAGAAGGATAACTGGAAAATGTGTACGAGTTTGTGTCGATGATTTTAATTAACTAGCAAAAGCATAGTAACAAGATCGTCAAAATTCATTTTGTATCAAATCGTCCATCTGGTAAGTAAAATTGAGATTCTGATAAAGTTTTGTGTTCCTCAGAATTATTACAGATGTTTGTGATTGGTCTTTTTCTGAAGTAAATAATCTGGGACAGTATCTCATTTAAACTGTTAGAACTAAAAAAATGGATTGCCTGTTTTTTGATTGTGAAAGGTGTGGTTCATTATTTACAACTCACTCGCACCTGTTCAAATTGGAACAGACAGAACACGATATCTGAATGCCCGGCATTTTGACTGAAATTAGGATTGGCTCAAGCACATCTGCTGTCACATTATTTCCCATGCTGCTTGCTGCCTCCGTGCAAATAGGAGAGACCAGTAGCATGATTTTCTAATCACACCAGACAGCTGCTCTTCTTAATGGGTCACTTTGTGAAAGACAGGAAATCATGGGTGATAAGAAAACATTTTGCAAAATCAGCATGGTCTTTCAGCAGGTAACAGAGGCAGCTCCTCACTTTAGTGACACTAGAGACTGTGGTCACTAAGTTGGATTCTAGGAAGAAGGCAATGTTTCCCTGGGTGAGAAAGAAACCATAAAGAAACAGCCCAAAGAGGGAATGGGATCACAGCACCGCAGAAATTAATGCCTGGAGTCTGATACCATAGATGCAGTAGCAATGTATCAAAAAATATTAGAAGCTGCACTGGAGGTCAAGATGAGTGAATGCATCCTTTCTTTCTTGTCACACCACTGATCCCTCACTTTGGTCAATACACAAGACTCATGTCATGCTTTCCAAAGCACTCCCTCATAATCAGGGCTTACACTGAACAGTCACTAGAAGATAAAGTTGCAGAAACATGCTTCTATATGGGGCATAGATGAAGATTTTGGTGGGGCAGTATACAGCAGAGTGCTGATGACTATGCACATTGAGATGCTTGGGCACTGACAGCCCTGCTGGCCCCTTTTGTCACTGTTTTGTAGCATGGAAGATTCAGGCTTAAATAAGGCAGAACGTATAACACAGAAGTTGCAATTTGATCCTTTTCTTCATTGGAGTAATCATCAACATAGTGGTGTCACTGTTGGACTGACTCAAAATGATACATTTGGTGGACATTTGGTATCAGTCTCAACTGCAACCCAGGCAAATCTACCAAATGGCTATAGTGGAAGCTCATCTGGAGGCCATAAGATCTATTGTTATCATACAGCCTGAGTTTGCACCCATTTGCTCCAGATTTTAAGTACATCAAGGGGCCCAAAAGCTCCTGCAGCACTCTGGCAATCTTTGCACAATCAGCTTACTAAGATTACTAAGGTGTCACACCTCTGGACTCTGAACTCTCACAGGGGACAGCATGTATGCTACTGCCAATGGCACTCTTTCAGTGCTCTTCTTGTTGCTGCCACCCATGCCAAAGTGGTACAGTGTGAAGTCAGTCATTGAAGGTCATTCTGAAAGGCCATCTACAGTGCCCCTTTGAAATTCAGTAGCCTTCCATCAGCCATGCTACAATCATTGGGATAGTACTGTGCATAAGCACGAGGCCAGGCAAAGACTTCTCCAGAGAGGTACAAAGGGAAAGTGCATTGAGCAGCTCATTCATTCTTGTTTGCATCACTAGATATGTGGTAATTAGAGCTGTTCTTAGACGTTACTTATTGTTGACCTCTGTTACTGGACATTAGGCAAAAAGTGTTTGAGATTGTGAATGTGTAATGGACATGAACGTGGTGATTTGTGGGTCTATATTGACATGTGGAAGTTATTTACAGAGGAAGCAGAACTCCACAGAGTGTTGTCTGACACTCTATCTAGTTTCATGGGATCCAGGATAACTTGACTATGCCTTCTTCTGTTCCTTCACTTCCAGAGTTTGCTCTTCAATTTTTACAGAATTTTGAGTGTTCCATTTCTTCTCCTTCCTGTGTACCACTTCGAGGGTCCAATAGTAGTGTCCTTCTGTGGCTATATTCCTAAACTGATTAAAAACACTTTTAGGAACCTGGCTCGCACCTTCCTGAAGAAGGGCCTGTGCCCGAAACGTCGAATCTCCTGTTCCCTGGATGCTGCCTGACCTGCTGTGCTGTTCCAGCAATAAAGTTTCAACTTTGATCTCCAGCATCTGCAGACCTCACTTTCTCCTCGCACCAACTATGCCCAGTGAGAAGTCACTAAAAATATTGCACCTTCAATTGTGGTGTGGGAACACTTAATTATGGTATGCACCGGTCTCATCTTGCAGCTGTATGCTGACTTTCCACTTTGGCTTCACATCAGCTCGTTCGTCTGTGTGACATGGTTAAGCCCTTCGGGTGCACTGAGGTGAAGACCTGTTAATGTCTTGCTTGTTCATTTGGATCGCATGGCCATGCAGAAATCAACCAATCCACTCTCAATAAGTGGTACAGCCGGGTCTGATATAACGCGATAGTTCTATTGTGCGATCTTGTATTATAAAAAAATCACGCAATAGCCATGCTATTTAAACTAATCGGGCCAGAATCACATTATAGCCAATACAAGTATGGAAAGTTTGCATTCTACAAATAATAGTCTAAATTCTTCAATCGTGTTAAAGCCAATTCACATTGAAGAAACATGCATTATAGCAGAACTTTGTGTGTTCCATTTCCAGGGTCCAGTGATGGTGTCCTTCTGTAGGAGTGCTACGTGAATCAATTTTGTGCTCTTATGATTTGGAAATTCTTAATTAAAGAATATAACTCGTTTGCATTATACTTTATCAATTATTGCATCTCTCTGTAATGTTAAATTTGAGAGTAATATATTCACATTTGTTATTGAAGTAGGCAAGTTATAATTTCCTTTGTCTTTTATTCTAGATCTCTATGTACGTTGGCGTGTAAATGGACCTATTCTGCAGAAAAAGGCTGGAGTGATTGTTTCTGGAAACGGATTGGGCTTGCAGACTTAATAGCCAACAACTACTCTAAAATAGGTATGCAATAGCAGTTGTTACCATACATGTGTTTATTTGGGTATTTTAAAATAGGATATTTTGTACTTGAGAGCTGTTTGTCATGTAATGCAGATTTGTGGCTCAGTGCTGTAGCTATATATAGTTCCTATAATCAAACAAAATTCCTAGCCTTATGCTTCAAGTATGGGAGATTCTCTGACACATTCATGTGAGATTGGTGCAGGGTCCCTCCAGTTTGCTGATTCAGAGAATATTTTCCATTAGTTTGAAAGGGCACTGGTCAGAAATATTTCAGATCTATTATTGGTTTAATAGTCCAAGATTCAAAAATCTAAGGTTCAATCATCCAACAAAAATGTACTTTTACAAATCAATATTGGCCTTTTTATGGTTTTAATACATTATTTCCATTGGTTAAAGCCTGTGATAAAGTCTGTCTCAATCAATTAAAATCTCAGTTGGAAACATACTGGCGTTCCACTTGGAATAACTGGTGTTGGTGTGATCTTACACAGTTTAACTCGTTGATTACCATTTCAAAGGCTGATTTTAACTTGTGGCTGGTGCCATGAGAACTTAATATTTGTGCATTTATATTAAGTATGTTCCTGTTCCATTAAAATTGTGCAGTTTCCACAAGAATAATCTCACTTCATTTCTGACTTGCCACTTTTAGTTACTGTCTGATGTTGTTGCCCTGGGAATAGACGTGTGCTGTGTGACATGGACAGAATTTTTGATTATGCTCATAACGTCGATTCTCCTGCTCCTCAGGTGATGCCTGACTTGTTGGGCTTTTGCAGCACTCCACTCTCGACTCTGATGTTCAGCATCTTCAGTCCTCACTTTCTCCCTGTCACAATATTGTGCTAAGATTCCTGCTCCTTGTAGTTCTTACATTCACATTGCATCCAATAAACCTTACTTCAGACCAAATTTGTGTAGTGATCCTATCTGAAATTTTAACCAAGCTTTCTTCACTTGCGAAATTCCAACATGTACTGATTCAGTTTGATGTTTCTGACATTTGCATTTTTAACTTGATGCTAGCAAATTTATGTGTCTAAGTGTTAGTTCCCATGGATTCCTAATACAAGCTGCAACTTCTATCAGGAACAGTAACATAACATATATTTTACTGCCCAGAATGAAACTCAAGCACATATTTAATGCTCTCTGAACTTACGCTGTCCTGTATCATGGCAGTCACATGCATTATTGAGCTGCTATTAAAAAGAATGTAGCCTTCATTAAGTAAAAATGGCATCAAATACCTGTCAGAAAATTCTGCATTTTAACAATCCTATGACTGTCTGAAATTATTTGCTGTTAATTTGATAAATAGGTCCATGAACTTGATTTTCCCAATTTTATATGGCATTTGAACCCCTGAATAATTACTGAATAATCTAGTCACGGCTATGTAATATGTACAGGTAAAGAGATATCCAAGTAAATAGAGTAAAATACTTACATTACTTTAATATGAGTATTTTTCCAGAGAAACATTTGTTGGAGTGGAAATTCTCTTGGCCACTCACCAGGACCTGGACACAGGAATCAATCCCTACCTCAAATGTGGACTTTGGATCACACTGGAAAATTTGCAATGAATAATGTAATTTAGGTAGCTTGCCTTAATGGCTGTGACCTTCAGCTAATTGTTTGTGAGGAAAGGAGAATAGGATGCTGATGATCATGACCCTCCAGCAGTTCTGCAAAGTGCTGCACCTGGATTTTTGTTTTAAAAATCAGCTCATATTTTGTGAATGTTTGCTTTTAAGACATTAGCCACCACAGAGAAACCTACAAAGAGCAAATCCAGTGCCTGTTACATTAATTCAACAATACACATGAAAGTAGATAATAGGCCTCTCATTGCAGATATGAAGGGCCTAACATCTGTTTTAAGTGTCCCGTAGCAATGCCTGAAAGTTTGCAAGGTGTATTTGAGTACATTTCACTTATCTTTGGGGTGAGGGTTGAAATCCGATAAAGCTGTTACTTTTCTTGCACTTGTTGTGCCCAGAAAACAGAAGATGCAGTTCAGTTTCTACCAACATTTCCTGTTATCACAATGTATAACTGTTTTGATAAAAGCTGGAGAACATTTTGGTGACTAAAACTGAAATATGTGAAATGCCTCCATCGAATACAACACATGAACAACAAAACTGAAAATGAGAATACGTAAAATGTAGAATGTTTGGTTTCACTCTTTAAAAAAATTGGGCTCATGCTCTGGGTGTGCACAATATCCTTTCAGCTTTTTAGCATAGATTTGATTCAAGTTCAGAGTCTTGGAATGAAAGTCTGTTTTTCTGCTGATTGGAGGAGAGCCGTCCTTTAATTAAGTTCCCCAGTAAATTCCTATTTCTGTATAATTGTCAATGCACAACCTCCAATTCCAAACAATTGATCACTAAATTGACAATTTTGTTTGAAGGGTGCACAAAAAACTCCTTGTTCAGGCAGTGAATAAACCAACAAGAAAAGGAATTGCTCTATTTTAAGATTGGAACATAAGTATATTATTGGAGTAGCACAAACTTCATTCACTACCTAGAACAGCCGTTACCTTTGCAATTTGTTGTGTCAGAATTTTGAATTTTCTAACACTCCCTGTTATTTTCTGCTTTTTTAAAAAATACAGATGAGCTATTGGCAAGCTATTGTTCTCACCAATCAAAGTTGAGAAAATAGAGTATCATGTTTTTTTTTCCAGTTTTCACAATAAACAGTTGGCATTTTAGTAATTGGTTCCTGTCATCTTGTGCTAAAGATTGAACAACAGGTAACTGATTTTATATTGGTAGAAAAGAATTTTACCAAATTTCAAAATTTATATTTTGCCTGGAAATTTGATTTCAGGATCCAATTGCATCTTACTGCATGTGACTGGAAATGTGGTTGCCTGGGAAACTGTGCTAACTATCCCAAATATTATTCTGCAATTGGAACGTGCTACATTGAGAATGTGTTGGCACTTCAGCTTTTTACAGTTGATATAACACTTTTGGGAAGAATTGCCTCCTGGGCAATTTCAGATTGTGCCTCATTGTTCACTTGCTTTTATATGGCTGGTCTGCAATAGCAGATATATTATCCCTTTCTATTATGTAACAAAATTTCCCAAAATTACAGTTTAAGGAAAAAGGATACTGTCATTCAATTATGAACTTGAATTATTCTGACAAAAACAGAAATAAATTGCTTCATTTGTTTATGATTACTGAAAGCTTTTGAAGTCCACACAGACTTATTTTCATATGCTATTCTGAAATTATCAATTATTTCTGGTGAATATTATGAAGCAGTAAAGAAGTGCATAGACCATTAATTTGTTTTTTTAATGGCGATGACATGTTGAGAGGAGGACCTTTGCAAAGATATTCTGACAATTCTCCAGACAAATTTGGTGAAAAAAGCGTAATTTACATTTTATAACTGGCATTGGTATATTGTGTATAATTCAAGAGCCTCTAATTGAAAAGGTGGGAAATGATCCATTATTCTAGATCTACACCCACTGTATATCACACACAATATGCCATGATGATGATTTTAGTTTTAAGGACTGTTAATATGAAAAAGGAGGAAATTAATATCACTATTGGGTTGGAGACAGAATATTAACATATATGTGCATCTGAAATAGACACTCATGCAATTAGACATGCTGAATGTTGTTAAAAGTATTAGTACGAAGCTTAGTACATTCAGCCTCTTCATTTTTTGCATGCTTTTAATCATTTTTCTTCAGTTATTTAGGCTTGCATGATCTTTGTGCTAATTATTTTAAAAGTATTGTTTTTCTCCAGTGCAAATTAACTTTCTAAAAACAAATAACCCATCTGAAGTGTTTGAAAGAATTAAAATAGGGAATCATGTGAGGCTGCATAACAGAGGCCCTGTCCACCCATTAATATTCACACTCTTATCTCCAGATGTGAAGTAATATGTTGCAGTTTAAAAAACAGTTGCCGGATGTGAAGATTCTTCTGTCCAGAAGAGACTGGAACAGCATTTTCTGAGGGCAGTGGGCCCGACCTCACCAACTGCCCACCTTCCCCAAAATGAAGAAAAGCTATTTGATTGTTTGTTGGCCACTTGAGATTGGTGAACAGAGTCCTAGAATTTCCTGACTCTGCCTACCCACCTTAGGAGTGAAAATCCAGACTACAATCTCTGTTCTATTCTCAAAGATCTGCTTCAACACAATGATATGTCACAGTTAGCAAAACTGAAAACTGTTCTGTTTGTTTCTGTTTTTCACAAATCCTCAGTATGGTTTGCAGCAGCAAACAGAAAACGAAGGTTAATTCAACCTCAGTACACTTGGCTTTCTATTCACTCCTTGCTTCATAGAGTTCAGTTCATGGCAACCTCAGGTCACAAGGCTTTTCTTGGAGCCAGTTATCCAACAATGCAGTACTTTCTCATTACTGTCCTGGTGTGTCAACCTTGATTTTGGATTGAAACTTCAATTCATTAACTTTTGAAATACCGTGGAAGAACTGATAAATTTTTCAAGAATTTTAGTCACATTTGTGATAGTTTTCAAACCTTAAATTCCACCTACATATAATTTTAGATTACTTTCTGAACAAATCTAATTCTGCATCTATTCTGCACCTGGAGTGATGTACAATTATGATCATGATAAAGCTTTATAACATGGGGTACAAATAGCACACCATCCTTTGTGTCAGTGTTTCTGCCTATTTTCATGATAATTGTTAGACTTGCGTTTAGCTATTATAAATTTTTGCTTTTGGTTGGACATTACCTGACAAAGGAGCAGTGCTCTGAAAGCTTGTGATTTCAAATTAACATGTTGGACTATAACCTTGTGTTGACTTCTGAATTTTTCCTTCAACAGACCTTCCCTTTTGTTCTTTTCGCGTTCTCCCTAATTTCACTTAGATAAAATCTATTGCATTTATAAATTTTCTCAATGCTGATCATCAATCTGAAATGTTAACTGTTTCTCTCCACAGACCCTTTGAGTGTTTTAGTATTTTCTGTTTATATTTCAGACTTCCAGCATCTGCAGAAGTTTGCTTTTGATGAATCAAATGTTAGTTTATTGTGGGTTAAACCCAGCAAGCTGACCTTTTTAGTATATGAATTAGACCTAACTGCCAACTTTATTAAATAACGTTTAATGTCAAAGTGCATTCTGTCTGACCTGAATATGAGTCATTACACCACCCTAGTTTTTAACAATAGAATACTGTGGTCTTGCATATTAATACCTAACTTTCAATGGCACTGAAAACCTCAACAAATTGAAAATCTTGAGATTTATTGGCATCTATGATTTTTAATTAACTTGTGCTTTGCGTAACAGTCATTATTTAATTTGTTGACAGGGTTGTACCATTTAACAATATATGATAGTATGAAGCTAGTTTAAAATGTTCACAGTCTTAAGCAAATTTTTTTATATGTTGTAAGTTTTTAACTATCCTGTCTGTGTATCCACTATGACTCTAGATGGGAAAGAATGTGAACTTGTAATTCTGTGTCAACAGTTGATGTTAACTGAGTTGTCATATGTTCCTATCACCAATCATAATTGTAATTAAGTTTACGTATGCTAAATTTAGATGGTAATCTAGTTAATAAAAGTATGACGGCAAGCTTAAGTTCTGTTGAATATGCATCCTGTGCGTCATGGCAGTTCCAGGCTACTCTTTATGTTCTGGACAGCAACAAGTGCAGGAGGTATCACTTTGTGAAGTAGTTTACGATTCAGTAGTTGATGTCATTACTGAGTATACGTGAGCCTGAAAGCTACATGAATAACTCATTTCTGAAGATGGTCAACCCACAGCTGGAGAATGTGTAGGTAGAGAAGGAATAATTGACTGTCTGTCAGACAGAAAAGGAGAAATAGGTGAGATGTCTTTCACTCTATGCCAAAGATTCGGTTCTGAATATAATACGGGTGATCGATCCTCTGAGGATTATAAAAAAGAAATCCAAAGCACGATCTGTGAATCAACAGGAGATGAGAAGGTATGTCACAAAAGCAATAATGTTGGAATATTCCACGGTCAGGAAGCAGACAGCTATTTCCATGGCTGCAGACATGATTCCAGGACCGTTGATGCCAGGATAAAGAATGTTACTGAATGGTAAAGCCTTCTAGTAGGTGAGGGTGAACAGCTACATGTGATGTTCATTGCCACCAATGAGAGAGATAGAGGAATGAGGTACTCCACGCAGACATTAAAGAGTCAGGAAAAAATTAAAAAGCATGACCTCAACAATATTAATCTTTGGATTACTCTAAACGTCACAGAGTAAAGAAATATTGGATAGTGCAGATGAAAAGGTAGCTGGAGAAAAAGTCCAAGAAGGAAAGTTTTAGATTTCTAAAGCATTGGGACTGATTCAGGAGCTGATGGGACAATCTGGTTATGTTGTATCAGTTTAGAACGTCAGCCAAAAGTTTTACCAGGAGGCTTCTTTATACTGTTGGAGAAGCTCAAAACAAGTTTGCAGAAAGGCAACCTAAGAACAGATTCAGCAGAAAAAGAAGCAAACATTGAAATGGAAGGCAGGAAAATTAGTAAATGACTTTGGAGGACAAGAAAAACCTAGATTAGAAAACAGACAATACAGAGGCTCTCCAGTGATCAGTGAAACGTATTGCAGTACATGGAGTAAATAAATAAAGCAGATAAGATAAGGATGCAGACAGACACTTGGAAGAATAGAGTTATAGAGTCATAGAATTTTGCTCGAATAACTTGTCTGAAATGGCCGTAGTAAACAATCATTAACCTTGTCATGCATGATGTGGAGGTGCCAATGTTGTACTGGGGTGAACAAAGTCAGAAGTCACATGACACCGAGTTATAGTCCAACAGGTTTATTTGAAATCACAAGCTTCGGGGCACTTCACCTGACAAAACAGCAGTGCTCCGAAAACTTGAAATTTCATGTAAACCTGCTGGACTATAACCTGGTGTTGTGTGACTTGTGACTTCTTATGCAAACAGCCCTGATGCTGCTTGTATGATTCCAGTGTGAATTTGATGTGTAAATTTGCTTGCCAGTATGCTTTATCTTATTATTTCATGTATTTAACAAATTAACCAGTAATCCTTGAAGAGATTCCTGGGCAATAATAAGTTTTTATTCTTGTGAGCCAAGGATAGATTTGAACCTCCCATGGAATCCATCTCCAACACTCTCCCAGGCAGCGTTTTCCAAATCCTGACAATTTTCTATTGAAGAATGATTTGGAGATGCCGGTGTTGGACTGGGGTGTACAAAGTTAAAAATCACACAACACCAGGTTATAGTCCAACAGGTTTAATTGCTAGTGTGCTTCCAATTAAACCTGTTGGACTATAACCTAGTGTTTTGTGATTTTTACCTATTGAAGAATGTTCTCCTCATCTCAGTCCTTGGCATCTTGCTTGCAATTCTGAAATTTTGATACCTAGTTTCTGAAATAACAAATAGTGAAAACAGAATACCCTTCTTTATTCTGTCAAAATTGTTCATAATTTTGACACCTTAGTAAGCCCATTTCTTAGTTTTGTCTACTCCAAGAAATATAAGCCCAATTTCACTAATTTTTCCTTGTATCTATAATCTCTCTTTTCTGGTTTCATTCTAATAAATCTCCTTCGCGTTCTCTCCAGCAATTTAACATCATTCCTTAAACAAGATGCCAGAACTGAAGACAGCATTCCAAATGTGGTCTGATCAATGATCTATACAGATGTCACATCACTTCCTTGCTTTTGTACTCTATTTAACCAAAAAATTGCATAGATTGAGTACCCTCCCAGAGAAGAAATTCCTGATTATCTCTGTCAAAAATATTCTGAGATTATGCCCTCTTGCCCTCGACTGTCCCATAAGGGGAAACAGTGTTTCCATATCTATCCTGTCAAGTCCCCTCAGAATTTTGTATATTTCAATAAGGTTGCCTCTCATCCATCTATACTCCAATAACTACAGGCCCAGTCTTTTCAACCTCTGATCATATGACAGTCCTCCACACTCGGTATCAACATAATGACCTTTATGTGGCATCCACTGTCTTATATTTTTCTTTAGTTAAGGACACTAAAACTGTTCACAGTATTTCCGCTGTTCCCTGACTACTGCCATGTATAGTTTTCGCAAAGCTCCTTATTTTTATATGTCATTCACTTTGAAATAAAGGCCAACCTTCCTTTTTCCTTCCTGCTGAACTTGAATACAAATGTTTTGTGATTCACGAAGAAAGACTCCCATATCCTGTGGCTTATTGCTATTTTAGAATTTCTACAGTGTAGAATCAGACAATTTGGCCCATCGAGTCCACACTGTCCCTCTGAAGAGCATCCCACCCATACCTACCCCCCTACCCTATCCTTGTAACTCTACATTTCCTTGCCCAATCCACCTAACCTGCACATCTTTGGACTTTGGGAGGAAATCGGAGCACCCGGAGAAAACCCACGCGGACATTGGGAGAATGTACAAACTCCACATCGACAGTTGCCCAAGGGTAGAATTCAACTCGAGTCCCTGGCACTGTGAGGCAGCTGTGCTAGCCACTGAGCCACTGTGCTGCCCCATAGTAAATAATATTCACTTTCTCTATTCTTCGTACCAAAGTACATAACCTCACATTTCCTCATATTATGTTTCATCTGTCATTATAATAGCAGGGAATTTATGCTGTAGCTGTATTAAACACTAGTTAGGCCAAAATGAGAGCATGACATGCATTTCTGGTCACTAGATGAATCTGATCACTTTAGGGAGGGTACAAAGAAGACCTAAAGGAAAGCTCCCAGGATTGAAGAATTTTATCAGTAAAGATTAGTTACGCAAGGATTGTTTTTCTTGGAAGAGAAAAGTCTGAGAGGACATTTAATTGAAGTGTATAAAATTATGAGAGGCCTAGAGAAAATAGGTTATGAAAATCTCTTTCCATTAGCAGAGAGATAAGCACTCAATTGGCACAGATTTAAAATAATTGGCAGAAGGATTAGAGGGGAGTTGAGAACATTTTGTAGTGAGAACATTTTGGAGCTCACTTCTTGATAGTGGTATTTGCCAAGCAGAAACCCTCACTACATTTGAAAAATATGTATATATGGACTTGAAACCTGGAGGCTACACACCAAGAAATGGAAAGTGAGATTTAACTGGAGACCAATTTTTATTTTTGACTTTTCGCAAATTTGATGGGCCAAATGGCCTTCATCTGTCCTCTACATGTTGTATGTTTCTATGGCACATAATCAATGTTTGCAGTTATAACCAGCTCGCAGAATTTAAGAGCATTACCCCAGTGCTACAACAGTCGCCTCCAAATATAACCACACAGTTCAGAATTTCCAAATGCAGGAATTAATGTAGTGTAATTAAATCACACAACACACAAAAAAACTGATATGTGAACTTATAATGAGATGGAATGTCGTTATGTTCCCTAAACAAAATTTTAATTTCTGATTGTAAAGTTTCTGTTTTTGGCTTTGAATACTTGTAGAACTTTCTGTAACAGCTGGCCTCAAGCAAGCAGAAAAATGTTTTTTTTCATAGATCAATCACTAGCATGTGAAATAAGTCATCTCCGTTCAGACTCACGTTTAGTGGGTGCCAATCTCACAGCTGTGTTAATTCCTTTGAAGCACTGTTTTCAGATATTTTTGGCAATATTAAATACATATATATATATATATATAATATTATGCAAGTTCTGGAATTCACAGAACACAACAGATAATTGTAAATATTTTTGGCAAATATATAAACATTACATCTTCTCTCCAGAGACAAGCAAGTGTTACTAAATGTATCAAGTTGTCTAAAAAGAAATACTGGCCCTTACAGTCATAATGGCTGTATTTATAGAAATCAATTAGCAAATCATTTTGATCTTTAATAAGATAAAATGGCCTCACCATATGCCCGTTCAATTTTCACTGAGAATAATACATATTGCATCATTTTGCACCACTAGTGAAAGGTTTGACCATTGAGTGTGTGGCAGGAGTCCTGGAGAAGCAGACTGTTCAGCCTTGAATAGTGCTGAGCTCTTGAATAATGTTTGCACATGCACCCATTCAAGGAAGAAGGTATGTTGTAGCTACAGCACCTACCCTGCAAAATGCAACACAGTAACATGCCAAGACTTCTTCAACACCACCTACCACCTAGAATGCAGTATATAAGGACAGCGTCATCTCAAAGTTTGCCTCCTGGTTACACACCATATTCATTAGAAATATATTGTTATTCCTTTTAGGTCAAACTCCTGGAACTCTGTACAAAACAGTTTTTTTTTCACAAGGTGAGAATGAATAGTTGAGACCAGAGACCTTACTAAATGATGCAGCTGGCTTGAAGGACTATATGGCCTAATCCTACTCCTGGTGCTCATGTTCTCATGAATTGTAGTAACCCAAAGTGCCACCTACCACCACCCTTCTCAAGGGTAATTAAGTACTGGCAATATATGGCATCCTTCCCAGTGGTATCTACACTCCAAGGAAGACTAAGTAATAGTAAGAGAATTTTACTTTGTAGAGAATGGATATTCTTTGAAGAAGTCCAAGTCAGTAAAACAAGCAATTCTCCAGTAAACGACGCTATACAATAAGTTTCAACACATTTAAAATGGAAATGATTTTTTTTTAAAAATTCAGTTTAGAGCCTCAATTATTCATAGAGTACTTTCTTTTACTAAACATAGCTTTGAAATATAAATAAGTTTGATATGCACTTTATCAGCAAACTGTATCAATGTTCAGAATGGTTTATTCAAAACTGTTAATGCGAAAGGATAGAATTGAGCAAAATAATGTATCAAATATCAGTACAGCCAGGTCAGTGCTTCACTGGAAGCAGCTTTAAGAATGAAGATGATTGCAGATTAAACACACTATTAAGTAAATAACTGGGAAGAAAATTCTACAGCAGCTATGGATGAGATGGTAGTGCTTCACTGTATATCACAGTTGAGGTAAGGTGGCTGATCAGTCTAGGCTAAGTGCTATAGAAAACTGCTGGAACCAATATCTTTATTCATACGATTTAGGTTTTGCCGACTGAACCAGTAAGTTTCTGCCCATCCCAAATTGGCCTTGAAAAGGTCTGCTTTCTTAAAGTTGGACTCCATTGAATGTAGGGACAACCTACAGTACAGTTGGGAAGGGAATTCCAGGATTTTGACCCAGCAACAATGATGGAACTGTGATTTTCTTTTAAAGTCAAGATGGTGTAAGGCTTGGAGGAGAATTTGGAGGTAGGTGTGTTTGCAAATACCTATGTCCTGGCTTCTGTGTGGTAAAGGCCAGGGTTTTGATGGTACTGTTGAAGAAGCCTGGCTAAGTTGCTTCTTGTAGATGGTACACACTGTGTATCAATAGTGTGAGACTCAGTGAATGGTGAAGGTAATAGATGGGTTTCCAATCAGGTGGGCTGCTTTGTCCTGAATGGTGTTGAGATTCTTTGTTGAAGCTGCACTCATCCGGGCAAGCGGAGAGTATTCCATCACACTTCTGACTTGTGTTTTGTAAATGATAGGCATGTAATCGGGAGACAGGAGATGATTTACTCAATGCAGAGTTCCGAGTCTCTGACCTGCTTTTGTAGTCACTGGCTGATTCAGTTCAGATTCTGGTGAAGGGTAGCTCCCCAGGATGTTGGTAACAAGATGAATTTTTGCAACAATCAACAATAGTTTTGTGTTGGACTGGTATTTGACTTCAAATTTCACTATTTGCCATAGTGAGATTCAAGCTTGAGACCGTCGTTCCCTGTCATTTTCTTTGCTGTTGTGCAGACCTCTGAGGTCCATTCATAGCAGTGACTTCCAGAAGCAGAAGCCATCATCTGCATGGCAGTTGACATACATGAATGTTCCTGGTGTGTATGAGACTTAGAGAAAATGTGTACCACCATTCCACATCATTCCCTACTGCTGATGCAAAGAAAACTGCATTAAAATTACATGTGCTGCAATCCAAAAATCAATTTTCATTGTCAAGGACAGAGGCTTTTTTAAAATCTAATCCAAAAACAAAATGCTGAGGGCATTAAAATTGTGAGATCAGAAGCAGAAAATTGTGTAAATACTCAGCAGGTTTGAAGAAAGAGAAATACTTAATATTTCAGATGAATATCCTTTGATCATAACAAATAAATCTGGAATAAAAAGTTAGTCTCATTAGTAATGATCATTAATCTTTCAGATTGTCATAGAAAACATCTAATTCCTGAATATCTTTTATGGAAGAAAAGCTACCATCCTTACCTGATCTGGCCTATATTTGACTCCTACTCCAAAGATAAGTTTCGGACTCTTAATGAGTTGGCTGTTAATGACTTAATAATCACATCATTACACAAAAATCAAATAAGAATACACATGCGCATGCACTGGTAGGCCCAACTTCTACTTTTACCACGAGTGGTGTGGAGAGACTCTGACTTGGTAATTGAAAATTGCCAGTTGACAACAATTGGTGCTTGTTAAGATTTTGTTGACAACCCAACTTACTTTATTAATATTCCAGTTACAGTCTTACCAAACTTACGTAACAAACTATATGTCAGGAAGACCCAACATGGATACCAGAGTGGGTGTTCGACTGGTGAGCTTGAAGTCTTCCCTGTGCATCACCTTGTCCGATTTGAAGGTCCACAACTCTACCCACAAAGAGGGCACTGATCTCACCCTCTCTGCCATGAGTGGGCAAATATCAACAAGTATGCAGGGCACCTCCAGGCTGACAGTGCTTGTCTGGGTGCACATTGAACTTTTAAGGATTAGTTCACATCACAATCCAAGATGGCGGTGACGAGGGCGGTAGTGTTCAGCTCATGAGCGTGGGTCTCGACCCCTTTTGGGCTGAAGCAGCAGGTCCAGCTGCATTTACGTGGTTTCAGTGTTGTCTTTCCAGCTCAGTAACTTTGGTTTTGGTTGCCCTGTGGCCTCCTCCTGATGTTCTCCGATGGGAGGTTGGGGCCCCATGTATCTCCATGCCCGCTCCATCTTGGGAGGCATCATTGGAAGATGAACCACGACTTGTTGGTCAATGTCCAGCATTGGAGGAGGTGCGGAGCGTGACTGTTTCCAGCTCAAAGGTGGCAGACACAGAAGAGGCGGCACCATTGCTGGTAGAAAAGACACACATTGCCAGGACCCCGGGGAGGATGTTGGACAGCAGCAACTGGAGGAGCATACAGGCTGAAGTCTATAGCAGAGAAAGATGAACTTTTGAAACTGTTTCAGCATCAATAATATCAATTTAATATTAATGTATTCAGTATTTTACCATTTGTACAATTTATTCTGTAATCCAGAATGGTGCCAGAATTTATACATTATATGCATTTCATTGTACCTAGGTACAAGTGACATTATTAAATATTAAACCAAATGGATATAGATCAATTCTGGGATATCTGCTGAGTTGTTCCAGAAATGATGCATGCTACGGTGGGTTGGAATCAGGCATGATACTTGTATGGCAGTAGGAATGAGAATTATGGCAAGTTTGTTAAGATTCAGCTAGAAACGCATTCAGCTTTGTTGTAAGAATCCTTCCAACAAACTTGACATGACTTGTACTGAGCCAAAAACCAGTAAGATTTGTCCCAGTGTGTCAAATAGCCTTCTTATGTGCTGTAATCTTTCTACGATTGCAAATGATCGATTCACAAATGAGGATATACAGCACAAAGTATTACAAAGATGTCATGGTTTCCAAAATATAGAGAGTAGTAGGTGCCACGCAAATACAGTGGATCATCGAAACTGGCATATTCTTTACAGGTTATGCGCTGTCCTCTGAGGAGAGTGCCCCAAAGTAAAAAAAGGTTAGTCACTCCTCCTCATTCCTATTTCAGGAGTGATATGTCTGATTGTCAGCCATCTAAGAAGCTGACCATTTCCCACTGATTCTAGTTCTTGCTTCATCATTTGCTATCCAGTCACATTTTCCCACATAGTTCTTTCTTTATATTACAGGTTTTGCAAAGTGGAAAAATATTTTAAATTATCTTCCAACCTTCAGAAGTAGTGAAACAATATGACCAATTCTGCTGTGGTGTATTATCTATGCTTTTCAGAAGGATACTTTGCTGCATCAGACCTGAGAATTGAATTTAGGAACTGGCAAATTTGTTGAAACAGATTACTTTCTAGTTTTTCAAGGCTCAGTATACAGAACACAGATGTCTTATATCAAAGTATGTAATCATCTTTGTGTAAACTGCTTCCATTCCAAAATCTGGAAATTCTTGTTGCTTTTGCAGAGATTTATTTTCTCATTGTGCTGTTGTTGACAGCAGTTCTTTTATTCGCAAGAAATGTTCCATGGTGTATCTCAATGATGCATTTGGAGTAGGAAGAAGCTTTCATGTAGAGGGACCAAAAATGGGTGCAGTTCCTCCTCGTATGTCTGAGGACCATCCGGCCCTGTTCCAAGAAACAAGTCTGCAGTCTAAGATATGGCCAGCTGGGTATGTATGAGGGGACCTGCAATCATTGTCTAGATTTCAGGAGTGAGGCTGGCACAGAGTTATGCTTGAGGCCATCAGACAAGTTTGACCACAGGGACTGGTTATCAGAGCATTACACTTCAGTGTGACTCGATCTTTCCATTAGTGATAATTTTCAGTGCACCAAAGCTACAGTTACCATGGAAAACAGTATAATCACTTTTCCCATGGATAGGAAATATCAGCATGAGAGAGAGCTGAACTACCGGTATTAGCAGAGTTGTTTTCCAAAAGTGCTGGACAAATTAATTAGGCAGATGGAATCATCAGCAACAATAATCCCTTGGTATTTACAAATATGAAAACCCTTCTGTACTGTACAGTTAACATCAGACCACAGGAGCAGTACAACCCAAGTTAATGTGTTATATCCTAACAGCAGTCATTATGCTTTCATTTTGCACTAACTCATTGTTCGACTGCTGTTTTAAGGAGCAGACTAGATTGGCTCAATGGCCAGCTGGCTGAACCCCAAGGAATTTCACAGGAGCACATGCATTTTGAGGAAACCTTTGAAGCAGACTACAAAACACTGAAAGTTATGCAAATTGGTATCTGTATAAAGCACTTTCCAATAATCCCAAATATATAACTTATTAATTTACCCAGAATGCCTATTAAATCCAAGGACATTGACAAATTGTGAATTGTTGACAACCTCCAGTACACCAAATCCATTTACAACTTTGCCACCATACACACCTGTGAGTGCAAGGGGACAGTAAGTGAAAAACTATGACATTTTTGTAGTGGAAAACTATATACTGATTTGCATAGTGTTGTTTCTCCTGAACTTAGCGCTTCCAACTCAATCTCATGGAAGATGGTTTTGTCTTACAGTATTGATCCAGTGTAAATGAGGGTGCTATCACCAATGGTGAGAAAGTTGGGATTTTGGCATCTTGAAACCATGACCACTTCCATCTTGAAGGACAAGGGCAGCAGATGCTTTGGAACACCACCACCTTCAAGTTCCCCTCCAAGCAACTTACCATCCTGACTTGGAAATATATCGCTGTTCCTTCACTGTTGCTGGATGCAAATCCTGGAATTGCCTCCCTAATGGCATTGTGGATCAGCCCACAGCAGGTGAACTGCAGCGGTTCAAGGTCGCTTACCACCACCTTCTCAAGGGAAACCGAGGACACACACTAGATGCTGGCCAGCCAGCGAAGCTTACATCCCACAAATGAGCATTAAAAAAAAAAGGCCAACTTGTGGAGAGAGGAGGAAAATTGAAATTGTGCAGGCTGAAATTTCTTGAGAGATTTGAATTGAAAGGGACTCAAATTGGGGAGTATGAGACTGTGAAATGGACAAAAGTGGGGACTGTATGCTTAGGTGAAAAGATAAAGGGAACTGTTTTGAATTTTTCCTGTTCTTGTGTTCCCCTCTTTGCCTGCAGTGGATGGCCTCCTGTGCATCAGATCTTCTCACAATAGTTGCTCGTACAAAACCACACACAATGATTCTCAATTACTGGGGACCCAACTATTAGGTAAATCTAATACACTTTAACTCCTTCCACCACACAAGCACAGGATCTTGCTTGCCCCTCTATCCATTTGTATATGCACGGTACTTTCCACTACTGACGTCAGTATTGTGCAGCAGTGCCTCCATCATCAACTTCCTAGAACCTTTCCTTCATTTTAGCACTTCCTCCCAATCCATTACTTACTGTTAGTTGCTTTATTTCCCACACATGCCTACCCGCAGTGACATTACAGACACTGGCACTGCACATGTTGGTAGTTCACCCACTGCATTTGCAATGTTAGAAAAGGCTGCCAATCCAAAAATATTTGTAAAAGTTATGTGATCCTTGTATCATGTAATCAGATCTCACTCTCAGATGTCAGACTGCCAGAATATCAAGTGGCCACACAGCTAGGATGCATCAACCAGAATTGACAGCTGTACTCCATTATATGAAGTGTTAATGAGATACTAATAGTCTCCTACCAACCCCTGCTCTTTCAAACATAAGTAGTCACTGCATACATAGTGAGTACATTCTGGATAGAAGTCTTCAGAAGATGACTCTACACTTCTGAATTTGATTAGGATTTGCCAAACGACCAGACCCCTTAGCTGTGCTTAGGTAAATGTGACACCTATTAAACACACCTCACAAAGTTTCCAAGTTTGAGAGCAATCTCCTGTTACTGAATCCTCCTTTATCATGCTTTGAGCTTGGTCCATGGCAATATGCGTTTTTAAAAATTCATCCATGGTACATGGACATCACTGTGCGGAAAGTTGCCCTTGATGAAATGATGATGAGTTGCCTTCTTGAACCATGCAGTTCACATGCAGTAGGTTGACTCATTATGCCCTTAGGGAGGGAATATCAGGATTTTGATCAAGCAATGTGAAGAAATGGCAATATATTTCCAAGTCAGGGTGGTGAGTGGCTTGGAGAGGAACTTGCAGTTGGTGATGTTCCCATATATCTACTGTCCTTGTCCTTCTCGATGGAATTGTTTGCGGGTTTGAAAGCGGGTTTGAAGGATCTTTGGTGAATTTCTGCAGTGCATTTTGTATACATTGCTGCTACTGAGCATCAGTGGTGGAGATGTTTGTGGATGTGGTGCCAATTAAACAAGCTGCTTTGTTGGATGGTGTCAAGCTTCTTCAGTGTTGTTGGAGCTGCACCCATCCAAGCAAGTGGACAGTATTCCATCACATTCCTGACTTGTGTCATGTAGTTGATGAACAGTCTTTGGGGAGTCAGGAGGTAAGTTACTTGCCACAGTATTCCTAGATTCTGACTGCTGTTGTAGCCACCGTGATAATGCGGCCAGTCCAGTTGAGTTTCAGGTTAATGGTAACCTCACGAATGTTGATAGTGGGGAATTACATGATGACAGTACCATTAAATGTCAAGCGGCAGTGATTAGATTGTCTTTTATTGGAGATGGATATTGCCTAGCTTTTGTGTGGCACGAATGTTACTTGCCGCCTGTCAGCCCAAGCCTGGATATTGTCCAGATCCTGCTGCATTTGAACATGGACTGCTGAGCTGAGGAAGCACAAGGATGCTGAATATTGTGCAATCGTCGGCGAACATCCTTACTTCTAACCTTATGGCGGAGGGAAGGTCATTGATGAAGCAACTGAAGATGGTTGAGCCTGGGATACTATCTGGAGGAACTCTAGCAGAGATGTCCTGGAGCTGAGATGATTAACCTCCAACAATCAATTTCCTATATGCCAGTTATGACCAACCAGTGGAGAGTTTGTCCCCTGATACCCATTGATTGCAGTTTTGTGAGGGCTCCTTGTTGTCAAGGGCTGTCACTCTCTCCTCACCTCCATAATTCAGCTGTTTAGGTCGTGTTTGAACCAAGTCTTTCAGGAGATCAGGAGCTAAGTGGCCCTGGTGGAACTCAAACTGGGCATTACTGGGCAGGTTATTGTTGCTTGATAGCACAGTTGATGCATGTGCAACAGAAAGCTGACCTTACAACAAGAAATTAGGCCCTGTCTCAGCTAAATACACAAGATTTTATCAAAACTATGGTGCCATAGTGTGAAAACTGGAAGGGTGCACCACCTACACACTCTTTTACCCATCTTCCATATAATTCCAATTTAAATTCTAATTACCAGCAATGCAATTCAGTAATCAGTAATGAGTAATACTTTCCATTGGTGAAACCAGCTATCAACTGGCAATTAAAGAGTGGGCTATAAAAGAGTCACTTGGTAAAACAAGGAGGTTCTTTAATATGGTCAGAATGTTTCTGCCCCATTCCATTGACATTGACATAAGGCTTGAAGGCATAAAGGTATGAGTGTTTTTCCAGTGTTTCATTTGAAAATACAGGTCGTTCTGCTATAACGCACGCTTCATTAATGGAAATTCGCTGTAACACGATTGACGAATTTGGAACACTGTTTCTAAAATGCAAACTTTTAAGGGTGTATTGGTTATAATGATATTCTATTCCCATTAATTTATATGGTGCTGTTATTACATGATTTTCTTATAACACGGGGTTACATGAGAACAGAACAACTGCATTACAGCAGAACTGACTACATTTTACACTACATTGCTTTCACCTTATTTTTGTATGCATCATTGTTATTTGCTCAGACCACCTAAACTGGAGATCTAAATATACTGATATAGCTCACCATTGGCAAGCATTGGTGATTACATGGTAGTTAGAGAGGTGTTTTTTTTGTTATCTTTATTGAATTTTCATGTTAATGTCCACTATTGTACTTGTCTCTTTCTAACATGTTTAAATTTCAGATTCAGCTGGCTGTCCCTTCTAAGCAGTGAAAAGGACAGCGTCTGAGGTCACTTTCAGTTGCCATATTTCAAATATTATAGCTGAATTCTTCTGAGACTCTGCCTGACAGTGCTCTTAGATGGACTCATATGTTGATAATACCAACTCTATCTTTTAGATACCTTATTTCCTTACCTTGATTGTTTCAACCAGCTCCAGTCAAACCCATGATGACCGGCCCTACCCAATTTGCTGCTGACCCCAGTCCGTAACCCCACTAACCATTGACTCATGTTTGCCAGTCTCAAGCCTCCTTGAAAGCTGTTCCCCTTCCAAATGCTGAACAATTAAACAGGCAAAACTGCTGAGCTTACACACAAGTGCATAAATCCCACTGTGCATGCAATCTTTAAATGGTCTTGAGCTGGATGCCATGTGAATCTCATGTGCTATACCTTATTGCTAACATTTTCTGTTCCATGAACAAGGTCAGCTAGATCTTACTGAGCTGCATGTTTTGTTGTCTCTGTCCAATTAATTGATAGTCTGCCAATTGATTCTTAACATGCAAGTGCATTACCTCACCTTTTCCTGTATTAACCTTCATCTGCCAAGTTTTTCCACTCACTCAACCATTTTATGTCCCCCTGCAGATTCTAAACATCCTCATCACATATTTTTGTATTATCCACAAATTTGAATACATTATGTGCTGCCCCCTCCTCCAAATCTTTTCGTAGCTAGTAAACAATTGAAGCCCTTGGACTGATCCACCAGCTACGTATTTCCAACCTGAAAAAGACCCATTAATCCTTCCACCTTGTCCTCTGTAATATCTAATCTTCAATTTATGTTAATGAGTTATCCCCAAAATCATAATCCTATCTTGTACAATAAACTTTTATGTGGAACCTTATCAACTGCCTTCCAGAAATTCAAATGTGCTGCATCTATTAGTTTCCCTTTATCAATTCTGCTTGTTATATCATCAAAGAACTCTAACAAATTTGTCAAACATCATTTTCCTTTCACAAAATCATGTTGGCTCTGTTTGATCGTGTTGTTTTTATAAATGCCCTGCTATTTCTTCATTAATAGTAGGCTCAAGCATTCACATTACTTATTGATGATTTGGATAATGGCATAGAAAGATACATATACAAATTTGCTGATGACTGAAAGTTAGGTGACATTGAAGAGACTATAAAGGTAGCATAAAATTATATATTAATGGACTAGGTGAATAGATAAAACTATGGCAGATAGAATTCAGTATAAGCAAGTGTGAAGTTAACCATTTTGTATGGATAAGGATTAAGTATAAAAAGGATGGATCAGGGTATATTCTAGCAGTGTGAAGCTGAATACAGTGGATGTCCTACGAGATTTGGGGGTTCAGTGAAAGATCTATAAATATCACGGCCAAGTACAGAAAATAATCAAGAAAGCTAATGGAATGCTGACTTTATATCTAGAGGAATGTAGCATAAGGTTACAGAAGTTATGCTGCAGTTATCCAAAAACCTGGTTAGACCCCACTTGGAGTACTGTGAGCAAATTTGGGCACCACACCTTGGGAAGGAGAGATTAGTTTAGGAGAGAATATAATGTAGGTTTTCAAAAATGATAATTGGGCTTAAGGCGGTCACGTTATAAAGAGAGCTTATACAAATTAGAGTCAAGATTAGAATGGTGCTGGAAAAGCACAGCAGGTCAAGCAACATCCGAGGTGCATGAAAATCGACGTTTCGGGCAGGAGCCCTTCATCAGCTTTTTCCAGGAGCCCTTTTCCAGCACCAGTCTAACCGTGACTCTGATCTCCAGCATTTGCAGTCCTCATATTTGCCTTATACAATTTAGACCTTTTTTTCTAGAATTTAAAAAGTTAATGGATGGTCTGGTTGAGGATTTCTAGATATTAACAGAAACAAATTGGGTAAATAAAGATATAATATTTCCACTGTTAGGGGTCATAATCTGAAAATTACGGCCAGACTATTCAGGACAGATGTTAGGAATAACCTCTACATACCAAAGATAACGATTTGGAACTCTCTTTTTCAAGTGGCTGTTGATTCTAGATCAGTTGTTCGTTTTAAATCTGAGATATGCAAAGTTTTGTTGTTCATTCATGAGACATGAATATTGTAGGTCAGACAAGTATTTATTGCCCAGAGGGCAGTTGAGAGTCAACCACATGGCTATGAGTGTGGATTCACATGTAGGCCAAACCAGGTAAGAATGGCATATTTGCTTCCCTAAACGACATCAGGTCATAAAAGGACTCTTCCTTCAAGTGAACCAGTTGGGTTTTTTTTTATAATCGACAATAGTTTCATAGTCATCATTAAATTCTTAATCTCAGATTTTTATTGAATTCAAGTTCCACCATCTGCTATGGCTGGATTCAAGCCCTGATCCCCGGAACATTACCTGGGTCTTTAGGTTAATAGCCCAGAAATAATACTATAGGCCATCACCTCCCAAATTGGCCAAATGAAGGTTTATGAAATTAGGCCACAGATCAGCCATGATCTCAATAAATAGCAGAAAAGGCTTGAGGTGTTGAATGGCCTACTCCAGTTCCTATTTTTCAATGAAAGATGTAAGGCTAACTTGCCTATAGTTTCCTGCTTTGTCTTCTTCCCTTCTTGAACAGGAGGACCACATTAGCAGTTTTTTTTGAATTTAGTGGAACTATCCCAGAATTGTGTGAGTTCTGTAATATTTTGATCATTGCCTTAGACAATAGACAATAGGTGCAGGAGTAGGCCATTCTGCCCTTCGAGCCTGCACCACCATTCATTATGATCATGGCTGATCATCCTCAATCAGTATCCTGTTCCTACCTTATCTCCATAACCCTTGATTACACTATTCATGAGAGCTCTATCCAACTCTTTCTTAAACGAATCCAGAGACTGGGCCTCCACTGCCTTCTGGGGCAGAGCATTCTATACACCCACCATTCTCTGGGTGAAGAAGTTTCTCCTCATCTCTGTCCTAAGTGGCCTATCCCTTATTTTTAAGCTGTGTCCTCTGGTTCGGGACTCACCCATCAGCGGAAACATGTTTCTTGCCTCCAGAGTGTCCAATCCTTTAATAATCTTACATGTCTCAATCAGATCCCCTCTCAGTCTTCTAAACTCAAGGGTATACAAGCCCAGTCGCTCCAATCTTTCAACATAAGATAGTCCCGCCATTCCAGGAATTGACCTCGTGAACCTACGCTGCACTCCCTCAATAGCCAGAATGTCTTTCCTCAAATTTGGAGACCAGAACTGCACACAATATTCCAGCTGCAGTCTCACAAGGGCCCTGTACAGCTGCAGAAGAACCTCTTTGCTTCTATACTCAATACCTCTTGTTATGAAGGCCAGCATGCTATTACCTTTCTTCACTACCTGCTGTACCTGCATGCTTGCCTTCATTGACTGGTGTACAAGAACACCCAGATCTCTTTGTACTGCCCCTTTACCTAACTTGACTCCATTTAGGTAGAAATCTGCCTTCCTGTTCTTGCCACCAAAGTGGATAACCATACATTTATCCACATTAAACTGCATCTGCCATGCATCTGTCCACTCACCTAACGTGTCCAGGTCACCCTGTAATCTCCTAAAATCCTCATCACATTTCACCCTGCCACCCAGCTTTGTATCATCAGCAAATTTGCTAATGTTACTATTAATACCATCTTCTATATCATTAATATATATTGTAAAAAGCTGCGGTCCCAGCACTGATCCCTGCGGTACCCCACTGGTCACCGCCTGCCATTCTGAAAGGGAGCCGTTTATCACTACTCTTTGTTTCCTGTCAGCCAACCAATTTTCAATCCAAGTCAGTACTTTGCCCCCAATACAATGCGCCCTAATTTTGCTCACTAACCTCCTATGTGGGACCTTATCAAAGGCGTTCTGAAAGTCCAGGCACACTACATCCACTGGATCTCCCTCGTCCATCTTCAGAGTTACATCCTCAAAAAATTCCATAAGATTAGTCAAGCATGATTTCCCCCTCATAAATCTATGCTGACTCTAACCTATCCTGTTACTGCTATCCAGATGTGTCATAATTTCCTTCATTGTAATTGACTCCAGCATCTTTCCCACCACTGAAGTCAGACTAACTGGTCTATAATTTCCTGCTTTCTCTCTCGCTCCTTTCTTAAAAAGTGGTACAACATTAGCCACCCTCCAATCCACAGGAACTGATCCTGAGTCTTTCGAACTCTGGAAAATAATCACCAACGCATCCACGATTTCTAGAGCCACCTCCTTCAGTACCCTGGGATATAGACCATCAGGCCCCGGGGACTTATCAGCCTTCAGACCTAACAGTCTCTCCAACACCAATTCCTGGCAAATATAAATTCCCTTCAGTTCAGGTCCTTCAGCCACTGTTACCTCTGGGAGATTGCTTGTGTCTTCCCCAGTGAACACTGATCTGAAGTACCAATTCAACTCTTCTGCCATTTCTTTGTTCCCCGTAATATATTCCCCTGTTTCTGTCTTCACTATCTGTGCAGTGACTGTTTAAAACCCTTGAGGCAGGCCACCAGGAACTGGTCGAAAGTGAGGACTGCAGACACTGGAGATTAGAGTCAAGAGTGTGGTGCTGGAAAGATCAGGCAGCATCCGAGGAGCAGGAGAATTAACGTTTTGGGCAAAAGCTCTTCACTAGGAACTGGTGACGTTTCTACCTTTAGTCCCATTAGTTTGTCAGATAATTTATCCTTCATGATAATGACTGTTACAGGACCTCCCCACACTATTAGCACCTTCCGTAACTGAAAGATTTGGGATTTTTAGTAATGTTCTCCACCATAATGACCAATACAAAATATTGCTAAAAATTATCCACCATTTTCCTGCTCCCTGTTATTTTTTTGTCAGTCACAATTTACAAAGGTCCCATACTCACCTTAGCTGCTCTCTTTGTCAATATATACCTGTATGCACTCTTGCTGCTTGTTTTTATTTCCAATTTATTTTCATAATCAGCTTTCTCCATTTTTATTGGATTTTTAGTCATATGCCTAAAATAATCCCAATTCTTTGCTCCAACATTAGTTTTTATCGTTTTGTATGCTACATTTATGACTAAATATTCTCTTTAACCACCTTCATTAACCACGGTGGTTCATCCTTTTCATCAAGTTCTTCTTTTTGACTTGAATAGAGTTTTGAAATATCTACATAAATGTCTGCCTGTTCGTCTACTGCCCTTCCCAATAATCTATTTTCTCAGACTACTTTTGACAACGCATTATTCATATGTCTGCAATTGCCCTGATTTAAGTTAAGAGCACTGGTTTAAGAAAACTTTGTAAGGGAGAACAAAATAATCTGAAGAAATGGCAAAATTAATATTATTTGGGATGTCTTTGAGATCTAGTGTGGAGTCAATGATTTGTGATTTTTGGCGCATAAAGTGCTAGTATCTGCTTTTGAAAATGTACCCTAAATGCTCACAGTATTAAGACTTGAGTGTCCTACATTGCTAGTGCCATGCTATAATACATAGCATTTTAATTGCTTGTACATCTGATTTCTCCTTGATAAGCGGGAAGGTTTCTATTTGTCTTTGTTATTGATATATCTATTTCATAGCTATTTACAATGGGCTGTGCATTTTACGAAGCTTTGCTTCAATTATTTAATTTGAATGTTTTTAATTTTATATCATATAGAATTCACTGACTAAACATATTGCTGATTCCTGATGCGTTATTCCAGTTTCTTTGCACTGAACGGATTTGTTTTGTACGTACTTGCTGGTCATGTGTACATCCTTCTTTGATCTTTCACAATCTCCAAATCAACAATATTAGCAAATTTCTTTTTCACCTCACCCTTTCCTGCTTACATTGCTACAATTCCATTTGTCAGTAATTCTGATGTTCTATGGGCTGGACTCGAGTCATGAAGAAAGTGAGGACTGCAGATGCTGGAGAACAGAGTCAAAAAGTATGGTGCTAGAAAAGCACAGCAGGTCAGGCAGCATCTGTGGAGCAGGAGAATCAGCCTAAGCCCTTCATCAGGAATGCACTCAAGTCATGGTAGTTTTATTGTAAGCACCAGGGTTTAAAGGTACAATGGGAGTCTAACTCATTTCATGGTCGACACCAATAACCAAACTTCTCCAATCAATGCAACCAGAAAATGAACTATATCTACAAGATTGGGAGACTTTGCTGGCACTCCCTTGCAGCAATGTGAAAGGCCAGTACAGCTTATGCCTCACGGTGTATTGATCTTCTGTCCACACCCAGCCCTTAGCTGACTTATGGAGGTGGGAACTTGAGGCTTAGGGATCAGTTTAAGAGGCATTTGAGACATGGCAATCACTATTAAGGATCAAGACAGCTGCGAGAATCAGCAACAGTCTTAATACACTGTCAAGAAATGCTATCTCCTAACTGTTGTGTTCAGAATGAGTCATATACTATATCTTGGAAGCATGATATTGAAATTTAAATCAGCAATCTTATGATATCTGGTTAGTTCAACCACAATGCTGAAACAGCACTGATCTTTAGAGGAACAGTTGCAGCATCACTGTGCAAAGGTTAAATTATTAAACTTGGTTTTATGATAGCTAGCAATTAATTGCAACTGAGACTCAGATATTAGCTAAGGGAGGAGGAAAAGACATCATAAAATTGGGACAACACAGAACAGGTCATTCATTTTTGTTTCGTCATCTGGTCTGGACACATTCTGGGCATTTTTACCTTTTTCTTAAAATCTATGGTTTTCTGCCCAAGAATTGATTCATTTTCCTTCTGAGTTCCTACCATTTCTTGCACTTGGCGACAGTTTATCCAATTGGTCAAAGGCCTTAAACATTTTACAGTTAGTTCTTAAGTTAAATGTCACTTCTTGAAATTCTTTGCCTAAAGTCACATTTTTCTCATCCTGTGCACAAACTTTTGTGAGCTGTTATTATGTGTTTCCATGTTGGGATTGACATTGACATTGAGCATTTAGATCAGAGTGGTGCTGGGAAAGCAGAGCTTGTCAGGCAGCATCCGAGGAGCAGGAAAACCAACGTTTCGGGCAAAAGCCCTTCATCAGGAATAGAGGCAGGAAGCCTCCAGGGTGAAGAGATAAATGGAGTGGGGAGGGGGGGGTGGGGGGGCGGGGGGTGGTGGGGAGAAGGTAGCAAAGAGTACAATAGATGAATGAGCTGGGGATGGAGGTAATAGGTCAGAGAGGAGGGTGGGTGATTTTAGCAAAGAGTACAATAGGTGAATGAGGGTGGGGATGGAGGTGATAGGTCAGAAGGGAGGGTGGAGTGGATAGGTGGGAAGGGAGATTGGCAAATAGGACAGGTCATGAAGACAGTGCTGAGCTGGAAGGTTGGAACTGGAGTAAGGTGGGGGGAAGGGAAATGAGGAAACTGGTGAATATCAGTTCCTCATTGACATTGAGCGGCTCATTGTGGAGATGGATCTATTGGACACATCATCCAAAGAGATTAAAAACCTGTTTCTCCAGAAGAGATCACTTCTAGGAATCTACACATGATTAGTAATTTTTTGAAAAAACTTTTCCTTCAAGACCAAGTAGCTCCACATATAAATCCATTTCTCAATGTCCTGAGTTCCATTGAAAATAAACCTAGACTGTCCACCTTTCTTAATAGCTAAAATCCCCCATACCAGACAATATCTTGGTGAATCATTTCTTTACTCTTTCCAAAGTATTCACATCCTTCTGGTAGTGTGGTGACCAGAACTGTATGCAGTATTCCAAGTGTGGCCTAACTAAAGTTCTATATAACTTGTCTATGCTTAAACTCAATACCCCTTCCAATGTAGGCAAGCGTGGCCTTTTTCTCTACCTTATCTGCCACCTTCAGAAGTGTGTGGACGTGCACACCCAGATATCTGCATATCAATACTCCTAAGGATTTTGCCATTCGCTGCATAATTTCCACTTGTACTTGACCTTCCAAAGTGCAATACTTCACATTTGTCTGAATTAAACTCCATCTGCCATTTTTCTGCCCATATCTCCAACTGATCTATATCCTACTGTATCCTCTGACAACCCTCCTCATTGTCTGTAACTCCACTAATCTTTCTAACGTCTGCAAACTTACTAATTAGAGCAGCTACATTTTCCTCCAAGTCATTTATTTAGATCATGAACAGCAGAGGTCCCAGCACTGATCCCTGTGGAACATCACTAAACACAGCCTTCCATTCTGAAAAGCATTCTTCCAGAGCTACCTCTGTCTCCTATAACTAAGCCAGTTCTGTATCTATCTTGCCAGCTCACCCCGATACCTTGTGACTTCACCTTTTGTACCAGTCTACCATGAGGGACCTTGTCAAAAGCCTTACTGAAGTCTGTGTAGACAACATTAACCACTTTTCCCTCTTCAATCATCTTCATCTCCTCCTCAAAAATCTCGATCAAGTTAGTGAGTCATGACCTTCCCTGTACAAAACCATGCTGTCTGTTGCTAATAAGTCCATTTGCTTTCAAATGCATTTAGTTCTTTAATTGAATTCTATACAGATCATGCTGGCTGATTCCCTACTTGGGCAGTCATAGCAATAAGTTGCCAATTAGCATTGCAAACCCATATTCAACTCCATTATCAATTTCTTGAAAAAAAAGGACGTTCAAAAATATACATTCTCAGATTATACACCTTTTGTAGTAAACAAGCATTGAATTTGAAATTTGAATTTCTCTGAAATTTCATTCTTTTCCTGTTGTCTTTATTTCACCATCAACCTTTTTTTATTATAAAAGAGTTAGGTAATTGTCTCCTAATAAGCAAAGAACATTATTTGATACAGTAACTGTTAAGCTGAAACTGCAGATGCATTTTGAAATGTTCTCCCCTTTGTTCCAACAAGTGTAAGGTGATGCTGACATCTGTACCTGCAAGTACTGGGCTCTGTGCTGCATCTTGTCCAAATGATTTCTTCTGAAGACTGAATTTAGCAAGTTATATAGGTAACAGGGCAGCTCTCAAACAGCATCACTGGCTAACAAACATGGTCGAAAGCCCAGTGTTAATTTAAAGCATTGAGAGGAAATATAGGGCACAATTTTCCATTCCCTCAGAACACAATTGCTGAAATTGCAAGAAATGGGTTGAGAATGGCCTATAATGAGAGGGTTGACCCCAGAGAAATGCTTGCCCATTCCTCATCACTCAGCAATTAAGTTCAGGTCAAGAAGATCCATGACCACACTTCTTGAAGCCTCCCCACCACAACAGGCCCTCAGTTTAAGGGCCTCTACCCACCACTGGCCCATCTACCTGCCTACTTGACAGAGGAGAATAGCAACCAAGATGTCCTACCTGCCAGTTGAAGCGTCTCCATCTGCCCTAATCTGGGCAAACAAGAAACAGGCGACAGGAGGCAGGTGGCTGGCCAATGAAAGTTACACCCCTGCCCTTGCCTCCTATCACCCTCACTCCCACTCTGCTTTGTTACCCACATGACTCCCAAAAAGGCACTTACCTGCTTACTGCTGCAGCTTTTGATGGCTGCAGAGCCCACACCTCCAATAGTACTGTTCAGCTCACTGAGGTTGTAGGCCTCTTGATTAGGCTGCTGGATTCCAGTGGTGAAGCTGGTAATTCAATAAAAAGGTCACTAGACAGCACTTTCAAGTATCTAATTGGTGCTTGATCTGGTGTGCTTTCTCACTGGTATGAGAGGGGAATTAGTGTCTAGATTAGAGTGGTGCTGGAAAAGCACAGCAGGTCAGGCAGTATCCGAGGAGCAGGAAAATTTACATTTTCGGCAAAAGCCCTACATCAGAAATGAAGGCAGGGATCCTCCAGGGTGGAGAGATAAATGGGAGGGCGGTGAGGCTGGGGAGAAGGTAGCAAAGAATACAATAGGTATTCTTGTAGAGAGAGGAGGAGAACTTCTTCAAGGTAGGCATCCTTGCAAGAGGATTAGCAGTAAGGTTAAAATCAACTAGGCAAAAGTGAGGACTGCAGATGCTGGAAATCAGAGTCTAGATTAGAGTGGAAAAGCAGCATCCGAGGAGCAGGAAAATCGCCATTTCGGGCAAAAGCCCTTCATCAGGAATGAAGGCAGGGATCATCCGGGGGAATTAATTGTCTATGATGTTAGCTGCCTCAACATTTTGTGCACTGAGCATTAAATCACAGCCATTGTGACCGCCTCTACAATTACTAAGGAATGCTAACTCATCACAAACTAAGTATCCCAAAACAGTTTTGCTTTGAAGACTAATGCATGGCATTTGTGCACTGGGACATCCAGAAAGCTATGCACAAATAATTTTCTATTCTTTTGTCTGATGATCCACCTCTGAGCCATTGTTTATGTCTGAATGCAGCATTTCTCCAATAGGTTATTAATCTCAGCATTAGATTGAGTAAAAGGTGCTTTAGTTTTATCATTTATTTGCTTCTTCAGATCTGGTAATGTCTTACTTCCATTAAGATGGTGCACAAAGCAGGCCATGTTGATATGGATCTCCAGGAACAGGTGACAAGGTTAATCCCTGTTTGCACTCCCACAAAGGAGCTCATGCAAAGGAGCTCATATTTGGAATTTTTGCATGAGGCCAGCTAGACGTGGCGGATTTTTTCCACGAGCAGAAAACCCTACTAATTCCTAATATACATTTGTAGTGCATAAGCCCTGCAGTAAAACATGAATTTGGAAACTCTTTGTGTTTCAAATACCTCCACTTTCCTCCAAACAGACCCCACCACCAGGGATATATTTCCCTCCCCACCCCTCTCCGCCTTCCGCAAAGACCACTCCCTCCGTGACTACCTGGTCAGGTCCACGCCCCCCTACAACCCACCCTCCCATCCTGGCACTTTCCCCTGCCACCTCAGGAACTGTAAAACCTGTGCCCACACCTCCTCCCTCACCTCCATCCAAGGCCCTAAAGGAGCCTTCCACATCCATCAAAGTTTTACCTGCACATCCACTAATATCATTTATTGTATCCGTTGCTCCCGATGCGGTCTCCTCTACATCGGGGAGACTGGGCGCCTCCTAGCAGAGCGCTTCAGGGAACATCTCCAAGACACCCGCACCAATCAACCAAACCGCCCCGTGGCCCAACATTTCAACTCCCCCTCCCACTCTGCGAGGACATGGAGGTGCTGGGCCTCCTCCACCGCCGCTCCCTCACCACCAGACGCATGGAAGAAGAACGCCTCATCTTCCGCCTCGGAACACTTCAACCCCAGGGCATCAATGTGGACTTCAACAGCTTCCTCATTTCCCCTTCCCCCACCTCATCCTAGTTTCTAACCTCCAGCTCAACACTGTCTCCTTGACTTGTCCGGACTTGTCCGACCTGCCTAGCTCCTTTTCCACCTATCCACTCCACCCTCTCCTCCCTGACCTATCACCTTCATCTCCTCCCCCACTGACTTATTGTACTCTATGCTACTCTCTCCCCACCCCCACCCTCCTCTAGCTTATCTCTCCACGCTTCAGGCTCTCTGCCTTTATTCCTGATGAAGGGCTTTTGCCCGCAATGTCGATTTTGCCTGTCCTCGGATTTTGCCTGTCCTCGGATGCTGCCTGAACTGCTGTGCTCTTCCAGCACCACTGATCCCCATCCTGCAGGGAAGCCTAGCAGAGATCATGTTTGTTGAACAGAACTCAAGTCAATACCTTCCATATACATGTGCAGTGTATATGAAAACATCTTGTTGCTAACATTGCTTATTTGAGTGGCACAAGACTGAATTAATTGGCTGCCTAATTTTGTACCATAGAACCCAAAAGCATTCCAAAACCAATTTGAAGATATTTTCTTATCTTACATTGTTTACAGTGGATACATATCCCTGTTGCTATGGAAAAATCTCACAACTGCTAGTGTTGGGTGGAGTCTAGAAGGTAACACACCTTAAACTGGAGTCATGCCAGTTTTATGCGGCTGCTTTTTCTTTTCAGAGAATGATTTTACCATATTGCTGATTCTATTCAGAAGCAATTTTCTTTTAATAAAAGAAGGCGATTGTAACTGTTGAGAATAATCTCATATTTTCTCATATATTGCATACATGGTAGTTTAGAATCTGTAATTAAGGAATTTTGTTTTAAAAATAGTTCTTCACACAGATGCAAAATAGACACTTAAACATCCTATATGGTAGGTGAGGTATGCTTGCTAGATACCAATTGGAGATATAGCACATGCTTTATTAACAAAGAACAAAACAAGAAGCAATCGTAACCTGTATCTGAAATGGACGGTAGGTCTCCTATGCAATTGATGATCTCATGCCCATTTGAGGCTTCTTTTGTAATGCTGCATTCGGAAACATTTGGTCAACATGCAGCAAACTAGCAGATCTTAATGGGACTGCCAGCAGCCATCAAAGCTTATCAAAACTTACCTGTGTAGGAGTGTTGCCTCTGGTCGCTTCCAACTTTTCTCCTTATTGCTTCTGCTTTCTGATTGTTTTACCTCCTCCTCACCATCGTCCCAGAACCAATCAGAGGGTCATAACTGGAAATCCTGCAGCCCAGAACTTAAGTTGTCTTCAGGAGTGAGATGTGCAGGAATGTCCATTGAGTGTCTGTAACTCGTTAATCATATATAAATAAGGCAAACTGCCTAATATAAAGAGTAGCCATCATTCAAGTCATGCTGCCAGCCTATTTCTCAGCATTAATATCATTTATGTAATTGTGGAAGTGTGACATCTCTTTTAAATGAATACCAGAACTGTATCAGAAATATAAAGCTTAGAGAAAAGATCTGTCATCAATGAAAGTAATCCACAGCCAAAGCTTGGCAGGAATCATCTCTGCCTTTTACTTAAAAATAAAATGTCTGACAATTTCTCAATTCTGTTTCCTTTTACTAAGGGAAAATGCCTCTTTTTAAAACTTTTAAATTCCCCTGCTTAAGGTGTGGAAACTTTCCTAAAATATAAGTTCATGTCTGCTGGGAAACCTACCATTAACCTCTCTGAGTATTTGAATTTCATCTGTCAACTGACTGTTTGAACTGTAAAATAAAGGGTGCCATTAAGAATCTGAAATTAAGAACCCACTGATGACTATGAAATCATTGTCAGTTGTCGAAAAAAAACCCATCTGGCTCACTATTGCCCTTCAGGGGAGGAAATCTGTCCTCCTCACCTGGTCTGGCCTACATATAACTTGAGAACCACAGCAATGCAGTTGACTTTCAACTGTTTTCTGAAATGGCTTAGCAAGTCACTCAATTCAAGGGCAGCTAGGGATAGGCAATAAATGCTGGCCAGCCATGAGTGAATGAGAAAATGTTATCTTGGCCCTTTCAGATTAAAACTCAATGAGGAGCCCATCAAGGGGACTACCAGCCATTTAAAAGCTAATTGATGCTGAACAGTCTGGGCGTAGCAGGATTTCTATCCATCAAAGACAGGATGAAACTATTCAGCACTGCCAGCCAACCAGAGGGCAGCAGCTAGAAAGGTACCAGTAATGCCAATGTGCATGGTGGTCACTGCCAGTAGTACACTTAAACAAAGAACAAAGAAAATTTACAGCCCAGGAACAGGCTGTTCGGCCCTCCAAGCCTGAGCCGATCCAAAGGTACTGTCTAAACCTGTCTGTCAATTCCTAAGCATCTGTATCCCTCTACTCCCCATCTACTCATGCATTTATCCAGATGCATCTTAAATGAATCTACCGTGCCTGCCTCTACCACCTCTGCTAGCAACGTGTTCCAAACGCCCACCACCCTCTGTGTGAAGTAGTTGCTGCATGTATCCCCGTTAAACTTTCCACCTCTCACCTTGAAAGCGTGACCTCTCGTTATTGAATCCTTCACCCTGGGAAAAAGCTTGTCTCTAACCACCCTGTCTATACCCTTCATGATTTTGTAAACCTCAATCAGGTTGCCCCATAATCTCCTTTTTCCTAATGAAAATAAACCTAACCTACTCAACTTCTCTTCATAGCTAGCACCTTCCATACCAGGCAACATCCTCGTAAACCTTCTCTGCACCCTCTCCAAAGTGTCCACACCCTTTTGGTAACATGGTGACCAGAACTGTATTCTAAATGCAGCCGAACCAATGTCTTGTACAATGTTAACATGACTTGCCAGCTCTTATACTCAATACCCCATCCAATGAAGGCAAGCATACCATATGCGTTCTTGACAACTCTATCCACCTGTGCAGCAACCTTCAGGTACAATGGACCTGCACTCCCAGATCCCTCTGCCCATCAACTTTTCACAAGGCTCTTCCATTCATTTTATAATGCTCTAGAATTAGTCTTGCCTAAATGCATCACCTAAATGAGGATGTGATCTGTGAAGGATTGGAAATTTCTAAGTTTGGGGTCAGGGAGGACAGTTGTTAGTTGCTTTGAGGCTAAGGTTTAAGAGACCATGAAGTGAGGGAACCTGGAGACGGGATCCTTCATGGGCACAGAGGTCCAGTTAGGAAGGAAGCTCCCCTCTACTCACCATTAACCTACCAGACCAACTGCTTGACAAGGGCCTGTGCCACTCCCAGTTTAATCCAGGCAACAGTAGGGTGAGTCTCTTAACTAGGTAGTAATTGTCCACTAAAGTGTCTCAACTGGGATAATAATGAATGTCTCAATTGATGCCTCCACTGTTGCTCATAAAATCACAGTGGGGACAAAAGCAGTGGAAAGGTAGTGGGCACTTTTACAATGCCCTAATCCACAGATCCAACTGTCAGCTTTCTTACCCATGGGTGGCACATTAACGAACTTCTTTGACTCAGGAAACAATTGAAGCCAAGCCCAAACATACCGCTTGCTCAAACTGTAGCTCATTAAGCGACTTTCACTGGATTTACTTAGAACTATAAAAAGGAGATTTCCATCCTAATGTGTAAGATCTGAACATGCATTAAAAAGTAGAAAGTATACTGTTCTAATATTTCACTGTCTAATAGAAATGGCTTGCAATAATTTTACATTATTTAATAAGACATGAGAGAAGCTATTTCCAGATTAAGTAAATACCCTTCTCTTTTCCCATCAGAGGCAGAGTAAAAATAATGTATAAGGTGTGTGCAATGTAGAGGAAAAAAAAAATGAGAGTGTTCAAACAAAATTATTGAAAAGATGAGGAGAAAATTCACACGAAGCTGACAGCTGGATTTAAACAGCAACATTTTTTTTCTTTGATCACTTAATAAAAAAATGTTTAGTTCCACACTGAGTTCATTTCATCTTACCAGACATACTCAGTGCTTTTCTAGTTACCTAAACAAATATTCTGGGTGACATGAAAGTCCATCAAGATGAAGATTAGTAGCGTAAACCACAAAATAACACTGATTGCCAAGAATATAAAGCCATGTGGAACATTTTAATTCATTTTTGGGATGTGGGTGTCTTTAGTGAGGCCAGTATTTATAAGCCAATTCTAGCTTCCCAGACAAAATGGTGTGAGGCCTTCTTCTAGGATTACTGCAATTCAAATACTGGTCTAATACAATCGATTGGTTTCTCAAGTTACTCAAAAATTAATCACAGTGGTGTCAAACTAAATTCACATGGTTGCCATACAAAGTAATGATAATAGGCTTTCTTCACTTAGTAAAGCAGTTGGGTTTTCAGCCAGACATATATGTGACTTCTTATGGAAAGTGCACTTGTAGCATCTGTTTTTGTTGAGGACTTAATGATGATGCTATATGTGGATGCATAGTCTACAGACAATTAGAGTCTTAATTTACACATGAATAATATCACAATATCTAAGGACACAAAGGCTGTTGGTAAGACTGCACCCAAAAATGAAGCACTGCTTCCAGCCAGTGAGGGCAAACTTGAAACAAATGTCTAAAGTTAAGGTTCGTTATTCCTACTGCAGAATTTTAAGTGAAGGGTACAAATCTGAATTTGATCAGGGTGGGTAGGGATTTGTAATCCAAATCACAGCCCAAGTGATTTTGTATCCTATTATTTTGTTCTTTGTAGCAAGTGTGCTGAATCATATAAGTTACCATAAGGGTCTTGTGGTGGGGCTGATGTGATGCAGTAGTAGTGTCCCAACATCTGAGCCAGGAGGCCTGGATTCAAGTTCCACCTGCTTCAGAGGTGCATGCAAACATCTCTGAACGAATTGATTAGAAAATATAATAAGAGTCTTGTGGTGGATATGGGCTCTTTCAGGCAATGGTAGTGTCCCCTTATGTGAGCCAGGTGACCTGGGTTAAAGTCCAAAGGTGTGATATAATATCTCTGAACAGGTTGATCAGAAAAGATTTACTGGATATTGTATATTCATAAAGTATTCAAGTTCTTTACTTAAAATGAATTTGTCACGATAAACGGCTAATAATACCTTAGTTTAAAAATAACATCAGGACTTCACAGCTTAAGACTGCTTTTGTTAGGGCTAAACTGTTATTACTTTTAATGATTCTTTTTAGAAGCTTAACATCTGCAGGTTTCAGTACCTTTTCTATAACAACCTGTCTCAGGTCTACATGAATGCAATGCTTGTTCTATTGGCTAACAATTTTCTTTTTCTGTCTGATCCAGGGAACCACGTGTTGTCTCCTGGCAGCCGTGTGGGAAAAGGCTTGACACCAGTTGCTGCTCAAGCACTAGGACTACCTATTGGAATTGCTGTGGCAGTATCGCTGATTGACGCCCATGCAGGAGGTTTAGGTATTCTGAAAAAAAAGAGGATGGGAGTGAAACAGTGAACAATTTGAATAATATTTTATGTAAAATTATTTTTCTTTGAATTGTCAACTTGATAAATTGGATAAGTTTATTATTCCTTGGCCCTTTTTTCAGAAGTATTATGAATTTTTTTTCTAAAGTTGCATTTAGTTGCAATTACTTTTATTTGCTCTTTTAAATTATATAGCACAATTTAATGTTGGTACTTGTGAAAATGAATAAGCTTCAAATGCTGGATATCAGAAATAAGATCAGAATATTTGGGGAACACAGCAGTCCTATTGTACATAAAATAAAGTTATTTTTTCAGAATCCGAGCACTGAAGAAGGATCCCTGCCTAATATTCTGGTGGTTGCTGCTGGAAGATGCAGTGTGTACACACTTGATGAAGACAGTGTCCTCCTTAGCCTGGATACCATTGATGGGCAGGCACTCACTGTTTAAACTTAGACAATACTTCAGACAACAAATTAATAAAGAGAAATCATCATTCATGTTGGTTATGTACCTCAATATGAGTCATTAGGTGAAGCAAAAGGAGAGACATTTCAGTCTCCTTTGCTTCTAGGATGTATCTGTCCTTTATCTTGGAAACTTGCTTAAGTGCAGTCTATCTGAATAAGGGGGCCAAATTCCTTTGTCCTACTAAAGCCATGGAAAATGTCGTTCGCTCTTGAATTATTTATCACATTGAAACTTTTTGATTGTCATTGTAAACACCTATTCATTAGTGATCTTGTTGTCATAGACTATTCTGTGGAGTATAATATTTGAAATGGGAGCAAAGCTAAAAGGCTAAGAGTCACTGTAATCTCTCTGATGTTTTGATGGGTGGGATTGTGGGCTGTTTCTGAATGGCAGGTGTAATTCTCCCAATCTTGTGTTGAATGCGCATTTCATGGATGAGTGTATTTCTGTCTGTTCTGTATCACTGGGGGAGGGATTCGCTTAGTTTGCGAAGCCATATGGTGCCAATGGTATGGGTTCAATCCCCACAACAGCTGAGGTTATCATGAAGGACACTCCTTCTCAACTTCTCTCCCCTTGCCTGAGGCATGGTGGCCATCAGGTTTACTCACCACCAGTCATCTCTGTCTATTGAGAGAGCAATCCTGTGGCCTGGTAAGACTATGGCAACTTGTTGAAACTACTGGAATGTCTTGTTCACTGAACTATTTTTCATTGTCTTGGCCATGCTGAAAGCCCGTATCTATTGCACTTTTAACCAATTATCATTGTATGACCTTCTATCAAGCTGTAATAATGTAGTTCAATTTCTTCTTAACCTGCTTCACATGTTATCTATGTTGGATAGGTTATCTTTTGGCAGTTTTTCCAATAATTCTAAAGTTTTTCATGATCCTGCACTATCTCCAACCTGTTCCTTTTCAATTATCTTAAAACTCTTATATATTTTTTGCCAGTGATTCAACTATAGTTTACTGTTTCTTTCATATTTGACACATTTAGTCAAAACATGTTATGGTCAACAAAAGGTAAATTAGAGAATTGACGTATGATCCATAATTGTCTATTTTGTGCTCATACCTTAGTCAAATGTACACCAAAACATGTTCAAGTCCAAAATACCTCAGGATGAATGATCATTGCACTAGTACCCGGCAATCTACGTTTACAAAGCATGGCATTGCCATCTTGTATTCCAAAAAAAAGAACTGCACTAATGACTCATGCAGTGCAGAATCAATGACATCTGCAACAACCTGACAATTTAGCCGTGGACAGCTTTTTCCAAAACTGTGAAGGTCACCATAGCAATATATTTTCATGTCATAAAATTCTTCCAAGCCACTACAAGTAACATCTGTCAGAAAATCCATTCTGCTGTTTGTTCCTTTATAAAATAAGTGAGTGATGCCATGTTTGCTGGAAATACCTTCATAACTTTCCCAGTGGAAAGGAAACTGGAGAGGTTACAGAGCATTCATAATTTGGCAAGCTTCCCAAATCTTAATTCAGGGTGTTGTGATGGAGTCCATGTGACTGTAACTGTTCTATATATTAAACTCAAGACAGGAATCCAGTCTTTTAAATGCACAGACCATTTAAGACCACAGAAAATATTTTTGTGCATATCAACCTGTTATCTAGGGAGTAGCCACAATACTTCAATTCTATAGTCATTCATGGTGCCTACATTATTGTGAAAGTTTTGAGAGAATAACCAGATGGCTGTTGACAGACCAAGGCTTCTCTTTGTAGCCTTGGTTCATGACCCAAGTTGGAAACCCCTCCACACAGAAGCAATGATGCTCATTGTTAGCAGACTATAATGATACCACTGTAATAATTCTGATGTTCAGACTGTTGTGGTGGAAAAAGCTTAAATGTGACAAAAAGAAAAAAAGTAGGAAGAAGTGGTACTGGCCCTTATTTTGGGGGAAAAGAATCTCTTTGGTCAAATCCTTCATGGCATTCTTTTCTCTCATGATCAGGATTTTTAGAGTGTATTCTCTGAAAGGAATTCAGTCTTTAAAATTGCCACGGTCTCTTCTCATGGAATCATTCCCTTTTACTATATGTCATCTTATCTGCATGAAGAGGAGTAATGTTGAAATGTTTAAAGATTACATAGAGTAGTAGTTGTCACTCTGTATATGAGTCAAATTGTTTTTATACTATTCTTTTAGTAATGATTCTGGGAGCCCACAGTGTGGTTTCTGTGCCTGCTACAAAGCTATAAAAATTGGATTTAACAATTGAAAGAAGTGACTCATGTATGGCCTGTTCCTGGAAATGGAATGAAAAGATAAATGGTCTGGAAGGATGTATAGCACTGAGCTATATATTTTTCATGAGAACACAACTACAGAAACCGTTGCAACAATAGTTCTAGCCTAATGCTTAAATCAGAAAGATTTATCTACTGCGGTAATGCAGTGTGTGTATTGAATATCTACTATTCACCAACTGGGTGTGTCCACTCCTAAGTGCCTTTGAGACAATTGAATGATTTGAGAAGCCATTTCAGAAGACAACCACAGTGTAAGGGTTTCATATTGTCTGAGGGCTGTTCACATGGCACATAACAAGTTACATGCCTTTTCAGTCCTAAACTGCTTCGTTCTAAAGGGTAAAATAAAACAAAGAGCAGTGAATGCTGCAATTGTGAAATCAGTTAATATTCAGAATTAACTCTGCTTTCTCTCCACAGATGCTGCCAGACCTGCTGATTTTCTCTAGCATTTTCTGTTTTTGTTTCAGTTCTAAAGGGTATTAGCAGTGTATTTCTGAATTAGTTATATTTTCTTTTCTACAGGCTCTCACTGAGGAAGGGTCACTCAACCCAAAACATTAACTCTGATTTCTCTTCACAGATTCTGCCAGACTTGCTGAGCTTTTCCAGCAATCTCTATTTTTGTTTCTGATTTACAGCATTGGCAGTTATTTCATTTTTATTTAGTATCTGACTCTATCTAATTCAGTTATGCTTAGAGAGGAGCTGAGTATGATTAAAAACATTTTTTATTGTTGACTATGTGACTGGTAGAGAATAATCAGCAACGAAACTTAGTGTTCAAGTATAAGCATATGTAGGTAAAAGCTAATCAAAAATTAGTTTTTACATAATCTGTTTTATTGAAAAGGCCAGAGGCATAGTGACCTTTTCCAGATTGGGTTGATATCTGTGGAGCCTCCTTAGAATTAAATGTATGTGACATTATCGCTTTGGGTAAGTGGCTACATGGTGTTGTCCTGAACACTTCTTATCATTTAGCAAAATCACTTCTCAAGGCCAATATGAAACAGCACATTAACAAAAATCACTTAGAGTTACAGAGTCATTGAGATGCACTGCACGGAAACAGATACTTTGGTCTAACTCATCCATGCCGACCAGATATCCTAAACTAATCTAGCCTCATTTGCCAGCATTTGGCGCATATCCTTCTGAACCCTTCCTATTCATACACCCATCCAGTTGTGTTTAAATGTTATAATTGTACTGGCCTCCACCACTTCCACTAGCAGCTTATTCCATACAAACATCGCCCTCTGCGTGAAAAAGTTGCCCCTTAGGTCCCTTTTAAATTTTTCCCCTCTCATCCTAAACCAATGCCCTCTTTTTCTGGACTCCCCCACCCTAGGGAAAAGGCCTTGTCTATTTATTCTATCCATGTCCCTCATGATTTTATAAACATCTATAACGTCACCTCTTAGCCTCCAACGTTCCAGGGTAAACAACCCCAGCCTATTCAGCCTCTCCCTATAGCTTAAACCCTCCAACCTTGGCAACATTCTTGTAAATCTTCTCAGAATCCTTTCAAGTTTCACAACATCCTTCCAATAGGAGGGAGACCAGAATTGCACACAATATTCCAAAATTGGCCTAACCAATGTCCTGTACAACTGCAACATGACGTTCTAACTCCTATTCTCAATGCTTCGACCAGTAAAGGAAAGTATACCAAAGGCCTTCTTCACTATCCTATCTACCTGTGGCTCCAGTTTCAAGGAACTATGAACCTGCACTCCAAGGTCTCTTTGTTTGGCAACATTCCCCAGGACCTTACCATTAAGTGTATAAGTCCTGCTCTGATTTGGGGTGTTTCAAAAATGCAGCACCTCACATTTATCTAAATTAAACTCCATTTGCCACTCCTCGGCACATTGGCCCATTTGATCGCGATCCTGTTGTACGCTGTCCACTACACCTCCAATTTTGGTGTCATCTGCAAACTTATGAACTATATCTCTGATATTCACACCCAAACTATTTATATAAATGACAAAAAGTAGTGGACCCAGCATCAAACCTTGTGGCACATCACTGGTCACAGGTCTCCATCACCACCCTCTGTCTTCTACCTTTGAGTCAGTTCTGTATCCAAATGGTTAGTTCCCCCTTTATTCCATGTGATATAACCTCGGTAACCAGTCTACCATGAGGCAAGTTGTTGAATGCCTTACCAAAGTCCATATAGATCACATCCACCACTCTGCCCTCATCAATCCTTTCTGTTACCTCTTCAAAAAAACTCAGTCAAGTTAGTGAGACATGATTTCCCACTCACAAAGCCATGTCGACTATCCCTAATTGGTCCTTGCCTTTCCAAATACATATAACTCCTGTCCCTCAGGATTCCTGCTACTTCTTGCCCACTGCCAATGTCAGGCCCACTGACCTATAGTTCCCTGGCTTTTCCTTATCACCTTTCTTACTTAGTGACACCACATCAGCCAACCTCCAGTCTTCCGGCACTACTTGCTGGTGGTCAGTAATGTTTCTAAATGTACATGTTGTGTGATTTCTGATAGAGCAGCTATTATTTTTGCTATTTTAAATTGTTGCACTTGGTTTGATGCACTGATAGTTTCACATTTAAAACTTAATTTGTTGTACATAAGAGAGAGAGATTAATTGAATTATGTTTACTGTTCTGTTCAATCTTGAACAGAGATGGTTTTTAAATTCTCTTCTCCCTTTTTAAAATTTGCAAAGGAATGCTTCCCAAACCCTGTTTGTGAAATCCAATTTAAAACAGTTCACAACTAATTCTTCAGGATTACAACAAAGTGATCTTATTAATGCATTCAAATCCTGTGGGATGATTTATAATACACATTCACATACATATAGAGTCATAGAGATGTACAGAATGGAAACAGACCCTTCAGTCCAACCCGTCCATGCCGACCAGATATCCCAACTCAATCTAGTCCCCCTGCCAGCACCCGGCCCATATTCCTCCAAACCCTTCCTATTCATATACCCATCCAAATGCCTCTTAAATGTTGCAATTGTACTAGCCTCCACCACAACCTCTGGCATGTTTCTGATTTACACGTACCATACACATTCCATACACGTACCATCCTCTGCGTGAAACAGTTGCCCTTTAGATCTCTTTAAAATCTTTCCCCTCTCAACCTAAACCTATGCCCTTTAGTTCTGGACTCCCCCACCCCAGGGAAAATACTTTGTCTATTTATCCTATCCATGCCCCTCATAATTTTGTAAACCTCTATAAGGTCACTCCTCAGCCTCCGACGCTCCAGGGAAAACAGCCCCAGCCTGTTCAGCCTCTCCCTGTAGCTCAGATCCTCCAACCCTGGCAACATCCTTGTAAATTTTTTCTGAACCCTTTCATGTTTCACAACATCTTTCCGATGCACACAATATTCCAACAGTGTCCTAACCAATGTCCTGTACAGCTGCAAAAAGACCTCCCAACTCCTGTACTCAATACTCTGACTAATAAATGAAAGCATACCAAATGCCTTCTTCACTATCCTATCTACCTGCGACTCCTCTTTCAAGGAGCTATGAACCTGCAAACCAAGGTCTCTTTGTTCAGCAACACTCCCTAGGACCTTACCATTAAGTGTATAAGTCCTGCTAAGATTTGCTTTCCCAAAATGCAGCACCTGGCATTTATCTGAATTATACTCCATCTGCCACTTCTCAGCCCATTGGCACATCTGGTTCAGATCCTGTTGCATTAGAGCCAGTCTCAATACCAGAAACTTGGCTGTTCGTGCTACATTCCCCTGAGAATCCATTACCCCCTACATTTTCCAAAACAGCATACCTGTTTGAAATGGGTATATCCATGGGGAATGAGGAAATGCACATTCTCCCCGTGTCTGCATGGGTTTCCTCCGGGTGCTTCGGTTTCCTCCCACAGTCCAAAAATGTGTAGGTTAGGTGAATTGGCCATGCTAAATTGCCCGTAGGTTAGGTGAAGGGGTACATGTAGGGGAATGGGTCTGGGTGGATTGCGCTTCGGCGGGTCGGTTTGGACTTGTTGGGCCGAAGGGCCTGTTTCCACACTGTAAGTAATCTGTAATCTGTAATATCCATAAAAGACTCCGGCAGTAGCTGCCTACCTCTCTTACCCTTCCTAGAGCTAACCCATCTATGTGACTGTATCTGCGACTTTCCACCCTTCCTATAACTGCCATCCATCACATACTGTTGCAAATTCCTCATCGCTTCTATTTGTCTCTCCAATCGATCCACTCGATCTGATAAGATTCGCATCCAACAGCATTTATGGCAGATATAATCCGCAGTAACCCTTAAACTCTCTTTAAACTCCCACATCTGACAAGAAGTACATATCACTGCAAAGGCCATTTTTGCTCCTTCACAATCTACAGACCCAGAAAATAACACCGTCTTATTTCTCTACAAACACTGCCCCAGGTTAAATTAATAGCTATGGCTTATATTTTAAGTTTAATCAAGAGACTTATCTCCAAAAAACAAAATCAAGAAAGAATCCACTATACTCACTACTTGGATATGTATCGCAGAAAGAATGAAAAGAGAAGGAACAAATTATATATTACTTAAAGTCAAAGGTATCAGAATTAATTCATATGAATTAGAGAGTTCAATAATATCAAATAGAGGTTACTTCACTTGTCTGTGCATATAGATCCCTTTCCCAGGAGCACAGATGCAGTTCAATGGCTGGTGAAGGTGCAGGATCTGTAGACTCAGAATTGGTTCACTTCACACACAAAATATATCATTCTTATCAGAAATCTGACTTTGGAGAGAGATTGAGTTTAGAGGCAGTTCTTGGGTAAGTTGCATCCGTTTACTGTTCTAGTATAACAAACAGACTACGGAAAGAAGTCAAAACCATACAATTAAAAGTAATTCATGCAGAATAGTACCTTCAGTCTAGTAACAGCAATTTTGGGTTCAAATACTCAACTAATGAATTGATTTGATATCCCCTCATCAGATTGATCAGAAAGCAGACAACTGATCTGTAGTTAACACCAGTAACACCAATTTTTGATGTCTCCTGTGTTCAGAATAAGTTGGCCTAGCCATTCTTGACTGCAGTTCATTTGTTTTTGTTGAAGTGACAGAACTACCTATACAATGCAAGGACTATGATATTCCAGGATATGATAAGTTTGATTCCTGGTAATGGCTGGAAATTTCTAGCAGAAGCTAATTTGCTCATTCTGTGTTCATAGCATCCATTTTATATTTAAAGTCATAGAGTCGTAGAGATGTACAGCATGGAAACAGACCCTTCAGTCTAACTGGTCCATGCCGACTAGATATCCCAGCTGAAAATGTGTTGCTGGAAAAGCGCAGCAGGTCAAGCAGCATCCAGGGAACAGGAGAATCGACGTTTCGGGCATAAGCTCTTCTTCAGGAATGAGGAAAGTTTGTCCAGCAGGCTAAGATAAAAGGTAGGGAGGAGGGACTTGGGGGAGGGGCGTCGGAAATGCGATAGGTGGAATGAGGTCAAGGTGAGGGTGATAGGTCAGACTGGGGTGGGGCGGAGAGGTCAGGAAGAAGATTGCAGGTTAGGAAGGCGGTGCTGAGTTCGATGGATTTGACTGAGACAAGGTGGGGGGAGGGGAAATGAGGAAACTGGTGAAATCCGAGTTCATCCCTTGTGGTTGGAGGGTTCCTAGGCGGAAGATGAGGCGCTCTTCCTCCAACCATCATGTTGTTGTGGTCTGGCGATGGAGGAGTCCAAAGACCTGCATATCCTTGGTGCAGTGGGAGGGGGAGTTGAAGTGTTGAGCCACAGAGTGGTTGGGTTGGTTGGTCCGGGTGTCCCAGAGGTGTTCTCTGAAACGCTCTGCAAGTAGGTGGCCTGTCTCCCCAATATAGAGGAGGCCACATCGAGTGCAGAGGATGCAATAGATGATATGTGTGGAGGTGCAGGTGAATCTGTGGCGGATATGGAAGTTTCCTTTGGGGCCTTGGAGGGAGGTGAGGGGGGAGGTGTGGGCGCAAGTCTTGCACCTCCTGCGGTTGCAGGGGAAGGTGCCAGGAGTGGAGGTTGGGTTGGTGGGGGGTGTGGATCTGACGAGGGAGTCACGGAGGGAGTGGTCTTTACGGAATGCTGATAGGGGAGGGGAGGGAAATATATCCTTGGTGGTGGGGTCCGTTTGGAGGTAGCGGAAATGACGGCGGATGATGCGCTGTACATGGAGATTGGTGGGGTGGTAGGTGAGGACCAGTGGGATTCTGTCCTGGTGGCGATTGGAGGGGCGGGGCTCAAGGGCGGAGAAGCGGGAAGTGGAAGAGATGCGGTGGAGGACACCAAGGATATGCAGGTCTTTGGACTCCTCCATCGCCAGACCACAACAACACGACGGTTGGAGGAAGAGCGCCTCATCTTCCGCCTAGGAACCCTCCAACCACAAGGGATGAACTCGGATTTCACCAGTTTCATCATTTCCCCTCCCCCCACCTTGTCTCAGTCAAATCCATCGAACTCAGCACCGCCCTCCTAACCTGAAATCTTCTTCCTGACCTCTCCGCCCCCACCCCAGTCTGACCTATCACCCTCACCTTGACCTCTTTCCACCTATCACACTTCCGACGCCCCTCCCCCAAGTCCCTCCTCCCTACCTTTTATCTTAGCCTGCTGGACACACTTTCCTCATTCCTGAAGAAGGGCTTATGCCCGAAACGTGGATTCTCCTGTTCCCTGGATGCTGCCTGACCTGCTGCACTTTTCCAGCAACACATTTTCAGCTCTGATCTCCAGCATCTGCAGACCTCACTTTCTCCTCCGACTAGATATCCCAACCCAATCTAATCCCACCTGCCAGCAATATATTTTTAAAATATTTCAACAAGACAATGTAATTCCAAAATTTAAAAAAAGTGCCCCTGCCTCACAGCCATCAAGGAGAACAATGAATTCAGTTTCACCTTTTTAAATTCATGTTCAAGAAAATGAGAAAACAAAGAGATGCATATTCATGCTCAGTCACTCTTGACAGACAAGCATACAGGTAACAAATGAAATGTCAGTTTCCGTCTGCACAAAAAGGGTTATAAAAGCTCCTTCTGCTCTGCTACCTGTAAGGTCAGAGAGATGGTGTTGGCCTTGAGGCCTCCTGTGCATCCAGAAGGGGTGAGAGCTGTTCTCCTTCTTAAATTGGTTTGGGTCCTTCTTTATCCTGTTCTACCCCGTGTCTCCGAGGACTCTTGTACTCACTGAAGAAGTGCCATTTCGGCTGCTGTGCCCTGGGAACCCTCAGCTCACCAGCTCTGGGGATACTTTGGAATTTCTCTGACCTATGAGGGAAGTTCTTCAGATTTGAGTCCAAATTGGGTGGCCAGATGCTGCTTCCCCAGCAGTGGTGCAGGCTGCTTATCGTTTCAATCTTGGCAATTCTGTTTCCTTCCTACCTGTGGGTCTGTTTGGAGATGTTCTGGTACAACTGAAAAGAAGGTTTAGGTTGGCCAGATCCCAAGCTCATCCACTAGGTTTGCTGACTTCTTTCCTTCTAGAGGAGAAAGTGAGGTCTGCAGATGCTGGAGATCAGAGCTGGAAATGTGTTGCTGGAAAAGCGCAGGAAGTCAGGCAGCATCCAGGGAACAGGAGAATCGACGTTTCGGGCATAAGCCCTTTTCCAGCAACACATTTACAGCTCTTTCCTTCTAGAACCAGGGGGAGGCAGTTCGCTCACCAATTGGCTAATGGTTTGTGCACTTTCCCTGTACCCTCTTGCAAAAATTGAAAAGAACGTTTCAGCTATGGCCAGAACACTTGTTCATCCAGCAAACATATGGGCTTCCTGGCTTTTAAATTAGGTTATTATAGTTTTCTTAGCCCCTGTGGGGCTAGTTGGAACACTCTTTAGTGGCCCATTGATTATGAAGGAAGATTTGAGGTCGACAGGCTTTCTGTGTCCATATTTACCCCGAGGGAGAAGAATTTCGCTAGCTACACTTTAGCTGAATCTCTTTTGACTTTGGCTACTCTCAACCCAGCCTTTTTGCTTCCCATTGACACCTGAACATAGTGCCGCAGAGCAGTTTTGGATGGCTGAGAGTTAACAACAGCTTTTACACTGCCCTTTAGGCAGATGCAAACCTGGTTTTGCTTATGGGATAATGATTTTCCCAATTTAGTTACTGGGCATATGGCTAAGTTCTGCTGCTCTGGCTGTGGCTCTTTGGTTGGGTGAGGCAGCTGCATGGGAACATCCCTGTTCTCCATTCTGTTTGACAAAATAGGTGCTTGCCAGTTTGATTTCTGGCTCACTCTCTTCATCTATTTTAAACTCTGCCAGTCTCTTTTGAACTCTATTTGATTTTATTGGCTTGCTTTTAGCCTTTTTAAATCCAGGTGGCTTTTCCAGAGCCATCTCACCCCTGATGAGTATTTTTGTCCTCCCTGCAGAGTATTTGACATTTTTCCAGCCTTCTGCCACACTTCAGAACTTGGCTAAAAATATTGGTTTCTCTGAAATGTCTTCGTTCTGACCCTTTATGACTAAATAAACTCTTTCTTGACCCTTTGAGTTCCACCCTAATCCCGGTTTATTCAGTAAAGACAAATTTAACTTCTTTATATCCATCATGACTTTCTTTCTTCTTTATTTATGGACTCTCTCATCCCTTTTAGGAGGGATACTGAGGCTAGGTTAACATAAACCTTTTGGTTAACTTCTGTTTTTCTAGTCTCATTACAGTGTTCTAAATTCTCGAAAAACAGTGTCTGCGAACTTACAAGCAACTTCCCCATAATGTAGATCAGGCCCTCTGTCACATTTACATTTGTAATTCCAAGTCTTGCATTTTTTATTGGAAAAACACATACACACACTCTCTCTCTCCTGCTCCTCAGATGTTGCCTGACCTGCTGTGCTTTTCCAGCACCACACTCTCGACTTTAAAGTGAAAGTTATCCGAACTAGTTTATATGAATTAGAGGGCCCAGTATGTCAATATCCTGTGGAGATTCTTTCGGTTGGCAGTTTACAGAAATCTGTTTTACATGGTCACAGATGCAGTTGAATTGCTATTGAAGGTGCAGGAGGTGTAAACTGGGAATTAATTGAATTGACGTGTAAAATTAAAGATTCTTTCCATCAATCCAACTTTTGAGAGATATTGCGATTAAGAGTAGGGATTTTACAAAATGCCTGGATCTGCATCAAACAGACTGAGGAAACAAGTAAAATAATCTGAATATTTAAAGGTGATTCAAACAAACCAGCAACTTCAATCGGGTGACTCAGGTTTTGGATTTAGACACTCAGATAATGAGCATCCCATATCAGATAACATTATGTCTTACAGCAGATCATTCAGATGTTGTTAACACCAAATCAAGCAATAATGGATCTTGATGGTCTCCTTTGTTCAAAAGTAGCTATCATAGACATCTTATTTACTAGTCCTTTGTGTTGGAAATGTCTCTTGGAATGTCTATACAATACAAGAGGAGTGATATTCTAGGAGCAGAGAGTGTGTTGCTGGAAAAGCACAGCAGGTCAGGTAGCGTCCAAGGAGCAGGAGAGTCAATGCTGCCTGACTTGCTGTGCTTTTCCAGCACTACACTCTTGACTCTAATCTCCAGCATCTGCAGTCCTCATTTTCACCCACATTCTAGGAGCAGATGGGTTTTCTTTTGTTGGCTATCAATCTATCCTTTGGTTCTTTTCAGGAATCTCATGTATTGGATGACAGCCTGCCCCTAAACTTACCTGAACATAACAATCTACAACTTTCATGCCCTATGACCTAGGAAGGGTTCCCCTTCCTAATGCCATAAGTACAAAATGTATGTCTCTTTTCTCTTTTTGTGCTTTCTATGTAAGAGGCAAATGTATGGCAAGACATAATTAGAAGGTGATTGCAGCTTTAAGAACCAATTCACTTCGACTATGCAATGAGCTTTTCCCTTCTGTGCAACTAACTTAACCTACTGTGTGAGCAGTCCATTTTTTCACCTCATGTTTACATTGTTTCAGTTGGGTGTGGTTTCACTGTACACAAATACATGCAAACATTTCTGTGGCGCCTGCACGCTGCACTCTCCACTGCACAGACATGGTGAATCATTATTTTGGGAAATGCAGTAAGGAAACATGTCTGGGTTTAACTTCTCTTTCAAGCTTTTCGCCCTCTACCCTATCCCTCAGAATACATTGGCCTCTCCCATAACAAGTCGAGAGTGTGGTGCTGGAAACACTCCCATAACAATTCCATTTGCCTCCCTCCCTTCTGTTCTTCTTTAATCCTCCTGTGACTATCAGTGTTTTAGCTTTCTTCCTTGATGTTCCTGCTCTTTTCCCTGATCTCATTCCTAGTAAAATTCCACATCTAATGTCTCTCCTCCACCCCAAACTTATTAAGTTCTAATGTTCACTTTCTCTCCACAGCACACCTAATTACCTCATTGTGGTCCCTGACCTTAATATGTATCTCTCACCATTTCTTGCCCTGTTGTCCCTAAGATTGTTGCAATGTCAAAGGGGAATCTACTAATAAGGGGGATTAGTGAAAAGGCCAGGCGGAAAGGTGGGCAGTTGTAAAGAAAAGTTCGGCAACACAACATGATTTGAGCATTGGAAGGATTTTGAGGAAATTGCTTCCTATTTCAAGTTGAGGCCCACTTCCCTGCCCATTCTGGTTTTGCTGGATCAGCCAATGTGGCTGCCTGCAACAAAAACAAAAATTGCTGGAAAAATTCAGCAAATGTGGCAGCACCTGTGGAGAAAAAGCAGAGTTAATGTTTCAGGTCCAGTTTCTTAGATGCACAGAATGTAGCTGCCTGTCCTGGGAAAGCTTGTGAGCCCAGTAACATTGTAAGCATTATGAGGCTACATCAAGGCAGGCAGACAATGACTGAGAGTTTTCATGAGCATATCAGATGGGCCAATGGGCTGAGGCATGGCAGATAGAATTTAATTCAAATAGATGTGATATCTTGCATTTTGGTAGGGCAGGCAAGGCCTTGGGAAGTTTTGACGAACAAACAGACCTAGGAGTGAAAGTATGTAGTTCCTTGAAAAGAGGTAGACAGGGTGTGAAGAAGACATTTAGCATGCTTGCCTTCATTGGGTCAGTGCAGCTGAGATGTCATGCTGTAGTTGTACAGTTCATTGGTGAGGCCACTTTTAGAATAGATTAGATTACTTACGTGTGGAAACAGGCCCTTCGGCCCAACAAGTCCACACCGACCCACCGAAGCGCAACTCACCCAGACCCATTCCCCTACATTTACCCCTTCACCTAACACTACGGGCAATTTAGCATGGCCAATTCACTTAACCTGCACATTTTTGGACTGTGGGAGGAAACTGGAGCACCCAGAGGAAACTCACGCAGACACGGGGAGAATGTGCAAACTCCATACTCCGTTCACTTCTAATCTCTCTGCTAAAGAAAGGATGATGTGGAACTTGAAAGGGTTCAGAAAAGATTTACAAGGATGTTGCCAAGACTGGAGGGTTTGAGCTATTTGAGGCTGAATAGGCTGGGGCTATTTTCCATGGAGCGTCGGAGGCTGAGAAAATAGAGTTTATAAAATCATGAGGGGCATGGATAGGGTGAGTAGTCAAGGTTTTTTTTCCAGCATAAGGGAATCCAAAGCTAGAGGGCATAGGTTTAATGTGGGAGGGGAAAGATTTAAAAGGGACCGGTGGGGGGGGCAACTTTTTTTCACAGAGTGGTGCACATATGGAATGAGCTGCCAGTGGAGGTGGTGGAGGCTGGTACAATTAAAACATTTAAAAGGCAACTGGATTGGTACACATTTAGGAAGGGTTCAGAGTGATATGGGCCAAACTCCAATTATCAGTTACACCAGCAGAGGCAATCGGTGAAACATGCCCCAGGAGGAGGCTGATTTGAAACTCCAGGCTAGGGCTAGGCCCAGGGAGATAACATTTTAAAATCTGGATGTTTTCCTTTTCTTTTGGATAAGGATGTTAAGATTTGAGCATTTTTTCTTCTTTTGGCATTGTTTCTTTTATTTCCTCTCTTTTTTTATTTAAAATCTGGTTTTGTATTTTTATTTTAAGATGGCACCATAGAATGGCAACTTTGTACATTTTTCACTGCATTCCTGTGTATACATGACAATAAAACCTTATTCTATTCTAAAATGCTGGCAAATGGAACTAGATCAGTCCAAGATATCTGGTTGGGGCTGACAAGTTGGGCCAAAGGATCTGTGTTGTATAACTCTGTGACTCTGATAAATCAACATGGAGAAGTTTCATCCTAACACTATAAGTATTTGTTCAAAGAAATGGTTTGTTTATGAAGGAGACAACTAACGAAGGAAGTTTGTACTCATTGAAGCTTAGAGAAAGCAATCTATTCCCTCAGGTACACACCCTGTGTCTATATAGTTGGATTTGTGAACACACACGTTTCCTGCTTTTAGCTAACAAAATTGTGCCTATGAATGCTGTTCCAGTTTGCTGAGATGTTCACGAGCATTCATGATATGGTAATGAATACAAGACAGGTCAGGAAAGCTAACCCTCCTCGCAGGTTTAGAGAATGTTATTTGTCAAACTTTGACCTCGCTTTGGGAAGCTGAATTTTTGTTTCTCCACCACTGGTCTAAAAGCTCCGGATGAAGCTATAAAATTCTCCCTCTAACTCTTTCCACAATTGTTATGTTTCTTTAATCTGTTGAACATTTGAGCACAATATTTTGAAGTAGAATGTGGATGCTTTGAGCATATGGCCTGTAAGTCATAGAAATATCAGCAAATGATGTACAACTTGATATCATTATTTTGGTATTTTTTCAATTAAATTTGCATCAGAACTCATGCTTTAGATATAATAATTGAAAGGTACCATAAGTGCAAACACAACAGAATCTATGCACATCCTCTATGGAACATAAATAAGATGCAAAGCAGAGGAAATCATCCTCTGATCTCAGCCTGAGTCTTTATCTGAGTATTTGCATTTCCATCCCACAAGTCATAAAGACAGAATAGAGAATAGAATGTGATCTATAAATAAACAAGATACTTCCATCTGGTAAGAATGGTTAGTGCCTTAGGCATGGTGTTGCTGCTGCTTAACTTAAGGATTGGATTTGAGTATTTGACCGCTCCTCCATCATAAGGTCAGAAGTTGGAATGTTTGCTGATGTTTGCACAATATTCAGCACCATTTGCAACTTCTCAGATACTGCACTGTCCATGTTCAAATACAACAAAATTTGGACATTAGCCAGGCTTTACTGACAAGTGGTAATTAACATTCTCACCATATCAATGCCAATCAAGGACCATCCCCAATTAGAGACAATCTAAACTCTGCCCAATGGCATTCAGTGGTGTCACCATAGCTGAATGCCCACATTCAGCATCCTGGCGGATACCATTGACCAGAAACTCAACTGGGCTTACCATCTAAATATCGTGTCTACAAGAGTAGGTCAGAAGCTAGGAATACTGCAGTAAGTAACTCACCTCCTGACTTCTGAAAACCTTTCCATAATCTACAAGGCACAAGTCAAGAGTGTGATGGGACAATCCACAATTAGCTGGCTGGGTGCAGCTCCAAGAATGCTCAAATGCTTGAGACCATCCAGGACAAAGCAGCCTGCTTGATTGGCACCTGCATGCTATCTACAAGATGCACTGCAGAAATTCAATAATCCTCAGACAGCACCTTCCAAATCCATAACCACTTTCATTTAGAAGCACAAGGCTAGCAGATACATGGGAACTTCATCAGCTGAAGTTCCTCTTTAACATAGAACATTACAGTGCAGTACAGGCCCTTCGGCCCTCGATGTTGCGCCGACCTGTCGTACCAATCTGAAGCCCATCTAACCTACACTATTCCATGTACGTCCATATGCTTGTCCAATGATGACTTAAATGTACTTAAAGTTGGCGAATCTACTACCATTGCAGGCAAAGCATTCCATACCCTTACTACTCTCTGAGTAAAGAACTACCTTTAAGTTAGTCACCATCCTGACTTGGAAATTTAGAGGTGTTTCTTCACTGTTACGGTGTCAATTTCTTCCCTAATGGCATTGTGGGTCTATCTATAGCACATGGGCTGTAGCAGTTCAAGAAGCCATCTCACCCCCACCTTCTCAAGGGCAACAAGGGTCAGGCAATAAATGCTGGTTAGCCAGTAATGCTGATGTCCTACAAGTGAATAAAAGAAACCAACAGGCATGTGCTCAGCATAGAGATCCAGCAGTGGGATTTTCATCCGTTCATTGCATCCAACTCCACCCTTCCAGGTTGTAAAGGGTGGATGTGGTTATTTACCCGATTGGAGAATATAAAAACTGTGAAGAATGCAACAAGAAATTACTTTAGGTACTCTTTCCTGGTAAATGACTACAGAATTTCATATGAGATTTGAATTAGTACGTGTCCCAGCCATAGAATACAGTATACAGACAGATTTCTATTCCGTGCTTACTCCAACCTTTTCCGTGCTTACTCCAACATGTTTTAAACATGTAAGGTGCAGTAGCACATCATGGATACCAATGTCTTGTTAAATAATATACGTTTTTGTAGAGCTTAATCTGAACTGGCCTAATTGAAAATCTGGGCGTTGAGCAACTGAGCAGTATAGTGACAAATAAAGAAGGGGTGTTAAAAACGCTGGCAGCACTTCTAGTGGAGGGGTCACATCCTAGATTGCTGAGAAGGTTAAGGAGCAAATCACAGAACTGTTGACAGAACCTATCCAGGCCTCTCTGAAACATAGGATTAGTCCCAGGGGACTAGAGAATTGCAAATGTGTCACTGTTGTTTAGTACGGGGTAAAGGATAACCCATGAAACTACAGACCTGTCAGATTGACGTGAATAGTCAGAAAACTGATGAAGGCTGTAATACTGGATAAGGTAAATATACATTTTGAGAAAAATAAGTTAATACTAGACAGTTGACATGACTTTGATCCTGAGCTTCTGGTTGCCTGCCACTTCAATACACCAGGTTGTTCCCTGGCCAACAATCTCTGTCTCAAGAAGCTCAGCACAAGCTGGACGAACAGCACTTCATTTTCCACTTGGGAGCTCTGCAGCCTTCTGGACTCGATATCGAGTTCAACAGTGTTAGGGCTTGAGCATCTTCTCCCATATTGTTACCTCAACTCCCCCCAATACAAGGCCTTATCATCACATGGACTGCCATTGCAGACAGCCCATTGTCAGCTACTCATTTTCCCCATTAGCAACTATTCATTCTCCCTGAGTGACATTTACAGTACTGTCCTTTGTCTATCCAACTGTGTTTCTATCTCTTTGGACTCTATCAAGGCCTATCCCCCCTCCCCCCACCCTATCTTCTGCATATACTGTATATCAACCTTTTTCTAGCTGTCATCAGTTCTAAAGAAAGGTCACTGAACTCAAAACTCTGCTTTCTCTCCACAGATGCTGCCAGACTTGCCAAGTTTATCCAGCAATTTGTTTTTGTTTCTGATTTCCAGCATCCACAATTGTCAAGGACAAGTCATGTCTGACAAATTTAATTGAATTCTTTGTTGAGATGAATCAGGCAGTGTCAAAACGTGTGGTGCTGGAAAAACACAGCCAGTCAGGCAGCATCCAAGGAGCAGGAGAGTCGACATTTCAAGCATAAGGTCTTCATCAGGAATGAAGAGCTTATGCTTGAAATGACGACTCTCCTGTTCCTCAGATGCTGCCTATGCTGCTGTGCACTTCCAGGGTCACACTTTTTGACTCTTATCTCCAGCATCTTCAGTCGTCACTTTCTCCTGTGGCTGAGAGTAGAGCTTTGGAGGTTGTATATTTGGACTTTCAGAAGGTGCCACAATGGCAGGTTGTATAGCAAATAAGAAACATTTGGGATTGATGTGTCCTTGACAGCATGGATTAGAAATTGGCTAAAAGATAATAAATAGGGATTCGCTATGGATGGGCATTTCTCAGATTGGAGACAGGTTGAAAGAAGTGTTCCCCCAGAATCAGTGTTGGGACTTTTGCTTTTTTTGATTTATCTCAATAATTTGGAGATGGCTGTTCACAGCAGAATCTATACATTTGCTGATGATACCAAGTTAGGGAGAATAGTGAATTGTGAGGATGATGCTGAGTACTTCAGAGGGACATAGAGTCATAGAGTTATACAGCACGGAAACAGACTTGTTGGTCCAGTCAGTCCATGCTGAACATGGACTAATCTAGTCCCACCTGCCTGCTCCTGGCCCATATCCTTCCGAACATTTCCTATTCACATACTTATCCAAATTTATTTTAAAAGTTATAATTGTATCTGCATCCACCATTTCCTCAGGAAGTTCATTCCACACTCGAACCACCCTCTGTGTAAAAGATTTGCCTCTCATATCTTTTTAAAATCTCTCTTCTCTCACCTAATAAATATGCCCCATCCTAGGGAAAATACAACTATTCTCTCTAAACCTCTCATTATTTTAAAACTTATATCAGGTCACCCCTCAACCTCGTATGCTGCAGTGAAAAATGTCCCAGCCTATCCAGCCTTTCTTTATAACTCAAACCGTCCATCTGCGGCAACATCCTGGTAAATCTCAAATAAAAACAGAAGTTGCTGAAGAAGCTCAACTGGTCCAGCAGCATCTGTGAAGAGAAATCAGTGTTAACATTTTGAGTCCAGTGACAGTTTCTCAGGTGAGGAAGGGTCACCACACCCTAAATGTTAACTCTGATTTCGCTTTACGGATGCTGCCAGACCTGCTGAGCTTTTTCAGCAACTTCTATTTTTGTTTCTGATATACAGCATCCACAGATCTTTCAGTTTTTCTGGTAAACCTCTTTTGGACCCTCTCTGCCATGATAATATCCTTTCTATAACTGGGTGACCAGAACTGGAAATTGGCCAAATGGAAATTGGCCACCTAGCAGATTAGTTTTAGTGCAGAGAAATGTGAGATAATGCATTTTGGTAGAAGAAATACAGAGAAGCAACACAGGTTCAATGGTGCAACATTGAGGGGAGTACAGGAGCACAGGGACTTTGGGTTCATCTGCATGATTCTCTGGAGGTGGACAGGCAAGTTGAAGCAGTTATTAAGAAGTCTTTTAGGATCCTTGGGTTTGTAATTGGAGGGATAGAGTATAAACACAAGGAAGTGATTCTGCACCTCTATAAATTATTGGTCAGGCCACATCTGGAGTATTGTGTTCAGTTCTGGGCACCTTATTTAAGGAAGAATGTTAAAGCCATGGAGAGAGTGCGAAGGCGATTTACTAGAATGATACCAGAAATGAAGGATTTTATATAAAGGAAAGATCAGAGAGATTGGGCTTATACTCCTTGGAGTATAGAAGATTAGGAGGTGACCTTACTGAGGTGCTCAAAGTTATAAACAATTTTGACAGGGTAAAGAAGGATATTCTGTTTCCACTAGTTGGTATATCAGTAACTAGGGATCACAATATCAAGATTGTTAGCAAGACACCCAGGATGAGGAGATACTTCTTTCCTCTGAGAGTTGTCAGGATTTGGAATGTGCTGCCTGGGAGTGTGATGGAGGCAGATTCCATTAGAGGTTTCAAAAGAGAGTTGGATACATATTTGGTGGAGATAGGGCTAGACAGTGGGGCTAGCTGGTAGCTCTTTTGGGAGCTGGTGCAGGCAAGATGGTGAATGGCCTCCTTCTGTATTGTAAAATTCTATGATTCTAATCTATAACTCATTTAGCTAAGTCAAGTACAACAGGCTTGTCCACAATGTGGTCAGTGAATTGTGAATTTATATAGCGCAATTAACACCGTTCGTTTTTGTGTGTTTTAATTTTAAAAATAAGAAAAGCTTTAATTTTAAACAAGATCAAAGGTTATTTTTACACAACCATGGCTGAAGTTACAAAAACATTAAATGTGATATCATGGAAAAAGTACAGTTACAGAGTTATAAGTAGACATAGATAAAAGATGCATTATGAAGATGACAGTAAGATCGTATGTAATCATTGCAGCTCTGCTGATTGCTGAAAATTCAAGGTGAAGGGGTTGAAAACTGAATTCAGAATTTAGTAGTAGTGATGGTTTATGTAGTTAAGTAGTTGAAATAATCATAGAATCAGAGAATCCCTCCAGTGTGAAAACAGGTTCAGCAAGTCTACACTATCCCTCCGAACACCATCCCACCCAGACCCATTCCTCTATTACTCTACGTATATCCCTGAATAATGCGTCTTACATACACATCCCAGAACATTATAGGCAACTTTGCATTGCCAATTCACCTAAACTGCACATCTTTGGATTGTGTGAGGAAACCAGAGCACCTGGGGGAAACCCATGCAGACACAGAGAATGTGCAAACACTAGACAGACAGTTGGCTGAGGCTGGAATAGAGCCCTGGTCCCTGGTGTTGTGAGGCAGCAGTGCTAACCACTGAGCCACTGTGCTGCCCCTTGTGTGAAGTTTCTCGCATAATTGGTCTGAGCAGAACAGGTTGTGGGAAGGAATGAAGGCTCCCATAATTTTGTTTTAAAGGCACTTCAGATAGCCATTTCAGGCCTTTAAGCACAGTAGTCCTTAACTATCTTGCCTTTTTGCCCCTCTTTCTGTTGAGAACCTTCTCTCTGATGTTGTGTTCAAGTTCTTTCTGTTTTCTTTCAAATGGTATTTCATAGCCCGTCTCATGCAGATCAGAAGTTAAGGTGGCTGCTGTGCTAACAGTGACGAATCATGCTTACATATTAGGTATTTGGTGACTTCGAGAAAAAACTATTCACACCCTCATGGATACCATTGTCAATGAGTTTTAGCTCACCATGTCTGGGTTTGTCTGTCTGAAATCCACTTGGAGCCTTCCAAGAACTTGACAATATTCAATTGTAAATGTTCAGTTGATTTCTGGCAAACATTTCTCATGTCTCTTTCTGTCCATTTAAAGAGACATTAGCTTTATATAACATTTGATAATACCATAGCAATCCCATTCATAGCAATTGAGAAAATACATGCAGAAAATTAAGATTTTTATGTCAAAAGAAGTGATGAATTGCTCACTAGTCCAATAACAGACAGCTTGGAGCTCAGATAATAATAAAGGGTATGTAATTAATGTGTGAGTAATATGTGGATCATATATGTCCCGTGTGCTTTATCTCAGTGAAAGGAATTGTTTTAATTCTCTGAATTTCCTTATTCCTGCTATGTGGTTTTAAGAACAAAAACATCTTAGTCATAACAGTAGGTTACCCCCTTCCTGTTGTTGATAATTTAAATCAGTAAATAATGTTTAAGTCTCAAACAATTGCCAGAAGGCTCTGTGGTATAGCAAAAATGTCAACACTAAATATATAATAGAATAACAAAACAGGACATTATGGTTGCAAAACAGTCTTTAACGTACAATATTCTTAGAAATCTTTGTGTGTTGCTGTAAACCTCAATATAGAAGAACTAGAGCATTTGTCATCCAGTACTTGCTCCTATTTGTTTCATTATATCTATGTCACTTAAAATTATTAAATGTTAAAAATGATGTGACAAAGTGTTATCGGAAACAATGTCTATCCTCTGCACTGGGGATTATATTTCTCTTTCTGTTCTTAAGTCCTATTATCAAGGTTACTGGTTCTGGTTTGGTTTCAGTGCCAGAGTGATTCATCCTGAGACAAATGACTCACAGAGCGCAGCATGTTTGAGGGACTCTCCCTCTGTCTAGAGCTCCTGAGGAATAGAGCTCCCTTTCCCATGTTCGTGTCTTAGACATGATGCAGAAATACAAAATACTACCATAGATATCTGTTTGCAGGGACTGGTAGTACCATCAGGGGTGACATAAAATAGAATGTTCTTTTAGGGCATTTTCTCTGAAAAGACAGCAGCTTAATTTAAATGCATCGTGTTTCAAACGTTGACCACCATTCTATTTCCTATGTAATAACGATGCACAATTCTTTTTAAAATGTATATTAATGTTTTATAGTATTCCAAATTCACCCTAATGCAAAAACATAGCAAATAGAAGAATTAATAATAGTTTAAGATGTAACAGGAATGGGACAGATTTCATATATTTTAAAATTCTTCTCCTTACTTTTGGTGTACCATTTGATTTCCTTAACTGAAGCCTCTGCTGTGGCTACTGTTGAGTCAAGGAAATAAAAGTTATGTTGGGAAGGGAACTCATACAGTTGCCTGTGATTCTGAAAACTAGATTTTGCATAGACCATTGTAGGGCATCAGTTAGGTTGCATACAAGTACCTTACTCTGATGGTGCAACTGAGGAGGAATGTTTCTGAAGTAGACTGGTTTGGCTCATCTAAACCTATATGTTGTTACTTGAGGCTGGTACAATTGCACCTTTTAAAAGGCATCTGGATGGGTATATGAATAGGAAGGGTTTAGATGGATACGGACCAAGTGTTGGCAAATGGGACTAGATTAGTTTGGGATATCTGGTCGGCATGGACGAGTTGGACTGAAGGGTCTGTTTCCGTGCTTGACTTCTCTATGACTCTGTGACACTAGGTGATGTGCCACTGTGTTGGTGCTGGAACTTCAGTTGTTTACAATACATTCATTGAATGAAGGGATGGAAGGTATTGTGACTAAATGTGCTGATGACACAAAGATCAGTAGGAAGGTAAGTTCTGAAAAGGACACGAGGAGGCTACAACATGACATAGATTGTTTAAGTGTGTAAAGATCTGGCAAATGAAGGATAATGTGAGAAGTGAGATTGTCTATTTTAGCAAGAAGAATAAAAATGAAGCATGTTAACTAAACAGTGAGAAATGGCAGAGCAGATGCAAAGGTATCTCGATAGCCACATGTTGGCAAATGGGACGAGATTATTTAGAATATCTGGTTAACATGGGCGAATTGGATTGAAGGGTCTGTTCCTGTGCTATATATCTCTCTTACCCTATGACTATATGTACTGATCCATGAATTACAAATGACTAGTATGCTACTGCAGCAAGTAATTAGGAAAGCTAATAGAATGTTATCATTTCTTGCAAGGCACATTAAATACAAATATAGAGAGGTTATGCTTCAATTATGCAGGGAACTGGTGAAACGATGTAGAGTTATAAAGTCATAGAGATGTACAGTAAGGAAACAGACACTTCGGTCCAACTCGTCCATGCTGACAGATAACTCAACCCAATACAGCCCCACCTGCCAGCACCCTGCTCATATCCCTCCAAACCCTTCCTATTCATATACTCATCCAGATGTCTTTTAAATGTTGCAGTTGTACCAGCCTCCATCACTTTCTATGGCAGCTCATTCCATACACGTACCACCCTCTGTGTGAAAAAGTTGCCTCTTAGCTCTCTTTTATATCTTTCCCCTCTCACCCAAAACCTATGCCCTCTAATTCTGGACTCCCCCACCCCAGGGAAAATACTTTGTCTATTTATCCTGTCCATGCCCCTCATGATTTTATAAACCTGTATAAGGTCACCACTCAGCCTCCAACGCTCCAGGGAAAACAGCCTATTAAGCCTCTCCCTATAGCTCAAATCCTCCAACCCTGGCAACATCCTTGCAAATTTTTTCGGAACCCTTTCAGGTTTCACAACATCCTTCCAATAGGAAGGGGACCAGAATTGCACGCAATATTCCAACAGTGGCCTAACCAATGTCTTGTACAGTAGCAACATGACCTCCCAACTCCTGTACTCAGTACTCTGATTAATAAAGGAAAGTATACCAAACGCCTTCTTCACTATCCTATCTACCTGCGACTCAAGGAGCTATGAACTTGCACTCCAAGGTCTCTTTGTTCAACAACACTCCCTAGGACCTTACCATTAAGTGTATAAGTCTTGCTAAGATTTGCTTTCCCAAAATGCAGCACCTCGCATTTATCTGAATTCTACTCCATCTGCCACTCCTCAGCCCATTGGCCCATCTGGTCCAGATCCTGCTATAATCTGAGGTAACCCTCTTCGCTGTCCACTACACCTCCAATTTTGGTGCATTTTCTGCAAACTTACTAACTGTACCTCTTACGCTCGCATCCAAATCGTTTATGTAAGTGACAAAAAGTAGAGGACCCAGGACCGATCCTTGTGGCACTCCACTGGTCACAGGCCTCCAGTCTGAAAAACAACCCTCCACTACCACCCTCTGTCTTCTACCTTTGAGCCAGGTCTGTATCCAAATGGCTAGTTCTCCCTGTATTCCATGAGATCTAACCTTGCTAATCAGTCTCCCATGGGGAACCTTGTTGAATGCCTTACTGAAGTCTGTATAGATCACATCTACTGCTCTGCCCTCATCAATCTTTGTTACTTCTTCAAAAAACTCCATGAAGTTTGTGAGACATGATTTCCCATGCACAAAGCCATGTTGACTATCCATAATCAATCCTTGCCTTTCCAAATACATGTACATCCTCTCCCTCAGGATTCCCTCCAACAACTTGCCCACCACTGAGGTCAGGCTCACCGGTCTAAGGTTCTCTGGCTTGTCTTTGCCGCCCTTCTTAAACAGTGGCAGCACGTTTGCCAACCTCCAGTCTTCCGGCACCTCACCTGTGACTATCGATGATGCAAATATCTCAGCAAGAGGCCCAGCAATCACTTCTCTAGCTTCCCACAGAGTTCTTGGGTACACCTGATCAGGTCCTGGGGATTTATCCACCTTTACCCGTTTCAAGACATCCAGCACTTCCTCCTCTGTAATCTGGACATTTTGCAAGATGTCACCATCTATTTCCCTACAGTCTATATCTTCCATATTCTTTTCCACAGTAAATACTGATGCAAAATATTCATTTAGTATCTCCCCCATTTTCTGCAGCTCCACACAAAGGCCACCTTGCTGATCTTTGAAGGGCCCTATTCTCTCCCTAGTTACCCATTTGTCCTTAATATATTTGTAAAAACCCTTTGGATTCTCCTTAATTCTATTTGCCAAAGCTGTCTCATGTCCCCTTTTTGCCCTCCTGATTTCCCTCTTGAGTATACTCCTACTTCCTTTATACTCTTCTAAGGATTCACTCAATCTATCCTGTCTATACCTGATATATACTTCCTTTTTCTTAACCAAACCCTTAATTTCTTTAGTCATCCCATATTCCCTATACCTACCAGCCTTCCCTTTCACCCTGACAGGAGTATACTTTCTCTGGGTTCTTGTTATCTCATTTCTGAAGGCTTCCCATTTTCCAGCCGTCCCTTTACCTGCGAACATCTGCCTCCAATCAGCTTTCGAAAGTTCTTGTCTAATACTGTCAAAATTGGCCTTTCTCCAATTTAGGACTTCAACTTTTAGATCTGGTCTATCCTTTTCCATCATGATTTTAAAACGAATAGAATTATGGTCGCTGGCCCCAAAGTGCTCCACCACTGACACCTCAGTCACCTGCCCTGCCTTATTTCCCAAGAGTAGGTCAAGTTTTGCACCTTCTCTAGTAGGTACATCCACATACTGAATCAGAAAATTGTCTTGTACGCACTTAAGAAATTCCTTTCCATCTAAACCTTTAACACTATGGCAGTCCCAGTCGATGTTTGGAAAGTTAAAATCCCCTACCATAACTACCCTATTACAAGAACTGAGATCTGATTAGTCAAACTACTCAACTTTAAGCAAAACACACTATTTCTACACTACAGTTAAATACAGACAAAATAAAAATAAGAGAATTGGATTAACTGTCACTCTATTGAAATGCTTAATAAACGCCTACTTAATATATATATAAACGCCTACTAATTAATGTTCCAATACAGTAATTTCCCATAGACATATCTTTGGCAAAGGTGAATTCAGTAAAATAGATTGTCCCCTATATAATTCTAGCATCAGAAAGAGTACCCTAGCTTTTAGCATAACCGAGAAAAAAGTAAGAGCTTCCACATCCAGCTTCAAGTCCTCAGCAATTACAGAAATCTAAAACTAAACATCTCACGTTCTGTTGGAGCTTGACCCCATCCATTCAAGCTGCTTCTGTTGTTCCAACTTCTAAAAAAAAACCAAGACCTCACAAGCTGTTTACTCTGTTGGCTTTGAGCAGACTGTTCAGCACCTTGGTGTCAACCTTTCTTCATAAAAGAAAAGGACAAAATACACTTCTTAAAGCCATGGTATCATCATACTGAGCCTTAGAATAAGGACAAAGACCGCTACTCCCTAGTTAACCCCATCTCAACCTAAGGTCACAGGTGCTTACTGGTATAAATTGAACAGTATTAAATTGGCAAGCAGAAGTGGTGCAGCAGTTGGCACCATTTGCTAGATTAGGAAGGCAAAACTTTTCTAGGATTCTTAATGTATAGAACTCCAGTAAATTCTCATAAAATGCGTGTGTGTTGACATTGAATAATACCCTGTGTCAAGGCTTATACCGGAATAATACCACCAGGGCAAACTACAGAAGGATAACTATTCTGTAAATGAATCAACATCTAAAATATAGGAGACAAATGATGAAAGGAGGTGTAATGATCATGCAGTATGGTTGCAAATGGCTCGGCATCTTGAAATACTTTTTACATGACAGGAATACAGAGACTGAGGCAGAATTATCCCAGTCCCTCTCTTCGTTGTCAGCAGTGACTAGTAAAAAGAATGGAAATGATGCTGCATGGCACTATGCTGTATCTGTGTCATGTCTACAGCATTGGCCAGCAGCTTACTTGGCAAACACCCTCTATGTGCTTGAACCAAATTACTCTGTATCGAAATCCAAGGGAATACTCTACAGTCAAATCAAGGGGAACTGCCATCAGGCAGGGGATGCTGCAAGAGTTAATTAATCTCAGTCCAGCCTCTTTGCCACTTGGGGTGATTAGGTTCAGGGTCTCTGGATCATTACAGAGCAGGGAAAGGGCTACAGTCAGTGCAATTGGTCCAGGGCAATCACTCTGGAATCATTCTGCCCAAAAATCAATCGTCAGTCAGAGTTATTCTTCCAAGTCAATCAGGTTGTCAGTGACAGTCAGTCCTGGATGTCTGTTCACTCAAGTTCAAGGCGGGTTATAAGAAGCCACCACTGTGAAAACAAAGATGGGAAAGTAAAACGTGTGGAATGAAAACAGTGTGCTGAGATGAAGAGAGGACAATATTCATGAATGGGTGCAATTCAACATTAGATTGGGAGACAGCAGTGTATTGGAGGACTGGGTTACTATTGGATGGGTTTGTTACTAACAGCCACCACCACCTTGGCTTCAATGGGAAGACAGTGCACCATGATCATTGGCATGGCTAAACTATGGCCCAGGGCTCAGAGGATTAAGACTTAAATGAAAGAGTTAGGTGGGAATGCAAGGGAACTCAGAACTGTTGGGATCAATAGGGAGTACAAGGAAGAAAGGAACAGAAATGATTGAGCCTGTGACTCACTCTGTGAAGCACAACCCATGCTGTCTCCTGTCTTCATCATCATCACAAATGTGCAATGGAAATGAAAAATAGCTGCCACCACCATGGCTGGAGTAAGTGTATTTCTGCCTGACAACATAAGCTCCACTTGAGAACAATGTGAAGACCTTCAAGGAGCAATTGCATAAATTAGGCACTTAGTCAGCACAGTTAAAGACATCTGTAATCATAGAATGCCATATGTGAAATGTATAGTGGGTGTAAATTCTGGATACAAGCAATCTTGACTGTATCATTGAGTATTACAAATTGATCATTGTTATCTCTGGGAAGTAGAAGTAATCACAGGCATCGTTAAAAATGCCACTGGTGGGCCACAATTCACAAAGACAATTCAAGGCCTGATAGGCATGCAAAGAGAATTTCCTACTGTATTTGTACAACATGGTTATGCAGCATATGTCTGCATATGGTCTAGTATGTCAAAGATCCACATACAGGCATTCCGTGGCTCTCCTTGTTGGAGTTCTTCATCTCCCACTGAATAGCAGATTATATTAAACTGTCATTGTGTGTGCCTCTAATGCTGACTGTAGATATCACTAAGGATCTGTTCTGCTCCTGATATTCTACACGTAGGTTCATTGGAATGATGACCAATGGATCCAGCCACAGCAAGGGTTATTGTCACTTTGGCCATGGTACAACAAAGGCACAGAAATTGTGGAGGAGCGAATGCAAACCCAGGAGTAGCAGCACCCTCCAGCCAATGCTCTCACTAATTTTATTTTCAGTGCATGGACTTCCGATTTCCATGTGCAGCTTTGAATTTTCAAAATGGAAGTTCATGCATTGACATGCCAATCAGTACACGTGGAACCTCGGAGCAGATCCTCAGCTTAGATGGAGCGGTGTCTCCAATAGCTGCTAAACTGCCTCCACTTGAAGAATTGCAGTTGAAGGTCTTCTCAGGATGCAGAGTTGGGAGCAGAGGCCCAGAGTCTATTGTTCTCAGTGCTTCTTACCCCAGATGCGCAAAGTGTATTGCTACTGCAGATGGAAGACGTCCTGGATAATGTTCTCTCCAAGCAGCACAACCACATCGCTACTCCAATGTTCTACGCATGATTGTGTGCCAACCCATTGACTTCTCCTTTAGGAAGCTGATGCTGCTGACAGACTGCGGTGGTCTACGCACTGAGAAAATAAATTAGAGGGGGTTTTGGTCCTGGCACAACTTAATAAAATGTGTTGTATGCTGAATTGAGACTTGTGAACTGAAGGGATGTGTGACAATCCTATCACGATGGCCATCAAGATGACAGCTGCACTAAATTTCTATGCAACAGGCAGCTTCTAAGGATCCAGTGGGGACTTGTGTGGGATCTCTCAATCCTTCACACAAAATTGCATGAAGGCTGTTTCTGGTGCAAGTTGTGAGAGATTATACTGCTTCATCTTGTTTTCCTATGACTAGGTCAGTTCTACAGCCTAGGCAGTAGGCTTTGCCAACATAGCTGGCTTCCCCCAGGTGTAGGGCTTCATAGACTGTACACATGTTCCATTGAGTGCACCATATCATTCGTGGCTGACTTCATCAACAGAAAAGGGTTCCATTCCATCAATGTACAAATCATCTGTGATCATCAGTACCACATTTCAGTGGTCTGTGCCAGGTACCCTGGAAGCTGAAATGATGCCTGTATCTTAAGGTCGCTCAGAATCTTGCTTCATTTCAACAGTCAAATATTTTACAAGGATTGTTACTGGTAGGCAATGGCTTCCCTATAGCCTCCATTTTGCAAACCCCTATCTGAGCCTGAGAGTCGATACAATTCAGCTCATTCTTCAGTTATTGTTGAGCAGATGATAGGCCACCTACTATTGTGGGTTCGCTGCTTGGAACGGATTTGGGTGCCTTGCAATATTATCCCAATGGAATGTATCACATCATCCTTGCATGCCGCACTCTGCATATAGGTGAAGTTGATAGAAACTGATGAGCTGGGAGAGTGGCAGCAGTCTTCTGAGGAGAAAGGTGAATATGTTGAGCTGGAGGAACATCATCTTCAGCATGATAAAGCAATGCAGCTTTGAACACAACACCAGGTTGCTATAAATTCTGTGACTTAGGATCTTATACTCCACAACCACCTGGTGAAGGAGCAGCACTCCGAAAGCTAGTGCTTCCAAATAAACCTGTTGGATTACGACCTGGTGTTGTGTGATTTTCAACTTTGATTCTCATAGGTGCAGATACAATGACAGTTGATGATGTAAAGTAGCAATATGTTCATGAATGCAAGCTTCTCTTTCTCATGAAATGTCATCCTTTCTACATATGTGGCCTCAGAAACTTTTAAAAAATTTCGCTCCCACTGTGTGTGCTGTGAAAGACCACTTTTGGCTGGGAGAAATTGATTTGTTACACACCTGGACTTTAAAGAGCAGCAGAAATCCTGGAAGTTCCTGCAGTAGGAAATACTTCCACCGCTGCTGAGCACACAGAGGCATGTGGTGCCATCGAGGCATAGTGTATACATACAGAGATGAGCACCAGAGAATTGAGAGAGATATCTTGCTCAAGCTCACAGAGAGAAATCCTCCAGGAAATCCCCAAATTTAAAACTTTATTGATTTTTGGTAAAATTAAGTCATTGTACTTAGATTCACTTTATAAAAATAAAATTATATATAAGATAATATATCTTCTAAAGTAAAAAAGAAAAGGAAACTTAAGCTATCACACTACAGCAGTCCTTAGATGTTCATTTCTGCATCATTTATAGCTGTCTTTCCAATTCAATGCCAGAAAGCCCAGAAACATTAAGTAATCTCTAAGCAAAAGATTAGAGTCAGAGCACAACCTTATGACTAGTACAATTTCTGCCACACTGCAAATCCATCAGCAGAACAAGCAAGTGAAAAGTCCAGACTACCAAAGAGTAGGAATTAATGGGTCCTTATCAAATTGGCAGGCAGTAACTAGTGGGGTGCCACAGGGATCAGTGCGAGGACCCCAGCTATTCAGAATACATATTTATGATTTGGATGAGGGAACAAAACGCAACATCTCAAAGTTTGCACATGATACTAAGTTGGGTAGGAGGTTGAACTGTGATGAAGATGCAGAGATCCTTCAGCATGATCTGGACAGGTTGGGTGAGTGGGCAAATCAATGGCAGGTGCAGTATAATTTGGATAGATGTGAGGTTATTCACTTTGGAAACAAAAACAAAAAGGCACATTACTATTGCTGTAAACTGGGAGAGGGGAGTGTGCTATTGGACCTGGGTGTCCTTGTGCACCAATCGCTGAAGGTATGCATGCAGGTGCAGCAGGTGCTAAAGATGCAAATGGTATGTTGGCCTTCATTGTGAAAGGTTTCGAGTACAGGGGAAGGGATGTGTTATTGCAGTTATATAGAGCATTGGTGAGGCCACACCTGGAATATTGTGTACAGTTTTGGTCTCCTTTTCTGAGGAAAGATGCTCTTGCTCATGAGGGAATGCAGTGAAGGTTAACCAGGCTGATTCCGTGGATTCTTGGACTGATGTGGGAGGAGAGATTGACGAGATTAGGAATGTTTTTGCTGGAGTTCAAACAAATGAAGGGGATATCTCATATAGACTTATAAAATTCAAATAGCACTAGACAGGGTAGATTCAGGGAGGATGTTCCCCATGGTGGGTGCATCCAGAACCAGGAGCCATAGTGTGAGGGCTCGATGTGGTCCATTAAGGACAGGGATGAGGAGATATTTCTTTATCCAAAGAGTGGTGAACCTGTGGAATTCATTACCTCAGGAAGTAGTCGATGCCAAAATATTGAATGTATTCAATATTTGAATATTTGGCTAGATATAGCACTTGGGGTGAATGGGATCAAAGAGTTATGGGGAGAAAGCAAGATTAGGCTATTGAGTTGGACAATCAGCCATGATTGTGATGAATGGTGGAGCATACTTGAAGGGCCAAATGAATTCTGGATTAGTGATGCTGGAAGAACACAGCAGTTCAGGCAGCATCTGAGGGCCAAATAGCCTCCTCCTGCTCCTTTCTTCTATGTTTATATGTAATGCTTTTGTATAGTGCAAAGTTAGCATTTATTTGGGTTGAGTTACTGTTTCAGTGAAGTCCTGCATACTAGTGGATGGACCTGCTGGCTGTGGAGTTGTAGTGGCAGTCAGCAGTTCAGCTTAGGGAAGTCCTCATGTGTCATGTATGTACTTCTGTTGTTTCTCATAAAGACAGACAATCTTCCCACAACGTCAGCCATGTGTGAAATTGCCCTGCCAGTAATGATTTGTGCTCCATCACGCTGCCTGCCCACAAGTAGGTTCTTAGTTGGTATAACTGGTAACTATGTAACTTTTTTTTTCATTTTGGTAATGTTCCAAAATTATAAATAAACAGAATACCCCAAAACATTTCATTAATGTTAAAATGAGGGGATGAAATATTGATAAACTGCTTGATAGTAGCAGGTATGATTCTATAGCAACTGAATTAATGACCTGAGGCCTTTAATCTTCAGGGGGATGATATGTATTTGGTATGTAACACTTTACAATTTCTAATGGAAATACAAACGAGAATTTTCCAATTCTAACTGCATATTATTAAACATAGGCCAGGTTGATTATAGCAGCAAAAATGGCCTACATGTAAGTAAATATGCTGTAACGTTTGATGCATTTTACTGGAAGTTTCATTAAAGTACTAATTTGTTACTACACATTTTTGTACTGTGCGCCACTACCTATTTTTCTGATCATCATTGGAAATATTTCAGAATTGAAGAATACTTATTTGAAAATCATCATTTAGGATTGCTGGACATTGGTTAATATTTAGGAGGGTGTAGATATTTATATAACTAAATGTGTTTTCATAGAGATGTACAGCACAGAAACAGATGCTTCAGTCCAACTTGTCCATGCCAACCAGATAACCCAACCCAATTTAGTCCCACTTGAAAGCACCCGGCCCATATCCTTCCAATCCCTTCCTATTCATACACCCATCCAAATGCCTTTTAAATGTTACAATTGTACCAGCCTCCACCACTTCCCCTAGCAGCTCATTCCATACATGTACCACCCTCTGCATGAAAAAGTTGCCTCTTACGTCTCTTTTATATCTTTCCCCTCTCACCCTAAGCCTACGCCCTCTAGTTTTGGACTCCCCTACCCCACGGAGTCTATTTATCTATTTATCCTATCCATGCCCCTCGTGACTTTATAAGCCTCTATAAGGTCACCCCTCAGCCTCCAACGCTCCAGGGAAAACAGCCCTAGCCTATTCAACCACTCCCGATAGCTCATATCCTCCAACCCTGGCAACATCCTTGTAAATCTTTTCTGAACCCTTTCAAGTTTCGCAACATCCTTCCAATAGGAAGGAGACCAGAATTGCATGCAATATTCCATAAGTGGCCTAACTAATGTCCGATACAGCCGCAACATGACCTCCCAACTCCTGTACTCAGTACTCTGACCAGTAAAGGAAAGTATACCTAATGCCTTCTTCATTATACTATCTACCTGCGACTCCACTTTCAAGGAGCTATTAACCTGCACTCCAAGATCTCTTTGTTCAGCAACACTCCCTAGGACCTTACCATAAAATGTATAAGTCCTGCTAGGATTTGCTTTCCCAAAATACAGCACCTTGCATTTATCTCAATTAAGCTCCATCTGCCACTTCTCAGCCCATTGGCCCATCTGATCAAGATCCTGTTGTACTCTAAGGTAACCTTCTTCGCTGTCCACTACACCTCCAATTTTGGTGTAATCTGCAAACTTACTAACTATACCTCTTATCCTCACATCCAAATCATTTATATAAATGATGAAAAGTAGTGGATCCAGCACCGATCCTTGTGGCACTCCACTGGTCACAGGCCTCCAGTCTGAAAAACAACCCTCCAACACTACCCTCTGTCTTCTACCTTTGAGCCAGTTCTATATTCAAATGGCGAGGTCTCCTTGTATTCCATGAGATCTAACCTTGCTAACCAGTCTCCCATGGGGAATCTTGTCAAACACCTTAGTGAAGTCCATATAGATCACGCCCGCCACTCTTCCTTCATCAATCCTCTTTGTTACTTCTTCAAAAAACTCAATCAAGTTTGTGAGACATGATTTCCCACGCACAAAGCCATGTTGACTATCCCTAATCAGTCCTTGCCTTTCCAAATACATGTACATCCTCTCCCTCAGGCTTCTCTCCAACAACTTGCCCACCACTGATGTCAGGCTCATCGGTCTATAGTTCCCTGGCTTATCCTTATCATTCTTCTTAAACAGTGGCACCACATTTGCCAACCTCCAGTCTTCCGGCACCTCATCTGTGACTATCGATGATACAAATATCTCAGGAAGGGGCCCAGCAATGATTTCCCTAGCTTCCCACAGAGTTCTGAGGTACACCTGATCAGGTCCTGGGGATTTATCCACTTTTATGTGTTTCAAGACATCCAGCACTGCCTCGTCTGTAATATGGACATTTTTCAAGATGTCACCATCTATTTCCCTACATTCTATATCTTATATGTCCTTCTCCACAGTAAATACTCATGCAAAATACTCATTTAGTATCTCCCCCATCTCCTGCGACACCATACAAAGGCTGCCTTGCTGATGTTTGAGAGGCCCTGTTCTCGTCCTAGTTACTCTTTTCTCCTTAATGTATTTGTAAAACCCCTTTGAATTCTCCTTAACTCTATTTGCCAAAGCTATCTCATGTCCCCTTTTTGCCCTCCTGTTTCCCTCTTAAGTATACTCCTACTGCCTTTATACTCTACTAAAGATTCACTCGATCTGTCTTGTCTATACCTGACATATGCTTCCTTCTTTTTCTTAACCAAACCCTCAATTTCTTTAGTCATTGAGCATTCCCTCCACCTACCAACCCTTCCTTTCATCCTAACAGGAATAATCTATCTCTTGACTCTCGTTATCTCATTTCTGAAGGCTTCCCATTTTCCAACCGTCCCTTTACCTGTGAACATCTGACCCCAGTCAGCTTTATCAACTTGCAGCCGTCTTTTTCCATCATTTTATTTTGACAGTTTTCCCTTGTTGTTTAGAGCCCCAGGAACATTTATGCCAATTATGTATTTTTTCTAACTTTGTCCAGTTGCATTTCTGAGATCAATGGATTTTCCATTAGGAATTTCCCTTACTGATACTTTCGGAAAGTTTTGATGCCTACTGAGGGATGCAGAAGAGATGATCTGTGACAATTTGATTGAGAAGAATATATCTCACTTTGATAGATGACAGACCCCTATTCCCTACCTTGGTGTGCTTAAATGAGCTTTAAGTCTTGTAAAATAAATAGAAATTAGTTGAAAAGAAATGGAAAATGAAAAATAAAAACATACCAAAAAGAACAGAGCAAGAAATAAATTATTAAATAAATTAAAGTAATAAATATGATGCAGACATGATCAATACAGTTTTAATTAAGAACATTTCAAATGCAAAAGAATTGTTTCCAATGATTCATCTTTAGGTGATGGTGGGTCAGGGAAAATGAGTGTTGACACCACTGTCTACATGTAGATTTCCCAGGTATTGTTTTGGACTAGGCCAGACCACTCAACATTCTTAAGCAGTCAGCCCAAACTATAACTTTGCTATTTGTTTTGGTAAGTGTACATGAAAATTACCCTGAATAAGTTAGCTAGGTTGACTACCAGGTTTTAAAACAGACAAAAATTTATTCACAAAATGAAAGAACAGAATATAGAATACCAACAGAACTCAGTCTATCCAAACTAGACATAATTATGCTGTTCCAAAAAATATGTGCAACACTCCCTATAAACAAACCCCTTGAACACAGTAAACATGAAACCCAGGCTTACAGGTCAAAGTTAGAAGGGCAGAAGGAGTGAGAGTCTAGCAGCCTGACTCCACACAGCCCACTGCTGAACTGAACTAACAACAAGAATTCAGTTTCCCGTGCTGACCGCTCCTCTTTCATTAGGAGAAAGTGAGGACTGCAGGTGCTGGAGATCAGAGTCAAGAGTATGGTGCTGGAAAAGCACAGCAGGCCAGACAGCACCCGAGGAGCAGGAGAATCGACTCCTCTGAATAAAACCAAGGACACGGTATCCTTGAGAAAAGGAATAGCTTTTAGGAAAAAGGACCAGCTTTGTGACAGGCATATTCTGAGAAATTATAAGCATGTGAACTTCACATCATTTTTTTAAAACTTACGAAGATTCTCATTCAACGGAGTGAGAACGATCAATCATACTTTAGTTACAAACAAAAAGGCCAGTAATAAGCACCAGATACATCTCCACACTTCTCAGGTTCTTAAGAGTTCATCATACGTCTTCAGACTGATAAGGGAGTCAAAAAAGGATTATGCATGGAGGGAGTGGGCATTTCTAAGCTATTAAATTAATATGTTGCATATGTCCTTGCCAAGAAAGAAACGCTGCCCAGATAATACTGAAAGAACAGGTAGGCCAGACTCTTGAAAGCTTTAAAATTAATTGTGTGGAGTTTTTCGATATGCTGTTTGTATTTCAAGTTCAGAAGACCAAAGGACTGAATTAGATACATCTAAGAATACTGAGGGAAGTGAGACACTGGCCATATTTTTACAATCTTCCTTAAATCAGAAGGAATGGATAATTGCAAATGTTGCACACTTGTTTATAAAAGAATGCAAATATAAAAACAGCAACTGCAAGCCAGTCAGTTTAACCTCAGTGTTTGCAAAGCTTTAAGAAATTATTTAGAACGTAGAACAATACAGCATTCGGCCTTCGACGTTGTGCCGACCTTTTATTCTACTCTGCAATCAGTCTAATCTACATCCCCTTCATTGTTCTATCTTCCATGTGCCTACCCAAGAGTTGCCTAAATGTATCTATTACCACCAATGGCAGTCCATTCCACACACCCACCATCTCTAAACCTTTCTCCAACCCTTAAAATTATGCCCCCCCCCCCCCCCTCCCCTTGATGATAGACATTTCCACCATGGGAAAAAGTCTCTGGCTATCCACTCTGTGTATGCCTCTCATCATTCTGTACACCTCTAACAAGTCACCTCTCATCCTTCTTTGCTTCAATGAGAAAAGCCCTAGCTGCCTCAACCTTTCTTCATAAGACCTGCCCTCCAGTCCAGGCTGCATCCTGGTAAATCTCCTCTGTACCCTCTCTAAAGCTTCCACATCTTTCCTATAATGAGGCGACCATAACTGAACACAATATTCCAAGTGAGGCCTAACTAGGGCTCGATAGAGCTGCAGCATAACCTTGCGGCTCTTAAACTCAATTCCCCTGCCAATGAAAGCCAACATACCATTGTCCTTATTAACAAACCTATGAACTTGGGTGGCAACTTTGAGGGATCTATGGACATGGACTCTAAGATCCCTCTGTTCCTCCACATAGCCAAGAATCCTGCTTTTAACCCTGTGTTCTGAGTTCAAATTCGGACTTCCAAAGTGAATCACTTCACACTTTTCCAGGTTGAACTCCAACTGCCACTTACCAGCCCAGTTCTGCACCCTGTCAATGTCCTGTTGCAACCGACAACAGCCCTCCACATTATCCATAACTCCACCAATCTTCGTGTCATCGGCAAACTTACTAACCCATCCTTCCACTTTCTCATCCAAGTCATTTATCAAAATCACAAAGAACAGAGGTCCCAAAACTGATCCCTGCAGAACACCACTGGTCACTGGTTTCCATCTTTCAACACCCTCTGTCTTCTATGGGCCAAATTTCAGATAGCCAGATTTGTCTGTATTCCATGGCTCCTTACTTTCTGAAGGAGCCTACTCTGGGGAACCTTATCAAATGCACTGCTAAAATCCATGTACATCACATCCACTGCTCTACGTTCGTCAATGTGTTTTATCACATCCTCAGAGAATTCAATAAGGTTTGTGTGGCATGACCTGCCCCTCACAAAACCATGTTGACTATCTCTAATCAAACTATGGTTTTCCAAGTAATCATAAATCCTGTCTCTCAGAATCCTCACAATCTCCCCTTCAGCACAAACACATTCCCTTTCCTGTCCTGTCAGCTCAGCAACCTCTTAATTATTATGCCAGGCATTCCAGTCCTCCACATTCACTGTCCTGGCCTTGGCAAATTTGCACTCATTGTACACACTCCTCTCCTGCATGAGGAGATCCTGTATTACGAAAGAAGCATTACGAGACATTAACATGGGGATATTGACACTGTCTACATTGATAGCTATAGATAGAAGTGTCAGTTCCCAGACCTGTGATTTTCAATGTGTGTTTCATATGAAAGTGTTCTGCATGAAAGCTTGTTCAGCATCATCAAAGAGCTACAATTGATGAAAAACAGTAAGGCATTATATAAAGTGTATGCTTGATATATCCATGAAGCGTTCATACCAACTCCATCTTTTATGATTATGTCTTTGTCCCATCCCTTTGAAAAACCTTTCAGACATGCAAATTCTCATGGTGATGAAAGGTCGGTGAGCTGATGTTGGATGAGCTGCTGAGTGATGTGACTCCCATCTTTTAAATATGAGCCCTGATAGATGTGTGAGAGGCAGTGGCACTGTGGTCAGTGGTAGCTGAAATGGAATGACATACTCGAATTGCACATGAAACAGCTGATGGAGTTGCCTGGTACCCAATCTTGTACGTGATGGTCCTGTGTAGAAGTAATATTACAATGCTAACTCACACTTGTTAGGTGTGTGAAACTTTGAGTAGATAGCGATGCATACCTTGGTGATAATTTGTGTCTTTCAAGTACAATGTCCCAATGTTGGAATTTGGGACATCCTGGCAGGAGTAAATCTTGCTGTCTATCCATCCATAAGATTTGGCTTTTTAACCTGTGCATGCAGTCTAATTCACTGAAAATAAAGTAATTATTTAGAAAATAACCATATCCCAAATGGATGTAACACCCCCTTAGGCCCATCTCCACACATTTTCAAAAAGCAGTGTGTTCGTGTTTTCCATACAGTATGCGATCTGGACAGCCTAGAACCATGTACATTGTGAATGGAGTTTAATACTGCTGATGTAAATTATGCCCACAGATGGAAAACTAGCAAGAGCCCTGCATCCCCTACTTTTGGAAAGTTCTGCTAATTTAAATGCCAATGAGGAATTTAACTGCAGCAATGTGCCTTCACCAGGATCAAGATGACCAGCAGCCCCTGGGGCAATATTAATGGCAAGGGGCTCAGGTCCTTAAATGGGCTTTACTGTACACTTAATACCCTCTTTAAGGCCCAGTGGCAGTAAGCTAGTACATCCATCTATTGCTTTATTGTTCAAAGTTTGTGCGAAGATTTGTAGCTCGGGTGCTCGTTGTTGTGGTTCTGTTCGCCGAGCTGGAAGTTTTTGTTGCAAACGTTTCGTCCCCTGGCTAGGCGACATCATCAGTGCTTGGGAGCCTCCTGCGAAGCGCTTCTTTTATGTTTCCTCCAGTGTTTATAGTGGTCTGTCCCTGCCGCTTCCGGTTGTCAGTTTCAGCTGTCCGCTGTAGTGGTTGGTATATTGGGTCCAGGTCGATGTGTTTGTTGATGGAGTTTGTGGATGAATGCCATGCCTCTAGGAATTCCCTGGCTGTTCTCTGTCTGGTTTGCCCTATGATAGTAGTGTTGTCCCAGTCGAATTCATGTTGCTTCGAGCAACAAGCAACATGAATTCGACTGGGACAACACTACTATCATAGGGCAAGCCAGACAGAGAACAGCCAGGGAATTCCTAGAGGCATGGCATTCATCCACAAACTCCATCAACAAACACATCGACCTGGACCCAATATACCAACCACTACAGCGGACAGCTGAAACTGACAACCGGAAGCGGCAGGGACAGACCACTATAAACACCGGAGGAAACATCAAAGAAGTGCTTCGCAGGAGGCTCCCAAGCATTGATGATGTCGCCTAGCCAGGGGACGAAACGTTTGCAACAAAAACTTCCAGCTCGGCGAACAGAACCACAACATTGCTTTATTGGCCCAGACTTAAATTATAAATAGTGCAGTGCATTACAATATGTATAGCAATCTTGAAAATGCATCAAATGTTTAATTTTCTCATTGATGAATCAGATGTTGATGACTATTCCCTTGCTTTGAGCAAAGAAAAGTCATTCTCCTTTTCCAGAACCCATTTGTGCTCAAGATTAACATCAAGTTTTTTGACATCCATGTTGAGAACGCCACAAATTTGAAATCAGTTATTCCATTTAAATTTTAATTGTACGACATTATTTCAACTTGATGACCGTTAGGTTCTTTTATGCTTTTATTGCATCATGTTTTGCAGGCTCATAATTAATTATGCTTGATAATTAATTATGTACAATAATCTTGGAGCTCCCATTAAATTCCAAAACAGGGATAAACGTTGCTCTCTGACCAAAGGAACAGCAAACAGCTACACCATGAAATACCAACTATTGTGACAATGAAGGTGCAGGAAAGTTACAAATACTATAACTTAGTATTATGCTTGCTTTGATGATTGGAAACTAGGTTAGTGACCTAGGCATTCTGGGCCTCAACTTGGAGTCAACTTTATTGTTATGTTTCTTGGATTCTGGGATATCTAAATAAAACATAGCTGCAATAATGTGAATCTAGACTACTGTTGATACTGTGGACACAAATTATCTTGTACTGTGACATGAATGTCTGCCTCCTATGTTTATGGTAACATGCACGATGCAGTTCTTCATGCTGTAATGTGAGTTTAGCAGAGTTTGGGGAATTAAATCTGATTACCAGGTATTTCTTTCTCAAGAGATGTGTTTTTTTCCTAGGTTTGATTGGGGCTGATGTAAAAGGGTCCAACTTGCCATGTGAGAATACACCAATCACATCAAGGTTAGCTATCATCTGTGGAACATCGTCTTGCCATATGGGGGTAAGAATTTTCAACAATGTTTCAAAATGGAAGGCAATAATTCGTCAATTGTTTAAATGAGTAGTGCAGTATATAAATTGTTACTGAAGAAGTAAAAGAGACAACAATGGTTAAATTTCCCATTTTAATTATTATCGAGTTGCTAAATTCAAGTACGTTGAAATTATGTTATGGTTACGATACGAATCTGAGGTTTAAGATTGTGATTACAGGCATATTACACGAGAAATGTTCATGAAAGGTTTCTGTTGTGTTTCTTAAACTGGGATCCCAAAATCTTATGAAAACAATTAAATGAAATAAACTCAATTCCCAAATAGATGCATGTGTCTGTAATTATGTCAGCCAGTTGAACCTCATAGAACATGAATTCCTTGATTGGGGCTGTTAATCTGGTGCAATCAGAGAGACCTGGCTGACAGATATAAATGGAATATTACACTGTAGAAAAAAAAGATAAATAGAATATCAGAGATTCTGTTCACTCTGAGAGCTATCTCTGAGGAAGCCAAGGACTCTCCATGTATAAATAAAGAGTGACTTTAAATAAAGAACAGCTGGAGGCTGCTCCCCAAAGTAATGGTCAGACTGCATATTCTGTGACTACTTTTTTAAAAGAAGTGACTGAAAGGGCACCTTCTTGACGTTGAAGATCCCACTTTATTATTTGCCATTTGTTGCAATGGTTGCTCCTCTGAGGTTGGAAGGTCTCAAATAAGCTGTCCAGCTTTGAGAGGCTGTCCACCACCATCAGGAAGGGAACCTGTCTCCATGACAATCAACAGGATACCCTAATCAAAATCCCAAAAGGTAACTGTTGACCCCAGGGATTGTTGAAGACCCAGAAACAATCCTGGTTCATGTTTTGTGTCCAAAAAGTGAAAATTCAGCTGATGGCGTCACATTTCAGCAGTGCAACAGGTATTTTCATTGTATAATTAATTAACCTTTAAGCTGAACATAATCCCTCATTACCTGTTAAAACTTGTTGATCATGGTTCTACAATACATGGGTTTGCATTAGGAAGAACAATGAATCTAATAGTACTCACCCTTCTTCTTGAGAAAAGTGGGGAACAGCCTTCAGCATCTGGACATATATGTAGAAATCTGAAAGTTTCTGTCAGAGGCACTTGATGCTGTACAGACTATGCATTACATCTTTGCTAATATATTGACAATGTATTGAAATACTTATAGTGGTGTGAACTTGGGGTACTTGTCTGCTAGTACAAAGTTGACTAAGCTTGTGAGCATCATGTAAGTACAGAAACGTTGTGTTGAACAAGGTATTGAATGGTGAGTTAGTCAGTGAGCTGGCATTTTTGCAAAGCAACATCACATCTTGGAAAGTCTTCTTATTATTTTGACGTTAGATTCTGGCTGGTGGTTTATTCGAGTCATAGAGATGTACAGCATGGAAACAGACCCTCCGGTGCAACTCATCCATGCCGACCAGGTATCCTAAATTAATCTAGTCCCATTTGCCAGCACTTGGCCCATATCACTCTGAACCCTTCCTATTCTTATACTCATGCAGGTGCCTTTTAAATGTTGTAATTGTACCAGCCTGCACCGCTTTTTCTGGCAGCTCATTCCATGCATGCATTACCCTCTGCATGAAAAAGTTGCCCCTTAGGTCCCTTTTAAATCTTTCCCCTCTAACCTTAAATCTATGCCCTCTAGTTATGGACTCCCCCACCCCAGGGATAATACTTTGTCTATTTACCCTATCCATGCCCCAATGACTTTATAAATTTCTGTGAGGTCACCGGTCAGCCTCCAATGCTCCAGGGAAAACAGCCTCAGCCTAATCAGCCCCTCCCTTTAGCTTCAACCCTCCAACCCTGATAAAATCCTTGTAAATCTTTTCTGAACCCTTTTAACAACGTCCTTCTGATAGGAAGGAGACCAGAATTGCACACAATATTCTGAAAGCGACCTAACCAATGTCCTGTACAGCCACAACATGATCTCCCAACTCCTATACTCAATGCTCTCACCAATATAGAAATGCATACCAAATACCTTCTTCACTATCCTATCCACCTGTGACTCTCAAGGAACTATGAACCTGCACTCCAAGGTGTCTTTGTTCAGCTACACTCCCAAGACCTTAGCATTAAATGTGTAAGTCCTGCCCTGGTTTGCCTTTCCAAAATGCAGCACCTCACATTCATCTAAATTAAATTCATTTTGCCACTCCTCAACCCATTGGCCCATCTGATCAAGATCCCGTTGTACTCTGAGGTAACCTTCTTTGCTGTCCACTACACCTCCAATTTTGGTGTCATCTGTAAACTTACTAACTATACTTCCTATGTTTACATCCAAATCGTTTATATAAATGATGAAAAGCAGGGGACCCAGCACCGATCCTTGTGGCTTCTTATTAAATACTATCAACTGTCAAAATGAAAACATTCTTGATTATGGGACAGACTTTAACTGAGACTTTTAATGTTAAACATTCAAATTTTCAAAATGCAGCAATTCAAGGTGGTCATGTTTTGTTTCAAAATGTCTGATGGTAATGATGGTAACTGCTTGGAATTAATCTACTGCAATGAGAGACCTATCTGATCATACTGATGGAGATTTTTAATGTGTTATGGCATATATCTAGAGCAGGTGGAACCTGACTCATAGGTTCGGACATTACCACAGCACCCACAAGAGCCCTTGATTGTGCTGATGTATATTTTCTAATCAACCTGTTCAGAGATGTTATTACATACCTCTGGATCAGGTAGAACTTGATATTCAGCCCTCTACTTAGATCAGCTTCAGGTGTACATAGCTTTAATGCATCCCCAAGAATAACACCTCTGTAAGATGAGCTATGGAGAGGAACTTCTTTATAAGAATTGACCAATCTACTTCATTGTGGGAACACAAATAAAATTCTGTACTAACTGAAATAACAGGTATTCAAAAAATGAATTTTACTAATGAGATGCATGAACAAACCTTGTGATGTTAGAGCTCAGTAAATCTGTGCACTTGAGTGTTTATTAATGCTTTTTATTTAGAGTATGAGTGCCTTACTCATTAATGCTATATATTTGGTGCAGAGCATACTCAAAATATCTCACCAAAGTAGATTAGCATACTTGCCATGCACTACTGCACCCTTACATTTACATTGCAAAACTGTTTCTTCTTTCAATTAAATTTACCCCACATACACAACCTATAGCTTTTGAGTATTGTCGCAGTATTACTGTAGGCAGAGGTAGTAGTCACATTTTGCTCAATTTGCACATGAAATGAAATATGGGAGAAATATGGTGTCAGTCATAGCAAGAAGAATTGCACTCGCTGACAAAACTAGTCCTCTAGTTTCTAATGGCAACATGGTTGCAGTCTTGAAAATAATTTTCAATATTAAAGTCATCCGTGTACAGTTCAACCTCTGATTTCTGTAACATTACATGCCAGGAAAATGGGCTTGATCTTGAATGAAAGGGAATTAAACTTGATATGTATATACAGTATAAGTGATAATTTGCCTGAAGATTGAATGTTGCAGTTCATCAGACATAGATTTTGAAGATTTCGGATTACCAGAGACTGGATATGAGACTGAAGATGTATGCTGACATCATGCAGAAATCCTGGCACACTGACTTATATGGGAATTATCTGGCAGGTTTAAATTTCCAATGGTGAATTCCCCTGCTCCCTGGGACCCTCAGCAAATTCTGAGCTGAAGTCTGAGACTGCGGACAGTTGCAACTTACTTTCATAGGTGGTGACACGTAGTTTAACACAGTTAGATGGAAAGCTCCTAGTCTACCTCCTGGATAACGACAGTACAGGCCTCTCCAATCATTGGTACTGAGCCATGTTAATGCTGTGCATTGATTCATCAGGTTCTGTATGATCATTGGAAATGTAGTTTATTGTTTTAAGTACATGATAGATCGAAGTGTGGATAAGACAGTTTCAATGTCTTATTGAAGACATTGAAACAGGGTAGTTACGTCTCAGTGCAAGTTCTGAAGTAGAAACACAACTCTAAAATTTGGGTTTTGAGCTAATAGATCTCCAATGTCATTATGATGCCCAAATCTTCCTATCAGCAGCAGATTGGCTATGCCTGCTGCTGACTGTGATTTAAACTGCTTGATACCATTTTATGCTGGAGCCTTTGCTCTTCTGGACTTGGCTGTAGCAGAGATCAAGCATTGAAGAGCATCAGGTAGCCAAGTGACAATGTTTGGGTGGAACTGTGTCCCCTTTTGTTATCATGAACTGAAGAAGTATATCTTAGCAACAATCGGAAATTTCAACTTCCTGTTTAAGTCCCACGTATATGTAAAAACAGGGGTTCCTCAGGGTCCTGAGGAATATCAGCATGTTCCATATTGGAAGATACAGGGCATTATGCACATATTGTTCTAAAGTAAAACCACGTTGTGCCTCATCTATGCTGCATATCTGCAGACATTAAAAAATTCGTATATAATGATGTAATGTTATCACACTGTCTGTTATGACTGAATTTTTCTGACTCTGAAGTCTCTTGAAATCTAAGTGCTACAAATCAAAGTGTCTTCTTTCAGCAGTGTTACATGAAAAACATAACAATTATACAGCTTTGTATAAGAAACTTAACTGGCATGGGATGGGGCGCAACAATTACTTCAGTTTTGAGCAGATATGTTGAATTCTAACATATCTGCTTCTCTCTCCTTTACTTTTGCTTTTCTTCCCCTTGCTTTGCTTTATCTTCATCCATTTCACTCCCCTTATCCATCCTTCTTTCTTGAACACGTTCAATCTTCTTTCTTTGTTTATCTTTTTTTTAACGTACACAGTTTTGTGAGCAGATTAAAACAGATCTGGATCAAAGCTTTATCTATTCTTCTTCATTTTGTATTGATTTCCTGTTCTGTAAATCAACTGCAGCAGAAAGGAAGAATTTGAGGCTATCAGTACTGCTGTTCTTCCATTTTCCATAGTGCAGGGTTTGATGTGTAATCCAGTTTGAAGTCTTTAGTCCCTAGGAGTACTTGATCAGATATGTGATATGCTCTTAACTCCCATTTTATAATTCTATCTTCATTGCTGTCCACTACATTGCCAAGTTTTATATTGGCAGATCTTTATAATGCTATGGCCTATTAACAAGTCTAGAAAACTTACAAATCCCAAAAAAGGAATCCAAAACATACTCCTTAACCAATGAATTTGTATTTTTCCTGTGCACAACACTGCGATTAATGTGTCCTGCTAGAGTTTTGCTGCAACCAACAGGATACAGCTTGAGTACACCTTACCTGTTCAGTCTTATCATCAGGAAAGTTTTAACATCTGAGATTGACATCACACAAACATTACTTTTTAAAATGTTTAATTTCCCTTAGCCATTATTTTTGGCACCATTGTCATTGTCAACCATAGAATGTTGGCCCTTCACATAAGCCTTTCAAATGGATTAAAATTACTTATTTTGTCAACAAATAAAGAGAAAATGTGACCTTTGCCAGGACTGATCATTTGGGTCTCTGTTTTCAAGGAAATAGTTTTTTTTTCAATTTTGTGAAGGTTCATACTAATTGTCTTTGATGGTCTATTTCATTACAATAACGAAAGACCTTCTATAATTTCAAATAATGCTTGTTGCAATAATGCTGAGCTCCACTCAAACACAGATCCAATGCCACGATTTCTAAGTTCATCCAATAATATTATCCCATCTTTTTTACATGTTCTTATGATCAGGTGAGGAAATGAATTGGCTCCCCTCTTTTTCCTGCCTTGGGTGGCTGCAACAAAAAGTTTTAAATTGTTTTTAGATTGGAGCGATATTACACTTCGATTAAATGACAGTCTGTTAGTCCAAAGGTGAAGGAGGCACGACAAGATTTTCTTGAGTGGAGAAAGAGGAATTTCATTCCTTACTAACACTGAGAAAGATAATAAAACATGGTATCGAGAACACACACACATACGTGCACTGGAGTAAAGGGCACTTCAAGATCAAGAGTATGCAATTAAAAAGTCCTTAGAGTCCTTGAGATGTTAGTTATAACCTCAAACCACAGTCGTTGATTTGTATTCACTGCAATAACAAAATTTGTAGATATTATTGCGTTCTCAGTTTTTTTTGTTTTGTTTTTCACTGGACATTGTCATCTAAGAGGTTGAGAGAAGAACAGATAGAGAAACAGCAAGCTTTCAGTTCAGCTGTTATGAATTTCTCATTCTTCTGTCTGCTGTGTCTAAATACAATTGCCTGATGTTGGGGTGCCACAGTGGCTCAGTGATTAGCACTGCTACTCACAGTGCCAGAGACCTGGGTTCGATTCCAGTCTTGAGTGACTGTCGTTCGCACGTTAATCCCTTGTCCGCTTGGGTTTCCTGTGGATGCTCCAGTTTCCTAGTGCAGGTTAGGTGGATTAGCCATGCTAAAAATAGTAGAGGTAAAAACAATGACTGCAGATGCTGGAAACCAGATTCTGGATTAGTGGTGCTGGAAGAGCACAGCAGTTCAGGCAGCATGGATGCTGCCTGAACTGCTGTGCTCTTCCAGCACCACTAATCCAGAATGCTAAAAATAGTGTCCAGGGATATGCAGGCTAGTGGTTTAGCCATATGAAATACAGGGATGGTGTGGGTCTGGGTGGGATGACCTTCAGAGGGTCAGTATGGTCTCTATGAGCCAAATAGCCTGCTCCCACACTTTAGGGATTCTATGTTTCCATGTGTAGCTTCATTGTTTTCTCCCTGGCTGGATAAACTGCAAGTGACTTTCATCCTAATATGTGAAACGTCCAGAAAGGTTTAAAATTAAACAGGAGATACAAATCTGAGTGACTGGCTTCAGTAATTGCTGACATATTAATTTCAGTTTAGATTATGCCTTATTTATTGATGATTCCATGCACTAGCTCAACCTGTGGTCAGGTGAATATTGCAGCCATCTTAAATCATCTCAAGATTTGTCTTTTTGATACTAGTTTAGCCCATGAAAGGTCTCAGGTATTAAAATCGGATGATGCAAAATATGATATTCCATTTTAACCACTTTCATAATAAAATTGAGGAGAATTTTTTTTAAGAAGTAAAAGTATTTAATGGGATTACTTTTTTTGCAGTAAAGTGAGGAGGATACAAGGCCCCCCTCTGCTTTCCCTTTTTAACACAGAGCTATCCTGTTTCAATTAAGCTTAGCTAACCAGATCAAAATGAAGGAGAGCCAATTCCCAGATTTTCTTGAGTGAGGGGGAGTGGAGTTGTTTTACCTTAAAAATAAAGTAAGATGTGATGTCAAGTATACAGACAAAACACAGGTAATATGGACGTTAGTAGCAGGATACCTGGTACGGACAAGAGGTAATGACAATTGCAATTAATAGTGTTTTTTTTCAGAATCTTTGAGTTGCAAGTGTGAAACCTAAGCCCCAAATGCTTATCACTTAAGGAGTGATAAAGATTCTCCGTCAACAGAGGTTTTGCCAAAAAGAAATTGCGGATGTGGGAAATCAGAAACAAAAACAGAAATTGCTGGAAAGTTCAGCAGGTCTGGCAGCGTCTTGGAGAGAAAACAAAGTTAACATTTAGGGTCCAGTGACCCTTCTTCCAAACTGTTCATGTTTGACCAATTTTATTGAATTTTTCCAAGAGGTAAACAGGTATGTCGATGAGATCAATGCATTTTATGTAGTCGAAAGCGCTTCAGCAAGGCTTTTGATAAGGTCCTGAATGGAGATACTGAAAGTATTCCTCCACCAACAGGAAAAATATCATACTGTCTATCCTATCTATAATTTGGAGATGCCGGTGTTGGACTGCGGTGTACAAAGTTAAAAATAACACAACGCCAGGTTATAGTCCAACACGTTCATTTGGAAGCACTTGCTTTCTGAGTGCTGCACCTTCATAGGGTGGTTGAGGAGTTTAAGATCGTAAGATACAGAATTTATTGCTATGCCTATCTGTGCCCCTCATAATTTTGAGCATCTCAGTCATGAGCCCCTCAGTCTCCTGCAAAACAGCCCAAACTCTCTTCATAACTAAAACTTTACAGCCGAGGCAACATCCTGGTAAATCTCTGCGCTGTCTCTCTAGTGCAGTCAAATATCTGCTATAACTGTACATAACACTCTAGCTGTGGCCTCACCAACTTTTAAACCGTTCTAACATAACTGAAGTATAAAATATACAAAAGGGGATTGACAAAGTATTTGTAGAGAGGATACTTCTTCATGTGGGGCCAGCTAGAATGGGAGATCCTGATTTATGATAGATGGTATCAGATTTAAAACAGCTGAAAAGTTATTTCCCTCAAAGGGGCCTGAATCTATGGAATTCACTACTCCAGAGTGCGATGGATGCCAGGACATTGAGTAAATTTAAAGAGGAGATAGGCAGACTTTTAATTAGGAATTGGTTAAAGGGTAAAGGAGAGCAGGCAAGAAAGTGGAGTTCAGGCCGAGATAAGATCAGTCATGATAATATTAAATGGTGGATCAGGCTTGAGAGGGCTGAACTACCTATTCAAATAACCATGCAATTAGGCAAGATTTAGGACGCATAGGATGGGGAAAAGAAACTGCAGGGAATGGGTTCAATTGAAATGTGGAGTTTGTCCAAGGAACAGCTACTGCGTGTCCTTGATAAGTACGTACTTGTCAAGCAGGGAGGAAATGGTCGAGGCAGGGAACAGTGATTTACTAAAGAAGTTGAGTCTCTTGTCAAGAGGAAGAAGGAGGCTTATGTAAAGCTAAGACATGAAGGCTCAGTTAGGAGACCTAAAGAGAGAGCTACGAAAAATCAGGAGGGGACACGAGAAGTCCTAAAGCTTTACGTAGATAAGTCAGGAATAAAAGAATGACTCAAGTAAGAGTAGGGCCTGTAAAGGAGAGAAGTAAGAAGTCGTGCATGGAGTCCCTAGAGATAGGAGAGGCACTAAATGGATACTTTTCATCAGTATTCACACAGGAAAAAGACAGTGTTGTCAAGGAGAATATTGAGATACAGGCTCTTAGACTAGACAGCATTGAAGTTCACAAGGAGGAGATGTTAGCAATTCTGGAAAGTGTGAAAATAGATAAGACTCCTGGGCCAATTGGGATTTATCCTCGGATTCTCTGGGAAGGTGGGAGGAGATTACAGAGCCTTTGGTTTTGATCTTTATGACGTCATTGTCTACAGGAATAGTGCCAGAAGACTGGAGAATAGTAAATGCTGTTCCCTTGTTCAAGAAGAGGAGTAGAGACAACCGTAGTAACTATAGACCAGTGAGTTTTACTTTGGTTGTGAGTAAAGTGTTGGAAAGGATTATAAGAGATAGGATTTATAATCATCTAGAAAGGAATACTTTGATTAGGGATTGTCAACACGGTTTTGTGAAGGATAGGTCGTGCCTCAGAAACCTTATTGAGTTCTTTGAGAAGGTGACCAAACAGTTGGATGTGGGTAAAGTGGGTAATGTGTTGTATATGGATTTCAGTAAGGTGTTTGATAAGATTCCCCACAGTAGGCTATTGCAGAAAATATAGAGGCATGAGATTGAGGGTGATTTAACGGTTTGGATCAGAAATTGGCTAGCTGAAAGAAGACAGAGGATGGTCATTGATGGGAAATGTTCATCGTGGAGTTCAGTTACTAGTGGTGTTCTGCAAGGATCAGTTTTGGGTCCACTGCTGTTTGACATTTTTATAAATGATCTGGATGAGGGCGTAGAAGGATGAGTTAGTAAATTTGCGGATGACACTAATGTCAGTGGAGAAAGATGTTGCAGGTGACAGAGGGACATAGATAAGCTGCAGAGTTCAGCTGAGAGGTGGCAAATGGAGTTTAATGTGGGAAAGTGTGAAATAACAGGATGGAGTCACAGAAATACAGGATACTTGGCTAATAGTACGATTCTTGGTAGTGTGGATGAGCAGAAAGATCTCACTTTCTCTGTGCATAGATCCCTGAAGGTTGTCAACCATGTTGATAGGGTTGTTAAGAAGGCATACGGTGTGTTAGCTTTTATTGGTAGAGGGATTGAGTTTTGGAGCCATGAGGTCATGTTGCAGCTGTACAAAACTCAGGTGTGGCTGCACTGGTCACTGCATTATAGTAAGAATGTGGAAGCTTTGGAAAAGGTGCAAAGGAGATTTACCAGGATGTTGCCTGGTATGGAAGGAAGGTCTTATGAGGAAAGGCTGAGGGACTTGAAGCTGTTTTCATTAGCGAGAAGAAAGTTAAGAGGTACTTAATAGAGACATACAAGATGATCAGAGAATTAGATAGGATGGACAGGGAGAGTCTTTTATCTCAGATGATGATGGCTAGCACGAGGGGACATAGCTTTAAATTGAGGGGTGATAGATATAGGGCAGATGTCAGAGGTAGGTTCTTTACTCAGATTAGTAAGGGCATGGAATGCCCTGATTGCTACAATAGGAGACCTGACAACTTTAAGGGCATTTAAATGTTCATTGGATAAACATATGGATGATAACAGAGTAGTATAGGTTAGATGGGCTTCAGAATGGTATCACAGGTCAGCGCAACATCGAGGGCTGAAGGGCATGTACTGCATTGTAATGTTCTATGTTCTATTCCTGCTCTAGTTCTTAAACCTGCTCTTAAACTTTATGCCTCCACTAATAAAGGCAAATATCCCAAATGCCTTCTTAGCCACTTTACCTACCTGTCCTACTATCTTAGGGAACCAATGGAAGTGTACACGAGGGGGTATGGATTTTAAGATAAAGAGGTAATGTGAGGAAAATCTTTTTCATACAGAGGATAGTGGAAATCTGGAACTCACTGCTAAATACTTTAAGAAGTATTTAGACATAGATATGCAATGCTAAGGCATACAGGGTTATGGACCAAGTTCTCGAAAGTGCGACTAGAATAGTTAAGTGGTTGTTTTTACCTGTTGCATTCTCGATGGGTCAAAGTTTTTTTTCTCTGCTCTAGCTCTCTATAATTCTATGGAGAGAAGCAGCTTTCTAACTAGCAGAGGCATCATAAGGATCATCTCAGGAACCACTCAACTGCCTTCAGAGTCTTTCCCTCTGCATGTAACACCCATGTCTTTATTTTCCATGTCTATGTCTATATGTGTATGTAAGGGGATGTTTTTAAGCCGATTAGAGTTCTAATTAGTAGAGTTTAAATGCTGAAGGTTCATGACTGTTTATCTGCAGCTTGAGTTTAATTATTTGTAATAAATAGTCATTTATTTTAAATACAGAAACTTGAACTGTGTGTTCTGTCAACCTGGGTCTACAATCCAGGTAAACTGAAGAATATTTGTGTTCTTTTTAATATCTTCGACTTTTTTGATGACTCCCAGCCTTCATTTCCAGCATGCAAACCCAGTGAGGTGTGACAATTGATCACTGCAGCCTTTTGAGGTCACAGTGTCCATTGTAAAACCATTTCTGCTGCACAGTAATCATGAATATGAAAGTCAAAGAATGAAAGTTGAATAATTGTGGCCTATTTTTTCTATGATTGTGACATCTCCCATCATGGAGTATGGAACTCGGCCAATATTTCTTAATTTTATCTACAGTGAGTGTTCCAGCCAAGAAAGAATTTCTTGAACAAATCAGTAAAAGTGGTAATGACAACACATGCACATACATTCCGTGTCCAATCTCCTTTTACATTGGGGTATATACACTTCCTTTTTCCCTTTGTTTTGGGAGTGGGTTTTCCCTTGGTATTCTCTACTTTTCCTGATACACTACAGAGATCAGTGGATATTCAGGTTATGCAACACCCCCCTGAATTCTTCCCATTCTTCTGCCTTGTTTGAGAAATTCACTGGCATTTGGTAATTTTATCATAAAGATATTCTTAACCAGTCATCCTGTGCCATTTTTACTGGCTGTTTCTGATCTCTTGCTATTGGCCTAGCTCCAGCTCTTTTAACTCCTTCCAGGTCTGTCATGGCCTTCTCAGACAAATTTGACTTGACTTCAGCCCAATTTAAATTGAGTGACCCTTTCTGCATCAGCTCAAATCTTAGTTGTTGCTTTGTACTCTTTGGGACTGCCAAAGCTCTCTTGGTTCCTACCTCTTTTCCACCCTCATACCTGGCTTTCATGCAGTGGAAGAGCTTCCAGCAGTTCCCACCTTTCTCCCATCCGATTCCCTTCTTTTAATGGTCAGGAACAGTTCTGTCTTCCCAGCCTGGTCTCCCTTTTCTTTCCAGCTTGTGTTATGAAATTGAAGGCTTGTACTGTACCTTTAAGAAAGAGTGAATGCTGTTTTGCACTGAGAGCTTACAAGCACTGGTCATATGACTAGCTAGCAGTCTCAGTGTAGTGGAAAAATGAAAATATGTAACATTTGGCTGTGAGATAGATACCGGAGTTTATTGCTGTTTGACAACAGCTCAAATTTCACCAATCACTTTAAATTATGCTCCATGATACTTTTAACCCAAGAGATTTTGAATTTATTGTTGTTTGCCAATATCAAACTAATGAAACAATCTGATGCTGAGGGTATTAAAAAGCAGGCATTTTGAAAGTCATACTGAGAAACTGCCATCAACCGAGCAACTGCCATTTGAAACACTCTCAATCAAAGGTATCTTTTCATATGAAACATACTTGCAGTAAAAGAAAGAAGATGGCCCAGGGAGATCTTCAGCTGAAGGAAGAAAGACACCAAAGATGACAGCCAGTGTATGTTTTTGAAATTAAATTTTGAAATTAATTTTAAAAAGTGTTTTATTGGAACAATATATTGTTATAGAGTTGGAGGCAGATAATATGCAGTTAAGAGAAAGAGGGGCTTAGAGTTGTGAATAGTTGTTGTTTAATGTTCACTTTTAGAGTTAAGTAATAAATTGATATCATTTTCTTTAAATAGTGGGATTTGAGAGTTCATGAGGTGAGGTGAGCTTTTCTGGGTGTTTAGTTTAATTAACAGAGGGGTTCACCGCCATGTGTAATACTTGCCTCTGAGATAATTAACTTACCCATATCTCTTTCTAGTTTGTGACAGCTTGCAGTCCATGGCTTCCCTGAATTTATTGGTCTGTATATTAACTCATAGTGTGAGCCACAATTGCAGCATGACTGGGCCATGCTATCCTCTGTTCCTCAACATGAATCCAAATTGCAAAGGACGTGGAGTTCATTTTTGAACTCCTTGTGATTAAGCTATTTGTTTGTTTCCAAAGGTAAGTACCCATAGGTCAAAGAGCCACTTAAAATGTTCATATTCTGATTAGGCCATTTTGTGAAGGTATGAAATTTTTACCAGTATACTTCTGACATTGACAGGTGTGCACTTAAACTTGCATTTATGTATTCTCCTCAGGTGAGACTGAGTAAGTCACATGAGATTTCCCAATCAGCCTACTCCACAATAGCAATGTCCAACAATGGACTAGGAGCAAATTACTGTAGATGCCGAAATCTGTACTGAAGACAAAAAAAAGTGCTGGACATCACAGCAGGTCAGGCAGCATCCATGGAAAGAGAACAAGCTAGCGTTTGAGGTCTAGATGACTCTTAGTCAGAGCTGTACATGGATGCTACCTGACCCACTGTGATCTCCAGCATTTTCTGTCTCTCAACAATGAACTAGTCAGTTTAACTGCTGTGCTAATCTTTCAAAAATGTTAAAACAGATTGTCCACCTCTTGCTCAAATTTAGAGATTAAATGTACAGTTTTGAAGATTTCAACATTTAAATCTGAGTTGGATATGGTTGCCTCAGCAGAACTGCCTTCACATTTTCTTCTCAGCTCAAGCTGTCTCAATTTAAATTCTGTCTCTTGCTCATACTTTATTGCAATTTTTTTTTCTTTTTTCCCTTTCTGCCCCTTCTCCCGGTCTTCTTTTTATTCCTGGAATTATTTTCTCATCTTTCCTGCTTAGAATTCTCTTTCTAATTTCTGCTGCTTCAAGTTCAGTTATCCTCAGTTTCTCATTGCAAACCACTGTGTAATTTCTATTTTCTGATTTCTTTTGGAACTGAAATCTACCTATTTTAATCACTTTTAATCATTCCATGGACAGGATATGTAATTTTTCATAACTTACTTCCTCCTAATCCTGTTAAAAGCATTAATATAAAACTTGGACATCTTTGCACTTAATTTTGGAAACTGAAGAAAACGTTTTCATTGTTGCTTTTTCTCTGAAACAGCTTTTGAAGAAATAATTTGTTTCCTCACCCCAATTCTTTCATTAGTCCATGGGTTCAGTACAGACCAAACCCTCAATTTTCTTACAACCTAGTGAGGACGGTCACATGTCCCCTTTTTTAAAAGCCTGACTTGATCAGTTGCAACAAGTACTTATTTTTGTAGCTTTTTGTGAAATTTTTCAACATATAGCTATGACAATTCAATTAAACATACTTAGATTAGATTAGATTCCCTACAGTGTGGAAACAGACCCTTTGGCCCAACCAGGTCACACCAAACCTCTGAAGAGTAACCCACCCAGGTCCATTTCCCTCTGACTAATGCACCTAACACTACGGGCAATTTAGCATGGCCAATTCACCTGACCTGCACATCTTTGGTCTGTGGGAGGAAACCGGAGCACCCGGAGGAAACCCACGCAGACACTGGGAGAATGTGCAAACTCCACACAGTCACCTGAGGCTGGAACCAAAACTGAGACCCTGTTGCTGTGAGGCAGCATTGCATTTAATCAAGGTTTTCTTGAATAAAAGAAAGTGAAGTTTTCCTAAAAATATGATAACATTTTACAACAAAGACGCAAACAAAATGTAGGGAAAGAGCTTACAAAGATGGTGGTGAGGTGGGGGTAGTGGTGGGTTGGTGGTGTTATCAGTACAGTTTAAAAGTTAAAGACAATTGCAGTTTACAGTTTTTTAAGCTTTGAGTTGCATGAAAAGTGAATTGAAACTCAATCCCAACTGTTTGGCTGTTGTCCTATTTCCTCAGGAGGATGAAGCTTGTAGATCCCTTTGATTGGAAGCTTTTCCAAGTGTTCTTTTTCACTGATGCTGGTTTGCTGAAATTCAGATTGAGAGAGGTGAAAAGAGGAACTTTCTATGACCTTGTTGTGATCAGTCCATGTTGCTTTCTCTCTCCTTGTTCTATCAAAGCAAATTAACTAAAATATGATTTGCTTATAAATTTCAAGGCTGGGCCCATTGTTTCTATCATAGAATCATAGAGATGTACAGCATGGGAACAGACCTGTAGTCCAACTCACCCATGCTGACCAGATATCCTAAAATAATCTAGTCCCATTTGCCAGCATTTGGCCCATGTTCCTCTAAACCCTTCCTATGCTTATACCGATACAGATGCCTTTTAAATATTGTAATTGTACCAGCCTCCACTATTCCAAAGTGGCCTCACCGGTCTCCTGTACAGCCACAACATGACTTCCAAACTCCTATACTCAATGCCCTGACCAATAAAGGCAATCATACAAAACACCTTCTTCACTATCCTATCTACTCCACTTTCAAGGACCTCTGCACCTGCACTCCAAGATCTCTTTGTTTAGCAACATTCCCCAGGACCTTACAATTAAGCATTGACCCATCTGATCAATGTCCCGTTGCATTCTGAGATAACCTTCTTTGCTGTCTACTACACCTCCAATTTTGGTGTTATCTGCAAACTTACTAACCATACCTCCTATGTTCATATCCAAATCATTTATATAAATGTTAAGAACAGTGGGCCCAACACCAATCTTTGTGGCACAACGCTAGTCATAGGCCTCCAGTCTGAAAAGCAACCCTCCACCACCACCCTCTGACTTCTACTTTCAAGCCAGTTCTGTATGCGAATGGCTAGTTTTCTTTGTGTTCCCTGTGATCTCACCTGGCTAACCAGTCTACCATGAGAAAACATATCAAACTGAACTTTCCAAAGGTAACCTTTTATCGCCAATATGTGAGTTATCATGCAAGTTTCTTAACACTTCATTGAGTTTCAGTAGTTATTGAGTGAAATAGTAATTTAGATTAGATTCCCTACAGTCTGGAAACAGGCCATATGGCCGAACAAGTCCACACCAATCCTCCGAAGAGTAGTACATCCAGACCCATTCCCCGACCCTATATTTACCCCTGACTAATGCACCTAACACTATGGGCAATTTAGAATGGCCAATTCACCTGACCTGCACATCTTTGGATTGTGTGAGGAATCCGAAGCATCTGGAGGAAACCCACACAGATACAGGGAGAATGTGCAAACTCCACACAGACAGTTGCCCGAGGCAGGAATCAAACCCGGGTTCCTAGCACTGTAAGGCAGCAATGCTAACCACTGATCCACCATGCTGCCTGTGGTGGTGGATTTTATGTATATGATGTGGATTGCTTGAGCTTGTTTGATGATTACTGCAATGCGCATTTAAAAGCCACAAAAAATCTCAGGGATGCAAGTTTTATATAATTAAAGTTGGATATTGATAGTCCATTTTTACCATGATCATCATACATGGTTCATAACTGAAGATGAATTAATTTAGATTCTTATTTCATGTCGAGAACCACAATGTTATATTTTTGAGTAAGAGCCTCTTTATTTCTTTACCTTTATGAGTAACACAGCAGTGTAAATACTTGGTCCTCTGCAGGCCTTGACATAACTAAGGCATACAAACAGAGTTTGTTCATGCAGAGCAAAACAGCAGACTTCATTGGCACCACATCTACAAATATTCACTCACTCCACCACCGATTCTCAGTGACACTAGAGAGTATTATCTACAAGATACACTGCAGAAATTCACCAAGGCTCCTTAAACAGCACATGCTAAACTCACCAATCACTGCCATCAAGAAAGAGAAGGTCAGCAGATATATGAGAACATCATCACTTGAAAATTCCTCTCCAAGCTGTGCACTATCCTTACTTAGAAATAAAACACTATTCCTTCCATGTCACTGGGTCAAAATCCTGGAATTCCCTCCCTAATGGCCTTGTGGGTCTCACTACCTCAAATGGAGAACAGTGGTTCCAGAAGGCAGCTCGGCTTCTAAGGGTAATTAGGGATAGACACTTAATGGTGGCCAAGTCAGCAATGCAGACTTTCTATGTGTATAAGAAAAAAAAGTTTCAAAAGTGGTGTTGAGTTTATATCACTAATACACTTGATATAGCACTTATAAATCGGGTGAGTTGCAAATCAGCATGTATTTCTGGATGATTTGTATCACATCACTATTTGCATTGCAAACAAACCTGACCTTGTAATCAACCTCCCTGCGGAATTATAGAATTGTTAGAAACCATTCAACCCATAATGTTTGTGCTATATATCCTAAGGAAGAATCTACATATTTTCACTCCCCTGCACTCTCCGCTTGTCCGTATATATTACTCCTCCTCAACTGCTTCGCATATTAAGAAAATGTATAAGAATCTATGGCACGGAAAGAAGCCTTTGTCTATCTGAACTGGCCAAAAAATTAGCAATCTCATCTAGTTAAAGAGTGTGGTGATGAGAGTTTACAGGCATTTTGTTCTTGATTGAGTGAAGGGTATGGCTGTTAAGATTAAGGAACAATGGATGAATAAAGACATTGAAATCCTAGTCAAGAATAAGAGAGTCTTATTTTAGGTATAGTCAACTTGGTTCAATTGAATCTCTTAATCAACATAAAGAGTGTCGGGGCATTCTTAAGAGAGAAATCAGGAAGGCAAACAGAGGATATATGAGAGCACTGGCAGATAAGGTTAAGGATAATCCAAAGAGATTCTACAAAAACATTAAGAACAAGAGGGTAACTAGAGAGAGGGTAGGGCCTTTTAAAGTTCAAGGAGGTCATCGTTGTGTTGAACCCCAGGAAATGGGAGAGATACTAAATTAATATTTCACATCAGTTCTTACTGTGGAGAAAGAAATGGAGTCTTGAAAATGGAGAGAAATAAACTTTGATGTTTTGAAAACGGTTCACAATACAGAACAGGAACTTTAGGAGGTCTTAGAGAATAAAAAGGTAGACAAATCCCTGGGACCTGATTTAATCTATCCCAGAATGTTTTGTGAAGTAAAAGACAAAATTACGTGACCCCGTGCAGAAATATTTGCAATATCCAAAACTACAGGTGAGGTACCTGATGACTGGAGGGCAGCTAATGTTGTACCTTTATTTAAAAAAGGTTGTACGGAGAAACCAGGGAACTACAGATCTATGATTGTGGGGAATTGTTGGAGTTGATTATAAAAGATAGGATTTATGAACATTTAGAGAAGTAAAAATTGATTAAGGATAGTCAGCATGGTTTTGTGTGAAGCTTGTTTGAGTTTTTTGAGGAATTTGCCAAATAGATTAATGATGGCGGAGCAGTTGACATTGTTTATTTGGATTTTAGTAAAGTCTTTGACAAGGTTCCGTACAATAGACTGATTAGTAAAGTTAGGTCACATGGGATTTAGGGTGAGCTTGCCAATCGATTACATAATGGCTCAATGGCAGGAGACAGAGAGTAGTGGTGGAGGGTTGTTTTTTGGACTGGAGGCCTATCATCAGAGGTGTTCCACAGGGATTGGTCTGGATCCTTTTTTGTTTGCCATTTATATAAATGATTTGGATGAGAATATAGAAGGCATAATTTGTAAGTTTGTGGATGACAAACTTGGTAGTATAATGCACAGTGAAGAAGGTTTTCTAAGATTACAAAGGGATCTTGATCAACTGGGTCAATGGTTGAGAAATGGCAGATGGAGTTCAATCTGGATAAATGCGAGGTATTGTATTTTTGTACAAGAAACAGGATATGGCTTATACAGTTAATGCTAAGGCCTTGGGTAGTGGTGTAGAACAGAGGGATCTAGGGGTGCAGGTACATACTTCTTTGAAGTTTGTGTCACGTAAAGGTAGGGTGGTTTAAATGGCGTTTGGCACACTTGCCTTCATTGCTCAGTCCTTTGAGTATAGGAGTTGGGAAGTCATGTTGAGGTTGTATAGGACATTGGTGAGGCCTCTTTTCGAATACTGTATTCAGTCTGGTCGCCTGGTTACAGGAAATACCCTGGAGAGGGTCCAGACGAAGTTTACTCTGGTGTTGCTGGGTATGGAAGGTTTGAGTTATAAAGAAAGGCTGGAGAGGATAGGACTTTGTTTCATTGGAGCGTAGGAGGTTGAGAGGCAATCTGATAGAAGTTTATAAAATAAGGAGAGGTATAGATTGACTTAATGGTAGTTATTTTTTCCCTGGGATAGGGGATTTCAAGACTGGGGAACACATTTTTAAGGTGAAAGAAGAGAGATTTTAAAAAGACGTAAGTGGTAATTTTTTTTATCTAGAGGGTGGTTCGCATGTGGAATGAATTTCCTGAGAAAGTGGTAGATGCAGGTACAATTACAACATTTATAAGACATTTGGATAGATACATGAATAAGAAAGGTTTGAAGGAATATGGGCATGGGGCAGGCAGGTGGGACTAGTTTAGTTTGGGATAATGTTCGGCATGGTCTGGTTGGACTGAAGGGTCTGTTTTCGTGCTGTGTGAGTCTATGACTATGACTCCAGTTCTATTTTCCAGCACTTGGTCTGTTTCCTTGAAGGTTATCAGATGCCTATGGAAACCCTTTTTATCTTAATTGAGACTTCTGCCTCTGCTACCTCCTGAATGAGAAATATTTCCTTATCTCCCCTCAGACTTGTCAACTTCTTTGAATCTAATCCCACCAGTCACTGACTTCTCTGCTAAGGGATGAGATCCTCAATTGGACCCCTTGAAGCATTGTATATTCAGTCAAATCTCCTTACAGCCTCCTCTGTTCCAAGGACAACAATACTACCTTACCTAATTTTACCTCATAACCACAATATTGCAGTCCTGGCAACATGACCATAAATCTCCTGTATGATCTCTAATGCTATTACATTCTTCTGTGACCAGAACTGCATCCAACATTCACTTATCTGGCCGAAATAATATTTTATAGAGGTTAATATAACCCTGCTCTTACGTTCTCTGCCTTGGCTAGTAAAAGAAAATACTCAAATGACTTCTTAAACAAACTTATCTCGCTACTTTCAGGGTCTCTGGACAATTAATCCAAGACATCTCAATTGTTTTCTCCTTCTCCTATTAAATGCATATCCCTTTGTCTTTCTTGGCCTCCCCAAATGCATCACTTCACACTTCTTCAGGTTGAATTCCATTTGCCACTTCTCTGCTTACCTGACCAGTCCCTTGACATTTTTTTCTATGTAGTCTACAGCTATCCTCCTCACTGTCGAGCACGTAGCCACTTTTTATATTGACTGCAAACTTCCTGATAATGCCTCCTAGATTTAAATCCACGTCACTGATATATACCATTAAAAGCAGGAAGCAGCACCTAACGCCACTGATAACAGCTTTCCAATGACAGAAACATTCAACAACTTTTGCCCTTTGTTTCCTGCCACTGAACCAATTTACTATACAACTTTCTAAACTCTCCTGGTTCCAATGGATATTTTTTAACTAGTTTATCATATGGGACCTTATTAAAAGCCCAAGAGTATCAAGAAATTGCTGCATTTGAGCAGCAGAAGCAAATTAATCTCACCACAGTACGTTAGGTCTGCTATTTCATGATGTAAGTGCCTTGTTAATGTTTCCAACAGCCTTTCACTTTGAGACCAGTTATCACTTAAACACGATTGTTTTGCACATGCCGCATGAAGCATGCAAGCATATTAAACTTGGGAACTTATGAAAGAAAATTAAAACCTCACAGAGATTTTTAAAATGTGTTTGGAAATACAAATAAATGACAGACCTGAAAGAAAACAAAGGCAGCATAGATTGCAAAATGTTTTACTGGATGTAAATGTCACTGACTGAGAATATGATGGCTATTAGATATAATAACCTGGACCCACACAAGGCCAAATGGGAAGGTAAACTTGAAAGAAAAACAAAACATTCTGATGAAACTGAACAAGTCTGGCAGCAGTTGTGGAGAGAGGAAAAGTTAACATTTCAAGTCCAATATGACTGTTCTTCAAAGTTTTGGAGTTTCTCTAGCACTTTGTTTTTATTTCCTATCTCTAGCGTTCACAATATTTTGCTTTTTTGAAGGTAAATCTGAAATTGCAGTGAGGCAAAACATAATCCTAAACTAACCAGCACAGTGTACCTGTTTTTAAAGTTAACGCATTCATATATAAAATATATGAACAGGAACCAGATTACTTTATCGAATAGTTGAGACAGCTGCTGGAAGAAGGAAGTAGCACAAGCTGCGTAAGCTACTGCTGGATGTAGTGACTGTCTGTGTGGGATACAGATCCACACACAATCTTAACCGTGTCATTGGTTATTGCAGATTGATCATAGTAATTTCTATGAAGCAAAAATAAAGAACAAAGAAAATTACAGCACAGGAACAGGCCCTTCGGCCCTCCAAGCCTGCGCTGATCCAGATCCTCTATCTAAACCTGTCACCTATTTTCCAAGGATCTGTATCCCTCTGCTCCCTGCCCATTCATGTATCTGTCTAAATACATCTTAAATGATGTTATCATGCCCGCCTCTACCACCTCTGCTGGCAACGTGATCCAGGCACCACCACCCTCTGTGTAAAGAACTTAAACCTTTCCGTGCTACCTGGACTACACCTCCTCCCATCCTGCCCCCTGTAAAAACGCCATACCTGGACTACACCTCCTCCCATCCTGCCCCCTGTAAAAACGCCATCCCATTCTCCCAATTCCTTCATCTCCGCCGCATCTGCTCCCAGGAGGACCAGTTCAAAATACGTACAACACAGATGGCCTCCTTCTTCAAGGACCGCAATTTCCCCCCCGACGTGGTCGACGGTGCCCTCCACCGCATCTCCTCCACTTCCCGCTCCTCCGCCCTTCAGCCCCGCCCCTCCAACCGCCACCAGGACAGAACCCCACTGGTCCTCACCTACCACCCCACCAATCTCCATGTACAGCGCATCATCCGCCGTCACTTCCGCCACCTCCAAACAGACCCCAGCACCAAGGATATATTTCCCTCCCCTCCCCTATCAGCTTTCCGTAGAGACCACTCCCTCCGCGACTCCCTTGTCAGATCCACACCCCCCACCGACCCAACCACCACTCCCGGCACCTTCCCTTGCAACCGCAGGAGGTGCAACACGTGCGCCCACACCTCCCCCCTCACTTCTCTCCAAGGCCCCAAGGGAAACTTCCATATCCGCCACAGATTCACCTGCACCTCCACCCACATCATCTACTGCATCCGCTGCAGCCGGTGTGGCCTCCTCTATATTGGGGAGACAGGCCGCCTACTTGCGGAGCGATTCAGAGAGCACCTCTGGGCCACCCGGACGAACCAACCCAACCAACCTGTGGCACAGCATTTCAACTCCCCCTCCCACTCCACCGAGGATATGCAGGTCATTGGACTCATCCACCGCCAAACCACAACAACCCAACGGTCGGAGGAGGAGCGTCTTATCTTCCGACTGGGAACCCTCCAACCGCAGGGGATGAACTTGGACTTCACCAGTTTCTTCATCCCCCCTCCCCCCACCTTGTCTCAGCCGGATCCTTCCAGCCCGGCACCGCCTTCCTGACCTGCAGTCTTCTTCTTGACCTCTCCGCCTCCATCCTACTCCGACCTATCACCCTCACCTTGACCTCTTTCCACCTATCACATTTCCAACTCCCCTCCTCCAAGTCCCTCCTCCCTACCTTTTATCTTCTCCTGCTGAACACTCTCTGCTCATTCCTGAAGAAGGGCCTGTGCCCGAAACGTCGAATCTCCTGTTCCCTGGATGCTGCCTGACCTGCTGTGCTGTTCCAGCAATAAAGTTTCAACAATGATGCTTATATCCCATGGATGAACATTAAAAATAATAGCCAGTCAACTATAGATGCTATATGATGGAAATCTAAACAAGCATGTAGCCCAGTCTATTAGGGCTCTTGGAGCACTCTGATGGTGTCCCTACCTCTGAGCTTGAAGCCTTGAGTTCAACTTCCAGCCAGACCAGAAGTGTCAAAACATGTCTGAACATTGATTAGAAAAAAATCTATAACCCAGACTGTCACTGGTATTTTTCAATTTCATATTTGTATACATAGTTTTTAATAATGGATCTATCTCAGTAAACACCTGAATCTCTGTGGTCCATGTTATCTGGGCAAACTGATAGAAAACCACATCACATCATGGTAGTAGCAAGTGAATACTAGACGATGGTGACAGTCGGTGAGCATGAAAGACGAGTAGCAGTAGGTTGGTACTGAAAAGTGAACGAAAATAACAACAGAGGCAATTGTGAGCACTTACTTTCTTAAGATTAGCCCGTTTTACATCCAGCTTCAACTTGATGTTCAGATCTGATAACCAAAACTGAAGGCTACAGATATACCAAAACAAAGAAAGCAGAACAGAGGAAGAGTTGTGAATGCTCTCTCTCTAAGAGGCCACAGTGTGACCATTTTTTTCTCATAGGCAGTAATGAGTGTGCCAAGTCAGTTCTAATTCAGAGAAATTAATCCAGAATGAAATACCATTTAAAATGTGACAGAGAAAAAAATAAGTCTTTTGTAATTAAGGCTTTTTTTTCACAGTCCATTTATTCTGTCATTTTGTTTTTTTTGGAAAATGTGCAAACACAGGAACAATATTACTTTTTGGTGTGCATGCCACATATAGAGACTGCCAGTTATTTCCTATAGTGAAAGAAAGCAGTTAATTTGAAACAGTAACAAGGAGAGAAATGAAAAAGAGTGAAGCCTACAAAAAAAGAGACCCATTAAGTTATAGTACAGACCATTTGTATACTGGTATTTCTAAACAGCATGAAGCAACCTAATAAGGATGGAAAGCAAACATCTGTATAAAGATAATGTACTAAAGGGCACCTGTATGTGTGTTTACCTGGGTTGGGGGAGTCCAGAACTTGAGGGCATAGGTTTAGGGTGAGAGAGGAAAGATATAAAAGAGACCTAAGGGCAACCTTTTCACACAGAGGGTGTTACGTGTATGGAATGAGCTGCACAGGAAGTAGTGAAGGCTAGTACGATTGCAACATTTAAAAGGCATATAGATGGGTATATGAAAAGGAAGGGTTTGGAGAGATATGGGCCGGGTGCTGGCAGGCAGGACTAGATTGGGTTGGGATATCTGGTCAGCATGGACGAGTTGGACCAAAGGGTCTGTTTCTGTGCTGTACATCTCTATCACTCTATGACTGCCAGGATATATTTGTTATTCTTCAAAGAGAGAAAAGGTGCTGTTGTATGATTGCACAGATGTTAGAAAGGCACTGTAACTTTAAGACATCTAGGTGACATAACAACATGTGACACCCTAGAAAAAGAGTGTCTTACTCTCTCTAATGTAGCAAGCAGACAGTCAGTTAGCAGTTAATTGGATGAACAGCCAGTCTGTTAGTCAACCAGTCAACTATGTGTATAATGTAATAATAATATAAGTAGCTGTATATTGTAGCCTCAGCTGTAGACTGAGGATTCTTGTGGCACTGTGGTAGTGCCTCTATCTCAGAAGACCCAGGTTCAGGTCCCACCTACTTGAAAGGTGTGCCATAACATGTTTGAGCAGGTTGATTAAAATATCTATAACCCAGACTGTAAATGCAAGTGTGAGATGTTATACTAATGTACACAGTTGTTATTAAACTTCCAGACAGCTGCCTCAACAAGAACCCAAATCTCTGCAGTGCTTGTTTCATGGCATGACATAAAAAAAACTCACATCACAAAGGAAGAACTGGTAGTTAAGACATTAACTGGAGTCCAACTTCAGGTTTTGACTTGGTTGAGTACATTCACCCAGTGGCTAAATTCACTGAGGCCAAAACTGAGAAATATTTTGTCTTGTTTGAGGAAGTTGGTGTAAAGTTAAATTGCAAAAGCACACACAGTCTCTTACATTGCAGAGTGTTTTGATTGGAAAAACATTGGAAGTTTATTTAGACTTTCAGAAGAGCAATCTTCAGGTTATGAAATCATAGAAACTGATATTTAATGTTGATAAGCTTGTCAGGATGATGTTTGAATAACATTGGATTTAACGTTGGATTTGAGTTTAAAGGTGCAGCATATTGTTTGTGTAATGTTTAATGAGACAGTAGGGAATTTTTTTTTTAAATTATCCAAATATTTGGCACAACATAATTACATTGTTAACCAGGTTATTTCTTTTGGAAGGATCGTTTCTCAATTGAACCCTGAAATTTAAATAAGCACTAATATATCATCAACAATGCGTTAAATTAAGTGATTTTCATTTCATATCTAAAATAATAGCTTAAATCTTAAACAACTCTTATTGCTTTGAGGTTTTCATGATGTGGCCCTATTAATTGGTACACTTTTGATAATGTCATTTATTTTTAATTGTTTACTTTTTATCTCTAGATCAGTAAAGATCCAATATTTGTACCGGGTGTTTGGGGACCCTATTACTCAGCTATGGTACCTGGCCTTTGGCTAAATGAAGGTGGACAGAGCGCTACAGGGAAATTGGTGAGGAAGGACCAAATTATTATGATCAGTAGGTCTGGTGAGAAAATGTCAAATTCTTTATTTTGGGAAACTACCAAGGGTGCTTTATGTTGTATTTATCATGTGGAACTGTTTTCACTGGAAATTACATTCCAGGGCAGAATCAAGAAACAGTTCATGAGGTTGGAATTACTACGCATGCTCAACTTTGAGAACAGCATGTTCTCCATTACTTGTGATTTTTATTACTTTTTCCTTTGGTGGAAAGTGTGGAAGAAATCAATACAGAAAATAACAGGAAAATAAACCACAGAATTCGGCAAAATTCTAATTGATAGGGCAATTTGGAAAATTTAACCTTTTAATCTTTTGGAACATTTTTGTATAAGATAGGAAAACATTGGCTTCGTTTTTGATAGTGCTCTTGTCTATCTACATGCAGTTAATTTGATAAATGATCCAAACAAAATGAATACAACATTATCCATATCACAGCTTTTACATTTGCCTTTTCAATAATATTTTAATTGCAATGCATATCTTACCGCATGTACAAACCTAGGAGATTTGGCTTGCAACACGTTAATTCATATTTGAAGTAATTGTTTGAAATATTTAGCTGAGTTTATATATATATTGTATGACAATTAGATTTAAAAAGGGTTAAACAAAAGCTTGCATTTTAATTAATTTGAAATATTGCTACTTTAGCTGCTCAACCAGTGGTGGCCATGTTTTTAGTTGCCTGGGCTTGTGCTCTGGAACATTTGTCAATTACCTTTGTACCATTCTTTTCCTTTAAGACATTTTTATAAACCGTGTGTGGCTCACAGTCAAATTTAATTTGATAATGCTTTCTTGGGTTGTATTACCACATTCAAAAAATCAAATGTAGCAACCATTTTAGTAGAATAAAGCCACATAAATATTGTTGAAAAGTATGGCCTGGGAAAACACCTCAGGAATGATGAAGGGCTTATGCCCAAAACACCAATTCACCTGCTCCTGCCTGACTTGCTGTGCCACACCTTTCTACTCTGATCTCCAGTACCTGCATTCCTCACTTTCATATAAACATTGAATGAGAAGGAATGTTGGCCAAGATAATTCTCCAACTTCCAAATAACATCAAGTGATCTTTAAAGTCCACTAAATTAATTAGCAGAACTGTAGTTTAATTTCTCATCTAAAGAAAGTATCTTTGACGGTCCAGCATTCCATATTGGTCTTGAGCTCATGACCTTCTGATTTAGGGATGGTATTATCATGCCAATATCATATTCACATTTTATGTTAATCGATGAAGCAATATTGTCAAGAAACTGAAAAAATTCTCTGCCATTTTTTCATCTAAACCAGCAAGTAAGACCATGGATGGAATCTCCACAGTTCCTATATGACATGGCTCAGTATCTCACCTGTTATGGCCCAATCTTGTATCACTAGTTAGCAGTTTCCAACTCATCCATCTGCTACACAGAAACTTGATGCCAAGAATTATCAAGATGAAAACCTGAGCAGGTACCAAGCATCTCCAGCTTGCTTCTTGTTCCTGCAGATCTCTATCTTGGGCAGCAACATCACAGGGCACATTCAAGGAGCCAGCAGCTGCCTGCACTTTGAAGCACACCAGCACCTATCAATGCAATTCTGCTGCAATAAAACTTTGTACACAGGAATAGGCATCCAACTCACATATTTGAGCAGACTGCATCTCACGGCTGCTCCTACACTCTCCTAGCTTGCACTCACTATGCGCTTACCTGGATGCTCACAGCATTCCTGCTTTGTGTTATCTCATCTTGTCTTTTGTGCTTTGCCTCTTCAGACAGACTTTGGAAACTCAGTGTTCCTGACTTGTACTTTAACCAAATGCATGTGCATTACTCAAAGGCATGTTTCACAACATGGTGCATTGACCAAATGTCCATTTGTTTCCATTTCTCAAAGTTGAAATGGACTGTAAAGAGAGCATGGCTGTCAGTCAGGGGATTCTAGTACAGTCAGACAAAAGCAGCATCTGCTCACAGTTCAAGGGCTTAGGCATGTCAGTTGTCTGCTTTGGATTGATCATATTCAGTAGCATTGTCTCACTACAGTTCGGGGAGTGAGTTGGTGTCAGTTTGGCATATCTAGTGCATTCGTGTCAGATATATTTTTAATGGACCAAAACGCAGGTTCACCTTCTGAGCGACAGGCGACCCTCAAGGAGTAATTGCCTTCGTCATGCACTTGCAGAATGCTGGTTAAAGTCTTTTGTAATCATATCGTTGCTCATGTGAAATGTATGCAGTATACAACTGTGTGGGGTGCAAATGTTGGTCACAAACAATCTTTTCAAAGTGATAAGAGGCTGCAAGGAAAAGGAATGAATGTGCTTGTGGCACTTGCAATGTCATACTGTATCTTTGCGACATGACTCATGGTACTTTCACCAGAATAAGATCCAATGTCAAAGTTCTATGAAGAGTCTTTCCATGGCCCTCTTTATCAGAGTGCTCCATGTCCCACTGTATGGAACAGTACGCGATGCATCTTCTGTGAATGATGAAAATGCTGAATGCTCTCATTGCTAAGGACCTGTTCTGTTCCTTATGTTCCCCACACAAGTTCATTGCAAGCTTGACTGAGGGCTCAGCCACAGGAAGTGTTATCAGATGGGATGCTGCGATGTAACAAAGGTGCAGAGAAATGGAAGTGGAACTGCTGTGCCAGCAAGCCCAGGACCAGCATCAAATTGCAGCGGATGCCAAGAAGCATCCATATGAAGTGTTTGCAGCTGAATGTCCCCTCAGATTGCACAGAAGGTACTAGAGGACCAGTGATTGTCCTTGATGCCATTTTCTTCAGATGAGTGAGGCACAGACTGAGGATATACCAGGACGCTGTCCCAGTGGTTGTCAAAGTGGCAACTGTGTTGAACTTTTATGTGACTGGTTCCTTTCAAATTGACACTGGGGATCTGTTTGTGGGATCTCTTAATTATCCACCAGATCGGTATTAAAGCTGTCACTGATCCCATTTGTTCCAGATCACATTGCTTCACTCATTTTCTCATTGGGGGTGAGGGTGGAGGTGGTGTCAGTGCTGCAGTCCGAGCTATTGAATTCAGAGGCATCGCTGACGTCCCCCAGGTGCAGCAACTCATAGACTGTACACACGTTAAGTTGACAGGACCATTTCATAATCTAGGTGAGTTCATCAATAGAAAAGATTTCCATTCCATCAAAGTGCCTTACAAGGATGATTACTGGGAAGCAAAGGCTACCCTCTGTGATCATTGCTGATCACTCTGTTCTGCAATCCCCTACTGAGACATAGCATTGATAAAATGCTGCCCATTCTTCAACCAGTGTCATCATGGAGCAGACCAGAGGTCACTTGAAGATGAGGTTCTGCTGTTTGGATTGGTCAGTGCGGGCCTTGCAGTACATACTGAACAGAGTATGTTGAACAATTTAAGCTGTGCTCTGCATGACTGGAGTAGGCAAAAAGAGGATGTGACAGATGCTGAAGAGCTAGGGTAGCAGGATCAGTCTTCCAAGGAGGAAAAATCAGGATGTAGAAAATCAGAAACATAAAAAGTAGGAGCAAGGAGTAGGTCATTTGACCCTTTGAGTCTGCTACACCATTCAGTATGTTCATGACTGATTATCCAACTCAGTAGCTGTTCTCACTTTCTCCCCATACCCTTTAATTCCTTTAGTCCAAAGAACTATATTAACTCCTTCTTGAAAATATTCAACATTTGGCCTCAACTTATTTCTATGGTAAAGAATTCCACAGGAATTGAGCAGGAGGAGCATCACCTTCTGCATGACAGAGCTTTGGAGCATCAGACACTTCAAGCGCGACTGGATTTTAGATTAGAGTAGATTACATACAGCGTGGAAACAGGCCCTTCGGCCCAACAAGTCCACACTGACCCTCCGTAGAGCAACCCACGCAGAACCATTACCCCTGACTAATGCACCTAACACTACGGGCAATTTAGCATGGCCAGTTCACCTAATCTGCACATCTTTGGCCTGTGGGAAGAAACCAGAGCACCCAGAGAAAACCCACACAGACACAGGGAGAATGTGCAAACTCCACACAGACACAAAGAATGCTGGAGAAATTTAACAGGTCAAGCCAGCATCTATGGAGAGAGAAACAGAGTGAATACTTTGAGTCTGGTATGACTCTTCATCAGATTTAATTGACACCCGGTTTCAGTGGCTGAGAGTTGGGTGCAGTGATCACTCATTGACTGTAAAATTGTTGGAGCTCGACAAGAAAGCAGTTTGTTTCTGTTATGAGAGACAAATGCAGCTTCTGTTTATTTGATTTCTGTACATTCTTAACGTTAGTGAATTAAGGTGAATATTTTGAACTGTTTGAAGGTTTTATGTGACAGTCCCACATTGGACAATGAGGAGATACTAGCTGACAGTAGCCATTTACTTTGAGGACTGTAAGTTGAGCTAAAGACAGTAAGCTGTGTGGTCTGGTGCTAAAACAGCAATTGGGGAGGAATATGCAAGGAAGTGTGAGCTGTGCCACCTATGTGCCATGAAAGGCATTGTTTTGTTACTGCTTTGTCAATATGTTGACAGTGAAAGGCATCTCTGCCAAGAAAACTAAGGGGAAAGTGGAATTGGGGGAGGACACAAAGTTGGCCACTGTCACGGGAAGGAGCTTCATCGAGTATTCTTCGGGACTGCTGGCTTGGGTTAAGGAGGTTGACAGTTGTGAGGGGAGCAGCAGAATATGCAAGGGGTTTGGCATATGGTAAAACATAGATGGGAGGGAGGTTCATCTATGCTTGGGTGCAACTGGCTTTAAGGGAGGCAGTAGTAAATGACTATAATTGCCGTAGCTCCTATGCCAGGGCTGGGTGTGAATGTTGGGCAGGTACAGTCTAATTTAGATTGGTTGGGTGGGTACCTGGGGAGGTATGAAGCATACTGGTTTACAGGAAGATCTACTAGGAGGGGGATTTAGTTGTTTGGTGGCTTATCGACATGTTGAAGTGGACGCTACAGGCCAATGGCTAGGGAGTGCTTCCTGTGCTGTGAGATTCCTGACCTTGGCCATCCTAATGCATTTTCTCCTTGTTTGTTATGCACCTCTGTGCTCCAGACATTGTTGACCAACTCATTCACACCAACACCTCTGGACACAGAGGCCACAAAAAAATTGAATTGTTATAGGACGATGGCCAAAAGTGTCAGCAGCCCTCATTGCCCTGGAAATGCCTTGTAAGGCTTGCTTCCAGATAATGCAGCAGGTTCTCAGCGCTGACATCTAGAGCATCATCTGTGGCCATGAAGTGATGTCTCACACTGTAACAATGTAAGGATCATTTTGCTTATTGCAAATTCACCTTGTGAATTTCCAAGCATCTGAGGAAGGTAGGCTGGGTGGAAGAGAAAGGCCCAAACACTCAGGAGTTTCCTGATTGGAGATTTCTGCAGGGACTGCGTGTTGTTCCTCCTCCAGCCAGGTGCATCCTGGCCGCTGTGCTGTTTCCCTGTGAAGAAAGGAAACCTGAGTGTGTGCCAGATTCCCAATGGTCCTGTTGCCATGCCTGCTCTCCTGAGGACCAATGGTTGAGCCGATGAAGTGCAGGTGTGTGTGCCTCTCCAACAGCCTCAAGGCTGCTGGACCTGGCTCTCCATAGCAAGTGCCAACCTGACCATGGATGCAGCCAGACATTCGTATGTGTGGTTGCGTCTGGCCTGACATTTCTCCAAATGTGTCAGTATCTGAGTTGGTGAGGAATGCTGGTGGAAACCTTGCTGATGCTTCCTCTGAGGCCTTGGTACTGTCATCCTCAGAGGTTGAGGAAATGGCTTCTGAGAGAGCCGGGCATTACACTGAAGAGATAAGGCATCAATACCTGCAACACATAAGAGAGAGACAGTGCACAGCCAATTCTTAGAATATAGTGTGCAATGAATGCAAGTTAGATAGTGTGCAAGGTTAATGTGAGTGTTGCTATGGAATGAATAGTGCTACTTAGCCGGCTGAACATGGATGTTTTGGGACCACTGCAGGAGCAATGCTGGGCTGCTCCTGTGAGGGCCAGAATTTGCTCCTTGTCAGGGTGAGGATCTAATGCCCAGCAACCTACACAAATATGGGCTCTCTCTGCACTGTTGTGAGTGTCTTTACCTAAAATGAGAGAACGAGAGGGACTGAGTGAGGTGAAAGTGGGTGTCATGACTGTTAGTCCTGATGCAAATGTGCAAAGGAGGGGGAGGGCAGAGGGGTGGTTGATTGTGGGTGAGGGAAAATGTTGCAGGCAATAGTGAGAGTGGCAGAGCATGAGACTTGGTGGGAGGTGAGTGCAGTAGCGGGAATAGAATGCGTGTGAGAAAGCAGAGAGAACAGTGCTGACTTACTCTGTCACAGTGGAGAAGATCATTCAGTTCCTTTGGATCCACCCACCTGGATGGTGATTCAGATCACTGTGCCAGGGTCAGATGTTGGGGCGCCTTATAGCAGTCCTCATTACCACCTCAACCAGGACCTTCAGGTCTCTGTTAGAAAATAGCAGTTCCATCTTTACTTCCTCCAATTTCTTCAAGTTCTGACTGTGACTAAACAGGGCAGCTTTGGAATGCCAGTGCTTGTCTGGGTACACAGTGACATTTTAAAGATGGCGTGGCTACAAGCGATGTCAGGTTTTAGTAGATATCTGCTGAGTGAGAAGTTGTTCTGGGAATGCCTCATGGTCGGATAAAGCTGGAATTGGACTCTAAAGAGATGAGATATGTAGTTATATGGCAAGTTTGGTAAGATAAGGCAAGAAAACCCGCTTAGAGCTGTGGTGGAAATTCTTCCAAAAAGTATGATGCAACTCAGGCTGAGCCAAAAATAATATAAAATTCAGCCTAAAATTACAAATCATTTCTGAAGCAATGTTGTTGTTGACTATCATTATTACCACAACTAAAACAAATGAACGCATAGCTCAGCTATTTTAGTAAATTCCTTGAAATTCAAGTCCAATATGTTCATTTTGCATCACCCACGCTTCATTATTACTCTGATTTGAAAAGAAAATGGCATTGTCAGTTCCATGTTGTATTCAATTTTTATTTATTTATTTTAAATAAATTGTTGGAAGGTTCTTTGTTTTCTCCATTTATTTTTCAGAAAGATTCTGATTTGTTCTAAATATGTTAAAATTTGAATCCATTCCTTTTAAGCAAATTTTAGATATTATTACAAGTAACATAGAATTCTCCATCCATTGCCAAGTCTTTATTTCGGGTACCATCCAATCATTTTCTACTGAAACAAAAATTAATGTAAGATTGACGCTTTGGAAGTGTGTATAAATATTTTAACTATACAAACGTCTCTTATGCTGAATACTAAGCCTTGGTACAATGTGATTCTTTGTTTTAGATAGACCATGTCATTAATGGCCATGCTGCATTCGCAGAACTGGAGTCCAAAGCCAAAGCTAGGTCTGTCTGTTTCTATTACTTTGGAGGTGACTTAATCAGTGCTCAGCCCTGCTTCATTGGTAAAGATGCCTGTTTGACTGATAATATGACATGGATAATTAAACGCTTTTCTGCTTTTCTGGAAATGGAAATTATTGAAATTAATTTAACTTTTCTTCAAAGTAGAAGTTGTTTTGTTTGAATGGTGTTTACCGTACATGGGCATGTTTCTCTGAAGCAGACTTTCTTCTTCGTAATTAAGATTGTTTATCTGCACATCAAGAGTTGATTCTGAAGTTAACACAATTTCTGTCTATTTTCTAAACTTAATGTATGAAAAAGTTATCCACAGTTATGGTTATCATGTATTATAATGCAGGCCCATTCAAAGAAATTAATTGATCAGGCAAATTAATCACATTACACAAAGCCCAGAAATTACTGTTGGCAGAATTAATGAACAAATATTAAATGTTTTCATATGACATTCCCCTCTGTGTAGGAAAATATTATCTGACATATTAAGTGTTTGTTCACTGATATTCGCAACAATATTTCTAGCCTGAATGTATGCATATTAAAATGATTGAAATGCATATTAAAGGGATGTGTTTTGAATGTGTTATAAATCAGGAAATTAATTTTTATATTTTCCAATATGAACTCCCACTGGGTGAGGCTTCTTGTCAGGAAAGTGCTTTCCTACAATGGAACCTTAGTATCCAAATTAATAATGAATAGGCTGAGATCATGCTATTGCAAAATTAACACATAAGCATGTTTTGACCTACATCTGCAACTCTTTCAACATCCTCCACCACTTTTAACAATTTCCATTCTCCTGGACCTAAATGTTTACGTCTCACCATGGTTGTTCAGTTATTCTACACCTATATTCCCCTTCAGGACGGCCTGTAGGCCTCCTGCTTCTTGAACAGAGGCCCAACCAGTCTCCCTCCACCACCATCCTCTCCTGCCTGGCTGAGTTCATTTTTACAAAAAACGTTTTCTTTGAGTCTTCCCAGTTCCTCAAAATAACTGTTTCCATAGCAACACGTTTTTTATGGGTCCTGGCTGTGCCTTTTGTGAGACATTTAGAGTTTTTTTTTATTCCAGTCCCTCTCAGTTCCTTTACCTCGATTTTATGTCTGTTGCATTGATGATTTTATCACTGTCACTTACAGTTCTTGGCCCGAATTGGAAACTTTCATCAATTGTGCTTCAAATCTCTCACCTCATATGGTCCATATTTAATTTTTTCCCTTTCTTGACTTCTCTGTCTCATTTTTTGAGGGTAGGTTTTCCACAACATCTACGTAAACCACTCACTCTCACCATTACCTTGACTACAATTACTTCCTGCTTCCTGTAAGAACTGTATACCATTCTCCTTGTTTTTCCATCCCAGGTGCATTCATTTTTATGATGTCACCTTTCAGACTACTTCTTCTGACATGTTTTGTTTTTCTTCCTGAAAGAAGATTTCCCCTCCAAAGCAATTGACAGTCATTAACATTACCCTCAACAGTGTCTGTCCCATTTCCCTTGTTCAGCTCTGATTCTTTCCCCTCCCTCTTAGAAATATAATGTTCAGTGGGATTTTCCATTCCGTACTATGACAAAAAGCATGGTGGGAGGGTGAGTTTCATCAGGCAGGAACAACGTATTGGATTCTCATTGTCGAAGAAAACTTCAGCAATTCAGTTCTCCTCCTTTAGATGGCAGGTCATTATTTTGCCAGCAGATGGTGAAATTGAAATATTTGCATTGTATTACTATCCCAACTCACTGGAATTAACTTCACCTTTCCAATTAACTTTTCCCCGAGCCCAGGAGCTATTCACTAAACTGCTGTTAACTTTTTTTTATTATGATGCATGATTTCTATCATTGATGTAGGAGCTGTCGTGGGGCGACTTATAAAATGATTCGCTGTATTTTACACGTAAAAGTACACATGACAAGAAATTTATATTCTATTTATATTCTAACTCCTACTGATCATCTTGAGGTAAATACTTACTCTTTATTCTTATGGAATTATGGCTTTAAATTACAATCACTCACACAATCGCTTTTCCAAGTGCAGTTGACACGTCTTAACAGCACATTCTGAGACTTGGTGTCTCCCTGGGCCATCTCCAAGCTCAACTGACGCATGGCAAAGAGAAGGCAGCTTATGCCCAAATGAGAGAGAAGATTGAAGATGAATGTGAATCTGTTGACCGCAGAGCACATTGAGGAGCTCAAGAAGGATTACACAGGTTGGTGAAGCCCTTCTTTAAGATTGGGAGGAAACAGTCAAGAGGTTCTTTATCATCAAAGGTGTTCAGAAGGTGAGAGAGACAATTGGGGGAAACTGTTCAATTCCAGAAAAATATGCATATTCTGCATATTCTGCATGATAGGTGTCGATATCATAGAGGATCTCCAAAAGTTGAAGAAACAACAAGCCTCACTATTTCCCTTGGAGGCCTCCAAGATAATCTTCCAGTCCAGAGTCTATACTGTGGAGTAGGATAAGATGTGCTCATGTTTCTTCTTTCAGAAAGTGCACAAGGAGAGGGGCGGCACGGTGGCTCACTGGTTAGAATTGCTGTCTTACAGCGCCAGGGACCTGGGTTCGATTCCACCATTGATGGACTGTCTGTGTGTAGATTGCACATTCTTCCTGTGTCTGCGTGGGTTCCTCCAGGTGCTATGGTTTCCTCCCATAGTCCAAAGATGTGCAGATTAGGTACATTGGCCATGCTAAGTTGCTCAAGATGGGTGGGTTAGCCATGGGTGGATAAAGAGTAGAGCTGGAAAGAGCACAGCAGGTCAAGCAGCATCAGAGGAGGACAGGAATTGATGTTTCAGAGCGGAATTTTTCATCAGGATGGGAGAAAGAGGCTGAGAAATAAATAGAAGGGGGTGAATGGGATGGTGATAGGTGGATGCAGGTAAGAAGTGACTGTGATTGGTCAGTGGGAAGGGTGGAGCAGCTAAAATGGACAGGTTGGGTCAGGAGGGGTTCGAGAAGGAGGGCTGGGCCTGAGGTGAGGTTGTGGGGTGGGGAGATTTGGAAGCTCTTCGGAGGGTCATTGTGGACTACTGTGAATGCTAAGGTGTACTAGCCATGCTTTCATTTCCCCAGACAATGCACACGTGCCACCATCTGCATGTCATGGCGCTCATAAGGACCTGTCCTTTGAATTAATACACTCTGCGCCTTTCCATGGAGCATATAATGGTTTGAGAAGATGTCAGGGGAGAAACATTGTAAGGTGCTGGACTATCCTAATAATGATGGGGCAGGCTGGCAGCATGAAGAGCTGAGAAACAATGCTATTTCATAACTTTATAGCATAGATCACTTCTCGTTATCTTGCTTCTCAGAAGAAACCACAGGCACTTACTGCTCCTGAAGAATAACAGCTGGTATCTGCTGCAGAGCTGCCTGCAGAAACACAACAAGCTGAGCAAGAGGGCCCAAATAGACTGCCAGCATTGGCCTGAAGCCAGGTCGGCAGGTTTTGATACAGTTATCTGCATGTCACAGACTGACAGTATTGATGATGCATCAGCATGCTCCAGGAAATTGTCTCTAACATCTTCCAGTTGTTGGACAAACACCAGTGCCCTCATGGACAAGGAGGCAGTCCTATCCCATTTGTCTTGAAGCTGACAGCAGCCTTCAATTTCAGGGAGTCACTGGCATTGCTGCAGAATCTCAGAGACATTCACTCATAAATGTACTTGAAGGTCACCAATGCTCTGTTTGCTAAAGCGCACCAATTTGTTCATTTCCCATTGGGCACAGGGAATCAGACAGCCAGAGCAGTCAGGTTTGCTGCCAGCGCAGGGTTTCCGCAGGTACAGGGTGCAATTGATGTATTCTTGGAGCCATCAGAGTGTCCTATTAGCATTCAGCAACCTTTATTAATAGAAAAGGCTTTCATTCCATGAATGTGCTCTATGATCAGAGCAGCCAGATAATGCAGGTTATCCAAGGAGCTGACCGATGCCTACGTTTTGTAACACTTACAGATGCCTGTTTCTTTCATTCCTGCCCCCAACCCCCATTTTACATACAGAGATGGTTAATTGGCAATAACAGCTACTCCTCAATGCAAGACTAGCTAAGGTCCTCACCTGCCAGCTGGACTACATTGTTCACAAATTCACTGAGAATGTCAAGTTCAGAATGTGCTCGCCTTCGTGTTGTCCTCCAGTTTGTTTGTATGAGGGAACGCGAATGGTTTAGTGTCATAAGAACGTGAGTAAAAACATTTGATGGATAACTCTGCCAGGAAGTGAGCCCATCCCAGTTAGTGAATAGAAATTCTTTCCATTTCTATGGTATTTCCAGTGTAAAGCATTCAAAGATTGTCAGCAGAAGGTGGATGTAAGCCCTTCATTGTACATGATTGTAAGAAATGAACAATCTTACATGAAATAGTCATGCTTATTTGAGATGGGCATGCCTGTATGAAGTTGCTGTGCAGTGGCATACTTAGACTGAGTTGTGAATCAAAGTGTGCAAGGTTACCGTGAGAAGATGATGGCACTGATCCTTGTAGAGAGCAGGGAAATTATTCTTCTGCATTGATGTCTACTAGCGTGGTTAGCCTCCTGTGTGATGTGAGTTCAGACTGCCCAAGTCTGACTGGAGTCTAGAGTGCCCAAATGACTTGAAGCAGAGTGCTCAATAAGGCATGATTAAAGCAAGGGGTCTATTCTGGATTTCCTGGCTTGTAGTGAGTCAAGGATTGCCTGGGTGGCCTTTAAACATGGCATCCAAAGTCATCAGAACTTGGAAGTTGCGGGTGCAGTGAGAAGTTTGGCCTGCCATCCACACGTGTTTTGCCATTCACCACTAAAGAATTCACGAAATAAGCTGAAGAGGAGGGAATCCCATGAGAAAACTCACCTTGGCTATGGTGGATGTGATGCCAGCTAAGACAGCTGCTACTATATTTAAACACATCTAAAGCTACAAATATTCTTTAAACATTGATTTACCTGTACTTTTCCAATTTTTATTCACTGCTTCCACTGTAGTTTTTTCTTCTCTAAGTCAAACTGTTCAATTGCTTTGTGGAACATCTTAATTCGGTTTACAGGCATGACTCCAAACTTCTGGTTCTATGTCATTTTAATTCTCAATCCTCACATCCACTTTGACATCATTGTCTTTGGTTCCACACTATTCTGTTGAAGCTTACCTAATGCTTGAAGAACAAGATCTCATCTTTTGATTTGACACTTTATGGCTTTTCAGACTCAGCGTCAGGAACTGTAGGTCACAGCCACTGCCTCCATTTTTTTTTCAGACAGTAAGTGATGACAATGGTTCTGCAGTTGCAATTTGCAGCTCCTATATTCTCTTTTTTTTGTTCTTTTACTTGTCCTATTACAAAACCTTCAGGGTCTTGCATCATCATCTCTATTGTTGTTAGATTACTCCCATCTTCCACCCGATCACACATCTAATCTTTCCTATTTTTGTCCTCTCCCTCCTTGTTCCGAGCTATATGTTACATCTGCAACATTTTCTATTTCTGTCAAAATGCCACCAACCTGAAAGGTTAACTTTTGTTTTGCTCTCCACAGATCCAGCACTTATTAATTGTCATTTTGATTCTTACATAGCTGCATTAGTTTGTTCTTGAAGAGTTCTTCTGCCTAATATATTTTACAATAGGTAGCATATTAACAGGGTTATGTGTTAATTTTACACAGCACTATTTCTCTCAAAATTACTGGGTGGAGCATATTTAGTATAATATGGTTTTATTGAAAATGAACATGATGTAAAATGGCTGGCAATAAATTTCATGAACTGCAGAAGCCATACCTATGGATGGATGATGTAATCTATTAGTCATAATTCATCATATCGATTTCTATTGTTCAGTCCATATCCAAGCTCTAAGGGTCTATGCTTGTAAAAGATGCATGTCCTAAATTCCAATCAGTGTCCTAAGTTGAAAATTTAACTTCATTATGGATAAGCTGTCGAAATAGCATTTTATTTCCCAAAAGAGTAGTGTCATCGCACTTTTCTCACAGTTAGATTACAAGTAAGAATTAATATCCAAATGTCTTTCCAAGTGCTGTTGATTTTCATTAATATGTTGCACTTAATGTATATAAATTACATTTTGTTACTTGCAGCTTTTAATTTTCATGTACAAAGTGACACCTGCATGAAGGGTATATCATAAAGTTTCACACATCCTCTGCTCACAGTTGTTTACTTCATATTTAAAGATTTTGACTTATCTTCAAACAATTGTCAGGAAATATTGACACTTAGATAGGTATCTATTAACAAGATCAACAAAGAAACTAGTATAAACTTTGGTGTGACACTTGAAGAAATTCTGGGCCTTTGAATTAAATCAGAAGGATGTCAGAAAGTGATAAACTATCTAGGTCAGTATTTGGCAAAAAACAACAGGGCTTCAACAATAATGTTAACTTTAATATAAATTAAAACAGATTAATTTTAGTTCTAATCTGGATCTGTGGAGTTTCTGACATAGCATAGATTGAGTGAATTAAACCTTCTGAATATTAAATTTCTTTCCAAGCTTTGAAAATGCAGGTAATAAATTTTCTCGTATGCAAATAGATTTGGTTTTTGTCTTGCCTTTATTGTTACCTAGATTTTTAAATGTCTGGATTTGAAAGATTCTCCACATTTATGAAAAATATTGAGATAAACATTTTCAAGGTGCAAGTTCACATGCTGGTTGACTTTCCTTTTGCCTATTGAACCTATATTGTTACCCTCCTCTGCCCCAATTTGCAAATGTACGTGTTAGTAGCAGGAGTCAGTCGTTCGGCACTTGTAGCCTGCTGTGCCAATTAATAAGATAATGGTTCATCTGATATTGGCTTCAAATCCATAGTCACACCTCTGAAGACCTTTGACTCTCATGTTGATCAAGAATTCATCTACCTCTCCCTTAAAAGTTTTACAACCCTGCTTCCTCCGCTCTCTAAGTAACAGAGGTCCAAAGATCAGTACACAGAAAGAAAAAGACCATCCTTATTTTAAATAGGAGACTACTTATTTTAAAACTATGTTCCCTTGTTTCTTCCCATGAAAGGAAACATCATTTCAGTATTCACTCTGTCCCCTCAGGATCTTGTAACTTTCAATAATATCACTTTTCATTCTTCTAAATTCCAATGGATATAGACCCAGGCTATCCAACTTTTCCTAAAATAAATTGCTCCATCCCTGGTATTAGTAAAGTGAATCTTCTCTGATCTGGTTTGTATGTATTTACACCTTTCTTAAATAAGAAGACTAAAACTGTACGCAGCATTTCAGATGTGACCTCACCAATATTCAAATATAGCAGAATTTCTGTACTTTTATGTTACATTACCCTTGCAATATAGAACATAGAACATTACAGCGCAGCACAGGCCTTTCAGTCCTTGATGTTGTGCCAACCTGTGAAACCAATCTGAAGCCCATCTAACCTATACTATTCCATTCTCGTCTGTATGCCTATCCAATGACCATTTAAATGCCCTTAAAGTTGGCGAATCTACTACTTTTGCAGGCAGTGCATGCCACGCCCTTACTACTCTCTGACACTTTCTCTGACATCTGTCCTCTATCTATCACCCCTCAATTTAAAGCTATGTCCCCTCATGCTAGTCAGCGCCATCTGAGGAAAAAGGCTCTCACTGTCCAACTTATCTAACTCTCTAATTATCTAATATGTCTTAATTAAGTCACCCCTCAACCTTCTTCTCTCTAACAAAAACAGCCTCAAGTCCCTCAGCCTTTCCTCATAAGACCTTCCCTCCATACCAGGCAACATCCTAATAAATGTCCTCTGAACCCTTTTCAAAGCTTCCACATCCTTCTTATAACACTAGCTGCAGCATGACCTCATGGTTCTGAAACTAATCCTTCTACCAATAAAAACTAACACACCGTATGCTTTCTTAACAACCCTATCAATCTGGGTGGCAATTTTCAAGGATCTATGTTACCTGGACGCCGAGATCTCTCTGCTCATCGATGCTACAAGAATGTTAACATTAGGAATATTCTACTTACCTTCCTTATCACTTGCTGTACCTACATATTAACTTTATGTGATTCATGTACAGCACACACATATCTCTTTCTAGTACAAAGGTCGATAATTTGTCTCCAATTACCTACCCCAATATCATCATGTGGAGTTACCAGTGTTGGATTGGGGTGGACAAGGTCAGAAGTCACATGACATCAGGTTATAATCCAACTGGTTTATTTGAAATCACAAGCTTTTGGAGCGTTGCTCCTTCATCAAGTGAAGCAACTTCACTTGTAATTTCAAATAAACCTGTTGTACCATAACCTGGTGTCGTGTGACCTCTGACCCTACCCCAATATCAGGCAATTTTAAAAGTATTTTTGAGTGAAGCAATTCACATAGAACACATAATTTGATGTTACAAATATGAAATGAATTGAATTAAGATCTATATCCTGTTATTCCTTGGGTGTATAAAATCCATACTCAATCAAACCAGTATACACTGTAAACATTGGAGAATGGAGAGCTTTGTTTGAAAATGGGACACTTCTGAATAAAATTAACTTATGACAATGTTGAACAAAGACAGAATCAACTGACAAGAATTATCATTTGGAAAATAAATTTATAAATTCCTCAGGCAGCCATTATTTTGAGCAGATGTCATTTACTGTGTCTTGGAATATATTTGAATTGTGAAATAAAATAAATGTAAGGCTACAAGTTTCACAAAGTAAAATTTACTCATGCATATTTGCATATGATCCCCTTGCCTGTGCCCCAATGGCTTTGAAGAGAAAAATAAAGAAAAAGAAAAAAAAGAGAAATAAGTTCAATTTAAACACTAGCTCAGTCTTCAAATATTTCATTATTTTATTCCCAAAATGACAACACCTAAATGACCATTTTTATTCTTGGCTTATAACTGAGGAATGTTTAGTTACAAAACGGTTGATTTCAGAATGTTTTCTTTCAGTGGGAAAAATGTCTACATGTACTTAAACAGTCACCTGGAGTCTATTAAAAAGAGTTATGCTGTGGGCATGCTAACTGTTGATTTACATGTTTGGCCTGATTTCCATGGCAACAGATCTCCCTTAGCAGATCCTACCCTAAAGGGCATGGTAGGTACATTTCAATTTTACAGAGAAACCTTTTATAGCTTTTCTTTGGAACAATGACAAAATGAAAAAAATGCATATCATTCATTACGAACTGCCAATGTGATTGATTTTTGTTGAAATAATTTCTTTTTTGTCAGTGTGTGCTGACATATTTTGCTTTAAGAGCTCCTTTCTCTCATTGATTTGGCTTAGGGTTGCTGTCTGTTCACTATTGAAAACATTTGTTTTCTGCTGGCCCAAAAAGTCTGACCTCATTTTTTAAATGTAGTTTGAATTCTGAAGCAGCAACCTGCTTATTTCATTATGGCATTACTTCCTTAATGCTGTTAGAAACGTAAATTTTCAAAGAACATTGAGGGTAAGAGAATGTGATTAGATTTTTCCTATTGATTTTTTTTGTCTTATTTCTCCAATTTTCCTGATGAACCTTCTCTCTTGTGCTTGATACGTTGAGAAAGGGGAGGCTGCCTATTCCGACATTTTAAGTTAAAGTCATAGTCTCCCAAGAGAAGACACAACAGCAGCAATAGGCTAATGTCACTGAATGTTCCAGTGGGAAAAGAGATGAGTACTCACCTGCAATGCAAGCTGAGCACAGTACTTTAAATTTACCTCTCTAGGTATCATGTTGCAGGTAATGCAGGAAACTCAGGCAGCGTATCAAACAAATAAAGAAATAAAGAAGAAAATAGCAGTTGCCAGATACAGAACAATTGGGGAAGAGGTTATATAAAAGCAGAAGAAAACAAAACAGCAGTAGGTGATCACATGACAGACAGAGGGCTGTAGAGATGAAACAAGACTAACAGTGTCAAAAGAACTATTATCAAATGACAGAAAGGGAAAGGATTGTGTGTTCAAGATTTATTTTAAAATTTTCAGTTGCTCAGTTTTGAAACCGTAGGAGGGCTTTCAAATAAACATTTCTTTTGCATTGTTGGTTCAATTTGAGTTCAGCTAAATGGCAAGATTTCAAAATGAAAACTTAAACATCAGCCAGTTTATTGTATTGATATGTCCATTTGGAAGTGACATCTTTTAAGTACATGTGCTAGTCTTATCCTTCTCTGTGGTGGAGGTATGTAGGTAAGGGAGGTATTGCCAATGAAGCCTTAGCAACTTGTTGAAATACAGCTGTAGATAGTATATGTTGGAGCCACAGAATATTAGTGATATTCTGTGATTGGAATCAACATTTAAGCCAATGGGTTGGATGCTTTTGAAACTGACTGCATTGAACTTGTTAAGTATTGTTGCAACAGTAACCATGTCGTGAGCAGAGAGTGTTCCATGACTTCTGCCTTTTTAAATATTTGTTTGTGGGATGTGGGTATTGCTGACTAGACAGCATTTGTTGCCCAGAGGCCTGTTGAGATTCAACCACATTGCTGTAAAACTGGAGTCACATGCAGGCCAAACCAGGTAAGGGTTTTGACAATGGTTGCCATAAGACAATCTTTTCTGAAATTCTAGTTCTTTAATGGAATTCAAACTTCTGGCTCTGGATTACTAACTCAGTGACCTTGCCACTATGCCACCACCTCCCCTCGCAGGTCATAGAAGTGCTTTGGGCAATTAGGAGGTAAATGAGTCCCACAGAATGCCCAGTATCTAGGCATCACAGCAATTTTTCAATTCAGTTTCTGGTCAGTGGTGATGCCCAGGATGCTGAAAATGGAGAAATCTAGTGCTTTATTCTCCAAGGATTATGCAATTCAAACAATCCCATTTACAAGTGCATATGTTTACCAAGAAAAATTACATACTTGGCAGAAGTACAGGTATGTGTTCATTCAGTATTCTGTGTGTGAACAAATTCAGACTATCCTATTGGAAATTAGTTTGAACATTAATATACTAACTTTAAACTGTTGCACTTGTTTTAAGTCACTATTGTGGAAACTGGAGCTGTTCTCTCTCTGATTCCTATCCCTCAATTTATCTCAGCCAGTGCCATCAGAGCAGAAATTTAAGGTAACGGGACAAACAACAAATAAATAAATTAATTTAATCAACTAACAACAACCGATATAAATAATATATTGTGTAAAAAATGTTTCAAAGCACTTTACAGAGAGGCAAGTAAACAGGTAAGTAAAAGGCATTACAAGTGAGTAAACAAAGGATTTCTGCTTATATTAAATGCAGAAATTTGAAATTTATGTTTAATCAGATTCCCATCAATTTTGATTCAGCAGCAGGATGTTTACAGTTTGACATGGTGATTATTGATTGTTGACAGAATGTTTTTCCTGTAATTAAAGCACAATATTCAGCTACTGCTGCCTCGTTAATGTTATATAGCAATGTTACTGAATGTGCAAATAGTGATTAACAAACCAAACAAAGTTTGGTGACTTGACTTTGGCTGGACAGCAGTGAGGATGGTATAACTGGAGTCACAAATTTGTTGGAGATAATATTAGCAGCAAGTTGATTTACTAACCCCATTTTTAAAAAGAAAATGTTTTTATCAACCTGTCTTCCCACTTTTAAAGAATTCTACATTCATTTAATTTTTAAGTGCACTCCTTTCAAAGGAAAAATAACATACTTGATAAGATCTAATTAAAATCTAAAATCACTGACAGACATGCTTTGACTGTCTTTTCTAAATGACTAACAACAAAGGAGATTGAGATTTGCTTGATTATTTGGCTGGGATTTGTGCTCAGCCTTTTGGCCCAGTTAGATACACTTATGTAGTCCCTGAAGCCACTTTTGAGGTTTTCATCATTGTGAGTGGCATAATGCAAAAATTATCTTGTATTGAAATCAATTCCTTAGAAACCATCCTTTTCACTAAATGTTTTGACTGATAACTATTCAAAGTTGAATTTATTTGTATGAATATTAAGAATACAAATAGCATTATGAAAATAAATTTCAAAATTCTGACATCTCAGTTAATAATGGAAAAATTCAAAAATATTGTGTTTCAAGTTGTGGCTTTGATATCTAATACAATACCTTTTTTTTCATAGATAACTGGATTGAGTCTGTCCAACACTCTTGATGACCTTGCTAAGCTTTACTTGGCTACAATTCAAGCTATAGCTGTAAGTTAGGTTTATCAATCATAATTAAAGTAATATAAAGGATTCTAGATTTTTACTAATGGGATTGATGAATTACCTTCATGATCAGGCAACATTACTTCCATTATTTTGAAGAGGGATTTAGGTCATAAAACATCATCCAGAAATGCAATGAATCCACCCAGGATTTTGCCTTAACCCGAAACAGGTTCTATTACCTTAGAACTAAGGTTCTGATTCCAACTTGGGAAACCTTTTGTTTGATTAACTCCAACTGGAAACATAGGTGGCTACTCTTATTTACAGCCTGTTGTTTTGGATGCCACATTTTAAAAATTATTTTATGGCCTGTGGATGTCGCTGACAAAACCAGTTGTCTTTGAGATAGTGGTGACGAGCCACTTTGTTGAACAGCTTCAGCCCATGTGATGTAGGGATACAGAGGGACTTACACAATTTTGGTCCAATCACAGTGAAGGAACAATAATGTTCCAAATCATATCTGTCGTTTGAAAGAGGATTTGCGCATAGTGTTCCGATACATCTGCTGCCCTTTTTCTTCAAGGTAACTGGGGTTGTGGGCTTGGAAGGTGCTGTTGAAGAAGGCTTGGCAAATTGCTGTAATGCATCTTGTGCATTAATGCTGAAAGGAGTGACTGTTTAAGGTGGCGAATAGAGTGTGGACCAAGAGGGTTGCTTTGTCCTTAATAATGTTGAACGTTTGAGTGTTGTTGTAGCAGTACTCACCCAGGCAAGTGGAGAATATTTGACCACATTCCTGAACTGTGCCTTGTAGATGGTGAACATGTTTTGTGAATCTGAATGTGAGTTATTTGCAGCAGAATTTCCAGTCTTTATCCTGCTGTCGTAGCCAGAGTATTTATGTGCCTGGTCCAGGTCAGGTTCTAGTCAATGAGTCAGTTCTAAACAGAATGTTGTTACTGGGCGATACAGTAGTGGTAATGCCAATGTCAACCATGTTTATATTCTCACTTGTTGGAGACACTTATTGCTTGGCCCTTGTGTATTGTAATATCACTTCTCACTTATCAATCTAAGTGTGAATGTTGTTCAGATCTTGGTATATATGCACATGGTCTACTTCAGAATCTTAAGCATTTCCTGGTTCTGAAGCTTACCTAGGCATCCTTAAACCCTAATTGCATCCCATCTGGTCTTCACGATCTGGTCTTAACTTTATTACAGGCAACCTTTTCAATACCTCTTTGTCTATGACTCTTCATCCATGTTAGTCCATGTAGTATCTGAATTCTCTGAGTTAGACAGCATCTTCCTTGGTAAAGATGGAAACAAAAATCTCCATTTAGTATTTCAGCTATGGCCTCTGTCTCATGCATGGATCCATTTCTCTGCTCCATAATCAACTCTATTTTTTGCTTAAAATGCCCTTAGAAGACTTTTGATTTCCCACGTAAGTAGCCAGTCTCTTCTCATACTCTTATTTTTGCCTTTCCTTTTTGATTGCTCCTCTGGACTTTCTATAGTCAGCTTGGTTCTAATTTTTACTTTCAGCTTGACATCTGTCAGACCCACATGTCTTCTGCTTCTCCTCACTTTCCATATCTTTCATCATCCAGGGATCTATAGCTTTGGTTTTCCTATTATGAGAAACCTTTTATGAGAATGTTTCAACTGAACCACTTGTTGCTGAGAGACATTAGCGTTTTACCTATACATCTTTAATCTCTACCTTCAAAGCTTCACTCCTGAGAATTGAGCTTCATTCAGTCATAGCATTTCAATAAAACTTCTCCTCCTTTTGCAGTTCCTCAATATTGAGGATTTCATCCTTCCACTCCAAATTGTGGTCCAGAGGTGATTAAACAGTGCAATGCTGAATGCACACATCTAAGTGGTAGGTGAAAAGGCAGATGGGTGGGATACTCATTTTTTCACAAACTTCTCCTATAGTTTATGCTTTTTCTCCACCTGGGCCTGTCAGAGATGCTCAAGGTGATTGGCATCTTTGCGGATACTTCTGTCTTGGACAAAAGATTACCATGAGTCAATAAGGTGTTGTATTAGTTCAGTAAGCCTTTGAGGATGTCTTCAAAACATTTTCTCTGCCTTATTGACATCTGCTTGCCATCATGGAGCTCGAAGAGCTTGCTTTGAAAGTCTCATGTCAAGCATGTAGAAAATGTGACTCAGCCTATGCAGTTGATTGCCTCAATGCTGGGAATAGTGACTTGAGAGAAGTCTCTATCTGCTTCAAGAGTATCATTACCATCTGAATACCAGAAGAAGCAGATGCAATGTGCCTTAATGACTACTGTCCAGTGGCTGTGTCCTCCACAATCATGAAGGGCTTCGCAAGGCTGGTCATGGTCCATATCTACTCGAGCCTCCCAGACTGCCTTGATCCTTTGCAATTTGCCTCCCGACGTAAAAGGTCTACAGCAAATGCCATTTCCCTAGCCCTGCACTCATCCCTGGAATATCTGGCCATCAAGGACACATACATCAGACTCCTACGCACCAATTACAGCTCCGCCTTCAATTCCATTATCCCCTCCAGATTGATCTCAAAGCTCGGAGATGTAGGTCTTGGCTCCAACCTTTGCAACTGGATCCTGACCCATAGATTGCAATCAGTGAAGATGGACAACAGCACTTCCTCCATGATAACCATCAGACAAGTCCCCAAAGGATGCATTCTCAGCACCCTACTGTACTCTCTGTAAACTCACAACTGTGTAGTCAAATTCCGAATGAATGCCATCTACAAGTTTGCTGACGACACCACCATGGTAAGACAGATATCAAATAATGATGAGTCAAAATACAGAAAGGAGATAGAGGGCTAGGTGTCATGGTGCAATAGTAACAACCTCGCTCTCAGAGTTAGCAAAATAAAAGAACTGATCATTGACTTCAGAAAGAATGGAGGAAAGTATGCCCCCAACTACATTACCGGAATGGAAGCTGACAGTGTCAGGTTCCTCGGAGTGACAATAACCAACAACCTGTCCTGGATTTCCCATGTAGATGTGACAGCACAATGATGCTTCTTCATCCTCAGGCTTAGGAAATTCGGCATGTTCATAAGGACCCCCAACAACCTTTCCAGATGCACCATAAAATGCTTACTATCTGGCAAATGCTCTGCCCAGGACTGTAAGAAACTACAGAAGGTTGTGTGCACAGCCCAGACCATCACAAAAGACTGCAGACATCATCAAAGATCCCTCCCACCCTGGAAATGCTCTCCTATAACCTCTTCCGTCAGGCAGCAGATACAGAAGCTTCAAAGCAGGCACCAACAGGTTCAAGAACAGTGTCTTCCCCGCTGTTATTGGAGGGTCCCGAGGCAGAAGATGAGGCATCCTTCCTCCAGGTGTCGGGTGGTTAGGGAGTGGCCACGGAGGAGGCCCAGGACCTGCATGTCCTTAGCGATGTTGGAGGTGGAGTTGAAGTATTCGGCCATGGGGTGGTGGAGTTAGTTGGTGCGGATGTCCCAGAGATGTTCTCTGAAGCGCTCTGCGAGTGGGCGTCCTGTGTCCCCAATTTAGAGGAGACGGCATCGGGAGCAACATGGTACAATAAATGATGAGTGGAAGTGCAGGTGAAATTTTGATGCATTTTGTGGAAGACTCCTTTGAGGCCTTGGACGGAGGTGAGGGAGGAGGTGAGGGCGCAGGGTTTGCAATTCCTGCGGTGGCAGGGCAAGGTGCTGGAAGGGGAGGATGGTGGCATGGACCCGATGAGGGAGACGCGGAGGGAATGGTCTTTATGGAAAGCGGATAGGGGTCAGGAGGGAAATATATCTCTGGTGGTGGGGTTCGTTTGTAGGCAGTGGAAATGGCGGAGGATGATGCGATGTATATGGAGGTTGGGGGGGGGGGGGGGATGAAAGGTAAGGACCGGGGGGTTCTGTCTTGATGTGGTTGGAGGGGTGGGCTTTGAGGGCGGAGGTGCAGGAAGTGGTTGAGATACGCTGGAGGACATCACAACCACGTGGGAGGGGAAATTGCAGTCTTTAAAGAAGGAGGCCATCTGGTGTGTTCTGTGATGGAACTGGTCCTCCTTGGGAACAGAGGCGGAGGAATTAGGAATAAGGTATATAATTTCTACAGGAGGCAGGATGGGAGGAGGTGTAGTCCAGGTAGCTGTGGGAGTTGGTGGGTTTGTAGAAGATGTTAGTACCGAGTCGGTCACCGTTGATGGAGATGGAGAGGTCCAGGAAGGGGAGAGAGGTGTCAGAGATGGTCCAGGTGAATTTAAGGTGGAGGTGGAATGCATTGGTAAAGTTGATGAACTGTTGAACCTCCTTGTGGGAGCACAAGGTGGCACCGATACAGTCATCAATGTCACGGAGAAAAAGATGGGGAGTGGTGCCGATGTAACTACGGAAGATGGACTGTTCAACATAAACGACAAAGAGACAGGCGAAGCTGGGGCTCATGCGGGTGCCCATGGCTACCCTTTTCATCTGGAGGAGGAGGATTCATAGGAGAGAATTTTGAGGGTGAGGACCAGTTCGGTCAACCAAATGAGAGTGTCAATGGAAGGGTACTGGTGGGGACGTTGGAGAGGAAGAAATTGAGATCTTGGAGAGCCTCATCATGGCAGATGGAGGTATAAAGGGACCGGATGTCCATGGTGAAGTTGAGCCATTAGGGGCCAGGAAAACGAAAACCTTGGAGGAGGTGGAAGGCATAGGTGGTGTCCCAAACGTATGTGGGGAATTCTTGAACCAGGAGGATAGGACAGTATCGAGGTAGGTGGAGATGATTCGGTGTGGCAGGAGCAGGCTGAGACGATGGGTCGGCCACGTCAGTCAGGCTTGTGGATCTTGGATAGGAGTTAGAACCAGGTGGTTCAGGGTTCCCGAACTATGAGGTTGGAACTGTGGCTGGAAGATCATCTGAAGTGATGAGGTTGTGTAATGTCTGGGAGATGATGGTTTGGGGATGGAAGGTGAGGTCGTGGTCGAGGGGGTAGTAAGAGGAGGTGTCTTTGAATTGGCGCCTTTCTTCAGCAGTGTAGAGGTTAATGCACCAAGCTATCCTTGTACAGAAAGGAGGAGAACTTCTTCAAGGTAGGCATTCTTGTAATTGTAGAGAGAGGAGGAGAACATGTGACTACAGTAAATCAAATGAAATATTGGAGCACCCATACTTCCATTGAATTTGCAGGATTTTCCAGAGGCACCACGAGTGAAATAGTCCATATCTGTAATACGTACAGAAGAGCAGGTAACACCACTATTCTGTGGACGATGAGCTTGAGGCCAGGTTTCCGGTCTTTGCTATCATATGCTGTCAGATGGCCAAAGGTTGTGCTGGCACACTGGGGGTGGCTTTAAATTTCATTGTCGTTGTCTGTCCTCACTGTAGGAATGCACCAAATTATGAAAATTGACCTGCATTGTCCAATGGTTTACCATGGATGTTGATAGTCAGGAGACAGTGTTCTGTGGTGGGAGCAAGCTGGTGCAGGACCTTTTGCTTCCTGATGTTTTCCTTCAGATCCATTATGTCTGTGAGAGCATCAACAATATATTCCACAAAGATATTTTCTAGTATCATCGTTTAATATCAATAAAAGACAGAATTTTTATCTTTCAAGCAATCAAGAGATGTGGTGAGTTGGCAAGAAAGTGAGGTTGAGGGAGACGATGAGCTACGACTGCACTGAATGGTGAAGCAAACTTAAGGGACTGTATGGTCTACTCCTGCTCCAGTTTTTTGTGCTTATGAAAATAAATGAATGTGCACAAGAAATGGAGGGCAAGAAGAAGATCTGCAACATTCCTACCTATCTCCAAGTAGGAAGAGCTGGCCCTAAATGTTTTAGTGTTGTGACATGTATATAAAGTAATAATGCGGAGAAGCAGGAGACATAGCCCAATTTAAATCAACAAGTTTCCTATTTTATATAATTTTGTACATATTTAAATTTTCCACTGTAAACAAGAGCTACCTGACCCTTTAAATTGTTTTTTTCTTTCTCAAGTATCACTTCATGTTTTATAACACTGAGTTTATTCAAGTGTTGCTTTACCTGGCCTACATCCAACTTTCTAAGGGAAAAATTATATGGTTGATGAAGAAGTATTAGTTCAACTTCATTTTAAAATAAGTCGCACTTTCCTGCCACTGGCATACATCTTCACCCTTCAGTTCCACCAAACAATTCTAGTCTGGCAAGAAGCATTTTGATTATTTTTCTTCATTGGAACTACTCATAAAGAGCTGCTATTGGAATGCTGTACTAAGGAATATCTGGGCATAATGTTATCCAATGAAATCTATTTATGATACAGTAATACTTTGCATGTAGAGACAGATAAAATTCTAATACTAGCTGATATTGTGACTTATGGTTTAGTGTTTCTGTATGTGACTATATCATTCACTGAGGAGGATACTTACTGCAAGTTGATGCTGTCTGCTGATCCAGCTACCCAGAATGGACATGCTTCTAAACTGATATCTAATTATGACACTTGTTGTTCCAACACACATGTCAAGTAGAATCTTCATTTTATACAGTTCTCCATTACTTGCAAGTTAAATAGGCAGACACATGTAGCTTTTACAATATCAGTCTCATTCTTTGCTCCAGAACATGCTGTGAAAGAGCAAGTGATATGGAAATTACACGATGTCATCTGGGCTACTAACCTTGTCATTTCATTAAAAATCCATTAGATTCATAATTTTGTTTTTGAAATCTCCAATGACAGTTTATGATAGTCTTTTTGTTAAAATGGGGGGATTTGCTTGAGCTATGTGGGAGAATTTGAACTAGTAAGTTGGGGGAGGGGGGGGGGGGGGGAGTGTGCAGTGGGGAGAACCCAGAGAGATGTTGAGAAAAGAGATCAGTCTCAGACTGGTGAAGTTGGGAAAAGGGACATGTCAAGCAGTCAAGGCAGACAGGAACAAAGTTGGGAATGAGGTAGGACTAATAAATTAAACTGCATTTATTTCAATGCAAGAAGCCTGACAGATGGGGCAGATGAACTCAGGGCATGGTTGGGAACATGGGACTGGGATATCATAGCTATTACAGAGACATGGCTCAGGGATGGACAGGGCTTGCAGTTTAATGTTCCAGGGTATAGATCCTATAGGAAGGATAGAAAGGGGGGCAAGAGGAGAGGGGGTGGCATTTTTGATTAGGAATAAAATTACGGCAGTACTTAGGAATGATATTCCGGGAACTGCATCCAGTGAAGTTATTTGAATCAAATGTTGAAATAAGAAAAGAATGATCCCTTATTCGGATTGTACTATAAACCCCCCCCAGCGGGAGATCGAGAATCAAATTTGTAAGGAGACATCAGTTATCTACAAGAATAGTAGGGTGGTAATGGTAGTGGATTGTAACTTTCTAAATATTGATTGGGATAGACATAGTGTTAAGGACTTGGATGGAGAGAAATTTGTTAAATGTGTCTAATAAAATTTTCTTTTTTATTATGTGGATTTACCTGCTAGAGAAAGAGCAAAACCTGACCTTCTCTTGGGAAGTAAGACAGGGAAAATGACTGAGGTGTCAATGTGGGAGCAGTTTGGGGCCAGTGAGCATAATCCCAATTTTATTTTTCATAGCTCTGCAATTTATTTTCTATTCAGGTAATTACCCAGTTGTCCTGTGAAGGCCTTGATTGAATGTGCAGTTACCACATTCTGAGGCAATGCATCCAAATCCTAAACAATTATTTATTAAATATTGCTTCCCTCACATTGTCATTGCTCCTTATGACAATCACTTCCACAAGTTAAGGCAGAGCTGAAACATTAGGAAAAAGATCTAACAAGTGTGTTCACCCCTGCAATATTTCAAAAAATGAAAGTAAAATGACAAAAAACTAAAGACACTTGATGATGACAGTAAAAATGAAGTCTTATCTGAGGAAAGTTATCCCGTAGAGGGAAATGTCAATTTGTGCCAGCTGAATTTTTTGCAAAAGTAATAACTTTATTCTTCCCATGGGCCACTGATAGGCTGAGACTCCAGTCTGCTGCCAGTCTGTTTGCGGTCCCCTTGAGGATCATCTCTTTCCCAGACTCAAACTGTCAGCTGGATCAGTGTAACAAGTGGCCAAAGTTTCATAGAAGTTTATAATAAAGAAGAAGGCCATTCCACCTATTGTGTCTATATCAGTACCTGAAAGAACTACCCAGCTATCCCATTCTCCAACTCTGTAGCTCTCTAAATTCATAATGTTCAAATATATATTCAACTGTCTTTTGTAGCCATTTGTAAATTCATATAGAAACCCTCCTCTATCTCCCAGGTTGAGCATTCCAAACCCTAACAACTCTCTGAGTAAAGAAGGTTCTGCTCATCTCATTCCTAGCTCTTTTGCCAACAGTCATGAAACAGTGATACCTAGTTACTGACATTTTGGTAAAAACAGAATATGCTTCTTTACCCTGTCAGAATTGTTCATAATTTTGAATACCTCAACAAGGTCACCTCTTAATCTTCTCCAAGGACAATAAGACTAATTTCTCTAATCTTGTATCTAAAATCCCTCATTCCTGGTATTATTCTAGTAAATTTCCTTTGTACTCTCTCCTGGGCTTTAACATCCTTCCTTAAATGAGGTGCCCAGAGCTGAACACATTGCTGCACATGTGGTCTGACCAGTGATTTGTAGACAGGTCACATAAATTCATTACTTTTAGACTCTCATATATTGTAGCAGATTTAGGCCATTTGGCCCTTCGAGTCTGCATTCTTAACCTATTCTGCCTTCTCCCCTTAACCCTTGAACCCCTTACAACCAAAGGGTGTACTTATATCTGTCTTAAATACACAATGACTTGGCCTCCACAGCCATCTACGGCAGTAAGTCCCACAGATTAATCACCGCCTGATTGAAGAAATTCCTCCTCATCTCAGTTCTAAAGGGATGTCTCTTCACTCTGAAGCTGTGCCCTCAGGTCCTACTCTCTCCTACTAGTGGAAACATCTTCTCCATCTCCATTGTATCCAGGCCTTTCAGTATTCTCTACATTTCAACAAGATTCCCCATCATCCTTCTAGAATCGCCACCTCTCCTCATATGACAAGCCCTTTATCGCTAGGATCATTTTTGTAAATCTCCCCTCCATCACCAAACGATATGGGCCCAAAACTGATCATAATATTCCAAATGCACTCTGACCAGAGCCTGAAAAAAACTCAGCAGTACACCTCTACTTTTGTATCTTGTCTTTTTAAAATTAATCCTGACATTGCACTGCCTTCCTAACTGCCAACTGAACCAAGAGAATCCTGAACTGGGATTCCTAAGTCTCTTTGTACATCAGATTTCCAAAGCCTTTATCCATGTAGAAAATAGTCTATGCCTGTAGTCCTCCCACCAGAGTGTATCAGATCACACTTTCCCACATTGTATTCCATCTGCCACTTAATTAGTGACTAGTTTGAATACAATCAAAATTTTTCATCACCTATATTCAAATGAGTAATTTTAATCACCTTTTCTTTCTGAAGTAATATGTTTGGATTTTAACAAAGTATTGTGTGCAATTATTCTGAAAATCTATGAATGATGTGTGTAAGAAATAAATTTGTTACTGTTTAATGGCTTCTGCTTTTAAATATGTGTTTCTATTTCCTTTTATTCAGATGGGAACCCGCCACATACTGGAAACAATGCTGGTTGCAGGACATCAAATTAACACTCTCTTTATGTGTGGTGGACTGAGCAAGAATCTTCTATTTGTACAAATACATGCAGACATTTCCGGTAGGTCATGAGCAAAAGGAGGAAGATGATAAAATGTGATGACACAGTAAATTGGGTTGTTAAAGTTTTCTCTAAGTATTTACTAATGAGCATAAAGTGAATTATTTAATTAGCTAACAAATAAACTACACTGCTACATTACAGATGCTACACTGAGCAATACAACAAATTGCTCAATCTCATATCAGAATTCTTGAACTAAGCCCCTGTTGTTACCTGTCTTTTTCTCAGTGGGTCTTTGGAGCCTTACCCTGATTGCCAGGTTTTCCAGCTACCTTTCCCTTCTGCTATAACCTTTATACATCTTCTTGGTCTCAGTGCAACAATTATTTCTCTAATAAGAAGCAAAATGCTATGGATACTTGAAATGTGAAATAAACAAAGAAATGTAGCAGGTCTGACAGCATCTTTCATGAAGTGAACTTACAGGATCCCTGCTCCCATTCTCATTTCCTGCAATCTACACCTCTGTATCAAGGGTTCAGATGGTGAGCCTGCACCATACGCTCACATCCTTTGCAGAGCAAGGCATCCCATATCCCCCTAATCTTTGTTGTGCTGGCTGATTTCTGCAGGATCTGTGGTTTACAACTTCTCAGAAGAGTCATATATAATAGTCTGGATTTGGGAACCTATTGACAGGTAAGTTTAAAAGATCATGCCTGTGCCAACCAGCCTGCTGCAGTGCTCACCTGCCTTCAAACTACTCCTGAAAGTGCTGAGGCCAACTCCACTCTGCTCCCACTGCCCAGAAAGAAAACATGGCTGGCCAGGACCAATTCAAAGGAAATGGGTCTGCCGAGTTCAGAAGTTTCCCTGCTGAAATCTCCTCCACGAAAATCTAGCCTAACATTTCAGGGTGTGATCTTTCATCAGAATTGGAGAATGTTGAAAATATACATTTCATGTAAATGAAATTAGGAAGAACAAAAAAGAGCAAACATTATAGGGTGGTAAATGAGAGATTTTAAATATCTGCAGAGTTGGTGGAACAGAGCTAAAAGGAATGATATCAGGACAATGGGACCAATGGAAATGTGAATACAGAATAACAAGCATTGCTGTCTGAAGGCAAAGTGACTAAAAGAGGAAACATGCACAGAAAATGAAACAAGGTGGAGCAGCAGAGATTACAGCTTCAAATTGTTGAAGCTTAGTGTGAGACAAATCTTAGACAAGGCTGTAAAGTGCTCAATTGAAAGATGAAATGCTGTTCTCTAATGTCTCTCACTATTGTCTTTGTGTGTTCAGCACTTATCAATTCTGTCATTTAGTCTTCTCTGGACTTGTAACTAGTTATAAAACCAATCCTTTTTTTTCTCTTCACTCCATTTTTCCTGGCTCTGTTCTGTGCACCTTGTTCATTTGGAATTTCTCTTGGCTTTGTCCAGAAGTCAATGATCTAAAATGTTAACATTATCTTTCTTTCTTGATAGATGCTATCTGACTTGCTAGTCTTTGGAGAATTTTCCAGTTTATTCTTGAGCTACAAAATTGGACTCCATAGTAGACTCTAAGTAGAAAAATGGTATGCAACACTTTTCCAGTGTAACTCTCATGCAGTATTATGCTGGGAAAGGTGTTAGCATGGCTGTGCCATGTAAGAACTTGAAACATGAGGTGTATTCAGATTGTGACCTTCCATCTAATTTTACACTTGTTTCTGGAACTTTGGGCCATGAAGGCCTAATTTATGTATGTGCTAAGCTTTCTCAGCAGAACGTGTGTTCAGTTGCATGAGGGACCATTCACATCATTAATTGAAAGGTCAGATATACAACTTGCAGGTGAAGTGTTTTTGACTTGTGCATGTGCTGTGACTTACTCTTAGAGGTCTTTTAGTGAGTTATTGCATCTGTTCAGGAAGAGAATGGATTTGATCACCTGCACACACCAATAAGCAAGCAGCATGAGGGCTATAGATGCAGTGACTCTTGTTCTGCAACATAGTGAACAGAAGCTTTAGTGGGAAAAGGTAAGAGAAGGAAGAAATGGCCTCATACTTTTATCACTGGACTATTAATCCAAAGTCCCAGATAATGTTCTGGGGAACTGGGTTTGAATCCTGCCATACTGGATAGTGGTAAAATCTGGAATTAAAAACCTAATGGAGACCAGGAAAACATTGGGACAAAAACCATCTGGTTCACTAATGTTCTTCAGGGAAGGAAATGCTGTCCTTACCTTGTCTGGCCTACCTGTGATTCAGAACCACAGTGATGTGATTGACTCTTAACTGCCCGATGGGCAATAAATGCTAAGCTAGCTTATGATGCCTACATCTTATGAATGAATTATTTTTTTAAAAAAAGAGGCCCTCCATAGATGACCATACTACTCTCAATTGAGAAGATATCTCATCCCTCCATCTTAAAGGATTTTTGGGCTCATTAATTTACCAGCAGTGCACCATTCTCAGTAGTGCAGGGACCATCGACTGAGCACAATTGGTTCTACATCAACTAGAAGAAGTACAGAACCTGCAAGGTCTATGATTTCTTCTGTCTCTAGTTGATAGGTGGCTGTGCACAAGCCATGATTTCAATGTATGCCTGCTTTGGAAAGAACCACAATGTCAACATCTTAAGATAGTCTTTGGGATTCCAAGAGGAACTTGAGATCAGCTGCTCAGAATCAAACGACATCTATTCTATATCTGCTTGGTGAACACGTATCACCCCTACAAGCCAACAACCATTCATTGGATGTATAATGCAGGTATTGCATCTATCAGAAACCTCATAGAACAGGCCATTGCCATTTTAAATTACACTTCTTTGCCTTAGGTCACTTGCCGAAATATTTCTCAAATTCAGTGTGGACAGCTGTGTCCTCCACAACCTCACCTTAGCTATTCCCACCAGATGTCTAGAGGTCAACTTGAAAAGAGGAGTGGATGATATGGAGGATACAGCATGTACTCCTTCCATCTGGATGAGCTATCTAATGAAGTCTCAATCACTTTATTTCTCTAAAGACAGCCTTGTTTCCCCATTCTGGCCTTATTCCCTCGACAAATCTTACCATTCAAACATGATGTACCCTCACAGAGACACTTATCCAAGATCCTGTAATATAACATCTCAATAGCTTTTCTCTGAAACTCTTATCCAAAAAAAAACATTTGTACAAATTACTTATATGTACTTGTAATCATGCCCCTGTCAAGTTAGTATACTCCCTGTCAAATGAGACTATTGACTCTTTCTGTGAGGTCCCATTGCTGTAAGGTGTTTTATATCTCATCTTAAATAGGTGCTTTTGTCCCAAAACTGGTCTCTGTGCCCAACAACGTAAAGCTATCTCTCCTGTTCTATACCTCAAAGCCCTATCTTCTTATAGTGTGTGACACTAGCAGTAATCTAGCACTTTTTTACCTTCAAACTTGTGTCCTATAAATCCTGAAATATTGCCCGTAGGAGCTCAAGTACTGCCTTATATGTCATTGGCACTGACTCATTCAACTTTTGACACACTCCATTATCCCAGCAGGATATCCTGTATCTTCTCTATGATATTCTTCACTCTAGCAACATGGAACAACAGAATTGTTATGGCACAGAAGGAGGCCATTCAGCCCATTGTGCCTGAACTGGCTCTTCAAATGAGTATCAACACCTAGTGCCAATATCCTGCTTTATCCCAATATCTTTGCATGCTATTTGTATCCAGATAATCATTCAGCATTCTCTTGAATGCTTCACTTGAACTTGTCACCACATTTCCAGGCAGCGCTGTGTATTCCATGCCCTAACTACTCTCTATCTGAAAAAGCTTGTTTCTCACATCACCCTTTTTTCTTTTGCATATCCCTTTAATTCTGTGTCCTCTTATTCATGTTCTTCTTATGAGTGGGAACAGCTTCTCCCTATCTACTTGATCTAGCCTACTCATGAATCAGAAAACCTTGATCAAATCTCCTCTCAACCTTCTTTTCTCAAAGGAGAATAGTCCCAACTTCTTCAATCTATCTTTATATCAAAAGTTTATCTTTACTGAAGCCACTCTTGTAAATCACTTCTGCACACTCTCCAATGCTTTCACATCATTTCAATAATGTGGTACCCACAACTATACACGAACTCTGGCTGAGGTCTAGCAAGTGTCTTACACAAATTCAACATCACCTGTTTGCATATGATACTCTATGACCCTAGTCAGAAAGTCAAGGACACTATATGCTTAATTAACTGCTCACTCCACCTGTCCTGCCACCTTCAATGATTCATTCACATATACCTCCAGGTCCCTCTGTTTCTACACCCTTTTTTAGAAATGTACCTCCTATTTTACATTGCCTTTCAGTGTTCTTCATACCAAAGTGCACCAGATTTCTCTGCAATGAAGGTCATCTGCCACCAATCTGCCCACTCCATCAACTTGTCAATGTTATTTGAAGTTCCATTCTGTCCTCCTCACAGTTTACAATTCTTCCAAGTTTCATGCCATTTGTAAATTTTGAAATTGTCCTTTGCACATCAAGGTCCAGATCATTAGTTATATGGGAAAAGCAAGGTCCCAATATTGACTTCTGGGGAATTCCATTAAACCTTCCTACAGCCCAAAAAAGATGTTTCCTATTGCTCAGCCAATTTTGTATCCATGTTGTTACTGTCCCTTTTATTTCATGACCTATAACTTTACTCACAAACCTGTTGTGTGCCACTGTTTCAGACACCTTCTGGAAATTTGTGTATATCACATCAACAGCACACCAGGGAGGCAACACATCATGCAGTTCTCCTGGTGACAGTTACAGAAATAACTGTCTCCCCTAGTTATGGAATTTACAATAATGACTACATTTCTAATATTTGCTGTATAATCCCTTGCCAGTTGGTGTAATGGTTTGGACTCCGCTCCTTCAAGATGCCACCACTCTCTTGTGCAGAGTACTATTTTGTGTGTGGTACATTCTAGAAGAATCCTGCAACTTCTGCCTCTTCCTGCCCTTCGACTAATCCACTATCCTGAACACTTACTGCAAGAGGAGTAGAACAAAGTATCTAGAAAACTCTCATCCTACCTAGTGACTCAGAAATCCTGAGCTTGACCTCAATTAGCTGGAGAAACTTCCTAAGCACATTGTTCCCCCAAGACACAGGAAGTATCCTCAAGTTCCCAAATGCTCATGAATAATTTATAAAATCTCTGTTTCTTCTTATAGAATCAAATTACCACCTATAAATGAGCAATTACAAATGACTCAACAAGGCTCATCAAACAGCACCTTAAAACTCTCAACCTTTACCACCTGGAAGGGCAGGGGCACTAGATGCGTGGAAACACTACCACCTGAAAGCCACCTACCATCCTGACTTACAACTATATTACCCTCCTAAGAACAATGCAGGGGTCCCTTTGCCCCAGTGACTGTAACCGCCACCTTCTCAAGGCCAGTTAGGAATGGATATTGCATACTGGCACAGCCTATGATACCCAGGTCCCATGAATAAATGTGCAAAATGTGAAGAAGATGGAAATCAACTTTACCAAATGATACTATTAATTACGTATAGCAAATGTCTTTCATTAGAAACTGTTCACTGCAACTAACAGGCTTGCTTTCTGCTTGTTTTTTAATGTTTTGAAGTTTGAACTTAAGCAAAGGTCCATAGTTCCATTGTAATCCAGGCTAGAGTTTAGATCAAAAGGGAAAAAAAGTTTATTAATAACAATTTGGGCTTAGGTTACAGCCAGAGGCTTGCGCTAATCCTGATAACTCTCCAGTTATGCAAACAAAACATTGGACAAAGGTCCAGATTTCAAGACATGGAAATCCCCACAAAGCAAAGCTGGAATCACTGAGAGCAAAGGTCAGTAGCCTAAAACTCTCCTGATTGATCCTGTTTAAAAAGTTTACAGAAGAGAAAAGCTAGAGTTTCAGTTTTCCTATGCATCAGCAGACTTCCCTTTGATGTGGGCAGTTTCACATTTTAATGATACGATTGTGCTACACAAAATATTCTGAAGATAATTGCAATTTATCTGTACTAATATTTTGTAGTAACAAAGGAAAAACTAGTGGTTATCTTTGAAACTGTAAATTAAATGTTTTCCTGAATGTTGCTTATTTATTTAAACTGGACCATTTGCCTTGAAGGAGTTTGAACTTTTATTTGTATTACCATTCTCTATGCTGTTTGAGGAGCTTTGTTGAATCATTTGTAATTGCTCATTTATAGGTGGTAATTTGATTCTAAAAGAAGAAATAGAGATTTTATAAATTATTGATGAGCATTTGAGAGTTACTTTCAAAACTTTCAGAGCTACTGGTTGCAGTTCACGGCATCCTCTGTTAAAAGAGCAGACAATAAAAGTACAAATGAAAATATGTAAAATTAATCTAAAGATGAATGCAGTGTTAAAAAATGATATATGAGGTGCAGAAAAATGGAAGTGTTGCAAACTGATAGAGATTAAATAAATAACAGGAACCATTACATTCCCACGGGCAATCGTTTGAAAACTGTAGTTTACTCCAATTTGCACTACACTGCATATGTTCTTAATCAAGATTGCATTTATATTTAAGGTAATGCTTTTGTTTTAAGATCATTGTTGAGGATTGGTTAACATTAAACTAATATTTTGACTGATGTAAATGGACAGTGTCAAATGGATTTTCAAGGCGCTGTGTTGTCCCATGCAACGTGTGGAGAACCAATGCCTTACAATGTCTTAACCTATGACCAAAGTGCCCAAGCAGTTTCTTAGAATATGTCATACAAATGAAAATCCAACTTGACTTTGCATATTTGAAAAATTTTGGTGAGCTGGTATTACTACAAGCAGCCTTGTTAATCCATACACAACATTTTTTAAAATTGTAGTCTGCACTTTTATGAAACAATTCATAGGTCCCAATCACTCATCAGGCTCTTAGAAACTGTGAGCAATTATTTTGCAAGTTTTCTAATATTACACATAACTATATATGATAGAAAATAGTTTCAAGCTGGGTCTCTGAATTTAACTAGAATGTATCTGCCCTCTTGGGTAAGAGCAGTTCGTTGAATCCAGTATCCTGCTTAATATTGAACTTGACATCACAAGAACAACCTGGTCTTTCTCATGTTGCTGTTTGTTTGATCTGGTACTTGAAGGAAAGAGAGCAAGAGTAGGTACTTCTTCCGGAAGATTATCCACCTGTTGATGATCTGTAAGGGTCCCTGGTCTTCAGACGGAAATAGTAAAAGGAAAGTACAAGGGTCAACATGACATTAAAGATAAGTAGCCTCAAGTGATTAAGACACAATTGTCTTACTGCTTTCCAGCATGCCATACTCTCTGAATGCCTAGTAGTTTGAAGAAAAACGAATGCCATGTAATAAGGCACAAGTGGTTCACACTCTTCTTGCCCTGATGACATTCATTTATTCCTCTCATTCTGAGCAGAGGTTCAACCCTTTCTACTTTTAGTCCTTTTCTGCATAATTTATCCCGCAGAAACAAGAGGCGACAGTGAGCTAAAGAGTGTTAGTGCATGACTGTTGTGAAGAGTGTTGCAGATGTGTGGAATAAAAGCAGTAAATGCTGGAAATATACAGCTGACTTGATAGAATCTATGAAAAGAAACGGAGGGCTACATTTTAAGTTTTTTTGGTGAAGGCAGAGTTGAGTCAGGTTTTCAGGAGGCATTTCTGCCATGAGGCCTACTGAGTTTTCTTGTAGTATCTTACCAAATTCACCTCATTAAATACCTATCCTGCCCCCAAAACATCCCTCATCCAATTCTGGCCCCATCTTACTGCACGCTTTTCCCAGAATGACCTACCGCTCAGTAAATGTGCACCAAAAGACCAGTATGCCTTACAGCCACAGCATCTTTCAAAGGTGCTGTGCACCTGGATGACCGTTGGCATTCTGAAACTGACCTACTTGCTCAGAGAGGTTTCCAGAAGATATTGGAGAAGGGCAAGATGACACTGCAATTCTCCAACAGGAACCTGGAAGTGCTGGTCAAAGGAGCAGACCAAAGGAGAGGCTTCCTCTTTCTGTGAGACTGGCAGAGGAGGCCACCACACGAAACCCTGGCAGCCTGCTCTAGGGTTGCCATCCAGGTCGTTGCCATCCAGATCATTGCCATCTCTGCGATTCATAGGAATGGCCAATACTGCCAAGTTGAGTGCTGCGTTCCTCTCTCTGCCACCTCACACACACTCTGTCTCTGTTACTGCACCCACCTTCCACCAAGGCTCATTCTCTGCCACTCTCACCATTGACTGCAATATCTTGTTTCACTCATTCTCACACATCCCCAAACTTCCCAATTCCACCCACCTTTATCTCACTCAATCCCTCCCTTTTTTGCATTGAGAGCCATAAGAGGGCAGACAGAACTCAACTGGGGGGAGGGGTGCCAGATATTGTATTCCTTACCCCATACACTGAGAGAATCTTGTATTTCCTCTGAGACAGGGACTGAACCTGCATGGAAGCCAAGATATTCATATCCTGCTAAGTAAGTTTCACTGCTCATTTCATGGGAAATCATCATCCTCTTGATTCTTACCAGTACGAACTCTCCCAGAATATACAGAATATCTCTCCCTATAAAGATTGAGAATAGCAAAACCTCTGAGGAAGCACTGTCTCCAGCACCCCCAGCCAGCTCAGATTTTGACACCTTGTTGGCAATGTTAGGTTTTGAAAGTGTGTGGGAACAATCTGGTGAATATGTCAAAGCAATAGTTCTGCATCTGGCCGAGGTAGAAATATCCCAAGCCACTGGTACTAGGAGGACTACCAGAGACATTGCAAGACAGAACCAGGGTATCAGAAATCAAGGATTTTGTCAAATGCACCAGGAGGATAAAGAGCAGCAGATGGATATATGGGACACAATGGCTCTCATTGCCCAAAAATATCTGCAGTAGTGAATCATGCAACCATCTGGCTGCTTCCATGGACAGATTCGTAGCTGCCATGGCGGTGCAGGTCCAGCACTATCTAGGTCTGCTGGAGACAGGCACACCCCTGCTGTTTCCATGTCCAAATGTATTGGCCTGAATGTGCTGATCAGCCATGTCTCCTGTAGGCAGGTGCATTACAAATATGGTTGTAATGTTGACCAGGAATTAGGGACTGAAATATTCCACAGAGGCTAGTATCTCATCACTAAGTGATCCTTTATTTATATGTGGAGAGTCCTTGATACTGGTCCAACTTCCTCAAAGTCAGCACTCAGAGTGAACAGAACATCTGACAGTCATGTTAATTTATTTACAACAACAAACAATAAAGAAAACCAAAAATCAAAAAAGTCTGCCTGAAACAAGATGGAGAGAAAAACGAAATTTTCCTCATTCGTAGAAAACCAACAGCAGTAACCACACACACTGTGGTCCAGACAGCACAGACACAATCCCCTCCCTAACACAAAATGGAGAGTCCTTCACCACTGACAGTCCTCTTTTTTTTCTATTTTTTCTTTTTTTTTTAACCCCACCCCCCCCACACTACCGCCTAACCGCGGTAGTGCTTATTTTTTCCCCAGCACCCATGGTGTGTGTGTGCAGGTGTGAGACACAGTGAAAGACACAAAGTGCACGAATCTTTATTCAAATTCCACCACCAGGAAGATAGGAAAACACCCGGGTGGCCAGTGACAAACACTGCCCTTCACATCAAAGGGCAGTGCTGTGTGATCAAAACAGTGAAGGGGGAGGGTAGGGACTAAATCAAAATAGAGTTGGAGAGAGAAACGATGCACTCCACTCCCTGCGGCGCCCACCTCTCCCTGAACAACTCCAGGGTGTTGGTCGACACCGCGTGCTCCTTCTCCAAGGACACCCAGGCTCTAACGTAACCGCAGAAGAGGGGCAGGCAACAGTCCAATTTTTTTTTTTCTCTTCTTCCGAATCTTTATTCAAATTCCACCACCAGGAAGATAGGAAAACACCCGGGTGGCAACACTCCTGCTTATTTTTTTTTTTTCCTTCGTTTCCCAGCACCCATGGTGTGTGTGTGAGACACAGTGAAAGACACAAAGTGCACAAATCTTTATTCAATTTCCACCACCAGAAAGATAGGAAAACACCCGGGTGGCCAGTGACAAACACTGCCCTTCACATCAGAGGGCAGTGCTGTGTGATCAAAACAGTGAAGGGGAGGGTAGGGACTAAATCAAAATAGAGTTGGAGGGAGAAATGATGCACTCCACTCCCTGCGGCGCCCACCTCTCCCTGAACAACTACAGGGTGTTGGTCGACACCGTGTGCTCCTTCTCCAAGGACTCCCGGGCTCTAACGTAACCGCGGAAGAGGGGCAGGCAACAGTCCTATTTTTTTTCAAAATAGAGTTGGAGGGAACACTCCTGTTCTTTTTTTTTATAAAGGGGGGACAGCCCTTTTTTTTTCTTTTAACCCCCACACTACCACCTAAGTGCGGTAGTGCTTATTTTATCCCCAGCAACCATGGCGTGTGTGTGTGCTGATGTGAGACACAGTGAAAGACACAAAGCGCACCAATCTTTATTCAAATTCACCACCAGGAAGATAGGAAAACACCCGGGTGGCCAGTGACAAACACTGCCCTTCACATCAGAGGGCAGTGCTGTGTGATCAAAACAGTGAAGGGGAGGGTAGGGACTAAATCAAAATAGAGTTGGAGGGAAAAATGACGCACTCCACTCCCTGCGGCGCCCACCTCTCCCTGAACAACTCCAGGGTGTTGGTCGACACCACGTGCTCCTTCTCCAAGGACACCCGGGCTCTAATGTAACCGCGGAAGAGGGGCAGGCAACAGTCCTATTTTTTTTTCTTTTTTTTCTTTTTTTTCTTTTTTTTTTAAACACTGCCCTTACAAGCCTGTTTTATTTTTTTTTATATGTTAACCCCCACACTACCACCTAAGTGTGTTAGTGCTTATTTTTTCCCCAGCACCCATGGTGTGTGTGTGCAGGTGTGAGACACAGTGAGAGACACAGTGCACGAATCTTTATTCAATTTCCATCACCAGGAAGATAGGAAAACACCCGGGTGGCCAGTGACAAGCACTGCCCTTCACATCAAAGGGCAGTGCTGTGTGATCAAAACAGTGAAGGGGAGGGCAGGGACTAAATCAAAATAGAGTTGGAGGGAGAAATGATGCACTCCACTCCCTGCGGCGCCCACCTCTCCCTGAACAACTCCAGGGTGTTGGTCGACACCACGTGCTCCTTCTCCAAGGACACCCGGGCTCTAACGTAACCGCGGAAGAGGGGTAGGCAACAGTCCTATTTTTTTTTGTAATCTCCTGTTTATTTTTTTTTTTTTTTTAACCCCGACACTACCACCTAACTGCAGTAGTGCTTATTTTTTTTCCCCAGCACCCATGGTGCGTGTGTGCAGGTGTGAGACACAGTGAAAGACACAAAGTGCACCAATCTTTATTCAATTTCCACCACCAGGAAGATAGGAAAACACCCGGGTGGCCAGTGACAAACACTGCCCTTCACATCAAAGGGCAGTGCTGTGTGATCAAAACAGTGAAGGGGAGGGTGGGGACTAAATCAAAATAGAGTTGGAGGGAGAAATGATGCACTCCACTCCCTGCGGCGCCCACCTCTCCCTGAACAACTCCAGGGTGTTGGTCGACACCGCGTGCTCCTTCTCCAAGGACACCCAGGCTCTAACGTAACCGCGGAAGAGGGGTAGGCAACAGTCCTATTTTTTCCTTTTTTTTCCTGTTTATTTCTTATCTTTCCCAGATCCCCGCATCTCCTGTTTATATATATATATTTTTTTCCTTTAACCCCCACACTACCACCTAAGTGCGGTTGTGCTTATTTTTTCCCCAGCACCCATGGTGTGTGTGTGCAGGTGTGAGACACAGTGGAAGACACAAAGTGCACGAATCTTTATTCAATTTCCACCACCAGGAAGATAGGAAAACACCCGGGTGGCCAGTGACAAACACTGCCCTTCACATCAAAGGGCAGTGCTGTGTGATCAAAACAGTGAAGGGGAGGGTAGGGACTAAATCAAAATAGAGTTGGAGGGAGAAATGATGCACTCCACTCCCTGCGGCGCCCACCTCTCCCTGAACAACTCCAGGGTGTTGGTCGACACAGCGTGCTCCTTCTCCAAGGACACCCGGGCTCTAACGTAACCGCGGAAGTGGGGTAGGCAACAGTCCTATTTTTTTTTTTTTCCCCTTTCTTTTTTAACACCCACACTACCACCTAAGTGCGGTAGTGCTTATTTTATCCCCAGCACCCATGGTGTGTGTGTGCAGGTGTGAGACACAGTGAAAGACACAAAGCGCACGAGTCTTTATTCAATTTCCACCACCAGGAAGATAGGAAAACACCCGGGTGGCCAGTGACAAACACTGCCCTTCACATCAAAGGGCAGTGCTGTGTGATCAAAACAGTGAAGGGGAGGGTAGGGACTAAATCAAAATAGAGTTGGAGGGAGAAATGATGCACTCCACTCCTTGCGGCGCCCACCTCTCCCTGAACAACTCCAGGGTGTTGGTCGACACAGCGTGCTCCTTCTCCAAGGACACCCGGGCTCTAACGTAACCGCGGAAGAGGGGTAGGCAACAGTCCTATTTTTATCTGTCAGCCAGAGCTTGCTGATTGGACCAGGTTAACAGCCTCAATCAGGGAATTCATATTCTGTCCACCTGACTGACCTGATTAGAATCACCACAATCCCCCCCCCCCCCATCCCTACCTCATCACCTGAGTCTCAGGACATAGGTTAGCTTTTTTTGTAGCTCCTTCTGGTGCATTTTAGCACCGAGTCAGTTCCTTCAACTCTGTCTCTGATAAGTACAGCATGTAATGATGTCACGGAAAAAAATCATCCTCCTCTTCAGGCAGCAACAGCCTCAAAGTGGCGAAATCCATCTCATATTCCAAGGTATTGTTATGAAATTGAAGGCATTTACTATACTTTTAAGAGTGAGTGTATGCTGTTCTACACTGAGAGTTTACAAGAGCAGTCTCAGAGTGTACTGGAAAATTGAAAATACGTAACATTTGGCTGTGAAATATGTACCTGAGTTGGTTGCTGTTTTGACAACAATTCAGATTTAACCAATCAGTTATGCAACAGGATACTAAAACCCAAACAAGTTTGAATTTATTGTTTTACCAACATCAAACTAATGAGACAGTCTGAAGTTGGAGAAATAAAAAAAAGCAGGCATTGAAACACTCTCTGTCAAAGGTATCTTTTCATATGAAACATATTTGCAATAAAAAGAAAGAAGATGACCCCAGAGAGATCTTCAGCTGGAAGAAGAAAGACACCGAAGACAACAGCCACTGTATGGTTTTGAAATTAAGTTGATGTAATTTTAGTAAGTGTTTTATTGGAACAGTATATTGTTATAGAGTTGGAGGCAGGTAATAAGCAATTAAGATAAAGGGGGGCTTAGAGTTGTGAATAGTTGGTGCTTAATGTTCACTTTGAGAGTTAAAGAATAAATTGACTTTTTTAAGTAGTGCAATTTGGGAGTTCTCTGTCACTCATATTTTAACAGATTATGAAGCGAGGTGAGATCTTCTGGGTGTTTAGTTTAATTAACAGAGAGGTTCACCACCATGTTGTAATAGTATCATCAATATTTGATGGGGAGGGAGAACCATGGGGTTCTGGAAGATTTGGAAAAGTAGTCTAGCAGCTGGGCATGTTTTGCTCCGCACCATTTGTGGGTTTGCAGCTTTCATATCAGTTGTGTGCTTGTTCAGGACTGTTGTCCCTACCTGAACTGTATGCATCACTGGACCTGACCTCACGTTGACCATACAGGGCCATTCCCATGATTCCTACATCAAATCTATTCCACTGAAGTAATCTGTCTGTCTTATTTAGAGGAGTCTTGTGTCCAGCATTGGCATCCCTGATGTTGTTTCACTCTGCTCCCCAGTTCCAGGAAGATCAGATTTAACCTGGTGCAGAGTCTTCTCTCCATTAGCCACTCTGCTAGAGATATCTCTGTAGTTTCATGAGGAGTTGTCCTATAATCAAATAGGAGCTGGGACAGTTTGGTAACGAGTGAAGATGTAGGCTGTTTCTATAAGCCTGCCTTCAAAGTTTGGATTGCCTTTCCTGCCAAACTATTAGATGATGGATGGTAGAGTGCTGTCCATCTATGATGAGTATCATTCAACTATAGTAAATAATCAAATTTACTGCTGGTAAATGACAGCCTGTTATCCATGACCAACACTTCCGGGAGTCTGAGTATTGCAAAAGATGCACACGGTTTTTCTATTGTTGTCCCTGTGTTTGACAAATGAACTTTGTGCACATCCAGCCACTTTATGTGGGCATCCACAATGACTAAAAACATTGAGGCTATGAAGGGACCTGCACAGTCGATGTGTAACCATGTTCAGGAGTTACCCGGCCATTCCCCTGAATGTGGGAGAATTACTGGCAATAATATCTGTCCTTACTGGCACTTTGGGCATTGTCCACCAATGCAACTATGTCAGCACCCAATCTGACCACCAGACATAACTTCCTGGTGTAATTCAGCCAGTACCTGGCAGCAACCTTTGCTCAGGACAATCACTCTTGCTCCCCATTATAATATGCTGTCCTCTACAGTGATCGGATCTGTCCAGGTTCAAAAGGTTTCAGTTCTGGTTGTGACTGCCCTTTGGTCTCCCCCATCACCACAACTGCTTCAGTTTTGCCAGGCCCAGGTCTTTCTGTTTCCAAAGTCTGATATTGTCAGCTGTGACTGGAAGTGTGTCCAGAAAATTTAAAATCATTACAGACTCTTCCAATAGCAGTACCACTGATGGTGTATCTGCCAGAGGGAGCTGGTTCATTGCATCTGCATCTGCTACTTGGCTACCTGGCAATTTGAATTACCAGCACTTAGTGTTAGAGCCCACTGCTAAATTTGTCCTAAAACTATGGGTGGTACTGCCTTGTCCTCCTTAAGTACATCTAACAGAGGTTTCATCATAGAATCCCTATAGTATGGAAACAGGCCATTAGGTCCAACAAGTCCACACCGACTCATTCCCTACCGTATTACTCTACATTT